>NC_140595.1:153757620-155052620 GCF_964204655.1 Triturus cristatus
ATATACATTTTAAAAAAAGGGCAAGCCCCACGGCATGGGGTCTGTGGGGCCAAAATCGGCCAATGCAGCCCCCCTTCCTTTATTAACAACAAAAACAATAGATAAAAAAAGGCCGGTCCTGGGTGAAGAGGTCCCATGAGTTGATATCGGCCTCGGGACGGGGTCCATGCGGCCCTCTTTCCCATCATTAAAATGCCTAGCCCCTCTTATCTTTGAAAACAAAAGAAAAAATGGAATTTAAAAAGCTTGGCCACTCGCCGGAGGCCCTGCCATCTTTCTCCATTGCACTGCAAAAGCACCTCCTAACACACTGCTGGTTGGGAGATGAAGTCCCTCAGCTGCTGAGGGTCCTTAATGGCCAACAAGTCCTCCTGTTATCTCCATTAAGCCCCACTCAGTGGGATTGCTGAGAGGTGGTCGGGGACCACGCCCCCTTTCTCCACCACTCTGCAAAACGCACTTCTCGGCACAATGTTGGTGGGGAAAATAACATCCTCTTGCCTCCAGAGACCCTCAGAACTAAAGTGGGCTACACCCCCAAACAGAAGTGCGCCAGGAGGCACGTTTGCAGAGAGATGGAGAAAGGGGATGTGGCCTCAAAAAACCTCACAGCATTCTGGCTGTGTGGGCCTTACTGGAGGTATCAGGAGGGTTGTTGGCCGCAAGGACCCTCTGGAGCCAAGGGGACTCCATCCCCCAACCATCAATGGACCAGGAGACGCGTTTGCAGAGTGGTGGAGAAAGGGGGCATGCCTTCCAATATCAATCAGCAATCCCGCTGTGTGGTCCTTACTGGAGGTTGCAGGAGGGCTTGTTGGCCCCAAGGACATCTGGAGCCAAGGAGACTTCATCCCCCAACTATCAGTGTGCCAGTAGGTGCGATTACAGATGGTGGAGAAAGGGAACACGGCCACAAAAGACCTTTAAACAGTTGTGCTGTGTGGGACTTACTGGGTGTAAGAGGTTGAATGTTGGTCCCAAAGGACGTCCTTGTGGGCCAGCTACCCTTCCTGTAACCTTCAGTAAGTCCCACACTGTGGCATTTCTGAGAGGTCCTCGTGGCTCCGCCCCTTTTTCTACCACTCTGCAAATACACCTCCTGGCACACTACTAGTTGGGGGATGAGGTCCCCTTGGCTTCTGAGGGTCCTTGGGGGTGAACAACCCCTCCTGCACCCTTCAGTAAGTTCCACACAGTGATATTGCTAAGAGGTCTTAGGAGGCCATGCCCCCTTTCTCCACCACTCTACAAAAGCATCTCCTGGTGCACTACTGGTTGGGAATGAAGTCCTCTTGGATGCTGAGGGACGTTTGGAGGCCAAGAAGCCCTCCTGGTACTTTCTGTAAGTCCTACACATTGGGATTCCTGAGAGCTTGTCAGAAGCTCGCCCCCTTTCTCCACCACTCTGCAAACGCCATTACTACTAAAAAAATATAGAAATTCACTGGAAAAAAACATAGGTTCCAGGAATGTTATAGTTGGGCTCAGGTTTTACTCGTACAAAATCAGTGAAATTCAGCAGTTATAGTAAGCTGAGCAAACTATAACTTGTCCCCCGCATGACCTGACATTTTTACTTCACTCATGGCATGGTCAGTGACATCACTGATGACATTTCAATGACATCAATGATGACATTATCCACAATATCACTAATGCACCCCCTCACACCCCATAGAAGCTTTCTTACACCCCCTCCCACACAACCGTTCACAAACACCCCATAGAACCTTTCTTACAACCACTCCCACACAACCATTTACTAGCCATTCACAGACGTGTAGATCTAAACACACATCCACTCACTCATACAGCCACTTAGTCACTAATACAGCCATTGACATATCTGCTCATATACCCATACAGCCACTCACACCCTGAGTCAGTCCCCCATAGAGATACTCACACATGTACTCAGCCATACAGTCAATCACACAGCCACTTACCAACCAAAAACAGTTACACACACACCCATGTACTTACTCATACAGATACTAACTCATACTCACTCACCTATACAGTCACTGACACAAGCACACACTCACCCATACAGCCACTCTCACATTCACTCACTCACCCATAGTGACTCATATACCCCATCACTCACCTATACTGCCTTATATATACGTAGTTACTCATCGATATACCAGTGACACACCCACTCCCCCACACAGCCATACACATACTCATTAACCCACACCACCACTGACTCATTCACTCATCCATACAGGCAGTCACACACATCCTAACCCACCCACACTGACACTCAGACACCCAAAGAGGTTCTCAGACAACCAATCACTCACCCATACAGAAACTCACGTATCCACTCATACATCCATACATCCACTTAGATATCAACTAACAGACAGATACAGACATTCACACAAACAGTCACTCACCCATACATTCACTGAGACACCTAATCACTCACTTATACAGTTAGTCACGCACCCACTGAATCATCCAAACAGGCACTCATACACCGACTGATTCACCAATACACATTGGTTTATATATTTAACACACATTAACTTTTAAAAAACATTTGCAGTCACTGGATGATGTCATCAATGATGTCATCAGTGATGTCATTTGAGATGTCATCATTGATGTCACTGACCATGTCATGAATGATGTAGTATGTGAGGTCATAAATAGTGCATTGCAGGGGGCACGAGTTATAGTTAGCTCAGCTGAATTACTATGGTTTTGTGCATGTGTAATCTGTACCTAACGATAACGTCCCTGTAACCATTTTTTTTCAGTGAATTTCCAAGGATTTTTTATTTTATTTTCTAACTATAACATCCCTGTAACCTTTGGTTTCTCGCAGGGAATTTCCACTATTTTTTAAAATTAATTTCTTACTATAACATACTGTAACCTTTGTTTTTTTCAGTGAATTTCACTTTTTTTTAAAAATGTAAATTGTACTACAATTTCACCTAAAGTTCAATTAATTATTACACATTTTTTAAACTTTAGAAATACACTTTATTCTTACATTTATTATTATTATTAAACGTGCTCGGGTGTCCTAAGGCGGGAAGACTTTCGCCTACTACTAAGGTAGATGTTGTGGTGCCAAATGGGTGGAGCTTGTAAGATGTTGTGCATTTTCATACTTATGGTGATTTAAAGGGAGAACCATAGACTCTGCTCTCAACAGGAGATTTCAAGAAGGAACCCACTTGTCACTGTCACTACAGAAGTGATTGCGCTCCAATAGATCAACAATGTATTCACCTACATCAATGATTTCAGATCATTTTAAAGGCGGAATTGCCGAGAAAACTCACTTGCTTTGCCTTCCCCAATTCCAAGAAATTAGAATAATTTGTCCTTTACAGAACTGGGGTCTAAACTGGGATGCCTGCTATGTTTTTATTTGCAAGTGTTTCCCGTTGAGTTTTAATTTCCAGAATGGAACCTCACCTGCCCGTTTATCCAACAAGAGTTCACAGTTTTGCACAAAATGTCTACCCATTGGGAGTAGGTTTACTAGTTAGTTGGTGCTATTTCTTGGGTAAATGTGTAGAGCATATTCTATGCTACAGCTGCATAATGGACCACGAGGAAATGTGTCCAGCGATCTGTGTGGGTTTAAAGTTGGCAATGTGATTTTTCCTCGTCTTCTTTCAGAAATTTGTGAGAACAGGAATCCTCATATAGAGAGGATGACTCGACTACAAAAAGGTGAATCTACACCACACAAGAGTAGTTCCTCTTAGCTATATGAAGCAAGTGCTACTTTTTAGGTGGAAATGTCTTCTTATTCATCTGCTTCAAGAATGAATCACCAAAATTGGTGGGAAACATGCCTTTAAGTAACATGTCCAACAACCTGGGAAAAGGTGGGAAGACTTTTGCCTACTACTAAGGTGGACGGTGCAGGGCCAAATGGGCAGAGATCGTAAGTGAATTTGCCCATTTGCATATTGTAGTAATTTAAAGAGAGAACCATGGACTCTCCTCACACCAGGATATGACAAGAAAGAACTCGCTCATCACAGTCACTATGGAACAGATTGTGCTCTGATAGATCAACAATGCATTCACCTGCATTAAGCTTGAAAGACATTTGAAATGTAAGCGTATTGAAATTTGAAATGTAGACTTCTGGAAATGTTCTTATCAGGAAAGGTAGCTGCTATGGTTCACATATTTTTGCAGATATGGAGAATCTTAAAAGCAGGATAACAGTGTAAAAACTCCCCTCACAGAGATAAACAGTTTCAAAGTGAGCCGACCAGGGGAGACAGGGTAAAAGTACCTCTTTCTCATGGAAGCTGCGAAATACGACACCTACAAGGTAACACCAAAACTCAGGCAGTTTTACATATTACTACGTGCCTCTTTCAGCTCCCATTTTTATACTACTATTAATAACCCTGAAATAAGTAAATGAGAAAAGCCGAGTTCTCAGAGTAGTAACTCATTTTGCATTCACAACAATAACAAACTTACCAACAAGTTCAAATGCTGTCACATTTTGATAACCCTGCCAATAGCTATTTCAATATTTCTGGCCAATAGTGAGTTAACCAACTTAATCAACTGACAGCAACGTAGGATGTTGAGTTCCACTAACCTTATATTAAACAATGCACGTATTCCACACAACACCTTTGTTGCTGGAAATACGACCTGTGTCATGCTTCTACAAATAAATTCCGTTCACGGTTAGTCATGTTAAGACAATTAACATCAGAAATGTAGCCCCTGTGTGCAACCAAGGCTTTTAGCCCTATTGTAGAGAGACATATTAGCCCATTAGAAATGGGGGCCGACACCGGTTTCAAACTGAAATTTGTTTTTATACCACAGATTTGCAATGATGCCATTAATTGCTTTGAGAAGGGCATGATCAAGGAGCTTCAGAAACTTGAACTACATAAACCCTATGTGAAATCTAATTTGAAAAAACACACAGAGTTGCAGTAAAAGAATTGGAGGCTAACACTGACATAGTTATCAAAAAGTCATGTAGCACCATGACACAGGTCGTATTTCCAACACCGAAGGTGTTTTGTGGAATACGTGCATTGTTTAATATGGAAACACTGAGTTGTCATTATGTGCATACCAACAAAATTGATCATTTGTTTTGTTGTTATATATTACGTGTATATCAGGTAACCATCTTTCTCCACTTATCGATTGATGCAATTCAAACTTTATTGTTTACGATGATGGACACAAGTATTTCTTTTATATCTATCGCACAACACTAGCACCTTTCGCTTTAAATGAAGCTGACGATTCACTAACCTTGCCCGTGACAAAGGAGTGAAGCAACTCCAAAACGCGTCGGACCTAGTGGTGTCAATAAACACGCTTTAATTTGTGGCCACGGCTCCATTGTTGTTTCTGCCTGTCAAGCTTGATACGCATTGGATTCTATGTGGAGATATATACATATATATATATATAAATATATATATATATTTACAACCTGATCGTCTTTCCACAAGCAGGCACCAACTCCGTGAAATATTTTGGCACAGAAGGCGATTTATTTCAAACACAGGTCAGACGCGTTTCGGCGGCAAAACCGCCTTGCTCACTGCATGACTTGTTCTGTCAGTGTCAACCATAAATATACCACATCCATTTATCCACAGTTGTCATGGCAACCACAAAGTGTCAGAGACATAGAAGTTTACATCATGACTCTGCAAAATGCATTTGTATGTGGAAAATATACATCAATATTATAGAGAAATTATAACAATCAGCATAATGACATAAATACATTCCAAAAATGGGAATTGAGTTACAAATTCACTCAAAACAATGGATAACATAGATGAAAAGAGAAAATGAAAACATTTTTTGGAAAGACTGCGAATACCGCTACAGTGGAACCGGAGCCAACCGGCTCAGTGTATCTCGTCTGCTTTGCTCTTTACCAACGTGACGGTAAGTGTGTACAAACGGGGGTACCGTTAGTAATGAAAGTAATGGTATTGGAGAAATTTTGAAAAAGGAAATTGCGGAAGCGGTGATGCCAGCCATAGTCTTTCTAGCGGGCAAGTGCCGCTAATAGGAAAGTAAAACCCAAGTTGGTTGTGTGTCTCCGTAGTTAGCCCCTAAGTAAAAGCAATGGTGCCTAATTAAAGAAAAGGGGCATATTACGCACACTAAGAGAGAGAGAGAGCCCGCCCAAGTGGGCATAGACGCACTATATGTGATCTCTAATGGCTGGTCAACAACAAACAGTATGTATAACAAGGAAAGTCAAAAAGTCAAAAAATCACTAGCACCATACTCTCCTAATGTGAAAGGAGGGAGGGAATAACTGAGATTGCGGATATACGTAAATAGATACCCAAGAGGCGCAGAGAGTTTATGTGTTTAGCGGTATTTGTTATAGATAAATGGGTGGTAAAGTCACAGAAATGGCAGGGTTTGGTACAAACATGTTACGAGGAGACGGGTATAGGAAGATATATATTTGCGCGCTTGCCCACCACTTCATGTCCATTGAAATAAGGCAAGTGTAGACCCGTATTCTTCGATAGTGATTTTATTCAGCAATCATATATATATATATATATATACGTTATAGTTACGCTCACATGTCACTTGTACAAAACCAGTGAAATCCAGCAGTTATAGTTATCTGAGCTAACTATAATTACGTCCCTGCAATGTGCTGCTTATGACCTCACATATTTAATCACTCATGACATGGCCAGTGACATCACTGATTACATCATCTACAGAAGCACTCACTCAGCCACTCATACCCCATTCAACCACTCATACCCCCACTCACTCACCCACATATCCCCTCACATACCATACAAGAACTCACACAACCACTCACTCATCCATAGCAGGAGGTGGCCCTGGGGGTTGGCAGTCCCCGGGGGCCGCTAAGCCCCCATCCTTCTGTTTTCACCGGCCAGCCCTGGGAAGATGGTGGTCCCTGGGCCGTATATGGCCCCCCTCCCACATACATTATAATAACTGGCCCTGGGAAGGTGGTGGTCCACAGGGTGCAGGGAGTCCATGCGGCCCCCTCTCTAATTAGTGAAGCAAAGTCCTGTGGAGGTGGTGGTCCTCGGGGCTCTAAAGAGCCGATGGAGTGGCGTCTGCTAGGATTACCTCCAATATTTTAGCAAAAGCCCTGGGAAGGTGGCGGTCCCAGAGGCTTAAAAGAACACATGGAGGGGGTTCCTATGCACCCACCTCCTTTTTTATAAATACAGCCCCAGTGAGGTGGTGGCCCCCGGGCTCCAAGAGCCTTGGGAGGGGGGGGCCGTACACCCCCTCCATTTTTAAACAATGCCCCTGGGACCTGACCCCCTGGGGGCTCGTTGAAAAACAAGCACGGGGGACTGTGCTTGTTTTTTTTTTATTTTATTTTCACCGGTCCACTACAATTTTGGCTGAAATTTAAAAAAATGTTTTTGCCCTGGCTATGTCACCTCCCCTTCCAGCTCAGTTGCCAGAGCGGGGTACCGGCGGACAGAGCGGTGCCTCAAGTCCTGAGCGGATGCCAGGCGAGGCGAGGTGCGTACCCAAATCTCTCCGGGTCTCTTTTCCCTGTAAAAGTTCAACGGGAACGTACATGAACAATCAGGTTGTATTGGGTACCAACCTAAAAACCTTTTTCATTTATAAGTTACTTTTTTCACACGTTTTGCAGTAGCGTCAACATGGTCCTGACGAGAGCTTGGACTCCCATGTCCAGTAGCCTAAACATGTAGACCGACATCTTGACAGTTATTTGTGAAGCTGTCTATGTACTGTTTTTAAAGTGGCATCAAGACAGCACCAGAATAAAATTTATCGTGTCTTGTTAGCCATTTTTAATAGCACTTTTTCTTTTACACTTTTTGCACTGCAGACCATCACCCCATCTTTGGCATCCACGCCTGGGACTACCGTGTAACCACCACAATCATCCAAGTGGTTGGTTTCTAAGGTATTGTCCATAGTTCCCAGATGATGATAAGCCACCTTTGGTGGGTGATGGGAACTTAACTTTTTGGAAAGCCCTAGATGGTTCTTGTTTTCTTTGTCTCTTTCTATCATATCAGTGTTACTTGTCACATAGAACTTTAGACCCACAGTATTCTTTGTATTATGTCTGTTGATTGGGGGATTTATACTGTAGTTGGTCTCTAAACATATCCCTCGGACCCCCCCTTCATGTGAAAGGTCCTTTTGTATTTAGTCAGAGTATTCCTACCATGCCCCCTTTTCTTTATTTTAACCTTTTTTCAGGGATGGCTGCCAACAATACCTGGTTGAAGTGTTGGCAGCCAATCAGAACAGGCGGGTTCTACAAATTTAGATTACTATAATATCTCTAAAACTACAGAACATATTTACACCAAATAACAAAAAGCACTCTTTTGGAACAGGAGCTAGCTTTCTTCCTAATTTGGTGTAGTTCTGTCCAGCAGTTCGGGCTTTTGGAAATTAACCACCGAATCACACTATTTTTGACCCTCCCTTTTTTTCTCAACCCCCTGCTAGATAGATCATTCTGAAACTTTCCATGCACAACTAGAATCACCAGCGCACATATTTTGAAAACTTTTGCGAAGATTTGTGAAGAGGCGCCGAAGATATAGGCAAGTCAAAAAATGCTTTTCCTATGAAAACATGCGCCTAACTATAACTACCTACTGGCTACCGCAAAGCAAAGCAATATGTCGAATTTTTTTTTCTATCGGCAGGATGCGCGCATCCAGCGCGCATCCTCCCGTTTAAAAAAAAATACAATTATTTTTTGGGCCTTGGGGGTCCTTGTGGGACCCCCTGAGCAGGCCTAGGAGGTCAGGGTGTTTCTACCCTGCCCCCTTTTCGCGTTTTGCAATGTTTTTTGGGGTTTCTTGTGCCTCGGTTCTACCGAGGCACAAGATGGCTGCCAACACTTCCTGATTCAGAGTGTTGGCAGCCAATTAAAATTCAGCTTGTGATCGGGAGGGTGCGCGGATCCTCCGAGGCCATAGATATATATGTACTTTTAACTGTCATTTTCTCAGAAACTACTGAACGGATTTACACCATTTAAGCAAAAGGCATGAGTCTGAACTGAGGACTGCCTCTTTGCCAAATTTGGTGTAATTCCGTTCAGCAGTTCGGGCTGTAGCTGCGGCTAAGGGTCCTATGGGAAAATCATGGGGAAAATGCGTTTTGGGACCCCCTTTTTTCTCATCTCCCGCTTGATGAATCACTGTGAAACTTTCAGGATAGGAGCAGACTGGAGCTGGCCAAAAGTTTGGAAAATTTTGCAAAGATTCGTCAATCGGCGCCAAAGTTATTCCAAATAGAATGTTGCGGATTTCCTATGGAAAATAGGTCCTAACTATATCTACCTACTGGCGACTGCCAGTAGGTTATATATATATATATATATATATATATATATATATATATATATATATATATATATATATATATACCTTACATGGTATGACAATGCGTTGTAAAGATCAACACATTATAATGCCCGTGGGGTAAAGGCATGCTGGGTAAAGGCCTGCCTGCATTGTAGCATCTCCTAATCATTTGCGAGTCTCTGACTTATACAGGGGGTTGTGCTACTGCTCAGGAATGTGTTACATAGTCAGAACTCTTTGTGGGATCTCTGAATTCAACAGCTTAGATGCTGTAGCTCATTAATTCAGTGCATTGGCAGAGATGCCTGTGGGTCTCCTAACTCTACCTGATGTGTAACACATGTGGCATTACTGCCCAGAGCTGAAGACTTTGGAAGTAGGGACCCAGATTAGAGTGTCAGAGTTGCCTCAACAGCAAGTGATTCTGGACAAATCACTTAATCTCCTTGTGCCTAAAGAAAATGAATGTGACCTTGTGTAATAGTATTGGTGATCATATAAAGCGCTCCAATAGCTTCAGGTCGTGTTCACGCTATATTAATTTGCAAACAATTTAAATTAAGAAAAACAGCTAGGGGCATTGGCAGAGCTGCTTGTGGATATCTGTCTTTGAAAAGATGTGTTAAAGCTCACGAATTGAAAGCAAAATTGTGTGTGGCTTTCTGCTGTGGAAGTGCAGATGTGCAACTGCTGTGGCACGTGATACATTGGCAGAGCATGCGGTTGGTGTATGTCCTAGATAGGAGAATGTGCTATATCTGAGGAACTAAGTACATTGGCAGGGCTGTTTGGGAATCTCTGTACTGGAATGGCACGCATGCTGCTGGTCAGGAATAAAGAGAATTTGAGGAGCAGTTTGTGGCTCTCCACTAGAGCTAGAGGGGTACCACAGCTTAGAACTGAAGAGTCACCATGTGCAGATGTGGCCCCGCCTCAGTCCGTGCTGGCCTGGGAGCTGAAGGCCTAGGGCTCAATTTGGAAACACAACCTTGTAAAAGAAGTGTAAGGAGTAGCCATTGTGTTGCCACTATTCAATTGTAATACATAATTACAGGTGAGTAATGACAAACATTTCTTACTAGAGGTTAGATGCGATATTATGACCAGACTCTAATGAAAGAAACTCATTTACGCAATTTTGTAGGATTCATTTATTAAAATTCTATACTTTTTCACAAAATATACAGTGTAGTAAATGACGTTTAATGTATATATCCAGGATGAACGACTTTAGCACCTAACCAAATATTCTGCAAATATTTCACAATTTTTCAGAAATTCCCTTACATTGAACACTTAATTATATGATATGGCACGATGGCTCAGATATTTCATTTGCAGGCAACAAAGCATGGTACTTGGCTGACTGTGGGTTCTAAGCTCTGCATATATAGGCTTAGATTAACTATGCCTTTGGTCAGGCATTTTCAGGCATTTACAAGTGCATCCTTGCAGTGCAAAGCAGTGCAACGCAATGCAAAGTGGTGCAAAAGGCAGCACCGACCTAATTTTGCAAACAACATATTATTTGCACCAAAAATTCAAAGCCACTAAACCGCATATTATTTGGCATGACGCTGCACCAAATCCCTGATAATATATGGTAATGGAGAATAATGGGGCAAACACATCAAAAGCACCACTAGGAACCCTTGCAAAGACAGATCAACTCAAATAGAGTGACTCAACTTTGCCTGAAACTCTAGTAACAAATGAAACCAAGCTGAAACAGTGGGCCAGTGGAATATTGTTTGTGAGACTTTTCCATGGGTAAAGTGAAACTTCTTTGAATTACACATTTTATGTCATTTACTCTTGCATGCACAAAATGCACGCGAACACTGCAAGCAGACAACTTTCCCATAGAGCAACGCTATGGTTGATATTATTGTTAATCTCAGGCATCTAATGTTATGGTTTAGGGTAACCACCTCACTCCTGGTCATTACGGTCTTTATCTCCATTCCTCAACTTTCACCTGCAAATCATTGATTTCTGGTGGGTTAGTCGAATTAGTGCAATGGAAGCGAAACAAAACTACAACACCCAGAATGCATCAGGCTACCACGTAAAACTCCAGGACTGTAAACAATGTCTACAGTGACCTGGAGGGAGGTGGTCAGTCTGCTGTAAATTAACCAGAAAATCACCAACAACCATTCAATCTGGTAAAGAAACACAACTGGCAACACATTCCATACATGACTTTTGCTAGATTAGAGTTTGGGTGAAATGAGGGGGACCCCTGCTTGAGTTGCTATGCCATTGCCGGGGTGAAGATGCAGCAGGCGGCTGAGCTCAAGGACTATAAGCAAATACTCTCCACTTTTGAGTTTCCCTCAAAAACAAGAAAGGTTACTCACTTACCCCAAACTGTGATAAGATGGATGAAACAGCACAGCATGTTCCTCTCAATGGAGTGGCGCGTGCACTGACCTCTCCCCATGATCCTCGGATGACCAGCAGGAGCGGAGAGGATGAGGAACTGTGTGCCTTTTAGAAATCCGAGCTCCAGGAGGAAACGCAGGAAATTGAGGAAGTGTCTCTGCCTCAGCATTACGCGTGAGCTCATTTAAATATAAAGGTTCCACAGAGCAGAGGCGTTCAATCAGGTGGAAGGCTTCACTCCGAGCAAAGACAAGTAGCTCTGTCTTCAGCGAGCTTAGTGTGGAGTTCACCTGTGCCTTCATCTCTTGATACCTTACCGTGCACCAGCTGTACATCTCCAGAGCAGCCCAATGGTGTGCGCTCAGCTCTTCCGCTAAACAATTGGCTGATAAAATAGAATTTTGATAAAACAGAATTTTGATAAATCAGAACTTGAAGGTCTCATTCAAGTTGCGATCAACTACCCCTCTGCGCAGGTACCACAACTGAGCACAGACCAAGGGAGGGCTGCTGATGGATCAAAGAATGAAGTCTATCGACCAAACTCACTACAGCTTGGAGCAGCAGCGCGCGCAACGCAAAGCATTCCAAAGTGTCACCAAGGGGCGTATTAACAAGCCAGGCGATAAAATTATCGCCGCTTTAGCGGCAGAAAACTGCCGCTAAAACGGCGATAATGGGCTTGATAATATGCTCTATGGAATTCCAATTGAAGCCCATGTTAGACGTCCTTCACATTTAACATGGGCTTCAATTGGAATTCCATAGAGCATATTATCAAGCCCATTATCGCCGTTTTAGCGGCAGTTTTCTGCCGCTAAAGCGGCGATAATTTTATCGCCTGGCTTGATAATATGCCCCTATGTGTGGCAAACAGCAGCGACGGGACAGCTTTCACACGTCACGTGAATGCTATTTTGCGCTGAAAGTTGACCCTTACACTGTGCCCAGACTCCTATGCGCCATTCCCATGTTAACGCATGCAAGGGGGCGTGTCTGGGAAGCAAAATTTAGGTTTAGGCACAAAGTCAGAATTGTTAATTTAGAGTGCTCTGGCTTTGCCCCAAGCATAGCGCCAAGTCGCCAAAAAAAAGTAGGCACAAGCAATGGGTCAAGCACTATACTGCCTTTCATGCCTACCTGTAAAATAATTGCTTTACCATAAAGTGCACACTTCTTACTACCATGACCTCAGTGGTGTTGTCTACACCCAGCACTTTGTACTGCAGGATGTACTTCCAGTTCAAATCCTATGCTAGACACAGCTGGCTCACATTTGCAAAACGCCATGAGGCTTAGGCCCAGATTTACAAAAGTGTCGCGCAATGCAGCGCAGTATCCAAAATTGCTTCGCTGCATTGCGTGACATGGAGAAAGAAGGAGAATGCCATATCGACATAGGTGTGACACTCTCTTCTACTCTCCCTAGCGCATTATTTTGCTGCCGAGCACCACGATCCCATCTTTATGCCATAGTGCCAGGGTGGGTGCATGAGCCTAGGGTAGGTTTTGTACTGGAAGAGTTCCCTTCCAGTACAAAATTCAATGCCTAGACCAATTTTTAAAACGTTTCCTACTTTGTATGTGTGTTGTACAGTGTCACACATATGCAAAGGCGGGAAAAAAAGGAGAAATGAAAACTTTTCCCTTTAACTCCTTTTTTTCAAGTGACATTAAATTTAAATGAAAAATCCTGTCTACTATTGTTAGCAGTTACAGTTTTGCATCAAAAAGCATTGGTGGTTGATTGGGAACACTCATGTGACGCCCCTTGACGATAAGTGACACAAGCCGGTGCTTTGCACTGCACTTGTTTTGTGCTGGAAAGTAAATAACAAAAAGCTAATTTTCTGCTGATTTGTGTCACTTTTGTGACAAAAACCCAGCGCAAAATATTTGTAAATCTAGCCCTCTGCGTCACACAGAACATCCAGACTTAGCGCGTGCACCACAGATGAGATCATTGTCAGGTGACTCTTACTAGATATGGCGTTCCTGCAGTTTGTGCAATACGACACTGCCATTCTTCGCAAAGCAGTCTGTTCCGTGGAGGACAATGAATATGGGCCATGCTCCATTAAAAAATCACCCATATGGAGAAGCTGCAGGTGCCCGATGCACCCTCATTTCAAACAGCTTTCCCTTCGTTCCCCTTGATAGCAGGAGAACTTAGAATAAGAAGCACAATTGGGATGAGATGCACAGAAAAGTAAAACATACAGCTGTAAGGCTGTGAGAATATATACATACATTGCTAGTTACAGCTTTATATTGCTGAAACGGCAAAATCACGTTGGGGTATGGGACTGTTGTCCCTGGGATTTGCCTTAGTGTCCGGACAGACCGTGGAAAGATACTTGAAACCAACAGAATGACCATCATTAATCCAATCACCAGCAATTTTGCTTTTGTGGATCTTGTTAGTCGCAAAATTAATTCAGGCGAAATCATCTGATTACTTTGTTTATTCATAGGGGCCATAACTTCAATGGTTACAAATGAAGTCAAAGATTTACCAACGCGCATTCCACTCTTTATTGGCCACGTTTGATCTTGGCGTAGTCACGGCTTGTTCTCAGACTTTATCATGACTTAGAGCCCTATGATGATGTCGTCTGACTGACACCATAGCAGGAATGAAACCGCCCGACCACTAGTAGGCGGTTCCACCTGCAGTGTGAAGATGCCACCGCCCTCTGGGCGGTCGGAAACATCCATTTTTCTGTTGCACCTTGTGCGGCGGCCGGAAAAGAGCATCACCATAAGCTGCAATAGAAAAAGGATGTTTTCAAACATCTCTGCACAATGTGGCAGGCAGCATTTGGTGCCTGCCACACGGTCCATGGATGTTTAGGGGGGCCTCATAGGTGCCCCCCGACCCCGGTGCAGAGGGCATGGGGAAGGGGCCATGCTAGGGGCCCCCAAAGTCACTTTCCGCCTGCCTTTTCGTGGCGGGTGGACCGCCATGAAAGGCAGCCGCGTTCGGTAGTAGAAGTAACTGCAGGGCGGAGACGTGGGGAGGGGGAGGGGCAGGGTGGGGGGTAGTATACTATGGATTACGGAGGTTTACAGGTAAGTTAACATATAAATTAATAAAACGAATTTCGTTGCGTGCACTGCATCGCCTTTGGGGATGCAGTGCACGCAACGAAATTCGTTTTATTAATTTATATGTTAACTTACCTGTAAACCTCCGTAATCCATAGTTTACTACCCCCCACCCTGCCCCTCCCCATGTCACCGCCCTGCAGTTACTCCTACTACCGACCGCGGCTGATGAAAGGGCAGGCAGAGAACAACAGCGTAATCCCGACTGCGGAGCCATGGCTGTCTCCTCTCTCATTTTGGGATTACAATCCCCCTCGCCGCCCCGATGGGCTCTGTGAGCCCGTCGGAAGCTGAGTGGAATTCCCCGTGGGTTTCCCTCTGACCACCAGTATCATAATATGGCAGTCAGATGGAAACCTATGATGTCGGGCGTAAAGCGTCCGATGAGCTTAGTACTAACGAATGTTTACTGGTAAGAGAAATTATGCTCGTAATAGACAGATATGATGGGGCCAGTAGTTGGAAGAGCTGTCCAAAGTCTGTAATCCATTTTTATTAATTGATTTCATAAACATATTTTAAAATATTGTTACTCGACGAAGGAGGGTGCTTTAGACTTGCTGGGTAATACTTAGGCCATTGAGTGTGTTGTGGCAATATTTAACACACATGGTAATTAACAATACGCTTGGATGGGTATTTATTAGTTACAATAAATGTTAATTAGTAGGTTCCGTGATAAAACAGGGTATACGTGAGGCCACATTGGATCGCATATTTTGCATTTTCTCACCCCATAATTTTTTCAAGCCAATTGCATAATTAGGTTCTCCCCTCCCGCATAATACCTGTGGCCCTAGCTATAAGATGAGAATTATGGTGTTGCCACAGCAAAATCTTCATGTCACAGCATTTTCCCAGTCTTACTTCCCCAGTAAATATTGGTGCTGATATTTATTCAGGGAAAATCTGGACTAGCAGACTCAGCACCCACCAAAGTCCTAATTCCAGCGCCCATACAAACAGGGATGTGCACGGGTGCCCCTGCCTTAATCAAAGCCTCAGTACTATGGATGGCAAATTGAATGGTGCGTGGAACTCATGGAGTTTCACTTCTTGGAATTCCATGGAGTTTCAGAAAAATTCAGTTAAATTCCACTGGATTCTGGTAGTGGGTAGAAAATATGCAGTTCCTGCTGCAATTTAGTGCCAGTAACACAAGCAGCACTGAAACATCAGTGCAAATGGAACCATGCATTGCGCAAGCTGCCTCCTGACAAGAGCCTGGGCACATTTTTTTAGTTAACCACTGTGCGTCTCTGAGGTGATATTTCTTGCAAACTGGCAACAAGATGAAAGAACCTGTACGTAGCAGTGTGAAAACAGGGGCAGAAGGCATGCAACTGCAGCAACTGGGGTGTAGGGGCACTCCCCCCCTTTCACTGAACCCCTTTTCAGTCTGAGGCCTATGAATATCAATGGGATATTGGCATCTCAGGGGGCCCTAATCATATTCTACTGAGGGACTCCATCATTTTGCATTACACCACTGTGTGCGGAGCTGCATAGTCTTCTGGTTCGCAGCTTAGTAAGAATTTTTTTTAATGTTTTTTGAAAACTGATATAAGAAATTGGGTTATTGGTTGAGGAACCAACATCCTTGTCAGTGTGAACCACAAAAAGTGCTTGATTTGACCTTTGCTTAACCCTGTGGTAGCTTGGCACCAAAGCAACCAGCCTTAACTTATAGGCAATGTGTAAAGTATGTATGCTTCACAAATAACAATAAAGTGGAAACACAACATGAGGAACATCCCAATCCAACAAAAAAGAGTACATTTTAATGAATAAAATTGTACAGGAATGACACAAATCCAAAAAGTAGAACCAGAGATACTTAATTTTAATTTTTTAATGAAAATAGCACAAATAAGGAGAAAACACTACTCATGGTAATCTTTTCGCACTGGAATACGAGAAAGTCATAAATTCAGGCAGATCGCAATGGAGCATGGGTCAGATACAGGGCTCTGTTCAGTCCTGCTGAAGAGTTACCTTCTCAAGTCTAGCATGAAGAGTTTTGTAGAGGAGGCTGTGAAGAGGAGGCTTTTGGCGTGAATAGCAGGTTGAGCATTTGGTTGTTGTAGCAGGAAGCGCAGGTCATTACTGGAGCTTCGCATTGGTGGTCGCTGAGAGCTATTGTTGCCATAGTGCAAAGTGTAGGTCTCGCATTACCAGTTGCCGCAGATGGCCACTGTTGGTGCAAAAAGCCGGTCTCACCAGAGCTTTGCCTCAGCGGTTGTTGTGGGCAGGCAGAGTTTCAGCAAGAATGAGCACATTTGCGGCTGCGAGGAGCCCAAGCGTCAACTTTCATCTTTTCTTTTGGAGAAGCTCCCACTGATGCCAGCCAAGAGTCCAGGGCCTGGGGGCACCTCTTGAGGATCAAGACTCACATGAACAGAGGCCAGAAGCAGAGATCAGGCAGATAAATGCAGGTCCAGTTGAGCTAGTCTGCTGGGCAGTTGCAGTAAGGCCTCTGGAAGCTTGTTTTGTCCCTGTAGTTCACACACATGGTAAGCCAGCTGACCTTTGGAGTCACTCTGGGTAGACTGAGATCAAGACAAACAGGTCCAAACTTCCTTCTTCAGACAGCAAATCGGTCTTCAAGCAGAAGGGCAGTCTTTCTGGTAGCAAGGTACAGGTATAAGTACAGGTACAGGAGTGTTCTGGTGAGTGGGTCTGAGGACCCTCTTTTTATACTATGTGCCAACCAGTGTGTGTGGGGGGTTCCCCGTACTACACTCAAAAATTGTTCTGGTTAGTTCTTCCCCTTCCCCTCCTCCAGGTGTCAAACTGTTTGAGGTGAAAAAAGGAAGGGCAGGCCTAGTGTCAGATTCCTTTTTGGGTGCTGTAGACAGCCTCCATTGAAGTGTAAGTGGGGGCTGGGTACAACCACTCCCTAGCCATGCCGTCAGCATTGTCCATTCTGTCCACACCTAAGCCCCTTTTGTCTCACTGTCTGGAAGCAGTACACAACCCCAACAGCAGAGCCATTCACAGCATGTGACCCAGGGCACTAGCAGAGGAGGCACAGTTGGTTGGGACAAGAAAATGACAACTTTCTAAAAGTGTCATTTCAGAAATGAAACTTAAAATCCAACTTCACTATTAAAGGCGATTTTAAATTACAATTTGTTTGAGTATAAACAGCGCTTCTCTATCTACTCCTAATCTGAAATTAGCACTTATTAAATGTAATAAGGTACCCAGTGTTAGTCAATGGGAGAGACAGGCCTTACAACAGTGAAAAATGACTTTAGGAGCTTCCGCTGCCAGGACATATAAAACTTAGGTACACTTGCCCTACTTTTTAAATACAATGACCCTGCCTTATGAGTCTTTAGAGCCCACATTAAGGGTGACTTATAAGTATTAGCTGCACACACAAGCTGCAGTTGCAGGCCTGAGAATTGTTTTACAGTGTTTTTTAACCCAGTGGCAGAAAGAGTGTTGCTGCACACTAGTAACATTTACATTACAGGCCTTGGATACAGATAGTACCCTTTACTAGGGACTTACAATTAAACTAAATATGCCAATTGGGCGAATACCAATTTCATCATGTCTAAGGAGAGAGTGCAAGCACTTTAGCACTGGTTGGCAGGGGTAAAGTGCACAGATTCCTGATGCCCACAAAAAGGAGTGCAGCATAAATCAGAAAGTGAAGGCAACACATTTGGGGCAATGCCTTACCAAGGATGTCAGATCTAACAAATGTGATTTAAAAAACTTGAAAACTCTCAAACAAAATAAGGCAGCACTTGCAATGGCCCTTTGCAGCAGAAGGAATCCTTGCTAATGCTTTGAGGTGCCATTCTTGGGCTTGGCCTTGCCGAATCCCCTGCTCCACTTCACCCCTCCCGTGCATGTCAAATCCTACCTCTCACATGCTCTCTCACACCATTGTGCCATTGCTCCCCATCCTTGGCTCTTGAAGCACTCTTACCTTACTCGATGGCCACAAGACCACTTAAAGTTATCCTGAAGAAGGACATTATCATTTAGAGGTGGCATTGGAGCCTTTGCTCTGCCTTGGGAAACCAGATGAAGTTGGAAAACCTCCCCCATTTTGATCAAGAAGAGGATTCCTATCTTCCTGCGACCATGCAGAAGTAATAAAAATGTGTTCAATCCTACTTATCTGACTAGAGGTCCAGAGTAGTCAAACAGAATTGGTACAAAGAGAAGAGCCAAAGAAGTGTGGAACTTAGAGGACATAAGAAAAGAGAAGAATGGTGAAGGAACTTCTAAATGTGTGCCACATGCTGTATGTCTGCTGTGTAAAGTACTGTGTCTTTTCCCAACAGACAACCTTCATTTTCTCATTTCAACACAATTATGAATTTCTGACTACCGTTTTGGGGGATAGATATGATGCAGTTGATGGCATTTTAGAGGAAAGACTGGATCCAATCTTAGGCTGTGTCTTATACGCTGGTCTGCTCTCTGTCATATAAGCAATACTTATTGGTCTACGTATCATAGACCGCAAAGAAGATGAAGATGATAGTGCTGCACTGTGATCTTGCACAAGGATGATAGAAGAATTCTCCATGAGTGGAGGTTCATTTTGGAACTCCCTGTTTTCCTGATGTTATTTGGTTATGTTCCTTTCCCAGAACTTTGCTCTGAAATGGAACATTTGAGAAAGGATTGTTGTCAGGTACCTTTTTGGGTCTATTCTGTGTTTCTATAAAAGAAGGATGGCAAGCATAAGCTTCACGCGTTCCGATACTAATCCAGGAGGAAGGGTCTTGTACACAAGGGTGCAGATTTAATAACTTTTAGCACAATGCAGGGCAACAACAGAAGTTGCTACACTGCATTGCGTTGTGCAAGGGAGAGAAAGCAGCGCAGATCCATATTAACTAAATTAGGACAGCTGGTGCTCTCTTCCCCTGCTTTCTGCACTAGCACCTTGGTGCAAAGGTGTGTGCATGCTCTCTAGCATAGATTTTGTACTAAAAGCATGCCCCCAAGAACACAGTGCAGTACTTGGACACATTTTGTAAAGATGTTGACACATTGCATAAGCGCTGTACAGTGCAGCGCACGCACAATGTGTGAAATGTTTAGAGAAATGAAAAAAATCTCCTTGTTGGGGCCTGCCTCAAGACCAGTTTTTGATGCACAGTCCAAAAATGTTAGTAGATAGCACTTTCCTTGCGCTCGAATGACCCTTGACGCAAAGCGGTGCAGTGCAGCGCAAAGAGCTATTTGCACTAGAGAAGGCACTTTTCCAGGACAAAAGAGTTTTCTCCCGAAAGTAAATACACTTTGAAAATTTTGTGCCACTTTCTGTCAGTTTGCCTGATGTTGTGGCAGCATAAAGCCTTGATAAACCTGCCCCAAGGTGTGGAATCTCTCGAGCAAGATTAATGATGTATTCTTTGCATGACGGTGAGGAATATTATGCCCAAAGACATGGCATTTGATCTGGTTTTCTAATTTCACAAACTTGATCAGTTCCATAAGTTTGATGGAGGATTCTGTGGATTGTAGCAGGGTGTGCATGAGTGGTAATATATAGCAAATATGTGATCATCTTGTGTTTCACAATAGTAATTTCAAACCTGGACCCCTGCAATACCACCTTTGCAGAAGTCCCCAGCAAGATGTTGCTGAAGATGTAAAGGGAATAAACCCGACTGCCAACCTGATCTTTGGTGTGAGCCACTCCGACCACATCACTGTGTGTAAATCATAGCCAGGACTGCCCTAGACCACCACAGAAAAGTCCCCCTCCACTTTTAGTCTACCAGGACTTGCAGTAATCCTTTAACAGCACCCTATGGTGAAGGAGTGTGGCTCAATGGTTAGAGCGGCAGACCCTGAAGCAGAGTTCTGTCCAGAGACCAGGGTTCGATTCCCGCCTCGGCGGGGCTCGGGCTCAATTTCCTCAGACCTGTCTATTCTCGCCTCGGTGCCTATTCTAATCACGGGCCCCACGCTGCAACTCTGGGCAATAGCTTGCTTAGCCTCCACACCAGCCCCAACAGTGCTAAGGATGCCTGGCTTCACCCTGGGGGTGCCCAGGAGTGGACACTTCACAGGGAAAGCCAGGAGGGGTTCCACAGCGGTATGAGTATCAGAGCAAGGAAACCGCAAAGGCGACACCGCAAGGTGGCCGTCTCGTGACAGTGCGCTCTATAAGTACCTTGATATTTACATTTTTATCAAACCCGTCCAGCAAAATGTGGAGACCCCCACACATTGGTCTGAGGTTTGAAACTCACCTCCTCTACACCCACGCTGAGAAGGAGCACACATGGAATTTGAAAGGTGGCAGAACTCACCAATTCCATAGAACATCAGTGTTTGCTGTTCTTTTACTAGCTTAAACCTGGACCACGTGCATTAGAGGGGTTTACATCAAAACCAGATGATGTTACATTTTTCAGGCACAGAGATATTAAGTAATTTGCCCAGATTAACAGGATTTTATACCAGAGCCAGAATTCGAAAATGGCTCTCCGTGCTCCAAAGGTAGTAGCACTAGCCACATCTCAACTGGAAAGTCTTTCTCAGTGTCTCCAGAGAGCAGCTTTCACCCACCTTCTTCCTGTTTGTTAGCTCTTTCTACTTCCCTGCCATTTGCAGCATTTTAGAGGGGGCCGTCATGTGGTATGGGCACTACTTAAAAACAGTAAATTAAAAGGGAAAATACAGAAAAATGTTTATCACTCACATTAAAAAGAAAATGAACACACTCCAGCAGACTCAGTAAAGGTGTAGCAACCACCCACTGCTGGAACTCCTGTTTTCAGTTCATGAAAGACAAAATCAACTAATTGTCATTCAGAAAACAGCAAAAAATACCTTCTTTCTACAAGTGTTCGACTCCTTCAACAACAGCTAGGAATTATATGCAAGACTAACAACAGGATGAAAAATCCAACATTGTGTTCACAGCCCCTAAAACACATTTCCACCATTCCTCTAACTGTGGCAGCTTCTGTGGTTACCAACATCCTCAAAAAATAAAGTTTACATTTTAAAGTGCACTGGGAAATTTTCTTTATTTAAAAATGTCTAAATATAAAAGTGTATAAATATCCTCCTACCATTTTGTCCCCGCTTGCCTGCTGTCAGCTGTCCCCGCTGCCTTTCCTTCGCCTTATCACATCCTTTCCGAGGCAGAGTCCCAGAGGAAAGCAGCCAAAACACTGCGAATTCCATGAGTTAAAACCTATGTGATAAACAATCAGCCCTTTATGAAAAGCAGCACTGTAGGATGGACCTCCTCTTTCATTAGCGAATCACACAATTCCTTCCTGTAACATAAATAACTGCATTGACCACACCTCTTGCTCGATGCCACAATGTTATACATGTCGGCTGCTCTGTCAGGAAAAGTACTTCAAAAGTTAGATGATTTTTTTTGATCACTGTGTTTTTAGGTCTCGCCGGGCGAAAGCAGTGCATGCGCTGCACTCGCCATGAAGAGGACCTTTTGCAACGATTCCCCCAAAGCCTTACATGCACGCGTAGGGATGGACAAAGATGGCTGCTCTCGGCATTTGTCCAAACCTAACAGCATGCGTGTGCATGTAAGGACAGTGGACAGTCCGCCGCCATCTTGTGCGTGCTTTCACTTTAAAAACGGCATGCTTTCACTTTAAGCTCAGTTTAAAGTGAAAGCACGCTGCCATGTGCGTGCGCGTGCACTGCGCACCAGCCCGGCCGACCTCCCTTGTTTTGTAGCTGAGTGCCTCCCCGGAGCTGTTTTATTATTTATTTTATTGTAATGTTTTATAGAGCGCGAACATGACCCGTGAGGGTATCAGAGCGCTTTACATGGTTCACAAGGGAAAACAATAGAAAAAAAAAACAGTAAAAACAGTAATGTCTCCAAAACAGGAAATATAAAAGGGGGAGGGTTGAGGGGAGCGAGCTGTGAGTTTGAGCTTCCTCTAGCGTGGCACGACCGCAGCAGCAGGAGGGACTGTTCCCTCTCAATGACCCAGGGATGCCGGGAGTCGGATTCGAAAAGAGACGTTTCTGAGGACTGCCGTCTCTGGCTGCCCTCCACCGGGCTGCCATCCGCCCCCGCCGGGCTCCCAGTGCCTCTCTCGCCCCGGCTTATGGCTTTCATGATGATGAAGAAGAAGAAGTTCAAATTCCGGGTGGATTTTCAGCTGGACGAGCTGTCCTCGGTGCCTTTCGTGAACAGGTTACTGTTTTGCAAGATTCGCCTGTTGGACGGCGGAAGCTTTAATGTGGAGTCCTCCAGGTAGGTACTCGGCAGAAGCGCCCCTGTAGTAAACCTAACAAGAGTCCCCTGCGTGTGCCTCTTGCCCGAAACCCTGTCTGACTCATTTGGGTCACTACCGTCCTCCCCTGCCAGTGCTCCTGGCCCAGCAACCTGCCTGCGTGAAACCCTGTCTCCTGCCTAGCTTAGATAGATACCAAATTTGCTTGAGCCCCAAGCTTGTGCTTTCTCGTCTCCTGTCTTTTGAGCTGTGCCTACTGCAGTACCTCTCTGCCATGTGCCTTAGTTCCATGCCCTAATTTGTTTTGTGATGTGGCATGCCTATACCCAACCCCGAACTCCCAATACGTGTTCTTTGCCCCTGTCCCATGCCTAATAAATCCCACCACCGGCGGCCAGCTCTGAGGATATCATTTGCCTCTAGCAACATTTGCCCGTCCCTCTGTGAGTGTGCCATTTTTTGCTATTTCTAATCATTGGGTGTGACCTCTCTCTGCCAGCCTTCCTCCATCTACTCTCTTGTGCCTGGTCCAGCAGCATGTGCCCTCTTTGTGCTAATAACCTACAAGTGCCTCCCCAATCAGAGGGGATTCTCTCTGCCTTCTCATTATTAAACTTGCCTACGTCCTAACACCTGCCCCCAACCAGTGACCAGAGGAAGGTGTCCTGCTGCTGTCCTTTTGTGTACTTGATTGCGAGGTGGGGCCATTGTTGTGCAGCTTTGAGGGCTCCCCAGTTGTCACACTTCACGTTTTCATTTGCTAACATCCGAATAATTGTTTTTAACATAGTTTTTATAATATAATACGTGCACTCTTTAGTCTGCCAGTGTATTTCGCAACCTTCCACTTCAGGGACTTGTATTTTGTGGATGTTATGGGGTTTTACAGCTGCCAACGTCTGGCATTAAATGCAGAGGTAGACTGCAAGCGCTCTTTTCTGAGATGATTTTACGCGATGTTACACATTTTGCTTTCTCACAGTGAGTGCTTTGTGGCGATAGACGTCTCACGTTCCGTGATTAGTTGCCACGAGTGATACTTTCTGTAATTTCATGCATGTTACGGGAACAAAGTGCATAAATTCATTTTCGATGCCTTGAGATGCCTATATGCCATTTTCCGAAATTAGATATTGATGATTTTTACCAATGCCGACTTCTGGCATTGGATAACTCCAGTTGTTGGATGTTCCCCTGCCGTAGCGTGTTTTTATGTGGCAATTTCTAACAAGCATTGAAAATGCAATAGGTCTCGCCTTTTATTAAGTTAAAGCCATTTGCTTTGCTAAGCAATACCATTAGCAAAGGAAATGGCTTTAACTTAATCAAAGGCGAGACCTATTGCATTTTCAATGCTTGTTTTCCTTGAGGAAGACAGGGGCAGTGGCAGCTGGTGATATTTGAAACTGGTGGGGTGCAATACATGCGCTGATATCCAGTAAGCAAAGTAAGCTAGCCCAAATCATCCTCACACACACTCACTCTCACTCACACGTATTCTCACTCACTCCACATCAGTCATATAACGCAGGGCTTTACAACGCAATCCATTACAACGCATTGTCCATTACAACGCAATTTACTATTCTAACTCCACCGGGCCCTTGTAATGAGGAATACGTTGTAATGGATTGTGTTGTAAAGCCCTGCGTTGTAAAAGATTTTGCGGAGTAAAAAATGCAGGGCAACAGCATGCATTGTAAGACAGCCGTTGTAAAGGATGTTTACCCAGTCACCGCAATCATTCTTAATCATTCGCGGTTATTCTCACTCACTCCCCATTACTGACTCACTCACATTCTCTCTCACATATGCACCCACTCTACTCACCTGTGAACACAGCATTTCCTTTTCAGTTGTCTATATTTTAACTGCTGTGTGTTAGGTCTTTACACTTTCACATAAAATGGTAGTTACTCTTGGAATGTTCGGGGCCATCTCCCTGTGTGCTCAGCAGAGAGTTCTTATAAGACCACTGAAGCTCTGGTGACAGGGACATCCTACAGAATTTGGGGGCCCTGGGTCAAGCGTATTTGGGGGCCTCTGTTCGGAACCGCTTTGAATTTATGATCCAATTTCGGCTCGTTTATGCCCCCTTTGGCCAGGTCGCTGACAGTGCATAAGCCCACTGGTCCAAATTCTAAATATGTTTACATCTAATATTCAGGGCTAGTGAGGTGTAGTTTTTAATATTGTAACAGCGGCAGCTCACTAATATGACTGCAAATAACCTCTGTTACACCTTCCGATTTCTCATATGTGAGGTCCTGTTATGATCTAAAAGAAGCTTCTTAACCCCTTCCATGAGGCGCGAATTCCGCCGCGGTGCTGACCGTTTCTTGCGCGGGCGGGCTCATGACGGAACGGTTCCGTCATGAGCACAGCTCAACCGACGCTCATGACGGAACCGTTCCGTCATGAGCGCCGAAGGGGTTAATGGATGTTGCATGAAACATAAACACAACATTTCTCTGCAAACTATCTGCCGTAGACTCACACATCACCCACATTCAAACTAAATTAAAGGAAAACGGTATTTAAAACAATCACTTTAAGCATTATTCAAGGCCATCAGGGCAAGATTCTGTGCAGAACAGAGCTGGCTCTATCAGGCCCCCCCACCCCCCTTGAAAGGCTGGGACCCTGGGCCAGAGCCCACTTTGCCCATGCCTTAAACCGTCTCTGCTTGGTGATGGAGTAGAGTAGGCTTTGTGCATGCCTGATTCATGGGAAATAAAGAGAAATCCCAGTACCAAAACCAGGCCTGCTTAGCTTAGGGCAGGGGCTGTACAAACAAAGGACTGAGGTGCAGAAGTGCGCGAGCCAACAAATTAACGAGGAGAGCCAGAACCAAGGAATTAGATTGGCTACAAAAGTCAGTGCATTATTCTAACACTCAAAATATTTGGCATCTAAATTATGTACAAACATCATATAGAAAACATGATAAAGTATTTTTCAACTTTCAAAAAATGTAGTGGATTATCGCCGCCTTTAAAGGTAGTTATTAAAAGTGACAGTTAAACATGAACGTAGGTGTATTTCGCCCATCCTGCTGTAACGTCATTGCCATTGGTGAACTAAGAGGCACGTCATTTATACCCTAAATGAAGCTTAGAATCTGTTGTAGTTGGGATATGTATTGTATAATACCTTTGTCCCTTTCTAGTACCAATCCCATCCTTTAATTCCCCCTTTTCTTCTTCGGTCCTTTCTAACATTCCGGCTGAGAGGAACGGTTGTAAGACCCCTAAGCGGGACGCGACGTGGTGTTGTGGAGCTGTCAGCCGCGGTCCGTGCAGGTAACATCGATGGGGCCGGATAAGGGGGGATTTCGATGGACAATGCAGAGGGAAAATTAAATAAATAATTAATGTTCCTTTGGATCCTCCCCAGGGACGTAACACAGGCCCCCCGCATCCCCACGGTGCGGGGTGCCTCCAACCTCCAGGGGGCCCACTCAGCACCACACTTCAGCTGGAGAGCTTCAGAATAAGTTTGGAGGGGGCCCCTCCACGTACCCTGCAGGGGGGCCCCCTCAAGTTTCGTTACGCCCCTGATCCTCCCTCGAAATACCCCCTTACTCCGGCCCACCGCTGTTACCTGCACGGACCGCGACTGGGAGCTGTTGTGCTCCTTCTTAAATAAAGTGTCTGAAATGCATCAGGACTCATCTTTAATAGATTCCTACTATAGATAGAGGAACTTTGAATTCTTTTGATACAAATACAAGGTTTTTGTCCGCACACATCTTGAACTCACGTATTTGAAGGTGTTAAAATACTTGATAATGAAGAAAAATGAGGGTCCGTGAAATAACACATTTGTCACACATTTTGGGAGCTGGGCAGCTCGGATTCCTATGAAGTTCTCTTGCTCCACATGTGGTTACGGTTTTCTGCAATTGTTTTGAGCAGGTCCAAGAAGACTCCCAGCTGAGCCAGAGTCAGGCATCAGGCTCGAAGTGTCGGTGAACCGCCAACCTCCACCATGACCGACTGCTGCAGGGGACAGCAGAGCGCCTGGAAGACGCTGGAGCCTAGGGGTAAGGCTGGCAGGTAAGGAGGGCAAACCTGTCCATGAAAGGAGGCACAGCTAGGGTGCTGGAGCTCCAGTTCCTTGACATAGGAGAAAATGAAAGTGAAAGACTGTGCCTGCCCAGGTAAAATATGTGCAGGGAATCTGTTTACTGGATGTGAGCTGACATCACAGAATCATTAGTGGTTATGATTCTGATGACGTCAGGTCACATGGTTAAAGCCTGATCTACTCTCATCCCTCCCACACAGCCAGATTTCTCGACTTGAGCCCCAAGACATTGAGGGGTAGCCCCGGGGCACTACAGGGCTGATACCGACAGAGCCCGGGGCTACCTTAAAATGGTGACACTTGCAGAGCCTCATAAAGGGTGTGACCCGGAGGGGCTGAAGATCGGCAGGGCTGGAGCAAGGTAAACCCTGGCTTAGCCCAGCATATCTGCAAAGGTTAGAGCAAGCAAACTAGTGCATGTGCCGCTGAAAACTACCAGGCTGCGCCACTCTCACAGAAATAAAAGTCAGAGAGTGACAGCCAGCCAGGAATAACTCATTTTCAAATTGCTACTGTATCATTACCAGGGCCGGACTGGCCGTAGCGGGCACCGGCCAATCCCCCGGTGCGCCGCACGGGTGGGGGCCGGTTTTGGGCCCCTGGGGGCCGTTTTTGTTACACGGCCGTTTTGCAAAATCGGCCCTGTAACAAAATCGGCCGAAAACCGGCCCTGGCAAAGTGCTCGGTCGACCCCGTGGGGGCCGGCCGAGCACTTTGTCAGGGCCGGTTTTGGTTCCCAGTCCGGCCCTGATCATTACGATAGAAATTACAACATTAGCATGTTTATTTTGAAAGAAATTGGATGAGCAAAGCCCAAAGAAAGGAGCCGGTACTGGGAAGCAATGCCAACAATCAATTGTAAATATCATTTTGTTGTTCTTTTTTTGATGACTCTTTAGCCACTACAGATATTATATGGTATCTCTGGCACACCGATGTTGCTCCGACAGCAAACTATCACTATCCTGGATATGACATAATAAAACATCATGAAGATTCCTACTCTGCCTATACCTTACAGCAAGTATTTCGTCCTCTTCTTCTCAATAGCCCCTCTTATCCCAAAACACTACAGGCCTAAATACAATGTTGGTCAGAAAGCCTCTGGCCGCTGGTTGGAGGCTTTCTGACAACATTGTAGGTTTAAACTCCCACAGCAGTATTACAATAACAGCTGTCGGAGTTTGAACCGGCCGGGGAATCCGACTCGGTTCGGACGGGCTCGAGGAGCTTGTGACCCAGTCAGAAAAGCCTCATAATCCCTAAAGTACGGCTTTCCGCCATTGGGATTATGATGGCACTTTCTCACAGCAGTTCCATGTCGGCCTGTAGGACATGGAACTGCTGTCCAAAAGTGTCTTTGGGAGCCCCTAGCTGGACCCCCTTGCCTTCTGCATGTGGCCCTGGGGGTACCTATGGTGCCATGAGGTACCATTAAGTGCCTGCCACACAGTGCAGAGATGTGTAAAAACTTCAATTTTCCAATGGGAGCTTATGCTGCGGGTGGTTTCGGCCCGTCGCACAAGCTCCCATTGAAAAATGGAAGCTTCCGACCGCACCATGTGCAGTCGAATCCTAGTTGTGGTGTTGGGACCACAGACCAGAGGTTGCTCAGGTCCCCCTCCCCAGCAATGCCGGTCATAATAAACTCTGACCGACATCATAATCTGGTCCTTAGAGTTTAGTGAACAGGTTAGTCCGTCACAATCCAGATATCTGTTTGCCTTATTACAAGTGCCATAGGGTAAGATGCTCTTGTATTAGGCCGGACGGGATATCCATCATGTGTGTGTCGGAGTAACTCATCCACTAATCTCTAAATGAGGCCTTGAAGTGGG
Organism: Triturus cristatus; assembly: GCF_964204655.1. Taxonomy (NCBI): domain Eukaryota; kingdom Metazoa; phylum Chordata; class Amphibia; order Caudata; family Salamandridae; genus Triturus; species Triturus cristatus. Next base: position 153,786,622 of record NC_140595.1, read on the forward strand.
TAGATGTTTAAGTGAAAGGAGCAGACACAATCGGACAGAGATTTCAGTGCATAATCAAGGCATGACCTCCCATTACTCTTCCTTGTCCCATTCCTTAAGTTTGACTATACGTCAAAGCCATTGAAGAGGGGGAAAAGTCGGGTCTCCAGCATTTTTTAAATTTATTTACAAATTTGAGCTAGGACTGACTTCACTATATTATCAGTCCGAATGTCCTAAAAAACACAAAAATAAAGGTTTGAGAAGATGGGTCAGATCTCTGAAGGTAAAAATCTTCCTCTTGTGCAAGTTTAAGAACAGAAAGACACATATGAGATCAGGGTTCAAGTTCTTAAAAATTTCCCATGGTTCCTAAAAATATCCCAAAAGTTACTATCAATGTGCATCAAAATGGGATTCTGCCAACGGCTAAACGCCGATCTAAACTGTTCGGGATGACCGCAATGATTTAGTAGAAGAACAATGAAGGGAGTGGGCGGTAATAGGCCTCTGAGCCAGTTCAGTTTAAAATAGACAACTGGAATACTTCAAGAGTTTTCCTCCAATGAATTAACTTCTTTTACCAAATCAGTTTTGTTTCCTAACCTGCCTGTACCGGTCTAACTTCATAGGCAAGAAGACTGGGTGTTGAAGAGTTGAGGGAACCACTATCAGTAACCATATGGGGCAGGCCAGTGAGAAACCCGAGGCATGTGAAGTGTAAACCTGCCTGCAAAGTTGGGAATCTTGAAACTGTAGTGTTTCCTGAGTTTACAGAGGATGGATTCTCCCCTTACATGGTTCCATTCTGAAGTTCCACCCAACAAGGGTGGGACTTCAGGCTTGATGTGGTGGATTTGGCTGTCCAGGGGAGCAGTTACCCTGCTACTACTCGTGGATGCTCTTAGCCATGGGAATCAGGGGAGCATTGTTGCAATGGAAGTTGCTTGGCAGATGTGCACCGTTGCTTCTATGTCAATTTCAACCCTTATGGTCGGAATTCTGGCAAGGGGGATCACTGTATATTGTGCCACTGCTCACCAATGTATTTCATTTACTACTTCACATAGTATTTTCTTCAAACCTAAAGGACCCAATGATGTGGCAAGACTGCTATGGGCCTTAAAATGGTTATCCGTAGATGGCCCCAACTGGAACTTTCAGATGCTGCCAACCAATCAAATTGCAGGCAGCTTTTGCGTTTTTTCCTTCAGCATCTTGGCCTTGTGGCCTCTGCAAGTGTGCATCTTCGTCTGTTTTAGCAAAAGCGGGAGGAAGTTTACCCCCCTCATTTTGTGAACGTTAGTGTGCCATGTCCAGGCACCTAATTCCTCATCTAGGTCACTTCATCGGCCCCTTATTCCCTCTATGTGAAGAACATCTTCACAATTTCCTGAATCAGATGATGTTTTGAACATGACATCAAATATAGTGTCAAATTAATTCTGCCTTCGAACATGTATTAAAATAAATTTTGACTGGACTCTATCTTCGTCATACCATTCTGGACCTTGGTACTGCACCTTAAACCTGTCATAGGGATTTAGTCAAATGCTAGATTCAGTAGCAGGGCTACCAAACACTCCTCAGCTTAACGAATACTGCTACATTCAACTTCCCCCTGCATAGCAGCAGAGAGGGAGCTGAAAACTGTTCACTTGTGAATGGGCGATGTAATTTGAATAGATGCTTGCCTCTAGGTAGGTATTAGATTGAGCAAATGTTTTATTCAATGTTTCAGACACCTTTTGTCCTGTACCAGTGATGGAACTGTCAATTTCACAGGATTTCACTAAGCATCATATTTCTGCTTTTCAGTAATGTGCCCCTTGTACAAGATCACCCATAGGCTTTTCTTGTTAAACAAATATATAAATTCACATGCTGAACCAAACCGTGCAAAGTAGCACAGTTTAAGCATTTGGACCTTGTTTTGCATTTCGTAATTAAGGAGGCCAAGCTCTAATGGAATCTGGGCTGCGGATGAGGTTTTTGGAAGACATAGCACCTTTATGTAGATCTTGGTCACATGTTGATTTAGTGTGGTGCTGAGCTTGTCCAAAATGGTTTTGAAGCTATACGACAAGGTGGGGCCGATCTTGGCTCGCATGACTTCCAGCATTGGGGCTGGACTTGGGCCTGTCAGTCTTTTAGAGTGTTTGGAGAGGCTGACTTGAAGGGCCGTTGCTTTTGTAGCAATTTCACTGGGGTGCTTGACAAGAGAACCACTAGCATTTGTAGGATTTTTCTACTGAGATTTGGAGGTTGCTGTACGACCAGCCGACGCCTCTATGACTTTTCCTGCCAAATAGGACCACTTGAGTTTTCTTTAGATTGACCTCCAAATTATTCGTGGTAGTATGGCTGTGTAGTTTATTTAGCAGTCGTTGCAACCCAACTCTCGTGAGACTAAAGAGAGCGAGGTTGTCAGAAATTAGGAGATTGCTGATCGGAGAACCTCCAATCCTAGGAGGGCGACTATTTATTGCATATAGTTCTACTGAGAAGTCAGCTAAAAACAAGTTGAAGAGCAGCGTAGCTAGCTATTGCTGTATGTATTGTGCGCTATATTAATAGTGAATATTAGTGTGTTACATTACTAAGTTGATAATCACTATTTATATGACACACATTATTATGAAATGTTTTAATGTTTTTATACGCAATGTTTACACATATGAATGTTGTCTCTTATTGGATGAACATGGCCAATATATCTTAGCTTTCGCTTTTATTTTGGCATCAGTGATGTTTTGTTTGTCAGTCCATGTTTTTTAATTCAATCTGTGAACGTCTTAGATGACTATCCTTGGTGTACTGAAGAAGCAAGGCAGCATGGCATCTCCTTTCACTCAGGCTCGATCTAGGGGCCTGCTGTGAATTAACTTTTCACACTAAGGCAAAAACACAATCCCGAGATACTGGTACCACACGTGTTTGCCCTTTTGTTTGCATCCAGGATCAGAGCCTTTAAAGCAGCAGGTTCCCTGCCCATTATGTATGCAGCAGGGAATCGCCTGGATTACAACAGAACAGTGTTTGTTTCTCTCTGTGTGCCCCTGCCCAGTACCCGCACTAGCTTTGCGTCGCCCTTGGGTGGTATGCCCAACTCTTTGAAGACCACCATGTTCCCTTTCCGCTTGCACACATATACAAGAGTAGAGGAACATGGTATGTTTAGAAAATCGACTGCAGTCCCATTCCGCCCAAGCTGCTGGTCTCATCTCAGTCCATTAATGGTCCCTATAAATAAAACAACACACATTTCCCTTGCACACTCTCCCCTTTACCTGTCCTAGCATGCATGGCCCAGGGTCGGATTGGTAAGGCGGGCACTCAGGCAATGGCCGAGGGACCAGTATCAAAGTTCCAGCTGTGGGCTGCTTTTTGCAGTGTGAATACATCTGTGCATTTGTTTTATCTAAGTGAAGTTAACAGGCCTCTGCTCGCAGACGCAGTGTTTTGAGGAAAGGAGGGTATGCAAATATGGGCCACTTTTTTTTAGCGTGCCCGGGCCGATTTTTGATCCCAATCCAACCGTGATGGCCCTCCCTCTAGCTTATGAAGGACGGATGGATAGGAAGAGATGTACCTTTGATCTCTACCCTGGGCTTTTGCAAGGTATATTGTTGTCCAGAAGTGACACTGTCAAGGTAAAGTGCCAATGTTTTTAGTCCTTGAGGACAACCTGGGGCCACTGTTAAGGTACATTACATGGCAGTGTATAGTTGGGCTTCCCTAAAAACTACCCAGAATGTACTGCTTTCATAAGTGTTATGTGTATTTGTAAAGCGCATTATCACCAGCTGGTGTACCCTGGCACTCTAAGTCTTGCCTACAGACAGCTTTTACGTGTCTATTGTTGAAGGCCTATTGTGGACAATATCAATTCCTAGAGTGGGCTTCGGGTCCGCCCTTTGCTTACCATTGGGTGCCTCCCACATCATCCTCATTTGCATCCATCTCCTACATTAGCTTTCCTCTCTCTTGTTCTGTTTGTCCCTATATAGAGAATAGTTATGTGATACTGCGACCTGTATCCGTTCATACCACCACGCTTAAGAACATTTTATTTTTAATTTTGCGAACTTCTTGAGAGTGCATGTTTACCTGGAGCAGTCACCTGAGTTTCTATTGGGTTACTTGCTACACACTTTCCTCCTCTCTTTTTTCACATGTACTGATTGTAACATCTGCCAATTTGGAAAAAACAAACTTAAAGAATTTAGTTACAACACACAACGGACCTACACGATTAGGCATACTATTACTTGCAGAACAATATATGTAACATATATAATAGGTTGTCGCTGTGATACTATTTATGTAGGCAGCACCATCAGGCCTCTTAAAAGTAGGATTCAAGAACATGTATGGGCCATTCGTAATAGGGATACACGATACCCCATGACAACACATATGAACGAGCAACATGGAGGGAAACCTGAAATTTGGTTTCATGGTATAGACCATGTTCCAATGAGACCTAGAGGAGGAAACATAGAATTGGCCCTAAGACGCAATGAGGCAGGATGGATTTGTAGACTCCAGAGTACCAGCAAGGGACATAATAGTGATGATGAACTGCACTATTTTCTCGAGTAACAACCTTTTTTATTTGCCTAAAACAACTTTATAGTCCATGTAGAAAAAATCAATGGGCATATGTAAGTGGTCCCTGATTGGTGCTGATGCAATTTCCCATTTTTATTAAGGTCATATTTAGGAAATTCTTGGGTTGAGGTTAATCAACCAACCTGGATTCAAGAATATCGTATTTTGATTTAAAGGATTGCACTAGTTAAATTGGCAAGGTGATTTGATGGATGGGGTCAGGAATGGCCAATGAAACTAGGTGTTTATTAATACAATGAGAAGACTTTTGGAGCTCAAATATGGGTTACTCATTAGAGGATGGTACATCAGGACACCTAGAACCAAGAATTAAGAATTCCTTATTCTTGGTCTATAAGGGTGCATTAGTTGAATTGATAAAGGATTCGTTAGAATTCTACATTTGGCCTAGAATCCGGAGATCAAATAATGAAATTAAATGAGAACCTATGTCATTATTTCTTTATAAATGCTGTATGTTATAAGTTGGTATCTCGATTTGGAATTTTTCTTGGAATATGGATATATAGTGACTTTTCCTTTTTTGTGTTGCTCAGTGCCGAGGGCTTTTGTATTGTGTGGTGAGCCTTTAATATAACGAATGGTCTCCAGTCTTGCTTAAAATGTATGGGGACTAAGCTAATATTGCAAGTGAGGCTGCCCGTATAAATATGTGGCATTTGGCAATAAAAGTTGTATTAGTATACATTAGTGTGCATATATAAAAAATAATTTGTTTTCAACTATACGAGTTGATATTTCGATTTGGTATTTCTCTTGGAATATAGATATATGGTGACTTTCTGTTTACGTGTTGTTTTGCCGATGGCCTCTTAACTGTATTGCGAGCTTTTAATATAACAAATGGTCTCCAGTCTTGATTATAACGTAAGGGGGTTCATTTAATACTGAAAGTCAGGCTGCCCGTATGAATATGCGGCATTTAGTAATAAACTAGTGTGCATATACATAAAATAATTTGTTTCTAATTATGTTTTTTTCAACGTGATATTGTTCACTATACTCTTGTATAAAGTACCATGATTCAAAATAGCACGTATACGTACAAACGCAATCAGTAATTTGGTGATCATCTCTAGCGAATTCTCTCGATACGCTTGGTCATGTGATTTACGTGACCTATAGTACTTAAAACGTGAGAACGCCCGCGCGATTCTTTTCGAGCTACAGGAGCGTGAACTGCACTGGCCATCGTAGCGTATTGGAATGAAGGTAAGCGAGGCCAGGGGCATGTAGAGAAATCAAGATAGTATCTGGGGTAATGTTACCAGGAGCAAAGCTGTGTGTCTTTGTGCTTGAGCTCCATTTATAGTGAAGCTAAGGTTAAAGCGGGTTATGTATATGCGGGGAGATTGAATTAAAAGGTTTAGGCAACAGACAACATGCAAGCTATTTAGTGTATAATGATGGCCCCTTTGCGATTACGATAGGGTTTATAGAGGTTGTAACAATTGGGTGGATTGAGTGAGCACACCGGGATCACGTCTATCGGGTATCTTTGAATTACGGAATTAGTTGAATGTATAATGTGGTTCGTTGTTGCAATCGGATAAGGGTTGTGATGTCTATTTCGTTTCAATTGTGCTTTTTAGAGGTTATTAATGGATTTATTAACTTGACGCTCTTTTTGGATTGACCTTGGAACAAAATAAGTTCCATGGTAAATGGAAGTAAGTATGCCGAGCACTTAGGGAACAACTAATATTTACGCTGACAGTTTCTTGTGGACATTATTAATTTGAATCCTATAGAGTTGGGTTCGAACAAGAATAGGTCATATTACTGTTTTTAGAAATGCTTGTATGGCAATAACAAATTGTGGAGAGTGACGAATATGGTGATATTTAGTTACAGGTATACTAGTCTATAATTGGACTATGGCGAGAGCCTAACGGAACAGCAATGATCTGACATAGGTAAGACAATGGCCCTCTATTTTAAGTATAGTATATTATTTAAGTTTTTAATTGTGTCACAAGTTTTAGTAAGATAGTATTATTATCATTTCCTGTTAGAGAATACGATGAGCAGGACAACGAAATGATGGATAATCCGACATCCTAGTAAACTGGAGAAATAAATATCATCAAAGTTTGTCACTAGACTTCAAAAACAAATGCTGCTATTAAACATTGGTAGGTAAATCCTAATATCCTGGTCACAATTGCACGTATAGGTGGGTTTCCATATTTGAAACATTAAATGAGCTTAAAAAACTTATCTACAAAAAAATTGGCCCGGCAGATGCGTATTGAGGGTTGTGCTCAGAACTTAAAAGATTAGTATTGGCAGTTTCAGCTGACTACAGCTGGCCTTCCGAAAGTTATGAGGCGCTCTAGATTGTTAAGGTTTATATATCTATCATGGGAATTTCATTTGACTTGCCTCAAACAGTATATAAAAATAAAAACAAAAATGAGACGGGACTATTGGTTCGATGTTAGTAATCGTGGTGTAATGTACTGTCTCTAGACATTTGAGGTTATTTTCATTGTAATAATTGGTGTTTTTTCAGGCATTTTCTGTCTTTGGTTGATCAAATTGATAAACACAATGTACGAATGGATTGCTTAAAATGTGTATTATATGTGTATTTTGTATGTTTTTACAGCCCTGACGAAGTTCTTAGTGTAAGAACGAAACGCGTTGGCTGCCAAAGAATTGGGAAAAATCAAGAAAAGAATAAAAGGAAATTTTGGAACCATATTTAATATTGAATGGACATTTGTTCAATTATTATATTCACGGACTATAAGTAGTGGTGCATCCCACAGTGGGTTTAATGTTTTGGGTCTAATCTGATCACCCCCGAAAAACGGCGGGGGTAGTGGAGTTGCACACCATATTTGTTGAATAGTTTTTCATTGGATGGATAATATAAGAGGGTTGGCGAAGTAATTGTCGTGAGAGGTGCAACCTGAATTCCTTGGGGTTCAGCAATTGAGCCGTTTTCTTTTGGTGGGTTTTTCCTCCTCTCTGTCCGCTTTGTCCCTTCTCCCCAAATCTTGTCCATTGCTTCCTTCTGCTCGTTCCAGTCTTCTCAGAATGTTTGTTTTATTTATTTAAATACCACCCCCCTCCTCCCCTACACACAGCTTCTCTGTTGATATCACCCACTCTACTGCTTGCTTCTGCTAAGTACGCCCCATCAATTTTTTTAAATTTTTAATTTTGAGGTTTTTTTTGTTTTTGTTGGAGGGCCTGATAGCTGCAATTTACTCATGAGTCTCTCAAGTCTATTTAAAAAAAAAGAATTTTGGTGCACTTTTGATGCTTTTTTAATTTACCAATCCATGATGGGCATCCACCATATTGGAACAGTATATTAAAATAAGTGGTCACCGCATCTTGACTCATGCTCACTCATGTATTGGTGACGCATGCCCATGCATGTTTAAGATGATGTGGCCCACTGACGTGACGTATGCGCACGCAATATGTGACGATAGGTGCATGCGTATTTGAGATCAGACATTTTTCTCATATCCTTTTTGCCAATGCTGTAATAAAATTGCCACATCAGCAAACACGTATTTTGTGGGGGTGAAATCTGGGGTCACACTCATGTCCCAAAGTTACAGTCCACCGAAAACAAATTCCTGAGACAGGTAACTGCCCTTCCTCAAAGCACTCCATTACTCCCCCTTAGATTAGACCTGGGAGTAAGACCAATATCAGAGGAGCTAGGTCTTAAACCCCTAACCTTTTGGAGGCGTTTGTGGTGTAGCTCCGATCTATTAATTTACAGAGAGGAACTTCAGGAATTCTTACAGCTGCGGAACACCTCGAGGATTCCGTGGCTGACCTATGTCAAGGGTAGGTTTGAGGATCTGGGTTATCCGGAATTATGGACCGACCCTTCCAAATCCTGTGTAAAGATTTCAAAGAAGGCACTCGCAAGAGCATACTACAATTTGATGCTCACAAGAGCCATCAACGAGAGCCGTGTAGGATCCTTGACCCACTTATTCCTGAAAGCAAAAGACTCCTACTGCCTTGAAAGCACTCTTGATGCGATCTCCCCTCTGCTAACGAGGAAATTATTCTTTCAATGGAGATATGGATGCCTTCCTTTAGCTTTTTTCACAGCGTCTTGGTTTCCATGCTCCACCACAGCAACCTGCCCTGTTTGTGCTCATCCGAAAGAAGACGAAGTTCATGCCGTTTTTTTCTGTAAGGGCTACAAGAGGAGCAGGAAACGCTGGTTAGTCCCGTTACTTAGGAACTTGGGCTTCAGATCCTTCCAACCAGCCTATAGGGTTTTAAAGTCAGACCTTTCTCCCATTGTCGTTTTTGCACTTGCGAAATTCTTAACTTCCATGTGGTTTACCCGTAGCAGCGTCCTGAAAAGACTTGTATAAATTGACTTATGGTTAGATTTTAGCACAGTACACTATACTTCCTTTTTTCCCTTAATGCATTTTAATGTCTTAATTCATTGGATCACATCATGTTTAATACTTTTTTAATTGTTCATATTTTGCTATGTATCTTTTATGATCTGTGATCGAAATAAAGATTTCTGAAACGAAACGTTTTCTTTTTGACAATTCAGGATAGTGTCAGCCAAAATCAATGGCAAAGCCAATAGGGCCGACAATGCCTTTGAAAGGTAAGACCTTTAAGCTTTGCTGATGCCTGCTTGTTTGAACTTAGTTATTTTCTTTGCTTTTGCAAAACAGGTGCATTGCCCTGCATTTTAGCTACAACACAAGTCTGCATTGAAAATAGCAGCAGGCACACCACAGGTAGGAAGGAAGTGAGTCTTAACCATCACAGAACTACTGCCTACCTAAAACAAAGTTTGTCTGCGCCACAACGAGCAATCATACATCCTGGTTTCAGAATGAGTGCACCATGGATGTGTCACTCTGACTCAAACTGTAGAGGTGCTGGAGTAAATAAGACTGACAGCAGTTGAATGCTGGCTGGAGAAACACAGTAAAAGCACCGACAGCCCTGCTTCCTGGCTGCTGTCTCGTGAATGCATTTACTTGTGATGCTGTTAAAACAATTGTACTAATTGCCTGTAGTATACCAGGAAATGAAAGATGAATATTAAATATTGGTTCTGTTTGGGTTTTATTCCATAACATCAGACCCACGTATGTAAAGCAGGGGATATTGGAAATGGCTGCATGTAGATTGCATCTGCTAAACTAACTGTAGCCTTGCAACCCTGAAAATGTAGAGAAGGCCTAACGAACCTAAACCTAAATCATAAAACACATTCAATCTACTCCCAATTGAGTTTTACCAGCAAAGATAAAGTGAAAACATAAAAAACACCAGGGATTACATGTGTAACCCTACTCTATGAATGGCAAATCTAGAGGGTAAAATACAAGGGCCCAGATTTAAGAAAAACGTACGCCACGCAATGCAGCAAGACGCCTTGCTGGACAGCGATACATGACAGGGACAGGGTAGAAATGTGCCATACCTACTATGATTTGGCACATTCCTGCTCCTTCCTTGCTCTAGTGCACTGAGTGCAGCCAGCGCCAATGCAAGCACCCTTGCACCATTTGGTAGGGAGCCCGCGCTACAGCCAGGATTGTTTTTGTGCTGAAAGGGACACCTTCCTGCACAAAAACGATCCCCCGAGGCTTTTTTCCTTTTTCAATGAGTTCTTCGCATAGAAAGAGGATAAAAGAGGAGAAATAAACCTATTTGTCCCCGTTATGCCTCACCTGGAAAGTCATTTTATTTTGACGCATTTCTGGGTTTACTTGTGTAAGTAAATCTAGGAATTTGTCAAAAATGATCGGTGGATATGTAGAAACACCCATACTCCACCTATGGAAACGCACGCCCAGGTCAACGCAAGGTAGTAACAACTTATGTCGACGCACATGCCTGGCACTAAGGGGCACATGCATCAAGGTAGGCTTTTGCGATTCCTTAATTGCAATTATTAAGGAATTAAGGAAAAAAAATTGCGATTTCTAAACATTCCTTAATTGCAAGTCGCAAATTGCGAGTCGCAATTAAGAAATGTCTTCCCATTCATTCCTGTGGGCCAACAGGCCCATAGAAATGAATGGGAATTGCATTCGCGATTTGCGAGGGCCCAATAGGTAGTCGCAAATTGTGCGTGCAATTTCACGGTGCAAGGGTTCCAAAAGGATACCCTGTTGCACCCCTGAAATCTACATATGAGTACATGTTGTACAGTGTGTAAAATGGAACTTTGAAAAATGCACTTTAGTGTATATTTCAAAGTTTTTGCAAATTACCATCATGTACAAATTGATGGTATTTGCAACTCCTATTAGCCAAATCGCTAAATTTTTAACTTTAATGCTTTCCATTTAAGGAATCTCAATTTGCGATTCCTTAAATGCAATCGCAATTTAAGTAATCACAATTTAGAGATTACTTAAATTGAGATTTTTGCATTTGGGATGATGCATCCCAAATGCTAAAATACCGGTCGCAAGGGACAGATTCTGAGAATCTGCCCGTTTGCGACCGGTTTTTCTTTTGAAGCATGTGGCCCTGTGGACCATATTCCATTTCCAACACATCACTAATATCTGCCCCAGAGGCCTCAATGTCCCGTTGTCATTGTCTAGCATTGTATTAACCACTTATATCACTGCCTCAATGTCTAAAATTAATGTAACTTTCTGATTGTCTAGTTCTGAACCTCAAAAATTCTTTGGAAAAACCTTTAAGGCAGAATTCCAGGAACACTGTGCTTGAGGTGGCTCTGTGTGGCATAGTAAATCTCATTTAAGGGCTTGTGTCGCCCTATGTCGCCTTGCGTGATGCAACAGTGACACAAGCTCTCCGAACATCTGGGCCGAGGTCAGCTGAGTTTTTTGTAACACGTGCAGCAGATCAAGATAATCAGGAGAACTCTGTTTGCAAGCCAACGAGGCAGTAAAATATACAAATAACCTTTAATGGGTGCCTCAGCAGTAGCAATTAAAAGATGTTTAAACACATTATGATCTGTTCCTACCCATGTCTGTAGGAGGGATAAACATCTCAGTAACTGCTTCCTTATTGCTGCTCCTAGCAACATATAAGTGCTCTCTGTCCTCCTGCCTTTTCTTTTTGACTTACTTATTGGGCTGCCTTGCATCCACTCTGTGGCTTTTTCCTGTCCTTGCTAAGCTATTAACAACTAAAATCTCTTATGTGTTTATCTTCCATTTTCAGCTTTTTTTGTGCATTCCATCTGCACCAGGCAGGCTATGCCCATTGGCTAAAAGGGCTTAATCCCCTGCGGTCGCGTGTTACCCATGGCCTATCACAGCGCTGACCTTGTGATCCAACCTCAACTGTGACAAAGCGTCACACATCAATAAGACAACCTAAACAGCGACTAAAAAACTCAAAATGAATGTGGAGTAATGAGGCTACCGCCTCGGTATCCAAAAACTCACCACTGTCAGAAGGCATCTGACAGACGAAAACAAGACACAGACCGGTCGCGTGTCTTAGTCCGGGATGCTGCAGCTTCCAGGACAAACAGTCCTTCAGCTGATATGTGCTGGGCTGTGCTGGATATGGGGCCTCAATGACAGCCCCTCAGAGGATTTTGTAGGTCATCCAGGGGCTAAAGTGAATAAAATGATATGGGAACTGTGATCCTGAGTGCAAAACAGGGCCAGGCAAGAGACATGGCTAAAAAAGAACAGAATATTATATAACCATTTTGTTGGCCTTTCACCTTCATGTAAATAAATATATCACACACACCTTAAATGAAAAATAAAGGCAAGTTAAAGTAACCAGTGGGAAATGCATTATTGCCTGTTATGAAAGCTCAGTTGGGTAATGTGATTACCGTGGATGACTTTGTGTGTCACTAGACAGTCCCACAACTGAATCCTAGTAGGTGCACTAGTCTAGGGAATAGTGATATGTATTTATAGTGTTTGGAGGTCCCAGCTTGTGACTGGAAGCTCTGTAAATACAGAAGTCATTTTAAAATGGTATTACACACAGTATACAATAGGCTGCCGCAAAATGAGCAAAGATATTTTGCACCTGATGTACAAAGCCATTTTGTGGTCAAAGGAATGCAATTCTCGGAATCACCGTTTTTGTGACAGCTAAATGAGTTTATAAAAGCTTAATAAGGGAGCAAGACCAATATGGCGAGTGGGTGAGACGCGACACGCTCGTCTCCCAATTCCCGTCTGCCGGCCCGGGCGCTTCCCGGTGCAATCTGTGAGCGGCGGACCCCTGGAATCCCTGCAATAGGCGGCAGGCACACGGGGATGAGTTGTGGGGCCATTTCTCGCAGCTAATCACCATGAAACGTGATCTGTGGCTGCCGAGCTTCGGACCCCAAGATGGCGGCGCGGCCCTCGCTGAGGGCTGGAGCATGCGGCGACAGCGCCGAGAGTGCCCCCGTGAAGCGCAGGATGACCCTAGCGACCTGCCGATGCCTGGACTCAACTGAGGCGGCATAGCGGGCACATCCTGGACGTCTGGTGAGGGCGGCGCTGACAACGCGGCTGAGCCCCGAACGGAGGGGCCGGCGACCTCAAGGGTGCCCCCCGGATGCTGCGAGTGTGGCCTTGTGCACAAGGCCGCAACTGCAACGATCAGTGGTGATGGCTGCGAGGCCAGAGGTGAGAGACCCGGTGCTTCCCGGCGATTTTCCCCTGCCAGCAAGGGCCGGTTTCCAGACCAGGCGCACACCAGATTGCCGCCCGAGAAGAGGGGGGATTGGCTCAGACAGACACATCCGGAGGCCCGTGGGGCGAAGTGAGGAAGACACCGGTACCGCCATTGGTTAACCCCTAATTGAGGGAGCCTGGGACCAGCAGTGGCCTGGACTGAGGCCTTACAGGACCTACTCCTCTGCCTGAAGCATTGGGAGGCAAGAGAGGGGGGGTGATAGCACCCAAGCACACTACACCTCCTCGCACCTGAGGGCGGCACTACTGCTCTACACCAACTTGGGCTACTCAGCACAGGGTAGTGGAAGAAGAGGGCGCGCCCTGCCTGGAGAAGACAGCTCTACGGGGGACGCTGCTCCACCCGCAAATCCCTTGAGGGGGGAGAACCGTGGATTCACACTTCAGCCAAAAGCGCAGTCATAGAGTTTTCCTGGCTGGAAGCGCCAGGGGTAAGCGCTGCAGAGACTTCCCTTAACATTCTCCCTCAGCTCTAGGAGGTGCCCCCTCCCGAACTCTGTGCTCTGACCCGGCCTCTCCACGTATCCGACCTACAATCACCTCAGAAGCAAGAGGCGAAGCGAGAAGCCACCGGTTCCCAGAGCTGCGTGGGGTTGCATGCCCCCAAAGGCTCACCCGCCCGCTCAGGGGTCGACTCACTTGCACCAGCGATTGCTCTACCCCAAGTCGGAGGTCCAGACATGTCTACTACGTGGGGAAAGAGGCACAAAGAAAATGAGAAGGGGAAAGATGACCGGACTGCGAAGGACTTGTTCGGCAAAATGTCGGGTGCGACCCCCGGCTCGGCCCGGGGGGCAGGAGAAGGACCAGCCAGCAGGACAAACTGGTCACAAGAGCCTTCCTTTCCCAGTTGTTCTCAGCGTTGAGAGAAGATCTTCATATTCTTAAAAAAAGAATTTGCCGATGAAATGAAGGAAGTACGCAGAGATCTGGACGCGGTGGGCAAAAGGGTGTCGTCTACGGAGGATCACGAACAGTCTTGCGATGAAGAAATCGAACAACTGCAGCAAGAAGTGATCCGATTGCACACACAACAAATCGACCTCCAGGCCCATGCAGAAGTTTTGGAAAACCGCTCCCGCAGGAACAACATTAGGGTGAGAGGTGTTCCCTCCAATGAAGAAAATAATGATATCCACGGGTACCTTCAGGAGCTGTTTCGTCATGTGCTACAAGAACCCCAAGACTTTGCTATCAAAATCGACAGGGCCCACAGGGTCGGCCTGCAGCGGAAGGCCCCAGCACCTCCCCCTGATATCCTGGCCTACCTAACGGATTTTCAGCTGAAAGAACTTATCCTGTGCAAAGCACGCAATGCCCAGCCATTGGTCTTCAGAGGCCATACCATAGCTTTATATCAGGACGTGGCTGCCTCCACCCCCGAAAGGGACTTTCGTTTGGTCACATCCCACCTTCGCAACCAAGGCGTCTCCTATTCGTGGGGGCATCCATTCTGCCTCATTTTCAAGTGGGACGGCAAGCTATGGGAAATACGCTCCCTGCAAGAGTCATGCCGGCTCCTGGGCATTGAGCAAGACCTCGAGCCAAGACAAGAGAGATTGACGGGAGAGGTGGCAGAGAGTTGGAGGCAGGCGCAGGCCCGGGACCCGTTCGAAGCTGAACCCAGAGATGATGACGCTGGAACGTAAAGCATTGCTGGCATCCCTGATGGCGGACTCTGGACTTGAGGCCGATGCTTGAACGGCATTGGGGTCAGATAAGTGTATCAGAGCATAGCCGTGGGGCAGCGGGGGGCAGGTGGGGACTGGAGGGACACCGTGGCCACAGATGCACCTCACTGACTGTTTTACAGAGGGGACGCAGTCTCGTACTGCGACTTCTGGACACTTGGTGTGTTTTCTTCTGTTGGGCTTGTTGGGGTTAGTGTGGGGGGGAGGGAAGTCCGTTATCCAGGATCTCCAGTTGCCAGATATATTGGTGACCCCTGATGCTATCAAGATAACGCTAGTAGGCCACCCTTGGCATTCTATGTACACATGTTGTAGCTCTCTTAGACTGGCAATATGCTTACATCTGGCACTCTGCAGCTTACACAGTCCTCTTTACCCCCTGATATGGTGCCTGTGAAAATTCTTACAATTAATGTAAAAGGGCTTAACAATCCCAAGAAGAGACAAGCGGTGTTGTCGTATTTGGAGAACGCGGAGGCGGACGTGTGTCTCCTACAAGAGACGCATCTTCTGCCCTGGGATGCCCAACGCATGTGGTTCAAGGCCTTCCCTCTTCAGTACTTCTCTTCCTCGGGGGAGAAAAAAGCCGGGGTGGCCATCCTTATCTCTAGACAATGTAAGGGGATGGTGAAGGAAAAAGTGGCTGAGCCCAAGGGGAGGCTATTGGCTTACACTCTTCAATTTGGTAATCAATCCCTGGTGATCGGCTCCCTTTACGCCCCTAACTCCGGGCAGGAGCCCTTTCTCCAGGCTGCCCTGGCAGACGTATTGGCACCACAGGGACGCATGACTCTAGTGGGAGGGGACCTCAACATAGTTATGGACATCGAATTGGACAGGTCACATGCAACTTTTTTCCGAGGAGGGGAACTCTCACGGGATGGGAAGAGGTGGTTAAGGGAACTGGTCTTGATTGACATTTAGAGGGCGGCACATCCCACATCACAACGATATACATTCTATTCTCATGCTCATAAGTCGTACGCCCGACTTGACCACTTTCTGGGGACCAAGGAGGTTAATGCCGCGGTGCGGGAGACATGCATTGAACCTATGGCTCTCTCGGATCATGACGCTTTATTCAGTTCAGGTCTTGCTGAACCCCAATACACACCGGACCTGAGGTTGGCGGCTTAAAGAACACATGCTCCATAACTAGGAGGCAGAACAGCAACTTCTTACACGCATTAGGGACTACCTCACCATAAACGACACACCAGACATTGCAATCATGACACTGTGGGGAGTATTGAAAGCTTTGGTACGAGGGGAACTCATAGGGATCGCAGCGGCCCACAACAGAGAGCGCAAGGAAGTGAGGGCCAAACTGACAACACAGGTACGGGAACTTGAACGGTTGCACAGCAGGACTGGGGCACCTCGGGTCTGGAGACAGTTGAAAGCAGCAAGGGCACAACTGGCTGCCCTCGATTTTGACAGGGCAGAATATGCGGCGGTCACTTGAAACATTCCTACTACGTTGGGGGAGACCGCACGGGTAGGCTCCTGGCCAGTCGCCTACGGGCCCAGAGACAGCAAGCACATGTTGCCTCACTTCAGAGAGAGGGCGGGGGAGGAGAAATTAAGGGGGATGCAGAGATAGCACAAGAATTCCGTGACTTCTACCAGAAACTTTACTCTGCGGAACCATGTTCAGGTCACGCTGCAACAGCTAACTTGCAATCTATTTCTATGGCAGCGCTATCTCCCACCCAGGCGACATCGCTAGACGCCTCTATCAGCGTAGAGGAGGTCATCACGGTGATCTCAAGCTTGAAATTGCTTAAGTCCCCGGGCCCCGAAGGGTTCCCTTCTCTCTTTTACAAGAAAGTTTGCACTATCCTAGCACCGATACTGACTAGGCTTTTCATTTCGTTCAGCAGCTCAACCCAGATTCTGGACACCATGCTGGAGGCAGCCATATTGGTACTGCCCAAGCCTGGTTAGGATAAACAACAATGCGGTGCCTACCGCCCGATATTTCTACTAAATGTAGATTTTAAACTCTTCACGGGCATCTTGGCGACGCGATTGAGCCCCCACATGCCTAATTTGATAGAACCCGACCAGGCGGGGTTTATTCAATTCCGCCAATGCAGCGATAATACAAAGAGAATGCTCCATCTTGTGGATAAGGCACATCAGATGCGAATGGATGCCCTCTTGTTAACGATCGATGCCGAGAAAGCATTCGATCGGGTGGACTGGGGGTTCCTTGGGCTCTCAATGGAGAAATTCGACCTGGGGAAGCGGTCCGGGAGTGGGTGGACTGTTGCTACGCCGCACCCACGGCCTGCTTCAGTGTCAATGGCATCTCCTCTACACATTTTGCTTTTCAGAGAGGGACCAGGCAGTGCTGCCCACTGTCACCGTTATTATTTGCCTTATAAATCGAACCACTGGCGCAGCGGGTCAGAGACAACCAGAATATCAAGGGGTTCCCATTTGGAGGGGAAACCCACCCCATCAGCCTCTACGCTGATGATGTATTGGCGGCTCTGGAGGTACCCAGACTCTCCCTCCCCGCCTTCATGGAGGAGCTGGAGGCCTTTAGCCAGGTCTCCGGCTTTTGGGTTAATGTAGGCAAATCCTTGGCACTGCTCCTTGGCCCCGCTGTGTCCCCCATGCCGAATTCGCAGTCACCCACGGGCGCTTGGTTAACTGGCATTAAAGTGGCAGAGACGATCCTGTGCCTTAGCCTGACAGTAGCGGCGACGGTCCAATGATCAACCCAACTGAATTATACCAGGCTGTTGCGTCAGGCGGTGAAGGATCTGGGCTCTTGGAGCAAACATCACTTATCCCTTCTTGGCCGGGTGGCCGCAGTCAAAATGTCCCTACTTCCTCAAGCACTTTATTTCTTTCAAACCCTACTGGCTCAGCCTCCTGCAGGTGTACTCACGTCACTACAGCGCCATATTATTCAATTTGTCTGGGCGGGGAAGAGGCCGTGGATGAACAAGGCCCTTAGCTACATGCTCCCCGAGCACGGAGGCCTCAGGATACCTGATCTCTTTACCTACTATAAATCGACCCAACTACGCTAATTAGTAGAATGGGCAAGGTCGGAGTCCGAAAAGCAGCGGCTTTTCCAAGACAGGGCACTTGCCTGCATCCCTTTATGGAAGGTCCCCTTTCTTCGGAAGAACCAGTGGCCACGTGGCCTAATGGGCTCTCCGATCACCAAGTCAGTATTGGCAGCCTGGGATGGGGTGGCAACCTCTAAGAATCTCACGACTTTTCCTTCCCCGCTAACTCCCCTGTTTGGCAACAGCGACTTCACTCCCAGGTTGCCCGAAAAATCGTTTCACGGGTGGCACGACACCTCCTACCGCTCGGTCGGCCATTTATTTGATCTATCTGGGGTGATTTCATTTAACCAACTGAAGCTCCAATACGGGATCCCCGAGACTGAAAGAATGAGGTATATGCAGATACACCACTGGGTTCTTCAACCTGGGATGTGGGAACAGGGTGGTAGCAAATTGACTAAATACGAGAAATGGTTGATCACTAAATTAACGGATAAAGGGATTAAATGTACGACATGCTCTGGGGCGGACCGGGCCCGCAGGCCACCCCAGCCAACAATGGTGGGCAATAGAATTGGGCGGTGATCTCTCCGCTAAGGACTGGGAAGGCATTTATTACAGAACAAAACATACTGCCCGTAATGTCGCTAGCATTGAGATAGCTATGAAGATGGGGGCAGCTCTACAGAATATTTTGACGCACTGGGGGACGGCTACTTCCCCCACCTAAGTAGGGTGGCTACACCGTATATGGCATATTATTGGGATGGAATGCATATCTGCCACACTGAGTAGTTCAGCTGACTCGTTTCAGAAACTGTGGAGACCATTTCTGAAACTGCTTTTAGCAGAATTTAATGAAGTCACGCAGCCCAAGTACCTGAGGGTGTTGCGTCTCTCTGACCTAGGGGCGGAGCTGACATAGGCCTCCACTGGATGAGAGGGTCTCTTAGGGTTGGGGGACAAAAGGGGGTAGCTCAGGGGTCGAGGGATAATGGACAGGGGATGGAGGGGTGTTTCAGGTTTTTATATTACATACACACTGCTTTCCATTGTTATGCAAAGTTTCTCCTGCCCTATAGGGACAAGGCTGTACGAGTTTCTTTGCAAGCATTACATTTCTTGTACATTGACGAAACGATTGTATGATAGAGCATATTGCATACTATTGCTATGGTTGATGGTATGTTTTCGAAAATGTTAATAAAAACATTTAAACATAAAAGCGTAAAAAATCATTATTCGGAAGGGGCATGTTTAGGCCTTCTCCTGTGTCAGAACTGACAGTCTTAGGTTGGTCATCCCTCCAACTTTGGGCCTACCTCCTCCACTTTTTTGATCTTGTTTTTGCTGGCCTTAGGACTCTGTGCACTTTACCACTGCTAGCTAGTGCTAATGTGTTTGTGCTCTTTTCTCTAAACATGGTAACATTGGTTCATCCGTAATTGGCACATTTAATTTACTTATAAGTCACTAGTAAATTGGTGCCTTCTGTACCCAGGGCCTGTGAATTAAATGCTACTCGTGGACCTGCAGCACTGATTGTGCCACCCACTGAAGTAACCCTTTAACCATGTCTCAGGCCTGTCATTGCAGAGCCTGTGTGTGATGTTTACACTGCCATTTCAACCTGACAAAATAACACTTTTGCCAGTCCCAAACCTTCCCTTTTTATACATATAAGTCATCCCTAAGGTAGGCCCTTACAACCCAGAGGGCAGGGTGCAGTGTATTAAAAAGGCAGGACAATATGAAACGTTGTATGTCCTGGTAGTGAAAAACTCCCAAGGTCATTTTTCACGACCTATCTCTTCCATAGGATAACATTGGGAGTACATTATTACAATGTATACATGTAATTTCAAATTGGAAAGATATAAGTCCCCCATGTCTGGTGTCTCTAGAATCCTAATTTAAACTCCTAATTTATGGTGAAGTCAGATTTTAGATTACAGTTCTGAAAATACCACTTTAACAAAGTTGATGTTTTCTTACTTGGTGTCTGCTGCCTGTCTCTGATCACATGTCTGGGGTGTGTGACAGTTGTGCTTTATGTATTCCTACTAGACATACAATGGTAGCTTACGTGTGACTTGTTGGGCCATCCTGGCAGAATGGGAGGAATGACCTGGATCCAGCCTCACTTACACCTGAATAGGCTTTGTCCTGTCCCTACACAAAGGGCTGCATAAACCCTGTAGTGAGTCAGGAGGCAGTGCAGGAAGGAGAACCTTTTTGCACTTCAAAAGAATGTATTGACATCTCCCCCACTTCAAAGGCCCAACTAGGCATAAGTGTTGGACCTCTGACACCACCTCTTCAGTACACTTCTGGACCTGTTACTACTCTGCCTGGAAGAATGACTGCTGTGTTGCTGAAGCACTGGAACTCTGCTGGACTGCTGCTTAGCTGGACACCTGCAGTGCTGCCCTCTTGCCTGCTGTTTCCTTACCTGGGTGAGAAGGACTGGACCTACATCACTTAAACCCAAAGTGACCCCAAGGGCTAGCTTGCTGGCCTCCTGATCTGAAGTCTCAGGAATATAATAGACTTTCAACCACCCTGCCTCTGCACGTGGACTCTGCCATCTGTCAGTCTGCCCAGACAGAAGATTCCACCCGAGTCCTGGACCCTTGGAAGTGGGCCTAAGGTGTTTGCTCCAGCCGAGCTGATGCATCCTCTGCCAAATCGATGCATCACCGCTACTGCTTGGATCAGAACTGAAGAAGCACCGCTGTTGCCTGGATTGACACCGATGCATTACGCTCCTGCGTGGATCAAACTCGATGCACCATCTTCCAAACCGTCACAGCTTGATTCTCTTTCCATAGCAAGGTCCTCGCATCCCTGTCGACAGCAGCCTCAACGACCACAACAAAACTTCGAATCACTGTTTCCATGGTCATTGGAGTCGAAGCATTGTCGCGACTGCACAACGCATACTAAAAACTGGTCTTCACATCACAAACCCCTTTGACAGGATCCTTTATGTTGACACATCAGGATCTCGCACTGCAGCCGTGTTGCATCTCAGAACCGGCGCATCATCTCTGCTGTGCAAGGCATCTTTAACCCGAACCCACGCACTGCTCCACAACCTCACCTTAAGGTACTCCGGTTCAGCAGGCCTAACTATGTCCCTGTATCCGACGCATGCTTCTTCGTGGTTGGCCTGAACTTTTGAATTTGTCCCAGTTTGGTGCGACCTGATACCCTTAGCACTATTTTTACTTCAAATTTTTAAAAAGCAATATTAGTTCTACTTATTTTATTTTTGTAATTTTGGTCTTGATTTATTTATCAAAGTCAGAACTATTTCTCTAATGTGATGTGGTATCTTTTTGTGTAATGTTTTACTGTTTGAGGTGTTGCACAAATACTTTGCACACTGTCTCTAATATAAGCCTGACTGCTTTTGCCTAGCTACCAGAAGATGAGCAAAGGTTAATTTAAGGTTTGGCTGACACATGCCCTTACTAGGATTGTGGTTGCTGTGTGACTAGAGTTTACACCCCAGTCAACCAACAACCCAATTTCTATCATGTATCGATATTTTGCAACAAAAATGTGGTCCCAAAATATTGAAAAGTTACATACTCCTGAGATGGGACGATAAAACGCTTGCACCGTAAATTAGTGAGGCTGGATTATTTCTTGGTTTCACGTGTAATATTGATTGGGGCTGCGATTCAGGTCTATCCACGAGCTTCCTCCGATCACGGCCCCCTTGTATTAAGCCTAAATATTGGTCGGGTCGGTACTAGACAACGTGCCTTTTCCTTTGATAGGAAATTGTTGTGCGACACACTTTTTGTTAAAAAGATGAATATTTGGATCAGGCACTTTTTTTAAATTAATCGGAATACCGCGGGGATTGGTTGCGTCTGGGACTCTTTCAAAGCTGCTTTTAGGGGGGAAGCGCTTAGCTATGGTTTATACAAACAGAAACAACGACGCACTTCATTGCAGGGATTATATGCGGCATTAATGAGCGCTGAAGAAAAACTTGTCATAGTCATACAACGTGGATTGGATATCACTGAAACCTTGACAGCAGTAGCTTGCTGTAAAGCCAGGATTAATTTGCATTGGAGCACATAAATAGCCAAATTATGCGAGACAAAAAAATATTTGAATTATGAGTACGGTGAGGCTAGCGGACGCTGCCTTGCTCAGAAATTAAGATCTAAAGAGATGGCTCAGCAGATTAAAGCAATTAGAAATACACGTGGGGATCTGGTAGAAACAGAGGCAGGGATTCTGGATGTATTTCATGAGTTTTACACGACTTTATATAAAAGTGAAGAGTATGATATACAGGCTGGGGAGGCCTTTGTTCTGCGTTTTTGCGATAGCAATTTAAATAAGCAAGAGTCCGATCTCCTTGAAACTCCTATAACGGTGGAGAAGATAGAGCGCGCTATTAATAACTTGGCCTCGGGAAAGGCAGCTGGGCCAGATAAACTCCCACTCGAAATATATAAAACTTTTTTTGATTCTTTGAAAGACGATATGCTGGCTACGTTCAGACAGGCACAAATGGGTTCCCGCCCCGGACATGGGATGAGGCGAGTATTATTGTTTTAAAAAAAAAAGATAAACCGGCGGATAATCCGGCCTCCTATCGTCCTATATCTTTATTAAATACTGATAGTAAGATTTATTCGAAAATCCTCGCAACCCGGTTCGCTGAAGTTATAATTCCGTTGGTATCGACTAGACAACATGGCTTTATCCCGCAGCGTGGGACGATTAATCATATTAACAGGGTGGTGACATTAATGGATATCGTTAATACCACGGGAGATGCTTTTAGTCTTATACTAATTGATGCCGAAAAGGCATTTGACCGGGTTGCCTGGGGATTTTTATGGTCAGTATTACAACGTCGGGGGTTTCAATCTAGTTTTATTCAGGCTATGCAGGCGCTCTACTCCCAACCCATTGCAAAACTCTGTACTATGGGTTTAGAATCTAATTGGGTGCCCATTACTCGTGGAACAAGGCAGGGATGTCCCTGCTTCCCTTTGCTGTTTTCGTTATACATCGATCCTTTTATAAAAATGCTGGAAGCCAGTAGTAAGATCGAACCGGTGATACTTCAGCAAGAACATTATCGGGTGCTGGCTTATGCAGATGATTTAGCCATTGTTAGTCCTAACCCTGTTACAGCTTTACCAGAAATAGAGTTCTTGGCATCACAATTTGGTGTAGTTTCTGGTTACAAACTCAATGCTGCTAAGACTCAAACACTTTGTGTCAATGTAACAACTTACATAGATCAAAGGGTTATGAATGAAGTGACTTATTTGGGGATTAAACTACGGGCCTGTCTACATTCACTGGTAGAGGCTAACTGGTCATCTCTTTTGAGTGAAGTAAAGAAACAGTTAGATAGATGTGAATGCTTACACCTATCTATGGTTGGGCATTGTAACGTCCTCAAAATGTTAAACTTACCTAAAATACTGTATTTTCTGAGAGCTGTTCCATTAGAGATACCCAGGGTCAATCTTGCGCGGCTACAATCTTTGTGTACTAGATTTCTGTGGGCACAGGGGAAAGCACGTAGAGCTCTTCGATTTATGATTTTACCACGTGAACAAGGGGGCTGGGCGGTCCCCGATTTCACTTTATATTACTTGGCATGTACCCTACAGCGTATGAATGTTCTTTTGACAGGGATAGAAGTGAGTAATCCAGCAGAAGCTCCTTCTATTTTTCAAATGTTACTGGGTAGTGCAGCGAAAAATCGTTTATTTCTTAATGTAGATCTGAATTATTACAAGCGGACCCGATTTAAGGTATTGATAGCAGCATTTAAAGCATGGCGATCTGTAAAAAAATATTATAACATGGGGAAGATCTCAGGATATACTCCCTTATCTGCGTTAGAACTTCTCCCTCTGATATTTAGGGATCGAATAGTAGATCGGTGGCGAGACAATGGTGTGCAAAGAATTCGAGATTTATACGTTAATGGGGATCTGCTGTCTTTTGAAATGCTAGAGCAGAAATTTCAAGTTCGTCGCTCTGACTTTTTTAAATATCTTCAAATTCGGGACTACTTGTGTAAACATCACTGGAATATAGACTCAAATCCAGTAGCTGAAGCTGTGGGGAAGAATCCTCGTATTGGAGATCTGTACTGGTTATTAACTAAAACTATGGTTAACGACTTAGAGATTCACAATTCTAAATGGGACCATCGGCTGGGACGGGTCGGGACTCAAATTGAAATTTCTATTAAAATGGCTGGAAGTTTATTTATGGCCGCTAATTTACGTGCACAACATTACAAAACCATTTTTGAAATTTGCTTTATTCGATAATTACTATCATAAAAGCTTTGCATCCTTAAAATCAGCATTATACAATTGAAGGTTTAAAATACTTAAAATAAGAATTCCATAAAACACACGATATAGCACCAATGGTTAAGACAGCAATTCATTAAGAACAGGATTTCCAATAAAAGCGAATTGCTCATAGCAGCAGATGATCTAGGAAGCACAGTTCGTCCCTTCTACCCTTTTACACAGAGTAATAGCTACAAGTTCATTATGGGGCGACATCAACTATTTCAGCAGCTTTAGCGATAGCTTTTGCACGAATAATACAGGCACAGCCCAGGAATTTAGCAACTCCGCATACAAAAGCAGGCCTAGAAGCATCGGATCTCAAAATACGGAGTGCAACTTGATGGTTCTTTGTTCCCATCTGGACACAGATGCATTTGAGCCATTTGTTCCTTGCCTGTGATAAGCCGGGCATACGAATAAACAGTGTGCTATAGTTTCTTGCATATCGTTGCAACACGGGCAGCTTGGTGAAAGATTTTTGGCTGAGTCCCTTTTGGCGACTGTGGCATTAAGGTATAGTAACCCAAACCTGAAAAGCATGTACAACTTTCTGTCCATGGGAACTCGAATAAAATCCAAATAGGGTTCCAAAAAGCCAACTTGTTTGTGTTGTAAAAAGACCTCTGTTAGTTTCCCATGGCTCGAATAAAGTATGAGCCGTTGCTGTATCCAGTTCCAATAGGTCTTTTTTAACTCCGCCTTAGATGGCAGGGCTTGGTTCTCCCACATATCAGTTAAGCCCAAGGATGACAAAAGTTCCTCGAGTTCTCTTAGCCATTTAACCCTTTTGCCCGTGTCCAGAGTAATCAATTCGCTAAGACCTGCCGCATAGTGGCATAACTCGGGAGTGGATCTTAGTCTTGCCCAGTACAAGAGGGGGCGTAATCTAACTATCTCACTCAACCTGTGTCTCCCCATATCGAGGAACAATGGTGTTAGAGGGGTACAAAGGGGGACGGAGACCAGATCTCTTAAGAACTTATTCTCTGATTTTTGGATCACTGTTGTTTGTTCAAAGCCCCAGAGTACCGCTCTATAGGATGCCGAACTCACTGCCTTACCCTCATAAACAACCAGGACAGGGGAGACCAATCTGGAAGAGGACAAGCGCTGCTCTCTCAAGATTGCCCCCGCTGCCCTTTTGTGGTTTAGGAGCATCTTGCTCAAGTGGGGCCCCCAAGACATTTTATCCGATAGCCTTATCCCCAGATAGTCAAAGCAATGAACTTGCTCCAAATATAAACCATTGAGAGTAAGTTTGGGTCTAAACTGTTTTCCAGGGTTAAAAGCCATAAATTTTGTTTTCGCGATGTTAATAGTAAGGCCCCTTAGTGTACAAAAAGCCTGGAAGCAAGTGAGTAATGTTTGAAGACCCATAGGGGATTTGAAGATTAGGAGGGTATCGTCAGCAAAGAGAAGCGTAGCTATTTTTTACCCCGCCAGGGTTGGTGCGTCTGCTGGAATTTGGCTCAAAAAATCCACCACACCATTCACATAAAGTGAAAATAGTGTGGGGGCCAAAACACAGCCCTGGCGGACTCCTCTCCTTACTGGGATACTCTCTGTGGTCTGCCCTTGATCACCCCATCTTATCCTTGCAGAAGTATCGTCATGAAGACGAACTAAAAGGGATAAAATGTAAGGGGGTATTCCCATTTCCTGCAAGACGGACCACAACTTTACTCGTGGGACTAAATCGAATGCCGTCTTGAGGTCAATAAAAGCAAGGTACAAGCTCCCCTTTGCAATGACTACCACTTTCCAATAAACTAAAAGTAGACGAAAAACTTGGTCTATAGTGCTAGTGGCTTTCCTGAATCCCGCTTGGCATTTTGATAGGATTCCCCCTTCCTGCATCCATTGGTGAATTCTATTGAGAAGAGTTCGCCCTGCCACTTTTTGCATACAATCTACAAGGCTGATGGGCCTATAGTTGGCAGGGTCTTGGCGATCACCTTTTTTAAAAATAGGGATAACTTCAGCTTGTTTCCAGGATGGGGGAACTTCACCACCCTCTAACAGGCTATTAATCAAAAGTTGGATATATTTGGCCCATTTATCAGGTTCCAAACTAAACAGGTCGCCCGGGATGCCATCTAGTCCCGCCGCTTTAGCGGGTACAATACTGTTGATGGCACTTATGACCTCGTCAAGGCTAAAGGGGGATATGGGGTCTGGGACAGGTAGTTGTGGAATATCCCTGCCGGACCCTAGTTCTCCCTGTGCATCTTCAGCATAGAGTTTTGAGAAGTGATCCCACCAGGTCTGACTACCTATGTGATTTGGAATGGAGACCGTACCTGCCCTATCTTTAGAGTTAATTAGTGACCAAAAGGAGGCAGAGTTTTTCTCAGTTGCCGCCGTTTTCAGCTTATCCCAGTATGCCTCCTCCCAAGCCCGTTTGGCTAGTGTCAGCGTTGATTTGTAATCTTTCCTCGCTAATTTGACCCTAGTAATATTTTTCTCTTTGACAGCGACTATTAGTTCTTTTCTTTTCTCTTTGCAAGAACCTGTGAACCAAGGATTGGGGTTATTTTTTTGCAATTTCTTATTCTTTTTTCCTGAGCTGGCACTTCCTAAAAACTGTTCTCCAATCATGCGTATGGTTTCCTGATGGATTATGGGAATCTTGTCCCTCGCCTGAGACAAAACCAAGGCAGCCTCAAGATCTCTCGTTTTTTCTGCTAATATTGAGGAGATAAGGGTGATCTTTTTTCCATCTCCTACTACCCTAGGCCACCTTAGCCGCCTACCACAGCTAGAAATTGTTATCTCCTTGGAAAAAAGGAAGTCCGCTCTACATGCGGATAGATTTAGCGGCAAAACTGCCCAACGGTTCTGCAAAATTAGAGATAGGGGGTTATGGTCACTATCTACAGTAGGGCTTACCACCATGTCAGCTACATCTTCCCAGAGGCGTAAGTCCACCAGGATGTAGTCAATACGGGATGGGCATGTCAACTTATTAAAGGTGTTCACCCCCTTAGAGTCTGACAGAGTTCTACCATTCACGGCTCTTAGGCCGTATTCCAAAGTGAGAGCGTTCACTTGCATAACAATCTCTGTCCATTTTCTTATAGGGGCCAAAGATAGAGGTGGTACTCCCCATTTGTTGTCCTCTTCAGATAAATTCAAGGGATCCTCATTGCTCAGGGGCTCAAATGTACAATTAAAGTCCCCGGCTATGATAGTTTTAGAGGTGGGTAAACATTTTGCTAAGAGGAGCTTTAGTTCATTCAGGATGGTCGACGACCTGCCGCTCACTGTGCCCCTAATATAAACATGGAAGAGATCAAGAGATTCTCCATTTTTTGGGGCTTTTAGGGATAGCCACAAGATGTCATGACTATTGCTTTTTTGAATAGTAACAGACCACCCTAGATCTAGGTTGATCCATATTAGGAGACCTCCAGAGGGTCTAGGGTAGCGGGGTTAGTTATGTTGGACTGTGCTTGTAGTATCAGATGAGGTGAAGGTTTTAGGTTACGTAAGGGAAAAGTGCCCTGGGCGGTGGGACTTGAACAATTTGTATTCTGCACTGAGTGGGGTACAAAAAGTCAATCGTTTAAGTCTAAAGAGGATATGGCTCCTCCCTTTAGTGAGATATTATGAGGTGTCAAAGAGCATCGCCTAAACTGAATTCGAGACGGGTCTGGAGAGGAGGTTCTATATTCCAATGAAACCAAGTTCTCAACCAATAAGACATCACCCAAAGTTAGTTCGATCATGTCCAGATTAGAATCGGGGATAGGGCGTCTCTTGGCTTTCACGATATCTTCCCTAATAACGGAACGACACCCTCGGACATGACGAATCCAGTGAATCGATTTATTAATTAACGAATCACTGGATTCGTAATGGCCTGGAATTGATATTTTTGGGACATTAGTCATAAGAACAATGTTTAAGAATTTCTGACCAAGTCCGGTTTGGTCATGAACCAAAGGAGGTCTGGAAGTCTCCTGGGTCCCTAGATCCAGTGATCTAGGTTTGGAACCCAAATTATGCCTGCCCCCCCAAATAGGGGTGGCAAAACGGTCTTTGTGAGTAATCTTGGGGGCTTCCCCAACCCCCCCAAGGTGTTGCGTCAAAGTCCCTTCCCCAACTAAAGTGTTTTTTCTACGACCCCCACCAATGGGGACTGAATCGTTTTCATTAGTGGGTTTGGGGCCGTCCTTAATGAGATGCAGGTTCACAGGACGTGTAGATTGAGTAGGGTCCAAGACATCCATTAGTAGACCCCTTATACTCATAACCTTCCCTCTAAGTTCCTTGATCACCCTTTCTAATTCCCCTATGGTGTGGTTGCAGGTGCAGCAATGGGCCGGGCTAGAATGTTCCAGAACAGGCACAGGAGAGGAGGAGTCATGATTGTCACTAAGTAAGACTAGGGGGGCAAATCTGTTGGAACAAATAACATTAGGGCTTGGTTCGCTGCATATCTCATCCTCTACCTGGACAACACCCTCATTATTTGCATGCAATTCCACGGACACAAGGGGATCACCGACAACCCGCTTTGGCCCACCCTTTTTGGATTTAAGGAATAGCTGTGGTATCACTATATTTTTCAAAGAAGGTGCAGGAGGATTTCTAATGGGTTCTTCTGCGTTAGGGCTTGGAGCGTTTTCTAATATACTTTCACACTCTTCTATAACAGTATCAATTCTATCCATCACACAGTTAGCTGCAGCACTTTTGGCCAATTTCTTTTGCCTCTTTTTCTTACTTTGATTTGAGGTAGGACCATTTATGCCAACCGTTCCCTCCATTACTTTCCTCTTCCCCATCGGACCTAGATATAAATCCCAAACATCCCCACCAAATAAATTGAAAACACTTCCCTGCTAGCTGGACACCGTATAAGGGAAGACCATGCAACTCCTATATAATGTATGACACAATTAATGGGTCGACTGGGGGAATCCCAAATGCTATACGATAATATATAAAACAAAGGAACAGTACCAGATGAACGGAAGAGACCGACCGGGCCCAGCCCTGCCTCAGTCTGCCTCCGACGGCCACAGATGGCCCGCCCTTTGCCCGGGCTTAGCCTGGCGTCCGCCCGCGCGCGTCCCGCATGGCGGATAGGATGCTCTACAGATATCTCCTCTGGCTGTTGGGGGTGGACCCGCCTTTGTCAGCGCTGCCCCTCAGGCTCCTGGGGCTTGTAGTGCGGTGTCCTCTCCCCGCTGTAGCCCCCGACAACACTGCGCTGCGTCTCCCGTGAAGCGGGAGAGGCGAGGTGAATTAAAGTTCCTCGGTGGTTGGGGGCGGACCACCGTTGTCAGCGCTGCCCCTCAGGCTCCTGGGGCTTGTGGTGCGGTGTCC
The DNA here is from genome assembly GCF_964204655.1 of Triturus cristatus. Taxonomy (NCBI): domain Eukaryota; kingdom Metazoa; phylum Chordata; class Amphibia; order Caudata; family Salamandridae; genus Triturus; species Triturus cristatus. Next base: position 153,816,318 of record NC_140595.1, read on the forward strand.
TCTCCCCGCTGTAGCCCCCGACAACACTGCGCTGCGTCTCCCGCGAAGCGCGAGACGCGAGGGGAATTAAAGTTCCTCGGTGGTTGGGGGCTGACCCGCCGTTGTCAGCGCTGCCCCTCAGGCTCCTGGGGCTTGTGGTGCGGTGTCCTCTCCCCGCTGTAGCCCCCGACAACACTTCGCTGCATCTCCCACGAAGCGGGAGACGCAAGGTGAATTAAAGTTCCTCGGTGGTTGGGAGCGGACCCGCCGTTGTCAGCGCTGCCCCTCAGGCTCCTGGGGCTTGTGGTGTGGTGTCCTCTCCCCGCTGTAGCCCCCGACAACACTGCGCTGCGTCTACCGCGAAGCGGGAGACGCGAGGTGAATTAAAGTTCCTCGTGGTTGGGGGCAGACCCGCCGTTGTCAGCGCTGCCCCTCAGGCTCCTGGGGCTTGTGGTGCGGTGTCCTCTCCCCGCTGTAGCCCCCGACAACACTGCGCTGCGTCTCCCGCAAAGCGGGAGACGCGAGATGAATTAAAGTTCCTCGGTGGTTGGGGGCGGACCCGCCGTTGTCAGCGCTGCCCCTCAGGCTCCTGGGGCTTGTGGTGCGGTGTCCTCTCCCCGCTGTAGCCCCCGACAACACTGCGCTGCGTCTCCCGCGAAGCGGGAGACGCGAGATGAATTAAAGTTCCTCGGTGGTTGGGGGCGGACCCGCCGTTGTCAGCGCTGCCCCTCAGGCTCCTGGGGCTTGTGGTGCAGTGTCCTCTCCCCGCTGTAGCCCCCGACAACACTGCGCTGCGTCTCCCGCAAAGCGGGAGACGCGAGGTGAATTAAAGTTCCTCGGTGGTTGGGGGCGGACCCGCCGTTGTCAGCGCTGCCCCTCAGGCTCCTGGGGCTTGTGGTGTGGTGTCCTCTCCCCGCTGTAGCCCCCGACAACACTGCGCTCTCCCGCGAGGTGAATTAAAGTTCCTCGGTGGTTGGGGGCGGACCCGCCGTTGTCAGCGCTGCCCCTCAGGTTCCTGGGGCTTGTGGTGCGGTGTCCTCTCCCCGCTGTAGCCCCCGACAACACTGCGCTGTGTCTCCCGCGAAGCGGGAGACGCGAGGTGAATTAAAGTTCCTCGGTGGTTGGGGGCGGACCCGCCGTTGTCAGCGCTGCCCCTCAGGCTCCTGGGGCTTGTGGTGTGGTGTCCTCTCCCCGCTGTAGCCCCCGACAACACTGCGCTGCGTCTCCTGCAAAGCGGGAGACGTGAGGTGAATTAAAGTTCCTCGGTGGTTGGGGGCGGCCCGCCATTGTCAGCGCTGCCCCTCAGGCTCCTGGGGCTTGTGGTGCAGTGTCCTCTCCCCACTGTAGCCCCCGACAACACTGCGCTGCGGGGGGTAAGGATGGGAGATGTTTTCGTTGTGGTTTTGATGAGGCTGATATACTTCATATTTTTTATTCATGTATGCATTTAAATAGTTTTTTTTGGACACATTGAGACATTTTTGGAGGAGATATTGGTCGGAACAGTACGACTATCCAGTGCGTGTGTACTACTAGGGATAGATGAAGAAATTGGGAGGGACTCTGTGATGTATAAATATAGATATTTGATATTTATGGCCACTGCAGTGATAAGACTATGTATAGCCTCAATGTGGCTACAGCGTGATGCACCATCTTTTGAACTTTGGCGTGCTAGATTTCTGTCATCTTTCAATATTGAATATAGTGCATATGCTCTGAAAGGTTTGCGAAAAAAGAAACTAGGTCAGGAAATATGGGGACCAGTGATGACTTATATGAATCTGTAAGTATAAGTGTTTATGCAAAAATATTGGTGTTGTTGTGCTGTAACTAACCATTAACCGTGATTCTTTCTCTGTGTTTTTCCTTTTGTTTCTTCATTTTTTTACTTTTTTTTTGTCTTGCTCTCCTTTTTGCACGCTCATGGATTATCAATAAAATCATTTAAAAAAAAAAAATAACGCTTGCAAATATGAATGTAAAAACAGTTTGTTGGGGAGTAGGCAGTGTTCAAGAGACCTTGTCAACTGTCACCTTTGAAAAAAACGGCTTTTTAAAAAATGCAACCTCACTTTGTTTAAGAAAAGGGAGCTGCATTTGAGAAAATGTGATTACAGATACAATGGTGGTCTGTTGACTCCAGTAGCCATCATCTATCCCTGTGATGGCATCCAACCATAGTGAGTTGCCCTACCTCATGAATATTAGGTAGGGCTTATAGCGGAGACTGTTCCTGAAGGTAGAGGTGTCCCTAGTTGGACCTCTAGCACTGCGTTGTATCATATACTGTTTCAAAGAGTTGTTTTAAAGAGCTGGCAGTGTTTGTCACTTTTAAACTTTTAAAAACCTGACTTTTTAGTATATTCACTTGTTGCACTTGAAACCCCGTATATGCAATTAATTATAGCCCCATTGCGCCTATGTAAAGTTTTTTTGCACTAATTTTTAAAGTCCTTACCAGGCAGCAGAGCAGTGCATTCCTCACTCCGGCAGGTAGGCAGAGACCATAGAGTGCGGTAGAGAGGTAGAGTTCCCCCTCTCTATCATAGAGTGCACTCACAGGCAGCAATGGAGGTCAGCAGTCTAGTTGCCAGGCCCCACACACTTTAAATGAAGGCCGGGCAGCAGGCGGGCAGCAGGCGCGGAAAGCGCGCCAGAGGCAAGCCCGTCTGCACACGAATGCGCCTAGGGGCTAGGAACCCTGCCCCAACTACACGACTTTGGACTACATACACCGGTAGGCAATTACCCAGTTTCAAGCCCTCTATGAAGCCTGCTGCGAGAAGGGCTGGCAATTTGCATGTGAGAAAACACAAGTTCAGGTTTGCCAACATTGTAACCTGGAGATAAAAGTGCCGCTCAAGACGAAGAGAAACATGAACAGTTTGCACAGGGACCTGCAGGCATGGAGGCTAGGCCTAATTAACTGCTGTCCACTGCCCAAACACAAAACTGAAATCTGCCTGCTACTAGAGGAAGCACATTTTGATGTCTTATTTATTACTGAAAGTTGGCTCAGTGATAGATCCACCCCAGACATTGTAATTGCCCTCCCACCAGGATATCAAATATTCAGACAGGACCATGGAGGGCAGGCGGGGGGCAGACTCGCCATCTTGATAAAAAATGAATTTAAATACAATATCAATGCCCTTCCTATTCAGGGCTGCGAAAGCCTCCAATTCTCAATTACCTTTTCACCAGCCTATAAATTTTCTAGGCTTTTACTATATAGACTCCCGGGCCTCTACAGAGAGTTCTTAGACAGCCTACCGGATTTTCTAGCCAGTATTTTGGCAACGAAAAACGATATCACCTTAGTAGGGGACCTAAGTTTACACTTTGAGGACCAGAACCGCACCAGTGTCAAAAACCTGCAGCTAGATCTGGAGGGCCTTCAACTCTCCCAGTTGGTCACGTCCGCCACACACATCAAGGGCCATACACTTGACTTCGTAATATCAAATGACCCTAACATCTTAGTAGCCCCGACAATACCAGCCCACTGGTCAGATCACCACCGCATTCCATTCAAACTAGGCAATAAAGTAAGAGGGAAGGTAAAGCACCATCCACCGGTAGCTACGAAGAAAAGAAACTGGGCCAAGTTGAATACAGAGGCTTGGGGGAATGTCCTAGTGGCCTTGGCCACACCAAACACCGAGTCACAGGACAAAGTTGAAGAAGCTTGTTCTAGCTGGGAAAATCGGATTACTCAATCACTGGACAAAATAGCCCCCAAACATTCTCTTAAATAAAAATCCAGACCCAACATGGCATCATGGTTTAACCCCCAACTACTCTCCTCAAAAAAACATTGCAAAAAAATTGAAAGGGATTGGAGGAAAACTTATGATCCACAACTCAAAGCTAAGTATAAGGTGGCCATTAGACTATATCACAACAGCGTCAAAGAAGCACCAGCCAAAGACTTTGAGGAAAAAATTTGCCAGGTACAGAATTCCTCAAAGGAACTCTTCGCAGTAGTCAAGGCCTTAACCTCCCCAACCCAAGATACACATACAATGGAGGCCTCGGAGGAGAGATGTAATGACCTAGCCACTGACTTCCTCACAAAAGTTACAGACATCTACAGCTCTTTCATGACCGGGAGAGAAATACCCCCAAGACAGGAAGGAGATCAGGGGCAGACCGCCCGCAAACCATTACCAGCTTCCACCCCGTCCACACAGAGGATGTGAAACTAATAATCGATAAGGTGAGATCAGACTCTTAAAAAAATCAAAAAGATCCTTCTTCCAACACTAGTTAAGATCATGAACCTCTCTCTTGAGTCGGGCGTAGTACCAGGGGCATGGAATCATGCCATAATTAGACCTCTGCTCAAAAAGCCCAGCTTAGATCCAACGCAATCAGGGAACTACCGCCACATTTCAATGCTGCCATTTGTTGGGAAGTTGTTGGAAAAACATGTAAATGGTGTGCTGACAGAGTTCCTGGAAACTAATCAATGCCGCCACCCCACGCAGATGGGATTTCATGCTCAGCATAGCACCGAATCAGCACTATTAACAGTGGTAGAGGAACTTAAAATGATTCTGGACCAGGAAAGAACAGCAGCGCTATTACTTCTGGACTTGAGCGCAGTGTTTGGCATGGTGGCCACCACATCCTGCGAAATAGACTGATGGACATTGGTGTCCAAGGTAATACTCTACAGTGGCTGGCCTCAATTTTGGAAGGGAGAACTTTCCAAGTTATGGAAAACAATCTCCTCTCAAAGTACGATGCCTCCGGCCTGCGGAGCGCCTCAGTGTTACTCGCTGAGCCTCACACAGTTTAATGTCTAGATGGAACCACCAGCACACATAGCCCAAGAGTTTGATGTTTTTCATGACATCCTACGCTGATCACACCCAGCTGGTGATCTCCCTAGATCCCAGAACCAACGGAGACTCCGATAGTCTAGCTCCCTGTATGGAAAGAGTGATGGGATGGATGACAAACAGCTGTTTAAAATTGAATGAGGATAAACCTGAGCTAATGGTCCTCGGGAATAAAGCAGTTCCCAGGCCTTCAATCAGCTGGCCCAACTGCCTAGGCATCCCACCCACCCACTCCGAAGGAATCTATTAAAAATCTGGGTTACTGACTCAAAAAGGATCTCACAATGGTGACCCAAGCCAAGAAACGAGTAAGTACGTGTTTTGGACTACATAGAATGCTCCGTAAAATTCTGGAGCGTATTTCCATACAACTTAGAAAGACAGTAGTCCATTTCCTGGTCAAGTCACGTCTGGACTAAGGAAATTCACTTTTTATAGGAGCACCAAAATACGTGATGAACAGACTTCAGGTGGTCCAGAACACAGCAGCCAGGCTACTGTGCAAGGCCCCAATCCAGGAATCAGCTCGGAAGCATGTCAAAGCACTCTTCTGGCTCCCGGTGGAGGCCAGAATCAAATTCAAGGCACTCTGCATGACCCACAGAGCTCTACACAACATGAGTCCAAGTAAAGTCAGAAACCTGTTGTCCGTCTATGTCCCAAAGAGGAGCCTGAGATCCAGATCTAAACGACTGATCAAAACTACAAGAATAAGGAGAGCCAGGTGGGGAGACAGATCCCTTACTCACCTGACACCCATGTTGTGGAACTCTTTGCCACGTGAATCTCGACTCCAGACAAAGGAAGCAGCGTTCCGGAAGTCTATCAAAACGTGGCTGTTCAATCAGTACCATTAACCTACCTCTAACCTTCATTTAGCATCAGTCTCTTAGCGCTGGGAAGCCCTCAGGTAGCTACGCGCTCTACAAATCACTTAAATAAACAAAAATAAAATAGCGACCTACTACATTTTGGAAGTGAACTGACCTATTAGAAAATAGATTGGTTCGCAAAATTATTTTCCATCCACAAAAGTTGATAAGCAATTTGCAACCATTGTTTGCTTGTGGATATTTGGTGGATCAGGCCCTTAAAGTTTAAGGTAAAAAAGTGTGTTCAAAATATATGTTAAAAAGTAATATGCAATCTGACTATACCTAAGACAAACCTTTTGAATAGGTTTTTATTAGAAGGATGCATTCCGGAGCGTATCTGTAAACACCCTTATATTACCTCTCAAAAGGATTAAACCTTTGTCCCCATAAAACCTCAAATTACTCAATCATTAAACCCATGGACTGACTCTCAGGCAGCCTTTTGATTTGCTGATTAGTCAATTGCACACTTTTACATTTATCTCAGAATGCAGACACCCAGGCAAAAATAATTCTTTCTTCTTTAGCTGTCTGCTTCTACACCTCACAGAACAGGAGAGACCACCTCTATTCCTTTTTAGTCAGGGGCACCTGAAATTTGCATTATTCATACTGGAATGGGTATTTTTCTTTATAAAAAAGTATGCAAACTTTTATAGTGAAATGTAAAAAGATTGGGAATTTCATCTTAAAAGATCTCGCCCACTTCAACCACTGAGGTCATCAAAAAGCCATTTAGAGGTGGAGGATGCTTTGAGAGTATTTCATGCTTCTCATGCTTTATGGAGTTACGCTCTCACTGCACAATTCCCTCATTTGTGTAGTGTCCATGTGCCCAGAATTCCAGTGTGGAATTGTGTTCCTCGCAAATACAAGCAGTTCAATGCTCCTCCATTGAGATTTACTGGATGCAGGAACAACAAACCTCATTCAACTAGCCAGAAATTCCAATATGTAAAATCACTGTATGAAAAGGCTGCATAGAGTAGAGGCCTGCTAGCTTGGTTGGTCTGAAGCTCGAGCTGTGCAAACTCTAAATGAGGCCCGTAGTCTCACCTGTCTTTGATGCTATTACAACAATAATGAAACTGAAACAGTTTCAGTTTCACTCTTTCGGTGCTCGAGGGGCTATCTCAGCCCCCGAGGACATGAAACACATGGGAGAATTATCATTGGAAAGGGAAGAATCTCCCCTTTCCAATGGTACCCTTTCCTAGTGGATCCCTGGTTGGGGATTGCCCCAGGTGGGCGATCCCCAAGCAGAGATCCACCCACTAGCTACCAGGGAGGGGGGAGCAGCCCCTTGGGCAAGGGCCTTTGCTCCCCCCAATTTATTCTGCCACAACCAGTCTTTCCGCCCCCCGGGGGGCAGATGGTGCCAGTAGCCCCAATCTGCCTCCCTTGGAGGGGCAGAAAGCACACTAGTTGCCAGGGATTCTTTTTTTATAGGCCAGGGGTGGGGGCTGCCCAGAATGGGCATGCCAATGACCACACCCTTCCCCCCAAATAAAGCAAAAGACTTTCTGCCCCCCCCCCCAATTAGGCAGATGGGGCAATAGCCCTGATCTGCCCCCCGGGAGGGCAGAAAGCCCACTAGGCACCACTGATTTTTTTTAATATGTAGGGGTGGGGCCTGCCAATGCCCCCACCCCCAAAAAATGCAGTCTTTTTGCCCATCCAGGAGCCAGATGGGGGCAGTAGCTGCTGATCAGCCCCCGGGGGGCAGAAAGCCCACTAGCCACCAGGGATATTTTTTATACATCGGTGTGGGGGACTGCCCAGAATGGGCATGCCAATACCCCCACCCCAAAAACATTGCCACAGTCTTTCTGCCCCTCTGGGAGGAAGATGGGGCAATAGCCCCTTATCTGCCACCCCCGGGGAACAGAAAGCACCACCCCAAAACTGCCACAGACTTCCAACCCCCCCCCCCCCCCCCAGGAGGCAGATGGGGGTAGTAGCCCCTGATCTGCCCGGGGGGCAGAAAACCCACTAGCCACCAGGGATTTTTTTGTATACATAGGTGTGGGGGCTGCCAGAATGGGCATGCCAATACCCCCACCCCCAAAAGTGTTACCACAATCTTTCTGCCCCTCTGGGAGGCAGATGGGGCAATAGCCCCTTATCAGCCACCTCCGGGGGGACAAAAAGACCACTGGGCAGCAGGTTTATTTTTTCAAAGTTCGGGGAGGGGTTTGCCCAGAATAGGCCCCCACACCCCCTCAAAAAATTTCACTGACTGCCCCCCAGGAGGCATTTAGGGGTAATAGCCCCTGATCTGCCCCTTCCCCCCAAGGAGGGCAGGGGGCCCACTAGGCACCAGGGATTACACTGGCTTTATTGGAAGTAGGGGCTGCCCAGAATGGGGGCATATCCTGGCAAAACACGAGTGAGGTACCATTTTTATCTGGAGACCTGGGGGAATGCTGGGTGGTAGGAAATATGTGTCAGCCCAGTGATCGCACAACTTTCCCACACGGAAATGTGAGCAAAATGTGTTGTTTTCAGCTAATTTTGAGGTTTGCAGGGGATTCTGTGTAGGAAAATGTTGGGGGATCAATGCAAGCCCCACTTCTATGGACTCCCACGGGTGTCTAGTTTTCAGATATGTCTGGGTTTTTTAGCTTCCTATAGATGTCTGCAAACCCGGGACTAAAAATACAGGTGCTCACCTATCTATCACAAAACAACCTGGTTTTTCAAGGGGGTTTCCTGCGTTTTTGGTCCCAGGCTCAGCGGCCATCTAGGGAAGCCTACCAAACCCACACATTTCTGAAAACTAGACACCCTGGGGAGTCCAGGGAGGTATGGCTTGTGTGAATCCCCCAACATTTCCCTACCCTACCTACAATCAGAAACGTCAGATGGATATACACACAGGTTTATCCTCTGCACCTCTGTTCTCTGTATTGGTGCTGTAATGCCCCACTCCTCTCTCTCTTTGCCTGACCCTTCGCTATCCATCTCGCTAATTTTCTCAGATGAGATTAAACCACTAAAAACATTTTCTGGAAAAGCCAATCCATATGACTTTTCCTGTAACTGTTCCCTGGGCCACATTTTTTAAAATCCATCCATAGCATAATAAAAGTTGTAGGAATCTATCTGTGTGCTTTTGACTCTTCTCCTCAAGAACTCACCATACACTCACCAATGGGTCACCCCAGTTGATGCCTTTTGGCATCCCTCAGTAAGTTTCAGCCCCTCACAGTCCTTGTGTTCAAGCATCTTCCAGATTGACATGATCCAGTTCTCTGCTCTGGACATCAATTAATAGATTTCCGACCACTATGAACGAGACTGAGCATCAGGGATATTCTTTTCACAGCCATGTACATGCCTTGCACTAAGGACTATATTCCATTTCCAACATGTTACCAATAGCTGCCCCAGAGGCTTCAATATCCCATTGTCACTGTCTAGCATTGTATTAACCACTTACATCACTGCCTCAATGTCTACAATTAAGGTCACTTTCTGATTGGCTAGTTCTTAACCTCCACAATGCATTGGGAAGACCTTTAAGGCAGAATTCTAGGGACACTGTGCTATGATTTTGTGCTCAGCAATACCAACCGTGGCCGGCATGACTCGCAGGTGGGGCGGGTGGGGGCGAGTGGGTTCTCCGGGTTGGGAAGCGGGGGGGTGTTTAATTTAAAAAAAAAAAGTACGTTCCTGGGTCCCACGACGCCGCTGCTCCGGGCCAGGTCCCATTTTCCTGCTCTCCTGCTGAACAGGAAGCAGGCAGCCTCCCTCCCCTCCTTTAAGCCAATCAAAATGCTGCAAAGACAGCATTGTGATTGGTGGGGACGGCACCCAGCCGGGCGCCTATGGGGAGGCCATTTTCTCTATGTAGTCTGCATGGGAAGAACAGTCAGCCTACATAGAGAAAAGTGTGTATGCACATGACTGGTTTGGTCGGCCCCAGAGGGCCGACCAAACAGTCAGAGCCCACAGCATTGGGCAAGCTACTCCTCCCCGACCCGCCCACCCGCCCATCCCCAACCAGACATACTCTTCTGCTTTTTCCTGCTACAGCAAAAGAAAAGGGCAGGAATGTGCCGTATCTATCAGATATTCGGCATATTCCTGTCCTTTTCACCTGTGCCAGCGCACAATGGGCTGGCGTGCGCCAACACAGGCACCTTTGCACAATGGAGCAAGGGTGCCTCGTTGCAGGGATGAATATTTTTGTACAGGAAGGGAAACCTTCCTGTACAAAAATAATCACAAGAGGCTTTTACCTTTTTCTATGTGTGTTGCAAAATTCAGCTCACATAGAAAAAGGAAAAAAGAGGAGAAATAAAGATATTTCTCCTCGTTGTGCCTCCCTTACGCCTTCCCTGGGAGGCATACATTTTTGCCACTGCCTCAGATTTACGATTTCTTGTAAATCTGGGGCAGTGTCAAAAAGCCATGAATGTTGCTTGGGACGCCCTCATCGACACCCATTGCACGCCCCTTAAATGCAGAAAACTGCGTTAAATGGACCAATATTTGTCAGGCAGCAATACGCCAAAAAAAGTGGCTTAGTGCTGCCTGATAAATATCATGCAGGCTTCTGTGCCAAGGATCGTCACAAAAAGGGACGTTCAGGCAGTGCGAGGGGCCTCATAAATAAGGCCCCAGGATTATATGGCGGTGGAAGAAAGACGCATGAGGAGGAATTAAATGAGGGAGCTTTGGTGTTCAGGAAATCTGAAATTTGGCAGGGCTGACAGCAGGCTCTTATGAAATATTTAGGCACATGCCCCAATTTTGTTTTTACAAATTAAGCACTAAGTGAATGCATTACAGTTCCACTACCAGTCTAGTTGCTGAGTCATCAGCCCACACTGAAGAACTCTTGTTCTTCGCTGACCACCTGTATGCTTAGAGTGGTGTGCAGACTGAATATTGACCCCAGAATATTGAAAGGACACCATATCGAAAACACTATGGGGCATATTATCAAGAAACAGCGTTAAAATTATCACTGCTTTAGCGGCAGGAAACTGCCGCTAAAGCGGCGATAATGGGCTTGATAATATGCCCTTGAGAATTCCAATAGAAGCCCATGTTCTGGTGTCAACATGGGCTTCTATTGGAATTCTCACCGGCATATTATCAAGCCCATTATCGCTGCTTTAACCCTGCTTGATAATATGCCCCTATATTCGAAAAAACAGATAGGTATGTCCAGATTGTCTACACATAAATTCCACATATATCTACCTAAGCAGCACATTTATTTTCAAGGTAGGAAGATGTGGCGTTAGGAATAGTATATCTGGATTTCCCTATATGCACAGACCTTTTGATGTTCTGTCTACGATATGCTTCTACAGTAATATTCTCATGGCGATATTCAGTAGTACAATCCTTAGAGTTTAGAATTAAACCATGTGAGAAGCAGGGTATATTGAAACTAGTGTGTCTGCCCTAATAAACGGGAAGTTTGATAATGCAGTGTAAGGCCAGGAGAGCAGAAGGTATATCCTTTAACATGACAGGAGATTTTTATCCCTGGCTGAGAACCTCTCTGCCTTTCATCCTCCCGAAGTCAATATCAAGTGTACAATTTTAATTACTTAGGTGCATATAGGCAACAACCGGCGATAATTATCGCTAAGCGCACTTAGCGCTAGGATAATTATCGCCAGCTAGCGTGGATTTTTCTCGCTGAGATAGCGTGCTATTAGCAACGCTTATCTCAAAAGCGATAAAAATCCTAGCGCTAACTGCCAAACGTGAGATTATCGCTGGAAACCCAGCGATAATCCCACGAAGTTTGGCGATAGCTTGCTGATAGGGCCTTACATACTTAGCCATGATATCCACCTTACATAGGATATCATGGCTAAGTCAGTTTCAAAGCAGGCGTAAGAAAAGTAGCGATTACAGAGGTTATCGCTACTTTTTTTGTTGCTATGCTGCTTTGCGTGAGGCTTGATAATAGGAGAAATGTCGCTAAGCGACATTTCTCCCATTATCCTGGGAGGAACGCCCACTTTGCATCTCATTAGAGATGCAAAGATGGGCGTTAGGAATTCAGGCGCTAAGGCAAGGTATCACGCGATAGCGTGACCTTGCTAATATAGCGATAAAATTATCGCCGCTTTGCAAAAGCGGCGATAATTTTATATCGCCGCCTTGTAGATATTCCCCATACTAAAAACTATGTTGTCCTCCAAAAGTTATTAGAACCTGCACTACAACGGAGGGCTATAGCAGAGACCTTCAACTTGTTGGGAGACCTGCTCTAACCATAACAAGTACTGTGATTTCACTAAAGGTAAACAGAGTGTCTTTGAGTGGCTGTAATGGGACAGCGGGAACCTCTTTTGTCAGTCACGTTCATGTTGGAAGCAAGTGTCTAGGGGGCTCCCCCACACCCTCAGTGTCTCAACCTCAATTCTCGCATTTTTTACAAATGTCTTCACTGTGCACAATTTTATTGTAGCTGGACTGCCAATAGCAAGTGATCAATCATGTATCTAATATAATTTTTTTAAAGAGATAATTGAATTTAAGTACAGCGTTTGAATTGGTGAATGTTTTCATAGATACCAATTGGTCCCGTTTTGTGTGAAATATCTTTTGTCAAATCCAGTATTTTAGCAAACAGTGCACTGCATTTTGGGACTTCCCAATTAACATTTTAATGATGGGTTCAAAATTTCCAACATACAAAGTGCATTTGCACGAACAGGCTGGGGTGTCCCACATAACATAGGGCCACTTCCCAACTAAGGGACCTATTACGATGTCCACCCAACATCGTCTCGGAACCGGGACCGACCAACCTCCGGTCGGTGGTCCCAACCCCTCATCATGATGCGACCGAACACTGTTTAGTCGCATACTCCCATTCCTCTATAGGAGCTCATGTTACGGCTGTAAACCAGCCGTAACACAAGCTCCCCTAGAGGAATGGGAATCTGTATTCATCCCTGCACTGTGTGGCAGGCACCACAGGTTGCCTGCCACACAGTGCAGAGAGGAACAGAGAGGCACCGAAGGTGCCCCTTCAGCCCCCAACCAGTGGCCGCGGAGGCAAGGGGGCCCGCTAGGTACCCCCATACTCACTCTCGGACAGGCTTTCCATGTTAGAAAGCCCGACATGGAATGCCTGCCGGAGACCTAGTTTCGTAATCCCAAAGGTGGAAAGACCACCCTTTGGGTTTACGGGCCTGCCTCCGACTGGCCGACGGGCTCCTTGAACCCGGCGGAAACCAGCAGAATGACCGGCTGGTTTAATTTCCGACGGTCGGAAATTAAACCGAAATGCAGCTAGGAAAGGCTCTGACCGATGGTCCAAGCCTTTCCGGGAGCATAGTATTCGGCCCCTTAGTATGATAAGTGGCAAAATAAAAGTCAAAGCTGAACATCAGTTTAAGTCACAAATTATTTGATGCACTCTAAAGCCCCTTTGCATATTTTTCTTCTTTCGCTCACAATATTTATTCAATTTCAAACATGACATTTATTGTAAATAAAAAATAAAAAATAAAAAACATTCTTTAAACAATTCTTTCACTCTGTCCCTCTATTAAGGGATTTCATAGGAAATTTTTCACTTATGTTTCCCCGGCATACATTTAGTGCGACAAATTGCAAAGCACCACTGCAGATCAATTTGTTAGAGGAGGTAATATCACGCCCCATATAATTATCTGGCTTGCTTTCCGTTTTTAATATTTTATAGAATAATTGTGAGAAAAAAATATCCTTTTTGCCGTACCATGAAATTGTTTTATTCAATTGTTCACGACACTCCAATGTCTAAAATACCACTGATTATAGCAAAAAGCAGATGTGTGCCTTGCTTGTGCGGCACAGCCCATCAACCCATTACTGATGTAATATTAAATCACTAAACTGCAGTATCAGTAAAGTGCATTAGATGGCGCTTTAGGATTAAATAAATACTTATTGTAAAATTGGTTTGCATTATAGAAGAAAATTGAGAATTTTTATAAAAATCTCCCACGTTTGTTTCCGCTCCATAGTTCTTTTTTGAAATACTATGCATGCATATTCATTCTGACATCGTTTCCCTTCTGACAATAAACACTGGGATCTCATTAATATAAGCATCACCATCGACGTCACCAAAAGTAATAATCAGATTGCTGTGGAAACAAATTTCTAACTCTTAAGCATCTGCACCATCCATCCCAACATAAAAGAAATCCAAACATATCAGAGCACCCATAAACAATCATCAGAGTATGCCCCCAGAAAGGATAATATTGACCTAATAATCAACCGCAACCATGTTTGATTAAACAAATGTTGGCTTAGATTTTTTTTGTGAAGTTTACAAAGCCACACAAACCCAATTTGTGTGGCGTTGTTAAAAACAAAGGGGTATATTCACGAGAACTTGTGATAACTACCGCAAGAGTAGCGTAATGCAACTTGAAATATCACAGCCTATCGCGGGAAAATAACCCCGTGCAACGTGGAATTCACAACACGGCGTTACGATACGATAGTCTGCCGAAAACACGGACAATGTCCGAGATACAACCACCCTGACGTAGTTAAAAACACAAATCAGAAAAACAGAAAACCTGCGCTGAGCCCTTCCGCGATGAGGAAAGAAGGGATAAGCAGCGCTAGGGCAGCAATACTCACATGCAATGCGTGAACAAGCACAAGACCAGCATACGGAACATGCCTCTGAACAAAATACAGCAACAGCGGCGTACCACAGATGCACCCTAGCCAACTGCAGAGGACAACATACACACCACAACATCCAAGCACCGTGGACGGATAGAACCGACAGGCACACCGCATGAAAGAGACCAGTGGCAGACAAATCAGAGGCGCAGGAACAACACACCCACCGTGCAGCATACGCACATAACCAGAAGTACACCTCGACATTGGCAACATCCCGGTACAAACAGCAACCCCTCCAAAACTGAACACAGGACACAACTGTATCGGCAAATGTGCACAACCAGGCAAATCACATCTGTAACCCCAGGGATATGCAAAATGACAATGCACAATTCCAACCTGTAACCTGCAAATATGTTTTATTTACACATGCAGTGCAATTGAACATCTACTACTGTCCCATGATTGCCACGGACGGACACAATGTGATGTGCTCATGAGAAGTAGGTGTCAATGATGTCCTTCCTATGGGCCATTCCTGCCTCAGCTGCAGTGGGATGTGGGCCACCAGCCCCATCACCATCGTCCGGTACCTCTGGAACTGGGATCCATGGGGCCCTGGTGCGAACACAGATGTTGTGCAACACACAACATGCAACGTTCATCTTGCACACGATGTCCGGGCTGCCCAGGAGCTTTCCACCTGTACCGTCCAGGCACTTGAAACGTGACTTCAACACGCCAAATGTGCGTTCAACGATGCCCCTGGTGTGTACGTGGGCCGCGTTGTACTGCCTCTGGGCGGGTGTGTTCGGGTCCCAGAGGGGTGTCATCCTCCAAGGGCAGAGTACATATCCTTGATCACCTGTGACAGTGCAGGGAGAAAAGAGTCAATACTTGGTTCGGCAGGATGTGATGGCAGCCCACCAATTCAGTGACGCCTGTGCTGGCTGTGTGTGGGGTAAGTGTAAGCCAACCCTCAGGGAGTAGCTGGTGCTGGCAACTACACTAAAAGTCATCAGGCACTCAGACATGCAATGTCAGAACCACAAGGGGGGTGACTCGAGTTGCACAGGGCCAGTTACCCCAGATGCACAGCGGCTGACACGGGCCCACCGCCACGGGACGCTGACCTGCGGGAGAATGGGGCAGGGTCATGAGGGCAGAGCAGTGCCTCACATGTGTCATGGCTGCATTCCGCATCTCTACACGTCCAGCCGTTGTGTGGCTGTGGTGCCATGAAATGTTTGTATTGGGTGCATGGGTAGCCCAGGATGACCATGGAGTGGTGTAGTTGTGTCTGGTAGGTGGTCGTGTAGTCTGACTTGTCAAATGTGGCTTGGTCACGTGTGCATCCCCACAGATGTGCTTTGTGCGTTGGTGGCTGTGGGATGTGTGGTGTGTTGATTTGGTACTTACCAACGAGCAGTCCCGTTCCATATGTACCATCCTGGAAGCGCTGGTTGATGTTGGACTGTCGGAAGATGAAGGAATCGTGTACACTGCCTGGGTAGTCGGCGACGACATTGGTGAAGAGTCCCAGGTGGTCCTCTATTGCCTGCACATTGATGGAATGCATGTGCTTTCTGTTGCGGTAGTTGTGTGCAGTATCCGCAGGGGGCACAAGTGGAATATGTGTGCAGTCAATTGCCCCCAACACGGCCGGGAATCTGGCTATGGTGTAGAAGCCTTGCTTTGTCTCCAGCTGTTCCCGCGCAGTGTTGGGGAAGTGAAGGTGCTGAGGTATGAAGCTGAGGATGGCATCCAGGACGGGTGTGATGAACTTTGATAGGGCTGGCTGTGAGACTCCTCTGACTCTGGCAGTTGTTGGTTGGAATGTCCCAGAGACCAACAGGTGCAACACAGCCAGCAGCTTTGTCTGAGGTGGGAGGTTGGTTCTCCGCTGTGTTGGGACCGTCAGCCTGTGGGCGATGTGGATCATGGACGATGACAATGTGGAAGGAGCAGCACACGACATTCATGCCATGAAGACAGGTGAGCAAAACTCCCAGTGCATCTCAAAATGCACCATTCTCCTTTCGGGACATAAAATTCCAGCTTCGATTGATATGGGAACTTCAAGTGACATTATTGCGCAATCAGTATTACAAACTCTCCCAATGCGTCCATGTCTACACCCCACTGCCACTCAAGTCTTTGCTTATGATCTACCAAGCTTCTCCCGTTAGCAGGAGTTTTCACCATGGACATAACTTATGAGTCCCATTCCACCAGGGCAAAAGTGTATATCAACATAACAGGCTCTGGAAGGCTGCCAAGCTGCAGGACAGCGAAACATCTCCAGCTGGCGTATTTCACTTTCAGCATCGATCATTAGAACGTGGACGATTTAATAGCTGAGTTTGTGCACCTGATTGTTGACATTGGGTGTCTCAGGGTTTGCCTCATACATCTCCACATTGATGACTCAACTCAGCCTGTGGTGTTAAAACATCACTGGGTAGCTTTTCATCTGCGCCCAAAAGTGGAAGATGAACTAAGGAAGCTGGAAGTGGCTGAGATCATCGAAAAGGTGGATGGTCCTACCCTGTGGGTATCACTGATTGTCATGGCTCGTAAACTCAAACAGACTGGCGAAGTGAGAATTTGTGTGGGCATGAGGTTGCCCAATATGATGATACGGAGAGTACACCATTTGACACCCACTATTGATGACATTGTGGTGGAAATGAGCGGATCGAAATGGTTTTCCACAATGGACCTGCGGGCAGGGTACCATCAGTTGCTACTGGCTCCGGAGTCATGAGCCATAACTACCTTCTCCACTCATGTGGGCTTGAGGAGATATAAAAGCCTGAGTTTAGGCATCTGCAGTGCCGCTGAAGTTTTTCTGTACACAATAAGAGGAGTCTTGGCCGGATTGGTCAGGATCATTAATGTCACTGATGACATTCTGGGGCATGCCCCATAAATCGAGGAACATCTGGACAGGCTGTGGGCTATGTTTCAAAGGTTGCAAGAAAGTGGACTCACTTTTCATTGTGTGAAGTGTACATTCCTCCGGACAGAAGTGGCATTTTTTAGCAACCGTTTCTCTGAACATGGGGTTATGCCAGATCCTTCAAAGGTACAGGACATTTAATCAGCTCCTACTCGGAAGACCGTCAGTGGTGTTCGCAGTTTCCTGGGGATGGGCGACTACTGTTGTTGATTCATTCAAAACCTCACTGCTCTCACTGCTCCCCTTAGAGAACTAACCTAGGCCAGTGCAATATGGGAGTGGGGGACTCCCCAGAAGGAAGCATTTGCGGCAACCAAACAAGCATTGTCTGCCCATACCATGTTGGCATACTTTGAACCTCGCCCTGACTCCAAGTTGTCAGTGGATTCCAGCCCCATTGGCCTTGGAGTTGTTTTGTCTCAGAAATAGGATGATGGTATGATGGTAGATGGGCTCCCGTAGCATTTGGAAGCAGTGCTTTAACTTAAACCGAACAGAGTTATTCACACATCGAAAAAGAAGCCATTGCTGTTCACCAGGGGTGTTGTCACTTCCATTTATATCTCTATGGCCAGCGATTTGTGATTCACACCAACCACAAACCTTTAATACCCTTCTTCACAGGGTCCTCATCCACACCACCACCCAGAAGTGAAAAGTTGATCCTCGCACTGCAAGAATACTGTTTCTCTCTGGTGTACTGACCAGGATCTCAAATCCTGCGGATTATTTCTCTAGACATGCGAGACCTGCCACAGCTGGTGATATGTCAGGCACTGTAGACATAGAGGAGTATGTCAGGTTGGTGGTAGAGTGCTCAAGTGCTTTGCCCATTTCCCTGGAGGAGATTATTACAGCTACACGGGCTGATGAATGTTTGAAACTGGCAGTCTCTGCAGTAACCTCAGGAAACTGGCACATTCTTACCCAGACATCGGACAGAGGAGGAGCAAGCAACTTTGGTATCTCTGCATAATGTACACCACAAACTGGTTGTATAACCCGAAGGGTGCTTGCTGAGAGGTTCTTGTCTAGTTATTCCAGAAAAATTGCAACAGCGGGTAGTAGATTCCTCCTCATGTAGCTCATCAAGGGATCATCAAGACGAAGTGAAAACTCAGGTGCAAGGTGTGGTTTCCAGGGCTGGATGACATGGTGAAGCGCACAGTGAGGCAATGCTCTCTGTGTCAGACCACCTGCCCCTCTTATCACTGAAGCTATTTGCTCCATTCCATGGAACAGAGCCAATTTTGGAACCTTACCAGATGGTTGGCACATGCTGATGATCATTGATGACTTTTCAAAATATCCAGATGTGGAAATTCTCGAATTTATGACCGCAAACCAAACTATCCCTCATTTTGAGAAAGTTATAACCACCCATGGTCTGTTGAAAGAGCTAAGAACTAACAATGGACCCCCCATTTTCCAGTCAGGAGTTTGCTGACTACGTGACTGCCAGAGAGATTCTTCATCTGAAGATTACTCCACAATGGCCACAGGCCAATGGGGAGGCAGAACGCTTTATGCAAACACTTAATAAAGTTCAGCGACTTGCACTGGCCAAAGGACAAAACCTTGGGTGTGCTCTATATGTTTTTGTTCGTGAATATAGGCTCACTCCACATGCCAGAACAAAGGTGACAAATTCCTCATGTTGATGCACCATCCATTCTCTGTGATCAGGTTGCTGATATTTATGCCTGCGACAGTTGCAAAATGACAAAATGTCCACGAAAAGACATGCTAAGCTGAGGCAGTTTTAAGTTGGTGACTGAGTGCTTGTAAAAAATTGGCGTCCTGGGAGTAAGTTCCTATTGTCTTTTGAGGTAGACCCCTGGAGAGTGAGTGCTGTGAAAGGAACAATAATCACTGCCCAGGAAAGATCGGGAAACCATCACAAGCAATGTGTTGTTCTTCAAGAGGTATCAACAGCCAGGTACTGAGTATGAGAACAATGGTGAGATCCTTTTTGAACTTGATCTAGAAGGCGAGGATGATAGCATGAAAGTGTCGCAAAGTGGTGGCTGTGCAGCGACACAAGTTCAGTCAATAGGGGCTGATGTTCCTCTTCCTTTTGCAGGACCACCAGATTCTGGAGACACCGACTTCGGAGCATTGGGAACGTCTGCCATTGTGGGCGCCGCTCCCCCAAACCATTTTGTTGCCATATAATCGGGTAAAACTCTCTAGATGATTGTGCCTCAAAATGGCGCTTGGGGCATAGCTGACTCGCCTCAACGCATAACGAGAGCGGGGGACAAGTAATCAGGATCGGGCACCTGGGTGACGACATCAGATGAGTGGCGAGACCCTGAGCTGCTCCCTCTGCATCCGCGGTATGCACAGAAGTGACCTGGTGTGGCTGCAGGGAAGTGACTGCCTGCAAACGGCAATCGGAGTGCCGCAGTGACGGAACCCTGGGGACCGGGTCGACGCAGCGGTGGAAAGAATCCTTGGTCACCAGTATTTTCCGGTGAGTCAGGGCACAAACGAGAGCACCCGCACAGGGTGGGAATGGTGTTGTGGGATGGGGTCCCCCCGCAGCGCCCAGACACTTCATCTTCTGGCGAGGGCTGGTGGAGTATCAGCCCCTACTCGGGACATAGAGATGGATGATGATTTGAAGGTGTTGCTGGAAAGAGCACGCCGGCTAGTTTCAAGCCGAGGGCACGAATGGGCTCTTGGTGTTTTTGGAACTTGCTCCCTTGACTTTCTGACTTGGACTCTTATGCTCCTTGCCATTTTGTGACTTTCTTCTTTGACTCCCCTGTCCCTGATCCCATCACTCATCACCCACTCCCCTACCTCTTCCCTCCCTCACTCTTTCTACCTCCCCTATTCCTGTCCTCTCTCCCCTGAATTTCTCTCCCCCTGCCTGTTTTTTCCCTATGCCTGAGCCATGCTTCTGTAACTCATAAATATATATATATATATTCACTGAAAAAAACATAAGTTTCAGGGGCGTTATAGTTAGCTGGACATTTCACTCGTGCAAAACCATTGAAATTCCCCCGTTATAGTTAATTCAGATAACTATAACTCGCGTGCCCGCAATGCACTGCTGATGACGTCACATATTACATCACTCATGACATGGTCAGTGACATCACTCATGACATCACTGATGACATCTCAAATGACATCACTGATGACATCATTCAGTGAATGTGTGTTTTTCTGAAAATTAATTATGTTTTATATATGTATATCTCAAGGATCGATAGAAGAATAAATGGGTATATAAGTGTCTAAATGGATGATTTTTTTAATGAAAAATTGATTGTATAACTGACTGATTAAGTGTATCGTAGTGAATACATGTGTTATTGAGTAATGTTTAAATATGTAAATATCTGTATCAGTCTCTCACTTTGTGTATAAGTGACTGCATGGGTTGGTGAGTAGCTACATGAGTGTCTATATGGGTTATTACTTGGTTTTTCGAGTATCAGTATGAGTGTCTGTATGGTTCGGTGGGGGGTATTATGTAGTGCATAGATGCATGAATGAGTGACTCACTCTTTGTATGTGTTGAAGACAGCATTTGTGCAGGCCTGTATGGTTGGATGAGTGTGTGCATGGGTGTGTTAAAGAGAGAATCACTGTCTCAATAGTGTCTTTATGAGTAACTACATATGTTTTAAACTAGTATATGTGAGTATTGGTGTATATAAGTGAGTATATGTGAGAGTGAGAGATTGGAAGAGTTCCTGTATAAATTAGTATGCGTTTCTATAAGTGATTGTTTAAGAGAGCAAGTATGTGTAGTTTCTGTAAAAGTAAGTGTGGTGGTGTTTGTATAACTGTATATGCAAGTAAATGGATGTTTGATTCTTTATTAGCATGAGTGACTATGTGTGTGAGTAACTCTATGAATGAGTGGCGGTGTGTAACAGGATGTATAGGTGTATGAGTACATATGATGAGTGAGTACATGTATGAGTGACTATATAGGACTGTTGGTGAATGAGTGGATGTGTATATAGATTTTGGATTTACTGAATAGGTTGTTGTAACTGGTGTTGGTATGTCCATTTTATTGAAAATGTTAGTTTCTATTTTTGAATGTGTGTATCAAAGGTTATATTAGGGTGAGAGGAGGTCTGCCACTCTATCACAAGGATGATGTCATCCGTGATGTCATTTGAGATGTCATGAGTGATGTCACTGACCATGTCATGAGTGGTGTAATATGTGACGTCATCAGGAGTGCATTGCGGGCGAGCGAGTTATATTTAGCTGAACTAATTATAACGGGGGAATTTCAATGGTTTTGTACAAGTGAAATGTCCAGCTAACTATAACGCCCCTGAATCCTATGGTTTTTTCAGTGAATTTCTAAGGTTTTTTAAATGCTAATTCCTAACTATAACGTGCCTGAAACCCATGGTTTTTTCAGTGAATTTCTAAGGTTTTTTAAATGCTAATTTCTAACTATAACGTGCCTGAAACCTATGGTTTTTTCAGTGAATTTCAAAGGATTTTTAAATGGTAGTTTCTAACTATGCCTACAGAGGTAGTACATGTGAAGAAAGAAGAAAAAACGCACAGAAAGAAGCAAAAGAAATGCAGAAAGAAGCAACAGAAGTCCACAAAGACAAACAAAAGTGCAGGAAGAAGCAAGACATGTGCAGGAAGAACCAACAGAGGAGCAGAAAGAAGCCTTGTTGCAAAATCATCCTGTACCCTCAACTTTTTCAGACGGGTACTGGTTGTAACTGAGTCTGACTAACCAGTCCTAGAGCCAGTGCTATGTTAAAAGACACTTAGAATACAGTAAAAAACAGATGCATACACTAGAGAACACTATGCGTTGGGGTCCCCCTGTGATTAGCATGACCTCCTCTGTAAGCCCCTAGTATATAATAGGGCAGGGGGATTAAAACTACCTCTTAAAACGCGCCACGGGGTGCGTTTCCACACTGGTGAAGGGAGGGGAAGAGCCTGAGATGACATGTGTGCAAACACTTCCCTGTGGGACTTTTAAGTTGGGGGATAAAGTCCCCTTGAATCCTGAGGGTCCCTGGGGTCCAACTAGCCCACTAGGTACCTCCAGTAAGCGCCACAGAGCTGCGTTGCAGAGAGGTGTAAAAAGGGGCATTGCCTAGACCACCTCTCTGCAACGCAGTGCAGTGGCGCTTACTGGAAGCACTTGGTGCGCTAGTTAGCCCCCAGGGACCCTCAGGATTGAAGGGGAATTATTTCCCCAACTTAAAACGCGCCATAGGGCGTGTTTGCACACATCACCTTAGGCCCTGTCCCCTCCCTTCCCCACTGTGTTAACATGCCCTGTGGCCGTTTTAAGTTGAAAGATTAAGCCCCCTTGAATCCTGAGGGTCCCTAGGGTCAAACTAGCCCACTAGGTACCTCCAGTAAGCGCCGTTGCAGAGAGTTGTAAAAAGGGGCACGGCCTGCACCACCTCTCTGCAACGCAGCGCAGTGTTACTTATTGGAAGCACCTGGTGGGCTAGTTGGCCCTCAGGGGCCCTGAGGATTGAAGGGGAATTAATTCCCCAACTTAAAACACGCCACAGGGTGTGTTTGCACACGTCAACTCAGGCCCCGTTCCCTCCCTTCACCACTGTGTAAACACGCCCTGTGGCGGTTCTAAGTTGGGAGATTAAGTCCCCTTGAATCCTAAGGGTCCCTAGGGTCAAACTAGCCCACTAGGTACCTCCAGTAAGCGCCACGGAGCTGCGTTGCAGAGTGTTGCAAAAATGGGCGTTGTAATGTAAGCCAATATAGTGCCCTCCATCTCATCCATCCAACCAGTTCTCCATAGTGCTTTGATGTTTTAGGCACTAGATTTCACTACAAATTAAAACAATTCATAAATCTAAATCTACTTCTTGGATATCATTAATTTTGTGTATTTTTTATTTATTGAAATGTACCAATTTTTCTAAAATAGTTTGGTAATCTTCTTGTGTTATGTTTTCAATTTATTACTGTTTGTGTGCTGCATAAGTACTTTACACATTGCCTCTAAGTTAAGCCTAACTGCCTTTGTGCCAATCTGCTACCACAGGTTAATATATTGACTTTTGTGGTTCACTCTCACAAGGACTAAGTTTATTATCTGAGTGGGGCTCCCATCCCTCAATTTCGTGCACTCTGATGGTGTTACACCTTCCCTCCACTGACCAGTCTGCAAAGGAGAGAAAGGTGGATGGGGACATGGATGCCCAGTCTCCCTTAGGAGGGAGCTCTACTTGGTGTCCTGAGTAACTGTTCATGTTCCCCCATGTTCTCAGCTTACTGTCTTATCCTTTCAAGTGTCCGCACTTTTGCTCTTGCTGACATTTTGGTGTGGCTCCCAACCCCTGTTTTGCCCTCGGTGGTGGTAGTGTACATGAGGGGCTCAGCCGCTGCACAGCTCACCACTATGTTGTTCTGTTGTTGCCTGTAGTCTTGAGATTGCAGCCTGGTCTGGGTCTCAGGTCCAGACCCAGCTCCAGAAACAGGCAGCAATGCCTCATTGTGCAGTCCTCTATCGTGGATTCAGGTTCTATTCTGTCAGACCCCCAAAGGTTGCTTCACTGGTGGGTTAAGTATCAGGCAATCTATCCTTACCAGGCCGCCCTTGTACCTTGTTGATTTGCTGCATCTCCTGACCCTTTTGGTATTCTTTTTGTTCTTCCTTTTTCTTTTGGTGTCGTCCAACACTGTCTTCCACACTGTCTACACTGGGGCATCACCCCCTCACTGTTCCGTGCCCAGGCACTGGCCACACCCCTTCCACAACCCATCAGCCATTGGCAATATTTTGCAGCCGGCTCTGCAGTAGCTCTGAGAAGGGTGCTCTCTCACTACCAATGGGACCCTGAAGCCCTCCCTTTGATCACTTCACAGGTCTGCATAGATCTGAACATGTTTAATATATGATCAATATCTTAGCAGTTCCCAGACCTGAGAGCTGTCAAAATGGATGAAGAAAAGCATTGGTCAAAGCAAATCAACCCAGAGGAAAGTAAATTGAAAAGAGACTGAAGATACAACAAGTCATGAGAAGGTCATGCCATGATGTGAGGCAAATGTATCCAGCCAAGGAAGTTAGAATTTCAATTTGCCTGGGACACATAAGAAATAAGAATAATAATGACACGAAGAGGAGAGAAATGAGGAATTAAACTGCATGTCAAAAGGAGCTAAATGGGTTTCCTCATAAACATCATCTTCCCTGCTACAGGCCTCTAGCATTCTTTGCATTACCTCACCAGATAAAGAGTCTCTCTAGAGGGGCTTCCTTGTCACCGACACCCTCTTTGACACAGGCCTTTCAAAGAAACTTACCAATGGCCAGCGCCCCTTAGTCCGGGGGTCTTCAAATTTTTCTGTAACTAGAGATACTTATGCTCAATTAAAGTGATCGAGAGTTATGAATATTATAAGTGCTGTAATAGTGACCACGCCAGATAAGGTTTCTTTAGTGGCCACCCCATGCAAGATTACCAGCAGTGATCACTGCAGATTTTTCAATTTGAAATTCCTCTACCTAGGAAATACTGGGCAGTAATAGTTGCAATGCCCCAGTCTCCAGGATAATATTAGTAATATTGCATGATTTCTCTCTCAAATATAAAATTTAAATATATATTTTGTCAATCCATGTTTCCCCTTACGACAACTTATGAGTTGTGAAAACACAATTTCATCGTGAAGACACACCGTTCAATTTTAGGATACATATTTTAATTCAACCTAACAAAAGTTTCCGATTTAGTATGCTGTTATGCACACTGGAGAGCTGCTTCCAGGTAGCTGGAGAGCTACCATTAGCTCACAAGCTACTCGTTGGCGAAGCCTGCCTTAGACAGTGGGGAAGGGTTTTTGTTAGTGCTTGTGGTTACTAGAATTGTTTTCAGATCTGCCGGCTTCCTAAGAGACAGAAGGAGAGTACAGGAATATCTGAGAGCGAAGGACACCAGCTATAGGTTTGTTCTTTAGTAGCAGAATCCAGACTTGACTGTGGGTTAAAACATAAAGCAGTAGTCGTCATTTTGAAATGTATACTATTCAGTTTGAATACTAATTGTAAATCACATGGACAATGTGCATTTATAGAGCTAAACATTTCTTAATAAAGGTTTCAACCCATGTTTTCCAAATCTCAGGCTATTCATTTTCAGTTTTTTAACTGTTTGCTCTATGAGGTCATACAAACATTCGATAGCTGCCAGTATAGTTTAAAGGGGTAACATTCAGATTTGCATTGAAAGATACTAGGAGATACAAGGAGATTGTCATTGTTATTCCACCCTTCAAATACCAAGTTCACAAATGTTTGCGCTAGAGCAAAACTAGTGATGTCTGGAGCATCTTCCCCATGGTCAGTCCATCTTCAAGATGCCTTTAACAAAATCTCTATGATGTTACTTCCTACACCATTATCGCAAGATGGCAGCGCAAATCTTTGTGAATTGTTCCTGAAGTCTCAGGTTTAAAATTTAGCTGAGGTCAATTCTGGCTGCCTTGCTTCTTTCTACATGGTGGTGAAAATTAGTGGTAGCATAACAGAAGTAAGTGCATGCGTCACATTTCACTTGGGGTTTTTTGAGCTTGTTCATTAGCAAATAAACTGGCTCAACACTGCTAAAAACTGGAGGAGGAATACTGAAATAAATCTTATGCTTCTGGTTATTACTTTGGGCCACATTCTAGTCCATCATGTACATGTTCACTATAACACTGTAGAAAAGGACTAACCAAATGATCATCAGTCTTGATGCTGCTCAAAAGAGACACAGAATCAGACCTGCAATGCCACAGCCTCTCTGCACAGGAATGCAAATAACCACCAGTAGTTTTTTGCCTCTTATCAACTAATCAAGTATTTATTAAATGCGACAAATCACCCATGAGGTCATCAAGGCACTGGAGTTGCTAACTGCTTTGTGGTGATCTGTTAATTTGAACAGCCAGGTCTTGAGTTCTTTCCTGAATTGCAGAGTGATGAGGCAGTCCTGAGGTGCAGGGGAAAATCGTTCCAAGCTTTGGCCGCCAGGTGAGAGAAAGAGGGTCCTCCGATATTGCCTCAGCTTATCTAGAGGGTGTCTGTGAGGAACAGGGAGACGGATCATAGGTGTCTGATTGGTTGGTGGAAGGTCATGCGTTTGTTGATATATGCTTTTCCTTCGTTGTGCAGGGCTTTTTATGCGGTGGTCAACATCATGCACTGGTATCTACTCTGGACCGGGAGCCAGTGAAGCTTCTTGAGGTGGAGTGTAATGAGGGTCTGTCTAGGGAGGTCAAGGATGAATCTTGCAGCTGAGATTTGTATTGACTGTAGTCTCTTCAGGAAGCATGCTGTGATTCCTCTGTAGACTGTGTTCTCATAGTCCAGCCTTCTGGTGATAAGGGCCTGCATGATGGTCCTTCTGGTGTTGATTTGGAGCCACCTGAAAATCTTGCGTAGCATGCGTTGAGAGTGGAAGCAGGTGGATGAGACTGTTTTTTCCTGTTTCTTCATAGATAGCTTGCTGTCCAAGATGATGCCGAGGTTGCGGGAATGTTCTGTTGGGGCGGGGGATTGGGCCGAGTTCAGCAGGCCACCATGTGTCATTCCATGGTGAGGTGCTGTTCCCAAAGCTGAGGACATCCTTCTTGTCCGAGGTGAGCTTGAGACAGTTGCCCTTCATCCAGTCAGCGACGTTCATCATGCAACTGAGGAAGTTGGTTCTGGCGGTGGAGAGGTCTTCTGACAGCGAGAGGATGAGCTGGGTGTCATTTGCATTGGAGATGATGTTGATTCTTTGGGATCTGACGGTTTTGGCCAGAGGTGTCATGTACATGTTGAAGAGGGTAGGGCTGAGGGAAGATCCTTGGGGGATTCCGCAAATGATCTTCTTAGGGTTCCAAGGCGAACAGTGGGAGCTCTCTGGGTTTTCCCGGTGAGGTATGAGGCGATCCATTAGAGGGCGTCTCCCTGGGGTCAGATTTGGCGGAGTCTGTTGACCAAGCTGTGATGTGAGACAGTGTTGAAGGACTGACAGGTTCTGGATGATGAGGGCTGCCAGTTCACCGCTGTCCAAGAGGGCTCTGATGTCGTTGGTGGCTGCAGTGGCGGCTGCTGACATTTAAAAGTGGTGGGTGTAAAAGTTGCGGGCGGCACTCTGTGGCGAGCGAGCGAGCCCGAACGTATCAAGGGCCGTTCGGAGGGGGGAGGGTTCTCGCCCCAAGAACATTTTGAAAAAAGAGAGACCAAATGGTGCATTTTCAATGACATTTCAGAAAGCAAGAATGTTAAAAAAGCAATTGGGAGAGTGTAGCAATTGTATCAATATAGAGATTTTGTATGATAATATAATGTAGGTTGCTGCTGATCAATATAACCACAGATCTTCATTACAGACTTTGAGATAAATAACAATGCTGAGTACCTCACATATTTCTTTATTTATTGATTCTCATTTATACAGCTTGCTTCTCTAACATTTCTGTATGAGCTTCAAAGCATTAACTATGGCGGATGGATATTGCTTCTCCCTGAGGTTGCACGCTTAAACTCCAGGCACTTCCCGAGCTGCATTGTCAAAGTCAAAGTCAAAGTTTGCTTTATTCGGTTAAAATTTTAAAACCATCAAAGCACAGAACAGTAATTCATTGTACAGGTAAATGCAATTACAAAAAATTTTTAACACAAAAAATAAATACTATACAATTTGGCACTAAATACAATAAAAGTATGTCTTTCAATTAGTTCATCCATATTACAATCTATAAAATCATTTCTACTTCAAAATTCCATCTTCAACAGTTTGTTAAGCACGATACACATAGGAAAATGAGGGGAATTACTAAATGGGCTGAACCCTATTTCTACATTTTATGGCACCTACGATGAAGCTAGCAACCCCAAAACAAATCAAAGGGGACTCCAACATTTGTATATAGGCCAGCGCAGGCCTCACTTGCTCAAATTGACAATTCTTAACAATCGGAAGAATATATTTTTTACGCTGAGAAGAGTAAAATTTACAAAAAAATAACACGTGCAACGTATTTTGTTCAGAAATGTTGTCACAAGGACAAGGCCCCAAAGTTCCCTCTTTGAAAAAGCCTTTGGGGTAGGCCAAAAGCCAAGGAAGCATGCCATGTTTAAACCTTATTAGCAAAAACAGATGGAATGGTTTGTTAATATAGGTTAAGTAAGGCTGAATCTCACCACCTAAACTTAGCATGACAAACCTCCTAACTGTCGGCTTCCCCAACTCATCTCCTTCCCTCAACAACATCGCTCTAGTCAAAAATTGGATCTTAAGGGCCTTGATTTTCTCTTTACTCAGCGCACAAGGACTGTTAAACAATTCAAGACAGCCAAGTGACTTCAGATTGTTTTTAATATAGCTAATCCATGGGATAGACATAGCTTCATCTAAGGACAAACAATCTTGAATAATTTGTTGGTTTAGATTTGGTGGCTTCTGCGCTCAAACTCTAAACCAGCCTAATAGCGGGGCCACAGATATTTGGTCAGTAAGATATCCCACCCCAGGTCCTCGTGTATGTTAAAAGTTGGAGCAGAAGGGGGAAGAGACAACAGTTTCCGAAAAAAAGTATTTTCTACAGTTTGAATGTCAGGTGAGGCCTTATAACCCCAAACCTCACTACCATATAGGGCCATGGGAATACACTTAGCTCTATAAATTTTCATAAGAGCAGGAAGCGGTTTACACCCCAAACGCTTTGCAAAGCCCAACAGCGCTCCTGTTGCTCTAGCAAGGTTATTCTTTTTCTGGGCGCATTGCATGACCCAAGATCTTCTATCATCAAATGCAATCCCTAAATATGGGAAGGTCTGCACTTTTGTTAATTCCTGCCCATTACAGAAAAATGTAACCCTTTTCGCCCTCCCCGTACCTATTGACATGGAATGTGATTTTTTGAAATTTATTAATAAGTCTAAAGAGACCATAAAATCATAAAATCCATTGTAAAAGAGCTTGTAAACCTCTCGCGGTTCTTGCCAACAAGACAGTGTCATCCGCATATAGTAATTCAGGGATCCTTTTTGAGCCAGCTTTGGGAATATCCTTACTAGCCGAGGTTAAGACCACGCCCAAATTATTAATGTAAAGCGAGAACAGTAGGGGGGCAAGGATGCACTCCTGTCTTACCCCGTGCTTTACCTGCCAAGCATCTGTCTGACTCCCATCTTCACTATAGCGGACGACTGCGATAGTATCCTCGTGGATAACAGCCAAAAAAGAAATCAATACTGGATCAAGCCCCACAACGGCTAATAAGGCCCATCATTTTTGCCGATTTACAAGATCGAAAGCAGTGGACAAATCCATAAAAGCTAGATGAAGGTCCCCCTGCTTAGCGACCGTGTATTTCCCAATAATGAGATGTAAATTAAGGCATTGACCTACAGTACCCTTTCCTTGTCTAAACCCATATTGTAGGTCAGAGATTATAGATTTCTTCTCCAACCAGACTGTTAAACGGGCAAGGACAACTTTACCCATTACTTTCATGGCAGAATCCAAGAGAGAGATAGGCCGGTAACAAGCCGGATCTTCTCTTGAACCTTTTTTAAATAGAGGAACAATGACAGCTTTGCCCCAAGATTTAGGAGCACCGGCCTCAGATGCAGCATTAAAAACACGAGTTAAAAGTTTTGCCCAAAACCTTGGATCAGCCCTATAAAGGTCCGCGGGAACTCCATCCGGTCCTGGGGCTTTACCTTTTGCCATTGACTCAATGGCCTCCAGGACTTCTTCCTCCTTAAAAAGGATTCTAGAGGCTAATATACTATCCGCATAGTTTACTGGATTAAATTCTTGAATCTCCGAGTAAAGACCACTAAAATGAGCCACCCAACTATCTGGCGGGATGAGACACTCTTTGTTAGTATTCTCGAGTTCATCAAAGAGAGGACTATTAATCACCTTCCAGAACTGGATACTATTTTTCTGGATACTTGCATCTGACAAATCATCCCATGCCTTATTTCTTAACTGAGTTTTCCTGTCCTTTATTGCTTTTTTATAACATCTTCTTGTCTCTGCTATCTTACTAGGGTTTTTGCCGGGTTCTTTCAGTGCCGATAAGAGGGCAAAGTGAGCACTAGAACAAGCATGGTCAAACCAATTTTTAAATTTCTTGGGCCTTGGTCTCCCATGGCTGGTAAGATTCCCCACAACTTGTTTAGTTATTCTATCAAAGGCACCCAGAATAACCCCCGATTGCGCCACTACCGAAAGACACAAACTAAAATCCTCTTTATTTCTTTCGTATAAGTTTTCAAGGAAATCGGCCGGGGAAATAACATCCCATCTCAGTCGTCTTCCCTGACTAGTAGTCTCTAAATTTGTGTTGGAGATCAAAGGCAAGGGAACAACATTCCTCAAGGCCTTAACTTTGATTTCCACAGTAAGAGGATTGTGGTCACTTAAGGCATTTTGCGTAACGCAAAAAGTGCCCAGTAAGTTCATCAAAAGGCGAGATACGAAGATATAGCCAATCGTACTACCACGGCCTTGACCCGTAAACGTAGGGACAGGAACCAACAAGTCTTGAACAGGCATGTGTAAATGATAAGCCGATACCATACTCTCTAAATATATCCCACCCTTAGAATGTTCAAAGTGGATAGCCTCTTGCGGGCAAAAATCGTGATAATTATTTCCAAAACAATTAAGATGACATACATGAATATTAAAATCGCCAAAAAGTAAAAGCAAATAAGGTTTAACGTTAATTGCATCGTACTCGTCCAAAAAAGTGAACAGTGCTTTAAGATGCTCTAACTCATCAAGTCTAGTAAATGAGTTATAAAAATTAACCACCAATAATGATGGCAAGTTAGCACCTTCCATTTTCACCGCTAAAATATGAGGAGAATTGGTCACTAACAGCTCCATGCTATATAATAACTTTAGACTGAATAGTAACAAAAGACCCCCTCGTAGTCTCCCCATAACAGAAGGCACAGCGTATTTGATAAAAGACTGATACCCATCCAGGTAGTAAGGATCTGTGGCCTCCCATGTTTCTTGCAGAGCAATTATATGATAAGTGGAAAGAAAAGCCCTCCAGTTTTGATCACCTCTTTTAGAGCGAAGTCCAGCAATATTCCATGATAAAGCAGTAATTATATCTATTGCTGGAGTGCCTCCTACACACCCTCGCTCTTGTGTTATACAATTTTCCAAATTAAATGAAAGAGATAGTGGATCAACTTCTACTCCATAATTAGGCAAATCATCACCCAAATTATCAAAATTAAGGATAGGAGCTGTTCCGCTCCCAACTGCAGAAACTTCCTCAGGGCACCTCTGCGTGGCTCTTATGTCGTGCTCTGTCTCTAGTGGTAAAGTTTTATCTATTGAAGCACTGAAATTGACAATATTATCCACAGCAGGTATCCTGGGAGGTAAAGACCCAAAGGAATTAGAAAAAACTGCACTGGAGACATCATTATGGGTGTAAACTCTATCGACCCTGAGTCAGTCATTAACGTCTAAAGTGCTAAGGACTTCGTATCTATTACTTAATAGCAATGTTTTACTTGCAGGGACGTGCTGAAAGGTATGCTCTCTCATTTCGGCAGGCCCCAAAAAAAGAGGTGGGTAAAAAAAGCCCAATGGGAGAACATTAATGTAGTCCTGTTGAATTCTAATAGACCCTGCTTGTCTCAAAATGTGGTCTACTATATCGGGGGAACTAAAATTCACAACAACACAATCAGCCTTCAGTGTCTTATTGGACTTCCCGACCCAAGGAACCCTTCTCACCATTTTAAAACAATCAAAGAGGTGACTCCCCAAGACTGTCTTACCAGCCAAATAGTGGAGGGCTTTATTTTTTAGGGAGGACCAATGCTCTTCCTTGCCATCACAAATTTTCGGGACATTGGCAAGAATAACCGTATATGGGCAGGCCTCTGGTGGCAAATTTAAAGGGCGATCCTTGCGTGTAAGCTCCCCCCGAGAACTTAGTCTTTCAGTATGACCCCTCGACCCGGGGCTAACAACACCGTTTATTCCCCGAGCAGGTGGTAAGGGGTTTATAGGGCCAACAACAGGAGTCGACATAGACTCAACCAGTTCAGACACTCTAGATGTAACTGCACTTAGGGGGTGAAGATCAGATGGGTTAGGCCTTAACACCGGTGCACTCTGACCCGCTATATGACGTTCAATAAGAATAAGTCTATCGTCAATCTTACTAAGTCTATCCATGACTGGCGATATAATCGCTCTCAAT
Organism: Triturus cristatus; assembly: GCF_964204655.1. NCBI lineage: Eukaryota > Metazoa > Chordata > Amphibia > Caudata > Salamandridae > Triturus > Triturus cristatus. The sequence goes on from NC_140595.1 coordinate 153,848,813, forward strand.
CGCTCGTCCATCAGCTTAATCAAATCAACCGATATGTCCCTCATAGTAGCTACATCCCCTTGAGCCATATGCTCAGAAAGTCCATTTCCCTTATCAGGAGTTGCCTCAACCACTACACTACCTTCCGGTTGAGCCATCCCCTGACCAGGATCTTTGTTCCTAGGTTGTTTAGCTTGTTGACGGCTTCCTTTGGGGGCATGAGTAGCTTTTCTCTTACCCTTGGGTACTTTAACAGGAACAACAGAAGGGATCTTTAACTGCCTAGTGCGTAAGGCTGGGGGGGAAAGAGAGGGGCTAGAGACGTTCATCGAAAATGGGGCACTGGGAGGACAGGACTCTAAAGCAGGCCCAGAAGCGATAGAATGGGTAGCCTGTGACGAAACAGCTGAATTGAGCTGGGTAAAAGGCTCTAATGACAACCTTCTTTCCACTATTTCAATTTCTTTTGACACAGCATTTTCAGCTTTTTTCAAATAAGCATCTAGGGTCCCTGACCCCCCCGCTATAGAGCCCTTGTTGTAATTTTTCGCCATAGCGTATTCTAAAACAGGAACCTCAATACGTTTGTAACAACAGCTATCAAAACATGAAAGTCCTTAACAATGCAAACCTCAAGAACCGATCAGGTATTGGAACGAACAGTCTCAGAAAACGTCTGGTGCCGGTTAGAGGGGTGGCCCAGCCCAGCCTTGTACAGCCCCGGACGGCCACATACGGCCCGCCCTTTGCCCGGGCTTCGCCAGGCGCCGCCCGTGCGCGGTCCCCGCGAGGCGGTTGTCCAGCTGATCTTTATGCGCCTCCAGGCGCGAGACTGGTGGAAGCGGCTTCCTCTTCCGCCACTGGGGGTGCTGGGGGATGTAGTCCCCCTCCTAACAGCAGCCGCGTTGGGATGGCGGCGGCAGGGGGGGCGACGAGCAGCTAACGCGGACCCAAGAAGCAAGCGGTGCAGGTGGCGTCAGGTAGGACCAAAGAACAGTAGTTGCCCACTCGGTCAGTTGTCCAGCTGATCTTTATGCGCCTCCAGGCGCGAGACTGGTGGAAGCGGCTTCCTCTTCCGCCGCTGGGGGTGCTGGGGGATGTAGTCCCCCTCCTAACAGCGGCCGCGTTGGGATGGCGGCGGCAGGGGGGAGACGAGCAGCTAACGCGGACCCAAGAAGCAAGCGGTGCAGGTGGCGTCAGGTAGGACCAAAGAACAGTAGTTGCCCACTCGGTCAGTTGTCCAGCTGATCTTTATGCGCCTCCAGGCGCGAGACTGGTGGAAGCGGCTTCCTCTTCCGCCGCTGGGGGTGCTGGGGGATGTAGTCCCCCTCCTAACAGCGGCCGCGTTGGGATGGCGGCGGCAGGGGGGAGACGAGCAGCTAACGCGGACCCAAGAAGCAAGCGGTGCAGGTGGCGTCAGGTAGGACCAAAGAACAGTAGTTGCCCACTCGGTCAGTTGTCCAGCTGATCTTTATGCGCCTCCAGGCGCGAGACTGGTGGAAGCGGCTTCCTCTTCCGCCGCTGGGGGTGCTGGGGGATGTAGTCCCCCTCCTAACAGCGGCCGCGTTGGGATGGCGGCAGCAGGGGGGAGACGAGCAGCTAACGCGGACCCAAGAAGCAAGCGGTGCAGGTGGCGTCAGGTAGGACCAAAGAACAGTAGTTGTCAACATGGTACAATCTGTAGGATGCAAACCACTCTGGTGATTTTAAGTAGCCTCATACTTTTCTACTGCACTTATGCTTATGTACAGCTACAAGCTCACTGTGACACAGTTTGAGCAGTCTCTGCCATACATGTACAGCATCAAGACACTTCACAAATAGGCCACATTGGACTCACACACTTTCTATCCATCCCTGTTGGTCACTAGTTTTATCTTCAATCCATGCCAAGGCGCAGCAGCAAAACACAACAGGACAACTCTGTTCATCTCACACATCAAACTCCTGCCCATATAGGCCACATACCTGTCTATACCCACCACTCCAATGGAGCAGTGAGCAGCATGTCCGCAAGTGCGCTTTGTCGCATCGCCACAAGGCTAGAGGACTATATAAAAGCAACTACGATACAATAGCTCATACAGGCCAGCAATGCAGCTCAGTTCTGCAGCCTTCCTGGTGCTATACCAATTTTGCTCGCACTCAGTCACTCACAAATACAACATGCAACACACACAGACAGACACACCCTTCCCCAATGCACTCAATCCTGACCTGCAAACAACACGTCCTATTCCAACAATACTGGGTCTCACTCAGGCCTGTCTCACCACCTCTTTCTTGGCCTGGTGCACAAACCGTGATATGGTGATGGGACACACGTCATTATGTTGTGCTCTTTCTCTTTGCCCACACGAACCACTGCCAAATGTACCTAGGTTCTGATGTACAGCAGCGGTTTTGTTCGGTAGCACCTATGTCATCCTGGCAGTTGGCAGTTGTCCTTATTCTAGTATGGCGCGGAAGGCCTGGATTCTAACCCGATGGTCCCACAGTAGCCGCTTATTCCCTCACCTAGACATGAAAGCGCTAGCCGAGGGTTTAAGGGAGAAAGCAGCTGGTGGCGGAACAATGTCGCGCGCGTGGCACATGGTATCGCAAGAGCGCCTCCTTCAAACCGTCAAGATCTCGCCATGTTGCCTGGGTGTCATTCCAGTGGCGGCGCGGCTGGCATCTAAACTGCACAGGCTTAAATCGTTGAACGCAGATAACCAGACGGGCCTGCTGTTGCAGTTACATCACTATGCCTCGGCCCGACTAAGCAAAATGGATGCTTTTTGTGCTTTTAAAATGGAGTAATGATGCCAGTGAAGGAAATAAATTGACATTGGGTAGCATGGCGGAACAGGCTTTCCTCTGGACCTTATCCTACTTTCCCCCACTGGTCCCATACTGCTGATATTATCAACAGTGCTATCCTGCCATATGCACAGCTGGTACACACGGAGCTACGGCACAACCTCCATTTTAGAAGCACAAAAAGCATATACCACTCTGCATAGCGATGATGATATACATGTATTTATTTAATTATTTCATACAACATCACAATATGCACATTGCGCAGCTCAGACTGTCAGTACTCACTATTTGAATCTCCGAGTCTGACTCTAGTCTGCACTACTGGTCGACGTCAAGTCTTCAAGTTGATCAGATCTTCGACTGTTCATGATCAAATGAGAGAAATCAATCAAGGCTGAGGCCCGCGGCGGCCAGGAGGGACAAATACACGAGAAGTAGCACTGAACACGAGGTGTGCTCTGACTCACTCGAGGCTCCGACTTCACGCTCGCTCCGACCCTGAGGGGGAGGCACTGACAGGCAGGCAGCAACAGGCTGGCTGAACAGCCCAGCAACGTAGAAATGGCCAATCACTGCATGGCTTCACAAGAAGCCATGCAGTGATTTGTCATTAACTTTGTTAGTGTCACCCACGCACGGCGCCTCATGCACCACAATGCTCAGGACTGAGGAGAGGCAAACACATGCATCTCCGCCAATCCAGACGCTGCTCCATTAGTGCCAGAATTGGCTTGAGCAGGGATACTCGTCACTCATTAGGAGACCGGGGCCTGCGGCATGAAACAACCCTCTCTCTCCTAATGTGCAGCCTAATGCGCATGTTCGGGCTGGTTGGAAAAATGATCAGCCCAAAACCGAACATGCGCACTCTTGCTGTGCGCTAGACCACCCTTGCGATCATCGTGATGTCAGTAATCATGATGCCGACGACTTCACTGAACCTGCTGCACCAACCCCTTCAAAGCTGCTGACACCTGACTGCCTCGGGCATGTCCGGCAAGCCAGAGATTAATTTAAAGTAAGTTATTAGTGACGGTGTGCGACTTGTAAATGGGGCCTCAATATATTAGTGGGGCAACACCCCAGCGCCCAAATGGACGCACGACCACTGTGTGGCTGCGATCAGGGCTTTTTCTGTGCTGTGGTTGGCTTGGAATCTGGATTAAGAGGGGTCCAGGAGGTTGTTGTGTTCCAGGTGTACGGAAAGTTGCTGGTTGATTACCTTCTTGAAAACTTCGCTAGAAAGGGGAGTAGGGAGATTAGCCAGTACTTCTTTGGTTCTGATGGGTCGGTTGCTGGTTTCTTCAGGAGGTGCCTCACTTCAGCCTGTTTCCAATCCTCAGGGAAGGTGGCCGATGTGATGGAAGTGTTCAGGACTTTCTGGAGCTCGTCGCCGACTGCCTTTGTGCTGAGTTTGAAGACGTGGTTGGGACAGGGGTACATGCGTGCTCCTGAGTGCATGCAGTTCATGATGCAGATTATGGCTAGAGGTGTTAGGGGGTCCCAATGGATGAGCAGGTGTTTGAAGTTTGTGTTCATGGGTGTGAGCTAATGCTGTCATGGGGGGATTTGAAGTGTTTGTAGATGCCTGAGATCTTGTCATGGAAGAAGTAGGCTAGGGTATCCCACAGTTCTCAGAAGATTACATCATTCTCAGGGGCTGCAGGTTTAGTATACTCCTTCAGGATGGCAAATAGTTCCTTGCTGCAGTTTATACTGGCTTCTAGGTGGTCTGCTAGGGCGTTCATTGTTTCTATCAGGAGGCGGTGGTATGGGTTGAGTGCTGTCTTTAAGGTGATATGATCTCCTGTCTTCTTATTATCAGCAAGGTTCAGTCTTTGATCCCATCGCAACAAGAGAGTTATGGGACACAGGTCTGGGCATACTGATCATTCTTAGGGTATGTCACTAAGAAAAACAAAAAGTGATGGATGGATTAATCAGCCAATGATAATTACTTTTGGTCATATTCCGGTTCATAATGTTTTGCTCACTGTGCCAATAAAGAGGAACCAACTATATGAAATTCAGTTTGGTCACACTTCATTTGCTTGGAGAATACTGAAAGGAAGTGAGAGAATACCACTTGCCACTCTGCATTTTCAAAAGCATGCACAGTAGCAAACTGGCCCCATGGAGTGTCAGATCTTTAGCATACGTACGTATCATACATCATCCACCCTAAGAATGGACACCACCCGCTATCAAAGCCAGTCTGAAGAGGAACATGTGCTAAACTGGTCTCGCCCAACAGTCTGTATTTCACACCTGTCCTGACCTTTAATGGGTACTGAGTATCCCCATCTAGGTTGATGCAGTTGTAGAGGTCAGCAGAACCTTGTCATGAGAAGAGTCATAACCCTGCTTGATTCCAATTACAGAGCGCTCTCAAAAGTTCCTGCACATTGTGGCAATGTGTACCTCTACAGCAGACCTACACATGGCACTGGTTTTCACATAACACAACCAGTTTCTCCTGCGTATAGGCCAATTAGCATTATCCCAATTTGCATAACACAGTCCAGCTACTTTTTCGGCCTTGCATGAGACAAGGCATTCGCTGTCTCTTGTGAGACATTTTGTTGTCTTAATGGGAACTCACTGCCCACCCATTGCTTACCATTTGTTGGCTTCATCATCACTCTCATTTCCTTGCTTCTGTTTGGTCAGCGCATGCAGGCTTCACTTCCATTTTGTGTATGTGCCCCTTTCCTGGAGCATGGGCCAAGTACTTCTTCCTCTTTGAACCCAGTGTCCTTCCACTGGTCATGAGTTTTTGGAGGTATTTTGTTTGTTTAGTTTGGCACTCCTTGAGAGTGAATGTGTTTGCAGGCGTAATCACTGCCTCCAGATGTGTGCTGTAGCTGCTTCAGTGTTCTTTCTTTGGCGTTGCTTTACCCATTGTTGTTGCCCCCTTGTTGTTTACCCGTTGTGCTTTTCTCATTTTTGCTTTTCCTGACTTTGCTGCTTGCCTTGCTGTTGTTTGGTCCTTCTGCTTCTTATTGTGTTCTGACTTGTGTCACACACCTCTCATCCCCCTCCCGTGTTCTTGCTTGCCCTGTTTTCAGATGTCTCATGAGAGGGCAGACTGTAATCTGTTCATAAACCTAGAACCATTCCTTCTATATTTGGCTCTGTACATAAGGCTAGTGAGAGCTGTCTCATTCCAGTGCTTTAGGGATGTGCCATTTTTTTGAGAATTTTATATTACTGTTGAAGAGAAGCCAAGGCAACGCTGAAAGAAAAGCAACATCCAGAGTGAGGACATTTTGTATATCACACAGCAAGATATATCTACATTCACCTGGAGACCCATTCCAGCTGTAGGCTTCTATCAACAAGCTTTTTTTTACTGCACACTTGCCCATAACAGGAGCTCTGTGTCCAAGATTACAGCATGTGTGCAGGCAGCTGAAATTTCAAACTTGCTCAGGCTACTGTATTTTGGGTGGATAAATGTCACACTAGAAATGTTAAATTATTACCTGTGCATGCCTCTAGTTCCTCTTCCGTCTGGTGCATCACTGATGAGTATCTTTAGGTATATGTTTTTTAATTGTGACAGAGAAGCCCACACAATGCCTGTAAATTAACCCAGTGTCACGTTCTCAGAGGCTGTGTGCTTGGCCGGCTTTAGGGCAGTGTGATCGATGTGACTGGAGTGACTGGTGCAGCCGCACTTGGTGCTGACCTCAGCGGGGTGGGGCCCTGCGTGTAGGAATAACTCAGTTTAAAGCACCTCCTACAGATTTCCATCTGTGTCCAGCAGTTTTCAGGCAACAGTAAAAATGACAAGATAACGAGTTTTGTCTAGTGTCAGTTTTGACTCATCATAAAGTAGTGCAGAAGGATAATATGCCTGCTGTAAAGAATTTGTACCATGCAGATCACAGAACTGTAATTTATGTGTCTAGCTAAGTGGGTTACTACTTTTGTCACAGACATCTGCTGCTACTTGCAGTTCATAAGTTTCAACCTGAATGTAGCACAGAGACGTATGAACCGACATCAAAGAGCTGCATGTAAACTGCATGGTATAAGTCATGCAAGTCATTATACTAATGTTGCTCAAAAGTGTTAGTTTGGATATAAATACATTCTTAATATTAGGAAAATGACCTGAACCACTGTGTTACGTTTTAAATCCTGGGGGGCTTATTTACAAGCCCCTTGCTCCGCCAGTACATTACTTTTTGCCATATTAGACGAGACGCTCCTGTGGCACAAGGTGCTTGTAAATAAGCCCCTGAGTTTGTGATTTTCCAAAGGAAACACTTTTAAAATATACTGCCTACCAGTATAGATGGCAAGTGACTTCTACACCTTGTAACCTTCAATGTCTTATGGAACATTTAATAGAGACTGATTTACACGTTTCATTCTTTGTCTCCGTGTAATGTGTGTCTGTGATATAAAGTGTAACAACACCCTGCAGTGGTATGATTAGCTCTATAAAACAAATGAAATTCATGTGAAAAAGTAGCTTTGGAGAGATGAGGGTGCTAGTGAGGAAATCTGTGTGGAAGGAGGTCTATGGTGGACGCCCAAACAAATTCTCGCACCGGGCTGTGCGCCTAAGATTACAAACTGTGGGGCATATTCACAAGCCACTATCGCCACCACAACGTCCATTTCAGTGACGTTGTGGTGGCGATGGGGGCCTCGCCTTATTCACAAGACTGTCGTACTTTGGTATTTGGGACCACGTAGAAGACAGGGCCCTACCCCTGTTTATTCATGTATTAGCAAACCGCGATTGGTCAATGCGGTATTTACAAGCGCTTTGCATAACGTCCCATTGCCAAATGCACTATGTATACGTTATTATACATTGACTCTGTGGGTTCCATCTTGGAGCGGTGGCCATCTTGTCATTGCCCTCACATAGACAAACACATTATAAGCCTTTAGAATACATGTACTTTCTGCTTGACTTCTCCATGACCTGGGCAGCTGGTCTCCGCTGCCCCAGGTCAGTCCGGTCTCACGAGCTCCCCTTCCTCCGGACACACCTGTGATTAGCATCAGGGCTTGACACACCATAAAGTCCTTTCATCGCACACAAGCCTCCGGCTAATCACTTTCGCACCTGCTTGTTCCTGCTTTATGGCCTGTTTCTCTAAACAGGAGATGCTCATGTTTATTGGGGTCAGATGTGGGATCTGAGCCTTGCTCGGTAAATAATTGCGGGCTGGCTGAACTGAAATGTGAGATTGCAATCACGACTCTGCTTGTTCTTTGAAGTAAAATATGTGAATGACCAACTGCAAGAGAAGGGCGGTGTTGCCCAGAGCATAATATGCATTATAAAAGAGAACACTGGTTTTCGTTCTGCAGACTGCCTCATTCAGTTGCTAAGGCTTCTGTGCGACGTAGTCTCACTCATTTGAGTTTAATAAAGATGTCTTTTCATATTTCAGCTTCTGTTGCCAAGTTCTTTGTGATATTATCAAGACATGCAGACTTTTATAATACCACATCAGGAAGTACTCGAAGTCATAGGGTGCTACCCCTAGCACCTCTGGAGTCTCAAAAATTGGAGTACTTCAGTTGGCGCCCACCAGCTAGGGCCTCATCAAAGAAGTGACTTTCTGTGGGAGTGATCTGGTCAGGAGACTGAAATCTACTGGAAGGACAGAACGGGATTCTACCAAGAAGGTACTCTGTGCACAGGGATTCTGGAGATTCTTTGATTATGTAGTCCGGTATATTTCTGCTCTTCCTGATTTTGATCCTCCACATGATGTCACTCAAAAGGTGAGAAAAAGAACCCAATTGGCGTGAGTATTATAAAAGACGTTTGGGCACGTAGAACTTGACAATTAGAATTTGGATAACCTTTTGATTATTAAGAATAAGAATTAAGTATAAGTGGGTCGCTCCCAGTCAATTTGGTTCTTTGGGTCTTTAATTTGGTTATCGCAATTACCAAAGCCGAGGGGTTGGTTTCTTGGTTTCTGATTTGGTCATTGCAATTACCAAAACCGAGGGTCTCGCATATTTGCGAGTTTATTGGTAGAGATAAACCCTTGAAGTTTGAAGCTAGATTAGTGAGCTATAAGATGCCTGATCTTAGCAAATTTGGAAATGTAGCTTTGGAATTACGAAATTTGTGCTGGCCAGCTTTTGGTTTGTATAGGTTTGGATATGCGAATTGCAATTTGCGTAGGCAGGTAATGAGGAGATATTTCTCCATTTGGTTTTGATTATAATACTTGCGTTTTCAGCAGTATTTTTGGCATGCCTGTTTTGTAAGCTCACATGGAAATATGTGTTGCTTTTTGTTTTGAAAGGTACCATAGTGTGGGAAATATCTAAATAGGTTAGATTTAGAAACATATTTCTTCCTTGGTGATTTTGTATCCCCAGGGAATTAAAATATGACATAATACAAAACAAGGATCCTTCGTTCTGCGCAGTTTCATGAATGAAGATATGCAGAACGATTTTGTGTGGTGTTCTGCTAGGCAAAGCTAGTGAATTGAGCGCATTCACTACTTCTTGGACATGCATCTGTCTGTGGGGCTGTTTATGCAGCCTTTTGGAACACTATTGAAAGCGTTGCTTGTAAATATGACCTACAACCAGTATTTGCAAATGGTTTGTTTCAAGTATAGTCTGTGAGCTGTTCTTTCTTTCTGTCATGCGTATTGATTTGTAAGTCAACTGTGTGTTTAAATGTCTGTGGTTTTTTATCATTAGTGCAACTTCCGTAAGTAAATTGCGACGGCGCTATTTATGAAAAATGGCTAAAGCGCGCTGTATTGTCTGTTTAACCCTTTTCTGTTTATGTCTGAAATGAGCTCAATGTGTGTTTGTGGGTCTTCTGATGTTTTCAGTCTGTTAAATAAATTGCTGGTTAGTTAATATCGAGTAGAAACTTAGGAAAAAAATCCAGAAATGAACAATGTGATGTGCTAAAATAGCTATGTGTTGCTCTTTAGTTTATAGAATGAGCAATTGTGCCCATATACAAAACTGCCGCTAAATGCTTTAGGGATAAAATTAGAACCACATTCAATAGATATATATAAGGCCCCAAAAACGAAATTATCTATTTTTGCAAAAGTAAATAAATTTACAGCATTTTCCTTAGATGCATTATATTAGATGTTCACAGGCAAACTTTTCAGCTGCAGTATATTTGATAGAAATGTTCATTCAGCCAGCACCTTCCCAGTTGAACACGGGTGGAATTTGGCAGAACCGTCTTTTTAAATGAAAGTGGCGCAAAAATGTGGCGCGTTTCAAATTGGGCTTATGCGCTTAGGCTTGTGAGTTAAATGTGTCCAAAATGATAGGCAAGGGATGCAGCTTGTTTTTTATACATGGAATTATCACAAAAACGAATAATTGGGATTTAAAAAAAAAGAAAATTATTAATCATGGGAAAAATTATTTTAAAAAAATAAGTGCTTTTCAAAATCGTTTTTTGATATTTATAAAGCTTAATACTCATACTATGACCTCCTAGCATTAAAATTTGATTTAAGTTGTGTTGCATCACTAAAATGACAAGCATTCGCGCGTACAATTTTCCCTTGGCGCAGGCGCAAACAAGCTCATTTTTATACAGTATAAGTTATTATTTCCAATGCCTGACTCATGGGTTATGTAATAGACATTCTGGTAATGCATATTACGCCAGAAAATTGTAGGATATTCATTTTTTAATGCTTGAAATATCAAAGTCGAATTTGGGTAAAAAGGACTGTTTCAATTGCATTTTCTTTCATTCAGAGTACTGTTTAAAGTGTCCCAGGCTTCAGTAAATGCATACGTTTAGGTTTTGATATATATTTACAGGTTGTGCCTTCTTATGATTCAATGAGTCAATGTGCCAGTACAAAGGCTTGTTTCAATATCAGGGTTGAAGGTTCTAACTTTAGCTGTGTCTGTCACGATACCACTGAACATGCTATGAAAAACAAGACTTTGTTAAAAACTTGGGGAAATTAAATAAAATATGGTGTCGCAACCCGCAATTATTTGATGTTAATAAAAAACGGCCTTAATGGAGTTAGCACCCACATAGAGAAAAAGAAATGGAGAATTGTTTTTTGATGAAGGAAAAAGAGGATGTTTGTGAGCAGGTACGTGATGAAGTGAGTAATGATAGAGGGGTGGAGAAATGTAGAACTACGGTTATAGGAACTGGGTAATACGTAGGAAGGAGAAGAACAATTGGGAAAATACAATGCCGTGGAGGGAAGAGAGATGATGAAGGGGAGTAATAAAGACATGAAGAGTAGCATGAGGAAGGTTGTATTGACGAAGGGAATAAAGAGGAATATGGTACCGGTTTGAGTAAGTAGGAGAGGAAATATGAGATTGCAGGTTCTAGCAGTAGGGGTGAAAATATTGTGATTACCTGGCGGGAGGCACTGAGTTTCATATGCTAATGTAAAAGGGACTAACAGAGCTCGAATAAAGGCAAATGACTAAATGATGAAGAAAATATCAAAACTCATTGTGAATACAATTCACTTAAGGTTGATGAAATGTATACCATTGCATAGGATTACAACAAGCATTTATTCTAAAAACTGGTATGTGTGTTATTAAGTTTTGTGAATTATTCACAGTACATGTAGTTTAACAATCTGGGAATAGGGATAATTTTTTTTTAGTGCCTAAAAAGAAGAAATTATTTTTCAACATAGAGCGAATTATTGTAAGTTAGGAGGGATTAGGAAGGCCTTCTGGCTTTGACGAATTCAGAGTGTCAGAAGCTGGAGGTTGGGAGCTGCAGAGCAACTCGGTCAGGCTGCTGAGATGCTATCTTTAGTGTAAACAATGAGTAGGCTGCCACGTTGACTTTTATGACCTTTTAAATTAGGGCCTTGCCTCTGTGGAATGCAGAATGCCCTTGCTACACGGGCCTCTAAAGGTGGGGTTTCTGGTTTCTCCATAGCATCACTAAAACTAAAGAACTTAATTCCACCGGGAAAAGGGGTTTTCTTTGAAAGTCCAAACATCATGTTAAATGCTTTGCTGATACATTGGTGCTCTAAAAAAAAAAGAAAATAGAATGATGCCTGCTATAGTTGTTCTTATTTAACAGAAAACGAAGTGTTGCATTAAGTCTTAGACAGAAAACAAGATGCAGCCTTTTTCTAAAATTTCTTTAAGGCTACATGCCTACGTGAGAATGCATTGCCAATTAAAACTTCTTTTTCACAGTGGAAATTGTAGGTGCCAAATTACTATGGAGTGTCAGTGTAACGATTTTTTTATTTCTAGAAATGTAAAACTTGAGTGGCTGGATGTTGAAAGGACTGACAAGAGGGTAACAGTTAAGTAATGCAATTTATTTTTGTGTATTTGGTTCTATCATGAATTGTTCTTGTTGGTCCTGTATGTTAGAAGAGAAACAGTAGAGTTATGTTTGACAGCAGATTTCCATTGCCTGGTGATCTACTGTCAAAAAGGAGGGTAAGTATTTTAAACCTGACAAATTAAACAGGCCCAAATATTGGGTTTTGGGTTGCAGTTTTACAGTGCATAAAGTACATGACATGGTGTTGTGTGTCACCGCTTTTTACATATGCTATTGTTTTGTCTATGCTTTTTTGTGCTTGATATACAGCAAGTATATCTGATGGCTTGATGTTTTGTGCGTTTTTATTATTTTTTGCATGTTTTCGTTGTTTTTGTTGCTGCTTTTTATGCTATTACAAGTTTACCTATATTGCATGGGGATAGTCATGACGATGCCCATCGCTACGCAATAGTTGGTTGAACTTGTTCTGGTTACTAAATTCCACAGCTAATGATATTTTCATGCTGTGAACATGAGAGGCAGCACTTTACCAGTGCATGTCTAAATTGGCTATAATGGTATTACAGAAAACTAAAAGAGATCTACAGGATCAAAGTGTGTCACCTGTCACGTTATACTGCCCTTCCCTTAAAGGAACAGGCAGCCCTACATTTATGTATCCTTGATTGGACCTAAGGATGAAATTATAGATCTGTGACTCAAGGTGGCCTAATTTCTATATTACATGAGGTAATGGTGTCCTGTCTCCTAAGTAGCATATGGCCTTTGCTTCTTAAAAGGAAACTAGGTTTTCATTTTTCCCTGCAGAAGGAACTGGAACATTACCTAAGATTACCGTATATGGTGTAGTCGCCAGCGGTAGAGTTAAAATGTATGTGACTTTGGCCTTTTGTGTATCACCCGTACTCTTGGTGATGTCACATGCCTGACTACTAAATTCTTGTCCTTCCTATAGATTTTTATTTTTTTTATTGCTTTTGTTTCTTCCCTGCCCAATGTCGCATTATGCTTAGTGATTGGGGATTTTAGTTGTGTCCTAGTTCCAATTCCCTTTTCCGTATTCCTTTCACCAGTCAGCTCATTTATTATTGTAGGTGTATTGTTCAGGTACATACTTCCAGACTGCAGTGATGCACCAGGAACCCCCATATTATGTACAATTCCCTTTTGCATGACCAGACTGGTTTCTAAGAATTTTCCTTAGGCCTGCTTCAATGTTTTCCAGCCTGACTGTCAGGATAGCGATAGCCTGGCTAACTGACTCAATATTATAGTAAGACAAGTTTTCCATACCAATAGGGGATATCTTGCGTTTACCCTTTTGAACATGACGAATTTTCAATGTCTATTTTTAATGTGGTTTTTACCCTTTTTTGTTCCTGCTGCTTTAATTTTTGGTGGGATCAGATGTGTTCTAATCATGCAAATATCAGGACCCTCTAGTTCTTGTCTTTTGTTTTCATATCTGACTATTAGCCTGTGTATTGCCTAGTGCACCTGATATGAAAGGTTTCTACATGCCTATGATAATCTGTACCATGTGATTTCTTTATTGAAATGTCCTAGATAAGGAATTTAGAAACATTTATATGTAATCATTCAGGAAAAAAAAAATGTGTTTGCCCTATTAGACAATGCCACCATATGTGAAGACATCCATTTTAGATAGAATTCTCGTGTAGTTATCTACCCTTAGATGATGGAGGCTCTCACACGGAAACCCAATTGAAAAGCTTAGAGGCACTGTTTTGCCTACTGCCTTTTATTTGTGTTGCTTCCTAAGAAAGACAGTGTATTCTGGGCCAAAATTGTCCCATGGCGTGTGGCCACTCCTTTGAAGGACCACAGGCCACCTGTTTACAGTCCCCTTGTTATACAACGAACTGGTTAAAGCATCACGCTTGCTTCGTCATAAGGCGTTCAACATCAGAAAAGATGGAGGAGCTGGTTTTGCCACAGAACCGGAATTTCAGTGCAAAAGAGCGCCTGTCATGTGCTGGTAACCTCTGACAGTGTGCAGTCCCTTGAGCCCCTTGGCCTGAGTTTTTGGCCACACATACCCCCTCTGTTCCTTTGCTTTAATGGAAGTGCAGTGCACCGGCGGATCCAAGATTGACAGAAGGCACTACATTTCAGTGCCCATGAAAGAGCAGCCTGAGCGTCCTCTGACACCGAATGATGAGTGTTGGAGACTGAGAATGGTCCCGGGTCTGCACAAGATGATCTGTGCCCATGACCAATGAAGAGCATATTATTTGTAGTATCTGCAGCAGAGGGAAGACACAGGTGCACTGCCTTGAAACATTGACACCATGAGCTGTGAGTGTTTGCCAGGAGGGCACTCCAACTGAGCAGTACTTTCTTTTTTTCATGAAAGGCTTGAATGAAGAGGCCCATGCAAAAGAAAACAACAGAAGAAGATTTGATGGACAATAGAAGCCTGCCAGAGAGGCTTTTTGAACGGACTCTGGGCATAGGTGGTTTCACAAGAGGTTTCCGTGTGATTGTATAGACTGGGTGTTAGAAGACTGTTTGTTTTGCTGGCATTGTCTAGTATAAGCAGAATAAAATCCATTTTCTGTGGAAAGGTGCCCCCTTTTCACCTCAGAGCATTGATGAGGGTCACCACTGTTCCACCTGAACATAAAAATTATTGTTTCATTTGTAATAGTGGTCGCTACTTTCTCCCGTTGTCTAAATATTCTTAATAATGTGTTTTCTAGTGGGTTTTAAACATGACGTTGTCATTTATGGGTGGGATTGTTTTTCTCTACCCAATTGACTTCTGCACCCGCTTCTCAACCTATGTCTTTTTCCCACTACTGTTTCTTTGCACTCTTTTCCTGAACATGAGCAGGTTAAAAGATTAGAATTCGTAAGCAACTCCTCTATACAGCTTCTGCATCGACACTAGTTAGTAGTGAACATCACTAGATAGAGGTATTCCTTATTTTGGCCTGCCATATGTGGCCTTTGTGCTTCTTCATGTTCAAGGAGACCTGTCCAGAGAGAGAGTCCAAGTACTAGGATTTTGCTCCATCAGCGACATCTTGATGATCTGGTGAATATAGACCTGGACTAAGATCAGTATGAGTATAGTGATTGCCTATGTAAGGGCAAAAGGAGGGTCTGTCGTACTTTGGTATTTGGGACCACGTAGAAGACAGGGCCCTACCCCTGTTTATTCATGTATTAGCAAACCGCGATTGGTCAATGCGGTATTTACAAGCGCTTTGCATAACGTCCCATTGCCAAATGCACTATGTATACGTTATTATACATTGACTCTGTGGGTTCCATCTTGGAGCGGTGGCCATCTTGTCATTGCCCTCACATAGACAAACACATTATAAGCCTTTAGAATACATGTACTTTCTGCTTGACTTCTCCATGACCTGGGCAGCTGGTCTCCGCTGCCCCAGGTCAGTCCGGTCTCACGAGCTCCCCTTCCTCCGGACACACCTGTGATTAGCATCAGGGCTTGACACATCATAAAGTCCTTTCATCGCACACAAGCCTCCGGCTAATCACTTTCGCACCTGCTTGTTCCTGCTTTATGGCCTGTTTCTCTAAACAGGAGATGCTCATGTTTATTGGGGTCAGATGTGGGATCTGAGCCTTGCTCGGTAAATAATTGCGGGCTGGCTGAACTGAAATGTGAGATTGCAATCACGACTCTGCTTGTTCTTTGAAGTAAAATATGTGAATGACCAACTGCAAGAGAAGGGCGGTGTTGCCCAGAGCATAATATGCATTATAAAAGAGAACACTGGTTTTCGTTCTGCAGACTGCCTCATTCAGTTGCTAAGGCTTCTGTGCGACGTAGTCTCACTCATTTGAGTTTAATAAAGATGTCTTTTCATATTTCAGCTTCTGTTGCCAAGTTCTTTGTGATATTATCAAGACATGCAGACTTTTATAATACCACATCAGGAAGTACTCGAAGTCATAGGGTGCTACCCCTAGCACCTCTGGAGTCTCAAAAATTGGAGTACTTCAAGACAGCGTTAAGCCACTTAACGTGGCTTAACACTGCCTTGTGAATAGGCCCCCCTTCGCGCTGTGTTTAGTGTGAAAGGGGCGTGCAGTGGGTGTTGTGGTGGGATTTCCACCGCAACACTCACTGTTATTTACTCTGCCCCCTATTCACAAGGGCAGTGTAAATAGGAGCTAGCACCAAACTTAAGACCAGGAAAACTCTGGTCTTAAGTTGGCGATACGAGGAGAAATTCTTTATTTCTCCTCGTTTTTGCATTTTCCATGTGTACTGCCTTGTGCAGCACACGTGGAAAATGCAAAATGCCATGGTTAGTTTATGTACAGGAAGGTGTCCCTTCCTGTATATAAACACACCTTTTTAAAAAAATGCTGTTTTGTAACTTACATGTGTGCTGCATGAAGCAGCACACATGTAAGTTACAAACTGGCATTTTAGGTTTGTTTATGTGCAGGAAGGGACACCTTCCTGTACATAAACAAACCTCCCTGCTTGCAGACACCCTTGCACTCTGGTGAAAGGGTGCCTGCGTTGGTGCTAAGTTGTGAAACTTAGTGCCATCGCAGGGGGAAAGCAAGGATGCACCATGTCCTTGTGAATATGGTGCAGCCTTGCTTTTCCGAAGTGATGGAGAGAGGCGTTAAGCCAAGAAGGCTAACGCCTCTCTCCGCCACTTCCTTGTGGATATCCCCCTGTGTGTCTTATTTCCAAGCCCCTTGCGCTGCAGGTGCGTCACTTTTAATTTGGGAAGAAATAATGCACCGGCGGCGCAAAGGGCTTATAAATAAGCCCTTGTGTGTGCAGGCAACTGGAATTGGAATGTAAAGGTCCAGCTAATGTGTTTTATGGTGGTAACAGGCTCTGGTAGTTTCATGTCACTGTCAGCGTTTTGTTGATATATTAATTATATATTTTTACGATAGCACATTATATCGGTAAACAACGTTTACCATGAATCTCTTTCCCCGCAGGGAATCACAACGCGGTCGTTGTAACGTCCGTGTTGTGATTCTGCATACCATTACTCCGCAAGTCGGAACAACGACTTGCGGGGGGGGGGAGGGGGGTGTTGGATTTAAAATCCAACACCTTCCCTATTGTCCGCACAGACTGGAGTTGGGATAGTAAATTATACAATTCCAACATCCAGCGCCCCCCCTCCGCAAGTTGTTGTTCCGACTTGCGGAGTAATGGTATGCGGAATCACTACGCGTTCGTTGTAGCGACCGCGTTGTGATTCCCTGCGGGGGAAAAGACTGCGGGATAAGAACGTACATTCCATTATATCACACTTTTGCCATATCTAAACTCTGTCAATAACAGATATTAATTGATTAAAGTTTGTTGGTACATTGCGTCGATACTCCGAGGGGAAAACGAGTGGGGCGGGGGCATTCATTCTTGGATTTCTTGCTGGAGTTGCCTATTCGATGTATGTGTTCTAAAGGGAACCAGACAATTCTGTGAGCAAATGACATGAACAACACAAGAAGGGGTCAAAATATTTTAATTAGTGCCTGCAGCTGATTTATTTATGAAGGTAGCATATCTGCTGTAGATTTGGTTCACCGAGCTTATATTACTGTACACTTGTATATTTGCCCCCAGCGAATGTCGCCGTGCCCACGATTACAGTCTGTGTGCAGGCAGCCGGGATTTGATTGCATGGTTCAAGCTAATGGAAACATGAGCTAGTAGGTTTGTATTTCGGTACACTTTGGAGTATTACATTTGGCCCAAAAGAGGTGAAGTGTCCAAAAAACACAAATTAATCCCTTAATATCTTTGTGGTAAGAGTTGCACTTTGAAAAAAACATAAGTACTATTGGCGAATTGAACAACACTGTTCCATTACAAAATAGGAAAGTCTGAAGTGCATTTCTAAAAGCTGTGTCTAATATCCCTTTCACCGTTTAGTTTTAACCCTCTAGGTGTCTGTGATGAAAACAAGTATTGGCAAAGCCAACAGATCTCATCAAACTTTGTCACAGTGTTTTAGCCATGTTGTATAGCATTATAGTATCGTGGCTGCTGTGCAGCATGCTAGAAAGCAAAGAAAACAAGCATTGGTAAATGCATTAGGTTTCGCCTAGGTGATTAACAGTACGCTGTTTTTTGTTGTAAGTTGTAGCTGGCTGAGTAGTTGTACAATATAAGTTACAGAACGTCTATTGCAGTGTTATCACTTGTTTATATACAAAAAGGCAATCTATTGTGCTGTTATTAATGGTATAGTATGGAAAAGTGATAGCAACAGTTTGAAAAATGAAATGAAAGAGGGAAATAATAGAATTAATTTGATGTTATTTCAAAATTCTGTGTTTAGAGGAGGTCTGACAACTTTTGGGCCCAGTGCTATTGCACCTGCTGCACCATTCAAATGAAGCACCTAGTGCCTGCAAGGTAACTGCACTTGTGACAGCCTGTTTAGTAGTAAAATATTGCAACATTTGGTGTTTAGAGGGGTTCCTAGAGCTTTGGGCCTCTGTGTTCCTGCGCTTGCTGCATCATTGAAATCATGACCTTAGTGCCCCAAGGTAACTGGACTTGTGACTGCTTATTTAGTAATTAAATGTAGCACTATTTGGTGTTTAGTGGGGTCTCTAGAGCTTTTGTCCCCGGCACCACTGCACCTGCTGCACCATTTAAATCAAGTCCCTCTCAACTACAAGGTAACTGCAATTGTGATTGCCTGTATAGTAGTAAAATATATCAATATATGGGGGCAGATTTACAACTTCTGGCGCATCTCTGCAAATCAGCAGGGATGTGCCAGACCAGATGCACCACGTAATCCCCCCCTTGCGCCCCCACGGATGCGTCGCATTTACAATGCGGCGCACCATGGTGCAAGGAGGGGAAGATGCATGACGCAACTTGTGGCGTACGGGCGGCGCATTGCTGGAGTCGCGTCGCAAGCGCGACGCAACTCCTGCAATGCACAGGGGCCACCCATACTTCACGTGGTGCGTCACATTTGACGCAGCAGCGTCGTAAAACTAACTCAGTGAAATCTTGTAGATTTCACTGAGTTAGTTTTACGGGGCTTTCCTACGAGGGAACGCCCACCCTGCGACAGAACGCCCACATGAAACCTGACGCAGGTTTCATGTGGTGCAGGGCTTTACAACGTGACACATCTGCCTAGATGCATCACGTTGTAAATAAGTCGCAACGTTGTGCATGGTTTACGCCGCTGCTGCGTCACAAAAGTGACGCAATGGTGGCGTAAAAGTGTCGCATGGGGCTTGTAAATCTGCCCCTAGGTGTTTAGAGGAGATCCGACAACTTTTGGGCCGGGTGCCACTGTACCTGCTGCACCATACAAATCATGACCATGTTGTCTGCAATGTAACTGTATTTATGACTGCCTGTTAGTTGTAAAATATAGCAATATTATGTGTTTAGTGGAGTGCCTTGAGCTTTTGGTCCTGGTGCTACTGCACCTGCTTCACCATTCAAATCATGACCCTATTTCCTGCTAGATAAATGCACTTTTGACTGTCTTGTTTAGTAGTAGAATTTTGCAATAATCTGGGTTTAGTGGGGTCCCTAGAGCTTTTGGCCCCAGTGCCACTGCACCTGCTGCACCATTCATATTATGTCCCTTTTAACTGCAAGGTAACTACAACTGTGACTGCCTGTTTAGTAGTCCATAATATCAATATTATGTGTTTAGAGGAGTTCTGACAACTTTTGGGCCTGGTGCTACTGAACCTGCTGCCCCATTCAAATCATGACCCTGTTGTCTGCCAGGTAACAGCACTTGTGGCTGCCTGTTTAGGAATAAAATATAGCAATATTAGGTGTTCAGTGGGGTGCCTTGAGCTTTTGGTCCTGTTGCCACTGCACCTGTGCACTTTTGAAATCATGACCCTAGTGCTTGCTAGATAACTGGACTTATGATTGTCTGTTTAGTTGTAAAATACAGCAATATTACGTGTTTAGAGGAGTTCTGACAACTTCTGGGCCTGATGCCACTGATAATGCTGCACCATTCAAATAATGATCCTGTTGACTGCACTTGTAACTGCCTTAGTATTAAAATATAGCAATATTTGGTGACTAGTGGAGTTTTGACAACTTTTGGCCCTAGTGCCACTGCACCTGCTGCACCATTTAAATCAATCCACTTTCAACTGCAAGGTAACTTCAATTGTGACTGCCTGTTTAGAAGTAAAATAAATCAATATTAGGTGTTTAGAGGAGTTTTGACAACTTTTTGGCCCAGTGTCACTGCACCTGCTGCACCATTCAAATCATGACTCTAGTGCCTGAACGATAACTGCACTTTGGACTGCGTATTTGGTTGTAAAATTCAGCAATAATCTGTGATTAATGGGGTGCCTGGAGCTTTTGGTCCCAGTGCCACTGCACCTGCTGCACTATTCAAATCAAGCCATTTTTAACTTCAAGGTAACTGCAATTGTGACTACCTGTTAAGTAGTCAAATATTGCAATATTATGTATTTAGAGGAGTTCTGACAACTTTTGTGCCCGGTGCTACTGCACCTGCTGCAGCATTCAAATCATGGCCCTGTTGTCTGCCAGGCAACTGCACTTGTGGCTGCCTGTTTAGTAGGAAAATACAACATAGCTCTTGTATATTACCTTTATTTTTAATGTGCAATGTTTATTATAACAGTTAGAATTTGATCATAGTGACCAAATATATTAAGTTGAAAAAATCAATCCGATAATGCCGACAGAGTGGAAATAAAAATAGTACTGAGACATGAATAGGAAATGTCACAAACAGTCTAAGGCTAAACCCTCTGCTTTACACAACTAAGTATTAAAAAGCAAGCATTACAGCATACTGTTAAAAGCTGTCTGCTTTTTCCATGGGAAGAGATCTTATCTTGACAGTGAATGGGGCTTAAACAGTGTGGACAGCTTTTGTAGAAGTACTGTAAATGCGTGCAGGGGAAGTTAACAAAAAAAAGTTCCACACCAAAGTGAATGAATACAGTAATTTGGTTTTGGGAACTAAAAAGAGCCCCCCCTTAAGATATTTTAAATACAGCCGATTTCACAAGCACAGCGCAAGCAATGTGCAGGTGAAACCTAAAAAGGACTCTGATGTAATCATAGCTGACGCGTCATACAGTTTTTTTTGTATACTTTCAGCCATGCTGCACAGCAGTTACACTGCTGTACAATACAGTTAAAAAAACGTTGACAAAGCTAATAGCTCTTGCATATGTGATACCAAATGCTTTGCCAATGCTTGTTTAAGCTAATCATGGTTAAGAATGAAACAGATCTGTAATTTCGCATTTTTTGCTTGAGTGGAATATTCTGGACAATGTTAGGAGTCAAGCTCCTTGCTTGTTTTTCTTGCATCTGCTACCGGCCATTTTAACCTTGGTTTCTTCTCGCGGTGGCTCATTCGGACAATTTCTCACAGGCCTGTCTCCTTTGAAAGGAGGGATGCACCCTGAATACTGTGCTTTCATTACTATCACAATTGATAGTTTTATAGACTGGTAGATGTCAATAGCAGTGTTGTTTTCCATCAAGGGGTTCTAAGTGAATTTAAACCATGAGACTGAGGCTGCCATGAGTACCTTCCCACTTAGACCAATCCCATGAGTCCCAGGCCTTCCTCCCTCAGCTTATTCAGGCTCCCTCCATCCTAACTGAACAAAATATATACATGGGGCTGTATTATATATAGAGTGCACTTTCCCTGTTTAAGAGGCAGCACTGTGCACAAACAGGAACAGTGTGTCCCTATACAGATAGGCACAAACTTGCACTGCGGTCACCTTAGTGAACACCGGAGAGGCTGCACAAAATAGCTGCTCCTTGTTCCATGGTGTAGGCAACACCCGGCCTGCACTTCAAAGGGAGAGACTGCATCCTCCAGCAGGGGGACATCTGAGGCTCCATGGGACGCCTTTCGCTCTCTTTCAGGAGTCAGGAGTGGAAACACTGACTGAACTAGGCCTGGGCAAAAATTTCGTTCCGTTCGCGGAAATTGCGATAATTTGACATTTTTGCGTTCCGCGGAGAGCGCGAAAATGTCAAAAATTCCGGTTTCCGCAGCTTGGCGATAATTTGTTTCTTGCTCGCGCTGTAAAATGATACATTCTCGCGCGCGCGCGATCGCCTTACCTGAATCCCTGCGTTCGCCGACAAGTTTTCTTGATCCGGTCGCGTTCTCCATGAGATGTTGTATTGTTTTTAGCCATTTGCGCTGTCTCGCGACAGTTCGCGCCCGCAGTGACGTCATGCGTCGCGCGATCACGTCTTTCTTCTCGCGATCATGCACCGCGAGAACAACTCAAAACAAGATGGCCGCGCCCGCAAGCAGCCACATGGGTAAGTTGGCGACCCGCAACCATGCAGAAAATCGCGCAAACATGCCGGAAAAAAACTTCCGCATCTTCGCGATATTTCTGCTTGTTTGCGATAATTTTAAACATTCTCGCGATAATTTGCGAAGGTTAATTCCGCAAATTCCGCCCACCCCTAGACTGAACCACCTCTTTGTGCTGCACATCAGTACGCCATTTGTTGGACAGTTTGCCTCTGAGCCCACGTCCATAATATAGCAAAGGTGCAAAGCATTTCTCTCAACTTCGTGGGACCACACCCCATGCAAATACGGGGAAATCCCTCTTGAAAAGTGCTAGGGATACGTGTGTAAGCGATGTCTGTATTACACAGTGGGCTGAGTAAGGGTTTGCTGCCTCTTCTGTAATATCAAAGGGGCATATTATCAAACACTGCGTTCAAATTATCGCCGCTTTAGCGGCAGAAAACTGCTGCTAAAGCGGCATTAATGGGCTTGATAATATGCCGCAGAGAATTCCAATAGAAGCCCATGTTCACACCAGAACATGGGCTTCTATTGGAATTCTCTGCGGCATATTATCAAGCCCATTATCGCCGCTTTAGCTGCAGTTTTCTGCTGCTAAAGCAGATCATTTTAACGCCGTTTCTTGATAATATGCCCCACTGTGCCTGTGGTGGGCAGAAAGTAGGTACACATGCCCATTGCGCCACCACACTTTCAGTAATATGGGCGCTGGAGTCATTCCAAACACATATCTTGCTCTAGGCTTCTCCTCTTTCTTTTGTTATCATGCAAAACATATATATCATCCTTCAGGTATAGGATAGGGCATCTGTTGATTGCGCGGCGATATCTGCAATGCCCCGCCTCATTCTGGTCAGGGGATGCCAGGGGAAGTGGAGCCGCATTGACCTGGCACTGCTCCCATCCTATTGCTCATTACTGGCACCGGTGCATCTGCCAGAATTGCTCATTGTGGCAATTCAAGCAGGCGGCACGTTTGACTGAATCCAACACATATTGTCATAAATGGGAATTATTGTCAAAAATTTGAATAAAAATATTAGTGTTCTTGCAATCGCAAAATTAGCCACCGTACCTAACGTAATGAAAGAAAGACGAAAACAGACGTCAACATTTTGTTTAATATTGTATCTACACCACAGCCTACAGCTACAACGCATTTGAGTGCTTTACATTAAGAAATGAGCATTCACTGGATTTTACAGCAACATGCACAATCATAATTTAACAAAAATAACAATATATGCAAATACGTTGGCCTCTCATCCATACGGGGCCCTGCTGCGGTGAACTACCAAAATATCCTGCCTCAGGCTGCAAACTATTTCCTTGAAGTGTTACAGCTTTTAGTGAAAGCAAATGATCTAAACAATTTTTTGTTTACTTATGAAACTGCAATGTCACAGTTGAAAGGAAGAGAGCTCCCCTGATTGTATTGCACAATATGCAAGTGTCATGCGGTGCTGTACTGCCAAACTCACACTTCTAAATACATTCGATGCCATGCTGCACTAACCTTGTCAGCTAATGGAGTTTAGGCTGGGCTTGTCAGTCAGACGCCCTTATGCCCAATCAAAAAAGGGTAGCTCCTCCGTTGGAGCAGAGGAGATTTGGCCCACTTAAATTAGCTCCAGATATGAAAAATAATATGGCAATTCATTATCATTTTATTTCATCCGCCATCCTGAAGAGAGCGTCAGGACGGGGCAGGGCCTGCTGAGTGACATCAGCAGGAAGGAGGGTGGGCTATTTTTCACTGTTTAAAGTGCGCATGTATTTTTGGCCGGTCATCTTTCTATGGCCAGCCAACCATGTGCACTTTAAACATCTCTATTAGAGCAAGTCCTGGCCTCCAAATGCTGTGGAGTACTGAGTGAGACGCACCCTCCAATCAGGGCGCTGCACTCATGCTGCATGAGAGCAGTGCCAGGAATGGTCAAGGGAGTTTCCTGGTAGCCGGGCTGCAGTCGAAGAAAGAAGACGTCCAGTGCAGAGGGCGTCGTGTTCGTCTTCAAGTAAGTGTATTTTTTCATATATTATTTTCGCACCTGTGCGCGCCCGCCATCCTCACCAAAGATGCCAGCCGCCACTGAATCAGAAGCATGGATAAATTAAAACGGGACAGAACCAAGTCTTATACTGGCTCCTGATTAGGTAAAAGCTTGTTAACTGGCTCTGGCGCCAGAATGAATCTGGAAGTCGATAATTGTGGGCCCTTAGGGTGCAGTGAAAAGTGCGTGCTGAGAATATCTTCGGGTAGCCTTTATTTTTTAGCATCTTCCACCTCGTATGTGAGTATGATGAGTGTGCGCTGTGTTTGTGTGTATGCTTGAGGGCACCAGTGTGCATGATGTGTATGTGAAGGAACGTCTGTAGGAGTGAGAGCACCAAAGCCACCGCATTTATTATTATTACTTTCAAGATAAAGCCGTAGCAGCAAAGGAAGCTTCTGCAACGATGCGCACAATGTAGCATGTCAGACAATAAAAATAGCTTTCATTGCCTCTTGATGAATTCTTTATAAAGCAGACACGGCCGGGTGGAAATTCTACAGAGAAAGCATTTCGAATTCTTTACGGCCTACTCAAAACGACATTGAGCCTAAAAACGTTGTAATGCATCAAGGACAATATTTTATTTTCTCTATCACCCGCTGCTGTTTTTTTGCCATGTCCTAGTGCCTAAAACAACTGTTCTCGCCCCATCTAAAGTTAAGCAGTTTATCGACCATGAAAGGATGAAAGTCAAGTGCTCCTCTTTGAATTGTCACATTCATAACAGCCAATTGTAAACTCGGTCAGATATTTAGCCGGCTGATACTAGCCATTTCATTGCTTCATGGTTGTTCCATTACTTCCCCAGCATGAGAAAAAGGTAACTTTTGGAACCTGAACTTTAATCACCTGGACACCCTGCTGGACTATGGGTCCGGCTCGAGCGAATTAGATTAATGTCGAAAAATACTGTTGTGGGGTTCTCCTACTGCACTAGACTTTAGTGCTGTTACATGCAAGTGCAGCAAAATTTCAAAGCCCATATTAATCGAGGTTTTGTGTCGCCCTTGTGCCACGCAAGGGGACACAAGGACGAGGCAAACCCTAAATGAGATGTATGTAAATTGTATAGCGCACTACTCACCCGCAAGGGTCTCAAGGCGCTTGTACGAATACCGCTGTGGAACCCATCCTGGCTTTCCCTGTGAGGCGTCCACTCCTGGGCACCCCCAAGGGGGAGGCCAGGCATCCTTAGCGTTGTGGGGGCCGTTGTGGAGATTAAGCAAGCTATTGCCCAGAGTTGCAGAGTGGGACTCCATGATTGGAATGGCACCGAGGCGAGAATTATCGGGTCCGTGGAATTTTTGAGCCCAAGACCCGCCGAGGCGGGGAATTGAACCCTGGTCCCGGGCTAGGTCTCTGTAACAGGGTCTGCCGCTCTAATCATTGAGCCACACTTCTCCACCATGTATCAAACCATGCTAGGCCACCTTGCTCGGCCCTGCATGGCTTGATACATCTAGAGTAACGCAGGCCGGTGCAAACGGCTGCCTTGCGTTATTCTGTGGCCGGAAGGCATGCCATAGGTGGAACGTGGGTGTCCCATGCATCCACCCATGCATTCTGACACACATTTACCAACACTGGTAGACCAGGGAATGTGTCAGTCATGTACACCACCCCATCAGAGATGCAACAAGGAGAAATATATTTATTTCTCCTCGTTGTTTCCTCTTTCCTTCCATGTGTAGTGCATTCTGCAGCACACTTAGAAAGAGGAAAGTGCCTGTGAGGATATTTTTGGGCAGGAAGGTGCCCCTTCCTGCACAAAAAACAATTGGGCCTACAACGCAGGAACCCTTGCGCAATGGTGCAAGGGTGCCTGCATTGGCTCTAGGCAGCAGTTTATTCGACAGCGCAGGCAGAGAACAGCAATGTGCCATATAAAGTTAAATATAGGGCATTCCTGCCCTCTCCATTTCACGCAGCGCACAGAAGTGGCTTGCTGCGTTGTGTGAAATATTGATAAGTATTGGCCCTGATCTTTGATCTAGAGATTTAAATTAATGTTTCTTTTTTGATCGGTTCCATCACATTGGCTTTTCAAATGCATGTCTATTTGGGCCTGATAGTGTTCTGAGTGCTGTTTATCTGGTGTTTACTATTCAAACTGAATTCATTTTGCCTCTTTTAGTTTTACTCTTTAAACCAGCCCACAGTTGTTGTTGTCCTTGAGCAAAGGGAATTGGAAGAAGAGGAGGTGGAGTGCAGAGGACTGGTTTATGGTGTCACCTCCTCAGTGCATATAAGATGTCCATGGAGAGGCAGGAGCGAGCTGGAAGAGGTGTACGGAGGGAGTTCATTCTTAGCCCTGCTGGGAATATATTGGTAAACAAAGGTTTTGCTACGTTAGCAGGCGTCTGAGTGCACCAGACAGACACAATATCATTAGCTCAGGAAACATCTATGTGCAACTGACATTTTCCTGTCAACTAAGTTTGCTGTAATGGTTGGTGACTGCTGCCAATGGTACATTGATACTGACCCTCTGTGTTGTAGGTTTCATGTATTGGTTCAGACTTGCCATATCTGTCTGTGAATGTATAAAGCCAACATGTCTATTTATCATATACATCACATGTTAGTAGAAATAGAAGTTGCTGCCATCAAATGTGTTCTCACTTAAGACTATACATTCAAATGCCCAGTTTAACAGAGATGTTAAACTTGCTCTGGCTGTAGAAATATAATGAAAAGCATGCAGACCATTTCCAAAATGCTGAAAATATTGAGTGCTGAGTGAGGCATAGAAATTGTTTTCTTACAGCTACTGCTTCACCAAGAGACTTTTATTTGAAGATTTTATGTGCTTTAAAATGTGCTCCTTACTAGCAGACCTCCCAGATATATGACACACCACTAGATGGCAGTCTTAGAACTGACTAAATGTGTCAATTCTTTAAATGTTCTTAATACTCCAAAGAAGATGAAGAGCCCGATTGACAAAGACAATCTGAGACAAAAGTCTAACTTTACGACTTTTGGTATTCACAGAGGTCATTTCCGGGTTGTATCTTTACGTCCGCAGTCGGGCCATTTCCTGCACCCGGGCCATACTCTCCGCACCCAGTCTGTACGCACCCAGTCTGTACTCTCCGGCCGAATGAAGTGTAATCAATGGACCGGAATGCAATTGTTACAAAAAGGAATATTAGAAATGTGTGATAAATGGTAGAGGAGGTCATGGAAATCATTTTGGGCAGGGAAAAGGGTGTTGCCGGACACTACTTTATATCCCAGAAAAGTTTGCTCCTTTGCATCATGGTACATGCAGTCCACAATTTGCACTCCCCTCAGTGTTGAATGTAGTGTCAACATTGACAACGATTTTCATAACCTCCTCTACCATTTATCACGCTTCCTAATGTCCTTTTTGAAAAAATTGCATTCCGGCCCATTGATTACACTTCATCCGGCCCTAGCTGGGGAGTGCTTCCCGAGCCAGAGAGTATGGCCTGGGTGCGGAGAGTATGGCCCGGGTGTGAAAATTCCGGTCCCACTGCGGACATAAAGATATGACTCGTAAATGACCTATGTGAATACCAAAGGTGTAAAGTTAGACCTTTTTCTCAGATTGCTTTTGTGAATCGGGCCTGAAATGTTTTACTAGGTAGGGAGAGACAAGGTGTTATAGTCACTGTACCTTAAAAGTCAGGGCTAATAGATACCACTCCGAGTTATTGCTTCTGTATATTGCATATACCAGTCAAATGTATAATTCTACTGTTATCATTTTTTAAAGAATTCCATGATAAGGGTCTGTTTTTTTACTCAAGGAGAATGACACTGTAAGTTGGTTAGAATAAAAAGTGTAGTTTAGCCCCCTTAATTGTGTCTATTTATTTTACATTGACACAAGATAAATCAGTATTTCCTACTGTTTTCACAGATGACTTGTTTCAATTGCTATAGTGGCTTTACTATCATTATTGTCCAAAAGTGGCTCTATGTGTTGGGTAACATATTCCATTTTTATTCTGACCTGTAATGGGGTGTCTGTGGTGCTTATCTGGTTGTGAGAATGAAAGAATGGAACATCTTGGCCTTATGTGGCAAAAATATGTGAGAACGTGGTGAAAATCACAAGTTGGTTGGGGATAACATTTATTTACTAACAATGAAAATCTTCTAATTAAGGACAACATTATTTTTTAATAAAAATGAGCACACATATTTGGGGAACGGAATATTTAATGGTGAAAGTTCTGACTACAAGGAATGCATTTCTGAAATATATTTGAAGCTAAAATTTGAGCGAGAATTCATGCTGAGTTTGGGACACTATTTCTAATTTTGGCGCCTTGGTTCCACAGGTCTCTTACTTCTATGGTTGCTCTTTCATAGCTTTAATGGAGACATTTCCTGATCTATTCCATAGTACATATAAAGCTTATGTTATATTGTCATTACTTCTAAGCACTATGACTGGTCTAATACCCCAAATCCGGTGTGTTATGGTAAAAATCAATTCTTTTACCATTACATTCTCAACAGGTTATGACAAAGGCTAAATCTCAACTTCCACGTGATTTGTGCCTGACAGCCCATAATAGTCTTGACATATTTTATTATTAACCTCTTCAACACTTCTAGATTTTTTTAGTCAAAGTATGAGAACATTGTTATAGAAAATGCTCCATTTTGGTTTGTTTTTTCCAAAAGTGGCCTGGTTCGGGAACCCCCGAACCCATCTAAATTTAGCTCGCTCTTCTCTCTCACTCAGTCAAAATCAAAGACATGTTTACGCCGCTTCACATTCAAAGCTCACCAGCCACCACTGTGCAACTGAATGTAACACATACATTCACAAAGTTAATTTAACACTGAAGCATTTCCGGACACTACCGGGAAATGAGCAGTATCAGCCACAAGTTATTTTTCAAGCATGAGAAGAATACAGTGAAGTTTTCCTTTTTTGGTAATGTGGGAAGTTGTAGTTAATAAACTTAAAACCAACTGTTGGTTCTCGTTTTGTTATGTTGAGCATGAACATAATTTACAAAAATCATGGGTGTTGCAAACAGTTCCCAGATTGGAGAGGGATACAGTGTATGCCATGGGCTGGTCTTCTTAAAAGCAACAACGTAATTGTCTGTTTGATCTGAAGTTGGATTTGACGTTACGTTTATCACCCAATGGCCATGACCACCAATATCAGACAAAACCCAGGAAGTGAAAAACCTCTTTCTTTGAGAGGAAAGGAGGTCCTAAATTTTTAGAACAGTGGAAAATCCCAGTACAAAACATCGCACTAGACTAGTATTAAAAATAAACAAGATTGGAAACGTCAAAGCAGGGCTGGTCTGAGGAACTGAAAGCAGCCCTCGAAACAAATGCTCAAACATCCCCTGTCCATTTGTCTCTTTGTGCAATCTCTCTCTTTCATCTATCTGTGTGCTCTCTCTCTCCTTCTCTCCTCTCTCTCTCTCTCTTCCTCACTGAACACTTTTTCTCTACCCCCCTTCCTCCCTTTTTCTTACTGTTGAAGCCAGGTCTGGATTGAAGAATCAAAATCAGTTCTTGCAAAAATGCTCAAACCAGCCCATCAAATCCCCACACTATCTCTCTTTCCATCCATCCATTCTGTCTCTCATCTGTCTTCTTTTCCTGTTCTCTCTCTCTGGTCGTTTGTTTTCTAACTCCACCCCTCCCTCTCTTTATCCCTGTCTTGAAGCCTCCCTGTGCCCACTGCATTTAACTTCAGGGAGATGGGGAAAGTGCCAGAGGCACCAGGAGTGGCCTATAAACAAGCATTGGCAAATCCATCAGATTTTGCCTATATGAGACGATTGGATTTATCAAATTTTTAACATGTCGCACAGCAGCGTGGGTTGCTGTGCAATATAGCTTAAAGTAAAGAAAAAAGTCCTCTGATGTGGCCAGCGTTGAACGCGTCATAGCGCTTTGCTGAGAGCCATTTGGAGTGGATTGTTTTCTCAGTTGGAGTTGTTTTTTTGTGCGAGAAGCCAGATGTAAGTGCCCCAGAGACTTCAACTTCTTGTTTCTGTACAGCAGGCTCCTCCCAGTGCCTTTTCCCTCTCCTGGTCAGTTTCATTGGGATTGGAGCTGGAGGGATCACTCTCCTTGTCTGCTGCATATATACTATTGGATTTAAGGACTTTGTTTTTGAGATATCATAAGTAAGTTGAATAACTGGTGTATAAGGGTGTTGTTTTTGACTGGGGGAATGCACCTGGATTTTTTTGTACTTTTATTCATTTTTTTAAATGTATTGTGGTGGGTTACCTGCACTTTTAGTAGGGGCCTATTTATTTTTTTACATTTAATTTTACTTCTTTTGTGAAAGAAAAATGTTCCACTGTTTACAACATTTCCTTCCCTTTAAAAAAAATAAAAAAATTGCAATATTGATTTAATTCACTTTGTGGCCTAGTCTGCCAATGAGCCTTTAAGTCAGTAGGGCGTGTACTATTCATGGGTGCATGAAACAACTGTTTCTGTGGTGTCTGTTGAGTGAAACATCATTTAGGCCGTGGATGACATTGAATTAAAATACAAAATGTGTTTTTTAGTCATATTTCACTTTTTCTGTCCTGTAAACAGTGTATAGTGGTGTAATGTCATTGGAGGATGTGTGTTGTTGTAAACATTTTTAGCCCTGTTCATTTTCATTTTTGGTATTGCTAAATTAATGCTGTGTTTTCTGTGTTACCATGCCTCTTTTGCCTGGTCAGTGCGTGTATGTGTGTTTGCCCTAGGCCACCATTTGCCTTTGTTGTTCATTTTTCCATGTGATGAGGGGCCATTTTGTATAGTCAGTGTCCACCCTAGGCCTGCATGTGTTCTTTGATTTCCAGGCCTCCTGCTTGTTGTTGTGACCATGGGGCTGATGGCCATTTTGTGTAGTCAACCAGTGTGCTTTTGCCATGGGTGCTGCATGTCTTCCATGTTTGTGGCCATGTCTTCTTGATGTTTTTTGTTGTGACCATGTGGCTGGTGGCCATTTTGTGTAGCCAGCCAGTGTGCTTCTCTATAGGCCTGCATGTCTTCTCTGTTTGTGACCATGCCTCCTTGCTGGTTGTTCTTGTTCTGATCATGTCGCTGGCAGCCATTTTGTTTTGCCAGCCAATGTGCTTTCCCCATAGGCCTGCATGTCTTCTTTGTTTGTGGCCATGCCTTCTTGCTGGTTGTTGTTGTTCTGACCACGTGGATGGCAGCCATTTTGTGTAACCAGCCAGTGTGCTTCTCCATAGGCCTGCACTTCTTCTCTGTTTGTGACCATGCCTATTTGCTGGTTGTTGTTGTTGTTCTGACCATGTGGCTGGCAGCTATTTTGTGTAACCAGCAGTGTGCTTTCTCTATAGGCCTGCATGTCTTCTTTGTGGCCATGCCCTCTTGTTGGTTGTTGTGTTCTGACGTTGTGGCTGGTGGCCATTTTGTGTTGCTAACCAATGTTCTTTCCCCATAGGCCTGCATGTTTTCTTTGTTTGTAGCCAATCCTTCTTGCTGGTTGTTATTGTTCGGACCATGTGTCTGGTGGCCATTTTTGTGTAGCCAGCCAGTGTGCTTTTGCCATAGGCCTGCATATCTTCCCTGCAATTGTGACCATGCCTCCTTGCTCAGTGTTAGTTGTTGTTGATGACCACGTTACACTGGCTGGCAGCCATTTTGTGCATCCAGTCAGTGTGGCCAATTTCCATAGGCTTGCATGGATGGTTGACAATGATAGCAGTTTAATACATTTAAATGCCTGTGGCTATTTTCACTTATCTTAATTGTAGTTATTTTAATTTTACATTTTTCTAGTTTTTTTTTAATAAAAATTTCTTGAATTTTTTATTTTACTTTTTTAATTACATATACTAAAACAATTGATTTTTTTAACTTCCATTCTTTTGTTTTATTTTTTATTTTAATTTTAAAAAAATGTAAACGTTTAAAAAAAATCTTCAAAAATTCTTTAATTTTTCTGATTTCATTTTTTTACATTTACATTTTTATTTTAATCTAAACATTTTTTTCCCATTTTCCTAACATCTGGCATCAATCCCATGACTGAAATAAGTGCACTGCACAGCAGCATTAATTGTCTAAGGATTGTTCCATTGTCACCTGCATCTCCCTGAATGCCACATCCCAACGTGATGCACATAAAGCAAAACGTTACATCTGTATGTTGTTGTTGTTGCTCTTTCTGATCCTTTCAGAGTGTACTGCACGCAATGAAAGTCTGTTGGTGTGGTTTTACAAATGGATAGTTAGACTGTATTATTGCTAAATCACAACACTAAATGATATTGTTTGTTTGTTTGCACTACATCTTGAACTGCAACAAAGACACATTTCACTGATGTTGTTTTGCTTGTTTGGCTTTAGGTGCACACGAGAAGAGACTCCACCCACGGTACTTCCAGACAGAAGGCCTGTGCATGATGTGATGTGTGACTGACACGGTCATCTCTTCAGCTTGCTGTGAAGCTAGGTGCCACTGCCAACTGACAGCTTCAAGATGACCCCATTAGTATTATTATGGGGAGGAGTAAATCTTGTAAATTATTGGCAAATTATCCTAAGGGAAGAAGGGAGAGACATATTATTGATTCAATATCACCGTCTTCGGGACAGTCCACTACTAAACATCAGGCTATTGTAGAAGAATTTGTTGAATTTTATACATCTCTGTATGTCCTGGAATCAACTTCTCATTTTTTTTATTTTTTACTACTAAATCATTTTTATTGGCATATTTATTGGCTGGAATCAACTTTTCATCCCTCTCTAATTGTAGATTACTTAGAACATACCGCGCCTTCTATGCCCCTAAATATGAATTTGAACTCTTTAGAGAATTACCTTACGTTTAAAGAAATAGCTGCAGCTCTAAGATTGCTGAAGTTTGGGAAAACACCAGGGTCGGATGGCTTCAAGGTAGAGTTTTACCTTCACTTTTCTAATATTCTTCTTCCTTATTTATTTTGAATGTTGAATCATTTTATTTTATCCTCTTACACTTCTGGTACCTTTCAGGAAGCCACAATTTATCTTATTCACAAGGATGGTAAGGATCCTTATGAATGTAAAAATTATAGCCCTATCTCCTTGTTAAACGTTGATTATAACATTTTTGTTAAACTCTCAGCTCTTCGTTTGGAATCCTTTCTTTCTCACCTTATAGAGAAAGAACAATCCAGATTCATTAAAGGAAGACTTATATCAGATAATGCTAGTTTGTTTCTTAATGTTTTAAGTAAGGCTCCCTTGCAGCTATTACGACAGATGCTGAGAGAGCATTTGTTCCATTCATTAAAATGGCATGGATTCGGCCCTAATTGTATTGCTCTAACTTCCCTTTTATATCATGCTCCCAAAGCTGCCCAATTTCTCCAATTCTATTTGTTTAACTCTTGAGCCCGTTCTCTCTCGGATTGTCTTAATTCTTCTATTTCTGGTTTACCTTATGGTGATCATTATCTAAAATTTACTGCTTATGCAGATGATATTCTTCTATTTATTTCTTCTCCTGATAGTTCTTTCCCTCCTCTTTTACATGAAATGTCTTTTTTTCAAACGTTTCAGGATAGAAATTTAATAAGGACACAATGAAAATTCTCCCTCTTAATAAATACACTCTCAGTCATTCTTAGCCCATTACTGGATATCAATGGTCTACATTCCCTAGAATCAAATATTTGGGTGTTTGGTTTACAAACTCTATTTCAGATACTGTTAAAATAAATTTTAAAGAGCTTAATACCAAAGTCAATAGTATTCTTTCCTCTTGGAACCATTTATTTTGATCTTGGTGGGGTTATTTAGATTCTATTAAAATGACGATTACCCTTTTATTGTCATATCATCTTTCTATGTTGGCAGTGCATAGTCCCAAATCCTGTTAAAAAAAATAATTATTTCCTACTTAACTTTCTATTGAAGAATAAAAAGCCAAGAATAACTTTAGCTACTTTACAACAGTCGGAACGTGCGGGAGGGGTCAATTATCCACATTTTTATTATTATGACAGAGCTTCTGCCTTACATCAAGCAGCACTTTGGACTCATGATTTGACCTCGCCGTTCTGTCCATCATAGCTAGATATTGAATAAGCTTCTCTTCTTCCTTTTACTTTTAAGGAAGTGTTATCTTTCTCTTCTACCAAGTTGTTTCTTCACTGTCCTCTTTTAAAGAGCACGGCATATTGATTAAATCTACATTCTTCCCACTTATTTTAAATAAGTCTTTGTTTCTGAAAATTTTATTCAGATTAATAATAGACCTGCTTTTTGGTGTACTTGGAAGGACAAGGGTCTGATGTGGGTATCTCACCTTTTTTACAATGATTCTCCTATCTCTTTTAGTCAATTCCGTTGTATGTATCACTGCTCTAAATCTTTCTATAATCGTTTTTTATCCTTGATGAATGTGGTTATTGAAGTTTATTTCTCCTTACAGAATTCCTCGAACTTAGTTCCTTTTCAATTCTGGTATTACTGACTTTCTGGCAACAGGACCTAAAGTATCAGCTAAATATAAGTGTCTTTCTCTTCCAGATCCATCTCGAACAAAGTCCAAATCTGAGCTTTTATGGGAAAAGAATTTTGGAGTTTTTGAAAAGATTCCCTTTCTGGAATAAGGTGTGGGCGCGTATACATACAATTTTTAGGTCTGCAAGTGTTACACAGTCTCTATTTTTTATTTATCACCGGCTTTACTTTAGCCCTTTACAATGGTCCCTGTTCTCCTCGGATAGTTCTGCTAAATGTTAGTCTTTTCATTTTCCAGTAGCACATTTTACATATTTTGTTGAATTGTCCTAATACTCTTGCTTTCTAGCACAAGGCATGGGCTAAAATCAAAAATATTTTTTAGGTCACACTTTTAATATTCTTTATCTTTTTTTAGGAACATTGACTAATTCTATTATTTCATCGTTCCCGCAGGATACATTATTAGACATTTTATTAGTAATTGCTCTTCAGCACAATCGTTTTAATCGGAAAACATTTGCTAGGTTATCATTTAAGGTATGGTAGGATTCGGTCGGTGCACATCATAATTAGAGCTCCTGTTTTTATGGTATTTTCTTTTAACATTTCCTTCTGTATTTATCAATATTTATTTTTAGGCCAATTTAATTGGTATTTATCCATACTTATTTTGAGTCATAAAATGGTATATTTCCACATTTATTTAACTGATAAACATGCATTGATACTTTGATGCCTATCGAGTTTTAACAAATTAAGCTGCCAAATAAAACACACTCACACAAAAATATGGCTTTATATACAAATATATGTTAACTAATGCCAGTATTTAAGGAAATCTCATCCTGTTTTTTAATTTAACATGTTTCTATCTGCTCAGCTGTTGGCCTGGAATTCATGAAGGACAGCTTGGAGAGTCACTCAGAAGAAGCACAATGTTCTGTATTTTTCTACTTTTAAAAATAAATAGAGACAGAAGACATATTGTACCCGTCTGCATGTATCTGAAAAAAATCAGTAAAAACGGAAAACTGGGAGCCTTACTCATAAGTTAGATACCATGTACACTATGCAATGTTCACCTTCTCATAATGCACAATTGTTATGGTTACCTCTGCCTATATTTCAAATCAGTTTGAACTGCTATTTCAAGCACTATACCTATATTATGGGAAAACTTTAATCCTCCTTGCGTATTTTGTCTCTCTGTCCTTTTTTTATTAGAATGAAATGCTATTGTTCTATTCATATAGTTATTGTTCAATTTGAGAGGCTATATTTCTGATACAAAGTATGTTATTCTTTGCCATTATATTTGCGATATAAAGGAGTCGATTCCGATTCCGGCCGCAATACGAACCGACCGTCACGGACCCGGACCGAATACCGACCGGCACGGACCAGCGGCGTACGACCCGTGCAGTACGATGCAACACGAGTGAATTACATCCGACACGTACGGAATACAAGCCGTACGACCGAGCCGGAGGGAAAATAGTGATCCGGCCGGAAAACCGACGTGATTTTCACCGACCGACACGAACCCGGAATCAACCCGACCGACCCGTACCCGCGATGTACGATTAGCGCAGTACGATGCAATGCGTCTAAAACCAGACTGACTCTCACGGAGACCAAGTCACACGACCGACACACACAGACAACCCGGCACACAAGCAATAGAGACCGCCGCGAACAACGCCTACCAAACACAGAAGACAGGCAGCGTGAACGAGGCGGAGAAGCCCGCACGAGACAACAGCAGCGTCCGTTTCCGTCACATGAACGTCTCCTACATGCCTACAAAACACAAAGGAAAAACCACCAAAAAAGGACCAAACAAGCAATGACTAAGCCAATAAATACCGAACACAAATTAATTGGACAAAGACACGCCCAGAACTTCAACTATATAAAGGACTACAATCACACCCATCATCCCTTGCAAACAGGAGACACAGCCAGCAGCAAACACCAGTACACAGCAACCACAGACACACTCACAACTCACCCATCACACAACTCACACACCATCAGCACCTCATACAAAAGCACACACATACACACAGCAAAACCAACACCAAACCAACATCACTTGCACCCTCACACACGCATCCCTCACCACCACCACCCATCACCATGCCTCCAAAGAAGAATCCAAAGTTCACAGATAGTGAGTTAGAAGTGCTGGTAGACGAGATCATCAGAGTAGAGCCACATTTGTTTGGTACATTGGTTCAAAGGACCCCCATCTCACAGAAAACCAAGATGTGGGAGAGGGTTGTGGACAAGGTGAATGCACAAGCACCAACGTTGCACACAAAGGACGATATCCAGAACAGGTGGTATGACGTGTGCAGGAGGGTCAAGAAACTCATCGAGAAAAATCACGCCTTGAGTCAGCGCACCGGCGGTGGCCCTCCTGCCAAACCAGTCTACTTCAGGACCTGGGAGGAGAAGGTGCGGGACATCCTACCACCAGAGAGCGTCCATGGCCTAACAGACATCCCAGAGACTGGTGAGTACACAAACAACAAACCCAAGATTGTGTGGCAAGGGGACAGCGAAACCATGCACCCCAAGCAAACCTACACTAACCAATAGATAATCAACCCAAGATGTGTATGCCAGTCACACAAACACAATACCTGCCATCTCATAGTGACTGGGGACTGTGTCATGACATGCACCAGCCTACAAACAAATAGAGCAAGCCATTGGCACTAAGCCAAATACATCCAGCCAGACAGTTTGCCACCACAAACACACCACCTCACAGTGCAGCTGACTGTCAGAAGGAATAGTGGGGATGCAGGTGAAGTGAGTGTAGACAAAAGCATGATGGGACCTGTAGTCACAGATAATTCTCCCCCTCCTGATTGGCCCATCAAGACCTCTCTGAAACATGCCCACATCACAGGAAGTGGAAAATGACTGACAAGATGGCTGACACTGGGTCCTGCTGTGGGGAGCACAAGGCCCTGCTAGGTCATGTGCGCAAATCAGAAGCAGGACACCACTGACTGACATCCTGAAAGACAACTTGCACCCCCTACAATGGAAGCACGTGTCATGATGGGAAGGAGGACTGACAGCCCTAACCATACTAATCAGCATGGAGAGACACCCCCCCACACACAAACTCCACTCAATTCACCGGGTACAATGCATTGACACACACCTCATTGAAATATCAGCAAAAGATACCCCGTGCTGCGTGCTGCTGTATGTAGCACAGGGGCTCACTTGGGACTTGTAGCCAAACAAACACCAGGATTTCACAGTCAGCCATCTTGCCATTGCTGTCACACCCCCTCACAGGGAAGCAGAGTCAAGAGGGAGAAAGCATGGGCATGCTGGGAAGGGGGGTGTAGCCAAGAGTATGATGGGACTCGCAGTCACAGACAACCTACTCCCACCCACATGGCCCAGCAATATTAACCTGAAACATACTCGCCTCACAGGGAGTGGGAAGGGACCGACAAGATGTCTGACACTGGGCTCTGTTGTGGGGAGCACAAGGCCATGCTGGCAAATGGCCAACAACAAGATCAATCTCTGTCTGTGACAAGCTGGGAAAAAGCAGTGTACAGGCAGGCATCTGTTAGAAAAGTAGAAAATGTCATGTTTGTGAACCAACGATGCATGTAGAAACATAAATCACATTGTGTGTCTCTTCCAAACACAGGTCTTGCTGGGCACCTAGTGGCAAATGACAAGGATACCCAGTCCCAGACTCTGTTAAACACTGAGCTCTCTGGTCTGACTCTCTCACTGTCCTCTTCGGATGACGATGACCAACCTGGCCCGTCCGGTGTGAGCCATCATGCAGCACCAGCAGCAGCAACATCTGCCCCCCCCTGTACCCACGCCTCCACCATCTGGACACCGACAGGGCACCCCCGCCAACACGGATAGACCAAGGACAATCAACACCCACAGCACAGGGACACAGGACCCCCCGGAAGCTACAGCCAACACCACCAGCAACACCACCCAAGGGGTCCCAGGGTCACCTGTGCGTATCGCCGCTGGTCCTGCCCGTGTGGAGAGGGGTGCTGGGAGGGGTGGGAGGCAGAGGGCATGCCTTGCAGAGGGGTCTGGACTGCATGATGACCCCCAACTGGCACGCATCAAAGATGCGTACCAGGATAGCACTGGAGGATTTGGCCAGGTAGTGGGGATCCTCAAGGACATAAAACAGGAGCAGGTTGCCCACCATGCCCGCATGGAGGCAAAGTGGGATGCCCTTACTGCGGTGCATCGGGACATACTACAATGCCTCCGCCAGATCAACACCAACCTGTCCCCACCCCCCTGTGTGCCTACAACATCTGTCGCAACACCATCTGCCAGCACCACAAGGAGGGAGGAGGACTCTGGCGGAGAGTCCCCTGCACCGCAGAGGCCTGCACATGAGGATCCCCCCCCCCCCCGGAAGAAGAGGGGTCGTCCGAAGAAGGACATGTGAGAGGCAGATGTCCCAGCACATCCCCCAGGGCCTCTAAACCTGTTCTGGACAATGTTCTTTGTGCGCAACCCGTTCACCTTGTCCAATCACACACAACTCGCCCATATGACATGGAGGGTTCATGTTGGGCCAATGTATCAGATGACTGTGGACTTTACACTGGACATGTTTGTAAATAAACTCACCAGTACACCATACTTGCCTCTGTTGTGATTCAAAATTGTCATGTTCAGGGCGAAGTCGATCTGCTACACAACACAGTGCATGCCAAATAATGCAACAATGTGACCAACGTAAGGTCAGTCATGGGGATGTGACACATGTGAGGGAGACACACCACTATGGCAACACAAAACATACTCACCATGGCCATGTGACTCATCACACACAATGATGTTGACCTGAAACACATTGGCATGCACAGACACAACACCAAGCACAGTCAATGGTAACAAGTCCACAGGTGAGGTAAGCAGATATCACTCAGATGTGGGAAGACAAACAATGCACATAACAAAGCGTAACACAGGTTCATTACACATCAGCAACACGTTTATTCCACAATAGTTGCACGGTAATTCTACGTAACAGTGGACACACGCTCACAATGTTTTGGAGAATGGAAGTCCAGGGATGTGTGGTACATCAGTTGATGGGAATAGTCAACGTCCACACTGGTGTTGGCTTCTGGGTGTTGGGGGTCAGTGTTGACCACACAACAGGCCCCTGGGAAGGACAGACAAGATACAGTCAAAAGCACAGACGAACAGGAGAGAAATGTAATACACATGCACAAAACATGTTGCAAAACACCTACACAAACACTAGTTAGCAGTACTACCCTATTGTGGAGTACACACCACCTGAATGGACACATCACAGTACTTATCCAGTCAAGTGGCCCACAGACACACTCAGACAGCAACAGAGCTGGCTCAACACATTCCTGGCTACCTCCATACATTCACATAACAACCCCGGAAACTCACTTTCAGGTGAAGAAGTTGTTGATGAGCTGGGAGCGGACGTCACCATCATCTTCATCATCACTGGCATCCTGGCCCAGGCCGGGATCCTCCACAGGTGCCGGACATTGGTCGTCGTCATCCTCATCCAGGATGAGAGGCACCTCCTTCCGCACCACCATGTTGTGTAGCATGCAGCAGACCAGTATTATTTTGCACACCTTTGCACGCTCATATGGGAGGGCCCCTCCGGTCTTGTCCAGGCAGCAAAAATGGCTTTTCAGGAGGCCGAATGTCCGCTCAATCACCCTCCTGCTCCGACCATGTGCCTCATTGTAGCGCAGCTCGGCTGGTGTCACAGGGTTCCTGAGGGGTGTCAGCAACCATGGCATGTTGGGGTATCCGGAGTCACCTACACACAAAAAAATGAACAAGTAGATGAGTTTGATAGGAGTATGGAATACAACACTGACAAACGCACACAATGAGAAACAATCAGCACACACCGACAAGCCAGGTACGCTGAGCTGGCATCTGTGACATCAGCGTTGCAATGTGACTACTCCTCATTATGTAGGCATCGTGCGCCGAACCAGGGAACCGTGCACACACCAGTGTGATGAACATGTCAGCAAGACAGACCACCAGAGCATTGAGCGAATGGTAGTGCTTCCTGTTACGGTATACCTGCTCATGTGCCTGTGGTGGTATCAGGGCAACATGTGTCCCGTCAATGGATCCAATGACGTTTGGCATCCTCCCCAGTGTATAAAAGGCATCCTTAATTTCAGGGAGTTCATCTTGGCTCGGGAACTTGATATACAGGTCAAGGAGTTGCAACATCCCCTCCAACACATCGCATAGCACCCGACTAAACATCGTTTGCGACATACCACCAGCAGTAGCCACAGTGTACTAGAAGGTACCAGTAGCAAAGAAGTGCAGGGCTGCCATCACCTTCACCTCTGGGGTCAGTGCTGTAGGGTATGTCCGGTCAGGTAGCAGATGTGGCGCCAACTGCTCCGCCAACTCCTCAATCAGTGGCCTGGTGAAGCGGTACTGTCTGATGCTGTCGCGTTCCTGCATGGTTGCAAGGTCTGGGAACGAACGATGCACAGCTGGTGCCCTGCAATACAGAGATGCACAAAGGAAGATTGTCAGTACATCCCCCCATGTGGCCATGACCATGATCACTCTCACATGCTAGTTCATGACATTACACAATGTACTGAGGTGTGTGCTGTTGGTCATGGACACATATGTCACCTACAAGACCACCACCTCACATCTCAATTTCACATGTCCACATGAGTCCCATGTAGTGCAATGGGCTAATCATCTGGCTGTGTCACCCAACCTATGTGCTGCTGCAACGTTAAAAAAACCCACCCCAGTGACTAATGAGGACTCATGTTCCCCAGGCATCACAGATCTTTGCCATGTAGAAACCCAGGCTCCCTGTATTGCCACATCAACACAGCAATGGACATGGCGTAGCACGTACACACCACAAGGCAAGCGTAAGTCCCACAGGTAGTGGCCACTGTTGTCCATGCCGGCCCTACATGTACGTCTCTTAGACACACACCCCATCAAGGTTGATGCATATACCACATGGATGTGGAGACTGTCACCCATTGGTAACGTGATCAGACACATCTGAGACACAACGTGCACACAGACTGTGGGTGCACATCAGTATTGGGGCTACAGGTCTCACTGTGATGTACATGCCATCATCCCCAGGACTCAGGGTGTATGTGACATGCCCCAAACATATCCAACCTGACACTGTGGCCTTCACTCATGCCAATTACTGTTCAATTGCACATCACAGTGCTAATGTGCACAACACACAAAGGACTCTCCCCCCATGTGCAAGATAACAGCCAAGGAGTGGCTGCACAAAGTGGCAGACAAAAAAACAGCTATGCCCCCTCAAACACCCAGGGAATGCAGCCTCACATGCCATGGGACACTGTGTGGCCAATGCTATAGTGTGGCAGGTGTGTGCAGGTGTCCATGGCGAGTATATGTGTGTTGCACCCGTCTAATAGTCACACTAATGTGGTCCGACGCGGGTGACAATGCGTACGCATTGCACGGGTCATGTCCAAGCCGTGCGTATGCCTTGTCATTGAATGCAATGCGGGAAAACGTGGGTGACAATGCGTACGCTTTGCACGGGTCATGTCCGAGCCGTGCGTACGCCTTGTCATTGAATGCAATGCGGGCCGATTCGGGTGACAATGCGTACGCATTGCACGGGTCATGTCCGAGCAGTGCGTACCCCTTGTCATTGAATGCAATGCGGGCCGACGCGGGTGACAATGCGTACGCATTGCACGGGTCATGTCCGAGACGTGCGTACGCCTTGGCCATTGAATCGTATGGAGATGGGGACATGTGTACATTCAAAATACACGTTGTACAATCAGTTGAACGAGCCGGGTGCACCCATTGGCTCAGGACTGTCATGGAGACGGATGCGGATTCAAAAGTTGTACGAGTTGTGCATTGGAAATTCAGTTGGATGCCTACAACATTGTTGCAATTTCAAGTGTTCCATGAAGGTGAAGATTTGAACGATGCGGAAGGCGTGTACGAGTCGTACTTTTAAATGGATTGGCCAGATTCATAGAATGCAACCGTGTTGGACCTATCACTTTGGACACATGGCACAGAGTCTGCCTCTGCAGCACAGATATAAGGCTGGCTGGACCCCAGGGAGCTCACGTGCCTGCACTACATGCTACTGGACCACATCCCTGCTACCACTGCTGCTGTCTCTGCATCCTCTGGCTCCTGCTATGGCACGTACACTGGAGAGGACCCCAGTCTTCACTGAGGAGGAGAACCAGGCCCTGCTGGACGGGCTCCTTCCAGAGTACAGAAAGCTCTATGGGACACCAGGGGAGCAGGTGAGTGTGCTGTCCACTGCCTTCCTAATTAAGCATGTTGTCTGACTAGCAGTAGTAGCAGTGTGTACAGCAGTGGCAAGCATTATCACTGACTACTTTCATCCCCCAAAGTGTGTAGGGACATGTACTGAATATTTTTCCTGCTGCTAAAGTGCATTTTTGCCAGCTTAAACTATCCAAGCACTGTTAACATGTCAGACATGTATGTGAGTTTTCATTCCCCAGGGTTGCACTTCCTGTGTAATTATTTTCCCTTTGTGATGATGACATGTATATCTAATTCTGTGCTGCACAAATCTGGGGCATGTGTATTAATGTACTTTTCACTTTGTCCTCCTCACAGGTTGATGCCCACCAGAAGCAGGAGATCTGGCTGACTATCGCCCGGGCTGTTCGTTCTGTGGGGGTCTACAAGCGCCGCATCCGCAACTACCAGAAGTGGAGGCAGGACCTTCGGGACTGGACCCGGAGGATAGCTAGAGTCCAGCTGAAGCTGTCACCTCCACGCAGGAGGGGCAGACACCGGACCCTGACTCCCCACATGCTCCGGATACTGGCGGTGGTCTTCCCGGACCTGGATAGGCAGCTGAAGGCCAGACAGCAGCAGGAAGGGGGTAAGTCAATGCCTGATCTGTGTACAATGTCTGACATGCAAATAGCAGTCTTTTGTCAGGTCTCTCATCTGTGTGATGCACCCTCCTCATCTGTTCCACAATTGTGGCCCCTAAAGTCTTTTGATTGTGTCACTAGGGCACTGTGTCTCTGCAGTCAGCTATGTATCAGGTACCAGTCAGCATCAGTTCCCATGACTCTGTTGTGTGTGTCATGGGTGGGTCAATTGTTTACACAATGCCTGAGATCTGACATGTGAACTGTGTGTGCCCTTGAGATGTGTACCAATTGCTGGTCTGACTCGCAACATGTTTCTGGGGTATTCAAAACAAAATCATGTAGCAGGGTACTCCAATTTTTGGGCATCAGGAGTAGGTATGGCAAGTATGCCACAATTGCTTAGCCACCTGACTACTGTCCGGGGCAAAACACTGTTTCACTTAGTCCTGCCCCCTCAAGGGCATTCAGAAACACTCTGTAATCCCACTCCTGTGTGTGAAATTGCAGGTTGTGCTTTGTGACATGTGCCCTCAGGTATTTGCCTCTGTGTTACTAGGGTGTGGCTTGTTGCTACGTACAACTGGGGT
Organism: Triturus cristatus; assembly: GCF_964204655.1. Lineage (NCBI taxonomy): Eukaryota > Metazoa > Chordata > Amphibia > Caudata > Salamandridae > Triturus > Triturus cristatus. The sequence goes on from NC_140595.1 coordinate 153,893,261, forward strand.
GTCCATGATGCCGATGGTCAGCATGACATCTGCAATGTGACTTTGGGAGACAAGACCTGTGTGACATATAGGTGTGTGAGCATCTGACAGCGCACAATGGTGTATGCAACTCTGTCCCTCATGCAGCTGGGTTATATGCATGGCAGACTGTAATGTGTTAATGTACATGGATTCGTGTTTGCTGAGACTCATATGTCTGATTTTCATGCTGTGGGGTCTTCTGGGTGCTGGATATGTTGTTTGCATGGGATGGGCAAGTGCGCCGGTCATCTGCAGAATCAGATTTGCCCCTGAGCTAGGATTGTGAGTCAGTGCATGTTGTTGTTGTCTGGATGCCCTGCCCCTGTGACAGGAGACAGTGTTGACTGACTTACAGGGCATCCCAGTGCCATGGCATTGAACTTGCTATGAGTGAGCCTGCGTTGTGTTCAAGTGAGCACCATGCACCCCATTGTGGTCTTGCCCATCAGGACATGAGTACATCATAGTGTGTGTTGCTGGCATGCATCCCAAGCATGTGAAATGAGTCTCTGCCCATCCCTTCATCCGGACACCTGTACTGAGTCAGTCGCAAGAGATGTGCTGTGGGTCTAGTGACATACTCCTACATGTTCACTTGCATGTACAACTAATGTGTGGGTGGTGCATGTTGGCACATTGGGGTATTAGCATCCAACATGCAACAGACATATGTGTGCAAGTCAAGGAGGGATATGTGTGCCATGGTTGATGTTGGAAATGACAATTGTCTTATTCTAAACAGTGTTGGCACTTTGAGCTGTGTTCAACTGATGATGCCTGGGCTTGCCCTGTGACGTGATGTACTCACTGTGGTGTGTGCAGTCGGTGCAGGTGACTGATGTTGTTCTGTTACTTCCTATTCCTATCCAGATACATCCACGGCCACAGGAGGGGACAGCTCCACGGAACAGGAGTAGCCACAGAGCCTTACAGGGACAGAAGGAGAGGAGTCAGGTGGGCCCAGTGGCACGGAGGGCGATTTCAGCCACACAGAGGAGTTGTCAGCACCATCCCCCCAGCTGAAGGCCACAGCAGCTCTGAGGATGACTCCCCTGTGGAGGCGGGTGTCAGCAGCCACCAAACCCCAGCCAGTGAGGCTGTCTCCACCACCGCCACCACCAACACCACCACCACCCCCCCCTCCCATCGGCTCCCATCCCAGAGGTCCCTGTGGGCTCCCGTGTTCGTGAGCATGTCTCCTTTGTGCCAGGCACCGCACCCCCTGCCCCTGTGTCCCCTGCTGCCCTGAGCGAGGAGTCTGTGGACTTACTTAGACAGATGCATGTGGGGCAGACGTCAATGCTGAAGCTCCTCCATGCACACACAGGTCTGTTGACACAACTGGTGTCATTCATGGAGGGCATTTCCTCGGGCATGTCTGTCCTACAGAGGACCAACCAGTCCGTGGCCTCCTCCCTGACGGCAGCAGTGTCCCTCCTCCAGCAGTCCCAAACCCCTCCTACCCCTGCAGCACCCACGATTCCTAGCACACTACCTGTCCAAAGCACAGAAACCCCCAAACCAAGGGCTAGACGTGCACACAAGCAAGCACAGGGGACTGATTCCACACTCACAGGGGCTGGTTTGCTGACACACACACAGTCACCCACAACCACTCCACAGGCCTCCGAGACCTCACCCTCCCAGCCCCCTTCCCTTGCCTCACCTGCAGCCCCATCCCCCCAGAAGCTCTTCCTCTGTGACCTTGTCCTCTTCCCCACTGACCCAGCAGATCCTGATTACAAGGGGAAGAGGAAGTCCCCACACACAGAAGGGAGTTCCCCTCACACCCGGACACCCTCCCCCAGGCGCACTCAGACCGAGACGCCCACCCGCAAGTCCCCCCGGTGCAAGAAGAGCAAGACCCCCCCGCCAGCACGCAGCTCCAAGGCAAAGTCTCCGTCCTCCATCCCCCAGGCTACCACTCCAGAGGTTCCCCCGCCACTCCCTTCCCCTGGGTTCCCCCACACACAGATACACCATCCCCAAAATGCTAAGGCCATCCCCCCTTAGCACTTGCTCCTCCACACCTGATCAGACAGTTGCTGCCACTGATGTGGCACCCGTGTCACCACCCCCTGCCCTGCAGACCTCACCTGTCCCCCATTCTGCTCCCATGGATGTAGGCACTGCTTTGGAGTCCACGCCCACCCCGTCTGACTTGGGCACTGCAGTGGTTAGCCAATCCACTCCATCTGACCTGCCCACTGGAGTTGTGCCGGCACCCACCCCATCTGACTTGTGCCTCACAGTTGTGACAGCACCCACCAATTCATTCATCTCCACTGCAGTTGCAAGTGTCTCGCCTGCATCCCCCACCTCTTCACTGCCTCCTTCTGCTGCGCCCTGATCCTGTCCCTGCGGTGCCTGGCCTGCCCCCATGTATGCCCCTCCGAGGGAATGACCCCGGTCCGTAGCAGTGCAGGCAAGCAAGGTGTGACAGTTGTCACTCTTGTTCACTCCTTGGCAATTTGACATGGACTGGCCAATGGCCTTTTGGTTGCACATACATTTCGAATTTCATATACTGAATTTGTGACTCTAGTTCACTCCTTGCCCTTTGCACATGGACTGGCCATTGGCCTTTTGTTGGAACAGACGTTTCACTTTTCATATGCTGAATAAAGCTTTTTACTTTGTCCCTGTGAACTTGATTTAGCTGTACATCATGTTGAGGTTGTTTTAGATGCCCTTGCACCTGTAATGCTTGGTTTACAATGTTGCATAGTGATGTGTTGATGTGAGGTACTCCCTATGGTCCATGAGATATGTATCCTATTCTGGTGGGTATCCATGTCATCCTTTGCAGCTACCTGGGTGTGTCTGGATCAACCATTTGTGTACATCTCTCTATGAGCATTTAATTGCCATGGTCACATCTATGGCTTGCACCCCTGCACATATGATGTGCTTCCCATTGTCCAAATTGTCACTTCCACATACTTCGTGCTCATCACTACTGGCCCTACAGGTGTGGGCATCATTGTAATAGGAGAAACTGGGTCCTCGGTGCAACTTGCTAGACATATGTTTGTGGTATGTGCAGCTGACTTAGAGGTGACTCCCGTACCCAGCCTGTTGTGACCAGAGCCTTCATTGTGCGGTAACTGATGGCTGACTGACCAAGTATTCTGCAGACATGAGTGGGACTTGCGGTGAATATGTTTGGCACAGCTGGGCTCCCACAGGAGTTGTGTCCCCTCAAGATAGTGTGTTGTCCAGTGACATGGCCTGGGCCCATGGTGTGTGTTGTATGTGAATGTGTGTGTGTCCACATCTCTTTTCATACACAGACAGTGTTCCCTTGATATGTTCCTGTTGTTTATGCTTGCTGAGTGGTACTGCGTTCATCCCACTACTTTTCCAATGGGCTACCAGATGAGTGGGTGCATGACTCACTACTGTTAATTGGTATATCATCATTGTGATTTGTCAGTTCTGAGTGTTGATGATGTATTGAGACACAGATGGGACACAGTCAGGGTTCCTCAAGGCACTTGTTTGTTCGCAATATCATGTAGTTGTCCCTAGGTGGTAGTTTTCAGTGATTGAGACATTTGTATGTGTGTGTGACTGCTCCCACTTGTCGGGTTCACGAAAGCGATGCTGGCAGGTGTCAGCATGGGTGCCTTGTGTTCCTCCTTGGCATCTGCATAGTCCTGGGACAGTGGCAGGGATTGTGAAGGTCACATGAGCTTTGAGGTCATGGCCATGTACCGCATACTGTGCAGTGTGTCTGTCATTCCCCAGGGTTGTAAACAGTCCTTGTGTGATGAGTGTGTGCACCTTAGTTCCTGCCAACATTCCTGTGTTTGTCATGTGGGCATGTGCAATGTCACCTGTCCATGTGGGCTTCACAGATACATATTGTTGCAGTTCAGGTGTGTGGTGTTGAGGGTGGACTGATGTGAATGTTTGCATGGGTGGTCCCCTAGCTCCCGTTTGTCCATGGATGAGGGGCCATGCTGAGTGATTTGTGTTTGTGTATGTGTGATGTACGTTTGTGGCACAGGACACATGTCTGGGTTTCCCAGTTTGTACGACATCTGCCTTTGTCATCACAGTGGAGGTGTCATGCATGCTTGTGTCACCCCAATGTCTTGTCCCTGGGGATTGTGCTGTTGTGTGTCAGTCTCTTGCTGTGTTAGTTGGTTTTCATTCCAGCTAGTGTCACATGTGTCTGTTGTGCTCCCTCTCATCTCCCAACGCCTGATTGCCCACTGAGGGTGTCCCAATGATGGTTTACTTTTGTATGGCACTGTGTCCACATCTGTGTCACTGTGGCTCAGCCCCTCTCATGTGTTGTGTAGTTGCCTGTGGATACTGTGACACACATGCTGTGTCTGATGTGCAGTGTGAGTTTGCCTGTTTGTGTTTGTGCATCTGCACCAGTGCATTGGTATTGCTGTTGTGGGCCTTTGTCTGGATGCTGTTTCTGTGATTTTGCATGCTGTCCTTGTGAGTCATTTCACATCATTGTGCACATTCATCCTGATTGTTGTGTGCCATTGCTGGCATGGAATGTAAGTTAGTGAGCTGACACCTACAGTCTACACATGTTGTTTTGGTTGGTGTGTCTATTTTCGAGATGTGTGCATGCTTGGTGATGGTCACTTCTGCTGTTGTGTCATTGTACACTGTGTGCATTGTCAGCCCCCATGTGTGGTGCTTGTCTGCACATGGCCGAGAGTGTGTTATGTTTTCACAGCACTGTTTGCCTCAACACATCTCTGTGTGAATGGGACACAACCACTATTTTCCCCCAGAAGTGTTTGATGTGTTGGGAGCAGGGATCATACATGCTGTTTGTTATTTGCAGCTTTGACCATGATGACACTTACCTTTAGGTCACTGTGTTGAGTGAGGTTTGGTCCCCATCAGCACAATGCTCCACATCTGCTGCATTTTGTGAGCCCCCACTTGACTTCTGTTCTACACAGTGAGGGGGTGTTCTTTTTACATTGCCACAGTGCTATGGTGCCTTGTGTATGTCACACTCATGTGTTGGTCACACATGTGCTGTTACTTACATTGTATGCTTGTAGCCATATTCACTGTTGTGGGCATTTGTCACAGACTACACACTGTTGTCATGATGTCGTGGGGGATGTATTTTGCGGACATACCTGATGTTTGCATATGCTGGATGTGTTGCGCATCACCCATCCTATGGCTGGGGGTGGCAGGGGTAATGGCCAACAGGTCCCCTGTGTGTGGGGGTGGCAGGGGTGATGGGCAACAGGTCCCCTGTGAGTGGGGGTGGCAGGGGTGATGGGCAACATAAGCCCTGTGAGTGGGGGTGGCAGGGGTGATGGGCAACAGATCCCCTGTGAGTGGGGGTGGCAGGGGTGATGGGCAACATAAGCCCTGTGAGTGGGGATGGCAGGGGTGATGGCCAGCAGGTCCCCTGTGAGTGGGGGTGGCAGGGGTGATGGGCAACATAAGCCCTGTGAGTAGGGGTGGCAGGGGTGATGGGAAACAGGTCCCCTGTGAGTGGGGGTGGCAGGGGTGATGGGCATCAGGCCCCCTATGGGTGGGGGTGTTAGTGGTGCTGGCCATGCAACCCCTATGGTGGGCTGTTGTGAGTGGCCAGGATATGTATCCCATGTGTGTGTGTGCCATTTTGCGGGTACGTGTCATTTGTTTATGTGGTAGGTGTCTGACTTACCGTCTGCGCCGTCGGCGTCGGTCCCTGATCCGGTCATAGATGCAGAGTACTCGTATGACCTGCGCGATGGGATTCATGATGTGTTTGTGTCATACACACTGCTTGTTGCTCCGTCTCGTACCCGCTGCAAGCTGTTCCGTCTCGTAGCCGGGTATTGATTTGTGGCGCGAATCGTAGCTGATATGCTTGTTTTCAGGATGCTGTGACGTGGCGTACGTGACGACCCATCCAGCGTGTAGGAAGTACGCATCGTACTTGTCATGTGGAAATTGCTATGGATAGTGCTTCCGGGCGACACGGTTCCTCTTTGGGAGTTACGGCTCGGACGAAGAATGGGTCTTGATTCACAGCCTACGTGTCGGTAGCGTTTTTGGCAGTTATGTGCATCGTACTTCCTATACAGGACGGACCGGCTCTGGGTACGTGTCGGTCGCAGGGTAAGGCTACAGACAGCTGTCCGACTGGCCATCGGAATCGGCCCCAAAATGTGATGTTTCCGGTTATCCTTTTCTGTTTTCCCCTTCCCCCCTCCCTCTTTCCCATCATTCCTCGTAAAATTATAAATCCCTAGGATTTGTTTGCAGTATGTTCATTAGTGATTCATTATGAGTTTAGTTTGTATTTTTCTTGCTGTATATAATAGATTACATAAAGTCTTTTTAACACTAAGATGGCCCCAAAGAAAGGTGCTACCAAGAAATTGGCTAATGGGGAGCAGAAGAAGTAGATTTCATCCACTGGCGTGCCGACCACAAACCTTTTTAGGAAAGTTGTGCCTGCCGCACCGGCCTCCGACGAGCAAACTAAGAGCAGCACTGCTGCATCAACAGCATCCTCCCCCCACCTAATCCCAGGACCATGTCTGTCAGTGAGACAGCCAGTGCAATCATGTAGATGGCAACGAGCAGTGATGTTGAATTGGATTTGTCCCTTTCGCAAAGTAGTACACAATCATTTCAGGAAACACAGCAAAGTGGACCTTAACGCAGCCAGCAATAGTAAATTTGTCTGATGTTGGAGCAGATCAAGAGGTTAAGCTTCCTTCTGAGCAAGAAGTTGAACCTCCTCTTTTAGAATCATTGGCTCCCAGATCTCCAGCAAGGAAAAGGAAGGGTGCTACTGCACCATAATCTCCATGCACCACTTCTGATGATGATGATATGAACATGGAGTGGACCCCGACAGAGACTAGGCGACAACAGGAGAGGCAAGGGAAAAGAAAAGTTCCAGAAAGACTTACACTTATGGAAGGGGATGAAGAGAAGGATGAAGATGATGAGGTAGTCATGGTGTAAAGTGACACAGAGGAATCTGACATTGCTATTCAACCAGCTCCGAGGGATGTGGCACAGGTAGCACCGCCACCAGCTCCCATATTCACAAATCCCCAGCTGAGACCTGCACTAACCCCTGCCTTAGGAGAAGCAGAGATGCAATTGACGACATGCCCCTCTACCTCCAGTTCTTTTGCAGGCATTGGCAGTGGGCCAATAAAAAAGTATTCATCCACAGTTTGGGAATTTGTTACAGCTAGCAAAGAGGGGGAGCACATTGCAGTATGCACCATTTGCCACAAAAATGTTCTTCTAGGTAAGCCCGGTACACATTTCATTATAGAGGCCTGACGACCCATATGAGAAGACACCACACAATCAAGTGAGAGGGGCACCTTTAAAAAAATTGCTAAACGTGATTGTGGTGGTGGGGAGAGCCGAGGAACATCAGCTACAAGTCCAATCAAGGTGAAAGGTGATGACGAGGAAGAAGAGGGTGACATCTTCGTGCAAAGCAGCCCTGTCCCCAGTAGTGTGGCATCAGATTCACCCTCCTCAGTGACTTCACAATGGCACAAGAAGACTCAGAGGGAGATGAAAAAATCATAGCATACAGTGACTGCCACACCACCATGACGTGCATTGACTCTACCACTAGCATCTACTTCTCAAAAGGCGCCTGTGCCAGTGCCTCAAGAAAAGAAGAAAATCCAGGCTACTCTTACGGAGATGTTTGGGCAGGAGGGGCCCTACGAGCTAAAAAACCCAATCACACATTTGTACAATGGGAAGCTGGCAAAAATGTTAGCGCTGGACTTCCTCCCTTTTTCTTTTGTGGAAGGAGTAGGATTCTTAGAATTTGTGGCAGCCATCTTCCCAAATGGAAGGTACCAAGTAGGACTTATTTTACCAGAGTGGCTGTTCTGGTGCTGCATCACAATGTGCTGCAGTTGGTTGGACAAGCTTTGAATCAAAGTGTTGTTCACACTGTTCCCTTGATGGCAGATATGTTGGCCAGTTGTTAGGCGACTGATTACATGTGCATCATTGCACACTGTATATCTTTTGCAAGGATAATGTAAAATATATCATCAGGTCTTGGCACTGAAGAAAGTTTTAAGAGCGTTCAGTGGCATGCAACAGAGGCAATTTTCATGAAGGAGAAATCACATACAGATATAAACATCTTGGAGGAATGTAACAGCAAGGTGTATGAATGGCTGTGAACCAGAGGTCTTAGAATTAGATTTTTGTCCACAGACAATGGCAGTAACATAGTCCAGGCCAAATGAGACAGAGGCAGTTTCAGGGTCCTGTGTTTGGCCCATTGCATTAATCCCTCCACATTTTGAGGCAAGGGACTGGTCAAGAGACACTGTGATGACCGCACCAGCAGCATTTGTCTGCATTCATGGTCATAGCTTTCCCAACAGCATCCCCTCCTCTTTGAATGGCATAGTCATTGATATGTTTGTACTGCTCAAACAGACGTTGCAGGATGTAAAAGGTGGAGTTCCAACGTGTTGGCACATCCTGTATCAGGGCTTTAACTGGTGCTCTTTTATTACACTGAATAATCCACAGCTTCTTCCGGGCTTTGAAAGAATGGCTGAAATGAGTGCAGATTCTTCTGCAGGTGGTTAGTATGTTGCTGAATATGTCTTGCTTTTTGGGAAAGTCTTGCACCACTAGGTTGATGTATCATAGTAAGTATAATAGTTACAGGATAACATTGATTCCATGATGTGGAATGGAAAGGAGAATAGTATGCTTGGATAGTGTATCAAGTGAGAAAACTGTATAAGTGGTGTAGAGTGCACTGTCATAGAGTGGAGTGGCGTAGAGTAGAGTGGGGTAGAGTGGAGTGGAGTGGGGTAGAGTGGAGAGGCATAGCATGGAGTGGCGTGAGTGGAGTGGAGCAGAGTAGAGTGCAGTGGCATGGCATAAAGTGGTGTAGAGTGCATGGGCGTGGAGTAGAGCTGCATTGAGGGGAGAAGTGTGGCATAGAGTAGGGTGTCATTGAGTGAAGCAGAGTGGCTTGGAGCAGCATAGAGTAGAGTGGCAAAGAGTAGAGTGGCACTGGGTGGAGTGGAGATGGGTAAAGTGGCATAGAGTGGCACTGTGTGCAGTGAAATGCCTAGAGTGACATAAAATGGAGTGGAGTGGCATAGAGTGATATATAGTGGGGTTGTGTAGAGTGGCTTGCAGTGGAGTAGAGTGCAGTGGTGTAGAGTACAGTAGCGTATAGTGCAGTGGTGCAGAGTTCAGTGGCATAGAGTGCAGTAGCGCAGAGTAGAGTTTTATAATGTAGAATGCAGTGGAATAGAATACAGTGGCAGAGATTGCGATTGCGATATAGTGCAGTGGCTTAGAGTAGGGTGGCAAAGAATAGAGCATTGCAGAGTATAGTGCTGTGGCATAGTGGTGAGTGGGGTAGAGTGCAGTGGTATAGAATAGACTAGTCTAGATTAAGTTAAGTACAGTGCCATATAGTACAGTGGCATAGAGTAAAGTGATGCAGAGTAGAGTGGCGTAGCGTACAGTAATGTAGAGTGGTGGGGACTAGAGTGGTGCAGAGTAGATTAGAGTGGAATAGAGTGCAGTGGCATAGAGTGGAATGCAGTAGAGTATAGTGGCGCAGGGTGCAATGGAATAATGTGCAGTGGTGTAGTGTGATGGAGTAGAGTGGATTAGAATGGAGCTCTTGGAGTGCAGTGGCATAGAGCACAGTGTTGTAAAGTGGAGGGGTGCAGAGTAGAGTGACATAGAATGCAGTTGTGTAGAATGCAGTGCTGCAGAGTTATGTAGAGTGGCATGGAGTACAGTGCTGCAGAGTAGAGGGATACAGAGTAGAGTGGTGTAGATTTCAGTGACATAATGTAGGGGCGTAGAGTTCAGAATCATGGAGTACAGTGGCAAATAGTAGAGTGGTGCAGAGTAGAATAGGGTGGTGTAAAGTGCAATGGTGCACGGTTGTGCAGAGTAGATGGCATACAGTGCAGTGGCATAGATTTCAGGGTCGTAAAGTAGAGTGGTGTAGAGTAGAGTGGCATGGAGTGCAGTGGTGTCGAATGTCGTAGAGTAGAGTGGCGTAGAGTGCAGTTGCTCAGAATGGAGTAAAGTGGCATAGAGGTCAGTAGTCTAGTGTGAGACTCACCTGATTTTTCCGTGGAGACGAGATGGAAGGCTGATGCTGGCTCCCAACTTCTCTCACCCACCAAGAACAGCCCAACACAGTCAAAGCAGGGGCGTAACAAACACCCCCGTAGCCCCCGCGGTGCGGGGGGGCCCCCAGTCTTCGGTTAGGTGAAGGGGGCCCCCTCAGCTCTTCGGTAAAGAGCTGGGAGAGAAATGCTTGCTCTAGAAAGCAGGTGCAGTCTGCAGCCTGCTCAGAGCTCCTCGCGCTGACCCAGGGCAGGACTGAAGAGAAACAAAGTAACAAGTTACATTGTTTCTCTTCAGTCAGAGCCCGGCCGGAAAAGGGATGGGGGTGGGGGCCCCAGAGAGAGCATTCCCCACAAGGCACAGCCTCTGAGAAGGGACGAGGCACCAGAGTGTTGGAGGAGAAGGTTTGCAGCTCCAGGGACAGGACTCTGCTGGGACACATTGGAAGGTAAGCAAGCATTGGAAATGCAATTGGCTTAGCAGTCTCCCTGGATGGCACAGAGTGTTTCCTCAGTGGCCTGCAGTGTCCCCGATGCTGATAGTGAACATGGAAACGTTCCCAGATCTCCACAGAAGAGATAAAAAAAAAAATGGCTCAAGAATGTTTGAAAATGTGTAGAAAATGACAGAGAATACTGTTTTAAATAGTTCAATATAGCGTAACTCACCCCCAAGGTATTGGTGCGCTTTACACGAGCACCAGTTACATTACACAAGGCCACACTTATTTTTTAAGCACGGGGTTATTAAGTGATTTGCCCAAAATCACAGGATGTTGAACCAACGCCGAGACTCGAGCATGATCCTCCAGTTCCAATGCCAGCATCTCTGGCTGTTATGCCACATTCCATTTGTATCAGTGGTCTTCCCAGCTGCAAAGGAAGGGAGAACATGTCTGTGGTTGTTGCACATTTTTGAGCGACATTTGAGACCAAGTGCAAAACTATCTGGAGCCTTCAGCAAAATTCTATTTTTATGTTTTTTGCTCCCTCCTTAGAATTAATTTGTAATATTTGATGCTTTTGGTGTCAATTTGGCACTGTCTGGTGCTGGCACCCTAGGCACCTGCCTAGTATTATTAACTCGCTTTATCATCAGCCCTTTATTTACTTTTAGACTCTGGCCATGGGCGTACATACCAATGGTTCAGCATGTGCAGTGGCATCGGGTCCTAGGAATGGGAGGGGCACACTGACTATAGCTTTCTTTCACTACCCAACCAGGAGCCAGAGAGCAATTTTCACCTCCTTAAATGAGGGCGCGTGAGGCTCGTGCTACGCCACTGACTCCAGCTTAACTGAAAAACTCACATTTTAGGGGCCTCCAGAGTACTATAGAGTTGGGGAAAGTCATTCCCAGGTTCCACAGCACAGAACCTTCATTTTCTTTTTTTTAAATACATTTTAGGTATTCAGTTTCTGTCCATGCTGTGCACTTTTTATTTTATGTTTATTTTGCTATGAATTCTATTTCTTGTTATTCACATTGGTAATATTTTTTATTGAAGAATCCAATAAAGAGCAGGTTATAAATTGGTACTTAAAGTCTAATGAAGCATAGAATGAGCCCAGAACAGCAACGAAATGCTAAAAATAATAGAGATATATTCAGGGAAATGAATGGGACTGGAGTGTAGCAAACTATCATCAGAGTCATATGGGAGAGAGTAGGACACACATAAGAATGGACGGACATTGTGGGTCGGAATGGGAGAATCCATGTAAGATGTCATATCTAATAACCGTTGGCAAAGCCAATAGGTCTGACGTTGGTTGCAGGACTATTGGCTGTAGCATTGTATGTTTATTTTGCTGTAGTTTATTATGAATTTATTGTTCCAAGATGGCTAATGGATGCTGAGAGAAGAAAGACATGTAGAAATCATTGAAATACGAAAGGGTGTAAATACAGTGGGTGGACAGCGGTGTATGAGAGACAATGAAATACTTCAGGGTGTAAATACAGTGGGTGGACAGTGGTGTATGAGAGACAATGAAATACAGGGTGTAAATACTGCAGGTGGACAGTGGTGTATGAGAGACAATGAAATACTAAAGGGTGTAAATACGGTGGGTGGACAGTGGTACAATGAAATACTACAGGGTGTAAATACAGTGGGTGGAGAGTGGTGAATGAGAGACAATGAAATACTACAGGGTGTAAATACAGTGGGTGGACAGTGGTGTATGAGAGACAGTGAAATACTACAGGGTGTAATTACAGCAGGTGGACAGTTGTGTATAACAGACAATAAAATACTACAGGGTGTAAATACAGTGGGTGGATAGAAATGTATGAGCGACAATGAAATACAGGGTGTAAATACTGTAGGTGGACAGTGGTGAATAAGAGACAATGAAATACTACAGGGCGTAAATACAGTAGGTGGACAGTGGTGTATGAGAGACAATGAAATGCGAAAGGGTGTAAATACTGTAAGTGGACAGTGGTGTATGAGATACAATGAAATATTACAGGGTGTAAATACAGTGGGTGGACAGCGGTGTATGAGAGACAATGAAATACAGGGTGTAAATACAGTGGGTGCGACAGCAGTGTATGAGAGACAATGAATTACAGGGTGTAAATACAGTAGGTGAACAGCGGTGAATAAGAGACAATGAAATACTGGGTGTAAATACAGTAGGTGGACAGTGGCGAATGAGAGACAATGAACTACTACAGGGTGTAAATACAGTAGGTGGACAGTGGTGAATGAGAACTAATGAAATACTACGGGGTGTAAATCCAGTGGGTGGACAGCGGTGTATGAGAGACAATGAAATACAGGGTGTAAATACAGTGGGTGCGACAGCGGTGTATGAGAGACAATGAATTACAGGGTGTAAATACAGTAGGTGAACAGCGGTGAATAAGAGACAATGAAATACTGGGTGTAAATACAGTAGGTGGACAGTGGTGCATAAGACAATGAAATACTGGGTGTAAATACAGAAGGTGGACAGTGGTGAATGAGGGACAATGAAATACTACAGGGTGTAAATACAGTAGGTGGACAGTGGTGAGTAAGAGACAATGAAATACTAAAGGGTGTAAATACAGTGGGTGGACAGCGGTGTATGAGAGACAATGAAATACTACAGGGTGTAAATACAGTGGGTGGACAGTGGTGTATGAGAGACAATGAAATACATGGTGTAAATACAGTGGGTGCGACAGCGGTGTATGAGAGACAATGAATGTCAGGGTGTAAATACAGTAGGTGGACAGCGGTGAATAAGAGACAATGAAATACTACAGGGTGTAAATACAGTGGGTGGACAGCGGTGTATGAGAGACAATGAAATACTAAAGGGTGTAAATACAGTAGGTGGACAGTGGTGAATAAGAGACAATGAAATACTACAGGGTGTAAATACAGTAGGTGGACAGTGGTGAATGAGAGACAATGAAATACTACAGGGTGTAAATACAGTGGGTGGACAGTGGTGAATGAGAGACAATGAAATACTACAGGGTGTAAATACAGTAGGTGGACAGTGGTGAATAAGAGACAATGAAATACTACAGGGTGTAAATACAGTGGGTGGACAGTGGTGAATGAGAGACAATGAAATACTACAGGGTGTAAATACAATAGGTGGACAGTGGTGAATAAGAGACAATGAAATACTACAGGGTGTAAATACAGTAGGTGGACAGTGGTGAATAAGAGACAATGAAATACTACAGGGTGTAAATACAGTGGGTGGACAGTGGTGAATGAGAGACAATGAAATACTACAGGGTGTAAATACAATAGGTGGACAGTGGTGAATAAGAGACAATGCAATACTACAGGATGTAAATACAGTGGGTGGACAGCGGTGTATGAGAGACAATGAATGTCAGGGTGTAAATACAGTAGGTGGACAGCGGTGAATAAGAGACAATGAAATACTACAGGGTGTAAATACAGTGGGTGGACAGCGGTGTATGAGAGACAATGAATGTCAGGGTGTAAATACAGTAGGTGGACAGCGGTGAATAAGAGACAATGCAATACTACAGGATGCAAATACAGTGGGTGGACAGCGGTGTATGAGAGACAATGAATGTCAGGGTGTAAAGACAGTAGGTGGACAGCGGTGAATAAGAGATATTGAAATACTACAGGGTGTAAATATAGTGGGTGGACAGCGGTGTATGAGAGACAATGAAATACTAAAGGGTGTAAATACAGTAGGTGGACAGTGGTGAATAAGAGACAATGAAATACTACAGGGTGTAAATACAGTAGCTGGACAGTGGTGAATGAGAGACAATGAAATACTACAGGGTGTAAATACAGTGGGTGGACAGTGGTGAATGAGAGACAATGAAATACTACAGGGTGTAAATACAGTAGGTGGACACTGGTGAATGAGAGACAATGAAATACTAAAGGGTGTAAATACAGTAGGTGGACAGTGGTGAATAAGAGACAATGAAATACTACAGGGTGTAAATACAGTAGGTGGACAGTGGTGAATGAGAGACAATGAAATACTACAGGGTGTAAATACAGTGGGTGGACAGTGGTGAATGAGAGACAATGAAATACTACAGGGTGTAAATACAGTAGGTGGACAGTGGTGAATAAGAGACAATGAAATACTACAGGGTGTAAATACAGTGGGTGGACAGTGGTGAATGAGAGACAATGAAATACTACAGGGTGTAAATACAATAGGTGGACAGTGGTGAATAAGAGACAATGCAATACTACAGGATGTAAATACAGTGGGTGGACAGCGGTGTATGAGAGACAATGAAATACTAAAGGGTGTAAATACAGTAGGTGGACAGTGGTGAATAAGAGACAATGAAATACTACAGGGTGTAAATACAGTAGGTGGACAGTGGTGAATGAGAGACAATGAACTACTACAGGGTGTAAATACAGTGGGTGGACAGTGGTGTATGAGAGACAATGAAATACAGGGTGTAAATACAGTGGGTGCGACAGCGGTGTATGAGAGACAATGAATTACAGGGTGCAAATACAGTAGGTGGACAGCGGTGAATAAGAGACAATGAAATACTGGGTGTAAATACAGTAGGTGGACAGTGGTGCATAAGACAATGAAATACTGGGTGTAAATACAGAAGGTGGACAGTGGTGAATAAGAGACAATGAAATACTAAAGGGTGTAAATACAGTGGGTGGACAGCGGTGTATGAGAGACAATGAAATACTACAGGATGTAAATACAGTGGGTGGACAGCGGTGTATGAGAGACAATGAAATACTAAAGGGTGTAAATACAGTAGGTGGACAGTGGTGAATAAGAGACAATGAAATACTACAGGGTGTAAATACAGTAGGTGGACAGTGGTGAATAAGAGACAATGAAATACTAAAGGGTGTAAATACAGTGGGTGGACAGCGGTGTATGAGAGACAATGAAATACTACAGGATGTAAAGACAGTGGGTGGACAGCGGTGTATGAGAACCAATGACATACTACAGGGTGTAAATACAGTAGGTGGACAGTGGTGAATGAGAGACAATGAAATACTACAGGGTGTAAATACAGTAGGTGGACAGTGGTGAATAAGAGACAATGAAATACTAAAGGGTGTAAATACAGTGGGTGGACAGCGGTGTATGAGAGACAATGAAATACTACAGGGTGTAAATACAGTGGGTGGACAGTGGTGTATGAGAAACAATGAAATACAGGGTGTAAATACAGTAGGTGGACAGTGGTGAATAAGAGACAATGAAATACTGGGTGTAAATACAGTAGGTGGACAGTGGTGCATAAGACAATGAAATACTGGGTGTAAATACAGAAGAAGGACAGTGGTGAATGAGAGACAATGAAATACTACAGGGTGTAAATACAGTAGGTGGACAGTGGTGAATAAGAGACAATGAAATACTGGGTGTAAATACAGTAGGTGGACAGTGGTGCATAAGACAATGAAATACTGGGTGTAAATACAGAAGGTGGACAGTGGTGAATGAGGGACAATGAAATACTACAGGGTGTAAATACAGTAGGTGGACAGTGGTGAGTAAGAGACAATGAAATACTAAAGGGTGTAAATACAGTGGGTGGACAGCGGTGCATGAGAGACAATGAAATACTACAGGGTGTAAATACAGTGGGTGGACAGTGGTGTATGAGAGACAATGAAATACATGGTGTAAATACAGTGGGTGCGACAGCGGTGTATGAGAGACAATGAATGTCAGGGTGTAAATACAGTAGGTGGACAGCGGTGAATAAGAGACAATGAAATACTACAGGGTGTAAATACAGTGGGTGGACAGCGGTGTATGAGAGACAATGAAATACTAAAGGGTGTAAATACAGTAGGTGGACAGTGGTGAATAAGAGACAATGAAATACTACAGGGTGTAAATACAGTAGGTGGACAGTGGTGAATGAGAGACAATGAAATACTACAGGGTGTAAATACAGTGGGTGGACAGTGGTGAATGAGAGACAATGAAATACTACAGGGTGTAAATACAGTAGGTGGACAGTGGTGAATAAGAGACAATGAAATACTACAGGGTGTAAATACAGTGGGTGGACAGTGGTGAATGAGAGACAATGAAATACTACAGGGTGTAAATACAATAGGTGGACAGTGGTGAATAAGAGACAATGAAATACTACAGGGTGTAAATACAGTAGGTGGACAGTGGTGAATAAGAGACAATGAAATACTACAGGGTGTAAATACAGTGGGTGGACAGTGGTGAATGAGAGACAATGAAATACTACAGGGTGTAAATACAATAGGTGGACAGTGGTGAATAAGAGACAATGCAATACTACAGGATGTAAATACAGTGGGTGGACAGCGGTGTATGAGAGACAATGAATGTCAGGGTGTAAATACAGTAGGTGGACAGCGGTGAATAAGAGACAATGAAATACTACAGGGTGTAAATACAGTGGGTGGACAGCGGTGTATGAGAGACAATGAATGTCAGGGTGTAAATACAGTAGGTGGACAGCGGTGAATAAGAGACAATGCAATACTACAGGATGCAAATACAGTGGGTGGACAGCGGTGTATGAGAGACAATGAATGTCAGGGTGTAAAGACAGTAGGTGGACAGCGGTGAATAAGAGATATTGAAATACTACAGGGTGTAAATATAGTGGGTGGACAGCGGTGTATGAGAGACAATGAAATACTAAAGGGTGTAAATACAGTAGGTGGACAGTGGTGAATAAGAGACAATGAAATACTACAGGGTGTAAATACAGTAGCTGGACAGTGGTGAATGAGAGACAATGAAATACTACAGGGTGTAAATACAGTGGGTGGACAGTGGTGAATGAGAGACAATGAAATACTACAGGGTGTAAATACAGTAGGTGGACACTGGTGAATGAGAGACAATGAAATACTAAAGGGTGTAAATACAGTAGGTGGACAGTGGTGAATAAGAGACAATGAAATACTACAGGGTGTAAATACAGTAGGTGGACAGTGGTGAATGAGAGACAATGAAATACTACAGGGTGTAAATACAGTGGGTGGACAGTGGTGAATGAGAGACAATGAAATACTACAGGGTGTAAATACAGTAGGTGGACAGTGGTGAATAAGAGACAATGAAATACTACAGGGTGTAAATACAGTGGGTGGACAGTGGTGAATGAGAGACAATGAAATACTACAGGGTGTAAATACAATAGGTGGACAGTGGTGAATAAGAGACAATGCAATACTACAGGATGTAAATACAGTGGGTGGACAGCGGTGTATGAGAGACAATGAAATACTAAAGGGTGTAAATACAGTAGGTGGACAGTGGTGAATAAGAGACAATGAAATACTACAGGGTGTAAATACAGTAGGTGGACAGTGGTGAATGAGAGACAATGAACTACTACAGGGTGTAAATACAGTGGGTGGACAGTGGTGTATGAGAGACAATGAAATACAGGGTGTAAATACAGTGGGTGCGACAGCGGTGTATGAGAGACAATGAATTACAGGGTGCAAATACAGTAGGTGGACAGCGGTGAATAAGAGACAATGAAATACTGGGTGTAAATACAGTAGGTGGACAGTGGTGCATAAGACAATGAAATACTGGGTGTAAATACAGAAGGTGGACAGTGGTGAATAAGAGACAATGAAATACTAAAGGGTGTAAATACAGTGGGTGGACAGCGGTGTATGAGAGACAATGAAATACTACAGGATGTAAATACAGTGGGTGGACAGCGGTGTATGAGAGACAATGAAATACTAAAGGGTGTAAATACAGTAGGTGGACAGTGGTGAATAAGAGACAATGAAATACTACAGGGTGTAAATACAGTAGGTGGACAGTGGTGAATAAGAGACAATGAAATACTAAAGGGTGTAAATACAGTGGGTGGACAGCGGTGTATGAGAGACAATGAAATACTACAGGATGTAAATACAGTGGGTGGACAGCGGTGTATGAGAACCAATGACATACTACAGGGTGTAAATACAGTAGGTGGACAGTGGTGAATGAGAGACAATGAAATACTACAGGGTGTAAATACAGTAGGTGGACAGTGGTGAATAAGAGACAATGAAATACTAAAGGGTGTAAATACAGTGGGTGGACAGCGGTGTATGAGAGACAATGAAATACTACAGGGTGTAAATACAGTGGGTGGACAGTGGTGTATGAGAAACAATGAAATACAGGGTGTAAATACAGTAGGTGGACAGTGGTGAATAAGAGACAATGAAATACTGGGTGTAAATACAGTAGGTGGACAGTGGTGCATAAGACAATGAAATACTGGGTGTAAATACAGAAGAAGGACAGTGGTGAATGAGAGACAATGAAATACTACAGGGTGTAAATACAGTAGGTGGACAGTGGTGAATAAGAGACAATGAAATACTAAAGGGTGTAAATACAGTAGGTGGACAGTGGTGAATGAGAGACAATGAAATACTACAGGGTGTAAATACAGTAGGTGGACAGTGGTGAATAAGAGACAATGAAATACTACAGGGTGTAAATACAGTGGGTGGACAGCGGTGTATGAGAGAATGAAATACAGGGTGTAAATACAGTAGGTGGACAGTGGTGAATAAGAGACAATGAAATACTACAGGGTGTAAATACAGTGGGTGGACAGTGGTGAATGAGAGACAATGAAATACTACAGGGTGTAAATACAATAGGTGGACAGTGGTGAATAAGAGACAATGCAATACTACAGGATGTAAATACAGTGGGTGGACAGCGGTGTATGAGAGACAATGAAATACTAAAGGGTGTAAATACAGTAGGTGGACAGTGGTGAATAAGAGACAATGAAATACTACAGGGTGTAAATACAGTAGGTGGACAGTGGTGAATGAGAGACAATGAACTACTACAGGGTGTAAATACAGTGGGTGGACAGTGGTGTATGAGAGACAATGAAATACAGGGTGTAAATACAGTGGGTGCGACAGCGGTGTATGAGAGACAATGAATTACAGGGTGCAAATACAGTAGGTGGACAGCGGTGAATAAGAGACAATGAAATACTGGGTGTAAATACAGTAGGTGGACAGTGGTGCATAAGACAATGAAATACTGGGTGTAAATACAGAAGGTGGACAGTGGTGAATAAGAGACAATGAAATACTAAAGGGTGTAAATACAGTGGGTGGACAGCGGTGTATGAGAGACAATGAAATACTACAGGATGTAAATACAGTGGGTGGACAGCGGTGTATGAGAGACAATGAAATACTAAAGGGTGTAAATACAGTAGGTGGACAGTGGTGAATAAGAGACAATGAAATACTACAGGGTGTAAATACAGTAGGTGGACAGTGGTGAATAAGAGACAATGAAATACTAAAGGGTGTAAATACAGTGGGTGGACAGCGGTGTATGAGAGACAATGAAATACTACAGGATGTAAATACAGTGGGTGGACAGCGGTGTATGAGAACCAATGACATACTACAGGGTGTAAATACAGTAGGTGGACAGTGGTGAATGAGAGACAATGAAATACTACAGGGTGTAAATACAGTAGGTGGACAGTGGTGAATAAGAGACAATGAAATACTAAAGGGTGTAAATACAGTGGGTGGACAGCGGTGTATGAGAGACAATGAAATACTACAGGGTGTAAATACAGTGGGTGGACAGTGGTGTATGAGAAACAATGAAATACAGGGTGTAAATACAGTAGGTGGACAGTGGTGAATAAGAGACAATGAAATACTGGGTGTAAATACAGTAGGTGGACAGTGGTGCATAAGACAATGAAATACTGGGTGTAAATACAGAAGAAGGACAGTGGTGAATGAGAGACAATGAAATACTACAGGGTGTAAACACAGTAGGTGGACAGTGGTGAATAAGAGACAATGAAATACTAAAGGGTGTAAATACAGTAGGTGGACAGTGGTGAATGAGAGACAATGAAATACTACAGGGTGTAGATACAGTAGGTGGACAGTGGTGAATAAGAGACAATGAAATACTACAGGGTGTAAATACAGTGGGTGGACAGCAGTGTATGAGAGAATGAAATACAGGGTGTAAATACAGTAGGTGGACAGTGGTGAATAAGAGACAATGAAATACTACAGGGTGTAAATACAGTGGGTGGACAGTGGTGAATGAGAACCAATGAAATACTACAGGGTGTAAATACAGTGGGTGGACAGCGGTGTATGAGAGACAATGAATTACAGGGTGTAAATACAGTAGGTAGACAGCGGTGAATAAGAGACAATGAAATACTAAAGGGTGTAAATACAGTGGGTGTACAGTGGTGTATGAGAGACAATGAAATACAGGGTGTAAATACAGTAGGTGGACAGCGGTGAATAAGAGACAATGAAATACTGGTTGTAAATACAGTAGGTGGACAGTGGTGAATAAGACAATGAAATACTGGGTGTAAATACAGTAGGTGGACAGTGGTGTATGAGAGACAATGAAATACTAGTGGGTGTAAATACAGTAGGTGGACAGTGGTGTATGAGAGACAATGAAATACTACAGGGTGTAAATACAGTAGGTGGACAGTGGTGAATAAGAAACAATGACATACTACAGGGCGTAAATAAGGTTGCACAACCTAGACTTGAATTAACACAGGGCAGGGAGTAAACACAGTGGGCTCTGAAGTCGTGACCCTCAGCTGTCCTGCAGAGAACTGTACTCAAGTGCCCCATAGTCAATTTCATACCCCGCATCACGCATAAAGGTCAAGCTATTTTTATTCTCTAAAATTTCTCCCCATACTTCCCTAAATAAGTAACCATTCCAGGATGGTTGATATGCATTTGAGCTGTAGAAGGGTACAGGGGACATATGGGTATCCTTGTGTACTGTGGGAAGGGCTGTGACGAGAGCGGGTGGACTGTTAGAGACAAACAAGGAAGCCGTTCATATCTTTCTCTCTCTTTTCCATTGTGCCTGCGACATGCCTTTGTGTAGAAAAAACTATCACTAGGTAAAGAGGGGAGCTTGTCACAGCCACTAGTGAGATTCTACAGAGCTACCCCATTTCAGCACCAGCAATGTTCCATGATTGTGTACTTAATAAATAAAATAACATGACATAATGTTGGCCCTGCCATAATGGTGGCACATATCGGTCCAATGTGCTCACCCATGGTATAATGGAGCCCAAACCGGGTAAAATGCGGGCGCCGGCATAATAGTGGTAATTCCTGTCTGATTGCGTGGTGCACAGTCCTCATGCTTGCTTCGGCATAATGGCGGTAATTCTTGGCATAAGATTGGCGCATATGACATGCAACTATGACACATAGATATTCAAGGCGGAATCCAAAACTTTCTGTACGCACCGCGGTGCCCGAGCAACTTTGGGTGATGCCCGGAGGAGCTGTCCTATGCAGCTATAGAGGAGTTTGGCTCTGGTTCACCCCTTGGCCGCCACCTACCCAGCCGGACATCGGACATTGTTTTCCTCGTCTCCACGTTGTATTTCTTTTCCCTCCCCCACCTCCTCCCTCCGTGATTCTTTGTCTGCCTCCCCTTTTCCAGCCTGACTTTCCTGTGTCACCTGAAGTACATTCCCCCTTACCGTTTTTTTTTCTAATGTTATGCTA
Organism: Triturus cristatus; assembly: GCF_964204655.1. Lineage (NCBI taxonomy): Eukaryota > Metazoa > Chordata > Amphibia > Caudata > Salamandridae > Triturus > Triturus cristatus. The sequence goes on from NC_140595.1 coordinate 153,915,429, forward strand.
TGCTTTTGTAATTCATGTAACTTTTGTAACTCCAACAACTGATGTAACAATGTAACAATGTTCTGAAACATTGTCCTACTTCATGTAAAGCGCTCTGATACCTCCGGGTCTAGCCAGCGCTATATAAAACTTTTCAAACAAACAAACAAACAAGGCGGAATCTATCATGTGTTTTAGTGGTTCATGACAATAATTGAACTTTTTCACAAAAAAGATAACTTCTTGATTTATGGAATTTAAATTATTTTTCAAGAAGGCAAAGCTGGTATTTGATAGCAAAACGTGTCTGCTTTCATAAACTGACAAGCTGATATTTTGGAGACAAATGACTGAATTTATTTAAAGCTGAAATTTGAGTGGTTAAAGGGCCCACTTGGGAAAGCCAACCCTGAACACACCTCTTTCACTTTGGTGTGCTTGCTGTACTCACTTGCTTCTTCAACTTGGTTCTCAGCTTTTCGATCCACCACTTTTAGAATTCACCAGCCGCCACTGGTGCATGCGCAGCAGGCCCCTGACCTGAGAACTCCTGACTGAATCCGGAGCGTGGGGGCCCCCCTCCATATTCTTTGCAGGGGGGCCCCCTCAAGTTTCGTTACGCCACTGAGTCAAAGCCAATTATGTGAATGTGGGGAAGAGGGAAAAATAAAACAAGGAAAGGGAGAAGGAGTAGATCACAATGGCGCATCTTGCACACTGTCTGTTTGGGTTGATTGCATACACTTCCTATGTGAAAATAACATACAGTAAGTAACTTACATGCATATGTCTAGGGGAAGTGTTGAACAATGACATGGAATAGGTTTAGGATTAATATACCTGATGAACATCCCTCTTCCAATTCAAATGAAGATATAGAAATGCGGGAAAATGCAGGAAACAAGTTTGAAATATTGTGCCTATGAATAGAAAGATATTAAGCATTAGGGCTCAGGAAATTTAATCGGAACATAGCAAATTAGGTGAAAAATACTAACCGTAACACATGCCACGATGTATTCTAATTAGACTCAAAATTATTTATCCTGATGCTACTATGAAAAAAACAAACATATTTTCCTAAACAGGATGTAAATTAAAAAAAACGACAAAAAAAGGTGCTGGGTCAGATGAGTACAAGTATCTCCTTAAATAATCAAGAAACTAGCCTATAGCTATTTTGTCGTATAGTCTGCGCATGAAAATGAAGGGAAAATAAAGAATAAACTATGCTCCACTCTCTGTGGAATCCGAGAAATCAGATAAGTATTAATATTCATTGAGCATACAATATATCACAATCCTACCGTATGCCAGTAAACGAGGATTCTTTGAACATTTAATTCTTCCTTCTCTCTTTGTAGGAGTATAGAACGAGAGGTTAACGAAACTCCCAGGAGCATAGAGCTGATCAGAATGCATCAGCTAGTGAGGGAACGCCAGGATGGTAAAAAAACCTGGAAGCCGAACATCACTGACCTCAGAAGAGGAAGATCCCCAAGAAGAAGCAGTAAACCATTGGAGACGTCCCGCAAGACCTGACTGTCGGACGAGACAAGAACAGGTAAGTGCAGAAACAAATAAGGAGTGTGGGAGAGGCTAGGCGAATCCGTGACTGAATGCAAAGCGCATCTTGTAATGGGTCGTCCTCTTTATTTACACTTGAATCTGCCCCGCCCGCCGATTGCAGACAGCGAGCGGGCAGTGGTGTAGAGTGATGCAGATTGGAAAAGAGTGGTGTAGAGTGTAATACATGGAGTGCAATGGCTTTAAGTGAAGTGGTGTAGAGTAGAGTAAAGAGATGAGAGGCGTAGATTTGAGTGGTGTAGAGTGCAGGGGGTGCAGCGTAGAGTAGAATGGTGGTGAATGCAGTGGAGTAGAGTGCAATAGCATATATTAAAGTAGTGCAGAGTGCAATGGAGTAGGGTGGAGTCGTGTAGAGTGGAGTGGTGCAGAATATTGAAGAGTGGCATAGAGTGCAGTGAAGTAGAGTACAGTGGTGTAGAGTGCAGTGGCATAGAGTGCAGTGGTGCACAGTAGAGTACAGTGGCATAGAGTACAGTGACGTAGAGTGCAGTGGCGTAGAGTACCATAGAGAATAGTAACGTAGAATGCACTTGCATAGAGTAGAGTGGTGCAGAGCAGAGTAGAGTGACGTGGAATGCAGTGGTGTACAGTGCAGTGGTGTAAAGTTCAGTGACAAAGAATGGCGTGGTGCAGATTAGAGTACAGTGGCATAGAGTTCAGTGACATAGAGTGCAAATTAGAGTCGCATAGAGTGCAGTGCCATAGAGTACAGTTCTATAGAGTAGAGTGCCATAGGGTAGAGTGGCATAGAGAGTAGTGATATCGCATACAGGGGCATAGAGCAGAGTGGCGCAAAGTAGAGTGGCATAAAGTGCAGTGGTGCAGGGTAGAGTGGCATAAAACGGAGTGGCATAGAGTGGAGTACAGTGGTGTAGAGTTCAGTGGTGTACAGTGCAGAATAGACTGGTGTAAAGTGCAGTGGCATAGAGTACAGTGGTGTAGAGTAAAGTGGTGCAGAGTAGAGCGGAGTGGAGTGCAGTGGCATAGAGTAGATTGGTGCAGAGTAGAATAGAGTGGCATAGACGACAGTGGCCATAGAGTGCAGTTGCATAGGTAGCACAGGCATAGAGTAGACTGGTGCAGATTGGCGAAGAGTGGCGTAGAGATCAATGGCGTAGAGTGCAGTGACACTACGTTGAATGGAGTGGCCCAGAGTTCACTGAATTTGAGTGAAGTGTTGTAGAGTGGAGTGGTGCAGAGTAGAGTAAAGAGGCAAGAGGTGTAGAATGGAGAGAGTAGAGTGCAGGAGTGCAGAGTAGAGTAGAATAGCAGTGAGTGCAGTGGAGTAGAGTGCAGTAGCATAGAGGAAAGTGGAGCAGAGTAGAGCAGAGTGGTGCAGAGTGCAGTGGGGTAGGGTAGAATGATGCAGATTATTGAAAAGAGGTGGAGCGGGCATAAAGTACGCTGGCATACAATGCAGTGGCATAGACTGCATTGGGGCATACTAGAGTGCATTGGTAGAGTGGTGCAGAGTAGAGTAGAGTGGCATAGAGAGTAGTGATGTAGATTTCAGTGCTGTAGAGTAGATTAATATAGAGTCGAGTGGCATAGAGTGCAAAGGCATAGAATGGAGTAGTGCAGAGTAGAGTGGAGTAGCGCAGAGTTAAGTGGCATAGAGTACAGTAGCATAGAGTCCAGTGGCGTAGAGTGCAGTGGTATTGAGTGCAGTGGTGTCGAGTACAGTGGTGCAGGGTAGAAAGATACAGAGTAGAGTGGAATAGAGTGATGTGATGTAGAGTAGAGTGGTGGAGTGTAAAGTAGAGTGCCATAGAGTGCAGTAGCCATAGAGTGCAGTGGCCTAGAGTGCAGTGGCATAGTGTAAAGTGGAACAGAGTGGGAAAGAGTGATATGTAGTGCAATGGTATGGAGTGAAGTGGTGCTATATAGATGCAGAGGCATAGAGTAGAGTGGTGTTGCGTGCAGTAGTGTAGAGTAGAGTGCATAGAGTGCAGTGGTGTACAGTGGAGTGGTGCAGGGCAGAGTAGAAAGTTGAGAGGCATAGAGCGATGTGACACAGAGTGCAGTAGCATGGAGTGGAGTAGTAGAGTAGAATGATGTAGAGACATTGAAGTAGAATGCAATGGCACAGAGTGAAGTGGCATAGAATGGAGGGGTGCAGAGTAGAGTGGGGTAAGGTTCAGTGGCATAGCATGGAGTGGCATAGAGAGGGCAGTGGCATAGACTGGAGTAGTGCAGAGTGGAGTATAGTGACATGGAGTGCGGTGGGGTTAAGTGGGGAAGAATGCAGTGGCATAGAATTCAGTGACGTAGTGTAGAGTGGTGCAGAGTAGAGTGAATTAGAGTGCGGTGGTGTAGAGTAGAGTGTTGCACAGTTGAGGTTCCGTATGAGACGGGACGGCACTTTTGAGTGGTGACGAATATGGACGAGTTTGGTATCTATGAACCGCAAATGACGAGTATAGTGGGTGTACGAAGTTTCGCAACACAGCCACGTATGGTTCGTCTCATTTTTGGGTTCGTTCATCCGAACCCTCGGGTTCCATTTTAGATACAGCGTCCATTTTGTTTCTTGCCCTCAGGTAGCCAGCGAACGGGCTTTTTGTCCGCTGCGTGACCCTGGGACTTTCAAGCTAGTACGAAGGACACGTGTTTCTTTGAGGTGACTTTTACGATGAGGGGAAAGACACGAGTGAGGCAGATGGCCCCGCTCAAGGCCCATCTTGCCGCTCCGGTCTATTGTTTCAGTCACGCATACATTAGACACGAGGTCTTTGAACCCTCTATCGAGTTTCCTTTATTGCCCCTAACACTCCTTTCTAACCTGTTGTGCATCCTCATCCTTTCCTTGCATTCTGTTTTTCGTCCTTCCTTAATGTGTTTATGGTTGGGAGGAAATGTGTTTATTGCGGAGGGAATATGTTTTTACAGTTGGGAACCGGCAAGATTGTTGTAATTATGTTCCGGCCTCCTGAAACATGAACGCGACCCTTTTGAAGTTTATTGTGGGAACTGAGTTGTAACCTTTGTTCGTCATACTGTGCTATGGCAAAAACGTGTATAAAAGGAGCGACCCACTTCTACGAATTTGAAGCAGTCTCCGAGAACCTACACGTTGTGTACTTCTTGTGACCTCTGTATCCCTGCAGTAAATAAACGCTGATCTCTGACGTCGCTGGAAGTGTCCCGTGTCTCTGTGTTTGGTACGCCAGAACAGGTAACCCACGAAGGTTTCAGGTGTTGTCCCCTGGCACCGCTGGGTCTTAAGAATAACCCAGTCCTTCAGTTGGCGCCCAACGTGGGGCGACATCAACGGTACCGGTCCAAAGCCCGACGATCGTGAGGAACTTCATGTGAAATCTCCGAGGGAAGGTGCACCCCGCTTCATCGATCCAGTTGTCGAAATAAGTGGCCCGACGTCTTTTCCGCGAAGATCCCCGCCTCCTGACGGCTGCGACGGACCGATGCCCTGACTGTCGACCTGTTTTGGCGCCTGGCGTAGTCCTTTGTACGGCGAGACGATCAACGGGCCTTCCTGGTGACGCCATTGTTCTCTCAGTTAAGTATTTGTGGGTCGCTCCCAGTGTTGCTTTGTTGTTTGCATGGTTCCATAGCATTCGTGGTTCTTAGTTGTTGGGTTTTATTTGACGATTGCAATTGCCAAAAACCGAGGGTCTTGCATTTTTGCAAGGACATCGTAATTCGATAGCCCTTGAAGTTTGTATACTCGGTTAGTGTGCACGATGCCTGGCCGTAGTACTTTGTTTGGGTTTCTCAAATGTTGCAGCATGTATTCCCGGCTGGAGGATTCATGCCCGATACCTCCGGCTGGAACTCCGCTTTACGAGCTCTATAGTCGCCATGGCGTGGGTCCTATCGTATATAATGAATATTGGGTTCGTTATACTAAAAAGGATGGCGTCCTTAGTTGGCCACCTCATGGTAGTTTCGAGACTGCCATTTTAGATAACTTGGAAGCTAAATTATTTAAAAAGAAAGCTAGGCCGGCCATGTTTGATTCCTTCCGGTTATGGCGGAAAGAGGCCAAGCAGAAAGAAATCAAACAGAACAAGAAAAATAAACGAGAAGGTGTCATTACGGTGATGCGCAATGCAGAACAGTATCAGTTAGACAAAAATGAGAAGGAGCAAGAAGTTAGTGCTCGGCTTCACCATATGGCGGTGGACAAATGTTATCCGGCGCTACCTTCTACGATCGATCAGACAGGAGAAGAATCGGTGGAAGATTCGCTCTTGTCTTATCTGATGAAATCGCCACCTCCTTATGCTCCTGATGTTATGGGTCCCGTTCATCCCCCTCTTCCTCAACCCGCTGTTTTGGCGGCTGCTGGTCAGCCCGCCGTTCCTCCCGTACTCCCGAATCCCCTTGGGCCACAGATCGTATATCCTCTTGTTCCGGCTTCTCTCCCTATTGCGCCTTTCCAAGTCCCTCCTCAGTCTGTTGTTCCCGCGACTCCTGCTGCTGCGTCTACCTCTACCGTTTCCGCCCCTATGGCTGCTACACCTGCGTCCTCTTCCTCCTCTCCTTCTGTTCATAGTCGCCTTTTGACTGCTGTTGCTTCTCTTTATTCTCCGTTCTTTGGGCCGATACTTGGCTCGACTCTTTCGGATGTTGCTCAAAGACGCAGTCAGCTTCCTGATGATAGGGAACGTGAATCGTTGGTGAAAACGGCGCGCAGATGGATTTGCCACCCTGTTAAATACACCCCACGTGTAGTGTTCGAAACGTTTTCTCAGTTCAATGTGCCCACGCAACGATTTGTGTTCGAAGAATTGTGTAAGTCATTAAAAGAGGAGTGGGACGATGATATAGCTGACGATATACCGCCTGAGGTTTCCGAGCTACAGCTTCGGTTTTCCACGGGTGTCATTGTAGGTGATAAAGTTCGAGAGGCTCTGGAACGCTTGTTATCCTTTCGATGTACGGTGCAACCACGCGCACTGTTTAAGGACGCGACCGCGGAATGGATGGCACAACCTGGTCAATATCCTATGCGGGAAGTTCCCCCGGTATGGATGCCAGGTGATGCTGCTGCTAACCCACCTGTCCCTGCCCATTTCCAGAGAGTGTGGATACACCTCCCTTGGAAGCGATCGGAATTTTGCAAGTGAAACAATCCCTACCTGATCCCCGTAAGAATCCTGCAGGGTGTTATAAGGAGCTGTCCCAATTGGTGGATGCTACTGTTATGAACCTGGCCGATATTGATATGTTGTTCGGTAATGTGGTGCCTCAGCCGGTTTGGGCGAAAATCCGTCATGAGAATCATGTAGCCGAGTTAGGCGGTGACTGGGCTGCCCTTACAGCGGCAGATGCCCGGCAGGTCGGTGGGGCTAAACCTGAACAGATTATTGTGGCTTTGCCCCAGAGGATAATTACCCTCATGAAGACGCTTATGCCAGCGATGCGCGTCAATTGGGACAAATTATCAGCATGCAGGCAAAAGAGGGATGAAAGTGTGTCTGATTTCTTTACAAGATTCGAAGAAGCGTTCGTTGATCATAGTGGTCAGGACATGGGTTCCGAGGGTGGTCAGCAGTTGTTCGTCGATAAATTTGTATCGAATTTGTTGCCCGACCTGAGCAACAAGTTGAAGAATTCTGAGAGTGCGTGGGCTGTCTCTACCACTGCCCAAATATTGGCCACGGCCCAATATTACGAGAATAGAGGAAAAGAGGAAAGTGAGCGGGCAGAAAAGAAAACGAAGGATCTCAAAACTAAGGTCTTGTTGCAGCAAGCTTATCCACCGCGTTCGACTTTCAGTGATACGCACCAGCCAAACAGATCGCAACCACAGTTCTCTAGACCACAGTCGCGCAATGCTTCGCCGGCGCCTCGCTTTGTGCTGGGATATAATCAGTGCGCATATTGTCGTGGGGAAGGCCATTTGAAGTTCGATTGTCCGGTTCTCCGTGATAGGGCCAATGGTGTGTCGGCTCGGGGAGGACGTAGTGGTCCTCAACAGGCTTCTCGTGGTAGAGGTCGCGGAGTTACCCAGAATCAGACCGAACGCTTTGCGACGTCTTCGGATTCGCAAAATTGTTTCGATCGACGCGAACCATCGTCCGGTCGGTCTACACAGTATCATGTGGATGATTGTTATGTTGAGTGTGATGTTGATGCGGATGGTATCTACTAGGACAGCCATAGACAAAGGAAGGGAGAAGTATCAGTTCCGGTTGATCAGAGAGGGCCATACGTTGCAGTAGCCACTTTGGTCGTTGTTGAGCCTTTTCTGTTGGACACTGGTGCAGCGAAAAGTTCCATCATGCATTCGAAACTCCCTGGCGCGCCTTTGTCTGGCTTAACGAATGTTTCCGTTGGATTCTCTGGCGCCCCCGTTAGCAATCCGGTCTCTAGCCCTTTGCCCCTTACAATTGGGTCTCATGAGCTGGAAGCTCCTTTGATTTTGACTACTGGTTGTGGTGAGAATCTTTTGGTTTTAGATTTGTTGAAAAGGTTACATGCGACTTTGTACTGTTCTCCTACGGGTGTGGAGCTTACGTTGGGTAAGAGCGTGATTTCCCCTATGTATTTATCGATCGACAAGCTCCCCCCGGAATTGAGTTCTCTTCCAGATTCCTTGTGGGCGACAGGTCCCAATGACGTGGGCCTGTTGGATATACCACCTTATGTTGTCCAACTAAAAGTGGGTGCGCGTTTGCCACGTATACCTCAGTATCGTATTTCCCTTGATGGTGAAAGGGCATTATTAGCGATCATTTACGATCTGATCGGCAAAGATGTTATTGAGGAGACACGGGGTAATGTGTGCAATAGTCCCGTGTTGCCTATTCTGAAACGAACGGATCCCTCCAAGCCTCCCGTGTATCGTCTAGTTATCGACTTACGGGAGGTGAATAAAGTTGTTGTTCCGCAGTTTCCTGTGGTGCCAGACATTACAGCTTTACTGACTCTGATTCCAGCAACTGCATCATGGTTCTCGGTCATCGATCTGAAGAATGCGTTCTTCAGCATTCCGATTGCTGTGGAAAGCAGAGACTTGTTCGGTTTCTCATTAGGTGGTCGTAGCTTCAGATTCAAACGCGCTCCACAGGGCTACTGTGAGAGTCCATCAATCTACAGTCAAGCTCTTAAAAGTCAGCTTGATGCTTTCGTGTTACCGGCTGGTGCAGCCTTGATTCAGTACGTTGATGATCTGTTGATTGCTGCTGACACTGAACAGCTTTGTAAATCTGCTACAGTGTCTTTGTTACAGCACCTTTGCGACTTACATCATAAAGTGTCACCTTCCAAACTACAATATTGTTGTCAAGAAGTTACCTACCTCGGTCACTTATTGTCAAAGGCGGGAAGGAGGTTGACCCCTGAAAGAATTGCAGCAATTGCTCGAATGACTGTGCCAGCAACTCAGAGAGATGTGCGTGCCTTTTTAGGTATCACATCGTACTGCAGACAGTGGATCCCGAACTTTTCACTGTTAGCGAAACCATTGGTAGCCCTCACGTGCAAGGACGTTTCGACTCCTTTGCCTTGGACGGAGGAATGTCAGAAAAGTTTTTCTGAACTACGTGATGCGCTGTGTTCGGCTCCTGTGTTAGGTACTCCTGATTACAGTAAGCCTTTCACATTATACGTCCATGAGAGGGACGGTTGTGCGTTGAGTGTTCTAACGCAACAATTTGGTGATAAGCAGCGTCCGTGTGCATATTTTTCCTCGACCTTAGACCCGGTGGCTAGAGCATTGCCAAGTTGCTTGAGGGCGACGGCGGCAGCTGCGGCGTCTATTCGGCAGTCCGCAGGTTTGGTCATGGACAATATGCTCATAGTAATGGTTCCGCATGCAGTTGATACGCTTTTGAATCGGACAAAGACTCAACATCTGACGAGTGCACGGTTGTCTGGGTACGAGCTGACCCTTTTGGCAAGTCATATACAGATTAAGCGTTGTAATGTACTGAATCCGGCGACATTGTTGCCGATTAATATGGAATCAGATAATGTGCTGCCCCATGATTGTTATTTACGGACTGAGGAAGAAACAAAAGGTCGTGTGGACCTGAAAAACACTCCCTTGTCGGATCCCGATGGTACCTTGTATGTGGATGGCTCTTGCTTTAAATTGCCGAATGGCGATGTGACGACTGCGTATGCTGTGGTGACATTGAACACGGTTGTGGAAACTGCGAGATTGAACCAGAATTCAGCACAAGCTGCAGAATTAATTGCATTGACAAGAGCGTGTGTTCTGTCGAAAGGAAAGCGTGTGAATGTGTTTACCGATAGTCAGTATGCATTTGGTGTTGCGCACAACTTTGGAAGATTGTGGAGAGAAAGAGGATTTATGACATCGCATGGTACGAAGATTCAACACGGGCAGCTCGTGAATGATCTTTTGGATGCACTTACATTGCCTAAACAAGTAGCGATCGTGAAATGTAGTGCGCACCGGAAAGTGACGGATGATGTTGGTCGTGGTAATGCATTTGCGGATGAGATTGCTAAAGAAACGGCTAAGAACCTTGCGACTCGAATGTATGTTACGAGTTCAGTGAGATGGCCGGCGGAGACTGGTATGTGTGAAAATACTGTCGAAAGTGTGAAAGAAATTCAGAATGGAGCTACTGAAGCTGAAAAGACCAAGTGGAAAGAAAGTACAGGGAAATTGGATATGCATGGATGTTGGGTTGACCTGACGGAATGTCAGAGATGGATGTTACCAGATGCATATGTATTAGCTGTTGTGACGATGGCTCATGGGTTGTCACATATTAGTGCGAAAGGAATATGCAAGTTCTTGTCTCCTGTATGGAAGAATGATGGTATAGCTAAGTGTGCCGAAAGAGTGGTTAAAAATTGTATGGTGTGTTTGATGCACAATCCCGGGAAAGGCACCCCGACTCCACCTGGTCATTTCGCTCCTCCTGCCTGTCCCTTTGAGGTTATCCAGCTGGACTTCATCCATATGGAGAGATGCAATAACCTGAAGTATGTTTTGGTTGTGGTTTGCGCGTTCTCCAGATGGATTGAGGCCTATCCTCTTAAGGATAATACTGCCCTGTCCACAGCAAAAATCCTGCTAAAGGAGTACTTTCCTAGGTACGGAATGCCACGGATTGTGTGGTCGGATAATGGAAGTGAGTTTGTGGGAAGTGTAATGCAGAGTGTGTGTAAGGGCCTTGGAATTAGGCAGAAGTTCCACAGTGCCAACCACCCTCAGGCAGCGGGTTTGGTTGAAGGGTACAATGGTACCCTGAAGCTGAAACTCGCTAAGATTCAAGCTACGACTGGTCTGTCATGGCCTGATGCCTTGCCTCTGGCTCTCCTGTCGACCAGAGCAACTGTACACTCTCGAGTAGGGCTCAGCCCATATGAGATTGTGTTCGGTCGCCCTGCGAATATTTGGGGAGTCCCGAGGCCTAGGGCTTTTGATAGTCTTGAATATCCAATGTTGATCGATTACTTGTATGATTTGACCACTAAACTACGATTAATTCATCAACAGGTCTTTGAAGCTCTACCAGCGCAGGCAGAGGGTCCTGGACATCAGCTCCGGCCAGGTGACTGGGTTGTCACCCGAAACTTCGGTCGGAAGCGTAATTTGGAGCCAAGATTTGTTGGACCCCACCTAGTCTTGTTGACGACGAGGACAGCGGTTTGACTGGAGGGCAGGAAGAATTGGGTCCATGCCAGTCACACAAAGAAGGTACCGATCCCCTTACCAACCGACGGTTGGGTGAGAACTGGAATTTCGGCCGAAGAAACTGAGACTCCTTCGCGTTTTGTGCCATTCAGCGACGCTCAACTTGTGGAGGAGGATTCGTCATTGCCAGATCCACAAGTGGAGTCACCAGTAGCAGAGAACCCAAGGTCCGACTCGTCATCTGCTTCATTGAACACTGTTGTGCCAGCTGAACAATTGTTTGTAGAGCAAACTCGACCTGGAAGAAGTCGATACTTTCTTCGTTCAAGGACTTCAAGGACTAATAAAAATTGACAGTATAGTGGTTTTTGACGTTACGAATATTATGGACAATTACATCCTTTCTTTCTGAGTTTTTGTGCTTTCCACTGCTAAGAGACTTGTAATAAATTTAAACGTTTCGAGGAAACCTCTCCATCCGGGTTACCGTAGGGCCGTGCGGGTACTTCTTTCTGTTTAGCAGGTTTCTGACGCTAGGTTGGTTACTTTTGTCGATTCCTGGGAACTCCTGGGGATTGATAATCGCTACTCAGAACGAAGTGCGTCAAGTACGTCACGGACGGTTTGTAGAGGATGGCATTCTCTAAGCTGGTGGAAGAAGAAAGGGTGTTGGCACAGAGATCAGAGTTATGGAGGGTCGTACGAACAAAATGTTTTCTGTTTCAAGTGTTTCTATTGTTCCTAACTGTATCTATGTTATTGGTGGGTGGAGTGTATTTTGGGGTATCGCAATTCTTGCTTTCTGTTTCACCTACCTTTTCTCCTGACTCAAGTTCCCTCACCACTGTCTCCCCACATTCCTTTCATCCTTTGCCTCAACACGAGCAGGTTAGACGTGCGGAATTCATGAATAATTCCTTTGTTCTACTCCTACATCAGCATCAGTTGGTGGTGAATACTACCAATTGTTGGGTATGTGGGTTAATGCCACACACGATGGATAGGGGTATTCCGTATTTGGTCCTTCCATACAGCTCCCAGGGTTCAGCTCGAGCATTCCAAACTATGTTTCGCAGTGCACTAGACTCCTACCCCAGTCGAGAGCCAAGATCTGTCAATTCCGGTCCTGGGCCGTACCACAAGCCTTTGGCGATAGCCATAGCAGATCTGGACAGAGATGTTTTCGATGCATCACTCATTCCAGATGAAGAAGTGCAGGCCTATAAGGATCTGAGTGAGGCTGAATATAGTACGTCAGTGGGAAATAGACAGCTTAAGAGCTCGTCCCCGATATGGATTGTACCGCACCTTGGTAATTTCTGTTTGCAAGGTTTGGGTCGAAATCCGAGAGCACAACTTGGGAACAGTGCTTGCACTGAAACATATGTCCTACCGATGCTCTCCTCCCCTGTTTTTCTGACTGCCAAGGGCACCTATTTTGTGTGTTATGAACGCGCATATACATGGTTACCCCGCGATTTCTCGGGTACCTGTTATATTGCGAATCTTTTACCTCCGACCTTCACAGTTGCTTCAGACTACCACAAAACTAGAGTCGTGAGAGGCGTCATTAGCAAAGAGGATACCGCTGGTCAAGAAGCAGGAGACTTCTTTAAGGGTTTCTTGCCGTTTTGGGGACCTATGGTTAATAGTAGGAACCTAAGACAGTTGACCCGTGTGGTAGAATCGACTGCTAATATTACTGCAAATGCCCTTGGTAATCTAACAGCGGAACTACAGGCGGATAGACTCATGACGTTGCAGAACCGTATGGTTCTAGACGTTGTTCTTGCAGATAGAGGGGGTGTGTGTAAAATTATCCATTCGAGTTGTTGCATTTTCATTCCTGACAATGCTCCAACCGTTTATCAAGCCATCTCGAAGTTGCACAAGATTTCCGAGTCCATACACGTGGACGAAGGTAATTGGACGCTCCTAGGATGGTTTTGGGGCCTGATGTCAACCTGGGGTTGGAGGATTCTGATGATTGTAGGGGCTGTTGTAGCGTTTCTGTTCACGTGTTGTCTTTGTGTACAGTGTGGTCCAGCCTTATGTGGCCTATGTGCTGCGACGTGTATAAGGCGGCCATCTGTTACCAAGGAGACGTTGATGAATAGAATGATGCTCCAGCAGCATCTGAACGATCTGATGAATATCGATATAGATTCCGATCTTGACTAGTGCTTGCCTACATGAGGGCAAAAGGAGCGTCTGAGGTTCCGTATGAGACGGGACGGCACTTTTGAGTGGTGACGAATATGGACGAGTTTGGTATCTATGAACCGCAAATGACGAGTATAGTGGGTGTACGAAGTTTCGCAACACAGCCACGTATGGTTCGTCTCATTTTTGGGTTCGTTCATCCGAACCCTCGGGTTCCATTTTAGATACAGCGTCCATTTTGTTTCTTGCCCTCAGGTAGCCAGCGAACGGGCTTTTTGTCCGCTTCGTGACCCTGGGACTTTCAAGCTAGTACGAAGGACACGTGTTTCTTTGAGGTGACTTTTACGATGAGGGGAAAGACACGAGTGAGGCAGATGGCCCCGCTCAAGGCCCATCTTGCCGCTCCGGTCTATTGTTTCAGTCACGCATACATTAGACACGAGGTCTTTGAACCCTCTATCGAGTTTCCTTTATTGCCCCTAACACTCCTTTCTAACCTGTTGTGCATCCTCATCCTTTCCTTGCATTCTGTTTTTCGTCCTTCCTTAATGTGTTTATGGTTGGGAGGAAATGTGTTTATTGCGGAGGGAATATGTTTTTACAGTTGGGAACCGGCAAGATTGTTGTAATTATGTTCCGGCCTCCTGAAACATGAACGCGACCCTTTTGAAGTTTATTGTGGGAACTGAGTTGTAACCTTTGTTCGCCATACTGTGCTATGGCAAAAACGTGTATAAAAGGAGCGACCCACTTCTACGAATTTGAAGCAGTCTCCGAGAACCTACACGTTGTGTACTTCTTGTGACCTCTGTATCCCTGCAGTAAATAAACGCTGATCTCTGACGTCGCTGGAAGTGTCCCGTGTCTCTGTGTTTGGTACGCCAGAACAGGTAACCCACGAAGGTTTCAGGTGTTGTCCCCTGGCACCGCTGGGTCTTAAGAATAACCCAGTCCTTCACAGTAGAGTTGCTCAGATTGCATCGGGGTAGAATGCAGTGGTGTAGAGTAGAGTGGCATAGAGCAGAAGGATGCAGGGTACAGTAGAATGGAGAAGAGTGCAGTAGTGTAGAATAGAGTGGCATAGAGTGCAGTAGTATAGAGTGCAGTTGCATAGAATGGAGTGGTGCAGAGTAGAGTAGACTGTCATAAAGTGCAGTGGTGTAGAGTTGACTGGTGCAGAGTAGAATAGAGTGGCATAGAGTAGAGCAGTGCAGAGTAGAGTGGCATAGAGTGAAGTGGCTGTGGACTGCAGTTGCATAGAGTGTCGTGACATAGAGTATAGTTCTGGAGAGTAGAAAAGAGTGACGTAGAGTGAAGTGGTGCAAAGTATAGTGCAGTGGCATAGAGTTGCGTAGTGCAGAGTAGAGTAGAGTAACGTAGAGTTTAGTGGCATAGAGTGCAGTGGTGCAGAGTAGAGTGGCACAGAGTGCAGTGGTGTAGAGTGGCACAGAGTAGAGTAGTGTAGAGCAAAGTGGTGCAAAACAGAGTAGAGTGGCTGTTGTAGAGTGGTAAAGAGTAGAGTAGAATGATGTAAAGTGAAGTGGCCATGTAGTGCAGTTGCATAGAGTAAAGTGGTTTAGAGCATAGTCCTGGAGAGTAGAGAAGAATGGCATAGAGTTCAGTGCCATAGAGTGAAGTGGAACAACATAGAATGCAGTGGCATACAGTGGAGTGGCATAGAGTGTAGTTGTGCAAAGTAGAGTGGCAAGTCCAGAGACATAGAGTGCATGGTGTAGAGGTCAGTAGTACAGAGTGGAGCATTTGAGTAGAGTGGAGTGGTGTGGAGATATTGGAGTGGAGTGCAATGGCGTAAAGTGCAGTGGCGTAGAGGGCAATAGTGCACAGTGGAGTGGAGTGGCATAGAATGTAGTGGCCTAGAGTATAGTTGTGCAGAGTAGAGTGGAGTAATGTAGAGGGCAGTGGCGTGGATTGGTGCAGAGTAGAGTAAACTGGCGTAGAGTGGAGTGGCATCAAGTGGAGGTGTGTAGAGTGGAGTGGCATAGAGTGCAGTGGTGCAGAGTACAATAGAGTGGTATAGAGTGGAGTGGTGTAAAGTGTAATGGTGCAGAGTATAGCAGTGCAGATTGCAGTGGCCTAAAGTACACTGGCATAGAGTGCAGTGAAGTAGCGTGGTGGTGTGTGAAGCACAGTGGCATAGAGTGGATTGGTGCAGAGTACTTTGAAGTGGCGTTGAGCGCAGTGGTGTTGAGTGGCACAAAGTACAGTGGGATAGTACCTATATACGTGTATTGCTTTGTATAAAGATGTAGAATAATTATTTTTTTTAAATGAAATTCATTAGTTCTGCTAAACAAATGTACATATTACTGATAGTTACATTAATCGATGTTTTTAACATGTATATAAGTGACTGCATAAATAAGTAATTATTTTATCATAACTATTTGTCTACAATTGCTTCATTACTGAATTACAAGAACAACAAAAATATATTTATACAAATAAATTAAATACATTTTAAGTACAACAACACTTGAAAGCTGAGTTTATTTAATGCATCTTTAATCCACATACACTTCCTTCCTTTATGCATCTATATAACTTCCATGTACTTATGGATCTATACATTTATTACTTTTTTCTAATTTAGCATATCCAATGCACAACCCTATTTCTCACACTATACCTCTCTTAATATATCCTCTACCTCAACTCTCTGACTCATCTCAAACCTCTTTCTACTACTCACTCCAATGCACTACCCTATTTCTCACCCCATACCTCTATCAATATATACTCTACCTCGACTCTCTCATTCATCCTAAACCCCATACCAGTACTATGATCCCCAAAATAACCCTTTCTAGACTCTTCCCTACTCTACCCCTCCTTGTATCATCTCATACCTCTTTTACTATTCTGATCCCCGAAAAGCCTTTCTAAACCCTTCCCGCAGACTCTTACCCCTCCACATCCCTTTTGCTCACCTCAAGCCTCCTCCTACTGCTATGACCTCCAAAACAAACAAACAAACAAAACAAAGTCTAAATCCTTCCCTCTTCTATCCCTCCACTATCCTTTTAAATCCACATAACAGACTACCATGTCCACCTCTCAAAGTAATTTCATATTTCACCATGCTAATTCACCACTAATCCTATATGGGTTCCTGGGTAGTGTGCTACTTGCGAAAAAAGCACTTCAACACCTTATCAGGGGAAGCAAGTGCTTTATAAATGCAAACCTTTTTCCGTCTTCTATCCCTTTGCTATCCTTCTCAATCCAAAGAACTGACTAGCATACCCACCACTCAAATTGCTTTCATATTTCACTATAACAATTCACCACTAATCCTTAATAGGTTCCAGATTAGCGTGCTACTTGCCGAAAAAAATGCTTCAACACCCCATCATGCGTCTAAAACGCTATATAAATACAAACCTTTTTCCCTCTTCTATCCCTCTGTTGTCCTTTTCAATCCAAATAACTGCCTAACATATCCACCATTCATTACTTTCATATTTCACTATACTAATTTACCACAAATCCTGTATAGGTTCCGGAGTAGCGTGCTACTCGCCCAAAAAGTGCTTTGATGCCTCATTAGGGGTAGTAAGCGCTATATAAATACAATTACAATACAATACAATAGAGTGCAGTGGTGTAGAGTGGCTTTGAGTGTGCAGTAGTGTAAAATATAGTGGTGTAGAGTGGCATAGAGAAAGTAGTGGCATATTCTGGAGTTGTACAGATTAGTGTATAGTTGTGTAGGATGCAGCGGTGTAGAGCGGCCAAGAGTACAGTTGCTTAGAGTGCAGTGACATAGAGGGGTGTAGAGTAGAGTGGGTTCGAGTGCAGTGGTGTAGAGGGGAGTGGTGCATAGTAGAGTGGAATACAGTGCAGTGGCATAGAGTGCAGTGGTATAGAGTAGAGTGATGTAGAGTGTAGTTGTGTAGTGCATTTGTGAGGAGTGCAGCGACGTAGAGTGTAACAGCGTGGAGTAGAGTAGTGTGGAGTGCAGTGCCATACAGTGGAGTGGTGCAGAGTGGAATAGAGTGGTGTTGAGTGCAGGGCCGGAAAGTGAAGTGCTGTATGATGGTGCAGAACAGACTGGCATAGAGTGCAGTGGCATAGGGTATAGTGGTGTAGAGTGTAGTGATGTAGAGTAGATTGTCATAGAGTGCAGTAGCATGGAGTGCAGTGTCAATCAATGTAGTGCAGTAGAGTGACATAGAGTTCAGTGGTGTAGAGTGCAGTGTTGCAGAGTACAGTGGCATAGAGTGCAATGGCCTTGCAGTGCAGATGAAGTGGCATACAGTATAGTGGTGCAGAGTAGAGTATGAGTGGCGTAGAGTGCAGTGGTGTCAATTGAAGTGGCCTAGAGGCAGTGTTGTAGAGTGAAGTGAGGGAGAGTGGAATAAAGAGGCATGGAGTGGTGTAGAATGCAGTAGTACAGAGTGAAGTGGAGAAGAGCAGAGTACAATGGTGCAGAATGCAGTGGAGTAGAGTGCAGTGGCATAGAGTGAACTGGTGTGGAGTGGAGTGGTGATGCAGTGGGGTAGAGTGAAGTGACATAGAGTGAAGTGGCATAGAGTGCAGTGGCTTAGAGGAGAGTGGAGTGCCATGGAGTGCAATGGCAAGGACTTGTGATGAGAAGAGTGCAGTAGCATAGTTGGAGTGGTGTAGAGTGTGGGGATAAAGAGGTATGGAGTAGAGCAGTGCAGGGTAGAGGAGAATGATGTAAAGTATAGTTGCATAGTGTATTGGTGTAGAGTTCAGTGGCATAGAGTATAGTGGGAAAGCATGAAGGGGGGCAGAGTAGACTGGTGTAGAGTGCCGTGCCATAGAGTGGAGTGGTGCAGGGTGGAATAGAGTGGCATAGATTGTAGTGCCTCACAGTGAAGTGCTTAGGGTGATGCAGAATATGGTGGCATAGAGTCCAGTGGCATAGAATAGGTTGGTGTAGAGTACAGTATAGTGGCGTAGAGTGCAGTGGCATAGAATAGGTTGGTGTAGAGTAGAGTATAGTGGCGTAGAGTGCAGTGGTATAGACTAGAGTGTCATAGAGTGAAGTAGCGTGGAGTGCAGTAGCATAGAGTAGAGTGACGTAGTGTTCAGTGGTGTAGAGTGCAGTGGTGCAGGGTAGAGTGGCATAGAGTGCAATGGCCAAGGAGTGCAGATGCAGAGAGTGCAGTGGTGTACAGTAGAGTGGTGCAGAATAGAGAATGAATTGCATAGAGTGGAGGGCCTTAGAGTGGAGTGGGACAGAAAGGAATAGAGAGGCGTGAAGTGATGTGGAGTGCAGTGGCATAGAGTGCAGTGGTGCAGAGTGCAGTAGAGTAGGGTGCAATGGTGTAGAGTTAACTGGTGTGGAGTGGAGTGGTGCAGAGTAGAGTGCAGTGGCATAGAGTGAAGTGGCATAGAGTGCTGTTGTGCAGAATAGAGTAGATTAGCATAGAATGCAGTTGCATGAAGTGCAGTGGCTTTGAGTAGAGTGGAGTGCAATGGCATGGAGTTGTGATGATTAGAGTGCAGTGGAGTAGATTGGAGTGGCGTCAAGTATGGGGATGAAGAGTTGAGTGTAGTGGTATAGAGTGGAGTGGTGTAAAGAGGTGTGGTGCAGAGTCAATTGGCATAGAATGCAGTTGCTTATAGCGCAGTAGCGTAGGGTGGAGTGGCATAGACTAAAGGTGCGTGGAGTGGCATAGAGTCCAATGGTGCTGTGTAGAGGAGAGTGGTTTAGAGTGCAGTGACATAGAGTAGAGTGGCGTAGGGTGCAGTGGCGTGGAGAAAAGTGGTGCAGAGTAGTGAGGCATTGAGAGCCATTTCACAGAGGCACTGCACTGGTGAGTGCTGTATTTTGGAAAAAGTAAAAGAAAGCAGCAGAAACAATGTTGTACCTGGTAAATGATACTTTGGGGACAAGAAATAATGTTGCAGTGTCCTTTATTAAGAAGGCACGCAGAGTCACAGTCCCACTTTTCCAGTACAAGGATATACGTATTCTGTGCCACGACAGAGCTATTCACTGTCATAGATGGCTGATTTGCTTATATTGTTGGAGAGTCGGTGGGAGAGATAAGAAGCAACTGGGACGGGGGTTGGGTGAGAGGGAATAGAAGCTAAACAGAATGAAAACACAAGCACTCATAGGATGTGCTTGACCCCCTGAAAAAGAAGCTCCAAAATAGGAAGCAGTGGAAGGATACAAGTACTTTGTCCATACTCCGTTGGAGGCCCAAACACAATAGGAGGATATGATGCAGGCATTCCAAGACAAATGGGGACAAAGGACATGAGAGCGATGTTGGAGCTAACAAATGGTTAGCCATGGGTGGGCTGAAAGCACACTCTATATAAACAACATGTCTTTCAGAGACAGTGCATGCACTGTCTAGGCAAAACCAAAAAAGTAAAACTGGTTCTTAGAGCCTTAACTGCTTTTTGTTCCTATAACTTCATTAATAATCACTCAAGCCCCGGGTGGAAGGCTCAACTTCAAGGAGGAGCAAAGGGCAAACTGCTTCTCCTGGTTACCTCTGTCATTGTGAATAACCTAAGACAGTGCTTGTTAAACTGCACTATATACAAGTGGGTAATGAGACAGAATATCGAGGCCAAAAAATTATAAATACATGAATATCGAGTTGGAAATATCGTGGAGTGGAAATATCGAGTGCACTAATATAATTGTCAAGGATACATATTTGAAGGTAAGTAATATCGAATTTAAATATATAGAAGTCAATAATATCATTTATGTTTATATCTGATTTTAATTGCACAAAGAAAAATTTGTAAAAAAATGGGTTAAAGATAATCCTCTAACTCGATTGGGTGACTTCTATTAGATATACAATAAAGATGGATAGAGCCAGATCAGATAAAGGTAACAAAAATAAGATAGATTTTTGAGCCCATGCAAAAGATGGCTGGACAATTTAAGTCAATATATTATAAATAGTCCATACTGGTCCAATGATTAAGCCTTTACACCAACTTACTAATTCTCTCTGGCTTCTGTGGGGCGCCCCAAGAGATACAGAGCCAATCTGTAGAGAAGCCTTGTGTAAAGTATACCCATAGAGATATGGAGCTCTCCAGTTTGTGCCCGCTGGAAGGGGGGCCACAGGAGTAAATTGAACAAGCTCAAATTTATCTGATGACGAATGAGGACAAAAAAAAATGAAAAAATAATAATATAATTTGCAAAAATATTAGTGTTATGTATTTCAGTATATATTTTAAATGTATGTCATGTGTTTTTGTATAAGAATTGTATTTGTTTTTTAATATATGTGTTACATTTTTAGTAGTTATCAATTTTATTTTAATTACATTTTGAATATTTTAGTTCCGTAGCGGTTTGTGGGTTTATAGGGGAATAGGGAAGGAAGTAATTTATTTGTAATAAATTAATGAATATATCTGTTTTTTATTAATATTTATTTAATTGGGATTTCATAGAGTTAATTGTGGGAAGTAATTTTAATATTAATAAATTATTAATTGGTTGTTAATTAATATTAGTTAATTAATTAATGAATTGGTAATTTATTATGGTAATTGTGTTATTTTTGTAGGTGCATATTGTAAGGTTTATAGGGGTAAAGGATGGGAAGAAATGTATTTGTTATTATAAATACGTTTTTGATCAATATTACTTAATAATTGAAAATTAAATATGCAACTTGTGTGATTAATTTTAGGTGTGGGTTGTGGGGTTTATAGGGGTAAAGTATGGGAAGTAATTTATGTTCAATTAATTAATAATTAGCTGTCAATTAATATTAATTAATTGAAAATTAAACATGGAAATTGTGTAATTGAGTGTGGGTTGTGGGGTTTATAGGGGTAAAGGGTGGGAAGAAATTAATGAATTAATAACTACTTGAACATTAATATTAATTAATTAATTACTTTATATTTAATTAATGTAATTGTTTATTTATATGTTTGTGGGTTTCATTTTTTAGGGGTAAAGGGTGGGAAGCAAATTAATTTTACATCCTTTACAATTAGTTGTTAAATACTATTAATTTTTAATTAAAAATATGTTTTAATTGTTTAATGATATTTTTTTACAGCTTAATTTTAGCTGTGGGTTGTGGGGATTATAGAGGTAAAGTGGGAAGGGAATTAATTTTTAGGAGTTTTAATTTGTTTTTTGATTAAAAATGTTTCTTTAATTGGTAATTAATTATGTTGAATATAGAAGTACATTGTTTTTCAAATTTAGATGTGGGTTGTGAATTGTGTGGTGTTATAGGTTGGGAAATAAAGAAACTGGATTTATGTAATAATTAATGTTTTTATTTCTAAATATTTTCTAATTAAAAATATTTACTTGTTTGAAAATTATTTTTTAGTTTATTTAATATAATATTTGTAGGTATTTGTCATATGTATTTAACATTATAATATGTTTATATGTTTTATTATTAATATTAAATATATCTGTATTTTAATTGTTAACATATTTATTTATTTGTTTATTTATTGTGTTTTTTAAATATTTGTTGTTGTTAATGTTTTGTTTGATTTTAATTTTGAACTGACTGGAGTGGGAATAGTAACTTTTAACCATCCGCTCTCCAACACTTTCCCTACTGTTGCACTCACTGGAGTGGGAATAGTAAATTTTACCCCTCCGCTATCCAACACATTTTCCCTACTGATGCACTGAATGTAGTGGGAAATTTAAGTTTAAATATTTTTTAATAGTTTAATGTTTCAGTAACCAAAAAGCTGCTGGGACGTCGTAACTTGCATTGCAGTGCTTGTGCCTGCAATGGTAGCAGCGACCATCAATTAGAGAAGAAAGGAGCCATTGGAGCAAGAATGATAAATGTGGCACACCAAGTGAACAGCACAGATATTTTGCACAATAAATATTTGTGCTATTCACTTGGTGTGCCATATTCATCATTCTGGATTGCTGGAATGGTTCTTTTCTTCTATAATTGATGGTCGCTGCTACCATTGCAGGCACCAGCACTGCAATGCAAGTTACAGCGTCCCAGCATCTTTTTGGTTAATTTGCCAATAACTTTGGCGCCGTTTGATGAATCTTCACAACATTTTCAAAACGAATTGTTCACTCAGGTCAGCTCCTGTCTTTGAAGCTTCGGGGTGATTCGTCAAGGGAGGGCCGGAAAAAAAGGGGGGTCCCAAAATGTGTTTTCTCCATGTTAATTCCTATAGGAAACTTTAGACACTGCTACAGCCTGAACTGCTGAGCAGAATTACACCAAAATTGGCAGAGAGATAGCTCTTGGTCCGTCCAGAAAGCACACTTTTTTAAATGGTGCTAATCCGTTCAGTAGTTTTGAGATATTCAAAGATTTACAGATATCGATATTTGAGAATTGTGAGATCTGATTTGCTGAGCCCTCCCGAGCACGAGCTTGCCTCTGATTGACTGCCAACACTTCAAACCAGGAAGTGTTGACAGCAGTCTTGTGCCTGGGACTGAGTGAAAAGGAAAAAGGTGAGAGATACATTAAAACAAGAAAAGGGGGCATGGTAAAAACATCCTGACACCCCCCCCCCAAGGGCCTGCTCAGGGGTCCCACAGGGACCGCCAGGCTAAAAAAAAGCATTTTTTTTTAAAAAATTCGGGCGGGGACAAGCCGGGTGCGCAAATTAGTCCAAAAACTTAAAAAAACTAAGGCGTGGGCTCCCGTGCTTCTTTTTTTAAAGTCCCCAGTTGGGCCAGTCCCGGGGGTAATTTCATTTCTGTAGCGGGGGACCGCCACCTCCCCGGGGCTTTAAAAATTTGCACGGGGGCAGGCAGCCCCCGCAGTCCCTGGGACTGCCACCTCCTCAAGGCATTATTATAATAGGGTGGGGGGGGCCTCGCGGCCACCCCAAACCCCAGGGACTGCCACTTCCCCAGGGCTTAATATAAATATGGTGGGGGGCCTTGCGGGCCCCCCAAGCCCCGGGGACTGCCACCTGCTGGGGCTGAAATAAATAATGTGTGTGGAGGGGCTCAACCCCCCCACACTGCCCCGGGGACCACCACCTCCCCAGGGCACTCTTTATTTAAATTCAAGGGTCCAATACGGACCTCCAGCCCGGGGACCACCACCTCCCCAGGGCTTTACAAATCATGGGAGGGGGGATGCGGGACCCCCTCCATGAGGCCTTGATGGCCCTGGGGACTGCCACCCCCCAGGACTAGCTCCTGCAATGTCCTGGGGTGCCCACCCCGGGACACTGCCATTTGCTATGACAGGGCAGGAGCACGGCTTCCGCCCTGTCATAGCAAACTCCTGCTTTGCTTTTTAGAGGCGAGAACAGGAAACCTGCTCTCACTTCCAAAAAGCAAAGCAGAATTGCTTTTGGGCAAGGGGAGCTGCATGTCAACAGCTCCCCTTGCCAAAAAGCAATGCTGGCTCCCGCAGGAGGCAGGGAGCTGGCTGGGACTGTGGGGGCATTGGGGCTCCCCCATGGTACTCAATGCAAGGGCTGGCCCTGAGGGATGGGGTCCCTGGGGCTAGAAGTGGCCCGGGAGGAGGGCCACTTGGCCCCCCTCCCATTTAATTAAAAACAAAAAAAACAGCAGGTCAGCCTGAGGGATGGGGTCCCCGGGGCATATAGTGGCCGAGGGAAGGGGGGCCATGTGGCCCCCCATCCCAATAAGTACATTTTAAAGAGGAGGCCATGCCCCGGGGGATGGTGTCCCCTGGCCAAATTTGGCCTTGAGAGGAGGCCACGCGGCCCCCTTCCCGTTTTTTGTTTTTTTTCAATGGGGTCAGGCCCTGGGGGATGGGGTCTCCAGGGCCCCAAAGGTACTGAAAGAAGGGGGGCCACACAGCCCCCTTCTAAAAAAAATTTTAAAAGGCCGGCATCTCAACGGAGGCCCCGCTCCCTTCCTGCACCACTTTGCAAATGCGCCCCCTGGTACGTTGTAAGTTGGGGAATTAATTCCCCTTGAATACTGAGGGTCCTTGTGTGCCATCTAGCCCACCATGTACCTCCAGTAAGCGCCACAGAGCTGGATTGCAGAGAGGTGGTCAGAGATCATGTCCCTTTTTACATCACTCTGCAAACATGCCTCTTGGAGCACTGCTGGTCAGGTGATGAGGTCCTCTTGTGTCCTGAGGACCTCAGGACACAAGTGAACTTCATCCCCCAAGCAGCAGTGCACCAGGAGGTGCGTTTGCAGAGTGGAATAAAAAGGGACATGGCCTCAGACCACCTCTCTGCAAACCAGCTCTGTGGTGCTTATTGGAATTACCTTTTGGGCTAGTTGGCCCCCAGGGACCCTCAGGATTCAACTGGACTTAATCCCCCAGCCCAGAATGTGCCAGGAGGTGCGTCTGTAGAGTGGTGGAGAAAAGGGGCGTGGCCTGGTATGAGAAGTTAGCAATCCTGCTGTATGGGACTTACTGGAGGTAATAGGAGGGGGCTAACTACCCCTCCTTTAACATCCAGTAAATTCCACACAGCGGGATTGCTAAGAGGTGTTAGGGGGCCACGCTCACCTTTCTCCACCACTCTGCAAACACGACTGCTATGTTAACCCCTTCGATGCTGCGCAGATTCCGCCGCTGTGCTGACGGAATCTTGCGCGGGCGTGGTCATGACGGAACGGTTCCGTCATGAGCACAGCTCAACCGTGGCTCATGACGGAACCGTTCCGTCATGAGCACCGAAGGGGTTAAAGTAAGAAATTCACTGAAAAAACCATAGGTTTCAGGGAAGTTATTGTTAGAAATTAGCATTTAAAAAACCTTAGAAATTCACTGAAAAACTATAGGTTTCAGGGACGTTATAGTTAGAAATTAGCATTTAAAAAACCTTAGCAATTCACTGAAAAAAACATAGGTTTCAGGGACGTTATAGTTAGAAATTAACATTTAAAAAACCTTAGAA
Organism: Triturus cristatus; assembly: GCF_964204655.1. Taxonomy (NCBI): domain Eukaryota; kingdom Metazoa; phylum Chordata; class Amphibia; order Caudata; family Salamandridae; genus Triturus; species Triturus cristatus. Next base: position 153,940,585 of record NC_140595.1, read on the forward strand.
ATTCACAGACAAAAAAAATAGGTTTCAGGGACGTTATAGTTAGTTAGACATTTCACTCGTATAAAACCAGAGAAATTCAGCCCTTATTGTTAGTAGAGCTAACTATAACTTGCGCCCCCGCAATGCACTGCTGATGAAGTCATATATTACATCACTCATGACATGGTCAGGGAAATCACTGACGACATCTCAAATTACATCACTGATAACATCATCCACGTGATCATCTGCTGCACCTCCTCACACCCTAATAAAACTTTTCATACACCCACTCTAAAATACAGACTACCAATATAGAAATCATAGGCAGACCAATAGCAGTTAGTAAATACCCGCTTAGTGATTCATACGTCTACACACACATCCACCCACTAGCCCATACAGCAGCAGTTAGTAAATACCCGCTTAGTGATTCATATGTCTACACACATATCCACCTACTAACCCATACAGTCACTCCTACACGCATTCATTCATCAATACAGCCACTGATATATCCACTCATGCACCCATATAGACACTCACAAACTGCCACTCACCCAAAGAGTTACTCAAAAACCTAGTCAGTCACCCAAAGAATTAATTACACTGCCATTTGCTCACCCATACAGTTATACACACACCACATCACTTATTCATACAGATACGTACTGTCTTCAACAATTACTGACATAAGCACACACTTATCCATGCAGTCACTGTCTGTCACAATCACTCACTGTCACATACACTCACTCATATATTCCAACACTCACAAATACTGCCTGTCACATATGTAGTTACTTACACATATACCACTAAGACATCCATTCACTCACCAACACAGCTATACGTACACTCACTCACCCATACAGTCCCTAACACAGGCACTCATAAAAGCATACACCCAGTGAATCACCCACTCACACATCCATGCAGGGAGTCCCACCCCCCCACCCACGCAGGCACCCATACAGGTTCTCAGAAAACCAATCATTCTTCAATATAACTTGGCATATATAGATATGACATTCTTGAACTTTTTCAGTGATGTCATTTGAGATGTCATTAGTGATGTCATCAGTGATTACACTGACCATGTCATGAGTGAGCGCATTGCGGGGGCACAAGTTATTGTTAGCGCTACTAACTATAACAGTCAAATTCCTCTGGTTTTAGACAAGTGAAATGTCTAATGTCATTTAAAAATTGTCATTTACAAAACCTTTGAAATTCACTGGCGCATACTGGAGGTCCCCGGTGGGATAGTTGCCCGCCAGGGGACCTCAGGATTCAAGGGGACTTAATCTCCCAACTTAAAACACGCCACGGGGCGCGTTTGCACCTTGGTGAAGGTAGGGGGCGGGGCCTGAGGTGATATGTGTGCAAACACGCCCTGTGGTGCGTTTTAAATTGGGGAATTAATTCCTCTGCAATCCAAAGGTCCCCTAGGGGCCAACTAGCCCACCAGGTACCTCCAGTAAGCCCCACGGAGCTGCGTTGCAGAGTGTTGTAAAAAGGGGCATGGCCTCATTACACCTCTCTGCAACGCAGCTCCCTGGCGCATACTGGAGGTACCTGGTGGGCTAGTTGGCTCCCAGGGAACTGCAGGATTGAAGAGGAATTAATTCCTCAACTTAAAACGCGCCACAGGGCATGTTTGCACACGTCACATCAGGCCCCGCCCCCTTCCTTCACCATTGTACAAATATTCCTCTAAAATCAGCCGAACTACGAATTCCAATTTACTCACCTGTTATCAGGAGAGAACCCAGTGCTGCATCTTTTAGCCCAGCACTGACCCTGAAAAGTAATTCTAAGCGTACTTACCAGTAACTTGTATTTCCTTCAATAGGAATCCATTGTGTGGTTTTCACCAGAAAAGTTTCTGTGTCCATTTTTGAAACGTACAAATATTCCTCTAAAATCAGCCGAACTACGAATTCCAATTTACTCACCTGTTATCAGGAGAGAACCCAGGGCTGCATCTTTTAGCCCAGCACTGACCCTGAAAAGTAATTCTAAGCATACTTACCAGTAACTTGTATTTCCTTCCATAGGAATCCATTGTGTGGTTTTCAGCAGAAAAGTTTTCAAGTGTCCATTTTCACAAACTAAAAATATTCCTAAAAAATCGTCTGTATGACTTAAACACATTCTTTCAACGGTTTAAAGGAGATTCACCAGTGCTGGATCCAGGATCAACCACTGAGTAAGAAAAAGTAACGATAACACTACTTAGCTGCTAAGTGAATTTTTTGCCATAGGATAACATTGGTTATTCTATGTGAAAAAAGTGTCAACTTTTAAAATACAATGATATTCCTTAAAAATCACTACTGTAACCAAAACACTTTTACTCAACTGTTTACAGGAGATGTCCAAGGACTGAATCTAGGATCCAGTCCTGTGGTTAGAAAAGTAATACATAAAGTAACTAATTGCATTTGACTAGAAGTTCACATTGAGCTCAATGTTGCATTGGGTTTGAAATTGTGTTGCCCATTGCAACAACTGTAACTACTGTACTTAAAAATCTATTGCCTATTTGCAAAGTATTTAAACTAAAGTAATTCATTCTGAGAAAGTATATTTTGTATTGTAATGTATAATGTAATTAAAAAAAATCTAAAAATAAATAGCTTAACAAATGTAGTAAATCAGTATAAGAAAAATCAGTATAATTAATACATTAAAAATTGTCATTTACAAAACCTTTGAAATTCACTGAAAAATCCATAGGTTTCAGGCCTGATATAGTTAGGAATTAGCATTTAAAAAACCTTTGAAATTCACTGAAAAAACAGTGATGTCATCAGTGATGTCATTTGTGATGTCATCAGTGATGTAACTGACCATGTCATGAATGATGTAATATGTGACATCATCAGCAGTGGATTGCGGGCACGCGAGATGTAGTTAGTACAACTAACTATATCGGAGGAATTTCAATGGTTTTGTGCGAGTGAAATGTCCAGCGAACTATAACACCCCTAAAACCTATTGTTTTTTCAGTGAATTTCTAAGGTTTTTTAAATGCTAATTCCTAACTATATCAGGCCTGAAACCTATGTTTTTTTCAGTGAATATATATATATATATATATATATATATATATATATATATATATATATATATATATATATATATATATATATATATATATATATTATCTACTGGCGGTCGCCAGTAGATAGTTATAGTTAGGACCGAGTTCCCATAGGAAATATGAAAATTCTATTTTGAATAACTTTGGTGCCAGTTGACTTATCTTCGTGAAATTTTGAAAACTAATGGGGCGCTCCGCTCAGCTCCTACCCTGAAAGTCTCGGAGTGATTCGTCAAGCGGGGGCTGAGAAAAAAGGGGTGTCCCAAAACGCGTTTTCCCCATGCATTTTCCCATAGGACCTTTAGTCGAAGGTACAGCCCGAACGGCTGAACAGAATTACTTGAAATTTGGCAAAGAGGTAGTCCTCAGGTCAGGCATGTGCCTTTTGCATATATGGTGTCAATCTGTTCAGTAGTTCCTGATAAAATTGCAGTTAAAAGTACATAAATATCTATATGCGCGCACCGTGAGTGTTCCAAAGAACAACTAGAGCGCTAACAGTCCTACTTATGATAAACGTATGGCACACCTGAAGCCATCTTGCTTGGATTAAAGTGGTAACTCTTAAAACATTTAATTTAAAAAGGAACAAAATGAGGGGGTTCATTTTTCCATAAAAAGTATGATTAGTGCTGCAGAAAGAAAAATTAGGGCACATTTTGAGTGACTTCTCAAATCCTCTTCTATTTCATAAAAAAATTCTGACATGCAGACTGAAACATGCACTTTCAATACCAGCAGCAGTTTCCCCTGGTGAGCAGTAGCTTTACTACAGTGATCTAATGAGCAAAAAGAGTGCTAACATTCTGAATTTATGGCAAATGTGTGACACATCTGAATGCCTTCTTGATGGAATCAAAGTAAAAAACTGAAAGTATTTCCTACTGAGGAGACTGCAGTACATGAGGAAATTAGGAAACTACATAACAAATAAATCTCCCAAGATGGCCACCGGAGACAAAAGAGCCCAAATGTAGCCCAAAATCACCCAGATGTAGCCCAAATATAGCCCAATGACAGAAGTGTGCAAAACACTTATTATTTTGTGTTTTTGCATTGTTATATAGTGCAGACTTGTCAGGTATTGGAGTGCTTTACATGATCATTGGTTACATCACACAAGAACAAGTGCTTTGTCGCTATTTGAAAACTCAGAAAATATGTCCTTATTTTAGTGTTTTAGAGCACTAACCATAATTTTGATGCCAATAAGACCCTCTCATATATGTAATTTCTAAAGGAAATGCTCTAGGTATTACAGTTTTGATTACATCAAGATGACGTCAGGCGTTCCACACTTTTGTAATAAATATAGAATGTTAGCAATCTAGTTGTTCATTAGGATACTGTTGAGAGGCAGAGGCCAGGGGCATGGACTCTGAAAATTGAAGGCAGGTAGGAGGGTGCAAAGGCAACAATTTAACCACACTGAGGAGGCAGGAAGGGCCGTGGCAGCACAACAGACTATGGAGGGCAGTGGAAAGGGGGGCAGGGGCAACAAACCAACAATACAGGACATGCAAGAGAGGCTGTGGCAATGTAATAGACCATTGTGGGCAGAAGGAAGAGGCAATGGTAGTACAACCATACATGCCAACAGACCCGATTCAGCCAGGAAACGTCCAATGTTTTTAAGCTCAAATGGGCTTTATTTGATTTGTCTCCTTTTTTTTTTTTATCATTTTATTTTTAGAAAAAAAGAAATTTTTTTTTACAACCAACAAAAACAAAGCATAGACACAGTCCAACCATACACAGCCGTCTACAGCAAATCCTATATAAACATACCAAGCATATGTATTAGGATAAATCAAGCAATAATCGGGAAGAGGATTGATAATGAAAAAAGAAAAGCAGTCACATCAACTAAACATGCCATAGCACCCATCCTACGCATCGTCGTGTGAAATAGGAAGAGGGAGAGGGGGTGGTAGGGGGACAAGGGCAAACAATACATAGCATAGATAGTACAGTTCCACTAGATCCCAAGAGGTGGGGGTAGCCCCTCTACGGGGACGTGGCCTCTCCCTGCTCAGCAAGTGCAGGAGACGGTTTCTGGGCTAAATATAGGGCCCAAAAATTTCTCTTTTTCAATTTAACTCAAAGGGGAAAATCAATACCCCAGTTTTTTTTCAAAATCTCCCTCTTACCAAGTTCAAAATGTTCGCAAGTATGGTACATTGGATCATGGAAGGAAATGGGGTAGGGACATGGACTTGGATAACAGAGGACAGGGGGGACATGGAGAGGTGCACCAAACTGACCCTGCAGGGCAGGCATCAGGGTTTGCAGCAGCACAATACACCACACAGGGCATGCGGGACGGGAGTGCAGCACTACAATCCATAGAAAGCAAGAGGGAGGGGACAGGACCATGCACATGGACAACAGAGAACAGAGGGGCAAGAGGCAATGGTAGCTAGCTGACCATAATGGACAGACAGGAGAGAAAGCTGCAGCATAACAGACCATAAAGGGCAGGAGGGACGGATCAGGGGCATTACAATGGAACAGACAAGCCAGGAGGGAGGGAGTAGGGGTCTGCACATGTAAACAGAGGGCTGGGGGCAAGGGGGCAGGGTAGGAGCAGCAAGATAGCCATGGAGGTCAGGCAGGATGGGCACTAGAAGCAAGACACACCATGAAGAGCAACAATGAGACTGTGATGGCATACACACAGACCATGGAAGGAAGGTGGGAGGGGTTCAGGGGCAGCTAACTGACCACACAGGGAAGGTGGGAGGGGCCATGGCTGCACAGAAGACCATGCATGGCAAGTGGGAGGGTTAGTGGCAGCACAATGGCTATGATGGGCAAGAAGGAGGGTGCAGGGGCATGCACAAAGGACGATGGAGGATAGAAGGGAGGGTCAGGACCTGTGCACAGACAAGAAAGTTCAGGGGAAGGAGCCTCACAACAGACCGCACGGCGCAGACAGGAGGAGCAGTTGCAGCACAACAGACCAGGGAGGGCAGAAGGGTGTGGCAGTACAATGGACCATGTAGGACAGGAGGAAGAGGATAGGGGCATGGCATGTGGACAGGCAGGGTGGAGGTGGCAGGGACAGGTTACAGTCATCTGACAATGCTAGGCAGGTGGGAGGGGAGTGGCAGCTCAACAGAACACTCAGAGTAGATAGGAGTGGCAGGTCCATGGAACATGGTGGGCAAAAAGGATGGAGCAGGGGCATGCACAAAGACATCGGAGGGCAGGGGGAAGGAGAATAGGGGCAGCAAGCTAAGCACAGAGTTTAAGCAGGAGGTCAATGATGGGGCATATAATTGGGCAATGGAGGGCAGGAGGAGTGGACTGGTACATCATACTAAATTGAGGGCAGTGGCAGCACATCAGACCATGCATGGCAGGAGGGAGGAGGCTAGTCCATGGATTCACACAACAGAGGATAGGGACGAGGGGGATGGGGCAGCAAGCTAACTGTTCAGAGAAGGCGAGTATTAGGAACTTTATTGTTTTTAAAACATGTGTCTGTGTGAACTACTTAAAATATGAACAAGTATGCAGCATAATCTCACTTTTATTCAGGAAGAAGAGGACGTTTGTGACTGTGACTCCGGGCTCACTTGGCAGAAACACCCCCTGACCCTCCACCCCCTATCGCAAAATGTAATGCCCGTGAAAAGGGTAGGTGAACACAGTGTTATATAGAACATAGTCCTGAAAGTACGATTGAAAATGAAAACTAGATATAGTGTATGGTATAAACTATGCACCAAAAAATGTGATATAAGATGAACCGGGCGTGAAATATAATATGCAATACATTGTGCGCAATGACAGATTCATTGGAGAGCGTGAGATAGCACAGGCACTAGCGTGTGCTATGCGATATGCGCCTTGGAGTGTAATATGCACAGGGCAGTGTTGTGTAACCTAACTAGTCTCTAAAGTTGTAATTTAAAATATGTGCTGGGGAGTGTAACGTTGCATATGCACTGTGACAAAGATATGGATCCCAGATTGTAATATGTATGGCATAGCACTGTGCGTTATAACATAGGCATCGAGGAAGGCACGTTAGATGGGGCAATATAACCCGTGCGAAGACAAGTGTGGCATGACATATTCACGGGGTGGTGTTACAGTGCACATGGGCTAGAGAGTGTCATAGCATATGCACTAGCTAGTGGAATACAACACAGAGGTGTGTGGCACTCAGCAGGCAATGGTGGGTGTAACACAGCATTGGGCTCTGCCAGGAGCGCGCTGTGACTCTCAAGTGATGTTCGTCACCTTTCCAGAGAGTAAAATAAAAAGTATTACACATCCGGCAGTGGATGTGTGTTTTATTAACCGTGAGGGGGGTTTCTTGCATAGTTTTGGTCGATTTTTTTTCGAATCCTCTTTGAATGGCTTGGTGTGCATGTGTATTAAATGTGCCCGTCAATAGCTACCCATGTTTGTATAAATAAACGACAAGGGTGTCTACCGGGATTAGGCACGGTAGGGCATCAGACATGTCAGAGCTTCACTAGTGGTGTAAATACATTCCACATGGATTCATTGTATGCATAGTCGCCTTTTAATGAATATCACGCAAATCGTCATGGTGATAGGTACGTACGGTTTGTTCAGCATGTCCTAGGTATGTCTATAATTATATATTTTTTTAAAATAATAAAAAACAGTGGCCGGCCCTGGGGATTGGGGTCAAAAAAATATAATTAGGAGACAGGCCCTGGGGGATGGGGTCATCAGGGCCAATAAATTAGAATAAGAAGGGGAACCACACAACCCCCCTTCTTAAAAAATTAAAATAAATAAAAGACTGGCATCGTGCCGAAGGCCACGCCCCCTCCTTGCAGCACTCTGCAAACGCGCCCCCTGGCGAGTTGTAAGTTGGGTAATTAATTCCTCTTCAATACTGAGGGTCCCTGAGGGCCAACTAGCCCAACAGGCATCTCCAGTATGCGCCAGGGAAGCTGCGCTGCAGACAGGTGTTCTGAGGCCAAGCCCCTTTTTACACCTCTCTGCAACGCAGCTCTGTGGCGCTTACTGGAGGTACCTAGTGGTCTAGTTTGACCCTAGGGACCCTTAGGATTCAAGGGGACTTAATCTCTCAATTTAGAACAGCCACAGGGCGCGTTTACACAGTGGTGAAGGGAGGGGACGGGGCCTGAGGTGACGTGTGCAAACACGCACTATGGCACGTTTTAAATTGGGGATATAATTTTCCTTCAATACTGAGGGCCCCTGGGGGCTAACTAGCTCACCAAGTGCTTCCAGTAAGCGCCACTGAGCTGCATTGCAGAGAGGTGGTCCAGGGCGTGCCACTTTTTACACCTCTCTGCAACGCAGCTCTGTGGCACTTACTGGAGGTACCTAGTGGGCTAGTTGGACCCTAGGGACCCTCAGGATTCAAATGAACTTAATCTCCCAACTAAAAATGGACACAGGGCGTGTTTACACAGTGGTGAAGGGAGGGGACAGGGCCTGAGTTAACGTGTGCAAAAACGGCCAGTGGCCTGTTTTAAGAGGTAGTTTTAATCCCCTGCCCTATTATATACTAGGGGCTTACAGAGGAGGTCATGCTAATCACAGGGGGACCCCAACACATAATGTTCCCTAGTGTATGTAGGTGTTTTCACTGTATTCTAAGTGTCTTTTAACATAGCACTGGCTCTAGGACTGGTTAGTCAGACTCAGTTACCACCAGTATCCGTCTGAAAAAGTTGAGGGTACAGGATGATTTTGCAACAAGGCTTCTTTCTGCTCTTCTTTTTGTTCTTTCTGCACATTATCCTTCTTCCTGCACTTTTCTTCGTCTTTGAGGACTTCTGTTTCTTCTTTCTGCACTTCTTTTTTTTCTTTTTGTGCATTTTTTCTTCTTTCTTCACATGTCCTATCTCTGTAGGCATAGTTAGAAATTAGCATTTAAAAAACCTTTGAAATTCACAGAAAAAAACATAGGTTTCAGGCACGTTATAGTTAGGAATTAGCATTTAAAAAACCTGAGAAATTCACTGAAAAAAACATAGGTTTCAGGGGTGTTATAGTTAGCTGGACTTTTCACTTGTACAAAACCATTGAAATTCCCCCGTTATAGTTAGTTCAGCTAACTATAACTCACGCGCCCGCAATGCACTGCTGATGACGTCACATATTACATCACTCATGACATGGTCAGTGACATCACTCATGACATCACTGATGACATTTCAAATGACATCAATGATGACATCACTGATGACATCACTGATGACATCATCCTTGTGATAGAGTGGCAGACCTCCTCTCACCCTAATATAACCTTTGATACACACATTCAAAAATAGAGACTAAGCATTTCAAAACAATGGACATACCAATACCAGTTACAACAACCTCTTCAGTAATTCTAAGATCCACATACACATCCACTCATTCACCAACAGTCCTATACAGTGAGTCATACATGTACTCACTCATCATATGTACTCATACACCTATACATCCTGTTACACAATGCCACTCATCCATAGAGTTACTCACACACATAGTCACTCATGCTAATAAAGAATCAAACATACATTTACTTGCATATACAGTTATACACACACCACCACACTTACTTCTACGGAAACTTACACATACTTAGTCTTTTAAACAATCACTTATAGAAACACATACTTATTCATACAGGAACTCTTTCAATCTCTCACTCTCACATATACTCACTTATATACACCAATAGTCACATATACTAGTTTAAAACATATGTAGTTACTCATAAAGACACTATTGAGACAGTCATTCACTCACTAACACACCCATACACACACTCATCCACCCATACAGTCCTGCACACATGCTGTCTTCAACACATACAAAGAGTGAGTCACTCATTCATGCACCTATGCACTACGTAATACCCCCCACCGAACCATGCAGACACTCAGACACTCATACTGATGCTCAAAAAACCAACTAATAACCTATATAGACACTCATGTAGCTACTCACCAACCCATGCAGCCACTTATACACAAAGTGAGAGACTGATACAGATATTTACACATTTAAACATTACTCACTAAGCCATGTATTCACTATGATACACTTAATCAGTCAGTTACACACTCAATTTTTCAAAAACAAATCATCCATTTAGACACTTATATACCCATTTATTCTTCCATCGACCTTGAGATATACATATATAAAACATATTTAATTTTCAGAAAAACACACATTCACTGGATGATGTCATCAGTGATGTCATTTGAGATGTCATCAGTGATGTCATGAGTGATGTCACTGACCATGTCATGAGTGATGTAATATGTGACGTCATCAGCAGTGCATTGCGGGCGCGCGAGTTATAGTTAGCTGAACTAACTATAACGGGGGAATTTCAATGGTTTTGTACAAGTGAAAAGTCCAGCTAACTATAACACCCCTGAAACCTATGGTTTTTTCAGTGAATTTCTGAGGTTTTTTAAATGCTAATTCCTAACTATAACGTGCCTGAAACCTATGGTTTTTCTGTGAATATATATATATGTAAATTTTATATAATTTTAAAATAGTAAAATAAATTATTCATTATTTTAAAGTAAGTATATATATATATATATATATATATATATATATATATATGTATATTTGGTACAACTATATTTATGACAGATATTTTTTTCGATATTTTTGTATTTACCTGTTTAAATATAGGGAGTCGATATTTTTGTATTCTATACTTTTACTTTGATATTTATTTCATCTATATTTTTATAGTCGTTATTCTATCAGTGAACCCATTAAAAATGCTTTGGGGTCTTCAAATCTTTCGTATGTTACAAATACAGCTCTTTTATAGAAAATATGCACATATTTTTAGATTAACAGATATGTGCTTAGTGTAGAACTGGGACAAGGGTTTGTTAAGAACCTTCTTCTCAGACACCATTATGTGCTAAACAAATACATCTTACATATTTAATGAGATTTGGTTATGAAATAGAATGGTTGAAAGTGTTATGGGAATATTATTTTGATTCAGTCAGCCTACAAAGAAAGCACAACACTGTGCACCTGCAATAGGTACAGATATGTTGACAAAACTCATAGTTAAAGCCCTATCTGTTATTCCACATTCGTCAAAAAACCATCATCTTGCTGAAGACCTTTAGTGAGAGAGTACATACTTATAATGCTTCTGAAGTCCTTTAGACCACTGTTCTTTACTAACTGTAAATGACATAATACAGTGCAAGAAATATTGGCCTGGTAGCAAACGAGAAACAGCAAGAAAATTAAACATTTACCAAAATGTTGCGGTTTTTGGAGAAAAATTCCTGCCACTAATCCCTGCGTCCAAAACAGCATAAATAAATAAATAAAATAAATACATAGCACTGTGCAGCCTTATAATAGATTAGCGTTCATAAATTGGGAAAGGATCCACTGTAATCCAATTTCGTTCGGACCTTCCTAAATGTTTATTCCAACTTCTCCAAATTTGTTTTTAATGTTTCAATAATTATGATTCACATATGTTTATATTACATTTCCATAAAGTCCATGTGATCCTCATTGCTTTTCAGATTTGCCACAATAGCCAACAGATGGCTGCCATATTGCAACATGCTGAGTAAGGATAGTGGTATTTTAAAATGGAAGCGCGGATAAAGAACCGATTTAAGGCAATAACTAAATGAAAGATGAGACCCAAGAAAAGAGCTCAGTATGCAAGTTGGATATACCAAGAATAAATCTTTATAATAATAAAAAGAATTATTTTTGAAAGCCTTGAAGCTTATTTAAAAATAGAGACTGCATACTCCTTTAATTGTATTACTTATATGAGTTATTGATCCTTGTGACCTTGATACCTCTTCAGAGTAAGGACCAGATTACAAGTTTGGCGGTCTTACCGCCATAACATTGCGGCGGCGGTCCCAAGAACACAATAGAGTCGGCGGTCTTCCGCCCGCACCATCATGATGCATGCAGCCAGAACAACCAACCCCTTTGAAAGAGTGTGGCCCACCTGCGACATCGAGGACTGCAGTGCTGAGGATTCATACTTCATCGCCGTCAGGGCCACGGGTTCCGGCCAAGCTGATTACAGAAACACAGTTATACTGGCGGTCCCCATGTGGAGGTTCCCTGACAGCCGTGGTCTGTTGCGGTACACCCTAAGCAAAGCACCATAACAGTGTCCATTGGATGGATACAAATACAACACACCTGATGTAGATCGGCCAAGTGGCTACACCTGCAAAGCACACTATAAAACACACCTCATTTCCTACCTTGATCCTTTGCCACTCCACTGAAGCATTGCTATTTAGACTTTTACAGCCAACATTTTGGTGAGATGAGGCAGACCTTATTTCTCCAGCCCTTTTAATACTCTACACACACTTTTGCAGCACATTTTATTTACATCCCTTAATGTATTTTTGTTTGTATTTTATCTGACTTTAATTTGGGGAAATGACAAAACAAAAAAATCCAAATTTTTCAGAGGCAGAATTGTCAGCCATGGAGGAGAAATCCTAAGAGTGGAGTCACAATTGTTTGGAGCCCAAGTCCAACATACAACTCTCAGTAAGAAAAGGAAAATGTGATCCAGAATATAAGACAGAGTGAATGCTGTAGGTACCCCCCTGCGCTAACAGGAGGAAAATGGGAAGAGGTGGAACGACCTAGGGGGGAAGGTGCATTCACTGTCCTCCAAGCAACACCTGGAGGCCCAGAGGACTGGTGGTGGTCCTTCAAGCACCCACCCAAATACAAATGTTTCCGTGGAAGTAGAAGGTCTTGACAATCCTACATTCTGAAGGCTTGAGATAAATACATGGGGAAGTGGGTTCTGGGCAGTTACACCTCGCTAACTCTCATAATACTTCAATGTCCTGTTTGCTCTCAACTCAGCTTTTGCCATTGTGTTGTGTACCTAGTTTCCTAACATGCAATCCTCAAAGTATTAGAGATGTTGGTTTGTCTGTGTTAATGTGTATTGTTGCATATAAGATCACTTATCTCAATCTTCAATACATGCCACACGTAATGGTGTCTGTAAGTGAATTACTATGAAAATGTCATTCAGGACCCATGACATGTATTAATATGTGAATGTATTGTCCATCACAACTGCATTTTGGCAAGATGTATTACACTAAACATTTTGCAAGTGTTGGCAAATAGAGATAGAAATTACTACAACTACCTTGAGGCCCTGTTCCTGTAACTCAAAACAAGATGAAATTGTGATTTTGCCCATTCTCACTTGTCTGACATATTACATCTGATGTTCATTTCTAATGGAGTGAGCAATATACATAGAATGCTCTACTAATTTCTGCCTACTTAGCTTTATGTTGTCCTTGTCTTCTCAACTGAAACAATTGATGGAATGAGTGATACCCTACCAAGTGTGTGGCTCAAATATTTGTAAGGCACAAAGTTAACTCCGCTGATTAGATGTGGCAGGCAACCCATTGACTCTGAATTGCTCTCTTGATTACTAATGCTAAATAAACAACCAAGTTGTATGATCGCCTGTTTTGCACACAGTTAGGCCTTCGAATGGTCAAATACAGATGTTACCTCTCCACTATGCTGGCTTGAATGTTTGGCAGATGTCATGTTTATTCCTTATTTCAAAATGCAACATCACCAGGACATCTAATGAGCTGCTTAATTCAAATACATGTATTTAGCATCTACAAATGTCTTGTTAACAAGTTTAATACCACTGAACTATATCACAATAGTAATCTCTACCTATTTTGTTTTTCCTAGGTTTTTACTTACTGTGTCACAAAACGATTTGGATGTAGGTATATCATTTCCACCAATAATAACGTTCTCTATTTCTTAACAGGTAGATCTGGCAGAGCACCTGCCCAGAGTCTGACTACAGAAGAGACACCCACTCCACCCAGGACCAAGCCTTCGGTGATGACCTTGCATATTGGACATTCTAAACCTGCCACCACCTGTGGAAGTCAACCATGCGATGGGCGTTTTAATCCACGACCTACACAGCCTTAAGCTAATGGTGATTGTGATGGTAGAGGGCCAATGGCTGTGGTACGACTCTTGTGATAATTTAGAAGTGATACCTCCATGACTAGCCTTTTTATTCCTTCCTGAAAACAGACTAAGGGTCTGATTTAAAATTCAGGAGACAGATTACTTTGTCACAAACCTGTCGGATATCCCGTCTGTCGTATTTCAAGTGCATTATATCCAATGGCACTTGTAATTCGGCAGATGTAATATCCGTCACGTTTGTGATGGAGTAACTTGTCTGCCAAACTTTAAATCAGCAACTAAGTCCACTGAACTACTAAACACCTTTGTTTTGGATATTGCCTTATTGTCTTAATTATAATTATTGCTTATAGTTCTAGTAGTGTGTATTGAATATCTCACTTTCTCAGTATCAAGAGTGGGTTTGAAGAACAACGTTTTTATCATTTGCTTTCTGGAACTAGCCCTATGAAACATATCTTTTTGCTTCCATAGTTTTGTGATATTCCTTGACAATTTGCTAGTTTACTATGTACTATATTTCTTATTTATTTGCCATTTATATTTCACAAGTTTTTTGCCTCAAGAATTATTAGTTTTAGAGTTTCTGTGTTTGAACTTTTCTGTCCTTCCATTTCTCTTTTTGAATTTTCAACTATTGATAAAGGTACATGTTCATAGTTTTCAATAAACATTATCTCAATAATCTGATTATATTTTTCTTTTATGTGTCTCATCAATTCCAAAAAACCTAATGTTGTCTTTTAGACTTTGGTTTTATAAGCCCATATTTTTCTCTAATGAATGATCAAAATGTTTAATGCTATGGAGTGCGCGGTGGAGTGCTGCTAGCTGCGCTGCTCGCACCTTCATCGAATTTGCACATTTGCACTTGCTTTTAAACCAAACTGCTTTTTAATTCGCCAGAATCTTTTAGAAAAGTGTGATTATAACTCTGTGGAGGGCGGTGGGGAAACAATCTTACCTTGTGTTGTTTTGGACGTTGCCCTGCACCCTGGTCCGTCGCGGCAAGTGCCGTTTGAACGGAGGGTGGACCTCGGGCGGTAACTCCTCCCCCCTCCCCCCTTCACTTCCGGCCACCGGGGATAAATTCCATGCTAAAACGAGCGTGCAGTGGACGCGGTGGAGTGCTGCTAGCTGCGCTGCTTGCACCTCATCGAATTTGCACATTTGCACTTGCTTTTAAACCAAACTGCTTTTTAATTCGCCAGAATCTTTTAGAAAAGTGTGATTATAACTCTGTGGAGGGCGGTGGGGAAACAATCTTACCTTGTGTTGTTTTGGACGTTGCCCTGCACCCTGGTCCGTCGCGGCAAGTGCCGTTTGAACGGAGGGTGGACCTCGGGCGGTAACTCCTCCCCCCCTCCCCCCCTCCCCCTTCACTTCCGGCCACCGGGGATAAATTCCATGCTAACACGAGCGCGCAGCGGACGCGGTGGAGTGCTGCTAGCTGCGCTGCTTGCACCTTCATCGAATTTGCACATTTGCACTTGCTATTAAACCAAACTGCTTTTTAATTCGCCAGAATCTTTTAGAAAAGTGTGATTATAACTCTGTGGAGGGCGGTGGGGAAACAATCTTACCTTGTGTTGTTTTGGATGTTGCCCTGCACCCTGGTCCGTCGCGGCAAGTGCCGTTTGAACGGAGGGTGGACCTCGGGCGGTAACTCCTCCCCCCTCCCCCCTTCACTTCCGGCCACCGGGGATAAATTCCATGCTAAAATGAACGCGCAGCGGACGCGCACAGCGGGCGTGCCGGCGGCGCGCCAAAGGCGCGCCAAAGGCATGCCCGTCTGCGCCCGTCCACGCCAAGGACGTGCCCAAGGCAGGAATTCCTGCCCATACAGCGTCTGCACTAACTTACAGTTCCGCAGCCTTAAGGGCTCTCAGCATTAGGAGGAAGTGCTTCCACCAAGTTGCCCCGGACATATTATGGGGTTCCTTCGCATGCTACAAGTGTAGACATGAGTTTCTTGACAGCGCCCCTACAGTGCCCAATAAGACTAGCCCCCCTTTCTCTACTCGTAAACTTAAATTGCAAGGAGGACTTATTAACGCAAGGTCTCTCAGTAAACACTGCCAAGATATCAGAGACTTAATACTGGACATGCAACTGGATTTCCTGTTTATCACAGAATCCTGGCTGAAAGACTGTACCAACCCGGATATAGCCATTGCACTCCCCCCTAATTACACCATCCACAGGAAGGACAGGTCAGAAGGGAGAGGAGGGGGATTGGCCATCATCATCCGTGACTCCCTTCCCTGCGCCACTGTAGACATAGCCTCTCTCAAAGGCGCTGAAAGCCTAGGCTTCCGTATTTCTCTGGATGCCTCACTGTCCTTTTCAGGAGTCCTCATTTACCGGCCACCTGGATATAGCACTACTTTTACGGACTCGCTAGGCGACGCCCTAAGCCAGCCACTTCTCAAATACGCCAATTTTACTATGCTAGGGGATTTTAACCTCCACTTGTAATCCAAAGGATCCCCCGGGACGGACAACTTTCTTCAAATAACTGAGCTCCTCACTCTAAAACAACTTGTGCAGCACCCCACTCACCAGGCTGGCCACACTCTAGACGGAATCTGCTCCAATTTTTCCACTCCTACGGTGTCCCCTCCCATCCCATTTATTTGGACAGATCATTACATGATTCCACTGATCTTAGATTACCTGTCCACAGACAGCCCGGACCGCTCCCCCAATTCCAAACCCTGCCGTAATTGGTCCAAACTTATAAACAACCCCAAGCTTCGGTCTCATGCTCAATCTTGCACTCCTACCCTCACAGGTAACCCGAACCAAGATTCGGGCCACTTTCATACCTGGATCTCCAACATTTGCAATGATCTGGCGCCCCTGGAGTTTCAGAACAGAAAAGAGAAAAGGAAATCCAAAGCTCAGAGACCGCCATGGTTTACCCCTGAGCTAGCTAAAGAACAATACCAGTGCAAACATTTAGAACGTAAATGGAGAAAGTCCTACACTATCGAGGATAGGCGAGCCTACAAAGCCTGTAGAAGACTCTACCATGCTTATATTAAAACCACCAAAACATCATACTACTCTAAAGCTATACTAGAGTCTAAACTTGACCAAAAATCTATTTTTAAAATAGTCAACTCCTTTATGAATCCCAAGGGACTAAAGAAAGACCTTCCCCCTCACAATCTTTGTGTAAAAATATCTCTAATTATTTTGAAGAGAAGAAAATACAAAAAAAAAATTCCCTTACCCCTCCTAGCATCAAGACGGAAATCTCCACTCCATCTCGAACCCTCGCAAATCTCTCTTCCTTTTCACCAGTTTCACTGGACTCCACACTCAAGGCCATAATGACCTGTAATTCAGGATCTCCTTTGGATGCCTGCCCCCCCAGGATTCTACATAAACTCATTGACACCGTCAACCCAGTGGTTAACCAAATAGTTAATTCCTCGTTAAACACAGGCATTGTCCCAGAGGACTGGAAACTCGCCCTGGTTAAACCCCTTAAAAAGAAAGAAAACGTAGATGCATCAGTCCTCTCTAACTTACGCCCGATCTCGTTGCTCCCGGTGCTGGGCAAAATAACGGAGAGGTTCGTACTTAAAGAGCTTTCAAACTTTATTGAATCGAACAATATCCTCCACTCTCAGCAATCCGGATTTCGTCCTAGACACTCAACGGAGTCGGCCCTCCTAGAGATCACAGAGGTGTTAAAAACCCTTGCTTACTCGGGTAAGAAAGCCGTTCTGATCCTCCTGGACCTTTCCGCCGCGTTCGATACCATCTCTCATGAAATCCTTCTGACTAGACTCGAACGCCGCGGTATTACGGGTACCGTCCTGGCATGGATTAGATCTTTCCTCACCAATCGCAGACAAACCGTTGCGCTAGGCCCCTTCCTTTCCACAGAGAAGACCATAACTACAGGTGTCCCTCAGGGCTCCTCCTTGAGCCCTCTGTTGTTTAACGTTTATATGGCCCCCCTCATCTTCCTTATAAAATCCTTTGGAATTGAAGTCACCTCATACGCTGACGACACCCAAATGATCGTCTCCCTGGACAAAAATAATAATGAAGCCGAAAGCAATCTCCAAACGTGTCTCTCTCAAGTCATACAGTGGATGAAGAATAATCACTTACAATGCAACACTGACAAAACTGAAATCCTACCCATTGGCACGAATGTAACTTTCATCCCTGACAGTTGGTGGCCGAAAGGCACCCCACCTCCACCGGATACGGTTAAGGTGGCCAGAAACTTGGGGGTCAAGTTTGATTCTTCCTTATCTTTCCTTCCTCATGCACTGGTAACGGCTGGCACCTGCTTTAGCATAATGAGATCCTTGAAGAAATTCTTTGATCTGATCCCTCTGGCTGCCAAGAAATCTGTAACGGTTGCTCTTGTCCTCTCACGTTTGGACTATTGCAACAGCCTGTTGGCTGGTGCTAACAAAGCCACAATAAAAAGATTGCAAATCGCACAAAACGCGGCAGCCCGCCTGGTCCTTGGGCTCCCATGTACATCCTCGGCATCCTCGGCACTAAACACCTTACATTGGCTCCCCATCCATAAAAGAATCCTCTTCAAAATGCTTCTGATCACCCATAAAGCCACTCGCCGGGCAGGCCCTAGGTACCTTACAGCTCGCTTCTCACCCTACATCACCACCAGGACCCTTAGATCTTCCTTGGCTAAGTTGCTAAAGCCACCCCACTTTAAACTCACCACCAAAGGAGGGAAAACGGTCGCCTACCTTGGTTCTAAGGCATGGAACGCACTCCCTATCGGCCTACGTACGCTAGAATCGGAAACGCTCTTCAGGAAAGCATTAAAAACCTGGATCTACAAATGCCCAGATGACCTTTGCTTTGCATTAATCTAACTCTTCTCCCTCTTTCTTTTAATTCCGGTTTCTCCTACCTCGTCCCCTCAGTGCCAGGAGGCTCCTCGCGGAGTGACAGTTCGCGCTTTACAAATGCACTTTTACATTACATTACATTACATTCTTGGTATGTGTCTGTCGTCTCTTCCACGTTTTTAAGCCCTGTTGCCACTTCACCGAGTCTAGTGTTAATCACTATACTCTTCATTACACAAGTAGGCATTTATGTCTTTATTCATTGCTGCTGTACTCATACATGTATCGCCTTAATGTAAATGATTTATTTCATCAGTGTTTCTAGTCTTACATTTGCCATGGAAATTTCAACTACTTCTGTTGTAGGTCAACTCTAGTAATGTTATCACAGGAAATAATTCCTTATTTACTTTTTCTATCACATTTATTAATTCATGTTTGAGTTCTTTGATACAGTTGCTGGTCTTTTTTTATATTTTCTTTCCTTCGGCACAAATAATTAGTATTTGTTATTTGAGCCTTCTTCAGTGTGGTATATTTCATGCTTTCCTTCATCTGTCACCACCCCTCCTACCTGCAGTCCATTTATTCCTCCCATTGCATCTTTAATTTCTTCTTTTATGTTAGCTATCTTTTTTCATACATGACTGTAGTTAGCAAGTAAGAGGTGTTCTCCTTTTATTCACTCCCTAAATAAATCTTGTATAACAAGACCAAGTGTGATATTTTCTCTACCTTATTGACAGTATTTGTTTAATCTCACTTCCAGGTATGGATTTGTGTTTGCTCACTTTATGCTGTGATACAATATTTCTAAATTTCTGTTGTTTCTAGATGCTGTTAATTTACCCATTCACCTTTCCTTCCTGTTTCTTGCTTTCACCTTTCTTTTGGTGTCAGTGATTGCCTGTTTTTATCGCCTTACTCTTTTTACCTGTGCGTATCTATTTCTTTTGCCTTTTCATTTCTATTTCTCCAGCTCTTGTTTTTCGGCTGTTTTCTGTTTCCCTTTCTCTTGTACTGGCTTCATCCATGCCTATTAGTAAGAAGGACACCATCACATCTGAGTAGTCCACTGTGTACTAGGTTAGTGACTTTTTCTCCTTTCTCTGAATGACAATTCATCTCTGTTCTCCTACCAACTCTCTGCCTGTCACTTGGTCCCACTCTACTGACTGCTGTCCTCACTTCTCTTCATCTCTGCTTCTGTCACCTCTTGTATTTTTTCCCCCGACTGGCTGACTCTTTGCCGGTGCACTCTTTCATTTGAGTCAGTCCTTGCTCTCTCTCATATGGGGAACATGTGTACTGAGACTGGTTGTGGTTACTCTCTGACCAAGTTTCTTTTTAATCCTCTTTATTCAGAAGGATAAGTGAAGGCATGCTTTCTTTCAATTTCTTAAAGGCCACTCAAAAGAAATTGTAAACTCATGTTTTTGTAGGGGTTTGCTGATGGTGATGGTATGTATAGTTTTACTAAGTGACAGGTATATGCTTCAAAACACTTGTTGACACTTTACTTAGGAAATTAGGAGGATCATTAAGTGGGAATGGGACTATGGGAGTCTTTCATTGGCTCAGTCCTCAGCTATTAATAAAACCTGCACATGACAAAATTCTATAGTTAGCAATCTTGTTGATTTATGCTAAGATAGTACCAGTACAGAAAGAAAAAAGTAATTGCTTAATTAATATAAATAATTAGGATAATCATAAGTATCTAAATAGATTTACAGATCTCTATAGTAAAGCCCAAAATATCACTGTCTCACCTCCAAAATATGTATTTTATAATATTTTAGGGAAGGAAGGCACACACAATTCCTAGCATGACATGACATAGAGAGGTTGGATTACAAATGTTTCCTTCATTTCAATCAGTCTTCTAGTTGGTACAACCCCTTCATAACGCCTACTTCCTGAAGCATCCTATTGATTAAAGCTATTGGCATATAAAATGGAGGAGATGATTTCATGCATTAGGACACTCAGGAACACAATAACTTGTTCAAGCATCTACAGTGGAACATGACTGAGTAACTTTGAAATTTATAACAGAAAGGAGCATCCTTTCCTCTGGAGGGGAAAAGCATATGTTATGAAATTGTATTAGGACAAGCCTAAGCCATATTTTGTGTTGCTTTTCTGAAATAGAGAAAGACACATGCGAATGGAACACTCATGCATCTAAAATAAAAATTCACCTTTCTGCAAATTTACATGAATGATTGTCAATGCAGCCTGGTGTGGCCAAGTAATGTTAACTGAATCACACCTTAATTAATACTTTTAGCAAATTAAAACGTGTCTACAATCACCCCTCAAATAATTAATCACTAATTATCACCCTACACTACTACAACAATTCTTTTATCATTATTATTTTTTAATATTTCTTCTCCTGCAAGGTTTTCACAGGTCATAATACCTTCCGTCCTTCACAACACCAAGAGCAATCTCCTCTTTGTCAAAAGATAAATCCACTCCTGGGCCCCAAAAGTCCTCTTCTGTGGGAGGGTCCCAAACTCCTTCCTCCCCTGAAAAGAAACCTTTTTGCTTTGTTTGTAAAAAGCAAGGCCACTGGAAAAATGATCCCAATTGTCCAAGGGTCAGCCATAAGGAGAATGTTCCTCAAAGCACTACTACCACTCCTCCTGGTACTGCAAGTAGTAATCCCCCAGTTGATAGTAGTGCCCCCAGAAAGTTAGGTGGGTTCTCATGGGGAACTGGGGTGGACCCTGGCTTAGTAAAGTCCCCCTGACAGGCCTCCTCAGTCAGTGATTGTGGCATGGGATTTGCCACTTTTACTGTCAGTCTTAATTCTTTGGGCAAGTACAGACAGGAGCCACTGATCAATGGTCATAAAGCTGTGGCCTTTAGGGACACAGGGGCTAGTGTCACCATGGTGACAGGGAACCTAATACCTCCTCACCAGCTTTTACCCGAGTTTAAATATCAGGTGACCAACATTGATGGTATCAAGACAAATCGTCCCATGTCTATAATCAATCTCAGCTGGGGAGGGGTCACTGGCCCTAAAAGAGTGGCAGTGTCCCCAAATTTACCTGTAGATTGCCTCTTGGGCAATGATTTAGAAACTTCAGCCTGGGCTGAAGTAGTACTCCAGGCCCATTTAAGAATGTTAGGCCTCCCTGAGAAAGTTGGTGGGACCCTTAGGGACTCAGTCCACCCAGGGACATTTTGGAGGAGTGGAGCCTGAAAGAAGGGCCCACTCTACTCCACCAGAGAGTAAAGGGATTGAAGAAAAGTCTTCTTCCCCCAAACTATATAGGTAAGGGTCAGCTTCCTCAGGGTATTGATCCTACCCCTTGGGGAGGAACTGCCCCAGAGGTGGTCAGGCCTGTCCTGGCAACACCCGTGATGGCAGGGGACCCTTTCAAGGTGGTACCCAGTCTGGAGCAGGTATCCTGTCCCTCTCTACCCTACCTCCATAAGCCTAGGGCTGCAGAGGTCAGGGAGGTCAGTGGACCCCTAAAGGCCCACTGCCCATAGGAACCCCCTCATCAACAGATTAGGAACACCCAGTCTAGTAGCACTAGCCAGGTGAAAATTCCTCAACACACTGAGGGATCCCTCTTACCCTTGGGTAGTGACCTCCCCCAGATGGACTCTGTTGGGCAAAGGCAAACCTGAGACCTGATGGTTCCAAACCTACCCTGTCCCTCTACTGTTCCAACCAAAGGGACTCAACCCCCAGCTGTAGGCAGCCGAAGGTTGACTCCTAGGGCCAGATATAACTCAGTCATGGAAAGAAAGGCCTCAGTGGCAACCAGTGCTCTGAGGAAGCTGAGACCGACTTATTTAGGGCCTCACTTCTCCACTCAGGCACCCCACCAGCCTTTTTCTTTGCAAAAACACCCTACAGGTAGTACTCCCAAATTTTGGAGAAAAACCAATACCCTTAGGGGTAGAGACTCCTTAGTGGACCATAAGACAGGGGGTGTTCATGCTACTGCAGAATCTTCCTTATATGGCCACTTAGTCAATAAAGTCTCAACCGGACAAGGATAGTCTTATCTCCTTTCGTTTGGGGGGGTTATGTAGGAAGGTAGGATCTGACTGGATGGTTACCCCCACTTTTTTCCTGGCATTTTGCTTGTTTTTGACTAGTCTGACTGGGATCCTGCTATCCAGGACTCCAGTCCATCTGCTTTCTCCCTTAAATTTCTATGTATGTTCTTTAGGTACACTCCAGATTGGATACTGGGGTACCCTTATCAGTCCCTAGTATATGGTACACCACTATGGCAGGCCTTATCAATCCTGAAGGCAGGTTGCTGGGTTTTACGTGAGAGAGTGCCCCTGCATGAGCAGAGCCCCTCTGCAGCCTTTGCAGACCATTCTCCGGGGCTGTCTGTGATGCAGCCAGACATATATGTTTAAGTGCATTATAACCTCGCGGTAAAGGCTAACTTTAAAACGGCTGCTTAGAAACATGTCGTGTTTGGTGTCAAACACCTTGGAATCATACCTCCACATCGGTAACTGGTGTGGGAGGTATGATTCCACCCTTCCAGAGGGACATATGTGGGTCACCGGTCTACCCACTACCAGCTTTCTCGACCTGGGCAGCACAAAATGGACGCTGCCAGCCACAGACATGATTTTGTTCTCCTGCTGCTGAGCCAAGCTCGAGCAGAGGAAGGCATGACAATAGGCATCCTGTCAAAGGGAGGTGTGACCACCTCCCAGACAGGGTTTAGTGTATTGGGGCTGGGTGGGTGCACTCTGAGAGTGCCAGAAAGTCTGCACTGGGGGCACATTTGGTGTCCCTGTGCACAGTCCAGCTCAAACCAGTTCTGGGAACCATTGGCTCCTGCTCTGGCATGAAACTGGACAAAGGACATGGGTGTAGCCACCCCTCTGTCCTGCCCCCCCCCCCAGGAGGGTCCACAGAATCTTTCCAACCCCTTCCCGTGGGTATAAAGTGGGTTCCCTGACTACAGGACTTTAGATTTTACCTGGACAAGATTCTGCTAAGAAGAAACCAAGTACTTCAACTGCCTGCACGACACTGGACAACTGAAGAATCTCCCTTGGAGTAAAGGTGTTACTACCCTGCAAAAGCAGGCACCTAAACGCATTTGAACCGTTTGCTTCTCCCGAGCTCCTGAAGACTCCGAAGATTTCTGCAACACAGGAGGTGGGTTCCCGAAGGTCCCTGAGGTCGATCTGCCCTCTCAGTGATTCTGAGACCAGTATCCCTGGTGGGGACCATGCAACCCAAACCCCTGTGCACCGCTTACTTTTGCAATTGCATATGCTTGTTGATGATTCCCGAGCTTGTGCATTGGACTCCGTGTAGTCCTTACCTGAGCAGTATTTGCACTGAAGATATCCGGCCTCCACTCACCGAGTGTCCTGTGGACTGGTGATTTCCAAACTAGCTTGAGGTCTCCTCGCGATCCCTGGTCCGTTGGCCTGTGGGTCCTGGCGAGGGTCACCTTGTTTGTTCTTGGACTTACCTGGTTGCTCCAGATGTGCCCTGACTCTCCATTGCTTGGAGAGTCCTATGGACCTTGCTGTCCACACCGTAACCTGTTTACTCTCACCCCGTGGGTTGCATTTGCCAAGGCTTGTTGGTGCTCCAGCCAGACATCGACCCCTCAGCACTCGACATCGTCCGTGGGACAGCTCACCTTTGGATCCTGGTTGCCCTCGACATCTCCTGGTCCCCGCGGCTGCAGAGTCAAGCAACCCTTCATCGCACCTGAAGCACTCAACATCGGTGGGCATTAGACTACTGAGCCCCTGATCACCTGAAGTGACCGAGACTCTGTCCCCTCTACTTTCAGGTTCTTCTCACCTAGAATCCAGGCTTGGATACCACCGGAGACTCTTCCCCCTTCAGGTATTAGTATTTCTCTGCAGCTCTCCATTGAAAACGACGAAGGTTTCCAACACCAGTTGACCCCTATGCACCCTGCTCCTCTGGGATCAGTAACACGGGTACCTCAGTATTCACTGTTGGGTTGGCCTTAGAACCTCCTATGTTCCAAAGGGTTTGCTCAAAGTCCTCATATAAGGGTCCTTAAACTGTACCTTTACAACCGCGACTTTCCCACATAGTTGTACGGAGCACACAGTCGTGTTTCCTCACTGCACCCGTCCTCCGTGGGCTCCCTGTGTCACTCCTCTGGGTGGTTCCTTGGGCTCCCAGCGAATATACGTGCTCTAGGCACTGTGTCTAGTGAAGTCGTTATTGTTATTCCATTTTTTTAGTATATGGTTCGGTCTCCCCCTGGAACCCGCTGTGTAATTTGCTATTTACGAATGTTCTATTGATTCAGTATTGTGTACTTTGTGCCCTAGTCTTGTAGAGAGTGTTATATAAATAAATACGTATTTTTACATAACTACTGTGTGGTTCTCCTTTCATTTAGTCATTTAGAAGGTGATATTCTTGTAAAACAAGCTGCTTTACATTCCTTTAAGATTAAGCCTGAAGGCTGCTCTCCACAGCTACTACTAGAATAGCTTTCTAAAGGTTATCTTTGACCTCATACATCATAAGGGTTGTGTGGACTGGTTCAGGGTGCCCACTTTAATTAGTGGACAGGATATACCAGGCCACCTTCTCACAATGGAAAACAAATGAAAAAAACGAATACAAGAATATAGAATGAAAAGTCGAGAATGGAAGAAGAAAAAGTGAGCAAGAAGTAATGAAAGAAGAATAGAGAAAGAATTAAATAGAGTAAAAAATAAAAAGAAAGAGAAAAGGAGAAAGGAAATGGGATGTCGTAGAAAGAAAGGTCAATTGGAGGAAAAAGAAAAGAATCAGGAAAGAGTGAGACAGACAAACAATGGTAAAGAAACAGAACAATGGAAATTAGATAGCAAGGTGAAAGAGGGAAAGAAATAAAAACAAGAAGAAAGTCAGAGAGACAATGGGATTCGGTCTGCCCATTGCTTAACCACTGGTTGGTTTTCTTGTCAATCTCATTTGCTTGCTTATTCACCTATGACTTTCCTTTGTGTTTTGCCACTCCCTCGGAGCATAGCTCCTTTACCATTCTTTTGACTGGATGACGTGTATCCTTCACTGCTTGCATTCAGAATTGTTTTTTTCTTTATTTCAGCACTCCATGAAGGTGTATGAGTTTTCTTCCTTTCTCTCCCTTGTGCGATTTCCTCCACTAAAAGCTCCAACTCTGCACTTTATACATTTGTCCCACTCCCCTATCTTGTCTGTTGCCTTCTCATTGTGTCTGCCTTTTATTTCACTATTTATCCCTCTATTGTTACCACTCCTACCTCGCTACCCAATGAACCACCACTAATTGCTCTTCTCCACCGGTTCCTCCATTGCTCCACCGCTGCTCATGCACACAGGGCCAGATTACAAATCTCGGCAGTGCGGGGGCAGGTGGTACTACACCGGCATGCCCCCAAACCGCTGAGACTCCCCGCCGCCTACCAGATAACAAGTTATTTGTAGTCTGGCGAGCAGGCAGGCAGTGTGGCGTTCCCAGGGCGGTGCCCCTTTGAAAAGCTAAGGCACCACAATGGGGACGCCTCACAAGGTTCCTGTCCATCATGGACTGAAAAGTCCATGCTGTGCAGGAACTTTTGTGCATGCACACAGGGGGGCACCTGTTCTTCGGAGGAACCACCATGTAAACCCTGGAGAAGAGGAAACTCATAATATGCTTGGCGGGACCACGGCAGTTCCGCCAAGCAGATTGTGGCCTCCTGACCGCCACACCACCTCAAGGGAATGGCGGTTCCCTGGAGGCGGTCCGACTGCCCAACTCGTAATGGGACGGTCAGACCGCCAGTGTGGAGGTGGCTGGACCGCCACCACAAGTCTGGTGTTCCTCGGACTGCCAGACTCATAATCAGGCCCAGAGTGTTGGTTGGTTTGATGAGTTTTAACTTTCTCTGTTGTCAATGTATGAAAAGTAATAGCAGGCAGATGCCACTGGCTGGTGCTGTCGACTCCTTTTGTTAATTTTTGAAGAGAGGGCATCAGGCATCAAACTTTTCACTAACTTCCAACCATATTTTGTTCTATATTATCTTGAACGATTAAGCCCATAAAGATTTTAGTCTTGCGGAAGGTGGCATTTCACAAAACATAGAAACGAGGCAGCCTGAACAGACTTCCGTTCCGGTGAAGTTGCCCAATATTCAGAAGAAAGCAGCCCAGTCTCAACAACAGGAAACATCTGCGTACTGTCAATGCTATCTGATCTCAGCAGCTTCTCTTACAACTACCAAGCACTTTACAAGTGTATATGCAGCACCCATGACACGGCTGCGCCCAGGGGCCATGCTTAACCGGAATCATTATGCCCTATAATGGGGTTGATGCTTTAAATACCGGTTGGTTAATTAAGTATAATGTTTTACAGTTATCCACTGTCTAGAGAAGAACCACTGTGCTACAGATATGTATTATGCTATGTGTCAACATATCAATGTAAGCAGGGTCACTGCTGGAATTATGCGGCAGTTGAGGACCAACTAAATGATGCTGCAAGAAAATATAAACTATGTGGCACAATTGTCGTCTATACATATGTTAGCACTGTCTGGGCAAAGCTTTCACCTCACTAGCATCGGTTTAACACCGAAATACAGGAATCAAGAACTTACGTGTTACATGCCGCTGCACTGCAACACGTGTGTCAATGTTTTAAGTAACTTTTGCTCCGTTCAAGCTATAAGTAATTTTTTTTTGCCAAAACCTGCCATTTCAGCAGAAGATTATGTGACAAATGCCATAATTTATAATTATGCGAGAAATTCTTCAGAATCGCTTAATTCTAGTGGTCTGACTATAAGCTAGTTTGCCTGAATGCACAAAGGTCAGAGGTTATACCTAGGCTTGTACGGAAGAGGCCTGAGCATGGCAGGCCTCGCATAAGATTTAACCGGAGCGGTGAAAACCAAGAGGTTAGGAGATGTGTGGGCTCATGGGCACGGAGTGTGATGACAGGAGTAAGGGAGAAGAGGAAGAGAGTGGGTGTGCATAGGCAGGTACCATCAGATACATTTATCCCATTTGAAAATGGGAGTTCCACCACTTCTCAGCGTGAGTTTTATACACGTAATGGTAGAGCAGCAGAATTTCTCAATAGCAAACAGATAACCCAGGAGAGTGAGTGAGTACCCCTCAATAGCAAACAGATACCCCAGGAGAGTGAGTACCCCTCAATACAAAACGGATACCCCAGGAGAGTAAGTACCCCTCAATACAAAACAGATACCCCTCAGGAGAGTGAGTACCTCTCAGTAGAAAACAGATACTCCAGAATAGCAAACAGATACCCCAGGAGAGTGAGTACCGCTCAGGAGAGTGAGTACCCCTCAACAAACAACAGACACCCCAGGAGAGTGCGAACCTAGGATGCTTGTTTCCTGTCCTTGTTTCCAGTCCAGGGAGGACCTGGCTTTGCTGTTGGGCTGGACTATTCCCATGAAGCACAGGGTCAAGACTGATTTGCATATGGCTGGGTTCAAACTGGAATGGCATGGTGAGCAAAAAACAATGGATTTAGGCCCAGATCTCTGTACTGGGGCGAATGTATGACATTGTTCTGCATTCTCTCCATCAACTGTTGTTTTTTGCATTTGTCACCCCGAGTGGGACGGGTATGCCCAGACGTGGGTCCCGTTCTCTCCATGCCACTGGAATCAACCTATCCTGGCTGAAGAGGGGTGACACCCCGAAACCGGTCCTAGGAGGCTTGTTTCCATTCAAGGGAGGACCTGGCTTGGCAGTTCGGGCTGGACGGTTCCCTTGAGGCACAGGGTCAAGACTGATTTGTATATGGCTGGGTTCAAACTGGAATGGCATGGTGAGCAAAAAAATTATGGATTTAGGCCCAGATCTCTATACTGGGGTGAATGAATGACATTGTTCTGCATTCTGTCCATCAACTGTTGTTTTTGCATTTGTACCCCTCAACAAAAAACAGATACCTTAGGAGAGTGATTACCCCTCAATAGCAAACAGATTCCCCAGGAGAGTGAGTACCCCTCAGGAGAGTGAGTACCCCTCAATAGCAAACAGATATCCCAAGAGAGTAAGTACCCCTCAATAGCAAACAGATACCCCAGGAGAGTCAGTACCCCTCAGGAGAGTGAGTACCCCGCAATAGCAAACAGATACCCCAGGAGAGTGAGTACCCCTCAATAGCAAACAGATAACCCAGGAGAGTGAGTACCCCTCAATAACAAACAGATACCCCAGGAGAGTCGGTACCCCTCAGTAGAGTGAGTACCACTCAATAGCAAACAGATACCACAGGAGAGTGAGTACCCCTCAATAGCAAGCAGATACCCCAGTAGAGTCGGTACCAATCATGACAGTGAGTACCCCTCAATAGCAAACAGATACCCCAGGGGAGGGAGAGACTCCCTCTTCCAAGATATTTCGTAAGGGCAATTTTGCCCTCTTGCTGGCCAAAAATGTACCGGACAAACTTCTGCAGAGCCGGTGTGACCTAGATGGACATTTTGTACATATTAAAATTTCCCTCTATGTCCAGGTTCTAATGTTTGCCTCCTTTTATACCCCGATTCACTCTAAAAAGGCTACCTACACTGCCCTGTTTCCAATCATTCGCCAACACCCTAGAACTAAGCTTGTCCTGGGAGGAGACTGCCTCGTCCATCCGGCGGTCCCTCTTTTCACAGTGATAGTTGTTCCTGTCCCTACCCGTCCTTGCTAAGGGCTAAAGCTCCCTGGCCTCCTTCCTTTTTTTGTTCACTCCTCTCGCCCTCTCCGCTGGGGACTACCCCTTCCCTTCTCTCTCTCTCTCTTTCCTCCTGCGCCCCTGGTCATGTAAGGGACTCTGCGGTACACGTTTGGTATCCTCTCTTCTTTCCATGTCACCTTTGGGTGTTGCAGTTTCTGCAGGCTGTACTTATCTTCCTACTGCCCCTGTCCACCTTGCTCATCACCTGCTCTGGTCCCTTCCTCCTCATCTCTAGTTGCACATTGTTTCCAGTGGTTTCACCTTCCTACCAGGTTGTCTTTTGGTTGTGTGGTTGGACTTTTGCCATTTGACATAGAGGTTATCCGTGGTTATACTTTGTTTACTTTGCTTACTTAGTTTCTGTTTCTTTTAATAAAGAAGGTTTCAAAACTGAAAAAAAGAGTAACCAAGTGAATGAACTGTAGAGAGGGGGTAGCAATGCACATGCTCCTGATGCCCACACCCATCCACAAACAGGTTCAAGCCTGATAATAAGAGAGAGAGTATAGAAAGGTGGAAAATGTAAATGTAAATGTTGTAGACTTGTAAAGCGCACAGCTGCCCCAGCAACGGGGCGTCCCGGCGCTGTAGACCGCTGGGGAACCCGTCCTGGCTATCCCTGTGAGATGGTCCCTTTCTGGGTATCTCCAAGGTGAAACCAGGCATCCCCGGCGTCTGTGGGGGGCCGTTGTAGAGATGAGGCAAGCTTAATGCCCAGAGTTGCCGAGTGTGTTCCTGGCTAGAGTAGGTACCGAGGCGAAAATTATCGAGTACGTTTTGACCCTGGTCCACGACCCTGCCGCGTCGGGAATTGAACCCTGGTCCCTGGCCGATTCTCTGCTTACGGGTCTGCCGCCTCTAACCAGTGAACCACACCTCTCCACAGTGGGGGAAAAGTGGGGGAATTACCATCCCAGGGTTCAGTATCACATCACTGCTTATATCTGCATCCTGTAATGTGTAGTGTTACGTTTTCTGTGTGTATGAAAGTACTTTCTGTTTACCAAATACAAGCAATGAAGGAATGAATGAAGAGATACTTAAAGCACAATTGCTGCTTCAGAAGTAGCGTCCTGGCGCTTGCATGGATCAGGTTAGAAAGGAAGGTTTCAGCTTGCAAAACAGGACTTTTTTTTATCTGTGCCTTGAACAGGCCTTCACTGGAAATGGTCCAAAGGGAGGGTGGAAGATTGTTTGAGAGACCGCGGGCCAGAACCCAGAAAAATCTTCCTCCAGATCTGGCTTTCCGAATCTGGGGATAAACAGATGATTGTGGTAGGAGGAACACAGTGCCCTCGTGGGAGAATACCATTTAGTGAATAGCGTATTGGTTTGGACTTTCAAAATATTGTACTGCTTGGTGATTGTTGAGTCCTGAACTAGAATCACCCTTGCACTTCCTCTCTGAGAAGCCTCTGATTGCTTGCCATCATTACCACTGAGAGTCAGGTGATAAAGGGGTGGTGCTTGGCCTTGTATGCAAAGCCTTAATCGGATGGACCCCATGATATCAGAGGAAAATCACTCCAGCACCTCCAACTGAGGCCCAGTAGCCCTTTATTGGCCCCCAAATTGTGTCTGACATCAAGGTTCAGTTAATAATAGAGAATGGTGTTGGGCTTGGCCCTTTCTATGGGGTCATCCCTAGACTTTTTGCCTTCACTCCTCCATTTTGCTGAATTTGTTTTTGTTGGTCTTAGGACTCTGTACACTTTACCACTGATAACCAGTACTAAAGTGCTTGTGCTCTCTCCTTAAAAGATGGTAGAATTGGCTCATACCCAAATTGGCATATTTAATTTACTTGTATGTCCCTTGTAATGTGGGACTACATGTGCCCAGGGCCTGTAAATTAAATGCTGGTAATGGGAACACAGCACTGATTGTGTCACCCGCTTACGTAGTCCTTTAAACATGTCTCAGGTCTTCAATTGCAGCCTGTGTGTGCAGTTTCAAAAGACCATGTTGACCTGGAAAATTGAACCCTTTGCTAGGCCCAAAGCTTCCATTTTAATACACATGGCTCTCCTAAAGTAGGCCCTGGACAGCCCAGAGGGCAGGGTGCAGTGTATTTAATAAGTTGGACATGTAATTTTTAGTTTTACATGTCTTGGTAATGAAAAATGCTTAAATTCATTGTTCACTACTGCAAGGCTTACCTCTCCTATGACTGGGTGTGGCTGACAGTTTGGCTTTCTGTATTCCTTCTAGACAGCCACTCACAATACAGAGATTAGATGTGTCTGGATGGGCCATCACTGGCAGGACGGGAAGGAGGAGCTGGACACAGCCCCACTTACTCTTAAATAGCCTGTGTCCTACCTCCACATAAAGGGCTACATACCCTCTGTAGTTAGGCTGGAGCCAGGGCACGGAAGGCAAGGCACTTGTGTACTTCAAAGTCCTACCTCTAGTAGCTTCTCTCACTTCAAAGGCAGAATGCGTATAAATATTGGACCTCAGACACCAACTCTTCAGTACACTTCTGGACCTGTGGATGCTCAGCCAGAAGAAAGGCTACTGTGCTGCTGAAAGACTGCTACTCTGCTGGACTGCTGCTCTTAAGAACTGCTGCCCTGCTGTGCTGACCTGCTGCCTGCTGCCCTCTTGCTTGAGTGAGTCGAAGCGAGCCTTCAACTGCTGAACTCAGGACTCTAAAGTGACATTAAGGGCTAGTTGGCTGGTCTCCTGACTTGAGCCTCAGGGAGAGAAGGCCCCAACAAACTCGAACTCAGCACCTGCATACTGCTATCTGTGAGGCTACCCTGCCAAGTGGTGCCACTCCAGTCCTGGGTCCTTGGAAGTGGACCTAAGGTGCACTGCCATCCTCTGTGAACCCAGCAGAACCAACACATCTCCCCTGCTCAATGGAGCAACCCTGAGCAGAACCGACACATTACCTCTGCTGTGAGGGTTTTCCCATCGTAAAGTACTCTATATCGACACCGTAGCTGCATTGGAACCACAACCTGTGCATAGCTTGCCTGACGCAGGCCTTCACATCTCTCATTAATGACAACCTCAACGCCGCTGCAGGTTCTCGCATCGCAGTCTCAAAGCTCCTTGGAACCAAAGCATTGTCTTGACTCCAACACAAGACTTCGCATCACAAGCCCTACCAACTGGATTCTCAATGACAACACAGGACCTAACTTTTCAGATTCACCACTCTTTGGAACAGATGCGTCACCTCAGCTGCACGACACAGTCTCAGTGCAGAATCTCGCAACGCTCCACAACCAGGACC
Organism: Triturus cristatus; assembly: GCF_964204655.1. Taxonomy (NCBI): domain Eukaryota; kingdom Metazoa; phylum Chordata; class Amphibia; order Caudata; family Salamandridae; genus Triturus; species Triturus cristatus. The sequence goes on from NC_140595.1 coordinate 153,973,501, forward strand.
TAAGGTCCTTCGTTCCGCAGGCCTAACTGAGTCCCTGTAGCCGGCCTGCGCTTCATTGCAGTTGGCCTGAACTTGTGACTTTGTCCCGATCCGGCACCACCAGTCCTCCACAGTTGTCGCTTTGTGCTTTTTGGCGCTATTTTCACTGAAATCTAAAAAATGTCATATCTCCCGTTTTACTGATTGGAATTTTGTTGTTTTGGTCTTGTTTTATTTATTTAGAATTATTCTATTTTTCTAAACTGGTGTGGGATACTTTGGTGATGTTTTCACTGTGTTACTGTTTGAAGTGTTGCACAAATACTTTATGCATTGTTATAAGTTAAGTTTGACTGCGCTCTGCAAACTACCAGGGCGTTGAGCACAGGTCAATGTAGGGTTGCTTGTGAATTCACCTAGACAAGGATTGTGGTTTCTGCTTGAGTAGGGTCTTAGCCCCTCAACCAGCAACCCAGTTTCTTAGAAGTGGAAACAGAGAACGTGTCCACAGGTATATCAGAGAAAAAATATAAAGTTAAAACTCCAATATACAACCTATAGACATGCTATCTTCACTTTTACACATCTATGCTCCTGCAGGGCAACCTAAGCCCAGCTGTGCAACCAGGTGAGTGAGAATATCAGTGTCTCTTTTTCTCTCTCTTTTCTCATTACTACTTCCCCTGTCCTACTACAAATCTCCACAATAGTAGTGTGAGATTGAGCTGTGAATTTGACAAATTTTATTGAACTGTATTAACTACCATCGCTCCTGTTGGATCTGAACTGCCAGATCGATTTGTCTTGACATCGAAGGAGATGTGAAGCAGTGGCTGGCTGCAGGGCAGGGCAGGGCCTGTCCCATGGCAAGGTCCTGTCTTTAATATTTTTAAAGAAAGGTTCAAATACCCTTCATTGGGGTTTATGGACACTTGCAAACTTGTATACCTTTGATGGACTTCTTGAGCACTTTGTTGGCCTGACAGACGGTATGCAAGTGCTGGGGCATGTCTGACAAGGTCCAAGACCACTTTCAGTGGGTTTGCAGACCTTTGACCTTGGTACACTGACAAGCAAAGCCATCTCTTTGTCAGCAGCCCAGCTCCATGGCACCAGCCACAATGTTAGACAAATACAACTATCCTGGGTTTAACATTTGCAGATTCCCTCGCATTCTAGTACAAAGTAACAACCTTATCAAGAGCACTAGCTTCCAATCATCAATGTCATGCACACATTTTCCACTCCTGCATACCTCCCATAGAATAGGAGTGGCCTAAACATGGATTAGGAAGTGTGGGGGAAGCGGGGGATAAATCCCCCCCAGATTTTGTAGTAGGGAGACAAGGGGGACAAGGTTGGGGGGGGGGGGTGAGGGGACAAAATAATTTCCCCTCTCTCTTCTGTCAGTCATAGGGCCATTGGCATGTCAAAACACTAGTGCTTTGATGTGCTAATGGCTCTGCACTTGACCTGAGACCTCCACTTTTGTTATGCTGCAAACCTCCAGAAATTATTTCTCACCTCCTACTCACCGCTACGGCTGCCTGCATTCTGTACTGCCAGGACAAAGAGAGAGTCTTGAGGTAGTTTGTTGTTTCCTGTCTGCATCCTGCCCCTCCTCAGCCTGCCCCTACCTTATTTGACTGTTTCACATTGTGCAATTCAGTCACTCAAAGGCTAATGTTTTGTTGAAATGTTTATTTTTAGCAGTTGAACCTCAAATTAGCATCAGACATAGTCTAAGCACATACGTTAGGTTACGGTGTGTCAGATGTGTGGGTCTATCCTGATATTTACACAAATAACAATTTAACTACTCCTAGCTTTTTCTTATTTCTTTTGTAGCCCTATTCAACCCAATCCAGGGTGTCCGAGTGCTTTACATTACACATTCACATTATACACTGACAATAAACCATATGTGTGTGTATAAATTTACAGGATGTGTTACATAGGATTGTGAGGGTTAGAAGGTGTAGGAGTCACATGTCCTTTCCTTCATAATTCGCTGTGCTATATGAGAAGGATTACAATTTATGAACTGCAAGGTGCTAAAGGATCTCTATGTTAAAAGCAATAATCCACGTATCCATCTACATAAAATAAAAAACTGTCATCTGTGTGTCACATGATGTGCTTTGGGGAGACATTTTAACCCTCTATGCTCCTTTAATTCAATACTCGGACTAGACAAACCACCTGTGTCTCCAGCACGTGCATTAACCTCCAGAGTTATCTTACCATTATTATTACTTCCTGAGATTTACTGGGTACATAAAGATCTATGCAGCAGGTGCCTTAACCCCATAAGATATTTTAAAATGCAGACTGTGAAACCAATTAAGTAAAACATATATAGTGTCATGTTTCTCCTTATTGCCAATTTCTTTTTGGCAGAGTTTTAATAAGTAAATGTATAAGTAGAGGCCTAGGCCTTGCTGCGGGTTTTCATCACTTTTTTGCACAACTGGGACACAAAATCTAATTTGGTAAATATTGTAATGTGCTCAAATGTACTCATGATAAACCTGCTTAACATATGCAAGGTCTTTTTTTTTTAAAGAGTTTTATATAGTGCAAACTCGACCTAAAGGTTTCAGAGCACTTTACATGGGCACCGGTTACGCTACAGACAGACATGTTAATTTTTGGTAGGCATGGGGGAGGTGAAGTGATTTGCCCAGAATCACAGGATATTAAGTGTCACTGCTGAGATTCAAACCCGGTTCACTAGCTTTGAGGTCTACCACTCTAGCTGTTATGCCACACCTTCTACCCTTAGAATTCTGTGTCATTTTTCACGATATCACTTCCTGTGAGGTCATAGGTTGTGAAGTCATACGATGTGATGTCACTTACATACTGCCTAACCTGGTTAGGGCCCCACTTTTTTTAGGACTTGTACCCTGGTGGGAGAAGTATAATGGAGACCTGGTGTTGGTGGTTGTAGAAGGCTGACTTAGTGTATGGTGCACACTCTCAGGAGTGATGCACCGTGCACTAACCAGGCAACCCTTATGGTGATTTTAGTGGTCTGGGATAACCATAGAAAGCTCTCAAATTGGGAGCTGTGGAGAGCAGTCTTCAGGCTCATCTTGTAGTGTAAAGCAGCTTGTTTTACCACATTTAATCGAGAGTGTAGATTAAGTGAAAAAGAAACACACAGTGTTTATAAAAATAAGTCTATTTATTATGTAACACAATCACTAACACATTGGCATATCTCTTACCCGTAGATATCAACAATACACACAAGAATACTTCAAAATAATTCAAAATAATCAAGTAAGTGGCACAAATATACACTGGTCTCTAGGGGCAGATCAAACCATATACTAAGAAAGGGGAATGTGAACTACAAAGGAGAACAGGACTTGGACCAAAAGACTCAGAGGAGCTGGGGACACATGGAACCACCCAAGGTAAGTACCCAGGAATTCCACGGAGGATATGTGCAGAGTGGAAACACAGCCAATGGAAGTCAATGGAGAAGTCGCGTTGCAGTATTAAAGAAGAAGCACCCTTCCCAAAGGACCCTGCAGAAACCCTTTGTAAGACAGGAGGTTGGAGAGCAACCCCTACCGTGGATGTCCAAGGAACCAGGCTACCTGCACAAGGGAAGCCGGATGCATGGGGGTGGAGTGACTTTGGAACCTGCCGTAGGCAACAATAGAAGACTTCGAAGAAGAGGCCTCTGGAGAAGCCTTTAAAGGAGTCTGGTAGAATCCAAGACTGGATTTGTGAAGAGGAGAACCTGTAAGTAAAGGGGACAGAGTCTTTGCCACTCGAAGTGACCAGGAGGCACGGAAGGATAATGCCAACCGATGCCGGAAGGTTTGAGGGTGAAGATGGTGACCTTGTCGCTGCAGCTGTAAGGACCAGACAACTCCGAGAAAGACCAGGAGCCGTGCACGAACTGTCCCACATCCAGCTGGTCAGTGTCCGGTGGAGCACCAACAAGCCTTTGTAGCTGGAACTGGCATGGAAAGCAAAAAGTTGGAACCGTTGGGACCTGCAAAGTGTAAGGGACTCACCAATTGCAGGAGAGTCAGCGCAAGTCACGAGCATACAGGGGAGCCCACTTAAGCAAAGGAAGACCCTCAAGAGGACCCACAGGCTGAAGGCACAGGAATCACAAGAGGACCTCTGGGAGCTTACCAAAGATGGAGGTGTAGAGGATGCAGTGAGTATGCTGATCTTCGAGTATAAGGTGCAGAAAGCTGGAGCTTCCTGTAGCCCGAAGATCACTGGAGTGCAGAGACAACAACCCTTGCCTACGGCTAGTCGACACCTTGCACAGGGGTTTGGTCCCAGCAGCTCCGACTAGAGATACTGTCCTCAAAATTGCAAAGTCAGCTCAGGCCTCTAGGGAGCCGCAGAACCACCACTTGTGTTGCTGGGCCTTGGAAAGTCCGTAGGATGACAGGAGCAGCAAACCGGTTAGCTTTGTTGCGGTGCCTGCATTTGCAGGGGAGTGACTCCTTCACTCCAAGGAAGATTTCTTCAGATGTTCTTGATGCCCACAGGACTTCTGAAGAACCTGGATGAAGCACAGACACAGACGACGCAGAGGACTTGAAGAACAGCGAGACCAGTAGCAGCAGAAGACTTCCTTGATGCAGTCTCGGTTCCAGTCAAAGTACAACAAAGTCCAAGTGTTCAGACAGTCGAAGAGTGTTTTGGTTTCAAAGGTGAGTCTTGTTCCATGATGAATCTGAGGACCCACCCATAGAGGTGTTCTTAAGTATCCTAGGGAAAGGGTTGGAACGACTATGGGATCCCTCAAAGTGGAGGACAGGACAGAGGGGAGAATACTCCCCAGTCCTTTGTCCAGTTTCGTGCCAGAGCGGGAACCAAGGGTTCCTAAACAGGCTCAAACTGGAGTATGCAAGGAGGACCCCAAATGGGCCCTTCAAAGCAATCTGGTGGCCCGGGAAAGGGCCCGACCCCAGCCCAATACACTAAGTCCTGTCTGCGAGGAGGTCCAACCTCCCTGTGATAGGAAACCCATTGATCTACCTTCCCCTTCTTGAGCTGAGCTCAGCAACAGGAGGGCAGAATCGTGTCTTTGGTCGGAAAACCACTAGCTTGCTGGCAGACCCTGAAAGGCTGTTACCAGGAGTGCAGGGGGGTGCTCCAAGGAGCCTCCCAGTGCATGGGATCATACTTCCAGCACTAAAATCCGTGTTTGTGTAGCATTCCAACATGTTTGATAACAAACATGACCAGGTTCGGTGCAGCCATTATATAGTTAGACATCTCGTAATGACTGATGTCCACTATATACCTTAAAATGGCTGAGCAAACTTACAAAGCCTCGAGAATCGACTCTTGGGTTTGTAGGAGTCTCCTGCTCATGCAGGGGGACCCTCACACTTGTAACCAAGCACACTGCCTACCACAGGGGTGACTTATAGGTTTTAAGAGCAGTGACCTCAGATATAAGGAAACTTTTATCTGTCGTGAGAGGTGAAAGCATCATCTCACACAGGCTGCAATGGCAGGCCTGTAGTCAGATTTTAAGTGGACTCCCATGGGTGGCACAATACATGCTGCAGCCAATATTGCCTCAACCTCTTCGAGGTCCAGACCACCGCAAAGGCCTCCCTCTCAATAGCTGACCAATGCTTCTCCCTGGGTGTCAACCTTCTGCCTATAAAAGCTACTGGTTGATCATGGCCCTCTGCATTAAGCTGTGATAATACTGCACCTATCTGAGAAGCATATGTCTGGGCAATGAATGGCTTGGAGTATTCAGGACTTTGCAGAATTGGAGCAGACAACATGGCTTGCTTCAGGTCATCAAATGCCTTCTAACAGCTAACTGTCCACTGAACATTCTTAGGCAGCCTTTTGGAGTTTAGATCATTAAGGGATGCCACTATGGATCCGTAGCACTTAACAAACCTCTAGTAGTACCCAGTCAGGCCCCAAAAAGCTCTGACCTGAGTCTGGGTAATGGGAGCAATCCAGTCCCTGATGATCTGAATTTTGCTCTACAATGGTTGAACTTGGCCTCCACATGCAAGGTGGCCCAAGTACACAATCTTAATCTGCCCTAGCTGGCACTTTGTGGACTTCATAGGAAGGCCTGTCTTCTGCAGGGCCTCAAGTACATTTCTGAGGTGGACAAGGTGATCCTCCCAGGTGGAGTTAAAGACAGCTATATCATCTAGATATGGTGCACTATATGCTTCCAGGCCTGTTAAGACTTTATTCATCAGCCTCTGAAATGTTTCAGTTATATTTTATAAACCAAAAGGCCCACTTGGGGTTGAAAATTGTGTTTTTGGTTTGGCATCCTCATAGAATCTGATTTGCCAATAAACAGCAGTCAGGTCCAATGTACTGAGACATTTGGCAGAGGCCAACGTATCAATCGGTTCATCTGCCCTTGGAATTGGATGGGCATCAGTCCTAGTAACTGCATTGCGGCCTCAAAAGTCAACACAAAACCTCATCTCTCTTACCATTCTGGGTGTGAGGTTTTGGTACAATGACTACAGAACTGGCCCATGGACTATCATCTGAAGGCTCAATGACCCCCAACTACTGCATTTTTTGGACCTCTGTCCTGATGCAATCTCTGACATGGTCTGGCTGTCTGTAAATGTTGCTCTTCACAGGCAGGCAGTCACCTGTGTGCACTTTATGGGTATACCAGGAGGCTTGACTTGGTGTCAAAGAAAAGGAAACTGATTGAAAACTTGTCTGCAATCAACTTGCTGTTGATCAGAGAGGCTGTCTGCCAAGACTGCTCCTTCAAGTGATCAATCAACAGGGTCCTGAGAGAGGAGATCAAGGAGAGGGTCACTCTCTTCCAGCTGTCACTCATCAGTGGCCATGAGCAAACCCATGTCAGCCCTGTCGACAAAAGGTTTTAGGTGCTGCACATAAAGTACCCCACGGGACTTCTTAGAGTACCTAGGTGAACTAAGTAAGTGACCTCACCTTTCTTTTCCAATATAGTGTGGGTGTCACTCTACTTGTCTTGGAGAACTGTTGCGGCCACAGGTTCCAACACCCACACTTTCTGTCCTGGCTGGTAAACTGCCAGTACAGCTCCTGGCAGGCCTCAAGATTTTTGCCGGCCTTCTTCATTTACTCAGCCAAGCAAGTACCCAGGCTCAGTATATAGTTTACTATGTCCTGTTTAGGAAGGCTTAGAAGTTGCTCTCAGCCCTCCTTAACTAGACACAATCGACCCATAACTGCATATCGAAACAAAAGTTCAAATGAGCTGTAGCAGGCCCCCTTTTGAGGAACCTCTATGTAGGCAAAGAGAAGGCAAGGTAGTAAGACATTCATCATCATCATCAAAAACTTTATTTCAGTTATTTGCTAACCATAAAAGACACATAAAATATACAATACATTATCACAGAAGCACCAACCATTTCATCAGATGCAAGTGCAAGAAGAGAGTACTTTGAAAATATACGCACAGAAGTGGGACATAGTTTCACTGGTCCAGTCAGTTTCTCAGTCTAATACATAATTTTAAAAACTCCTTGATTTGGAGGATACTGTCGCTGTGCAAAAGCTGCAAGTACAAAAGTGCTGGCCTGATTTGTTTAAAACCAAGTTTTTTAAAAAGATTCACTAAAAATTGTTTGCGTGGAAATTCATAAAATTTACATAAAAAGATAAAATGCAGCATATCCTGCGGAGACTTTCCGTCGCAGCCGCAAGGCGCTGCCAATTTATTAAAAATGTCACACTTAGGTCGAATGAGCAGGTGATGGAACTAGTTAAACCTAAATCTGGTCAGTAAAAATTTCTCATGTGAGGACAAAGACCCTTCCAAATATGGCTTGATGGCCGCAGTAGTCTTTAGCATAACATACTTTCTCACACTTGGTTTCTGAAGCTCCACTTCTTCTCTCACAATCCTCCTGTCCAGCAAAAATGCTTGTTTAATGGGCTCCAGATCTCCCCTTGTGATTAGATGTGGGTTGGTAAAAAGTTCAGGACGACCGAGTTTGTCGAAATTTAATTTTAGATATCTTAGCCAAGGAGAGCTCAATGCTTTGTCCAGCGACAAGAAATCCTTAATAATTAAATGTGTTAGGGGTATGTTCTCATTTAGTCAAATTTTAAGCCAAAACATCACAGGGCGTAAGGAAAGCAAATCACATAGATATTGAGACCCCAGCTCCTCGTGTACAACGAGGTTAGCCGTACCAGTGGGGACACACAAAAGACGCTTCATAAATCGATTTTCAGCAATCTGTAATTGCTCACCATTGGCATACCTCCAAATTTCGCTACCATAGGATGCAGTTGCCACAGACTTAGCATTGTACAATTTCAACATAGCACAAATAGGCTTTTTCCCCAGTTTAGTCGCAAAATTAAAAATAGATGCGTTAACCCTCACCATTTCTCCTTTTTTCCTTACAAGATGAGGTTCCCAGTTTAATTTTGTATCAAAGAGAACTCCTAAGTAAGAAAATGTTTTAGTTAGGGGGATTATTTCTTCACCAATCATAAAAAGGAAGGGTTTTTTTGGTTGCTGACCAATTTGTAGTACAAAAGATTTAGTATTATTTACCAAGAGGTCTCTATCTCTCATAAATGAATTAAATGCTGTTAACAGTGATTGAAGTCCCCTCTCTGTTCTAGATATAAGTACTGCATCATCTGCATAAAGAAGTATTGGAATTCCACGCCTGCCAACTCTTGGGCAGTCAGAACAAACATCCTGTAACACACCATCTAGGTCGTTAATGTAAAAGTTAAAAAGAAAGGGGGCCAGAATACAACCCTGCCGGACACCCTTTCCAATACTAAAATCATTTGATACACTCAGATCCAGGGAGTATCTCACATTGGCACTGGTGTTGCAGTGTAGGGCAACCAAAAAATCAACCAAACCGCTATCAACCCCTTTCGACCTCATGGACTGCCACAGCTTTCCCCGGTTGACACAGTCAAACGTGGAGGACAAGTCCATAAAGGCAAGATGAATGGTACCTTTCTGTATTATGGTATATTTGCTTAAGATCAGGAAGAGGTTAAGGCATTGAGTGATTGTCGATCGGCCTTTACAGAAACCGTACTGCGAGGGAGACATAATGTTCTTTTCCTCCACCCAATCTAACAATCTTTGCAGTACAATTCTTCCTACAATCTTGACCATAGAATCTATTAAAGAAATCGGTCGATAGCAGTGTGGGCTACCCTTGTCACCCTTTTTAAAAACCGGGACAATTGTAGAAACACCCCATGATCGTGGGCATCCTTCTTTTGCAGCAGCATTAAAAACAGACTCTAGAATGGGTGCCCAAAAACTAGGATCAGATTTAAATAAATCAGGGGGAATCCCATCCGGACCGGGAGCTTTTCCGCCTGTGATACCCTGTATGCCCTCCAATACTTCACCTCTGTTAAAAACAATCTGTGCACCAGTATTGCTACAGACAGAAGTCGTATCCATGTCCCCTGTGCAGCGGTACAACTTCTTAAAGTGCACTTCCCACTCCTCCTTAGATATATAGCTTTCAGTACCATCTCCCGGGTCCTGTGCCAAGAATGGTTTCCTCATCAAGGCCCAGAATGCTGTGCTACTTCGAAGGGTGGCAGGATCTAAGATCTCTAACCACGCCTCTTCCCTGAGAGATTCCTTATGTCTTGTGATAATATTTTTGTAAGTCTTTCTACACTGCTGAGAAGAAATTGAGGAGGGGAGCTACCCCAGTGTGTAAACACAGCGGGACGGGGGTTAAATGGTGAGGAATTTTACAAGATGTCCCTATTTGAACAAAATGAATTGCTTATAGGCAGGGTATTGAGACACAGTTATTCAGGTATATGCAAAACACTATATATCATATAAAAGCACTTCAGAAAAGCTCTATGTGAGACAAAATTATTAAAAATATCATTTATTTTCGTCCATGTGTTAAAAAATAGGCAAATGCCTATGGCTCCCTAAAACGGGTTACAATCTATAATCCTATTTAAAAAACAGATAAATCAATGCATATTAAAACAGAAAAGTTTAAAAGTCGACGCAGCGTTTCGGTGATTGTGTACAATATTTCACCTTCTTCAGGACTTAACAAACTGTTTATTTCATCTAGGACAGAAAAGAAAATTATCCAATTTTAACATTTATAAATGAAAAAGTGCAGATTAACAAAATAAAATGACAGTGTTGCTTAATTGTCCCACAGTAACCTCTGTCCTATAGCATTTGACAAAAACTACCAGGTTGATCATTTAAGGTAGGATTGTTAATGTCTGTTACTAATGACACTAGATTTTCTATCTCACAAGTTTCTTGTAAATTGTAATAAAAGCAAAAACAAAACTGCATACCTTGTATTAAATTTAAGGCTGTATGAAGTAGTGGAGGATGACCTTCCAGTTGTAAATTTCTGCCAGGTTATATAATTTTCCTGTTTTATAGATAAAAATCACTTTTAGATGGGGCTAACCCTATGGGTCATATGGCCTTATTAATTATGGACAAAGGTTCGCATACCTGATTAGTATATCAAATGATCTTGTTGTTTGTACCACGAGAAGCCACCAAATCTGAATATTGTTTCTTTTCTATTCCAGGACTGCTATAATAGTCATCGATTCTTGTGGTCTCTATTGGGGGTTGAGTAAACACCTTTATTAGTTCAACCAATCTCTGATAGTATGTTCCTAAATTTGGACTCGTACTAAAACCTCTCACCTTAATTCCGAGAGCAAATCAGATTGGATAATTTCTGATTTGTCAGTTCTTAGGGGCAGTTCCTTTGCGTTAGGTGGAAGAAAATTCAATTTATCTTCAGTCTCATAGACCGCCTAAATGTATAAAATGAGTGTCAGATATTTGCTGGAATAACGTAAATTCAACACTATTTTGATCATTATAAAGAAATAATCAGTATATTTAGCTTTAAACACGTCGTTACTGGCGGTAGTTGATGGTATCAATTGCCTAAATGTCTTGTTATTAAAAAATTGCAGTCACAACTATTTTTTTGTATCTTTTGTGTACTTGCATTGCCAAGTTAAATTAATTATCCACGAAGCTCTATTTGTATGGAACAAACAGCAACAACTAAGTTGGAACAATTATTTGACTATTCGTATGAGTTAAAAAAGGGAAACAATGCTGGCTATCCTTGAACGCTTTCTGTGCGCTGAATCCTATGGGCAAACTACAGTATTAGGGGGTTTATTACTGCTCACCTCGTCGCATTAGTTCGGCCTCCCTGCTCTCGTGGTACGTCCAGATCCGGGTTTCCGAATTGATTTCAATTCCACTTTATTTTAAACGCGTTAAACCGGATGCGTTCCTAACGTCATTTCCGGGCAGATCAGCTGTTGATGCTCAGTCTGTGTGTCTATCTTTCTTTTCAGTGACTACGGCGGCCATTTTGTAGTGGGCAAAGTTCAATGCTAATGTTCGTATGCAATTAGATAGCTCGGCATGAACGATTAAGTTCTAAAGTTTTCTATGTTACAAATTAATTAAGACTTTGTTGTATTCGTAATGTCTTATTTAGATTTTATGTATAGGGGTATGAGTATGATAGCGATGTACCGTGTTAAAATGTAACAGCAGTATATGCCTCATGGTCGCAGCACCTTTTTATCAGTCTAAAGTACACAAATTAACTAGTTGGACAAGGTTACATTTTATTTATTTATTCATGTGCTCGAGTCTGCGATAGTGTTAAATAATGATGGAAAACGAGCGGCCATATTGGAGTGCCCTAATTAAAGTACACCTAATGCTATATTCTAGTTTGTCAAAACAATATTTTCTCCCAATTCCAGGGAGGTGGGGAACATCCCTCTGATTAAGCTTAAACCTAAATGGCTAAAAGGTTAGAAATGTCTTCAGCTCATCAAGGAACACCTTATTCATATGTTCTTTGGCTACAGATAGATACAGAGGAAATGGGAACATAGGGAAGGGAAGAAATATTTCACAGTAATCTCTCCCAATCCTCCCTATTATTAAGTCCATTTTTGTGCGTATCAAACCGTGACATAAAATATTGTTCGCGTTTTTTTCTTTTTAGGGCTACATCGCCCCCTCGAGTGTCACAGAGCACAGTTTCAATGCCACACCATTGCAGATCTTCTATTGAATGGTTGGCCTCCAACCAGTGTTCCACTAGTGGAGCTGTCAATCTTTTAGTTCTGATTGCAGACTTATGTTCAGTAATCCTTATTCTAATTTCACGGGATGTTTCACCAATGTATGCCTTCTTGCAAGGACAAAATATCATATAGATAATATTACGGGTTCTGCAGTTTATCAAGCTTTTCATGTGGTGCTTATAACCGTTATGGGTTATGCAGCTACCACTCTTGATGTTGCCACAACTCTTGCATGAGTTGCATGGGAAAGTACCAACAGGGAATGGACTGTTGTTGATGGTACTTTGTTTGGATATTCTGTTCTCTCTGTACGTATGTACTAATTTATTCCGAATAGTACAGTTTCTTCGGAAGGAGAACATGGGTTTAGTGACATTGGTATCATTTCTGTCTCTGAGTAGCGGCCAATTCCTATTGATAATATTTTTAACTTTGTTACTGATGCTGCTGAAGTTCGTTACGAAAATTAAAGGTAGATTCTGAGAATCCATATTTTTGTTCTCTTTTTCTATGAATAACGAATCTCGATTAAAATATTTTGCTCTTTTATAAGCTTTACGTATTAGACTTCTGGGATATCCTCTATCTTTCAATTTTTGCGATAGTACATCCGAATGTCTGTTAAAATCATTGATATCAGTGCAATTACGGCGTATTCTTAAAAATTGGCCGAATGGGATATTATCCCTTTGACACATGGGATGGTTGCTTTGATAGTGTAACATGGTGTTACGATCTGTTGGTTTAGTAAAAAGCTCAACTTTTAGTTTGCCATCCAGATGTTTTATTGTAATGTCTAAAAAGTTGCACTGTGTCTTATCAATATTTGATGTGAAGTTTAAATTGTCATCTCCTAGGTTTAACCAAATGATAAAATCGTTTAAAGACTCGATTGCACCGCTCCATATAAAGAAAACATCGTCAATGTACCGTGACCAATAGGAGATGTTTTCATAGAACGGTGCCGCTGAGTTAAAAATGTGTTTCTCTTCGAAATTGGCTACATATAAACAGGCCAGACTGGGAGCACAGGTGGCCCCCATGCTGGTACCTTTAATCTGTTTATATAGTTCTGTACCAAATAGGAAAATATTATTTTTCAAGATGACTTCCACACAGTCAATGATAAACGATGAATGTGTTGATAGATCACCGTTTCTCTCTTGTAACAAACCCTCAAGCATTTGTACTGTGTCATTTTGGGGTATGTTTGTATAGAGGGCTTCTATGTCAAGCGTTACCAACCATTGCTTATCTGGGTGGTATGCAATACCTTCAATTTTATTAATGATAGAAGTTGTGTCCTTAATGTAGGCCCTCTGTTTCACTACTAATGGCTGAAGGAATTTGTCTACATATTTACTGAGAGGTTCCGTTAGGGAGTCAATGCTAGATACAATTGGTCTCATGGGGGGGTTTTTTTGGTCCTTATGAATTTTGGGTAAACCATACAATGCAGGTATTTTAGGGTTAGGATTTCTGAGGAAATTGTATTCTTCGGAGCAGATGACCTCATCTTCTTTAGCGAAGTCTAAGAGTCTGCCTATTTTTTCCATTAGTGCCTTCCATTCTGTTTTGTTGGATTTCTCATAGTGAAGTGGGTTGTTAAGCATATTAAGCATCTTATTATTATAATCTATAGTATCCATTACTACAATGCTCCCACCTTTATCACCAGGTTTTATGGTTAAGTCCTGGCGGTGTTCCAAATTTGTTAAGGCTATACGTTCATTTTTGTTGAGATTGTTTTGCCACCATGTCTTTTTTGTAAGCAGAGCTTCAATATTATTCTCTACAGCTTTCTCGAATAGATCCACTTTTTTATTTACCTGATTAAGGGACGGGGTCCAATGGGACTTAGATTTGAGACCTGATTTGTTGTCTACAGCAGTTCGATTGTCCTCCTTATCTTTAAAAAATTCATTTAATCTAATCTTTCTAAAAAAGTTTTGTAGATCTCTTTCTAAAGCATACTTATCTACAGGTGTACAGATGGCATAGCCTAATCCTTTTTCTAATAAAGAAATCTCGTGTTCACTAAGGGTTGCACTAGACAGGTTAATAATAGGGGCTTTTTTAAGACTTTCTAATCCCAATGTACCTGACTCCTGGTTCTCATGTAGGGACGTCTCTGTTGGGGATTGTGTGGATATGTACTCCCCCGACCTCGTCCCTGCCCTCGTCCTCGATTCGGACCCGCATTCTGATGTCGTTGGTCCAAAAAAGACAGCGAATCTCTACTTGTGCTAGGTGCGATGTCCCCATTTCTTTTTGAGTTGTCTAATTGCTCCCCTTCAGAGTCAGAGCTGGTATACGAGGTATCAAAAAAGGTTACTCTTTTCCTAGGGAAGTTTCTCTTCGGTTGTTGCCAGTTTGGTCTGTTATATGAGTCTTCGTTTTTAATTTGTCAATACTGACACAAGGCAAATCTAGCCCAACTACAAATAAATTATGGATGCTCTAAGAACATATGGCTTTTCAGAAGAGCAATTTAACAAAATCATTAATGGTACCTCAAAAGAATTCTCGACAATAAGCACAAACAATGGCAATGAGGATAAATGGAGGGACCTGTGGAATAATAAGAAAAAGACCATTAGAACGGAACTGCATGCAGATTTCCTCATTGAATATTGTAGGAAAGGAATTATACCTAGAGGTCTACAAGTGAAAAACGAACCCGGTATTTTTATTAAACATGCTAAATTCATAGAGAACTGGACATTTATAGCCAATCGCTGCAGTCGAGACTGGATGCTGTTGATTATAGAGACAGCACACGAGATATTGATTATTGAAAAGGGTGAAATTGAAGCTATGGAGAACAAATTAAAAGAAGATAACTCACTAGAAGAAGCCAAAAAGAAATTAGAGGAAATCGAAAATGATGTGTCAAGCTATAGAGACTATTTACTTAACAAAAAAGCGAATAAATTAAGGAAGGATGTTCTTAAATACAACTTAGAATATGTTTACCCTTATCTACAAAAAGATTATTACGAACGACCGAGGGAAGACTCATATAACAGACCAAACTGGCAACAACCGAAGAGAAACTTCCCTAGGAAAAGAGTAACCTTTTTTGATACCTCGTATACCAGCTCTGACTCTGAAGGGGAGCAATTAGACAACTCAAAAAGAAATGGGGACATCGCACCTAGCACAAGTAGAGATTCGCTGTCTTTTTTGGACCAACGACATCAGAATGCGGGTCCGAATCGAGGACGAGGGCAGGGACGAGGTCGGGGGAGTACATATCCACACAATCCCCAACAGAGACGTCCCTACATGAGAACCAGGAGTCAGGTACATTGGGATTAGAAAGTCTTAAAAAAGCCCCTATTATTAACCTGTCTAGTGCAACCCTTAGTGAACACGAGATTTCTTTATTAGAAAAAGGATTAGGCTATGCCATCTGTACACCTGTAGATAAGTATGCTTTAGAAAGAGATCTACAAAACTTTTTTAGAAAGATTAGATTAAATGAATTTTTTAAAGATAAGGAGGACAATCGAACTGCTGTAGACAACAAATCAGGTCTCAAATCTAAGTCCCATTGGACCCCGTCCCTTAATCAGGTAAATAAAAAAGTGGATCTATTCGAGAAAGCTGTAGAGAATAATATTGAAGCTCTGCTTACAAAAAAGACATGGTGGCAAAACAATCTCAACAAAAATGAACGTATAGCCTTAACAAATTTGGAACACCGCCAGGACTTAACCATAAAACCTGGTGATAAAGGTGGGAGCATTGTAGTAATGGATACTATAGATTATAATAATAAGATGCTTAATATGCTTAACAACCCACTTCACTATGAGAAATCCAACAAAACAGAATGGAAGGCACTAATGGAAAAAATAGGCAGACTCTTAGACTTCGCTAAAGAAGATGAGGTCATCTGCTCCGAAGAATACAATTTCCTCAGAAATCCTAACCCTAAAATACCTGCATTGTATGGTTTACCCAAAATTCATAAGGACCAAAAAAACCCCCCCATGAGACCAATTGTATCTAGCATTGACTCCCTAACGGAACCTCTCAGTAAATATGTAGACAAATTCCTTCAGCCATTAGTAGTGAAACAGAGGGCCTACATTAAGGACACAACTTCTATCATTAATAAAATTGAAGGTATTGCATACCACCCAGATAAGCAATGGTTGGTAACGCTTGACATAGAAGCCCTCTATACAAACATACCCCAAAATGACACAGTACAAATGCTTGAGGGTTTGTTACAAGAGAGAAACGGTGATCTATCAACACATTCATCGTTTATCATTGACTGTGTGGAAGTCATCTTGAAAAATAATATTTTCCTATTTGGTACAGAACTATATAAACAGATTAAAGGTACCAGCATGGGGGCCACCTGTGCTCCCAGTCTGGCCTGTTTATATGTAGCCAATTTCGAAGAGAAACACATTTTTAACTCAGCGGCACCGTTCTATGAAAACATCTCCTATTGGTCACGGTACATTGACGATGTTTTCTTTATATGGAGCGGTGCAATCGAGTCTTTAAACGATTTTATCATTTGGTTAAACCTAGGAGATGACAATTTAAACTTCACATCAAATATTGATAAGACACAGTGCAACTTTTTAGACACTACAATAAAACATCTGGATGGCAAACTAAAAGTTGAGCTTTTTACTAAACCAACAGATCGTAACACCATGTTACACTATCAAAGCAACCATCCCATGTGTCAAAGGGATAATATCCCATTCGGCCAATTTTTAAGAATACGCCGTAATTGCACTGATATCAATGATTTTAACAGACATTCAGATGTACTATCGCAAAAATTGAAAGATAGAGGATATCCCAGAAGTCTAATACGTAAAGCTTATAAAAGAGCAAAATATTTTAATCGAGATTCGTTATTCATAGAAAAAGAGAACAAAAATATGGATTCTCAGAATCTACCTTTAATTTTCGTAACGAACTTCAGCAGCATCAGTAACAAAGTTAAAAATATTATCAATAGGAATTGGCCGCTACTCAGAGACAGAAATGATACCAATGTCACTAAACCCATGTTCTCCTTCCGAAGAAACTGTACTATTCGGAATAAATTAGTACATACGTACAGAGAGAACAGAATATCCAAACAAAGTACCATCAACAACAGTCCATTCCCTGTTGGTACTTTCCCATGCAACTCATGCAAGAGTTGTGGCAACATCAAGAGTGGTAGCTGCATAACCCATAACGGTTATAAGCACCACATGAAAAGCTTGATAAACGGCAGAACCCGTAATATTATCTATATGATATTTTGTCCTTGCAAGAAGGCATACATTGGTGAAACATCCCGTGAAATTAGAACAAGGATTACTGAACATAAGTCTGCAATCAGAACTAAAAGATTGACAGCTCCACTAGTGGAACACTGGTTGGAGGCCAACCATTCAATAGAAGATCTGCAATGGTGTGGCATTGAAACTGTGCTCTGTGACACTCGAGGGGGCGATGTAGCCCTAAAAAGAAAAAAACGCGAACAATATTTTATGTCACGGTTTGATACGCACAAAAATGGACTTAATAATAGGGAGGATTGGGAGAGATTACTGTGAAATATTTCTTCCCTTCCCTATGTTCCCATTTCCTCTGTATCTATCTGTAGCCAAAGAACATATGAATAAGGTGTTCCTTGATGAGCTGAAGACATTTCTAACCTTTTAGCCATTTAGGTTTAAGCTTAATCAGAGGGATGTTCCCCACCTCCCTGGAATTGGGAGAAAATATTGTTTTGACAAACTAGAATATAGCATTAGGTGTACTTTAATTAGGGCACTCCAATATGGCCGCTCGTTTTCCATCATTATTTAACACTATTGCAGACTCGAGCACATGAATAAATAAATAAAATGTAACCTTGTCCAACTAGTTAATTTGTGTACTTTAGACTGATAAAAAGGTGCTGCGACCATGAGGCATATACTGCTGTTACATTTTAACACGGTACATCGCTATCATACTCATACCCCTATACATAAAATCTAAATAAGACATTACGAATACAACAAAGTCTTAATTAATTTGTAACATAGAAAACTTTAGAACTTAATCGTTCATGCCGAGCTATCTAATTGCATACGAACATTAGCATTGAACTTTGCCCACTACAAAATGGCCGCCGTAGTCACTGAAAAGAAAGATAGACACACAGACTGAGCATCAACAGCTGATCTGCCCGGAAATGACGTTAGGAACGCATCCGGTTTAACGCGTTTAAAATAAAGTGGAATTGAAATCAATTCGGAAACCCGGATCTGGACGTACCACGAGAGCAGGGAGGCCGAACTAATGCGACGAGGTGAGCAGTAATAAACCCCCTAATACTGTAGTTTGCCCATAGGATTCAGCACACAGAAAGCGTTCAAGGATAGCCAGCATTGTTTCCCTTTTTTAACTCATACGAATAGTCAAATAATTGTTCCAACTTAGTTGTTGCTGTTTGTTCCATACAAATAGAGCTTCGTGGATAATTAATTTAACTTGGCAATGCAAGTACACAAAAGATACAAAAAAATAGTTGTGACTGCAATTTTTTAATAACAAGACATTTAGGCAATTGATACCATCAACTACCGCCAGTAACGACGTGTTTAAAGCTAAATATACTGATTATTTCTTTATAATGATCAAAATAGTGTTGAATTTACGTTATTCCAGCAAATATCTGACACTCATTTTATACATTTAGGCGGTCTATGAGACTGAAGATAAATTGAATTTTCTTCCACCTAACGCAAAGGAACTGCCCCTAAGAACTGACAAATCAGAAATTATCCAATCTGATTTGCTCTCGGAATTAAGGTGAGAGGTTTTAGTACGAGTCCAAATTTAGGAACATACTATCAGAGATTGGTTGAACTAATAAAGGTGTTTACTCAACCCCCAATAGAGACCACAAGAATCGATGACTATTATAGCAGTCCTGGAATAGAAAAGAAACAATATTCAGATTTGGTGGCTTCTCGTGGTACAAACAACAAGATCATTTGATATACTAATCAGGTATGCGAACCTTTGTCCATAATTAATAAGGCCATATGACCCATAGGGTTAGCCCCATCTAAAAGTGATTTTTATCTATAAAACAGGAAAATTATATAACCTGGCAGAAATTTACAACTGGAAGGTCATCCTCCACTACTTCATACAGCCTTAAATTTAATACAAGGTATGCAGTTTTGTTTTTGTTTTTATTACAATTTACAAGAAACTTGTGAGATAGAAAATCTAGTGTCATTAGTAACAGACATTAACAATCCTACCTTAAATGATCAACCTGGTAGTTTTTGTCAAATGCTATAGGACAGAGGTTACTGTGGGACAATTAAGCAACACTGTCATTTTATTTTGTTAATCTGCACTTTTTCATTTATAAATGTTAAAATTGGATAATTTTCTTTTCTGTCCTAGATGAAATAAACAGTTTGTTAAGTCCTGAAGAAGGTGAAATATTGTACACAATCACCGAAACGCTGCGTCGACTTTTAAACTTTTCTGTTTTAATATGCATTGATTTATCTGTTTTTTAAATAGGATTATAGATTGTAACCCGTTTTAGGGAGCCATAGGCATTTGCCTATTTTTTAACACATGGACGAAAATAAATGATATTTTTAATAATTTTGTCTCACATAGAGCTTTTCTGAAGTGCTTTTATATGATATATAGTGTTTTGCATATACCTGAATAACTGTGTCTCAATACCCTGCATATAAGCAATTCATTTTGTTCAAATAGGGACATCTTGTAAAATTTCTACACTGCTGAACATCAGCTTTTATCCTAGGTTTAGACGCCAATGCTACTCTTAAATGTCTGGCGGCTTTTGAACAATCCTGATTAAACCACCTAGGACCTTTTTTGGAATCCGATTTTTTGATAGGTACTGATAGTAGCTGAGATACCTTCACCGCTAGACGGTAGAAAGCATTTAGGACAATGTTTGGGAATGCACCCTCTTGTGTGCATAACGTAATTTCGTCAGCACAAGTGGTTTTAATTTCGTTGTACAGCCGATCTGGGGTTACCATGGACCATCTCAGTCGACGTCTGCCATCTGTGGTATTCACCCTACCAATAAGGGATTCAACTCTTTCTTTAACTATCAGTGGACTCCTCATAAGAGCAGTGAGTGGATTATGGTCACTAAATTCACTGACTTCAATAGAGAAGAATCCCACAAAAGACTGCATTACAGGTGTTAACAGGATAAAATCTATAAAAGTTGCCCTACCATTCCCCTTAAATGTTGGGGTATCAAAGCACTTATTCGGGGCCATCAACGCCATCATAGGAGTTAATTCTAACTCATTAAGCATATCATTGAGGTGTTCCCCCTCAATTGAGTGCTCAAAATGGAAATTCTCACAGTACGGGCAATTAAGTTCCGTAATCATTTTAAAAAGAGGGTCTCCACAGGGATGGACATTAAAATCCCCGACCACCATGAGGTTATGAATACAGTCCTTCATGGAGTTACTAATAAAAGTATTCAGTGTTACTATCTGACCAGAGTTAGTGCTACAGTTAGTGGCATTATAAAAATTGACCAGGCCGGCCATACAGTTATCTCCAATTAAAACTAACCCAATAATGCCAGTGTGGTTTGTTATGATTCTCCGTACCTTACAACATAGTACTATAGAGATAAACACAACCATGCCCCCTTTAGGTCTGCCCCTAGTAGTTGCTACTGCCGGGACATAATAGGCCTTATACCCTTCCAGGAAGTAATTACAATCGATTGACCAAGTTTCCTGTAAACAGATAACTTGGTACTTCTTAATGTACTCAATCCAGTTGCAGTCCCCCATTTTGGTACCTAGACCCGCAATATTCCAAGAAATTATATTATTAGAGTTTCTGACAGCCGAGATACTTTCCATACGTTCCTGATCCTCTAAGCCCCGAGTTGCCTGCCCAACGGATGCCTCATGTCAGTCACACAACTCTAAACCCGAAAGGGCATCAAATCTGTTGTGAGTTACAATATTAAAGCAATTACCTCTCTGTAATCCCACATTGTGTACATATTCTCCATTGGGAGGTAGTGACTGTGAGAGTATACGTGATCTAAGAGGGCCAGGGGTTGGTGGATTTCTAATCAAGTGGGAGTAAAAAAACCCCAGTGGGCGTATACAAATACTATTAGGTATGTTGGCCAATGCAGCGGCTCTAAGTAAAACTGTGGCAGCATGTTGAGGATGCCTAAAAATCATGATAATACAGTCACCATTTGTTGCCTTACTAAATGGTCCGATCCAACTCACCCTTCTTGTTGTTAATATTTGATCGGCAAATTTAACGGGAAACCCACAGTTCTTATTAAGCCAAAAGACCGTCCTATTCTTTAATGAATCATGATTTTCTTCAGACACCTGATATGCTTGAGGCTGAATGGGTGGAACATTTGTGAGTACAGCCACATAAGGTGCACATTCAGGTGGAAGATTTACATGACGACTGTTCTTTACATGGCTGTAAGGCAGTTTTCCCTCAAAAGTTCCAGAATCAGTGGTATTCTGCATAATTAATATCTTAGGATCTGATAGGACAGATTCAGCAACAGCCAATGTATTCTGCCTATTAATCTGCCTATTATTTGATAAAATATTTGGTAAATTTCCTTTATTTGTTCCCAGATCCTCCACAGTTAAATTATTATTTACTACGTCTGATTTACCTGATGCTCCGACCAGGTGCGATTTTAGCAGCCCACCTAATCTTTCCACTTCCAAAGCCATTATATCTAATTTGGCTAGCAAAGGTTGCATCAACTCAGCAATTTTTGCCTCTATTTTTCCCTCCTGGGAGTGAAGTAGGAGGGTTAGTGGTTCTGGGGCGATGTTAGAGCTGGTTCCACCCATGCCACTACCCTCTTCTAGATCCTTTTGCAGTACCCCGCTATTAGAGACTCTATGACCCCTCCCTGTTTTAATCTTGCAGTTCTTGCCACCACGCTTAGCTTGTACCTTCCTACACAGTCTCACTGGTCTATGGTGGGGCGATAAGAGTGATGACTCTTCCTCTATTGGTTCAGATACTAATTCTAAGTCATCTACAATCTGATCTGCATGTATTTGTGCTGCATTAGTTACAACAGCCCCACTACCCCCATCCTGTTCATCTATAGGAGCTGGAAACACCAAAGGAGACGATAGCTCTGCACATACGTCAGAGTCATTGCCTCGCCCTAAGGAAGCTCTACGGGTATTATTAATTTGGGTCACCTTTTGCACAAGATAGTTATCCATTGAACCAGCCCCCATGAAGGGTTTATTCGTCTTGACCTTGGCCATATTAACAACCCTAACAGTAATCCTTAGGTCAGAGCACGTTTACCGGGGACTATACCAAGCAGCTAACTTCAGGTAGCCCCTACAGTTAACCACGTTACAAAACACCGTATAATAACTGCACAAGTTCCGCATTACATACGTACAAAGTCCATAGCCCAGTCCTGTCTCTTCTGTCCTCTGAGGGCCTCAGAGGGCCCGCCCTTTGCCCGGGCTTAGCCCGGCGCCGCCCGCACGCGTCCCGTGACGCGGAGGGAGCCTCTCTGCTTTAAGCGCCTCCGGGCGCGCTGGTAGGCGGGACCAGGAAGTGCCTGCCGAGGACTCTGGGAGCTGTAGTCTCCCCCCACAGCGGCCAGCGGTAGTGATGGCGGCGGAGGAGACCAACAGCGTTGCCGTCCCAGGAAGAATGCCAAGAGGTGTGTGCCACCAGGTAAGTGCTGCAAATGCATTCCATTTTAGCCTCAGCTTTTCTTGGGAGTTCAATTATCACACTTTTGACGGTCTTGTGGGACCTTTCACTGGTAACGTATTAAGGGGGCATTTGTAGTGCCACCTGACTTACCACTGGCTTGGCAGATGACACAGAAGCGACAAAACTCCTTGGTGTCTTCAGACATGCCGGGCCAATGAAAGTGAGGGAAAAGCCTGTCCCAAGTCTTGCTTTGCTTAAGATGTCCTGCAAGGGGAATGTTGTGTGCCAGGGTCAATAGGAAACCCCTGAACTTCAGAGGTATGACCAACCTCCTGGTGGCACCAGGCTTGGGGTCTCTACTTTCAGACAACAGGAGCCCATCTTCACAATAGGTCCTGTGGGACCCACTGACATTCCCTGCTTCCTCAGCAGCCTGTTGCTGACTGAGCAGGCCTTCTGCTCCAAACTCAAGTCTTCCGTGGAAGGTCCCCCTGTCCCCAGTAGCTCTGCCTAGTCAGGCCCAAGCTCCTCTGGGACAGTTCCTTCACAGGTACTGAGATTATCTTCTTCAGGAGGCTGATTCTCACTGGGAGTCTGAGAGGGGAATAATTATTTACCCTTCCTGCTCTTTCTCTTGGGAGCTGGCTGGTCCGTTTTCTCAGGATCCATGGCTCCCTCAGGACCTACCTTCTTGCCCTGAGCCCTAGTGAAAGCAAAGACACTGGCTGAAATTCCCATAATTTCTGCACAAGTCCTGAACTCCACTCCAGACCAGGCTGAAGTTTCCAAATCAGTGCCCAGTAGACAGTCTACAGGTAGTCGATAGTCTATACCACAACTCTCTTTGGGCTTTTACTCTTCCCCAGCTGAGATTGACAACTGCCATGGAATGATCTATCCTGACATTGCTAGCATTGGTCACTTGGTAAATCTGACCAAGTAGAATCTGCTCAGGACACACAAGTTTCTGTCACCATAGTGACACTGCGCCTGGGTCCCTATAAGCTAAAGCTTTGTGACCATTGATGACAGGCTGTTGTAGGTATTTAACCAATTTAGTGGGACTTACAATAAAGGTGGCAAGCTAAGGGCCACCATCACAGACTAAAACAGCCTGAATGGGTGTCCTGATTAGGCCAGAATAACACTTCAGTACCCAAGGATAGCCCAGCTAAGCTCTTGGGGCAACTACTACTACCAGTGCTATTTCTGAGGACACTCAGAGGTTTAGGAGTAGTAGTAACAGTATTGGTGCTAGATTTAGCGAAACTAGCATCCTTTGTCCTATGGACGTTTTCCTTACACAAATAGCACCAAGGTTTCTTGTTTGAGAAGGAAGAGGATTGGGACCCACCCCCAGAGGAAGATTCGGAAGACTCTTTCTTTTCTTTAGATTTCTCCCTACCTTTCTCTCAGGCCTTAGAAGAATCTTGCTTTTTCTGGTCACCACCACCATGAGACTTTTGTTTCACTCTGGTGCAGACCAACTTGTCTGCCTTCTTTCCTAGTTCTTGTGGAGAGGTCAGATCCGAGTCCACCAGGTAGTGGTACAGTTGCTGATTTTGACAGTTATTAAGGATGTGCTCCCCCACAAGTAAATTGTACAGTCCTTCATAATCATGCACATTACTTCCATGAAACCAGACTTCCAGATCCTTAATAGTGCTATCTCTAAAATCTACCCAGTCTTCAGTGTTTGCCTTCTGTGTGTCCCGAAACTTAACCATGTATTGCTCACTCTTTATCCCAAACCCATCTATGAGGGCACTCCTCAAGACTGTATAATTGTCTGCATCTTCTTCCTTTATACTCAAGAGTTTGTCTCTACCTTTGTTAGCAAAGGAGAGATGCAGGATTGCTGCCCACTACCCCTGAGAAACCTTCTGAATTTTACAGTCCCTCTCTAAAGCAGTAATTTGCCAATGGATGTAATCACACTCCTGGTAAGGAGGGAAAAACCTGCTCTAGTTCCTAGTGTCAAAGGAGTGTACCCTGACTGTAGGTTCACTAGTGCTGCCCCCATGGGATTCTAATCTGAAATTCTTCCTAGCCCTCTGGGCTTCTAGGGATTCCTTATCTAGGGCCAACTGTACCTTCTTGATTCTGAATGTGGCTCACTCAAGTTCGAGCAGGTGGTATTCCCTTTCTAAAGAATCCTCCATCTTGCTATAGATGGAGGTCCCTATTGAAGTGGCAGAGGAGGTTGAACTAACTGAGGAGGACCTGAACCTCCCCTGAACCCTATGTATCCTCCCAGGAGGAATAAAAGGGGTGCTACCTGTAGGGCCTCCCTCTGTGTCACTAGAACTATTCCCTGGGGGATTAGAGTTCTCTAGTACATCAGACTCCTCCTGGGCATGCTCAGAAGCAGAGTCATGGGTGCCGGGCACCCCTGCTATATCTTCTGGAGCATCACCAAGTTATCCTGCCCATCTGACATTTTTTCTTGGGAGCAATAACTATTCTCTGAAGATTACCTCACTGTTAATACACAACTCAAAATGTCACTTGTAAATAAATCAATATAGTTTTGAGTAAGGCCTCCACACCTTCAACCATTGTTTGAAATAAATGCTCAATATTTTGGTTCGAAGAATCCTAGCATGAGGCAAATTTGCTAGTTTTGAGCATTTTATTGTTTTTGTGAGCCTCCCACATAACAACGTTTTTGTGCTTTGTGCATCCCATTCACTGCTCATATGTGACCTTCCACCCACTGTATTCATTTGTAAGCTTCACAATCAAACACAATGTTTCTGGTGTTCATCACCAACTTCTTGTATCTGAGTTTTGCCACACATCTCATTTTGCATATCTCACTATACCTATCTTCTGTGAGTATCTCATATCTCTCTCTCACCACAGGCTTTTTTACATTGATAAGCATCTCTCTTACACACAAACACTGTACATCTCATTTTTGGGAGCCACTCACCCAAGGGTAATTCTTATTGCAAAATTATCTCATAGGACTTCTTGTATTTTTCTGCAAAAACGCTTCTCATAGATTAGACAACAAAAGTTTCAGTATTGTGTTATATACTTTGCAATGTCTCCACCCTCCAGCCACAGTAACGCAGGTAATTAACTTCCAGTGTTTGAGAACCTATTCTCGCTCTCCTTCTTGTGCCCTGGTAGACCAGGGATTTACAAAAGAGACCCAACTGACTTCAATACTCAAACAGACACACAGAATAGTATACCATGCTCTTAAACCTGCCAGCCTTAGGGTGGTCTTCTGCCAAACTTTTTGCCTGCTTACCTCCTCTTTTTGCTGATTCTTTTTGTTTGCCTTAAGAATCTGAGCACTTTACCACTGCTGACCAGTTCTAAAGTGCATATGCTTCTCCCCTAAACACAGTAATATTGGTGTATACACAACTGGCATATTTAATTTACTTGTAAGTACCTGGTACAGTGGAATACCATATACCCAGGGACTGAAAATCAAATTCTGCCTGTGGGTCTGCAGCACTGATTGTGCTACCCACACAAGTAGTCCTTTAAACATATCTCAGGACTGCCACTGCAGAGCCGGTGCGTGGGCTTTCATATACAGATGCAGAGGTGGATGCACTTTTAGCTGATTCTTCTGTCTTTGTTGATTCCTCTATAGCGCAGACAATTTCACAAACTAGTGAATGGGATAAATTAACAGAACAAAAACGCAGTCGCATTCGTACCATCTTACATGGGACCATACTAACTGAGTACTTACATAACAATGTGGCTCCTAAGGGTTTACTGGTCACGAACACACCGCGCATTTTTCTGGAGGATCCTGTTTTTAGAAGAGACTGGGCCCAGATCGCGTGGCATTGTACACGCGACTGGCTTGTCCTAATTCTAAAAACAGCTCTTAGATTATCTGAGGCGCTTATGGTTGAAATCCAATTGACAGAAACGCACTTTCAGACAACTTTGACTGGTTACAAGAAAAAACTGGACGAGCTTAATAAAGAGATTAATGAATATAAAGATACTCTTACAAGGTCAAAAGCTCAAAAATTTCAGAAAGACCTAAAGCGTTTCTCATTTATTAAAGTTTATCCATATGCTAACCCAGATTACACTCCTCCAATAAACAGTAACGACCAAGTTGATACGACTGATGATAATGACTCTTTCTCAAGTGGTTCAAGTAATGAGAGTATGAAATCTAGACAGCGGGGTAGAGGCAGGAATAGACCTTAGCAATATCAACCGAATTGGCAACCCCTCCCCAATCGAGGGGGTTTAGGTTATCATAACCAATTCCAACCTCCTCAATTCCCTATGATGGGTTGGAATCCTGGTTACATCCAGTTGCCTCCTTTTCCACAGAATTCTTTCCGCCCCCCTTTTTTAGACAGGGGCTGGCGTGGACGAGGAAGGAGAAGAGGAAACAACCAGGTCCACTGGGAACAGGAGGAAGGGATAGGGAACCATACACGCAGCAAGGCAGGGACCAGCAACCAAAGAGTCTAGTTACGAATCTGTCCTCAGTAGTTTTAACTCAGACTGAAAGTAAGGTTCTCGAAAGGGGATTAGGATTTGTCCCTACTGCACGTTTGGATCGTTTCTGTCTGCATTGCGAACTTTCTGAATTCTTCAGGAAATTGAAATTAAAGTTCTTCTTTGAAAAAAATGAATCTGATACCCTTGTAGATCATCCTAGTGATACTGGTTTACGCTTAAAATCGACATTCACCCCCCCCCCCCTCATTTGATTCCAGCAGAAATAGCTGCGTTTGAGCAAGCAGTTTTCAATGATGTTGAGTCATTTCAGGATCAAGGAACTTACACAAATGTGAGTTCTGCAGATTTTCAGGCTCTTCAATCATTACAATCTAATCCCTCCATTGTGATAAAACCAGCAGATAAGGGGGGAGGAATTGTGATCCAGAATGTCAAAGATTATGATCATGAATGCAGACGGCTTTTGAGTAATTCTAAGAACTACACTCCTTACTGTTGACCCCTCACCACATCTGAAAGCAACCATATGCAATCTTGTCGAACATGCTGAGATAAGGGGGTATATCACCAGATTTTCTGACAAAGGGAAAAGGTGTAATTCCATACTTTTATACCCTGCCCAAAACTCATAAAAACAAGTTACCACCTCCGGGCCGCCCAATAGTGTCGGGTATAGGATCTCTTTTAGAGCCTCTTTCCATCTATTGCGATTTCTTTTTGAAACCCATAATCCAAAATACCCCGACTTATTTAAAAGATACAAAAAGTTTTTTGGCATCTTACAAAGATTTGAGGGTAGACAATGATAATACCATTCTTGTGTCGCTGTATATAGAGAGCCTCTATACCAGTATTCCCCAGGACGATACCATCAAGGTCATTGGGGAACCTTTGGGCTCTATTTCTTGGTCGTTTCAAACATCGAAACAATTCATCATTGAGTGCGCTACTTTGGCACTTACGAAGAATTTTTTTGAATATCAGGGTACACTATACCTCCAGTCCACGGGCACTTCGATGGGCAGCACTTTTGCGCCTAGTGTGGCGGGGCTCTATGTTTATGATTTTGAATGCAAGTACATCTTGAGTCCGTCTAATCCCTTTTTCTCTTTTCTTTCTTTTTGGAAGAGGTATATAGATGATATTTTTATCATCTGGCAGGGCCCTGAAAGTGCCTTACTTGATTTTTTGTCCTGGATCAACACTTGTGATCCAAATCTGCTGTTCACCCATACCTTCAATAGAGAAGAGATGGTATTTTTGGATGTGGTTGTTACCAAAGCAGATGGGTTGTTGTTGACGAAAACATACTACAAACCCACTGCTAAAAATAACCTTTTGACTTTTTCCAGCTTCCATCCACGACCACTACGGGAAATGTTACCTTATGGTCAATTTTTGCGTATTCGACGCAATTGTAGCAGGGTGGATGATTTTCATACACAGTCCAAGGAACTAACACAGAAATTGAGACAGAGGGGTTATCCAGAAAGAATTCTGACTAAGAGTTGCAAGAGGGCTAGAATTCAGCCTAGAGAGATTCTCTTGCAAGATTCTCCTAAACAAGTAACGAACATTCCACTTACGTGTGTAACCAACTATAATGTTGCCTCAAACGCCATTTCAAAATCTATCAAAAAACATTGGCGAATATTGAAGAGCAATAACATCAAATGGGAAAAACCTTTATTTTCGTATAAAAAGGCTATGAGTTTGAAAGACTCACTGGTTCACACTAGACCAAGGAATCTCAAGAGTTCCATCGATACCTCTGTCCTTAATGCGTGGGGTCTACCACCTATTTTGGGTCACTACCCATGTGGGTCATGTAGTGTTTGCCACCTAACGTCTCCCACTAAGACATTGGCACTTGAAACTGACAAAATTTGGACACAACAAGGCCATACAAATTGTAACTCCAACGATGTGGTCTATCTGATTACCTGTCCCTGCGATCTGAAATACGTGGGAATGACCACACGGAAAGTCAAACAACGTATTGGAGAGCATCGGAGTAATATCCGTTGTAAAAAAAGCATCACTAAACTCACTGAGCATTTTTTGCGTTTTAATCACACTGTGGATGATCTACATTGGACTATCATTGAACAAGTGAAATCTTGTCAACTGTTTGAAAAAAAACAACGCTGGATTTATCGTTTATCAACACATCTAGTGGGTTTGAACGATAATATTCCTTGGGGTACAGTCGTAAGGCGTAATAACTAATGCTAACGACTAGTTCTGGTATTTCCCCCCCCTCCCCCCATTTTTCTGTGTTGTTCTTTTAAAATCGAGCCTGACACATACCATGTGAACTTTATTGTTTAATCCCATCCTGATAATGTTAATGGTTTTCTGAATACCTTGATGGATTTAAATGGGATTTATAATACAATATCCTGAGGGATTTAAATAGGATTTGTTACATTGCTTTTTCCTATTTATCTATATCACGCACTTTGAGGCTTATTTGCATACATCCAATGGCTGCAGTGTTATTTCATGTGGCTTCGTTCTTCTTCTTTTTTCACAAATGTGTCCCTGTTTGATCGTGAATTGTCTGCGCTCGTATAGATATATGAGTAAAGTTTTATCTATTTGGAAAGAGAGATTTGCGCTCTAGTCTCTCTTTTAACATCAAGCGGGTTGGTCCCTTCTTCCTGTTGATGCCGATGACGTGTTACGTGGAACGGCAAGCAGTGATTGCACGGGACTTCCCGCCATTGCGTGTGTTTTTTCAATTTAAACACGAATGTTCTACACTTTGCTGACTCCGGGCTCGGTGGTATATTTAGGTTAAATAACCCGGCAGTGGACTTGGATGATGTGAGTACCGCTCAACTTTTATATGTATGATAAGATCTGTGTTTAGCGGTACATTGTGGAGTATGAGATAGCGGGATAATAACTAAGTGTGCTTTTCCCGTTTATCTTCCCGCTTTCAGTTGTTCTGTAGTCCCGCCACCCACCTTCTTGCCCAAGGAGCATGCTGTTTTTCTGTACACGTAAGCCCTGTTCCATCTTTTGTTTTCCTATAAGGCAATTGTTGTCACTTTGAGCATTGCTCTAATGATTTTACAAGGAGTGCCAAGTTCTACCGTGTTTACACTTATTTCATAAATCATTTAATATTGGCTCATTGATCTAATGGTACAATTGAGCTTATCTACCTCTGTGATCTAAATCAAAAGATTAACATAGCAATTTCACTCGTGGCTCTCTATAAAGATGGGGAGTTGCTGAACACTGTTATTGATTATGCTAGTGTAATGATCTTTTTGTCGAATGTGTTTGTGCCTAGCTTTATATTCAATCTGCATTTTGAAAGAATAATATATGGACCAATATATACGTTGACACAACATATATGTTTTTTTCACAGATACACTGAGGGCTTGTTGAAGCTGTGGAAGTCCTTTTTCTGAAACCGTGAGTTTGACCGGTTTTCTTGCACCTGAGGTTAGGGTAAGCCTTAGCAAGCTTATACCGCCAAGGTGCAATATTTTTGTTTTTTATAGGTCCTGAAGAAAGCTTTGTAAAAAACGATTATAAGTTGAAACATGTCGACCAATATAGGATGTATCTGACCAATTTAAGTCAGCATTAATCATCCTTCACTGTTTTTAAAATTTGTTCTAGTTTCGTCACCATTAAAATTGCTTGTGGGCGAATCTTGACTTTTTAAATTCCATTTTTTTCATTTTTTTGCACTCATTATTCATTCGAATCCCTTTAGTCTGAATTTTGCGCTCCGCTTTAACAAAGCCTCGAAGCACACCAGATGTGCAGTAGGCAGTTAGGCACCCCTAGTGGAACCCTATGATGAAGCATGTCACCAACTATGTTGGTTCTATGAGGGTTCTATTTTTCATATATGATTGATTTGTTTTGCTGGCACTTTTTCCTTTTCAGTAGGATTAGTGTTTGTTTTCCTCTTTATCACACTCTTTTGTTGTTATAATGTGTAATGTTACTGCCATGTCAGCTTGGTATTAAAAAACCCATTGCCAAGCCTTATCCGTCCCTTTTATTATACGTCACCCCTAAGGAAGGCCCTAGGTAGCCTATAGGGCAGGGTGCTATGTTACTAAAAGGTAGGACATTTACTTCTAAGTTTTGCATGTCCTTGTAATGAAAAACACCTACATTTATTTTTCACTACTGTGAGGCCTACTTCTCTCATAGAGGAACATTGGGAATTCCTTAATACACTCTTTTAATCTGTAATTCCTGGCTAGAAAGGAGTAGCTGTGTCATGTTTTATATCCATGGAATAGCAATGATAAATCCTCTTTACTGGTAAGGTTGGATTTCATATTGCTATTTTAGACATGCCACTTTTAGTAAGTAAACATTTCTCCTCTCTTATAGCTCTGTGTGTCTGTGGCCTGTCTCCAACACACTCTAATATTTGTCCAATTGCATTTTGAGGTTTAGGAATGTTGTGAAGAGTATTCAGGTTATGCTTCCTTTTTTTTGTCCCACCTTTGTTTGCTTGATGCATGATGTAAAATGTAAAAACAATTTTTTTCACATTTGGTCAACTTTCCTTGTGCACACTTGCAAACTGTGACTACATGCCTGCTTTTTATCAATGTTTCATTACAAAACTATGCAATTGTATTCGGTTAACGTGGCATACGGCTCTCATACAATTGGCGATTTGCATAGGGTCACTAGTCACAGGGGCGGCTCCTCCACTAGGGCGGTGGAGTGTCGCCCCACTGTTTTCTCGCAGTGCAAGAAGCAGAAACATAAATGGTAATAACTTCCATTTTATGTTTTTGCTCCTCGCACTGTGAGAAAGCAGGAGGGTTTGTTTGTGGGGAGCGGTGCGGGGGGCAGAGAGGAGTGGTGTGCCCACTCCTGAGGGCACCATGGCTGTTTGGTCGGTCGTCTGGGGCCACCCAAACCAGTCATGCGCACTCTGCCCTTTCTCCATGCACATTACAAAAATGGGGTTGCCCCGAAAGTCCGGGACCTGGGGATAGGATCAATACAAAAAACAAGGGTCCTAACTCAATAGTTAACACAACACAATAATGTCATTCAGTTATATCTTTTCAAGTTTAGAGCTAAGAGAGATCATTTAAAGTAGCTCAGAATATTCAATATGGCGTCTTAACTAAGCTTGATAAGGTAGCAAAGGACATCAAGTTTTATGATAAAAAAGTAACCTATCCTTATCTCCAGGAAGGCTACTACGTTAGGGAACAGCAGGGCACCTTCGCGAGTAGAGGGAGGAGTGGTTTCAGAAGGTATACCACCTTCTCGGGATCGTCACTGGGGAGCAATTCAGACAGTGACTTAGAACGTCCAGGCCCTAGTGGAGCAACCTCTACGACGGGATCTAACTATCCTAATCAACAGCCTTTTTTAGCAGAGGAACCATGGTGGGGTCAACGAGGACGGGGCCGCCCCTGGGGCAGACCCAGGGGGTCCAGAGGACAAATGTGGAATCAAGGGAGAGGCCAATCCAAGAAACAGACACACTTCCAAGAATCTCATGGGGAAATACAAACACGCCGCCAGCATTACAGATGGTGACTCATAAGTCAGACAATCCTATAGTCAATCTCTCTGACCATATACTCACTCCTAATGAACAAGGGATTCTTTCCAAGGGTCTCTCCTTTGTCCCTACCTTCATGCCCAATGACTTTAATTTGAAGCTCGAATTGCACCAATTCTTCCGGAAAGTCCACTTAAAACAGTTCTTCTTGAAAACCCCTTACAACCCGGTCTTCTCAGGTAGTGGTCTTCGACCACCATCCAAGTTCAATCCTCCAGCACATGCGGTACCACATAAATTATTGGCCTTTGAGCAAGTGGTGATGAGGGACGTTGAAAATGTATTATCTAAACGCCAATATGTCAGATATAACATAACCAGAGAGGAACGAGATGCCCTAGAATCCTTGAAGGTGAATGGCAACATTGTAATCAAACCCGCTGACAAGGGGGGTGCCATTGTGTTGCAAAACACAGAGGATTATAAGAAAGAGATCCTCTCACAACTAGCTGTTGAAGGAAATTACTCTAGGCTCAATAAAGACCCGACACAGGATTTGGGTAAAGTGATAAATAAAGTGACAAAAGATGCTCTGGGAGAAGGTTTTGTGAACAAATTGGAGTATGAATATTTAAACAATAAACATCCGAGACTACCCACAATCTACACCCTCCCCAAAATACACAAACGCATGAAAGACCCTCCGGGGAGACCAATTGTCTCTGGCTGTGGTTCTGTTCTGGAGCCTTTGTGTAAATATATTAATGTCTTTTTAAAACCTTTAGCGGAGAATACTGCCACTTACCTAAGGGATTCCATGCAGACTATCCAACTAGTGGATGATTATCCCTTTGACTTTAACACCCAAGTGCTTGTGACGATGGACATAACTGCCCTGTACACCAACATTCAGCAACAACTGGCACTAAATTGTATGGAACAGGCTCTTAACACCAGACCCGCACCCCATCCAGTTCCCACAGAATTCATCATAAAGCTTCTCGAGATTGCCATGACCAGGAACTATTTTAATTTTCAGGGACAGTTTTTCAACCAAACCAAAGGCGTAGCGATGGGGGCTAGCTTTGCTCCTAACTTGGCTATTATTTATATGAACCATTTTGAACAGCAATATGTCTTTAGTGATCTTAACCCATACAAGGAGAATATAGAAATATGGCGCCGTTATATTGATGACGTGCTCATCATTTGGCGGGGTGATGTTGAAGATCTTCAAAGGTTCCATCAGTGGCTTAATACATGTTCGAGGGATATACAATTCACTATTGAATTCAACAAAGAAACCATCAATTTCCTTGACATCCTTATAAAATCTGAGCAGGGCAAACTCCACACAAGCCTCTATAGAAAGAGTAGTGAAAGAAACACTTTACTACGCTACTCCAGCCACCATCCTCGTAACCTCAGAGATAACTTACCTTTCGGGCAGTTCTTGAGGTTACGTAGGAATTGTTCCAAAAAAGAAGACTATTTTGAAGAATCTGCTGGTCTTCTAGCACGTTTGATTGACCGGGGCTATCCTATTAGACTCCTTAAAAAAGCTCGGAAAAGGGCATGGCATAATCATAGGGAATTGCTTCTGATCCCTAAATCTAAGGAAACCTCCAAGGCAGAACGGCTGGTATGTGTCACAACGTTTAGCACAAAGAGTAATGACATCAAAAAGATAATAAATAAACATTGGCACTTGGTGTCGGATGAATTGGGCAACACACCAACGCCTTTGCATGCTTTCAAGAAAGGCAAAAATGTGAGAGATCACGTGGTCAAATCCTTACTACCCGTGGCTCAGGATGCTGGTCAGACCACCTTATGGGGTATGCCGGCTATTGTGGGACACCCTAAGTGTGGATCCTGTAAAGCCTGTTCCTTGACCAAGGAAATCAGTGAATTCACGTACAATGAACAGGTACACAGTTTGAAGGGCTTCAGCAACTGTAACTCCTCAGGGGTTATATATGCTATTGTTTGCCCATGTGATTTCATGTATGTGGGACAGACGACTCAAAAAGTTAAGTGTCGCATCCTCCAGCATTGTAGCCGCATACGCTGCAAAACAGTGGGAGCACCCTTGGTTGAGCATTTCACGAGTTTCGGTCACACTGCAGACAGCTTGAAATGGTGGGTGATTGAAAAGATCAAGCCCAATCCCAGGGGAGGGGACTTCAGCATGATACTAAACAGAAGGGAATGTAGATGGATACACTCCTTAGACACAATCAACAGAGGATTGAACGAACTGGAGGAGATTAATAGACAGATCTCCATTATGAGCAATGGCTAATGGGGTCTGTGATTGGTCTCCGGTTTTCCCTCTCTTAGTCTTGATTCAGGTACACTCCCCTTTTTGAACATGGTTACGACTGGTCAACAATGGATAACCTAACCTATATATTGACAGCCGTTGGACCTTCCAATTGTATGTTTGTTGGATTAGTATATGTACGTGTTATTATTTATCCTTCCCAATCAATCATTGTAATGACATATTGAGATACCCCTCTGTTGCTCATGATCACGATTGGTCAACATTGGATAGCTAACTCTATATATGTACATCCGATGGACCCCTTTATTTGTATGTTTGTTTGTTAAGTATATGCAATTGTTATCATCAGTCTAAGTGTTTATATTGTTTGTTGATTTTTCTTAATTAATAATTGTAATGACATATAAATAATGATATGTTGTTGATACTATTGTGAGATTATGTATTCACAAGTGTTCCCTAAACCGCGAGGTTGTATTCCTCCTCCTCCCATGGACCATGGCGTTTTGGGACCTCTGTCTCCTAAAAAGGCACATTTTGTTACGATAATTCTAATTAATCCCGGCCGGCACATTGGTCCCATAAATTATTTATGGTGAAGTCGTACATTGAATAATTTCATTTACACGATCCTTATCCACTACGGATTTGTTCCGTACACCCTGACTGAACTACAAGTGTACGGCTCCGGTGAGTCTTTCCACCGTGACAATCACCGACGCACCGTCACTACGTGAACGGTTACCCGGTAACTCTATATACTTAGAGCCAATGCGCTCCCGCCACTCTCGGTTGAGACGCGACGGGAAGCACGGACCCTTATGAACGCAGGTAAGAGCTGTGTGAACCCTTTCCAGTGATTGTGGTTGCACCGCTGGGAATCACTACTGATACTTCCTACTCTGGTTCCTTACAGCGCGCCCAGCGACTGGAAATGAGATGCCTAAATCGATTCCGTTTCCTCCCCCGTAAATAGAAGGCTCGTGACACTGCATAATTGATTGATTCGACCATTTCAGGTATGTTGATACCTATTAGGTTCATGCCCCCGGTACTTTAGGGAGAGCGAGTTAATCGCTGACCCGCACCTTCCAATATTTTTATTTCTGCTTAATTTCAGCTCGACAGCCTGTGGAATTAACCAGGCAGGACTACATATATGTTAACTGAATTATTGTGATTCGTGATCTGTGGTAGAGTCGTACCAGGATTCATAGTAGGTAAGCCTACACCCCCGCCAACTGGTGTGTAATTGCACCATCAATGCAACATCCTTATCACCCTTTCTCACTATTTCAGACACAGAAGTCAAGTCAAGGACTACGTCAGGTTGCCCCAATACCCTCTGTTGTCCTGAAGAAGACCCGCAAGGTCAAGGTCTCAAAATACCTCTGTACCCCAAGTCGGGTCGAAACGTCGACACCCCTTTGCTGTTAAGCCTGGTATACGTTATTCCCCAACGTGCTACAATATGAATTAAGTTCTGAGGAAGGAATATCTAGAACTGTTTGTTGATATGTTCAAACGTTACCAGGACACCTTTTACGGTGAATTATAACCGTGTACTTTGAAAAGGTTTTTAATAATTGCTCTATTGTTTTTCTAATCTTCTGCTTCTACACAATCACTTCTCAGCACTCTCCTTTTTATGCACGTTCCCTCTGGAGCAACCATGCGCCGAATATTATGCAATTTATGCTCTTTTTGTAAATAAATAATGATGAATCGTATACTGGATGTTGCATCATTTCATGTTAAGACGCCATATTGAATATTCTGAGCTACTTTAAATGATCTCTCTTAGCTCTAAACTTGAAAAGATATAACTGAATGACATTATTGTGCTTTCTCCATGCAGGCTGCACGGTCTTCAGCGAGGGCTGATCGGAGGTTTCTTCTGGGTATGTGGAAGGAGATTCTTTCATAGAGATATTGGGGGCCGGTGTTGGGGAGGCATTTGTAGGCATGGGTGCGTATCTTGAAGGTTACTCTCTTCTCGACTGGGAACCAGTGGAGGTCTTGCAGGTGTTGGGTGATGTGTTTGAGTCGAGAGATGCCGAGGATGAGTCTGGCTGCGGTCTTCTGCATGGTCTGGAGTTTGCGGAGCAAAGACTTGTTGATTCCAGCGTAGAGGGTGTTTCCGAAGTCTAGTCTGCTGGTTATGAGTGCGTGGGTGACAGTCTTTTTTAATTGAGGGAGGAACAATTTAAAGGTCTTCCGAAGGATGTGGAGGGTGTTGAAACAGGTGGAGGCGATGGCGTTGATCTACGAGTCGAGTACGATGCTGAGGTTCCGGTAATGGTCCGTGGGGGTGGTGAGGCTGCCGAGGGCGGTGGGCCACCAGGGGGTGTGCCATGCAGAGGTGGAGGGTCCAAGGATAAGGACCTCTGTCTTTTCCAAGGTGAGCTTCAGACAGCTGCTGCTCATCAAGGATGTGATGTCCTTAATTCCTTCCTGGAAGATGAGTTTGGTGGTGATGGGGTCTTTAGTGAGGGAGAGGATGAGTTGTGTGTCGTTGGCGTAGGATACTATGCTGAGTCCATGCTGTCTGGCGAACGCGGCGAGGGGGGCTATTTAGATGTTAAAGAGCGTAGGGCTGAGCGATGATCCTAGGGGTACCACGCAGTTAATCTCTGTGGGTTCGGAGAGAAAGGGTGGAAGTCTGATTCTTTGGGTTCTGCCAGTGAGGAAGGAGCAGAGCCAATCAAGGTCAGATCCCTGTATGCCGGCGTCGTGGAGTCTGGGGGTGAGTGTGCGGTGGGAGAAGGTGTCGAAGGCTGCAGAGAGGTCGAGTAGGATCAGGGTCGCTGTGTGGTCTTGGTCGAGGAGGGTGCAGATGTCGTCTGTAGTGGCGAGTAGGGTGATCTTGGTGTCATGGTTGCTGCGGAATCCGGATTGGGAGGGGTCGAGGATGGTGTTCTCTTCGATTAATTTTGATAGTTGGACGTTCACTGTCTTCTCTGTGACTTTGGCTGCGGAGGGGAGGAGGGAGATGGGTCGGTAGTTTTTGAGGTCCGTATGATCTGCAGAGGGCTTTTTGAGAAGGGGCTTGACTTCTGCGTGTTTTCAGTCGTCGGGGAATGTGCCGGTTTCATACGTAACTTCAGTTGTGAAATTTGAAGTAAAGGTGGAACACCTCCGTGGACAGCAGCCCCATGACTGATAGTTACACATTTATAATGCTATGGCCTAGCTTAACTATAGGGTGTTGCACACATGTTCGCGCTGCGCTGACAGGGCTATTTAAAGCTGGGTAAGTCGACACAGTTATGTCTCCTTTGACACTGTCATTAGAAGGGAGATGTGAAAACTGCTATTGTGGAGGAATATTACTTTGTCATTTTGTGAAATAAACTACATTTGAGGAAAATAAATTAATCTCATTGTTTCGACAGGGTCTAATATAGTAGCGGGGGTTAATTCTGTGAATAATTACAGAGCATGCATATGAGCTATCTATCACCCTCATTTCTTCGTTCCGCCGTGCATTACTTCCTTCCTGTTGCCAAACATCACACTTCTATTCTTAGTAATACGAGTTTTCCGTTGACACATTTGAAGTCCCAATTCGCTTGTTTTTCTATTTTGAATGATATAATGCTCGTTTTCTGATAAAAAATAAGTTCGACGTCAAAGTTCCTCTTCTTTGATATTTTGTGACCAACATAACTGGCTCGACATGCTGTTGCGTACGTAAACGACATTTAACATTGGTATTTCTTCTTGACTTTGTTTACTCACAGAAAGATACTTGCATTACAAGTAACCACTCCATGCACATTTTTAGAAACAGCATTCTCTAATGGGCACGCTAGTGCGTCGTGTTATGAGCAGGGCCACTGGAATTATGCGGGAAACCTGGGAGGACCACATTGTGCTGCTGCGTTGACTAAATTATGCCGCAAAAGAGCAAATTGTGTGAGGTAATTCAAGACATTTTGTGATTACTTCCTTATTTTGTCATTTTTATACTTCCTAATGCTGTCCGGGCATAGTCATTAGTGCCAGTTTAACATCTAACTATAGCACAAGGCAACGGAAAGGTGACCAGTCAACCTCTGCAATTGTCCTTCCACTGCTCAGCAACACAAGTTGCAGCTTTTTTGGTAACATTTTATGCGTTTGAGCTACAAAACTACTTTTTTGTTAAACTCTGAAGATAATTCAGAAGATGTTGGATAATCTGGCAAATGGTGCATATCCATAATTATGTGGAAAGAAACGCAGCTGCAAATCGCAGAATTCCAATGGCCCTGGTTAAGAGCCATCGTGACGTCATATATATGTTAGGCCTGGGCCAAAATTCCGTTCCGTTCCGTTCGTGGAAATTGCGATAATTTGGCATTTTCGCATTCCGCGGAAAGCGCGAAAATGTCAAAATTTCAGCAATCCGCAGCTTAGCGATAATTTGTATCTTGCTCGTGCTGTAAAAAAATACATTCTCGCGTGCGCGCGATCGCCTTACCTGAATCCCCGCGCTCTTTGACAAGTTTTCCCGACCTGGTCGCGTTCTCCACGAGATATTGGATTGTTGGCTGCCATTTTGAGCTGTCTCGCAACAGTTCGCGCTCGCATTATTGTCACATGTCGCGCGATCACGTCATTTGTCGCGCGATCACATCATTCTTCTCGCGATCATGCAAGTATGAGAAGATTGAGATCTCGAACACGTCATTCTCCACCGCGAGCGAGAGAGTGAGGACGCGGGCACGTCTAATCGAACGCGAAAAGGAGAAAGAGACCCCGAACACGTCATATCCAACGCGACAGGGAGCGAGAGAACGCGATCAAGTCATTTTGGACACGCCATCGAC
The DNA here is from genome assembly GCF_964204655.1 of Triturus cristatus. Lineage (NCBI taxonomy): Eukaryota > Metazoa > Chordata > Amphibia > Caudata > Salamandridae > Triturus > Triturus cristatus. The sequence goes on from NC_140595.1 coordinate 154,013,411, forward strand.
ATCCGGCGGAAGTATTGTGAAGCTCGAGAACTCGAACATGTAAAATTTTCAATTTGGAGAAGAATATCAGCTCTAGCAGCATGAAACCTTCTGCAAATGATTATTTTGGATGAAAACAACTCCTCAGATTGACATTTGGCTGTCCTTTTTTGTGCAAGGAGTCCTTTTTTAAAAAGGTGGGGAGAGGGAGGAAGTGACACAGAATCTCCAACTTCCTGTTCCTGTCCAGCAGGCTCCTCCCAGTGCTTTGTCCGTCTCCTGCTCATTCTGCCTTTGGATTTTGAGCTGGAAAGATCACTCTTTTTGTCTGCTGCATCATTGCAATTGGATTTGAGGATTTTTTTATTTGGATATTTTACAAGTAAGTGGTTGTTGTGTCTGTTTGATTGTGGGCATTGCAGTTGCTGTAACTACAATTTATTTTTGGTAACTATCATCATTCCTTTTTTTTAAATGTTGTCGGTAGTAATAGTCAGTAGTAGGCCCGAGCTAGTCATGGGCATGACCTCATGGGTGTGTGCATGATGAAGCAACTGTTCCTTTGGTGTTTTTTGAATGTATTTCATTTTCAAGCATCATTTAGGGCATGGATGGCATTGGATTGAGTTGGGGAAGTGTGTTTTTTGGGGGTGGGCTTTCTGATGTTGTTGGGCCTGGCCATGTGGCTGTTGGCCATTTTGAAGCCTAGGGCTGCAAGCTTGCCTGGCCTTGTCTGCCAACAGGCCTGCTTTTTCATCCACTAGGATCAGAGCAGGTAGCCACAGCTTTATTAATCAAGTGTTTTCTGTGTGGTCTGTTGAATTTAGACATCATTTAGGGCATGGAGTTGGGGAAGTGTGTTTTTTTGGGGTGGCCTTTCTGATGTTGGTTGTCTTAAAGACATGCTTTTGTTGTATGTGTCTGGTGTGCACTGTGTTGGTGTGCAATGCATGCACCCTGCAGACCTTTTTGGGGCCTGTGAATGTTCGTATTTCCATTTTTTTTGCATTAAAAAGGCAGAGCAGTGTGCTTTAGTATGCATCCTTTACCTGGCTTTTATAGGCCTTTTGTCAGCTCCTGGTGTTCCCAGGCCCCCTGCTTGTTTGTGATTTGTGAGTGTCCATGTGGCTGGTGGCCTTATTGATTTTGTGTTTGGACTGGGATTTATTAGTGTCCTGCTTTTGCCATAGGCCTGCATGGTTTTCCTATTGGCTATTTGGCTTACTGCTTCCATCCATCCACCCCCTTTGCCAGCAGCAGCTCCATGGATGCTGAGATGCTCAAATAATTTAATGGCACATAGGGTCCACCCCACTTCCATTACAATTTTATTTTGGTGGTTATTATTAACTTTCCTATCCTTCCTGAGAGTGTAGTGTGTGACTGTACACAGTAGTATAACATAGCCCTTGTTAAAAAAAAAGTCATAAATGACTAGACTATATCTTTTGTTTGCACTAGTCCAGTACCAAGTAACAACCACAACAACAAATGCAACATTTCACTGATGTTCTTCTCCTGGCTTATATGCTTTTAGGTGCACAAAAGACAGAGGAGGAGGTGTCATCAGCATCACCCGGCTACCCGTTGTACTGCCAGCCAGACAGAAGTCCTGCTGCGCATCACGCCCACGTGTGACCAGAACTTGTTGTGCATCTGCATCCTGCCAGACATCTGAAGAAGATGGCCCCAAAGAAACGTACCAGGTCCAGTACCAAGAAAGTTGCCGGTGAGAAGAAGGAACAGAAAAAGGAAGTGCAATTAACCACGACTGGTGGTGTGCCGGCCAATGTTTATTTTGGCACCAAAAAAGTTACGCCTGCAGCAGCGTTGTCCGGGAACCAAGCTGGGAGCAGCACAGCGGTCCAACCCCACCAACCTAGGCCCAAGGGCTTTAGTGTCGCAGAGGTAGCCAGTCTAGTAACTAGCAGCAATGTTGAAGAAATGTCATTACCGCAAAGTAGTATACAATTAAGTTCAACGCAGGCGCAAACTCAGGAGATAAGTGTGCAGCCGCAACATGAACAGCAGCAGCCGCAACAAGAACAGCAGCAGCCGCAATGAGAACAGCAGCAGCCGCAACAAGAACAGCAGCGGCCGCAACAAGAACAGCAGCGGCCGCAACAAGATAAGCAGCGGCCGCAACAGCCCACCATAGTAGTTGTTGCTCCTGACGTAGGGGCATTTCAGGAAATCGAGCTTCCTGCAGACAAAGTGGAGCAAAGTCAAACCACTGTTTCAGAAGATCTATTGTCTTCCAGACCACCAGCAAGGAAAAGCAGGCTTAGTCCATCATCTTCTTCTTCAAGCCCCGCTTCTGATGATCGTGATGCCACTTGGCTCCCACCAGCTCAGTCTGAGAGTGATATACGCCACAAGACAATGCTTCTGAAAAGGAAGGTCCCAGAAAAACTTAGAGTTATGGAGGTAGATGTAGAAGAGGGGGTGATGATGTTGATGAAGAAGAGCCAGTCATCACGCACATTACTCCCGCCCCAAAGGGATTGGAGACCAACATTCTCACCCTATCCAGAAAGGCTGCTACTGAGTGGGATGTAGCACGGATATCACCAACACAGGTTACACCACCACTACCTCCAGCTGCCATATTTTCCAAGGGCCGGCAGGGGCCTACATCCAGCTCAACCATCTCAGTAGGTAGTGGTAGTAAAAGTCACAGTCTAAGTGCACAGGGTCACATTTCAAGCACAGTCTCCAGTTCATCTGGTATTGAAAGTGGCACATCCAGCAGTGCCAGAAAGTTCTCCTCCCCAGTTTAGGACTTCTTTTCTGTTAGCACCAAGGAGGAGAACGTTGCTATATGCTCAATTTGTCGTCAAGGTGTTCGGCTTGGTAAGCTTGGTACAAACTATGGTACCGGAGGACAAGCAAGTCATCTCAGAATACACCACACTATCGTCTGGGAGAATCACCTACTTCAGTTAAAAGAAAGTAGAAAAACTCAACCCATTGAACTTGGTCAGGAAGAATCAGGGAGCGATATTATTGCGGTGGAAGGTGAAGAAGAGGGAGGCATTTCTAGCCCTGTCCCCAGTAGTGCAGTGGTACCGCCCACATCCTCCTCAGTAACATCAGAGTGGCACCGCAGTAAGAGCCATACTCAGAGTCAGGCTGAGACACCAAGCCGACCGAGTACCGCAATGAGACAAACTGTGTAGTTGAACCTAAGTGGGTTAATGAAAACAGCACCACAAAGGAAAGTAATCCAGCCTACCATTGAGAGCATGTTTAGGTTGGAGGGGCAGTTCCAACGCAACCACCCAACGGCACGATTGTACAATGCGAAGCTGGCTAAAATGTTAGTGCTGGACCTTCTTCCTTTTTCATTTGTGGAAGGGGTGGGTTTCCTTGAATTTGTGTCTGCCATCTGGCCTAAATGGAAGGTTCCCAGACGGTCCTATTTCGCAAGAATTGCTGTTCCGGCACTACATCATGATGTGCTGGAATTGGTTGGACAAGCTTTGCAGCAGAGTGCTGTTCACAATATCCACCTGACAACAGACATAGGGACCAGTTGCCAAGCCACAGATTACATGTGCATCACTGCACAATGGATCTCTTTTGTGGGGGTTAGAGATAAGCTATCTGCATGAGGTGCTGTTGACACAGCTGCGATTTATGAAGGTACTCGGAAACATGCAACTGTAGCCATGTTCGCCATGGAGAAATCGCTTACGGCTGAAAACATTTTACAGGAGTTTCGCAGCAAGGTTTTGGAATGGCTGCGGCCAAGAGGGCTTGGTATTGGTTTTGTTGCCACAGACAATGGCAGTAATGTACTTAAGGCCATGGAACTTGGGTCCTATTTCAGGGTTCCGTGTTTGGCGCACTGCATAAACATTATAGTTCAAGACTTTCTGAAAAAAGAACCCATAGTCAGCAATTTACTGGCCATCTGCCGAAGAATATGCACTCATTTCAGCCATTCTTTTAAAGCTCGGAAGCAGCTGAGGATCATCCAACGTGAACATAGGATGCCAGTCAAGGCACTCATCCAGGAGGTGGCAACACGTTGGAACTCAACGTATTACATGCATGATCATCTGTATGAGCAGTACAGGTCACTCCATGAATATGTCTGGAAAAGAAGAGGGGATGCTACTGTTAAAGGCATGAGCCTTGAGATGGAGCAATGGAGCCTAATTAAAAGCCTGACGGAGATGCTTTGTCCTTTTGAGGTCTTCCCACGTGAAGTCAGCAAGGAGGACTGTACAATGGGCCAAGCTATCCCATTATTGCAAATGCTAGAGCATCAGCTGAATAATGTGTCTGAATCATACAAAGGTGTAGAGGACAAAAGGCAAGCCCATGACTTGGTGGAGAGCTTATCCCGGCGCTTAGCTGAAAATGAAAGGATACAAAATAAAATATTGTCACAAGAACATTACATTTGTGCCACAATTCTGGATCCACGTGCAAAATTTGGACTGAAGACATTCTTTGCTTTTACCGAGATTGATGTTGCCCGCTACAAAACTTGTATAGCTGAAGCAGCCAGTAAGTTGGAAAACGAACGGCTGCTAATTAAAAGCCCACAAGATCAACCCACAAGAAGTACTGCAGCAGGCCATGCAGGATCAAGTGCAACTTCGTCGGTTGAGGGCAGTGCGTTTGGATCACAACACTCACCATCACTATCGACCACAGAAACAATAACTGGATCATTAGGCCGAGTACAATCATTACACGATTGGTATGTAAAGTTAGGCATTAATAAGCACAGTGCTGATGCACAGAGAAAAGAGCATGAAACCAGCAGCAACCCTGAACATTGAGCGGATGGTCCAGGCCTATCTGGATGACCCAACAGAGGTGTACATTGATCAAAACCCATTGCAGTATTGGTGTAGGAAAAGGTCTGAATGGCCACAGCTCAGCAGGCTGGCGATAAGCTATCTGGCTTGCCTTATCGCAAGTGTCTCTTCCGAACGTGTTTTCAGTGCTGCTGGTTCCATTGCAACATTGAGAAGGACCAGTCTCTCGCCCAAAAACGTGGAGAGGTTAACAATGATCAAAATGAATCAGCACTTCATACCACCGAATTACACAATACATGAAGCAATGGAGGAAGATGAGGACAGCGGCTCAGGTGACGGAAGTAGTGTGTCACATGATGATTATTACCTACTACTAGCTGGCCCCCCAGAGTTTGAGGACGAGCTATACTTCCCTGACAATTAGGCTTGCACTTACTGTCTTCCTCCCTTTTTTCCCACCTTTATTTGTGTGGCTGTCGTTCCGGTTACAGACTTGTGAATCACAACAAATCCATTACCACCGTCTTCTACTCTTTTTATTTAATATACAATCTTCAGGTGTCTGCAATTTGACAATACAGTCCTCCGAATCCAGCTCCTCCGCTCCATCATACGGAATCTCCCGCCCAAATCCATTGCCCTCATGAATGATGATTGGATGATGGTAAAATACTACAAGAACAAATTAAAACTTTCCTAGTCCTGCCAAAAGAAGTGGAGCATGAATCAGATGACTACTATAGCTATCCTCCTTTCAGAGCCGAGAGAGACTGGCCATTAACTGAACAAAGATGGAACAGGTAATGATTGATGTCATGCATTGGACGCAGAGTCTCAGACTGAATGATTTTGTTGTGTTTGTTGTGCATGAATTTATGTAATTGTGCACTGCCACTAATCAACTTTCTACAGAACACACTAAACGTAACTCAAGGTGAATTCAATTTTCCCCTTCTTGCAAATATGAAATGTGTACTTCTCCTGCAGCTTGGTGATACATTGCTTTTAATTCAATACAGGAAGGGGACTCACTCTATCTGCGCAATGAGTATGATTGACACAACAGCACCGTCCATCATGATAATGGCGAAATAGACGGCCCGTTAACTTAAGATGAGAAGGAACAGGTAATGACAATTAATGGCATGCATTGGACACCTGACTCTGAGCGATTGGTCTTTGTGTTTTCGTTGTTTGTTTGTTGTGCACAAAGTGAAGTCAAAGTGTACTAGTAAACTATCTTTCTGTACACACTAAAGACTGACTCAAGTCAATAATATTTCTACTCTTGTTTTGTAATAACAATTTTACTTCTACTGCAGGCCGATCTTCACAGTCAGTCAGTAAAAGTATCGGAGATGATGATGAAGTCAGGAGGACGTTTCATGAGTGGCATAAACTTAAAAGCCTAAAGGTAAATACGTCAACAACAACCACAGCAGACCCAAATGTCTGTAGAAGTGGAATAGAGTGTAGCGGTGGGATGACTGCGGTGCATTGATTTACTAACTTAAACTGTAAAATGCTATGTTTGGAATGGATAATGTGCGTTGCCTGTGTCCAACTCGTTAAAAAAATAAATAAATAAATAAGGACTCTAAAGTCTTAACGTAGGATGTGCTACTGCTAAGCACTGTGGGACTGTTCTCTCCTGTTATTGTTGAAGGTCAATGCTGGAAACAGACTAGAGTAGAGATGATGCATACATGCCACCTCGGAAAGTGTTCTTGTTGCACTACACCATAACTTGTGCATTTGTTTCAACTTTGTTTCTCAATATCCCCTTTGGTTTTCCATCTACAATCACAGGCCGGCCCTTGCCCTATACTTTGGAAAACATTACAATGCAAACTTACCTTACCAATAAATCGACATTTTTTTTCCAGCCGGGCAGTGGCGAGTGGCGAGGCGACACACCCAAGATTGATGGACGAGAGGACCAAGAGGAATGCCGAGATGCAAATCCAGTCCACATTTTTTACCAGGATAACACAGTAACAGTATCCACTTTTATCTTCTTTAAAATAATTTGATTAATATTTTGTATACAATCTTTACAACAGTGTGTTCTCGGAGTTGTTATTATCATCATTAGGTTTGCTCTCTGTTTACGATTCTTCCCTACCAATATTTAAAATTTCTATTTGCTATCTGTAAAAGTATTAAGGCCGGAACAACAGAACAAGAACTAGAAGTGTATGTAATCCGGGTCTCTCATCATCATGCATGCATTTCCTTTTTCTCCCTTAACATATGGATATGGTAGTCTTCAATGATTGTCGTTTGTTTGTCCATGTATACTGTTTTTCTATGTCAAACCTTTCCCAAAAACCCCCTTCCCATCCATTCAACAAACCCTAACCCTATTCCCCCGGGCTGTGTGGCTTATTGTCGAGGTGTGACTAAATTAAATGTACACCAATACTTAATCACACACTTGCTGGGGCGGATGTGGTAAAAGCAACAGTACTTCAATTTCAAGGCAGAGCAATGATCTTCTTCTGCTTGCCCACCCATGAGTAGGATATTTTAGAGGTAATTTTATTTACAAAGGAACATCTACCTCAGCATTAATTGCCGGCATTGATTGGATTTGTTTGTTGTCATTCCTCATATACAGCACTAACTGTTAGGCTGTAGGCCTAGTCAAGTGACTCGACACAACTGTAGTTTGTAACTCTGTCTAGTAGGCTATCCCAACCACCATTATGTTTTGTTGTAAAATATTTTAGCATATTATTGTTGCTCGGTAAGTTCTGTACTGTACTTCATTCTCCTACTCCTCTAACAGTCTCTCAAAGGCGATTGACTGTCTCCTTTTCTTTTTTTGCAAACGCTGCCGCCCTGCCAGTGTCTACTACCACTACTATACTACCACCACCACCACCCCAATCATGGCATGTTAGAAAAAGGAAACCATCTTCACCATGCAGCCATTGCTGTGCCGAAGTTAAACATAAACATCAAGCACAGGTAAGAGAGAAGTTTGGGGGAGGCCAAATTAATAATGGACATGTTGTCAATGATTTCAATTTTACACACCAGTCCAGATAAAGAATGCATAGCCTAGAGGACAGACTGAAAGTACTAGTAGGACAAGTCAATCATTGAGGTGTGTCGCATCTATCTGTTTGTGTCTTAAACAGTTAGCAAATTATTTATATCAAACACAGGCTATGGGCGGCCCTGCACCAGCAAGGAAACAGTGTGATGTAAAACAGTTACCCCACCTACAAAACATTAACAACATTGCATGTAACATAGAAAAATATATTTAATTTACCCTTACAAAAATAAAATAAACCCACAAAAGCTGACCCACCCCCCTCCCTAACCCCAACCAATGTCCATTGGAAAGTCCAGGAGAAAAAGTCCGTAAAGCAAAAACCCAAACCCAGCGCCCAAACCAGTTCCCACCCACCCAAACAAGAATTAAAAAAGGGGCAGAACTTGATGACAGGGACTAAGGTGTGGGGCGGGACTCAAGGAGGACACGCATCTGCTCCTCTAAACGGGCGACGCGGCATGTGAGGGCGCGGCAGTTGCAGCCACAGTGGGGGGGGGCACGAGAGATGGCACTACGGTGGCGGCGGGCAGCCGCCATACGGTGGTGCCGTACTGCTGGAGGGCGGTGGCTGGGGCCCGGGGCACTGGAGGAGTCTTCAATTGCTGCCACAGTCTCCTCCTCCTCCTCTGCTAAGACCACCAGCCACCGGTATTCCCGCTGGATTGCCTCCAGCTTCCGGCGCCGTGCCTTGGCGGCCAACTCCTTTCGGTTGAGTTTAGGAGTAGCTGTGTATCAAAAAGAAAAAATCCAGACAATTGTAAAATATACTCTTAGAAAAACAGTACGACAAGTTAATTATTTACACACATAGTGGCATGGTAGAGTAGCACTATAAAGCACAGGAGTACATAACATTTTAAATCTCGCCCGTCCTTCTTCCTTCCACCCGTCTTTCCCTTTTTAGTTGAACAGTGCACCAGGTGCTCTTCTCCATAACACTTTCAAAGCGGAGTTGAAATCAGATAGATGAGGCCATTGGTTACTCAATACTCCCCTCCTATGCCAATTAAAGGGATTCTAGTCTTCTAGTTCACTCTTCAAATGTTCCCAACAACTCATACTTACTTACGACTACGGATGGCGGGCGGACATCCTCAGGCTAAAAAGGGTGGGGGTCCCTTGGGGACAATTAATTAGGATGATGCGCCCGGCACAGTGGCAGGCACATCCTGTTTTTTTTACATTCTGGTTGGCGGTGCTGAAAGCAATGCTAAAAATACATGTTGCGCTGCTTTTCCAAGCACAACATGACGGGCCCCGCACGGAGCCTGTCACGTTTTGCTTTGAAAGGCAGGGGGGTACCATAGCATAGGTAGGTAGTACCCTCCATGGGGGCCCCCAAGCATACTCTGCAATGTCTGCATGCCTTTCCGTGGCGGACGGCAATGCCGCCACGCAAAGACATTCCAAAATGCAGATTATATGGCTGGCGGTGTGTTCAGAGAGACACCACCGCCATATTGAACCCTTTTCTGCCTGGTCGACATCTGGGGGTCTGACTCTTTTCTACAGGGATGGCGGGAGGTTTGCCCCTGCGGTGTCGGCGGGGCCCTAGGTCTCAACAGTACAGTATACATATGCATACAGTACACCCTTGCAGTGAGTGTACTGTCAAGTTCAACAATAGTTAAGGATTATGAATCTAACTTACCACCGCCCGCCACTGGTGCTGCCACTCCCCCTACCGCTCATTTGGTATCTGCTGCAACTGCTGCATCTTCTCCCTCCGCGTCGCCTTCGCTGGCCCCGGCAATGGTGGTTGGTAGTGCACCTAGAAAACACTACACATTTATTAGGCGTCATATACACCTTCCCCCTATTGATCAGTAGCAAGGTTGAAAAATTAGTTAATACTAAAATACATCACTAGTACAAATCAGGTAGTAGTAGAGTAGACACTAATAGTTATATATGGTCATTCTAGCCTTTGCTTAGTTAGCCCGAGCCATGAAACCATTTTACCTTTGTCTCTTTTATTTTTGCACATGTGACGTTACCTTGCAGCTTTTTGTATAAGACACCTTTGAGCCCACATGACCTGCCTCACACTGCTACTGTCTAGTCTACGCGCTGCGTACAAGCGGTCAACAAAAACATTAACAAGCCACTTTTTTAGGAAGTACTGGTGTACTGTTAGTCCATATTGCTTATCAATAAATGCTACACTTTTTGGCACGGCTGAGAAATGCTTGCAAGTTGCAATATACTAACGCGCACCATTTCATTTTTCGCATTACAGACGGAAGATTCCCTTCTACGAACCAGAGCTTTACAGAGCTTCTGAATGATGCAACAACTACCAGTACTAGGTTCTTCTAAGATGAGGGGTCCCTTCACTCAAATCTTCATTTATAAATTTATATAAACTAAATTCCTAGGGGATGGTGGTGCTGCCTTTCACCACTGTTCAGTTATCTTGATTTAATTCCCAACTGTAAGTAAGTGTAACAATGTTTATTGTTTTAATGTTATTGATTTTCCGGTTGGTGCTGCATTTTATAATAGAACAATGTACAGAGCTTCTCAATTCAAAATAAACATTTTGAACGTACATAGACTTGGTGGTATTTGGTAGGGAGTAACTTACACGAGTGAGCAAATTAAAGTAAGGGTGTGCATGTGCATTGCTTCCACGACTGAGAGGTTGGGTGTGTTATGTTCTGGGTTGTGTACTTGTTGGGTATCTTGGGGGGAGGGTTCAGAGACCTAATAGTTATGACAAGACAGTACTATAGTCGAGCAGGGGATTGTGGTGGGTTCTGAATTTCTGATTGAGGTGTGTGAGGAAGGTCCAACCGACCATCACCAACATCCTATTTTCTCGTGCAAAGGTCTGTGTATGTGAAAGTTCCCTACAACAGTAGTAGTATGTCCTATAGGCTATCCTATCAAAATAGTAATAAATCTGGTTGGGCTGTTGTTGCTGTGAATTTTCAAAGCCTCAAGATTAACAAAGACTCAAGATCAATAAGACTAGAAGTAGTACAAGAGGACGACCCAAAGGATTGGACTCAATGGCTAGAGCTACTGGTGAATATGAGTTTTATATTACAACCTTTCACATAAAGAGTGGCACTTGCCAACTGGGCAAGCTTAGCTACTACAGTACAGACAGACTGATAGTAGTAGTAGTACTGAGAGTCATCATAGCAGAGGCAGGGATAAGATTTTTGAAACCCTACAGATCGAAGGATAATTGTTGGTAAAAAAATAGCATTTGGAAACAAACAATAGTTAGTGAAAAATATGGTGCAGTAAAAGTTATGGAATAAGAAATATTATTAAAAACAAGAAGACTTACCTGGGCCAGCAGAGGAGCCCTCATTGGTGTCCTCCTGGTGGTGCTGTTCGGACTGTTGTCCCGCCGACTCCCCACTCCCTGTCTGTCTGCCCCTGGGTGCTGATGAACAGGAAAGATATAAGAAAGAGATAAACATTGATGGATGGTGTCAAACAAATACAATATTTTTCAACAACGGTCAAAAAACACTTATGTAAACAACAATTGCAATAACTAAATTGACCGATCTCATCTGGTCAACAAGTAGTATCGGGGGATTCGCGGATCGACTACTTAAATTACTATTTATCAACAGTAATCCAGCCTTCCATTCTGATTCCAGAATACTAAGTTACAAGCAACTAAGCCTAAGTACGACTTACCACCCAACCTAGCCCACCTATTCCAGGCATGTTAATTGTACATTAGGTATGCATTTCCACTTCTTTTATTCCTCAACAATGCATATGGTCAAATGGAGGACACATGACTACATTTTTTGTATACACCAAATTTTGGGTTGATTGATTGATGCTGATGTTCTGCTAGTGCTAAGCCAATTACCACCACTCATTGAACAAACTAGAAAAGGTTCTAATAAAGACTGCCGTACTAGCAGCATGTAACTGAGGGGGCATCACGCATACCACTAACAAATTAGAAACTCATACAAAGTACCTAAACCTAAGTATCAATCCGCCCCTATCTATTAGTGACAGGACAAAGTAAGGAGTGGACTAGAGTCACTGTAGCATTACGTAACTTAATTTCTCTAAAATAAACTCATACAGAATGAATCACGCTAAGCGAGCGCAAACGCAAAGTTGCAAACAAGTAAGATTAGTAGTAGCGCAGAAGAGCACTTGTGTCATAATCACAGAAGACTTTTAAACGTAATTAACCTGGAATGTAAGCAGCAACATTCTAGCTGGTTGGAAGAAAAAAAAGATATTCGCAATATATAACACAGAACAAAAGAACAGACACAAAGTAGTAATAATTAAATAGTTACTCACCAAGCCCTGGGACCACCACTCCTAGCAGGTCCAGCAGGTCCTGCTCACGGTCCAGGATGTCGGACCACCGGTGCGTCAGCTGCGCCTGGGTGCGCCGGACCACAGAGAAGCGCGACACTGCACGGCGCACCTTCCCCCACCGCTGCCGACGCTCCCGGAGGCCGTACCCGGACCCAGGCCTACCACCTGCTGCCAGGGTTGAGGGGAGGTGGCACTGCACAAAGAACAACAGTGCAGCCAACTCCCCAAATAAGGCCCGTGCCTGCACCCCTTGTGGGTGCCACCTTCCGCAAGGAAGGCGGTCGCGGCTCTGGCTGCGACGGCGACCAGCCCTACCCTTAGACATGGTTCTGGGGTAAGAAAAGGTAATAAAATTAAAGAAGTAAAGGAAATAAATAATAGCAGGCAATAGAAAGAGAAAAAGTAGCTAAAAAACAAAAAAAAAGGAGACAAAAACCAAAACTATAGAAGCAGGAAAATAGTTAGAGAAATAATAAATAAGAAAGTTAAAAAAAAAAGGGGTTTAAACAAAGGATTGAAAAGATGTAGGAAGGATTCAAAATCAGGCCCCAGAACCATGCAATAGAGTGAAAAACAAGTTGGCCGCGCCCATTGCGACCACGTGCGCAAGTTTGCGCAATATTTTCTCCCCCAGCAAGCAAAAAGCAACGCGATCAAGTAAAAGCAGCCGCGAACAGGAAATATCTACCGCCAACGGGCGAGAACATGCATTGCGCGACCCGGAACAGGAAGTAAGCATCGCGAGAGGGCGGGACAAGTGAAAACAAGATGGCCGCGCCCGTGAGCAGCCGCATGGGTAAGTTGGCGACCCGCGATCACTCAAAAATTACCGCGAACAGGCGGGAAAAAAACGTCCCCGTCTTCGCGATATTTCCGGCGTGTTTGAGGAGATTTTTAGCATTTTCGCGATAATTTGCAAAAGTTAATTTCGCAAATTCCGCCCAGCCCTAATATATGTGTGTATGACAGTTGACTCATAAGTGATTTGTGAGACCATTGGGCTAAATCGAACCCCCTGGATTTAAGCAGACTGTTTTGCTCTAATTTTCACTACTCACCCTAAAACGGGCAGGGGCGGGGGGGAGCACTTTGCATCAAGTTATGTGTTCCATTCTACAGCAAACCAATAGCTGGCGGTAAACTAGAGTACTAAATAATATCCCCATGAGCGAGCACTGTCAATTCTCAAAGGTAGAGAGGTAATAATAACTAAGTGGGAGAGCCGACAAAAGAACAGGCCGCCCGAGCCAAGCTGAGGGTCTGACTGGCCTATAAGAGAGCGTGCATGAGCAGAACCCTGAAAATGTTTGGCACATAAACTATGTAACAACACCATATAGAAATATGGAATTTTCAAAGTTGTATGAAGTGCATTTCATTAACATTCAGAAGCGATTCAATTTAGTGCATCAGATTATATCACTGCATTGAAAAATGTGTTAAAAGTGAGTTTTTAAACATGAATTTAAAGATATTCAAGCCACCCTCCCATGACAAACAAACCGTTTGTCATGTGCACCCTATTTGTGTCCCAGATTCAAACATGGAGCGAATATACAGTCGATTTAAATCAGACACAAAAGAAGCGGTTGTGTAGCACACACCCTGAACTCATGTATTTCAAAGTGCTCACAAATACAATCAGGAAAAAGAGAGCACAGCGAAATAAAATATTTTCCTAGGGTCACACAATCTGGTCAAGTAGGGAATGCGAGAAAAATACGAGGTGCTCTGACTTCACATTAGATGGGTATTTATATCCCCCCCTTGTTTTTTGTTTAATTCTTGACTCATTATATATATATATAATACTCTAAGGAAGCCTACAACTAATTGAATGACAGAACTTGCTACACCAAAAGCAGTGGATCAGAATTGAAGACAATTTATGAGATCTTTTATAAAAAACTGTCGACATGGAAAAACAACAACTTGATTACTGTACAGGAATTCAAATTTTTAAAGAACGACCATCCAGTTGTATTGACGATTTATTTTATACCCAAGATCCACAAAGATCCTTTGAATCCACCAGGCAGACCAATAATATCAGCCAGGAATGGGTTACTTGAACATACATCCCAATATGTGGATTTCTTTCTTCAGAACTTGGTCAAGGCATTACCATCATATGTGAGTGACACTAGCGATGTTCTGAGAAAACTCAAGGATTTTGAATGGAAACATTTTATTAAATGAGCTTTGCATGCGTGTATAATGAATTGTCAAAACAAATGCGCATCGATTGTAAATACGGGGTGTTTGAAATAACCATTTACATTTCTATGACTCTGAATAATGTTACAAGATGGCCGGCAGTTTTACTCACTTTTGACAAATTGCACTGGAGTGATGTAGTCCGCTTTCTGTTTCAATGAATTTAAATAAGGAAGTGTGTTTATGGATGTGAGACCATGAAGAAGGCGAAAGCCGAAACGCGTCGTTTGTGCCAATAAAATATATATTTACAGTTTATTGGAGTTTCTGGTATTCCTACTGATGAGGAGGGAGTATTTTTAACTTATTCGGGTTGTCCGGTAACCCGTGACAGACCGCCCTTTCGACAGCCTCTGCAAACCGGAACTGGTGTCCCATATATATATATATATATATATAACAGATACAGTACATCATATAATAAATAAGCACACAGTTCATAAAAGTACAGTAAAATTTTTAACAATACACATGAATAAAACCAGCAGCACAGAATCAATGGACTATAGATGATCTAGATTTAGAAGTGGCCCGCAAGAAACATAGCACTGCACAGAGTGTAAGAGGGTTGGCTAACAGCTGTAAATGCAAAAGGCCCACTTTAGCATGCCTGAACTTCAAGCATTTAACAGGGGCCGGAGAAAACGTTTCTGGGGAGTGAAAAATATTTACACAATAGAATAAAATGTAACGTGTCCTGAGGAGATCGAAGATCGCAGCTACAGGGACCTCGATGATCTGGTGAAGGAAAGAAACCCACCGGGAAGCTAAAATGTGGTGGAGCTGATTGAATCTAAAAAGTGTGATTAAAAATCTGTTGTGAGCACTAGTAAAGGCCAGGAGGTACGGTTCAATGCCCAGAACCAATTTTAACATTGCATATGCCCTAACTGAGGGTTTGCTTAGCTCAAGATTTTCAGTTCTCAGTTAAAAATTTGTGGTGTAAGTCTTTTATGGTTTTAACTTCCACCTTTCTTAAAGTGTCGCGTGCAAAGAAAATGTCTGACCTACCTATAGCCTGAAAAGACTCCTTTACATAATGTATCCAAGGTATTTTGTTACCATGCTCCAATTTCAAACAGTCCGATAAAATCATGCGATTTAAATTCTGATGATCGGAGGTCAAAATCTTTATCCAACACACTAGGGGTTTAATTGCCACTTGGTCTGCCAGAAAACCAACCCCTAGCTCTTCGTGTACAGCCCAAACTGGCGTGACTTGGGGGACCCGTAAAATCCGCCGCAGGAATTTCTTTTCCACCACCTGTAAACTGTGTGGGGGCATATACCCCCAGGTTTCACTACCATATACTACTCTTGAGATAGCTTTGGACGTATAGAGTTTTAAAATAGCCTCCGGGGCCAATGAACCCAATCTACTCGCAAAACTGGTAATGGCTCCCATGATTTTTTCAGCTCATTCAGCTACCCTTCCAAGAGGGCTTCCCACTTTAGCTTGTCATCAAATAACACTCCCAGATAGAGGAAAGCCAGAACCTTACCAAGGGTGTGAGTCCCGGCTTTAAAGCTTTTTGACCAGATCCCCTCCCTGTGGGCCCACAACTAGTACATATGACTTGGTGTCATTCACTGATAGGTCCAGCCCATCCATAAATGCCACAAAACCATCTATCAGGACCTGCAGGCCCGGGCCATGAGGACCAGGAGCACCGCCTCATCCACATAGAGTAGGCATGGCAACACTCTCCTACCTACTCTAGGGGAGTCTCACTGAAGGGCCAGGAGTGCCGCCTCGAGGCCGTTGATATACACAGAGAATCAAAAAGGAGCTAAGATGCACCCTTGATGCATCCCCCGTGTACAATTGAAGTGTTTGGTAAGATCTCCCTTGTGTGAGACTCTCACTGCCGCCGATGTGTGGGCATGGAGTGATGTAAATAGATGTACGATGCGAGGATCCACTCCCAATGAGGTTAAAATGTCCCATAACTTAGACCGGTTTACCCGATCGAATGCGGACGTAAGGTCCATAAAGGCCAAATACATGGCGCCCGATTGGGCCATGGTATACTTGGCAATCAGAAGATACAGATTGGGACATTGATCCGATGTTGCTAGGCCTTCATGAAAATTGGATTTCCGATAATATCCGGTTATCTGTGGCCCACTTCGACAATCTAGATAGAAGTACACAGCCCAGAACCTTAAGTGCAACATCAATAAGGGAAATTGGGTGGTAAGATTGCGGCTTATCCTTGTCTCTTTTTTTGAAAATGGTGGACCAGGAGGGCACTGTCCCTTTCAAGGCTGCTGCTTTTAGGAATTTATCCAACACACTAGGGGTTTAATTGCCACTTGGTCCGCCAGGAAACCAACCCCTAGCTCTTCATGTACAGCCCAAACTGGCGTGCCTTGGGGGTCTCGTAAAATCCGCAGCAGGAATTTATTATCCACCACCTGTAACCTGTTTGGGCACATACCCCCAGGTTTCACTACCATATACTACTCTTGAGATAGTTTTGGACTTATAGAGTTTTAAAATAGCCTCCGGGGCCCATGAACCCAATCTACTCGCAAAACTGGTAATGGCTCCCATGGATTTATTCAGCTTCCCTTCTATCAGGACCTGCAGGCCCGGGCCGTGAGGACCAGGAGCACCGCCTCATCCACATAGAGTAGGCATGGCAACACTCTCCTACCTACTCTAGGAGAGTCTGACTGAAGGGCCAGGAGTGCCGCCTCGAGGCCGTTGATATACACCGAGAATTAAAAAAGGAGCTAAGATGCACCCTTGATGCATCCCCCGTGTACAATTGAAGTGTTTGGTAAGATCTCCCTCTAGTGAGACTCTCACTGCCGACGATGTGTGGGCATGGAGTGATGTAAGTAGATGTACGATTCGAGGATCCACTTCCAGATTAAAATGTCCCATAATTTAGACCGGTTTACCCGATCGAATGCGGACGTAAGGTCCATAAAGGCCATATACAAGGCGCCCGATTGGGCCATGGTATACTTGGCAATCAGAAGATACAGATTGAGACATTGATCCAATGTTGATAGGCCTTCACGAAAACCATATTGGACTTCCGATAATATCTTGTTATCTGTTGCCCACATAGACAATCTAGATTACAAAAAAAACAGCCCAGAACCTTAACTTTAACATCAATAAGGGAAATTGGGTGGTAAGATTGCGGCTTATCCTTGTCTCCTGTTTTGAAAATTGCCACTATCATGGCGGTGTCCCTTTCGAGGCTGCTGCGTTTAGGAGTTGGGTTAGTAAGGGGACCCAGACCTCTGGGTTGTCACGAAAGAGATCCGGGGGAATACCGTCAGGGCCTGGGGCCTTGTTTGGGGACAAAAGCTCAATGCTTAGGGTTACCTCTTCCAAGAAGAAAATAATCGGGGGAGCCGCCACACAAAGGGAGATGTCTACACTACTCACTAGTGCAGGCTTCACTGTAGACTTTTTCATAATGGAAAACCCATTGATCTGGTGTAATGTGGTGACATACTGTCGAGGTTGATGCTTCTGTGAAACAGGGACTATTAATAATTTTCCAAAATAAGGAAGAATCCGTCAGTTTGGTTGCTTTAGCTAGGTCCTCTTGGCTCATTAGGTTAGAGAGTGGGTTGCAGTGAGAAGCGGCATGAATGCCCGGTGTGATTTTGGCTCGAGGGTCTGTGAAGGCCTTGAGCTGAGCCAGAGCCAGGCATCTGGCTCGTGTCTGGCTCAAGCTTTCAGGGAGTCCACCACCTCTAATTGCACATGGTATTCCCACTTTGTTTGCTCTAAATGAGAACAACCGCATTTCACATGGGGATTTTGCCACAGCAATTCTTTTATTTTCTCAATCAATCTAAGCTGTCTCTAGTAAAACATTGTATTTGTGTACTTAATAAAAACTGTTACACATTTAAAATACCAAATACTTGCTCACATGCACTGGCCTTAAAGAATGAAGCTAAAAAACGTCAGTACTGTAACATAACCATGAACCAGTCGATTGGTCTGATGTACAATTAAATATATCAGAAAAGCTTTAATTAACGAGTACACAATTTTTAGAACGTGATCCATGAACCTCTCCACTGAACTAAGCTGCACTTGACAGACCCAGGACCTGCTGACCTTCAGGAGACTTCTCAAGACCTGGCTGTTCGAGCAGTAGCAGCACCTCCCCACCCCCCTCAGCACCTTGAGACCCTCACTGGTGAGTAGTGCGCTCTATAAATGTTTTTGATTGTTTTTTGATTGATTCATGGGCAATATTTCTACACTTTGTGCAGAAAGGTGCAGTACAATCTTTAGTCAAATTCCAATCCCAATTACTTTTTCTGTACTTTTTTGGTTGACCCACATAAAAGACAGTGCCTGTGGCTCCTCCCAGTCTAATAGCACATGTTATTTACCTTATCGCCTAAGTGGTTGGGCCTCTTTTTAACGCCTCTAAGGCTTTAAAGTAGCCAGTCTTAACTCCATCAGCATCTCTCACAATGTCGCCATTTGAAACAATGCAAAACTGATTTAGCAAAGTGATTATGTTAGCACTCTGAACATATTCATTAAACATGGAGGCATTCACCCATCTTTGGGGCACTTATGGCAAATACCTTTCAGACAAGCGGTGTCATTTTTCTCATTAAAGCACTTGAGGCATTGTTCAAATAATGCAAGGCTGGTGGAAAATCACTAAAAAGACTTTACCACCAGGAGATGCAAACAGGTAGTCAATTTGATCTGGTCTGAATCCAAGTTTCTTTTGCAGCAGTGACCAGCTGAACATCAAGCCATCCATCTTGGTGCATTCAATGGCTGAGAACCTCACAGCAATTCAGCACGTCCGAGTAGTGCCATCCTCATCGGAATCTCTTGATCTCACACTGAAGAGAAGAGTTGCAACTGCTGGAACGGCTGGCACTTCCTCCTTGGGTACCTAAGAGAGAAAAACCATGGTGTTTACCCTGCCAGGTAAGTATCCCTGAACTGGAACACAAGCAACCCAGGATCTGTTTCGCCCTAGTTATAGGCTCATCAGTCAGATATAGCTTGGTTCCCCTCACACAGTGTGCACGGAACCCACATTTGAGCATACCCATCCCACTTAGGGCAGCACACTAATGAGCCCATAACTAAGGCTACACCGGTCCTGGGTTGCATGTGTTCTGGTTCAGGCAGGACCTGGCCTGGCAGTTTGGGCTGGATTGCTCCATGAGGAGAAGAGTCAAGACTGATTGACGTATTGCTGGGTCAAATCTGAAGTGGCATGGTGAGCAAAAGAACAATGGGATGGGATGCTACCCTGAGCGATTGCCAGTGGTTAGACAATTTGCAAGCATTTCTCCCATCACCACTTGTGTGTTTCACTTTTAGAAAATCATCATTTTCCTGCCTAAAGTTTCTAGGGCCTTTCTGTGCGGGGTCAGCTGTCATTGGACAGTTGATGTCTCGTCCACTAGGAAATGTGTATTGGAACCAGACAGTGGAAAAATGACCTGGATGTAGAGGGAATAGATCTTCCTGACAGGATGACTGGGGTATGCAGTGCCCCTGTCCCTTCTCTGATTGCACTTCAGAGAATAGCGTGGTGTCTCTACCCAGCCCGACTAAATTCAGAAAATGCCTATCCTGTCACTGGCAGATGCTTCTCACACCTGGGCCTTCCTGCCATTTGTATGACTATCCAGGCTGGATCCAAACCAAGGAGAATGGGTAGAACTGACCAGTTTAGGCTTAGACAGATGGTGTCCCCCACCCACACACTGGTACTGGATATAACATTGGCATCACCGGTACCTGAAATCTGAACACTACAGGATCTGAGAAGATTTAGAAGAAGGACTGCCCTGCTGTCTGAAGAAGGAAGAGTGGACCTGCATGTCTTGAACCCAGGCTGACTTCCAGTTTGATATGATGGGACACAAGCTTCTAGAGGCCCTTCCTTTTTTCCAGCTGACCAGATCCAACTTGACCTGACCTGATCCCCTGTCCTGGCCTCTGTGGGAGTGAGTCCTGACCTCCAAGTTCCCTCCTCAAGTTCTTGAACCCTTGGCTGGAGTCTGAGTGTACCTCTTCCTGCATATCTAAAGGCTTCACCAGATCCAATTCAGAGTGACGCAGAACGAGGCAGGGCCTCGCCTCTCAGCACCACGCAGGTCCTGGTAGTTGGCCTGACTGGATCCAATACAGAGCCTTGCATTGCTGTGCAGTGCAGCTCCTGATGAGCGGCTTCATAGGGTCCAATGCAGAGCCTCGCATTGCAGCACCGCTCAACCCCTGCACCAAGGACAAAAGGTACAACTCACCGTTCCCGGGGTGCACTCTATCGCTGTTGGCCTGCACCTTTGTTCCTGTTCAGTGTGACCAGATAAGTGCAGTTTGAGATTCACGCCCTTTGGCACTATTTTCGGACCTTAGATTTAAAAATGTATAACACCAGTTCTACGGATTGGGTTTATGTTCTTTTGGTGTCATTTTATTTATGAAAATGTACTCTATTTTTCTAAATTGATTTCAAATTTTTCTTGTGTTGTGTTTACATTTTATTATTTTGTGAGTACTACATAAAAACTTTAGAAAGTTCCTCTATGTTAAGCCTGACTACTTTTGTGCCATTCTACCAGAGAGTTAAGGACAGGTTTACTTAGTGACTTTTGTGATTCACTCTGACAATGATTGGGGTTATTATTTGAAGTGGTTTCTCACCCCTTTAATTAATAATCCAATTTCTTACTGTAAATATATCTGATTCTCGAAATACAGCCCCTTCAATTAACAATGTACGAGTGTGAGGACTCCCGGAATCTGAAAGGCCAATAAAAAATATAAAAACAAAGAAAAGGGAGATACTCATTACAACTTTAGAGAAAGACAGATAGCTAAAGATGTCTGTACATTGGTGTTCAACGGACAATGTTTCAATTCAATCCTGGAAGAGATTTTGAAAAAACACTACCTCGCCCACTTTTCAATTCTGGGAAGCCTACTTTAGCTAAAATTGATGACACCTCCTCTTTAACTGTGTTCTTCTGAAACCCCTGGTCAGGTCACATTCTTAAGAATTGTGTCTATGAGTTTCTTCCTACTTGCCAAAAAAGTGTCCTATGATAACAATGTGAATAACTACATTACTTCTAGCTACAATTTTATTCAGAAAGAAGTGGAATGGGACACATAATAAGGTCCTGATTTAAAGTTTAGCAGATGGGTTACTCCATCGCAAAGGTGAAAGATATCCCATTGGCCTTATCACAAGTGGCATAGTGAATAATGCACCTGTAATAAGGTGGACAGGATATCCTTCAAATGTTTGATGTAGTAGCCCAACCACTAAATTCTAAATCAGGCCCTTAGATGTGAAACTACCATTCGCTACTCTGAATATTTGAAATAGAACTTTACACTCTGCAAGAGCACAAATGGAGCCCAATGGAATGAGGCATCACCTGCTACACATCTCTGAGGTCATGGAGATCATAGAGAGCTCAATGGTGTACAGATCATAAGTGTAAGCTCATAATCAACCAAAGCTATTCTAGATAGGCCAGGAAAGGAACACCTCTATTAACTTACTAAACATAATTGACTTTAACATGGGGCTGAGTCAGTGAGTATAAAGCAGTAGACTTAATAGGAATAATCTTGTGAGGACACTGACAAAACAATCCAGTGAGTCATTGTCAGCAATTTTCAAATGTAAGAAATATGCATTTGTGACCATAAGCAGAAATAGAGAGAAAAGTCGTAAGACTCCGGACAGTAGTCGGATCTACAAAGCAACCACAAAAATATACAAGAGAATTAATCAAGACGTCTGGCAAAAAATCACTTGGCATTGATCAAGTCAGAAAGAACTACCATCCACAAACATTGGAACATACTCTCAGAAAAAAATGAACCTGATGTTGGCTGATGTCAAAATTAAAAAAAATGATCACTAAAATTGTGAATAAAATGTCACCTGAAGGCTTCTTTGGAAAGATTATTAAATCTTGCAAAATCGAAGATCTTTTTATAATATCGATTCATCCCAAAGTCTTCAGCTTTCTGAGTCTCATAATAAACAAATGGACTTATGAATGGGACCACACGTCAAAATACAGTTTCTAGCAGAATGATAGTCGCACCATACACACTGTTTCAATAGCTGGTCATTGCAGTAAAAGCAAGGCTGTGCTTCCACAAAGACACATTTCTTGTCATAAAAGACCACCTGTAACAGAAAAGTAAGAACGAATTGTAAAACGTGCACAAGCAGATGGTATTGAGTACACTTATTAAATCATCCCTGCCAGAACTAACCCCTGTTTGTGGCATGTATCATCTTCCATTTGTTAATTAGGCAACACATATCTGATAGGAGCCATTTTGTGATAACTCATGTACCAACGAATCCTTAATGTTCTGAAAAGGAAAGTGCAGCACTGGCTACAGCATACATTGGGACACATGATTGTGTTTACAAAATACCTCAAAATTTAAAATCAAGTAATGGTCAAAATGTATTGTCTGTTTCAACTTTGGAACTTGAAAAAGGAGCTGAGAATAGTATATCAGAAGGGACCAGCCCTTAGGTTTAATATTTTGCCAGGATCAGAGTAGCAATCTCATTCACAGTTTACTTGAGTGGTTCTGGCCTCCCCCTCCTGAATTTACATATATTGAACTAGGTACATCACAAACAGAACTCCAGTGTGAAAGTACAAAAAGGATAACATATGTACAGGCATAAAAGCTTTCAAACTCATCACATGTCGAATAAATCAAATTGTAATAAAAAAATACTTAATTGAATAGTTCAACCAGTGCAGGACAATATTTCATTAGAGGTGAAACTACCAACATTAACGTGCACTGCTTCAAAGAGTGTGTGCCAGAGAATTTCAAAAGTTGATCACTTAAATGTATCACACCAAAGCGAAGGCAGAATGGGTGTTCAAAAATGGTTACCATTTGAAGCGCAAGCCCCCTCCACCAATGAGATCCGATATGACTTGGAACTGGTTGGAGTATCACTAAGCCAAGCTCCTACCCTACTGGTGTCATGGAGTATATCAGAGGTAGTAGCTGATCTTGATGATTAGTCAGAGTCACCTCATGTTCCTGCACAGCTTTACTTAAAATAGTAAGGGATGACCCCATCGGCGTGGTAGGGCGTAGTGAAGAGGACTACGTAGCCTCTCCTTAAGTGCAGCCTATTACCTGCCCTCTGCTGATCGTGGAAGGGCAGTTAATAGACTACACTTGAGGAGAGGCAACGTAGTCCTCTTCACCCCGTGCTACCACGCCGATGAGGCCATCCCTTACTATTGGTGGTGTTGGATCTAGGGACGCCTAGTGGACGTTCCTTTAGGCTCACTGATGCCAGAAACCTGAATATAGCTGTCATAGGAATACTGAGTGTTGTCATCCCAGATTTCTATTTTAAACCCCTTTTGTCCTTCACCTTAAGCACTGTCCTGATGAAACGCCACGGGATCCACTAGGGACCCAAGTAAGGCGCGAAACATGTCGACCAAACACACTCACCACCACTATCACTTTCACCCACTGACAAGAGAACAGAAGGAAAATACTCACTCCTCAGATAGAATTTCTCTAGAGGCCTTCCTTGTCATCTGTTTTAACCTTACCACATGGACCCTTGAATAAAGGTTTCTTGGGGTACCAAGGTGGTAATTTTATTTCACTCACCTTCCTCCCCCACACACCTGCACTCACAACTGCAGCGTTACTCCGAAAAGAACTCTGACAAAGAGTTCTCTCATGGGGCCCGTGGAGGACTGCAGTGCCACCCCCACGAGGAGCAATGCCAGATGATGAATCATAAAGCAGAAACAGTGGTTCTGTTGGGAATATGCTTAGTTTAAACAGCACTACATGCGTTTGATAACTGTTCCAATATTCCTTAAGTACAGTTATATGGACACACACATATATACTAATTTAAGAGACACAAAATAATTTTCTTTTTACTGTATTTAAATCCAAACAAATATTGCTACTATACAGAACTGACCAACAGTAACTCAAATATAACATAAGACACTTAGTGACTGATCGTGCTAGATGACATAACATTTAGACATAACTTGACATGAAGCACATATATATACAATGACAAAAAATATTCCTTAAACATAAGTGGTCCAAAATCAATTGCATATAACACCACAGCAATCTTGCACAGGCACAACCAAGCATATTATGACTTTCCTCACCGAGATTCTTCCTCCATGAAAAACCTGGCCGTGAGGAAAGAAAGTGTAGGGCCCGGCCCTTGCCTCTGTGCACGGGGTGCATGCAGGGGGGCACATGTTGTGCCCCCCTGTATTTTTGCACCCTCAGTTCCTGTACAGGAAGAAATGCATGACATGGTCCATTTCTTCCTGTTTAGGAATGTGCACTGGCCGTCCTGTGGTGATGCTGTTTCAGGCTCCCAATGAGCCTTTTAAGTAGCACCGCTGCAAGACCGCCATGCCACCCGCCCTCAGCCCACCAAAAACGTGTAATCTGGAGGGCAGGCAGATGCGATTCTTGGTGGTGTGGGAGTGTGGTTTTGGCGTACTGCCCACTCCAGTGCTGCTAAAACTCGTAATTAGGCACTTTGTGCTTTTAAGCGCTATTTTTGTAAATCTTTCAAATTGCATATCTCCGGTTCTACTTATTGGATTTTTTTTTCATTTTAGTGTCAAATAATTTATTCAATTTTTCTCTATTTTGCTAAATTGGTACCTGATTTTTCTAATTTTGTGTTTTTAGATTAATATTGTTTGAGCACAGGTTAATTTGGGATTTGCTTGTGTTTTACCCTAACAATAATTGAGGTTTTACCCACCTCAATCAGTAACCCGATTTCCTACAGCAAGTCAGACTTATGAAAGTGAAACCGGTTAGTGGACGTCCAGGAAGATAGATCAAGGAAAATGCTCAAGGCATCTTAGGATATCAGTGATTTGGACACCAGTGAACTCAATTAGCAAAACACTCAGGTTTCCATGTTGGGTATGAGTAGATCATCAAGTTCTGTTTTTTTTTCTTTGCATGCTGTAGCTTTGTTTTCTGCCATTTTAAAAGGAGAACTTAACGTAGAGTAAAGAACAGGACTGGGTGACTGCTCATGCCTGACAGGGCACTTTTAGAGTTTTGCACTAATATAAATGATTTACAGTTAACTCATCTAGAAAGCTACATTTTATATCTGAAATATTAAAAATATCTCACTGGGGGGACCCAAAAGCACCTACAAATGTACTTAAATGTTAAGACATATAAAGTGTTGTGTTTTAAGCAAAGGTGGGCGAGCCACTGAAAGCTTGAGCCTGAAGCCTGGCTCTGGCTCAGCTAGAGCTTCTGTTGGAGTCTTGAACCCATAAAAAGCAGAGCCTTCATGCGGCATCTCCCTGCCTCTCTCCTTCTACTCAGGATGTGGTGTTAGGGGCAGAGTTGCTGACTTTAGAACTGGGGAACCAGGTTCCAGTCTAGGTGTCCATTCAACATCCCGGGACTCCAGGCAAGTCACTTAGGGCCAAATGTACGACCATTTTTGCGAACCCGTTTGAGCATGCAAAAACAGCATGGAGTATGTGCAAACCCTATTTTGCGAGTCACAATTATTTGCGACTCGCAAAATAGGGTTATGCAACTCGCTGTTAGGAAGGGACATTCCCTTCCTAATAGCTTGCGCAACCCTTTGTATAGATGTTTTGTGTCCGCAATTGCGGGCGCAAAACACTTGCAAATTACCACCCTCTTCAAAAGGGTGGTAATGGGGTCGCAAAACGGAAGGGCTCCCCAGGGAACCCCTTCCCCTCTGCAAATACAGGGGAATTTCTTTTTTTAAGGGCAGGCAGTGGTCCCAGGGACGTAAACGTTTAAAAAACAAATGCATCCGTTAAGGAAAACGCGCTGCATTTGAAAAAAAAACTGCTCTATGTAAAAGCAGTCCCAGAGATGGTGGTCTGCTGAGCCCAGCAGGCCACCATATCAGGGAGGGCCTGCCATTCCCAATGGGGTCGCAAATTGCGAGAGGCTCATTAATATTCATGAGCCTCTCTATTTGCTACCCCATTGGGAATCGCTAACAGTGTGTTACACACTGTTGTACATCCTAAATAGCGCCTCGCAAATTGCGAGTAGCAAAAGACTCGCAATTTGTGAGGCGCTATTTAGGCCGTCGTACATCTGGCCCTTAATCTCCTTGTAAAACCAAAGGGGATGATGGATCGAGTGTTGAACATTGTGCATTTAAACAATGAACGGTGACCTTGTGTAAGGTAACTGCTGGTCATGTAAAGTGATGTATGTTTGCATTATATAAAAACTGTGGAAAATGCACAGAGGTAAAAAGAGAGCCTTAACATAAGGAAAGACCTAAATATTTACCTGATTAGTGGCTGATTTGCAGAAAGTGAAACCAGAAAACCTGATAAATTGCAGCTTCCCTGCTTAACTTGTGTGATCTTTGGTATTTTTTTTCACCAGAACTAATTTTTTCTTCATTAGTGCGTATGAAAGCACATTATATTATGTAAGTTCAGAATACCAATTGCACAAAAAATACTGTTGTGTTTGAGTTAATAGACAATAATATTGATCTATAATAAGAGTTTATATGTAAACTGTCTTGCCTCTTAAATTACTTATGGTTCATGTTCAAAACTATCACTTTTAATAAATATTTCTCAATGCAGTGCAATAATGTAACATTAATGTCAAAGCTTCCAAATGCTAAAGAAATGTTGAATTTCAAAGAGACTTTCTCATCGTTTACGTGATGTTAGTTGTATAATTCATATCGCAAACAGTTTCACGGCTCGGCTCGTGCAAGCGCTTTCATTTCCATCCGGGCCACACTCTTGGAGAAGGGGTTGGAGCCCAAATCTGGCATGTGGCATATGTCATGGCATATGCCACAGCGTGCCATATTTTGTGAATATGTTGCTTGAGGTATAATGGTGTTATAAACCCCCCAGAAAGGCTAATTGATTATTTTAAAGATATCTCTTCCATCTGGGTTTAATTAACAACAATTTTACAAAACATTTGAAATAAAAAACATATGGGCCTTGAACCCTTGTCAAAAAGCATTCATAACCTCTGTTACCTACTGGTATACCATCTGTTTTCCTGAAGTACTCGTGAAGCCCAAAGCCTTTTTGTCCCATGCATTTCTTATTCTTACCCAATCATCCCTAAATTCTCATTCCACTAAATAAGGGATTTCCTTTATGGCAAACCTGCCCCCCTTCCACATGCCACAGCATGCCATCAATGCCTGACATGCACTATGACTGAGGAGGCCATAATTCTCCCATACACTGCTAGGGGGTGATTTACAAAGGCACAGCTTTCATTTGTGGAATTTAGAAAACAAATATAAAACAAAAAAAGATTTCCCCCAGGCGGGGTTTGAACCCTGGTCAAAAATCAGTTGCAGCCTCTGTGAACTGCCACTGTACCATCTGCTTTGCTAGTTGTATTTCTGCCCAAGGCTTTCTTATCATGGGAAAATTATGCTGGTCCTTCTTCTATTCTCATGGTGTTTGGATTTTACATGCCAGAAATCCACTCTTGATTTCCATGCTCTATATACAAATAGCCCTTCCTTTTTTTCAGTCTGCCACTTGCCCCATGCATTTCTTATTCTTACACAATCATCCTCAAATTCTTATTCCACTAAATAAGGGATTTCTTTTATAGCAAACCGGCCCCCCTTCCACATGCCACAGCATGCCATCAATGCCTGACATGCAATATGACTAAGGAGGCCATAATTCTCCCAGACACTGCTAGGGGGTGATTTACAAAGGCACAGCTTTCATTTGTGGAATTTAGAAAACAAATCTAAAAAAAAAATCGATTTTCCCCAGATGGGGTTTGAACCCAGGTCGAAAAACACTCAGAGCCCCTGTGAACTGCCACTGTACCATCTGTTTTGCTGGAAACCTTTGCAGCCCGAGGCCTTTTTGTCATTGGAAAACTGTGCTGGTCCTTCTTCTATTTTCATAGTGTTTGGATTTTACATGCCAGAAATCCACTCTTGATTTCCATGCTTTATATACAAATAGCCCTTCCTTTTTTTCAGTCTGCCACTTGCCACATGCATTTCTTATTCTTACATAATCATCCCCAAATTCTCATTCCACTGAATAAGGGATTTCTTTTATAGCAAACCTGTTCTCCACATGCCACAGCATGCCATCAATGCCTGACATGCAGTATGACTAAGGAGGCCATAATTCTCCCAGACACTGCTAGGGGTTGATTTACAAATACACAGCTTTCATTTGTGGAATTTAGAAAACAAATTAAAACAAATTTAAAAAATCAATTTTCCCCAGCTGGGGTTTGAACCCTGGTCAAAAAGCACTCACATACCCTGTGAACTGTGACTGTACCATCTGTTTTACTGTAACTTTTCTGAACCAGAGACCTTTTTGTCATAAGCAAAGTATGCAGGTCCTTCTATTTTCTTGGTGTGTGGATTTTACGTGCCAGAAATCCACTCTTGATTTCCATGCTTTATACACAAATAGCCCTTCCTTTTTTTCAATCTGCCCCATGCATTTCTTATTCTTACTCAATCATCCCCAAATTCTCATTCCACTAAATAAGTGATTTCTTTTATAGCAAACCTGTACACCCTTCCACATGCCACAGCATGCCATCAATGCCTGACATGCAATATGACTAAGGAGGCCATAATTCTCCCAGACACCGCTAGGGGGTGATTTACAAAGGCACCGTTTTCATTTGTGGACATTAGAAAAAAAATGGAAAAGTATAAAAAAAATCGATTTTCCCCAGCTGGGGTTTGAACCCTGGTCAAAAATCACTCAAACCTCCTGTGAACTGCCCCTGTACCATCTGTTGATCAGGAAGCTTCTTTTCCTTGAGGCTTTTTGATCAGAAAAAGAGTGTGCTGGTAATGTGTCTATTTTCATTTTGTTTTGATTTTACATGCCACAAATTCACACTTGCTTTTCATGTTTTATAAACAAATAATCCTCCTTCTGTTTCCCTCTGATACCAGCCCATAAATATATGTTTCTCATAAACTCTTTCTTTATAACTTCTGCCAAACTTTTACATGTATTTTAAATGCCTCAAGGACAATTACCTTTCCTCTCTTTCACTGTGCCACCAGCCCCCACCTTTTCATTCTTAATATGTTTTTGCTTTTACTTTTCAAGTCTGTTAGCTGCAAAATTGTTATGAATTTTTCTCTATGCATATATATATGATATGGTTTCTAAACATTTTCAATTATGTAAGAAAATCTCATTTACAATATTCCACGGGTCAGTCTAGAACCCTGTATGACAATCAATCAGCTTTTCAGTTCCTGTATTTAGTCGAAAGGATTTTGTATGCAATAACATGACTGTAGTCCCTTTTCTATTTCAAGTAGTAGGGTAATTCAGTGATACGCCCTCCTCTAAGCCATGTGACACCACTGTTTAGCTCCAGTTCTTTTGTAAGGTTGTTTTCCAATATATTGCCATACAGTGGAATAATCTCCCTCATCAACTGTCCACTCCTACCAGTTTAACCAGTGAAATTTGCAGTTTGTGTCACTCATCCTGGGAGAATTGCTGACAGAAACAGGATTCTGACAAAACCACTCCACATTTTGCCATTAAGATAAGGTAAGCAGAAGCATGGACCTGGATCAGGGGCTGTTTGGGTCTGAAAGATTACTGTCCAAAACCTTCAAAATCACCAAGTAGTTTCTGTGTAATATGTAATGTCCTAAATGTGATCCTATCAAAGACAGTTTTTAAAACAAAAGCTGAAATGTACTGGTCAGTGCTTAATTTAAGTGTATGGCATGAGGTGGTGCATAAAGCCACTTTCTCTTTGGTTAAAGAGAAAATATTTTTAATTGGGCTTTGACCAAGATAGAAATGTGAAAATCCAAGGAAGGAAGAGAAATACAGGAAAGAGTGGGAAAGAGAGAAAGCAAAAATCAAATTGTACCTGCAAAAGTGAGCATGAAGTGTATGTTGGTAGATGAAACAGACATGACTTATAGTTGGCAAAATCACTATAGTATGAAGAAAACCTTTGGCATTCTAGTTGCTTAGCAAGTATGCTTACATAAAAATACACAGATGAGAAGACATGGGTGCTCAGTCAGCGTAAATTAAGTATGACTACCGAACTCAATTGTTGTTTACTTCAGCTGTATTATGATGATACATGGTGATATACAGAAAATCATAAGGAGAGCACTAGTAGCAGTGCATAATTTGTAAAATACTGAGTGCTGGTAACCGCAACTTTTATGAGAAGACAGTGTGACGTGCAATTAGAAGTTGGTGCGTCGAATACTAAAGCTGGTAGTCAGGTTCAGGTTTTAATGTCTTTATTTCGATGATAAAATCATAAAAGACAATTTAAACAAGTATTTAAAAATAGTATCAAAATCTCCACAGTATACAAATTCATGCTAGAAGGATAAAAATCAATTTGTTTATCAAGTATACAATCAGTCTAAAAAAAATACAATTAAAAAAATTATTGAACCATTATTGGGACAAGATATTGGATATAGCTGATCATAAAGGTTGATTTAAACATATGCAGATAAACACTATACACATTGTACTTTATGATCCAGAGACAATTAAGTTCCTCCTAGCTCTGATTGCCCATGCCCAGCCTAAGTACTTAGCCAAGCATATCACAATAAAATCAGAGGTGTTTGTTTTTAGAGCCCAAATAGCATCCGAGGATTTTTTACATGTCATACGTTTAAAAATGGGTTTTAACCATTTTAAGCGGGGTTCTCTGTATTGAGGACAGGCGAACAAAAAGTGACCCTCGGTTTCCTTACATCCGGGGCAGCGACTACAAGAGTTGGTGGAGCTATTGCCCCAAGATGAGGTAAAGGAGTTTAGGGGTAATGAGCCCACTCGGAATTGGTGGTATAGTTTTTTATCCATTGACCTGGGGATAAGGTCCCAGTATGCCTCCCGGGCTGGATCCATTTTAAAACTTAAAAAGCGCCCCGTCAAGTTGTCAGAACTGGAGGCATGTGCCAAGGGAAGGCGAGTTGAGGCCCAAAATAAACCCTTAAATTCCTTTTTCGGTGGAAAATTGTTCGTACCTGGCGAGACCCACAAATGGCTCAAGCCCATATCATGCAGGCTCCTTTTCACCGAGCGAAGCCATGGGATTCGCTCCGATCCCCACATGGCCTTTACCTCGGTTAGCTCTTTTGCAAAAAGTGCCAAATCCTCCGAAGTCCATATGCGCCTCCAAGTGGACACTACTCTGTATCTTGCCATGTCCGATATTGGGAGGCAGCCCATGTCGTGGCAAAGTGGAATCTGTGGGGTTGATTGGGGCAGCCCTACCAGATTACGAAGAAACCTACACTGTATCCTATACAAACTCGAGAGGTCCATAAAACCCCATAACTCTGCCCCATAGAGTGTCGCAGCATTAATTTTAACATCATAAATTTGAAGGGCGGGGACAACCCTTTTAGTGATTGATTTCTTTTGCTCACGCAAAAGACAACCAGTCAGTTGGGCAAGTTTTAGCTGTTGGGTCTCTATTTGTGGTTTCCAAGACAGTCGGCAATCCAGAGTGACCCCCAGGTACGTCATCGTATCAACTTGTTCCAGGTTAACCCTGTTAAGTTGTACACTACTACGTATTGGTTTTTTCCTGGAGAAAACCATAAACTTGGTTTTCCCCACATTTATCTGAAGGTCGTTCTGTTTACAATATTCCTCAAAGTGATTTAAAGCCGACTGCAAACCTCCCCTAGTCTTAGAAAGGAGAAGGGTGTCGTCCGCAAAGATCAACATTGGGAATTTAGTCCCCGCCAAGGACGGTGCGTCAGTATTAATAGGACCGAAGAATTTCACTACCTGATCTATAAAGAGTAAGAAGAGGGTGGGGGCGAGAACGCACCCCTGACGGACTCCCCGTGAAACCGGAAATGGGTCAGTATATTGTCCTTGTAACCCCCATCTTACCCTGGCAAAGTTATCTTCGTGTAGTCTGATAATCATCTCCACCAATTCTCCCGGCATTCCTAGGTCCCTTAGTACCTGCCATAATTTTCCCCTCGGCACCAAATCAAAAGCTGATTTCAAATCTATGAAAGCAGCAAAGATGGTGCCGCCCCCCAGTATAACGACCTTCCAGAAAATCATGCAGAACCTCAGAACCTGGTCAATGGTACTTATACCAGATCTAAAACCCGCCTGTAGCGGGGACAGTATTCCTTCTAGTTCAATCCACCCTTGGACCCTCGCCAGAATCATACGGGCAAAAACTTTCTGAAAGCAGTCGATTAGGCTGATAGGGCGATAGTTCCCTGGGTTCGATCTATCACCCTTTTTGTGTATAGGGAGGATCTCCGCCCCCTTCCAAGTCCTGGGTATATGGGCACCTCTCGCTATAGTGTTAGATATGCTGGTTAAATAGGGAACCCAAAGGCCTAGGTTTTGCTTAAATAGGTCTGCTGGGATTTGATCTAACCCAGGAGCTTTCCCTCTCTTGGTTAGGCCTATTGCATGCTCCGTTTCCGCTTCTGTAAAGGACATAGTCACGTTGCCAGGGGGTATTGCCGGTAGCAGATTAGATGCAGACGTAGGGTCAACAGCTACTGTACAAAATTGGGAGGAGTAATGATTTATCCAGACTTCCGGAGATACGTTATTAGACGGGATACGGAATTCACCGTCTTTTCCGCATTTAACGATATCCCAGAATTTGGTCTGGTTGTTAGATTTACTAGCGTCCAGAAGGTCTGCCCAAAAGTCGTCTTCCCATTCCCTCATTGCCTCCCATTGGACTCTTTTGTACCTTTGTCTGGCCTCTTTTATTGCACTTGAGTCTCTGGATTTAACTTTCTCTATTAGGTGACTGTGCGCCTCTCTACACTCTCTATTATACCATTTTGCTCTTGGAGCATTCTGGTGCCCATTGCTAGGCTTACAAGGTTTTGAGAGAATAGTTTTAAGCTCAGAGAAGCATTTGTCATGTATACCCATGATCTTGTCTAAATCACCCTGACCCCTCTCAACAACAGCGGACCTCACTTTATTTAAAGAATTAGTCACCACATTTTCAATGTTGGCCTGTATCATTGCATCATTTGATATGATTGACCATTTCAGTCTCCTGCGGTCATTTGATACAGTTACAACCCCTTGCCCCCTTGGATCTGGTTCCGCTAGTCTTTTCATGCCATACGTTTTAACTTTCAGGGACAATGGGTTGTGGTCGCTTTCCGGACGCAATACAATTTCCATATCGACAATTAGACTCCAATATTCCATTTTTATGAGGATGTAGTCAATACGACTTTTCCTCGCACCATTGTCAAAAGTTGGATTGGCTCCAATGTCCGATTTGGTGCGTCCGTTTGCGGCCCTTAGTCCCCAAGTAAGGCAGAAAGCAGTCCAATTCAGGGCAGCCTCCGTTGCTTTGACTGGCTGTTTATTGGAAAGTTCGGGGATTTTCCAGGTCGCATCTTCTTCAAACCCCCAGTTGTCTTCCGGCAGGTACAGTGGTTCAATTGTGCAGTTAATATCACCCGCTATTATAATAAATGAGCCTTTATTCCAACCCATTAGTAATGTGTCTAGGGCGCCTATCAGCTTGGGGCCACGGCCGCCAGGGAGGCCTCTAGAGTATATGTTAATAATAAGCATTTCCTGCCCCCCAACTTCCCTCAGCCTTATAGCCAATATGTCGGGATTATCCACATACAGTTCAGAAACTGAAAAACACCAGGCCTGCTTTACCCAGATGATCAGACCCCCTGACGCCCGCCCTTTAGTACCTTTTATAGCTGGTTTAAAAAAAATTTTTATGTATCCAGCCATATAAGACGGAGATGTGGCCCATGTTTCTTGCAGGAGGACAACCTCATGTTTACCTATAAAGGCCAACCAATCCTCAGAAATCATACGGGTCTTAACTCCAGCAACATTCCAAGATACCATATGTGAAATTAAAGAGTTTACCTCTACATGGTTATTGCTAACATTGGGGGGGGAATGGGAGCTCGGTAAGCTGTCATTTGTTAGACTAGTCACAACTATATTGGAGGTGGAAGCCTCTTCCTCACTTTGCCCCCTCAGCATACTAGTGTTGTTATGGAAGGGGGACTGTTGCTCCTTTACTAATTCCGAAGTGGGGTTAAATGGGATATGCGCTCCCTCCCCCTTCCCTATAGCTGTGTTCGGTAACTGGGTCGGTGCGCATAGTCAGTCAACCCATTCTAGATCTGACAGTGCCTCGAAATGATTGAAAAGGGGAGGGTAGTATTGTGGGTGATGGATTATGGGCTCCCGGGGCATTCCCCCTTTAAGTTTCCAATGATTGGGGCCCATTTGATTAATTGGGTACATATGTGGGTAGAAGTAACCAAGGTGTAAGGTCTGTACATCACCCAAATAGGCAAATCTAGCTTTCCTTTGGATTCTTTCCACCACCCACGGGTCTCTAAATGATACTAAAATACAGTCCCCTTCCAGATCTTTTTCGCCCTTGCCTACCCATTCTACTCTCCTTACAAAGAGGATTTCGGTGGGAGATGACGGGGGCAAAGGGCGATGTTTGTTTAGCCAGAAGATGACCTTATTCCGCAGATCCCCTTGTGATTCTTTAATACCTTCTCTTAGGGGGGCCACTCCGGTTAGAACGATGGTGTATTGTGACGTTTCGGGAGGTAGATTTACTCTGGGTGGCTGTCGTGAGTTTCTGTTGTCTGTCCTCGGATTCCTATCTTGGAGAGTGGATTTCCTCTCCCTGCCCATTATGGAAGTCTGTGCTGGAGTGTTATTAGGTAGATTTACTGCGCCATTTGCTGGAGGTTTTTTCCCCTGCGTGTTGTTAGTTGCCACTGGGCATTTAGCCTTTGGTGTTTCTTTAGTAAGGGCTCTGCAAACAATAGTCGATGTAGTAGCTGTGGTTTTTACTCCTGTTAGTGGTTTTTTAATAATAATAGTAGAAGGTGTCCCTACGGGGATAGTTGCGGTTGACCCCCCTTCTTGGTTAGCACCCCCTTTAGGGCCCCTTGCCTTAAAACTAGTAGTCGTTAAGTTTTGCAAGAGGTCCATATTAATATTGACCGCTGCTTCCAGGACATCTATTTTAGCGGACAATATCCTGGTATTTTCTAAGATCGGATGCAATAAGGTTTTAATCATTGCTTCTATTTTTACCAACAGGACATCGTCACTGCTAAAACATGTTGGGCATGGATTAGAAGACCCTGAATGGACCAATGAAGGACAGTACACTATTGGGGGTTCTTGTATGGTCTGGGAATGAGAGGAGCTATTAACATGATCTATTTTAGGTTGTTTTTGTACAATTTCTCCCGTTGAGCTTGGGGCGTGCTTTCTTTTCCGTGGAACCTGATTGGTAAGTACTGGAGGCGAAGCAGGCATGCTGGATAAGGTTAGAGGGTAAAGTTGGGGGGTTCTGGACAGGCTACTCTCGTCGTCCTCCGTATTTTGGCTATCCTCTTCTAAACAGGTCAGGTTATTATCAGATTTTGGTTCAAAGTTATCATTAGACATGGATGTTGGATCTCCGTCCCCATCTACATGAGCTATCACTTCAGTCTCTGAAGTAGAGATACAATTAAATGCAGCATTAGTAAAAGGGCTTTTAACACGGGCCAGGGCACCAATAGATGAGCGTTTCCCAGTAACTAAGTCCAGGGACAATCTATGCTCGGCTAGTTCAATTTCTTTTTCTAGTATCCCTGTGGCTCGGGTGAAAAAAGCATCAAGGGGGCCTGAGACAACACCCTTAGAGGTTTGAATATGCACAAGGCGCTGTTTACCCGATCTTAGGGCCATAGTTGAAAATTAATAAAAGTGCCACAATATAACGCAAAATGTAGTATGCGGTGTAACGAGACGGTGAATGTACAAAGAACCAAGACTCTAGGCCCAACCCAACCTCGTCCGACCCCGGACGGCCACAGACGGTCCCGCCCTTGTCCCGGGCTTCTCCCGGCGCCCTCCCGCGCGCTCCCGCGCAGCGGGAATGTTACCTTTCCTTTATGGGAGATCTAAGGACCCCAAGGGGGCGGGGCCGGCAGGGAGAGGAGCCCAGCTGGTAACGGGCGCGCGGGGACTCCTGGTCCGTGGAGTCCTCCGCTCTACCCTCGCAGCCCTGCCGGTTGGAAGAAGCCCTTTGGAGTATTGCAGCTGCTGTGTTACCGCGAAGCGGGACCCGCGAAGCGGGTCCGGCGAGAAGGGGCGGTACACAGCGGTCGGAGTCAGCGGTAGGTGGCTGTGGTAGTAGTTACAGGTTGTCCAATGTTGATAGGAGAAATCCACCTGATGTGAGGCTCGACTGCCTTTGAACTTTACCGGCGATTGGGGGCGGGGCCGGCAGGGAGAGGAGCCCAGCTGGTAACGGGCGCGCGGGGACTCCTGGTCCGTGGAGTCCTCCGCTCTACCCTCGCAGCCCTGCCGGTTGGAAGAAGCCCTTTGGAGTATTGCAGCTGCTGTGTTACCGCGAAGCGGGACCCGCGAAGCGGGTCCGGCGAGAAGGGGCGGTACACAGCGGTCGGAGTCAGCGGTAGGTGGCTGTGGTAGTAGTTACAGGTTGTCCAATGTTGATAGGAGAAATCCACCTGATGTGAGGCTCGACTGCCTTTGAACTTTACCGGCGATTGGGGGCGGGGCCGGCAGGGAGAGGAGGCCAGCTGGTAACGGGCGCGCGGGGACTCCTGGTCCGTGGAGTCCTCCGCTCTACCCTCGCAGCCCTGCCGGTTGGAAGAAGCCCTTTGGAGTATTGCAGCTGCTGTGTTACCGCGAAGCGGGACCCGCGAAGCGGGTCCGGCGAGAAGGGGCGGTACACAGCGGTCGGAGTCAGCGGTAGGTGGCTGTGGTAGTAGTTACAGGTTGTCCAATGTTGATAGGAGAAATCCACCTGATGTGAGGCTCGACTGCCTTTGAACTTTACCGGCGATTGGGGGCGGGGCCGGCAGGGAGAGGAGCCCAGCTGGTAACGGGCGCGCGGGGACTCCTGGTCCGTGGAGTCCTCCGCTCTACCCTCGCAGCCCTGCCGGTTGGAAGAAGCCCTTTGGAGTATTACAGCTGCTGTGTTACCGCAAAGCGGGACCCGCGAAGCGGGTCCGGCGAGAAGGGGCGGTACACAGCGGTCGGAGTCAGCGGTAGGTGGCTGTGGTAGTAGTTACAGGTTGTCTTAACACTCATGATACATCTTTATTTCACTGACAGACATATATCTGCCCAATTATTTTACTCTTGCCTCTCCTGCGTTTCCCCTTTGTGATGTTCTCATCTTTCTCTTTCTCCATCTTTCCCCTTTTTTTCCCTCTGTTCCCACTTGAAATGATAGATGTGGCAAAATAAGTGCTGGTCCCCAAAAATAAGTGCAAGTGCCTCACACCGGCAACCACCATCTCAATTGAAGCATTGACTGGTAGAAGGATAGTCTTCCTTTAGGTATTACACAACTATCATGGGGCAATGAATGATTGAGGAAAAGCAGCTCTCAAAAAGCATGAGCTCTGTAATATACTGCCCATACATAGAACTTTATGGTATCTTACATTTTAAGGATTACACAAAACAGTAGTTAGGCAGGTTTAGTATCTTATGTTGACACACTTTGTAGTGCATGGACACGGATTTGCTAATCATTCACATTCATGATAAAGTGTGCGAATAACACACAATATAGGAATGATTGCACACATTGGTATTTTCCTAGCATTTGTATTCTACTTCCTATTTGACTCATTAAATCTAGCTTGGCTGATTATTTATACCATGAGTTACGATTCTTGTCAACATATTTATGTAATTGTTTACATGTTTACAAGCTACAATCATATTGGAGCTTGTAATACTAAAGCAGCTCATAAAGATTCACACAAATACTGTCATGTTTGGAAATACAATTTCTGAAAATCAACTCTTTCACAATAAATGCAGCATAAATACGTTTCACAGCTTGTTGTTTTCTTTGTTTAGAGTTGAAATACTATCAAGGTAAAAAAGACATCGAGCTTGAGCTGAAATTCACAGGGGACAGGTGTATTAATAAAGACAGTGTTGGAAAACGGGTCTCTAGTATGCAGTGGTTTGCACCTGTCCAAGCAGAGACCATCACTCTAGTCAGGGTAGGGTGATTACACTGCTAACATAACCCCTGCTCACCTCCTTGGTAGTTTGGTGTGAGCAGTCACACTTATATCTGAGGAAATGTGTAAAGCATTTGTACATACAAACACAGTAGCACAGTGAAAACACTACGAAAGGACACCACACCAGTTGACAAAAATAACCAATATTTATCTGAATAAAACACCAAAAATCCTGCATATAAAGTAAAGATGTCACTTTTAAAAGGTTCCAAATCGTTCAGTGCATAGGAAACTATGTATGAGTCACTTTAAGCAGAAAGTACCTGTGATGGGCTAAAATAAAAGCTGAAAACAGGCTCAGCTATGGGGAAGCACAGTAAAATCAAAGGATTGCATTGCTTCCTTACTACCAGGGAAGGTGAGGCCTCAGTTCCTTTCTGCCAGGGGATGTGATGTGTCAGTTTCTAACTGCAGTGCAGGGGAGATAATGCATTGGTTCCTCACCGTCATGGAAGGTGATGTGTCTGTTCCTTACTGTCAGGGGAGGTGATGTGTCGAACACTGGATACATGGCCTCGGTTTCTTACTGCTGGGCCATGTTGATGAAGAACTTGGCTCATAGAGATGATGCATTGAAAATCAAGACACGCTGTGTCAATGTGGAGGAACAGCATTGCATCGATATAACAGCTGAGAAGCAGGTGATGCGTTGATTTCTATAGCCGCGCAGCAGGGCCAGAGTCGGAGCGTGCACCACGGACGTCTGTTATACGGTGCTCAGGATTCAGATTGCAGAGATCCTTTAGTAGCACGGTAGGCACTGCATCAATTCTTTGGCCGCACATCAGTGAAACGCTGCTTTTTCAACCGCACAGTGGTGCTGCTGTGGAAAAACGACTGTTGAGAGTCTATGCATGGAATTTCTAGTTTCTTAGCAGCCAAACCACCTCCAAATGGCCCAAAAAGGGGAACTGGCACCCCTTGTCAGGTCAGAACTCTCAGCAGAGGAGTTCAGGGGCTACCAATGAAGTCTTTGATGACCCTGTGACTTCTTAACAGGAGGCAAGCATGCATAAGCCTTTGGAGAACCTTGGGACGTAGGATGTAGAAAGAAAATGTCCTCTTAGTCCAGAAGTGTTCTGAAGTTATGGTGGAATAACTCCAGTACTTACGCCAGTTTCTACCTTTGAAGTAGGCAAACTTCAACAGAAAGTCTTTGTTGTGCACAGGACCCTACCTTACTCTGACCTGGCTCCAGACACACTACAGGGGATTGGAGACAGCTTTGTATGAGAACACACACAGTCCTATTCAGGTGTCATTGACAATTCCTTCCACCACTCTAGCTCAGGAAGACCTATCAAGCTGGTGATTGGCCATCAACATATGCATATGCAGGGCACACCTCAACTCCCTTTGTGTGACAGTCTAGAGTGAATGCGCAAACAACCCAACTGTCACCCTTCCTCAGACGTGGATTCCACCCACAGGAAGAGCCACACAATGTTAAAGCAAGAAAATATCCACGTTCTAAAAGAGGCATTTTCAAACACACAATTTAAAAACCAAGTTCACTAAAAGATGTGTTTTTAAATTGACCCCAAACTCCAAAACTTGGTCTATTCTCAATGGGAAGTTACACTTGTAAGTGGGTAGAAGGCATCTTCAATAGTAACTTATGTGAGATATAGTCCTTGCAATAGTGAAAAAAGAAATTAGCAGTATTCACTATCGGGACAAGTAAAACACTCCAATCCATGTCCTACCTTTCATCTACACTGCACCCTGCTCATTGGGCTACCTCGGCCCTACCTTAGGGGTGTCTTAAATGTAATAAAAGGAAAGGTTTGGGCCTGGCAAGTGGGTACACAGTTCTAAATGGCACACACAGACACTGCAGTGACAGGTCAGAGACATGGCTGAAGGCCTACACATGTTGGTGGCACAATCAAGGCTGCAGGCCCACTGGTAGCATTTAATTTACAGGTCCTGGGCACACACACAGTGTAGTTTAATAGGGACTTACCAGTAATCAAATATGCCAATCACGGATAACCAATTACAGATACAATCTTACACAGGGAGCACTTGCACTTTAGCACTGGTCAGCAGTGGTAAAGTCCCCAGAGTCCTAAGACCAGCAAAAATGAAGTCAGAAAAACACTGGACTAAGGCAAAAGGTTTAGGAATAACCCTGCAAATAGGGCAGGTCCTACACACAGTGACTATTGGAGATTGAATTAATTTACAAACATGCATTTATCACTAAAAAAAATGAACAAATCCTGAAGAGATGCAAATTATTTTTTGAAATACGTTGATTCCAGAATAGACAGAGTTACAAATTTGGTTACTGGTTGACCGCAATGGAGCGTGGGCCGGCTACAGGGACCTCGTTAGGCCCACTGAACTTGCATGGCTTCACATTGTATGAAGTCTGTTCTGATGAAGCGGTACAGCGATGCTTTGTTGGGCTTTGCTTTGCTCTACACTGATATAAATGAGGCTGGCAACTGTATGGCGAGGATTTGTGGGGCTTCGTGTCGCTCTGTGTTGTTTCTGATGGGCACCACACCTGAGCTGGTAGAATTCCTTCAGGTCTACTCCCAAGGATCCAGGACTGGAGTGCCAACACAGGGTGCGCAGAACTTACAGCAATCAGAGTATAGGTCTGGTTTAAAGTTCATCTCTGTCCCTGAGGCTAAGATTAGGAGGTCAGCCAACTAGCTCTTGTAGTCACTCTAGTGGTCCTGCTTTCAAGATGTAGATCAAGACATTTTCTCCAGAAGCAGGGCAATAGGCTCCAGGGCAGCCGGGCAACAGAGTAGCAGTCCTTCTTGCAGAGCAGCACCGCAGTCTTTCTGACCATTTCACAGATCCAGAGGTGTACTGAAGAGTTAGGTCTGAGGGTTCAATATTGATGTATGTTGCCCACTTTCAAGTTGGAAAAGTTTCTAGATAATTCCCTTTTCAAGTCCTTAAATTCTCACCCTCTCCTGTCCTGCCTCCAAACTGGCTGCATGAACAATGCAGTGATGACACGTACTTTGGGGTCATTTATGATCCCATTCAGAAGGGATCCAAATTGGATTCGGGTTTGCTGAATCCGATTCAGAACCCTTGCTTCCGACCGAATTGTACACGTCAAAGGGAGTCCTGACCAAATCGTATCCAGAAGCATCCGGATGCATCCAAATCGCTTGGTCGGACTCCACCTATCTGAGTAGTCCAGAAAGCATTCCGTAACCGAATTGGTCGGAATGCTTTCAGGACGAGATTGCAATCGGCCCCTTTTTTGTGAAGGCAGGGCACAGACTGTTTAGTTCCAAATGAGTCTGTGCCCAGGTCCGTCACCATCCTGACAATTTGTGGCTAATCCTGGTTCACCTAATCCCTCTATTGTGTGGCTATCTGGGAGGAATAAATAAAGTCCAGCTGCCAACTACACCCATTCACATGGCCCAAGAGGAGGCAGTAGGCATCAAATTCTGCAGAAAAATGCTGTGTTTCGAAAAGTTAAAGACACACAGATGACAGACGGAATGCAGAGCGAATCAAACATTCTCCCCCAGTCAATAGATCTGGGTTAAATCCATTGTTCTTTTGCTCACTGTGCCACCCCAGTTTGTACTCATTCAAATGCAAATCAGTCTTGACCCTGTGCTTCATGGGAACAGTCCAGCATGAACTGCCAAGCCAGGTCCTCCCTGGACCAGAAACAAGCCTCCTGGGACCAGTTTCGGGGTTTCTCCCCTCATCAGCCAGGCTAGCTTGAAGCCAGTGGCACAGTGAGCCCAGGACCCACGTCTGGGCATAGCCGGTGCACTTAGGGTGAGCCAATAGACACACAGATCATGGCGAACAGCCGGTAAATTGGCACGGGTAGGAGCCCAAGACCTCTAAGTCCTGTCGGTGTTGGGCAGGACGACCGTGGCCCAAGTACTCTGCTATGGTGTAATCCAGACAACGGCGCAATGGGAGGCACTCCATTCTCGGATGTGGGTTGATGCTGTCACATGGCAAGGGCACGGTCTTGAGGTGATCCAAGCGTACTAGGCCCCTTGTGCCTGGACAGCACAGAAGCTGACATCGCGAGCAAGACTGGCAAGGCTGTTGTAGTTCCAAAGCCCAGTAGGGTGAACAGGGGCAGTTGACAAGCCCCCAGAAGTCACTCTGGAGGCAATTCTTTGTGCCTTGCTTGCAGGGCAGATGTCAGTTGGCAGGAAGGCTGCCCCACAAAGCAGGACAACAGTTCCTGGGAATAGTCAGGCACAGCAAAGAGGCAATCCTTCCCACGCAGCAGCCTTTACTCTAGCAGAGTTTCGTGCAGGTCCAGTTGTGTCACACAGATGTGGGCTCAGGTCCCTATTATTATACCCTGGTGCCCAGGTACTAGAAGGGAACAGAAGCTATTGGAGAGGGCTTTGAAGTTTTGGGGGTTCCCTGTTCCACCTGACTTGTCTGAACTGACAAAGCAAAGTCATTAAGCCTATTGTGGGGTGGCCGGCTCAGCCTATTCAGATGTGAGTGTGAATCACTAATCCCTCCTCTCAGCCCAAGAAGGCCATCAGCATGTTGATGTGGCAGCCCTTCCTGTATTTGGGGGAGTCTAGGGAGTATGCAAGTATAGGACTGCTACCCTAGACCAGACGTGGATTGGGGCAGGCAGCAGGTACACAAAGTTTATGGAAGGACAGAGAAATGTCCACTTTCTGAAAGTGTCATTATTGCCAGTAAGGGTAAAACCCAATACACCAACAGGGAGGATTTCTCATGATGAATCTAACCATACCAAACATGATATAGATCTACACCTTACTATGCAGGAGTTATCACTTAAAGGGATATAAGGGCATTTCTAATGCTGGACTATGGTGGGGTCAGCCCCACTGCAATGGCAGAGGCCTGATGCAGGATGCAGGTTTGCCAATGTCACCATATTTTAGGGGAGAGCACCCGAACCTTAGCAGTGGTAGGGTACCCAGAGTCCTAAGTCCAACAAAACGGTATAGTCTAAAGTTGGACGTGATAGGGAAAAAGTTAGTGGGAGACCAGCCTAAGGCTGATAGGTCTAACACATTTCTCAGACACAAAACATGAAAAGTCTTACTCTTCCCAATCAAAAGTTAGCATTTATTACATGTAATAAGGCAACCCTATGTTATCCTTTAAAAGAGGTATGCCTCACAGTAATGAAAATTGATTTTAGGAGTATTTTACTAACAGGACATGTAAAATGTAAAAGTACATGTCCATCCTAGCAATTATCATAAACCCTCCCCTGTGGGCTACCTAGGGCCTACTTTATGGGTTACTTATATGCAATTTAAGGGTAGACAGGGCTTATAAAACTGCAATCAGGCTGCAATGGAAGGCCTGGGACATGTTTTAAGAGGCTGCTTAACTGAGTGGCACACTGAGAGCTTCAGGTCCTTGTAGCTAGAATGTGGATTTACCATAAAAAATAAAACACAAGAGGCATTTGGCAAAACAGGAAGAGTTGTTTTAATTAAACGCAGCAACAACAGCAGCAGCAAAGTTGGGGTCTGAAGCAGTCTGAAAGTACATTGGTCTTGGCCGTTATTTTATACATTTTACAACTTGTCATGAAGCAATTTGTACATTATTTTTTAACAGGAATTGCTAGACTAGTCACAGGACTGTATAT
Source organism: Triturus cristatus (assembly GCF_964204655.1). Lineage (NCBI taxonomy): Eukaryota > Metazoa > Chordata > Amphibia > Caudata > Salamandridae > Triturus > Triturus cristatus. Next base: position 154,057,511 of record NC_140595.1, read on the forward strand.
TTGATCACCTGATAAGGGGTACAGCTGGGTCTCAACCTTGCATGGACACAATGAGAGGCCAGTGGGTAACATGACGAGATGTCCATCACGGGGAGCGCATGTTCACTGTGTGCAGTGTAAATACGGTGTTCTGATTGGCTGAGTGTTCCTAACTACATGTGGCATTTAACTTTTTGGTTTTTTCGGAATGCGCATCCCTCCGGCCAAACAAATGCTATTGGGGCCAATCTTCTCGGACCTTTGTAGTGTTACTACCTTCTAGCAGACTGATCTCGGTTGTCCCTGTTCAATCATTTGTCTATGGGCTACGTGTCACACCACCTGTGATCTGTCATTCAGTTCATCCAGACCTTGGTCGCAGGGCCTTCCTGAACAATTATTTCTGACTCAGGGCTGATGGGGAGGACATAATGGGTAGATTTGACGACAGCAATGTGAGTTTGCTGTTATACGTAAATATATCATGGCATACATTGGCATCGTATTTTTCTTTATTAACATTATCCTAGTAGCATTTCATTTACAGGCTTTTGGTATATGGTATACAAATTTACTAGTGAATTGTAAGTAAATTAATTATGTCAATCAAGGGACTCCTGGCCTCTACCTAGCCAATAGAGCTAAAGGTCCCAGGAATATCCATATCCACTTTTGCAGCAGTTCACTCAAAAGTGGTTGTAGAGGCTACTTTTCTCCCACTGGGATTAGTGTCTGGCTTATAAGATGTACACAAGAGGGGGCAGACCAAGTGTTATCTACCTCTTCCTGTGACATGGTAAACCTCCTGGAAGATTATTAGATTCATAGGCACAACCCAGGTGGTCATCCTGTTAAAGGCACAGAACACTTTCCCATGTACAAGGTATTTGCTTCCGCTTTGGGAGGAAGTTCACACTTCATCAAGGTGCTATTCAGCTCCTGGTTCGAAGCACATGCAAATGAGCTTCTAGAGGGTTTTGTCAGGGAAGTTGTACTAAAGTACCTTTTCCAAAATTGTTGTCACTACTTTGACTTTACCAGTGAACTGACATTGTGATAAATATTTTTGATAGTCCAAAAATAAACTTTGTAGCTGTTTCCTCTGCTGAGGTAACATGATTAAATGTAGTATTACATTACAATGCTTTCCCATGGAGCAGCTAACACTGCTAATGTAAAATATGGCTTTTGAGCCCTTTTCAACATAAGGGCATGTTTGAAAGGTAATGTTTACATGTCCTGACTTAAATTCATGCACACTGCCTAATCGGCATTACAGCCTAGTTAGGGGTGATATTTATATTTAAAAGGCATGGTTAGGCCTGTCAAGTGGGGTTATTTTCAGTTTGGAGTTAAAAAAATGTCCAGGCAGGCTACAGTCGTAGGCCTGCTATTGTTTACACTGCTACTGTAGTTGGGTGGAACAATGTGTGCTTCAGTCCACTAGTGACATTTACCTTAAGGGCCCTGGTACACATTGTACCACATACTTGGGACTTATAGGTATGTTTTTAAATTCTAATTAAGAGTACACCAATTCAATATATTTTAGAGGCCATAGCACATTCACAGATGCCTGCTTAGCAGAGTCCCCATACACAGAATAAAATAAAATAGTGCTGGACCGTGTCCTTTCTGCAGTGTCATATATTTTTGCCTTCCACATTCATTTGCTCTTTTTTTTTTCCATCCTCATCTCACCAATAAGCTTCTGCAGATCTTACAAAGCTGTTGTTTTCCAACTGTGCGTCCTACGGCTTACCGCTCTTACTTAGGTCGACCAGACCGGCCCCATTTGATAGGAGCTTGGTGTAATCATAGGACCGGCTATATTGATCTCAGGTCTCGACCCCAGCTCATAAGGGGCTGCTAGATATTTATCGGACTTTCCCCAGCTCCGTCTTGATCTAAACGAGCCATATCAAATATGGCTTTGAGCCAGCCTTTGCTCTTCAGGGCAGAGGGACTTTCCATTTCTTACAGATCTCTCGCCGAGTAACACCAAGTATAGCAACAGCCCACTATAAATCTGTGAAGCATTCAGACTGAAAAAACCATCATCACCAAAAAACACTAATGACAGGTTAATCTCGATGTTTACTTTGAAAATGCCACAGAGGATGTCTCCCACCCCCTTCCAAAAGGTTCTTAATTCGGAGTACTCATATAAGATGTGGATGTCATTGGCATCGGGAGTCATACACCTGGGGCATTTTGGGATAGGTAGTGGGGTGAACTGGGCTATCTTGGCCGGTGCGTAATAGTCTGTTGATAACAAAAAAGTGGTTCTTCTTTAGGCTCGCTGGTTTAATAAGTTTGTATAATAACTTCAAGGAGGGCTCAAACAGGGCATCCATGTTGGGCTCAAGGGGGGATTGATTCCAAACCGAGGACTGTGGTGGAATTCCAGGTCTTCTGCTTCTAAAAACCTATTATACCAAATAGAAATCTCTTTCTTTTTTGGAATCCACTTATTTCGGGGAGTGCTCCGTTTTCCCAATCTCCTCTTACATCCCCCTTTTCTGCTTCAAACCAGGAAACAAGTTGTAGGTACTTAAACCTGGAAAACCCTGTACCGATATTGGCCCTTAATGACTCCCAAGGATGGATCCCTTCTGCATCTAACAAGTCAGACCAGATGTTAATGCCTGCTTTCTTAATTGGTACAGCCAAACTATCCCTAAGACATGGAGGTGTACCGGGGGAATCCCAAATAGGTGCAAAATCTGAATAGTATCCGATTCCCTATCTACATCTCACTTTGTACCAAGTTTCCAGGGCAGCCCTAAGGACCTTCAGGCGTACTCGTTTAAAATACCTCGGAGCCCCAAACTTGTATAAAAAGCCTTCTCCGCCTCCTCCACCCTCAGTCATAGCCATTTTACCCAACAGCCTTCCCCACGCTGACTCCTCTGGTTTTAAGAGTAACATCTGGACGCCTTTGAATTGCAATGCAACCGAGTACCAGCCAATATCTTGAAGAGCCATACCCCCTTTGATAAGCTGACGCCTCAACTTCTTCCAAGACAACCTTACTCCCTTGTCACCCCAAATAAAGCTCCCGATCTTACTCTGAACCTTACGAATGCTCTTACTGGGGAACACCAAGGGGACTGCGTTAAACAGTTAGGTCAGCTTGGGGAGGATAACCATCTTCACCAGGTTTACCTTCCCATAGATTGTCAAGGGAAGGTTCCTCCATCTAGAAAAGAGGCGGTCTATTTCCTTGATGACTTTATTCAAATTGATCAGGGGGATTTTATCCAGATCTTTAACAATGTATATACCCAAATATCTTAACTCTTTGCTGGTTGTGCCCTCCCATTGGTCGATGTTTCAACACTTCATCTCGGTTTTTGAAGTGTTAGCTAAGTAGCCTGAGATGGAGCAAAATTCTTCCTGAAGGGCTTCAACCTGTAGGATAGCCGCCTCCGGGTTACTGGTGAATAACATTAAGTCATCAGCATACAGGGCTAGCTTACATCGATAAAGTTGAGACTTAAAAGGATGCATTGAGTCATCTAGTCTGATAGCTTGCGCTAATGGCTCTATGTAGATGTTAAACAGGAGGGGTAAATAGAGCAACCCTGTCGAGTTCCCCTCTGGATGTTAAAGCTAGAGGTCAACATACCATTCAGGAGGATCCTAGCAGAGGCTCCTTGATAACATTTCCTCAAAGTTTGAATAAAAATGGGGCCAAAGTCCATTACCTCTAGTACTTCCCAGAGGTACACCCAGCAGACCCTGTCGAAGGCCTTGGCCGTATCCAAGGCCACTATGGCCAGAGGATCCGATCTTTCCACGGCCAACTCGATATTACCTATTAACAGTTGTGTCTGCTCCTGGATGTACCTCCCAGTTACGAAGCCCTTTTGATAGATGTGAACCAGGTTAGGGACCAATTTAGCCAGTCTACCCGCCAAAATACCCATAATGATCTTATAATCGGCATTCAGTAGGGAGATTGGACGATAAGAGTCAGCTTTTAATGGGTCCTTTCCTGGTTTTAGAATTAATACGATGGTAGCCTCCTTCCATGACCTGGGGACTTGACCTGTTGGGCAGTATACTGAATTAAACATGGTACCCAGTACCGGTGTCAATTCCTCTGCTAGGAGTTTACAAACTTCATTCGGGAGTGCATCCATTTCTGCTGCTTTTTTGTTTTTACATTTCTATATTTGATCTTTGATCTCTTCAGGGGTGATAGGGGCATCTAAGATATCACGGCTATTAACCATTAGAGTTGGCAAAGATTTACTCCACAGCCAAGTTTGTATTTGACCAAGGGAAGGGGCTAAGTCCTCTTTATAGAGGTCTGAAAAAAGGGAAAGCAGGCAGGCTTGCATGTCCTCAACACTACTTGACTTATCCCCATTGTTGTTTATTATCAATTCATTAATGTTATTTTTGGAGCGCTCAGCTCTTGCTTTCCAGGCCAGTAAAGCGCCCACCTTCTCCCCATACTCAAAGTTTTGCATACTCTTAGTGAGCCATTGTGCCCTGCAATTCTGGTCTAGTTTACCCCTATACTCCTGCCTAGCACCTTCAAGGTCACCCTGAACTTGTGCCAACTTTCCTGGGCTCCCGTGGCTAAGTAGATTCCTCTCATTCTCTCACTGCAGTATTCTCTCCTCGATGATATGTAGCACCCAGGCATCAGCCCTCTTCGTAGAGCATATGAGGCCATGGAGCCTGCCCCTCAAATTAGCCTTAAAGGTGTCCCAAACGAAATCCATGGTCGTAGAGCCCATGTTTATTGAAATACATTCTAGGGAGGATAACTTAATGGCCTAAATGATCTCAGGATCCAACAACATGGCTCTATTAAGCGTCCATCTAGGTTGTAACATATAAGTTTTACTATGGTAAGAAAAAAAAAGGGAGCATGGTCCGAAAGGTGACTGGGTAAAACTGAGATCCCTGTCAGGCCAACCAGAGTGGACCTATCAGTTAGAATGTAATCTATCCAAGATGAATGACAATATTTTGTACTATTAAATGTAAACCCCTGAAGATCTCTCCTCTTTGCCCTCCAGACGTCTACCAGGTCCAAGGCATGCAACAGGTTTTTCATTGCTCGACGGATTTGAGGTGCCCCTACGTAATGACTCTGATTAGACCTGTCTTTTATGGGATCCAGGAGGACATTAAAATCACCACCTATGATCAGGGGGGTTTGCCGTCATTAATTTAGATTGTAACTTGCAGATATAAGTCGGGTCATCAACATTAGGTCCATAGAACAAGGCACAAACTAACTCTGAGCCTCCAAAATCCAACTTTGCTACTATCCACCTCCCTGTCTGGTCAGTCTGCACAGATTTAATAGAACAAGAGACCCCCTGCTTTATCAGAATTGCAACACCTCTACTATTGATCGTCTGTTGTGAGGTTCAATAACATTTTATCCAGGGGACTCTAGGGAGGATTAAACGACTTTCTGCTGAACTTAAATGCGTTTCCTGCAAAATACAGATCTGAGCTGGGGAGAGTTCTAAATACTTCAGTATCAGCCTTTGCCTACGGGGGCATCTTAACCCGTTTACATTCCAGGAAATAAAGCTGACCTTGTTATCCTTTAATCAAGTACCAGCCATCGGCCTGCAAACCTTTGATGCCAAATAAACGGACCTTCCTTAAAATTGAAGTGAGATGAGTTTTCTATTTTTTATTTTACCCACTGCTCCCCACCCAGTGCACCCCTAACTTCTCCCCCCTACCCTGTGACCCCTTCCAATAGGCTAAGCCTATTCGATCTCAGCTCCCTCAGGCATTTTAGGAAATACTCAAATATAACAGTTAAATCTAGGGTCTTGTAGCCTAAGAGCTCACATTACCTCAACGGCCACCCTCTCTACCCCCCAAATCCTTTTTGATTTTAACAATAAGGGCAACCACCTCCTCGGTTGTGCGGATCTAATGCATATGATTGTTCCACATTACGCAAAGTAATGCAGGAAACTTCAGCTGAGCCTTGGCCCCCAGATTATTTAACTCCTCGAGCCTCTTCCACAGCTCCCACTGTTTTGTTGCAGTGATGTGGGAGATATCATATCTTATATAGAAGGAGACGGGGTTAAGACCCATAGATGTTATGATGCCTTCCTTGAGGGCAGAGGATAACATTCGCTCCTTAACATAATATGACAAAAAGTTAACCAAGATATTCCTAGGTTTTTGCCTAGTTAAGTTCCTCTTGAAGGGGTCGCGGTGCACCCTTTGTATCTCCTGTACAAGATCTACGCTGTGTGAGTTCTTCAACACTGTCCCTTGTAATAAGAAGATCATGAACCCTTTTATGTCCGACCCCTCCAGAGCTTCAGGTACATTTAGAAGCCTCAGGTTATTCTTCCTGGAGTGGTTCTCCAAACGTTCAAGGTCATCTTTAAGTTCTTTGTTCTGTGCCGATAGATTTGCCAATTCCACTGAAGTAGTATGCATAGCTTCTTTAATTTTGCATCTGTTCTTATAGTGACTTCTTCCAGCACCTCGCAGGAAGCTTGAATGGCTGCCTGGAAAATCTACTAGCCATTTCGGCCCTGTTCATCTCTGACACAGTGAACCTACTTTTCATCTCGTCCTTCAGGGCGAGTAGTATATCTGCCAATGAGCGTGTCATGGAGTCTGTAATTACACAATAATCTTTGGCCTTAGAAGCATATTGCGGCGTTTCCTGGGTATCTTGAGTTGCCAAGACAGAATATCTATTAGAAAGGCTCAGTGCTGGGTGAATGGCTGATGCACCATCAGGACTTATGGCTAGATATTCCAGAGGGGCAGGGTATCTTTGCCCCTTTGGGTTACTCTGCGGGACACTAAGCATTCCATCGGGTGCTGTGCTATTTCCGTCTGGGGAACTCAGTGACTTAAGCACATCCACCGAAGTGCTGTCCTGACCAGCACTCTTTAAAGAATCACAGGCAGTGGTGGTTGATGAGGACATAACTTTGTAATATGTTTTCAGTGATGGGGTGATTTTCACTTTTACAGGCGATGGCTTCTTGCCCCTACCCCTTCCCTTACCCTTACCCTTACCAGCCGTTGTATCCCCTCTCCGCTTACGCTGCTTAACTGATGCTCTGACATGCAGAGATAGTTGGGGAAACTCGAGGTAGTAGGATAGGCTGGGTGATATCAATGTTGAGGGAGGTATGTGCCACTCTTGCTCGCAAGGTATACATGTTAATTTTAGGTGGAGAGGCTCCCGTTTTCAATGTCTCACTTGTCTCCATACAGTTGAGGTGGGCCCCTCCCTCCGCCAGTAGCTTGGTAATTACTATAACCCTCTTGTAGTAGGGCAAAAGCACATTGCCGTTTAAACTGCCTGAAGAAAACGGGTGTCCAAGCTAACAGAGCTTGCGTACTCACGAATGATGTAGCTCCAACTCCGACTCCGACTCCCTACCTGGGGGACGGATTCTGCTGCCCGATCTTTATTGCTCCCAGAGCCAGTGCTAGTGCTGGCCCTGCCTCCGGCGATCCGGAGCTGGAAGCAGGCAGAATTCTGACGCTGCCGCTTCCGTGCGGCCTCCTCCCAACGCCAGTCACCTGTTCCCGACAAGCCGCTGCAAGCCTCCGGGTCCGTGTGCCCGTCGGGCTGGAAAAAAAGGAGCTCACCGCACATAGCACCCCTAGGTACGAGTGGAGGGAGGGGGGTAGCCTAGCTTCGATGCAGGGAGGTCGGGATTCCCACGGCAAGACCCATCAAAGGACCCGAGGGAGCAGGACCGCGGCCGTGTATGTGACCTGCATGAACATAAAACGTTTTCAGAGGCCTTCCTACACCCACCGAGCTGACCATCTCCAACTAGATATGCCTGAGCCCTGTTGCTGGCATCTGCAGGAGTCAGTCAAGATCCTCAAGAGGTGCCTTCCAGGTTATAGAGTATTTGCTTGCATTAGAGAGAGATCTTCCCTTTCTAAGTGAAAGATTTATCAGATTAAAAGTGAAGCATCGTAGAGCATAGCTGAGTTGTTCAGCTTCCACTTGAAGAATTCAACACATCTGACCCCAAGTGATGCAGAGCCCTGTAGAGCCCCACTGCACAGCTGAAAGTGCATTAGCTTGTACTCCAATAGATACAAAGCCGTGCAGCGCCATGCCATACCATCCCATCAGAAAGCTGGACCACAACAAGTGCAAACCGATGCAAGTTCCCACAGAGATGCCCCACTCCTGCCTGAGGGCTTAACTGGATCCGTCATCGATGGGTCTGAAGCCCTGTAATGTCATGAAACAAACATCTGTATTGGATCTTAGACCAAGCAACATGAATCAATGCAAAGCAACTCCGCATAGAACTTGCATTATTGGCATATATTTTTGGGATATTAATGTCTATCAGACTTTTGGAAACAGAGCAATATCACAGCTTCCCCTTATTTTTGTGAAATTGAATAATCACATAACTAAAATAGAAAAAAACAAAGCTGTTTCTATTTGGACCAAAGTGTTACGCATTCTCTGTGTCTAAATGTATGCAGGCACATTGCAGATAACGGAAATTTTCCTTCAATTCCAGTATTATTGTTTTTTCAATGAGTACCACGTATAGTCCATATGGCTCAACTTCAAAGAAAACCTGTTTGTTTAAATTAGTTAAGTTAGTTAGGTAATGACATTTGTTAAGCGCTTGGTTGCACAGAGAACAGTGCGTCCCCGCGCTGACAATCCTACCAACATCTCTTCAGCTTAGTTTACAGAGGGTGAGCACTAGGGCCAGGGACATACTATGCTGAATTTGTCTTGGGGAAAAGATGGGTTTTCAGCCTCTGTCTGAACCTGGTTTCAGACGGCTCCATCCTCAATTCGATGGGTAGGTCATTCCAGTCTTTGCTGGCATGGTGTCTAAAGGAACGTCCTCCCATCCTTGCTCTGTGTATCCGTGGCACCACTAATAGCATGCTGCCCATCGACCTCAGAGGGCGTGAGGGGCGATAGACTGGAAGCAAGTCCTGGAGATATGGAGGTGCTTTTTTGTGAGCTATACGGTGGGTGATGCACATAGTTTTAAATTTGATTCGTTCCTTTATTGGGAGCCAGTGCAGGGAACGTAATGCATGTTTCCCAGAGGCTCTCCTAGGGGGGTTAAGGACCAGCCTGGCAGCTGCGTTCTGGACGCGTTGTAGCTGTGTTAGGCCTTTTTTGCTGAGTCCACATAGGAGGGAGTTCCCATAGTCTAAATGGGAGGTGACCAAGGCATGTACCATAGTTTTTCTGGAGCTGGGGGGCAATAGGTCCAGGATTTTCCTCAGGACCTTCAAGAGACCATAGCATTTTCCGGCAACCTTACCAACATGATTGGTAAAGGCTAGATTAGAGTCCAGAAGAAAGCCAAGGTTTTTAACTGTGTCTACCGGGGCCGGGACAGGGCCCAGTTCAATGGGTCACCAGGCAGAAGTCCAGATGGAAGGACAGGGACCTACGATAAGAACTTCTGTTTCATCCAGCCGTCAAGTGCCACCAAGCAGGCCGAGAAATTCTCAGCATCCACAACTGGATCACGGGACAGATTGATCATCAGTTGTGTATCGTCTGCATAGGAGACTATTGCGACACCATATGACTCCACCAATTTGGCAAGGGGTTCCATGTACAGGTTAAATAATGTGGGGCTCAAAATCGAGCCCTGTGGAACCCCTTGCCTGAGACATCTTACACTGGATTTACATGGTGGACAATGCACTTGAAATCTCCTGTTCTTAAGGAAGGAAACCAACCACTCATGTGCAGGTCCGGTTATTCCCTTTTCATTCAGGCGGTCCAGTAATACGGGGTGTGATACGGTGTCAAACGCCGCACTTAAGTCCAGTAGGATCAGTGCGGCCGTGTGACCCTCATCCGCCTTACCCCGCAGCAGTTCTGTCGATAGGAGGAGGGCGGTCTCTGTCGAGTGTTTGGCTCTGAATCCCGACTGAGATGTGTGGAGGAGCTTGTTTTCCTCCACAAAGCTCACCAGCTGTCGGTTAACCAATTTTTCTACTACCTTCGCACAGTAGGGAAGGAGGGAGATTGGTCTCAGGTTGTCTAATTGCGTTATGCTTATGTGGGCTTTCTTTTTTATTGGGACAACTTGGGCCAGTTTCCAGCTATCCGGAACTAGACATTCCTGGAAGGAAAGCGAGGCCATGTCACCTATATGCTTCGCTACCTGGGGAAGATGACTGCGAAGAATCCTCGCTGGTACCGCATCTAAGGGAGAGCCCGAGTGAATGTCCGATAGGATGTTGATAAGCTCCTCTGCTTGGGGAACCACAAATTTCCTAAGTTCTTCCCTGACCTTATTTCCGCAGTTGGGGTCGGGCAGATTTGTAGCTTCAGAGTTAGTCTGAAACGATGCATAGATCTTTTCTACCTTCCCTATAAAGAAGTCTGCGATCTCATTGCATGACTCAGTTGAGGGGGGGGCTTCCCCTGAACTCGCTAGAGGGGCGGAGAGTTCCTTCAGAATCATAAAGAGCTCTTTAGATGTGTTCTCTGCACAGTCAATCCTTTTATTATAGTACTCTCTTTTAGATTTCCTGATCTGGCTGTGGTAGGACCTTAGTTCACTCTTATAGACTTCACGTAGTGAGGGGGCATATTCCACTCTCCATCTATGCTCCAAGGTTTTACATTTGGTTTTAGCGGCGCGCAGCTCAGCGGTGAACCACGGAGCGGATTTCGTGCTCCGTGCCATGGCTTTATGAGTCCAAGGGGCTACATTATCCAGCGCACCTTGAACCCATTCTTCATACATCCTGTACGCCTCAACCAAATTGTCGCTGAGCTTTGGGGGTTCCTGTCCTAGGGCTTGACTGAAGGCGTCGTGACTGAATTTCCTCCAGTCCCTGCGCCTAATAACGGGAGGTTTCTGTAAAGGCCCCCTGTTGGGCAGTCTTCTGAGTTTAAAAGGGATCAAATAATGATCTGACCACAGGATCTTAATCGGAACAGAGACACTTATATCTTCCCAGTTTGTAAAAATTGGGTCCAGCAGATGTCCTGCTTGATGGGTGGCTCTGTTGTCAGATAAAACAAACATGAGAGCTCTAAGTTCATTAATTAGGGAAACAGCCTCTCTGCAGTTGACATCATCCAAATGCACGTTGAGGTCTCCTACAGTCATAAACGTATTATGGCGTAAAGCAGATTGCGTTAGAGCTTCCAGGAGGCTTTCAATGAACGCAGTCGCCACACCCGGAGGACGATAGATAAGGTAGCCCTTAATGGTGCAGTTGGGGCTAACCGAAATAGAAAAGAGTCCCGCTTCACATTTATTAATGGAAGTCGGTTCAAGAGAGACTGACAGCTCGCTTTTGTGGATAATGGCTATCCCCCCCCCTCTTTGAACCCCTCTATTAACGTGAAGAATATTAAAGCCGGGAGGAAGGGCCTCTATGATATCAGGGATGGATTGTTCAACCAGCCATGTTTCTGTCAAGAAGACCAAGTCGGGTTTGTCATCTATCAGTAGGTCATAAATGTTCAAGCTATGACGTTTCATCGATCCATAGTTCAGTAATAAGGCAGATAGTTCATTACCTTCCTTACTCGTCGCTTGGTCTCTGAGGATAGTATGGCCGCAGTCCACACACTTCAGGGGCCATTGTTCCACCTGCAGCTTGTGTTCGCATTCCGGCGGCAGCCTCCTGCGCAGCTGTAGTAACGCCTGCCTCGTATAGGTTACTATCCCATGTTGGTCCGAGATGGTTAGGCCAGGGGGACGGGGCCTGGGCCGCTGATGGTCGCGGACGGGCGCAGACGGGCTTGCCTTAGGCGCGCCTTCGGCGCGCAAACGGCGCTCCCGCTGCGCTCGTCCGCTGCGCTTGCGTGGATGGCACATTTAGGGAGAGGGTAGGCGTGGCCAGTGAGGTGGGCGTGGCCTCGCGAGTGCAGCGATGGCGGCCTTTCAACCAGCTGTCCCGCGATGCAGCGCTAGCTCCGCTGCTCGTGGGGTGTCCGCTAGGCGCTTAGTACTATCTAAGCCCAGGGAGAGTTTTGGCAAGTTTTAAAAGAAGTGAAACACAAAATACACAATTTTTAAAAAAGCGATAGACTTGGCCTCCGGCTTCCGCCTCAGAGGTGTAGGTAATGGTTACCTGCGCTTTCAGTCAGCGCTACTTATAGGCGGGGGAGTGGGCGTGGCCTCGCGAGTGCAGCGATGGCGGCCTTTCAACCAGCTGTCCCGCGATGCAGCGCTAGCTCCGCTGCTCGTGGGGTGTCCGCTAGGCGCTTAGTACTATCTAAGCTCAGGGAGAGTTTTGGCAAGTTTTAAAAGAAGTGAAACACAAAATACACAATTTTTAAAAAAGCGATAGACTTGGCCTCCGGCTTCCGCCTCAGAGGTGTAGGTAATGGTTACCTGCGCTTTCAGTCAGCGCTACTTATAGGCGGGGGAGTGGGCGTGGCCAGTGAGGTGGGCGTGGCCTCGCGAGTGCAGCGATGGCGGCCTTTCAACCAGCTGTCCCGCGATGCAGCGCTAGCTCCGCTGCTCGTGGGGTGTCCGCTAGGCGCTTAGTACTATCTAAGCTCAGGGAGAGTTTTGGCAAGTTTTAAAAGAAGTGAAACACAAAATACACAATTTTTAAAAAAGCGATAGACTTGGCCTCCGGCTTCCGCCTCAGAGGTGTAGGTAATGGTTACCTGCGCTTTCAGTCAGCGCTTCTTATAGGCGGGGGAGTGGGCGTGGCCAGTGAGGTGGGCGTGGCCTCGCGAGTGCAGCGATGGCGGCCTTTCAACCAGCTGTCCCGCGATGCAGCGCTAGCTCCGCTGCTCGTGGGGTGTCTGCTAGGCGCTTAGTACTATCTAAGCTCAGGGAGAGTTTTGGCAAGTTTTAAAAGAAGTGAAACACAAAATACACAATTTTTAAAAAAGCGATAGACTTGGCCTCCGGCTTCCGCCTCAGAGGTGTAGGTAATGGTTACCTGTGCTTTCAGTCAGCGCTTCTTATAGGCGGGGGAGTGGGCGTGGCCAGTGAGGTGGGCGTGGCCTCGCAAGTGCAGCGATGGCGGCCTTTCAACCAGCTGTCCCGCGATGCAGCGCTAGCTCCGCTGCTCGTGGGGTGTCTGCTAGGCGCTTAGTACTATCTAAGCTCAGGGAGAGTTTTGGCAAGTTTTAAAAGAAGTGAAACACAAAATACACAATTTTTAAAAAAGCGATAGACTTGGCCTCCGGCTTCCGCCTCAGAGGTGTAGGTAATGGTTACCTGCGCTTTCAGTCAGCGCTACTTATAGGCGGGGGAGTGGGCGTGGCCAGTGAGATGGGCGTGGCCTCGCGAGTGCAGCGATGGCGGCCTTTCAACCAGCTGTCCCGCGATGCAGCGCTAGCTCCGCTGCTCGTGGGGTGTCCGCTAGGCGCTTAGTACTATCTAAGCTCAGGGAGAGTTTTGGCAAGTTTTAACAGAAGTGAAACACAAAATACACAATTTTTAAAAACCAAATTGATGCAGTTTGGATGTCATCTATTTTGCTGCCTCTACAATACAGTCCAGGTACATATTCTCATGTTCATACTATATGGGAGAAAACAGTTCTTGCTATGATGATATGGTAAGATACATCAGAAGTACACATTATAAAAAATAACTTCAATGTTACGAAATTGATGATTGTACAGGCTTCAAAAATTGAACTTTGAGATTGAAATTGAGATTTTGTATAACGGCTATAACTTTGTACTCTGGAAATGGACACAACAAATCAAATATTGTTGTCTTTGTGTGTCAATCAGAGATAATTCAGTAATAACGAAGGCAGTTATTTGTTTTCTCATTGTGCCACAGGTTTATTTCGGTATATTCCAGCAATGAGAGGATTAAGTGCCTTGAAAGAAGCTAGAAAAAGAATAATATGAACAATAATGCTTTATGACAATTACAATACAGATCATGTATATCTGGAGAACAAAAACTCTATGAAGGAGAAGACGGGTGTAAAGGAGAAGAGGGAGAGAACACCACTGCTGCAAATATTCATTTGTGGTACTTCACCAGGTGAATGCCACTGTAAAGATGTTATGTTCTTACAGAACAAAGTATAGATTTTTGTAGTGGTTCAATAGGAATGGCAAACATGAGCTCTCATGAGACATTAGATTTACCTCCAAGTGGCAGGCTGTAAATATCGTGGTCCTTACCAAGATATTCTCTCCAAGTCAGGAGGGCAGGAAGCAGCAGGGTAAATGCCACAGGGAAAATCAGTGGGATGAAAAATCAACTACATGAATGAAATACAAAAGGTTTGCCAATAAAACACTGACCTGAAGTAACAGAGAGACCCAGGAACCTTAACTTAGGAAGTGTGTTGCTTGGCACCAAGTAATTCAAGCTGCTTTTACTCAAATTCCACTGGAAGTGCCTGTCCCATCCTGTGACCTGAAAGGGAAATTCTTTTTGTTCCTTATGCTCCGCAGTATGTATTCCTTGGTCTCAGCCACCATAGGCATATTCTCAAATCTCTTCAACGTGGTCCTATTCTTTTCTCTTTGTACATTTCTTGATATAACTATCTGATTCCTGATAAAGTGGCACTGTAAATCTATAAGGCTCTGACTTCTCCAAAAGTAGAGGTTCCCTTGGTGGCCAATTAACCAAGGAACCAATAGGTTTGAATGATGGTCATCCTGCACTATTAACTGCAGGGCGATTATCAATCATTTTCTATACCTATGTTTGATGTATGATGCACAGTGGGTATGTGTAAGAAAAATGAATAATGGCCTGGATGGCCAGGGAGCAAATTCGCTGGTATCATGGCCATTAGTTTATTTTTATCAAGAAATAAACTACTGCTATGGCATTTTGTTTTTTTCGAATTTTTTTGGGGTCGAGTGAAGCTTTAAATATTGTGCCCACTGTGAAAAAGCAGTGCTATGAATGGTATCATCACTGTGGTTGCTACCTTCACAGCTAACATGACCCCTTCAGGCAGTGAGGATCTCTCATTATGGTGGACATTTCTCTAGCTCTCTGGAAAACTGGTGGATCATTTGGCTTAATGATCTTCTGAAGATTAATCAGGATGGTAATTCAGAGGCTACATGGATTCTTTTAAAATACATGAGTTTTTATATGTTTGAACTGTAGTATGTTTTTGTCTCATAGTGTTTTGTTGTATGTTTGAAGCAGTTACATTTGTATTGGCAGGGAGGTCCTGACTTAAAAGGTGCTTTTGAGTGCTTACAATAAAAGATTTACTGCATAACATTGGCCTCCGGGTCTTGACATAACATTTTAATATTTCATTCTTTATTTTGATTTTCACATTTATTTATTGCCCGGCACTACAGCTTTCCAGTTTTGATATTTCATTATTATGTTAATTATCACGCATATTTGTTATAAGGACGGTAGAGAGGTAAATATTAATTATCTCCCTTATTATTATCACAATTAAAAGAAAAACTGAATGGACATGAAGTTCCAATTTTCAAGCAAACAGGAATTTCTCATCAACTGCGGTGAAAGTGGTTTTTGTCCTTATTGCCCAAAGAAAAGAAAATGCACAGAACATCATCTTCTTACAAAGCACTGGAAATGGGCAACTCTTCTTACTACTGGATCTGAAGGTATTGTAAATTTTAATGCATATGTACAGAGCCTTACCAATGTCATGCTTGCAAGGAGAATGTCTTATAAAAAACAAAAATGAGAATGCAAAATGGAGGACAAATTTAGGTGGGAAGATCTGCGTAATTACTGTGCATAAATAATAAAAGACAGAGCACGTTTACAAACAGGAATATATTAATACAATTTTTTCTGGGAGTAATTTTTGTAAACTTTGTAAATTACATCAGAGATTATGTGACATATGAGCATATTCCAAAATTTAGCATTAAATGCAGTAGCTACAGAATTACATAGATCCACTTTACTCATCAAGTTCCAATTTTTATTACAGTGTGTTGATGAAGTGTAAACAATACTAGGCAACTTAACTCGAATGATTGACAACTGTTAGCTGCAGTTTCAATAAAACATGTTTCCCAACCTACTCTTTCTAAGAATACAGGTTATATATAAAAATGCATAAAACATAATATGTTCAAAAAGGTCTTATATTGAAATCTTGAGGTTCTGGTAACATTTAATATTCACTTGTCTATCTGGCTTTTGGTTTAAGATGTCAGAAGAACCCCAATCCATATAAAATGTAATACAAATTGATAAATGTGGAAATGTAACATGACTCATGACAGATGAAGCCTAACTTTTTGAATGAAGCTCCTCACATGCACATCCTAAAAATTTGGAACATATAACACTTTGTTTGTCTGCATAAATAGTTTAAGGCATTGCTCTTTTTGTGTTCATATGTTAAACAAAAATTTAAAGAGTGATTATGTTTGTGCAGCAAGATAAAATCAAATTGATGAGGCCTTCTGGTTCTTAGGAGGGTTGTTCCCCAAAGTGAAGTTGCTGTGAATGCAATGAGTGAGGTAGGAAATATTTTTAACTTGTATCACTGTAACTGTGATATGGTAATAAAATGAAGCTCTAATGGACAAGCAACAATACATTTGATTTTACACATGCACTAAATAATGTGTTATTGATGCACGTTTTTGCATCCCCAGACAACTCCTCAAACCTTTTTCAGCATACAGTATTAGTGCAAAAGCTTAGTTGTGGCTTTATGGTGGTGCGACCTGTCAAGTCGTACCGGGCTCGAGAGTCAATGGAGCACCCTCTGCATAACATGCAGAACCAAGATAAGAACAGGCCGGAGAGATGTTTGTATACATAGCATTTTTCAAGGGTTAATTACAAAAGCATGATAAGTCTGGTGGTCACTACACTTGATGGCGAGATTTGTGTATAAAGGGTTTACTGTCCCTGCTATAAAGCACAGTATGTGACATGCAGATCAAAGACTTGTATTTTGTGTAGATAAGCAACATCACCGAAAGGTAAGAGATATGGTGCAACTCTGCTCTTTTTCAAGCAATGTAGCACACCAACTTTGTTTGTTATGCATTTAAAAAAATGTATTAATCTGTCCCTTTGTTGCTCTACACAGTATGTTTAATGTAACTCCTAGCCATTGTATTCTCATTGGCTTGAGTACATTTTCCTATAAATTGATTTACACACTTGTATGGCTCATTATCGTTTTATAATATGTTTTGAATGAAAAGCAGTTTGAAAATATAAATTTGGGATAAGTAGTGCTATAAAAAAATAAACGTCAGAAAGGGGCGAAAGAAAAAAGAGGGGCATCATTAGTGGATGGTTGTCAGGGAAATCCATGCAGAAGGAAGTCATTGGGTTGTGCTAACCTAGGTAAGGGCGTCCCTACAAGAGCCAATTGCTCCCTTTCCTGCACATGGTTCCTGTGTGTAGGAACTAACTGTACAACACCAAACTGTCCCCCCCCCCCCAATTGCGGCACAGAACTACATTTTGAGAGTTTGATTTCTTATAGACTACATGTTCTTTCATTTTTCTCTACAGATAAATACATAATTCAATGTAATTGTCTACAATTACAAACCAGCTCATCTAGAAATCATTGGCACTGTCCTGTTTGTCTGATACTTATAACCCGTTCATTAAACTTCAAAGGCCATATGGATAAACAACATGATATGTTATTTTTTTAATGATATTGATTTTAAAGGTAAAAAAAAGCATTTTTAACTTCTTTTTTCAGATTTTTGAAATACCCAATATGTTCTAAATCTCATTTTTCTAAGCTCAAAGGCATGGTGTTAGTATGTGGTTCCAAAATATCTAAACTTTATTAACAAAAGGACTATATCAGTAATTCTTGGTACATGTTTATAAAATTTCTTACTGCTGGGCTGAAAAAGTGAAATTAAATATGATTAACAAAATATTTATCCTGTATAATGTTACTGATTTTCGGATCTTCTTATTTTTTAGGTTATATAGTCAAAGAAAATCAGAATACCGAAGGCAAGATTTTTTTCAATTACATTTTTTTAACTAATATTAAGAAAGGGTGATTTGATATAGTATGTAATGACAAGACAATATATTAATTAACTTTAATAGCTTTCCAAAATTATTTTATTTGTATTCAAAAAGGGTAAGCCACTAAATGGTCTAGTGGTATTTAAATGTATATTGCATATGTTCAGCAGCATATTAAAGTTGATGGCCATGCCAATAAATGTTTAGCTTTCAAATAACATTCTTATTCTATTTATTTTAGTGAAGGATATAAAGAAATTAGATCAACCACTACAATTATTACCCACTGCTGGTGTGAGAAATGAGGATATTTCAAAATCAAAAAAGTGTAGTATTTGCAGTTCCACGTTTGTAAATCATTCAACACTACGGCGTCATCAACAAAATATTCACAGCATTTTTTCAATTCCAGTGTATTGTGTGGATTGCAAAAATTGAATATATTTTATGCCCCGTTGTAAAAATGGACAAAGAGCTCCAATTCATGTTCAAAAAACTATTTCTAAACAACAATACAATTGTGAAATTGCTCGCTGTAGGGAATTTATGGCAATGGCTAGCCGCAGTGGTCATCCAGCACTCGAATGCAAACACCTAGAAATGGCCAAAAATGCTAAACCATTTCAATTTCCAAATGAACTTCAAGATTAATCACTAAATCAAATGCTACAGAAAAATTAGATTTCTTTAACACGAAAAATCGAATGCAAAGAAATAATTGAATCTGCTTCAAAAGTAGGTGTTTGTGCAGTATATCCAGTGTTTCTTTCAGAACATGGTTTTTCAGGAAGATTTCTATATTTTTCTGTATACACTGGCAAACAGGACTACTGGTGTCTTTTCTTAAAGACACGTGTTACTTTTGATATAAAATCAGGACAATGGCACTGCCAATGTAAGGGCAGCCACAAATCATGGATATGCACTCACAGATATCTTTCAATGTGGTGGCTATTTCAAGAACGCCCCGAATTGTTAGAAAATGAACTTTTAGAACAGGAAGAAGACAACATATTTAAAGAGGGCATTTTTGATATTTCCAGTGACTTAGAGTTTGAAATGTCTCCAGCAGCAGTCGTGGAAGTGAGTGAGTATCCACCAGACAAAAAGCATGTTAGAAAAATGGTGGAATACATACATGCTAATAAGCGTATTCCAGAATACATTCCTGAAAAATTGACCATGGAAGACCCAAAAATTCCACAAACTTTCATTCCAATTTAAAAACATTGTCCTTACTGCCCTGGCCCCACACCACCATTACTGGGTGAACCTAAATTAATCTAAAAAAATGCAACAGTGTACGGCATGTATAAGATTCATAAAGGTGAGTTTGAAATAACTGTGTTTTAATTACTGTCACCATAACTACCACTTCATGTTGTTTCACTAATTTCTAATATTTCTTGAATATATAGTTATGATTAGATTACTATTTGAAGTCTGTGAATTTGGCAGCTTTCATGAGGCGCTCAGCTTTCTAACTATCACATACATTAATGCGTATTGTGCATTCATCAATATTATGCCTTTATGTATAATTTTGGCTACCTTAATGTTTTCTCCTAGACCAATATATGATTTCCAACAGTAATAATTCTTCCACTAAAGGTTCATTGTGAAATGTTAGTGTATTCTAACCAAGTTCTCTCTCTCTGTTTTTATATTGTCAAGTACACGTTAGTTTTAATTCTTTAATTGTATGTAGTGTGTGAATTGCTTCATAATTGTCATCAATATCCCAAGTTGCCTTTGATTACACAAATACCTACCTTAAACACTATATACTCCTGGTGTGATTTTATTTGGAGTTTAGGTCATTTACAAGTGTGAATTTGTATTTTTTAAAAAACAAACATACAATTATAATCATAAATGCATGCATTTGCATGCCTAAGGTCAACGTGGTTTCCCATCTCCCTTGTGAATTGTGCCTAGTACAATCTAGG
The DNA here is from genome assembly GCF_964204655.1 of Triturus cristatus. Classification (NCBI taxonomy): domain Eukaryota; kingdom Metazoa; phylum Chordata; class Amphibia; order Caudata; family Salamandridae; genus Triturus; species Triturus cristatus. The sequence goes on from NC_140595.1 coordinate 154,077,360, forward strand.
TAAGTTATTGAATTTTAGTTTATCATTTTATGGCCTTTTTGCATGTGAAATTTAACACATTGACATTGTTTAACAAACCTTTTGATTTTTATATATTTAAATAATAGGTATATTATATATATTTTATAATGCTTTCTTTTCTTTCAAGGTCCTAATGTGATGCACTGTACTGAGGCATATTTACCACAGAGTAAATTTGACTCCCAATTTACTGCTACTATGCACTAAATCCAGTGTTGGTGAACAGTTCTCAAAAAGGTGGTGCTGGTCAGTTGTATGATGTCACTAAACTCATAGGCTGTTTAGAAAAACCATTCTGGTTAACGAAATTATCTAACAAATGATAAAATCCCCTGCAGTAGGAAAATGTGGTAAGGCCTTCACATCCATCTTTGGAAAATGTTGACCCAATTGTGTATCTTGAAGAACATTTTTCACAATATAATGGTAAGTCATGAACACGTTTCATGGTATCTTTTCTTTCTTTATAGTGAGTATATTAAACATCAACTTGGTGTAGCAGTGAAATTTAGTCTAAATGGAAAGTCTTTGTTGTGATAACTTATATCTGTTTATTGGAATGCTACGCATGGGAACTTTGATTGCTCCCGTAAAAGAATTGACATAGATTCAAACAGAAAATTACTGGTCCATAAATAACATATTGATAATAAATGGAGTAAGTTTGCTTCCCAGCTGTTAGTTACATTTTTTAAATTGTATGAATGAACAAACATAGTATGAAAACTGGTTGTTTGAAGATATAGCCTGCTGCAAAATGTTATTTTGGAGCAAATACCTTTCAGACTATTTACTACTATGCTAGTACTCCAAACGATGGATGCAGGTGTGCCCTGTCTTCTTTTTTGTGCATCAGTGCAATATTTCTAAAGTAAGGTCCATAATATGGATCTTATGAACTTATCCAAAAGTCACAATGTTTGATAGACCACTGTCACTATAAAATCATAGTTTCATTAAAGAAAATATTAGTGGCCATTTGGTACAGCAGGAGGGGTTTTTAACATACACTAATACACTCTTAACTTGGTGTAAGAAATCTCAAAACACATACAGTTACGTTAACTAATATTTGTATGGAAGGTGTTTTGCTTTAATTATCCCTATCTAAACATAAGAGTAATGAATATAATATGTTTTACATATTTTGGTACTGTGCTCTATACAAAGTTAAGTGTGCATATACACCACTTCTCAGAAAACACTATACCCCTCACAGAAAGTAAGATGAATACCACAAACAAAACTATTTTTCAATTAATTAGCAATAGGACACACAAAAACAAGGTGTAGCATAGCGCACCATGAACAGCTCTGCAGGCCCCTTTCTGCTATTTCTTATATTTATAGTCTAATTAGTTGTTTAATGTACTACAATATTCATCTTCAAATATTTTGTTTAAAGTATACAATCATGATCAGGCATATTTTAAAGGAGAAGATTGTGAAGATCTGCTGGGATGGATATTGTTAATATTTAACATCTGATTGTCATTGTGAGATGTCAAGGAGCAGTTGTATGTAGCCAGTCTGACCCGTAGTGGTGTTCTATATTACATTCCTATATAGGCCCATGACATGTGGCAGAGCTGTTTAGTTATTCCACGCCTGTTTAGTAGGTAATGGGTGGTTAATTGTTGCAGACTGGTTTAGTAATTGGGGAGGGACATAACCCCTAGCAGTTTCATTGTATGTGAGTGTAAGAGTGTCAAGCAATGAAAGTGAATTTTTATACAGCCTGTATGACCTAAAACTGACTGACTAGACCGATGAGTCTATGGTATTACTATTATTGTGGGTTTATATCTTGTATTGTATTGCAAATGGATTTATATAGTACCTTTTACAGCTGACGAGGCTTTGTGGCTTTTTTGAATAGGCAGGACGCTGCTTGGTCATCTGGGCTAGTGCGGTTAATGATTGGCCCTCTCAGAAAATGGCAAGAATGTGGTTTTATGGTATTTGCTACAGCCAAATCCTCATACAATTCTACTGTGTGGACTTACTGCAATGTAAAGTAGCTCTTCTGAATAATAAAACAGGCCTAATTATCCTTACTAGCCCTTGTCGCTGTTACAAATCAGGGTTCATTGAGCTCTTAAATGCCCTTGTTCAAAACCTTTTAGGATCTATTATTTTTCATAGCCCATCTGTGTATCTATGATTGCAGTTTTCAATAGAATAATTGGTTTTTAAGATAGGGGTGTGTATAATAATTTATATCTTATTTTTCCCCTTTGAATCAGGTATATATGTTTATGTAAAGATTTGTCCAATTTGTGCTAGCCCGGTCCGGTATCAAGAAAATACGTCAGGATTTCACAATTTTAATGACAAGACATTTTTGACGATTCCTCTGTGTGTTCTTATGACCTTGTCATTTCAGGTACTGTGTGTGTGTGTATTTGTGTATATGTGTCCTTGTGTGTGCATGTGTGCCTCTGTGTATGTGTGTGTTTTTTCACTAGTTGATAATATTTGAAGGCTTCAACAAATACATGCTCATTAATTTAAATTTTACATTGTGAGGAGTAATACTATTTTTCAAAATTAATGGACGATTTAACTTTATAACAATTGTAGTGATTGCAATATGTTTACATGTGCACTTAATTCACTGTGGACAGGATTCCCATCCTCTGACTCAACATTGGTACTCTTTTGAAATTTCGATTTGGCAGATCTGTACATATGTTTAGTTCATCTGCTTATAGGTTTTTTGATAATACTGAATATTGTAATTTTAGCCTCTGTAAAATTAGTCATTCAACATGTATAAAATGATTAGGCACAATTTAACTACTTAAAATTAGATTCAGTTTAATGTTCTAAAAATCTATTTCTCTCTTGTTGCAGAATCATTTGTTTGTTATAAACATTCCCAGCAATATTATTACAAGTCAAATAGATTAAGAGCACTCTTTTATGAAAAAAATTAGGGCAAATTGATTGTGGTACTCAACTTTATTTTCTCTTTAATAAAGCAAAAGCATTAAGTTAGAAAGGCGTTTGGCAAATACTTCAAACCATGCTTATCAAGACGCTGATTGTTGTGTGTCATCAACCGCTAAAGATCAAAAAGTTCTTATTAGGAAGCTAAAGTTTTATCTTTAATTCAAAGGCAAAAACCTTTACATTATCCTTCAATATGTTGGTGAGGGTGTGCGTGATAATTAATACATTTCATTAATTTTGTTTAAAGTGTGATAGTCTGTGGTTACATTTAAAAAAATATGAAACATACTAACAGATTATGTTTGTAATATTCACAATGCTTTATACTCAATAGAACCACACAGGCAATTGGACGTTTCTTAACTACAATGGAAAATTTCATGGGGATGAAATTTCATCATGACACTCTTAGAAAGGCATTCTTTCATTTCTCAGCAATGAGAAAATATTCTTACGACTTCTATTGCATTAGATGTGGACACCATCCAGCAATCTTAGTTGGTGATGCAAACTGGAAGCTTTCATTTGATATTCCTAGTAAGTAATCATTTATTTTCCCAAAAGCCATTGTTAATAGTATAAACTCTCAGTTCTTCTTATTTCTGGTATTCTACAATTTTCTGTGAAAGAAGCACTGTCAGTTATATCTCTTCTGCTCTCTTCTGGGCACTACTCATATTGACTGACCGTATCAATTTGTCTATTTGTGTATCAATTTAAAAATGAAAGCAATAAAATTTGTTATCAAATACAATCAAACGGAATTTGCATTACAGATCATTGTTTAATTAATGGCTTGGTCATTCAATTTCATGCTACCTTTTTATTCTGCTCATTTAACATAGTTTTCTCTATTATTATTAAAGGCCAGCCTGCAATTTATGTTGCATGTCATGCACGTTTCACCCTGGCAATAAAACTATATACATGGTCAGTTTATGGAGTGTGACTTGTGTACCTTAAAATATGCTCACTCATTTGTTGTTAATATTTATACTATGATTTTAAAGCTAGATAGAAAAAAGATTTGGTGTTACAAGACATTTCACTCATCCAGAACTTTTCTTGTTTATGCTGAAATTACAATTTTTTAAGGAACACTTTGATCCTCATAAACATCTGATCCATTCTTTGTGAATTGACCTCACATAAATATAATGAATTCTACACTATTGGAGTATATTTAAAGTGCTAAAACTACTAATAAATGAAACATTGAATATAATGTTCTAAATTTATATCCCAGTTCATCTTTTCAAAAGACCCATACTGCATGATCAAAAAGAGGAGGAATTGCAAGTAGACATTGAAAATTCTTGGCAAAAAAAAGAGTAGCGAATTATTGCTAGCGGCATTTGTGAAGGTAAGTATTTTGTTGTTTTAGTCTGATAAGATGCATATTTCAAACAACTACTTAGAATATAGTTTTTTCAAGATAAAGGTAGGATCTCTGCTGTTATTTTCAATAGGTGTTACTGTACATGTCATAGCACAAGAACATGTATCCTATGCATTGGGCAACATTCACAAAGGCAAATCTCAATGTGAGATTCTCTGTACGCATACAGTGGTGCCTATGCATGTCCCATATATGTAAAATTCACCATAAATTTAATTTGTTAACTCTAGATAGAGATGTATTTATACTGCTATGAATGTATTCCTTCTAACATAAGGGTCAAGTGATACATACAACTTAAAATTCATCATACATTTACTACAATTCACTGTACAGGTGTATTTTGGACATTAACATGCAAACAGTAGTTCTACAGACAATAGGCAGAGTTATCAACTACTCTACATAGAACTATGAATTGGTAAAACTAGGGAAACATGCATTTTCTAATTAAAAAAATGCACACCTCACAAATAATTTTGGAGCAAATAAGAAGAGTGCACACCTTGGGCTACTGTGTCTTCCCTTTGTGATGCATAATGCGATGGAACCAGATATCTTAAACAGTGTGTATCCATGTTCAAGTATTGGTTTTAGCACACCTTGTGTTGATTACTATTCAAATGGGTTAAAAGGACTTTTACATTGGAGAAGTGTCTCTTTTATATTTTTTTTATTTTTCAATTGATTCATCTGTTGTGTTTATATTTCTACAATGAGATTTATATGAGGGTCTTTAATGTCCAAAGCTATATGTCCTTTAGAAATATATAATTCTTTTTTAATATTTTTGTTTGTGTTAACTACATTGTGATTTAAAAGGGCATTTGTACTGCTGAAAGTTATTTGACCATTTATTTTCGTTTTAGTAGGTTTTGTAAGCATTTCCACTATTACAACAAAAATGTAGTACTACATGTTTTCGAATATATCATAGTCATTGCTACATTCCACTGCTCGAAGCCATGGTATCAACATCATTTCCTACACAGATGACACCCAGCTCATCATCACGCTTTCAGAAAAACCCCGCCTCCACCAGCACCAGCTACCAGAAATGCTTGACGAGCATCATCGACTGTATAAAGACCAACTGCCTGAAGCTCATCATGGACAAGACAGAATTGGTGATATTGTGAAATAACAATTCCCAGAGGAATGAAACCTAGTGGCCTGTTGAACTTGTACCGACACCTACACCAAAAGACCACCTCCATAATCTTGGCATCATCCTGGGTAGATAAATCACAATGAAATGCCAGATCAACACAGCCTCCTCCTCCCTCAGCTTCAACACCATGCACATGCACCGAAAGATCTTCCAATGGCTCGACCTACATACCAGGAAAAAGGCCATCCAAGCACTAGTCACCAGCTGGCTTTACTACGGCAACACACTCTATGCAGGATTCACCAACCAGCTCCTAGAGAGACTCTAGATGATCCAGAACTCAGTGTCCCGACTCAGCCACAGACTTCCCAAATGGACCCATATCATCCACCAACTCAGGTACCTCCATTGACTACCATCCAAATGAGATACCAATTCAAGATGCTGATATATGCATATTAGGCCTCCACGACCAGGGACCAGCATGCATTATCAACCACACTGAACTACCACCAGCCACCAAGACACCTGCGCTTTGCCTCCATCACCCTTGCTCGCACTCCCGGCATCTGCTGAAGCTGCATCAGAGGATGCTCCTTCTCTTACCTTGTTGCCACATCCTGGAATGGACTTTACTTCCATCACCGTCCAGCACCCTTTCTCGTGGAATTCAGAAGTAAGTCAAAAATAGCTCTTCAACTGATTGCAGCATGATCCTAGTGCCTGGAGGCCCTCATGGTGATTAACCTTGCTCTAAAAATACTGATTGATTAATTAATTGATTGATTGATTTGTGCACATTTTTAAATTCATTTGTAATAAGCACCACTGCAACAAATATTATTTTTAGCTCTTCTGGGGTCTTCTGTAGGATGCATTTCAGTTCTGTTATTATAACTATATCATTTTGAATAAAACTATTGCTATTTTGACTTTATCTTCTATATTATACCAAGATGATAACTTACTGGAGTTATAATAAACTTGAAGCAATATGTTTGATTTGAATTATTTCTTATAAACCGAAAATAGTTTGTTTTATATTAAATATTTGTTATTGCCTACTAATGTTTCAGGAAATGACCAGAAAAACCCTTATTTTACACAACTGGACTACTCAAACGTTGTGCCTTGGGTCGGTAGTGCAACCAGGGTGGGCCCTAAGGTGCCAAAAAGTGAAGTGAAGAAAGGGTTTCCATTGAGGTGCAGAGATGGAAATGTTAATAAAGAAGAAGACAAAAAAATTAATGAAGATAAAATCCTGCTACTTCTGGAATCAACACAGGTATCAATTTAAATGTGTTATAGACTTTTCAAAGTCAGAGACTTGACATGTTGGTATAAATGGTTTATCAAAATCATTTGTTTTTCCGATTTACTTACAAAGCAGGTAATACATATTGTAACAACTTTGTTTCAAGGGGTTCTTAGAAATGTATTGTTTCAAAGTTCATCTAAGTGCACTATAGAACACTTTAAAATTATGTGTCTGGCACAACGAAGTCTAGCTTGCTTTATGGTTTTTGTAAAGAATGCAGGATAATTGTATCTCTTACATGATTTCCATAGCTATTTAAATTATTTTATTAACCTGGTTTTAATCACAGGTTCCACTATGAGCTAATTAGTGCAATTGAGGGTCTAGCAGGTACAGCTCAGAAATGTTAAATGTAAAACTAGCCCCTTATGAACAAATAACTACATGAACTGCAATTAGAAGATGCAGTGGTGGGAATGAGGTTTAAAGTGTTAGTTAATAAAAATATTTCTTTATTTCAACAATACAAAAGTTATTTTCCATTTTACCTGTTATTTGATGACCACTGTAAGTAATAGTCACCGGGTTTTGTCTACAATTGTAAATCTAATTGAACATCTACATCCATTAAAGACTTAGGGTCTGAGTTATACATTGGTGGCAAGGGTATTTCGTTTCAATGCAGACAGAGTTCCCTCCCTGTTAATATAGTGGTCCACCCACCAAGTTTAATTGCTGTCAGACCATATGTTTGGCCACGGCAAAGACTACTCTGTTTCTGCTATAGGCAAAACTTCTCCAACTGACCTGTGCAGTGAGGGCCGTTTGAGAACAGGCAACATGTCTGCCAGCACAATTTAGGTGGCAGACATGGAGTGACTTTTTTTTACTGATGTTCATCGGCAGGTAAAACCAGGCGGTAAGGGAAAATAAAACCATTGTAATGCTTACCTCTGCCATGGGAGAAGACTCACACATTATAAGGGGAGTGTTCGATTTTTTATTTTTAAAAAGCAAATCCCACTTTAAATTTTCTTTTTGAAAAAAAAAATTAATACTGTTAGCTACAGGGCTGTGTCATTGCCAGATAGCCCTGAAGCAAACTGTAAAATGCATTGGCAGTAACCACCATGATTATGCATCCTGCTAATGCCCCTATACATGACCAACTGCTTGGCAATCATGTGGGAATTAGGTTGTGGCCTCTCCACCTTAGGGACAGAGTAATTTCTGTCTCCATGATGGATCCACGGGCTGTCCTCAGAGATATTACATACTTTCAGGTTATACTACTTTTTCTTAAGATGTTTGTTGCTAATAGGTTTTCAGGTTTATACAAGGAAGCTTAATTGACAAATGAAGAAATATTAGGGATATCATGTGAAATGTGCATGTAGTGTACCCTACTCTCAATTTTAATTCTGATTATTAATTTGGAAGAATGTTGTTGATCCTCTGCATTGTGCCTTTACCATATTACATGTGTGGGTTATATGAAAGGGAGCTATGAGAAAGAGTACATCTATGTGTGCACCACTCTGCAAAGGTGCACAAGCAGATGTGGCTGCCACAATACTTGTCTGCCTTGTTCTTCTTCTGACCTTGGTGCATTGCCAGTTCTTTAAATGACTTCACTTCTAACCTAAATGTGCTTTTATCCAAACTGCATGTATGACAGCATAAAACTTTAAAAGCAATTTACAATTCAAGAAATACATCTTTGTTAATTGAACAATTCTTTGTGATTTTGTTCCATGTTGAACCAATGAAAAATGTGTGCATTTATAAATTACAATTGGAAGAGGATAAATGTAAGTGCATTGTGTTATAGGTTATATGTCTTTGGGACATATAAAAAGAGCAACCACATCTCTATGAACTCCTTAAAATATTTTAATTACAATTAGCTGTTATATTATGGTAGTTGGAGTTGATTTTCGTTATTTTAATCAGTCTTAACACACAGTATTTTCATAGGCTACAAATGATGAACTGATTAATGCGTGCCAAAGTTTGGGTGTTTCTGGAATTGGATCACAATCAGATCTCATAAACAGGCTTCAAGAGCTTGTCCTCTATAAAGAAATTTACCCTAAGATGTTTACAAAACTACAGAAAACCGGAGGTATGATATAGAAATGAAATATTTAAGTTGCAATTATGTGATATAACCTCAGTATTATAAAACAATTGTGTTTGCATAGAATGATGGGAGAGTTGTGTGTTTTTTATTTCCATGGCATAAAGTTATATAATAATCAATTAACAGTCTGTGTTGGTGTGTTTCTGGAAATATTTATAACATATGCCAGTGTCAGCATTTTTTAATTTTAAATTTTACACTAATGCAATTGCTTTTGTTTTTTAATATGCACTTTTGGGAAACAATGTAATTACAATTGATAACTTTACATGGTTTTCGTATACCTTTATTCAATTTCAGTAGTGTCTAATATTCCCATTTAAATCAATCAATCTATCAATCAATCACTCAATCACATAATTTGTAAAGCACACTACATACCCGGTAGGGTTTCAAGGCGCTTGGAGGGGGGAGGGGTGGTGCTGTTACTGGTCGAAGAGCCAGGTCTTGAGTTGTCTCCTGAAAGACAGCAGGTCTTCGGTTTGTCGCAGGTCGAGGGGGAGGGCGTTCCAGGTCTTGGCGGCGCGATGGGAGAAGGACCTGCCTCCGGAAGTGGTTCTCTGGATGCGTGGGACCGTGGCCAGGGCGTGGTCAGCGAAGTGGAGATTCCCGTTGGGTACGTAGAAGGAGAGTCGACTGTTGAGATAGGCTGGGCCGGTTTTGTGGAGTGCTTTGTGTGCGTGGATCAGGAGTTTGAAGGAGATTCTTTTGTCGACGGGGAGCCAGTGCAGGTTCCTCAGGTGGGGGTGATGTGGTTGCGGCATGGGACATTGAGGATCAGGCGTGCGGAGGCATTCTGGATTCTCTGTAGTCTGCTGATGAGCTTGGACGGGGCTCCGGCGTAGAGGGCGTTTCCGTAGTTGAGTCTGCTGCTGACTAGGGCCTGGGTGACTGTTTTCCTCGTGCTGGTCGGAATCCATCTGTAGATCTTGCAGAGCATGCGGAGGGTGTTGAAGCAGGTGGAGGAGACAGCGTTGACTTGTTTGGTCATGGAGAGTTTCGAATCAAGGATGACTCCCAGGTTGCATGCGTGGTCAGTGGGAGCCGGGGGGGGGACCCCAGTGAAGTGGGCCACCAAGAGTCATCCCATGCGGAGGGGTTGCATCCGAGGATGAGGATTTCCGTCTTGTCTGTGTTCAGTTTGAGGCGGCTGTCCTCCATCCAGTTGGCATCGGCCTTCATTCCCTGGTGGAGGTTGGATTTGGTGGTGAGGGGGTCCTTTGTGAGGGAGAGGATCAGCTGAGTGTCGTCGGCATATGAGATTATGTTGAGGTCGTGCTGGCGGGCGATGCGTGCTAGAGGTGCCATGTAGACGTTGAACAGTGTCGGGCTGAGGGAGGATCCTTGAGGGACGCCACAGATGATCTTCGAGGCCTCGGAATGGAACGGGGGGAGGCGGACTCTCTGCATTCTGCCAGAGAGGAAGGAGGTGGTCCAGTCCAGGGCCTTGTTACGGATCCCTGCATCGTGGAGGTGCGTGCGTAGTGTGAGGAGGCAGACTGTGTCGAAGGCGGCAGAGAGGTCCAGGAGTGTGAGGGCAACCGTCTCGCCGTTGTCCAGCAGGGTCCTGATGTCATCTGTGGCGGCGATGAGGGCGGTCTCGATGCTGTGGTTGCTGCGGAATCCTGATTGGGAGGGGTCCAGGATGTTGTTGTCTTCGAGGTGACGGGTGAGCTGGATGTTGACTATCTTCTCGATGACCTTTGCTGGGAACGGAAGCAGGGAGATGGGTCGGAAGTTCTTGAGGTCGCTTGGATCCGCCTTGGGTTTCTTCAGTAGGGCGTTGATCTCTGCATGCTTCCAGATCTCAGGGAAGGTGGCGGTCTCGAAGGACAGGTTGATGATTTTGTGCAGGTGGGGAGCGGTGGACTTGCTGGCTTTGTTGAAGATGTGGTGCGGGAGAGGGTCCGATGGGGAACCGGAGTGGATTTTTCCCATGGTCTTGATTGTGTCCTCGATGCTTACGTTGGCCCAGGTTGTCAGGGTGTCGTGGGCGGTGGGGTGCAGTGGGTTCGGTGCGGTGTGGTAGGCAGGGGTCGTCCGGGGTCTCAAGCTGTCATGGATGTCGGTGATTTTTCGGTGAAAGAAGGTGGCGAGGGAGTCGCACAGGGCTTGCGATGGTGGGATGTCGTTGGGGTTGGAGCTGGGGTTGGAGAGTTTAAAAAACATAAATGTTAATTTCTGACAATATATAAGTACTTACAACTGATAGATTTCGGTCACTAAATGTATAAAAAAAGTAACAACATCATCATCTACATATAATACATATGAGTTTCAAAAATATTTTTGCACTAATGCAAATAAGTAATCATTCATATGTATGAAAAGTTAAAAATGTGTTAATTCAAACTCTTTGAACAAATCTAAATCCACAATCCATAACAGCTTCTTCAAGATCAATCGGTGAAAAGACATCAATATTTCATTGATTCTCATATGGAAACAGTGTGAGTTGGTCATGCTACACGTTCCTATCATAAACTCCAGTCATGACTTGACATCTGGCAAGTTTAAGAGAATAAGCAGCGCACATTTTTTCCAGCTAAATATTAGTAACACAAGGACCGATTCACCAGCAAAGTGGCGTATGTCTGATTTTTAAGTAAGTGTATATATATATATATATATAAATCCACAGGGGCGAACAATTCACGCATTCAAGCATGTCAGCGCTTGAAGGCTTGCACATGAAAAGCATTTTTGTTATAATTCACCCGTGAGTGCACTCGTTTTTTTTTTGTTTTTTTTTTATTTATAATTTTTATTCAGCAAAAGCAGATTTCATTATTATTACATGACAGCAAATCCTTTTACAATACAAATACAAAACTGAGACAAATTCATTGCCATTTTTTTACTATAACCTTCAATCAAAGCCAACCTGTTATTGGTGCCCATAATTGCTCGCCAAATAGCTTCCTTCTATAGCCTTTCAGTTTATATAGAACCATTTCCATATTATACAAAGCAAGAATCCTAGCCCTCCATTCAAAAAATAGGGGTGGGTCCTGGCTCAACCACTGCGAAGTTATGGAAAGACGCATCACAGCCATACATAAAAATAAAAAGCCCTTTTGTGGTGCTAACCGTTTGTTAGTTATTATGTCGAATTCGATGCCGAACAATACCAATCCCACGTTAAGGACTACCGGTATTGCTAAAGAAAAATTCAGAAAATGTTGTAAGTCACGCAGGAAGGGGGCTAAAGACGGACATAGAAAAAACATATGTGCGGCATCAGCTGCAATCGCACCACACTGGGAGCACCTATCCCCTCTTCCAGTCTTCCATTTAGCTATCTTAGCGGGAGTATAGTATAAGTCGAAAATCGCCATATAACACTGACTCCTAAAACTCCCAGTCAACAGTATTGAATTAGCCATTTCCAGAGCTTCCTGTAGATCTATATTCGAAACCCCAAGCCTGTTTTCCCATTTTTGATCCTGTATTAAAAGGTCGTCTTGCTGCCCCGACTAGCTTCTTGATACATTTGCGCCAGCTTACCCCTACACATTATTACCTCAAGAATGTCTAGAAAGCTCCGCAGCTGTAAATATTTGAAAAAGCCACCCTTATCAAGATCAAATTTCTCCCTCAATGAAGCAAACAACCTAATTTGACTATGTTCACAGAGATCCCCAATAGTCCCAATACCGGCAGCACGCCACTTTCGCGCGACAGAATCCTGAAAAACTGTAGAGAGAGTCCCTAGTAGGCCGATCGGAGTATAGCGATTAAAATCCCTTATCTTAAACAACGCACGTGTCTTTTTCCATACTGAATTTTAAACCTAGTTTTCTTATAGTAGCTCGGCTCTATAATCCTAACAAATAAATACCGAGCTTCTAGGCCCATAATTAATTCATAAATAGAAGGAGAAGTAGCCGGATCCTGAACAACCCTTTCTCCGGAAATCAAGACCCCAATGTGCTGAAGCAGTGATATATAATAATAAAGACGGAAATTAGGGATAGACCACCCCCGCGACTTCTAGGTAAATAGAGCCATCTCAGGGCTCTTCTCGCCCTTTTATAGCTCCATATAAACCGGGAGCACATCCTTTCTATTCTCAAAAATAAAGAGTTGGGGAACCATAACGGAATACATCGAAATAAGTATAAGAATTTAGGGAAAATTAGCATTTTAATAACATTACTTCTTCCATAGAGTGACAAATGCAAGTGATCTAGTTTCTCCAAGGTTTTATTGGAAGCTATAACAATAGGATCAGCATTTAAGGCAGGGATGTCCTCTACTTTCGCAGAGATTTTAATACCCAGATATACTACCTCATCAACTATTTTAACATCAGATGGGCATCCCTTGGCTGAGTGTAAAATCTGGGTTTTGGCTAAGTTCAATTTATAGCCTGAAATCCCTGCAAATTCCTTAGTCAGAATCTCAATTCTATTTAAAGCACTAACCACATCCCTGTGAGGACTGCTAAGTCGTCAGCATAGGCTAATACTTTAACATCATGCTGCTGGGGTTTGACTAGAACAATTAGTGAGTCGTGTTCCAATTTAAAAATTAACGGCTCTATATATAGAGCAAAAAGAAAGGGCGAGCAAGGGCACCCCTGTCTGGTGCCCCTGAACACTCTGAGCTCCTCAGATTTCACCCCTGAAACCCGAACTGTGGCAGCTGGTTTCCGATATAAGGCCTGGATAGCCTTCAGAAAATCAGGAGGGAATCCCTACCATACAAGAACCGACCACAAATAATCCCAGGAGACCCTGTCGAATGCCTTCTCGGCATCCAACAGGGCCACCCCCATCTGGGAATCCGTCGCCTGTGCCTAGTCTAAAAGAGATATGACACGACTTATATGGTCAGTAGTACCCCGACCGGCAATAAAGCCGTGTTGGCATACTGAAACTATTGAAGTAATGACTCTAGCAATTCTCCTAGCAAGTAGTTTGGAATATATCTTGCTATCAGAATATATTAGAGATATAGGTCGATATGACCCAAGCTGAAGCCCATCCTTCCCATTCTTCTTAAAAACCACAATCACCGTTTTAGACCATGAGTCCGGAGGAGAGCCTTCAAAAGCGTGCTGAAATAGATTCATTAGCTCTACCCTCAGCTCCACCCTGAACATAATATAAAACTCCAGTGGAATTTTGTCGGGGCCCATCGCTTTACCACGCGGAAGCGAGAGAAGAGCCGCCTCCACTTCTTCCCATGTAATCGTCTCCGATAGAATATCTTTCTGTACTCCTGTTAGAGAAGAGGACACAATCCCTGCTAAATAACTGTCCGCCTTATCTGTTTCTTCATTAGAGTATAGATCCTCATAGTAAGCCTGAAAGGCTTTCCGAACCCCTTGAGAAGATTTCTGAATTATTCCCTGATTATCTTTAATTTTAGAAATTTTGTTTTGTACCTCTTTTTGACGAAGTCGGTTAGCGAGAACTCTGCCAGTCTGCTCCCCATACTCATAGCACTCTCTTTTATGGAGCTGAAATTTAGCAGCAGCCTCATCATCAAACTGCTGATAAACTACAGATTTTTTAATAGCGAGCTTTCTCAACAGCTGATTCAGATCCGCTCCTTCTTTTACTTTTTTGTCCAGCTCACGTGCCACAATACTAAGATCCAAGATACGCTTTACCATGATTTTCTTCATATTTTTGCGCTTTTGTGCAGCGAAGCTTAGGGTCTCACCCCTGAGTCCCGCCTTAAAAGCGTCCCAAACCATCCCTCCTGCAGCGGAGTTCCTGTTTATCTGAAAAAAGCAGGACATCCAATCCCTAATACGGTTGCAATACTCCAAATCTAGCAACAGTTTTCTATCAAATGTCCACTCAGAATTACGGGGGGTAAACGTGTCAAACTCAATCTCTAAAATTAAAGGGTTATGGTCAGAAATAGACCTTGGCAAAGTAAATATAGACACCTTACCCAGCATAGAGTAAGAGAGAAGGAAATAATCCAGTCGGACCAGCTTTTTGTGAGGGGCTGAAAAGAACGTATGACCTGACTGACCAGCATTAAGCCTACTCCAGACCTCAAAGAGTCCCTGATCCAAAATCAGTCTACGCACACTTTTATAAACTCGCTGCTTCCTGCCATAATAAGCCTGACTACCAATAACATCACAAACCCCATCAAAATGTATATTTAGGTCCCCGCAGATTATAAGAGGTTGAGGCCAGAGAGACAATTCCAGATTGATCTTATCAAAAAATTCTGAGTCATCCAAATTAGGACCATATACGGTACAAATTGTAAACATCTTGTTATTAAAGATAGCTTCTGAAATTGCCCACCGTCCCCACTTATCCTCCTTAGATTTCCTGAACGTTACTACCCCCTTCTTACATAAGATAGCGACACCCCTAGAGTTAATTGACTGACGTGAGCATGCAACCAGATCCATGCTGAGCGCTTTAAGCCAGCCCCTATTTGACCATGAAATATATGTCTCTTGCAAACAGAGAAGATCCCAGGATAGCGCCTGGATTACCTAAGCCAAAACTCGCCACTTATTGGGATTATTCAAACCACTTATATTAAGAGTGCAGACTACAAGTTTACTCATTCATATAGATAAGTTTGTTGTTTCAGATAAGCCACCACCCCTTCTCCAGAGCTATCCCCCTCTTGCCATTCTCACTCTTCGCAAAATTAAGGCCACATAAGGATAATAGAGTGCAGCAATTTAGTTTCAGATTAAGGCTATGAGCAAAAACATAATAGAAAAAAGGGATCACCCCATACCAACATAAATAGAAATAATGCAATGCCGAATTTTTCACCCCCAGCTCCCCCCTTAACCTCCCCTCCCAATGCAACCAACCCCTACCCCAAACAGCCCCCCTTCCCCCACCCAAACCACCCTGCCAACCCCATAAGGCAATGGGACCATTGTCCCTTGTGATGCAGAGTCGGGCACCCAGGCCCCCCCTCCCCTCGTCTCCAAAGCATCAATAGTAGACCTGCTTATCATATCAAAGATCAAACAGGTATAAACAGAGAGAAAAGTCAAAGCTCATGATCCATCATGACCAATCTATACACCCTTAATCAAAATTTTAAAGTTTATAGGTCTGCAAAAATTCTTTGGCAGACAGTTCATCAAAAAACATCTGTGTCCGTCCTTTGTCAATAATCTTCAACTTGGCCGGGTTCTGAAGAAAAACCTGTACTCCTTTTGCCTGGAACTGTGGAATCAGCTGCCGCAGCTTCCAGCGAAGATCAACAATGGATTGGCAAAAGTTAGGTCTGACAAAAAAATCGCAATCCTTCGCATTAGCTTTCTTATTGGGTCGTGCCAGGTCATAAAGAGCCTCGCGGGACAAAAAATTATTTAGTGAGATAAGAATTGCCCGGGGAAAAGATGTAGTCTGGTCTGGCTTCTTTCTCTGTTTAGCTGGAAAGCGGTGAGCCCTCTGTACTTCTGTCTGCCAATCCCAGTGTGAGAGCTCAGGAAAAGCCTCACCCAGCAGCTCGACTACAAACTTACGTGGGTCCATACCTTCTTTGCCTTCAGGAACCCCCAAATATTACGCCTTGAGCGGTTCTCTAAGTCAGATAATTTCCACTGCAAGTCATCCTGATGAGCTTTCAGAGAGACTGTAATTTCTTTCTGTGCAATAAGATCGTCCTCCAGAGCAGAAATCCGGGTTTCAGCCTCATTAATTCTATTAGCCATATCCGCACACGTCTTCTCCACCCTGCATATTGAATTCTGCAATTTCTTAGATGCATTCTGTGTGCGTATACTCTCAGCCTGAGTTTCTGCCCTATGTGCCACAATCAGATCATAAATTGTCGCCAACGTTATCTCTCCATTATCGCTCCTGACAGCACCAGCGGATACGGTTGGATGGGATACTTAGGGAGGAGCCAGTGTATTTGGTGAACTCTGATAGTCCCATGAGAGTGATGTATCTGACCCAGCTGGGCTCGCCCCTTCTACTCCTTCCTCCAAGTTCATGCCACAAAATGCTTTCTCTAAAGCCCTACCGGCTAGAATCGCCAAGTGCCTTGCCACATTATTTCCCTCTTCACCAGAGCATGCTCCCTCTAGCCAGTCTTTTTCAAGACTCTCAACTGAAGAGTGATCAGACAGGGAGAAGAAGTCATCGGTATTAGATACTTTATCCGGTAACTCACCAAGCTGTAAATGTTTCTGATCCCCGACCGCCGCAGATGCAGTAGCAGCGCTATCCTTCTCACCCTCGGACATAGTTATTGAAGCAGAATCATATATAACACTAACACTGGGCTGTTCGTTTGTAATTTCAAAAATGACTTCAGCTCCCAGAATGCCCTTGGATTGAGCCATAGACACAGACTCAGCATTCAGCAGTGCTTCAGAGTGAGGTAAAATCGCAGTCTTGGCAGCTTCTTCCGTTCCCACCATTATTTCGCTTTCCCCACTTACCAAAGAAGTTATGCTTTCAGTGCGCTCCTGAATAAGCAAAGCGCTGCTACCCTGAGTCGTCCGAGTTGCAGGCTCGTCCTGACATTTCTTTTTATTGGCTCTCTGTTTGAACATTGCCGGTATGGCCTGAGCCGTTGCTTTCGGCCACCCAGGACCGACATCCATCGAAGCCCGGTCCGAAGCCTCCGATACTGAAGCTAAGGATGGTCGATTACTCCTCTGAACCCCTTCAGCTCTGTGCAGTGTTTTGTTGTTCAAAGCGGCAGTGTCGAGATGCGTTTTGACCGGAGTGCCGGTCGGGAGTGGAGCCGTTCTTGGTCTCGCTAGACGGGGTACTGCTTAAGACGCCATGTCTCGCGTTCCGCCGAGCACCCAAGAATAACAGCTGCCGTTAGAGAACAGATGAAGCAGCTAGTAAGGGGTGTTAATTAATAATAGTATCCGCCACAGCATCAGGGAGTTTTTACTCTCGTTTCCACTTCGTTTTCCTCCTAAGCAGGCCAGGAGAAATCACAGCATCTGTAGCGAAGTCGAGGAGAGGAGAGGAACAGCCCGCTCAACCGGCCAACAGTGTGGCCGCCATCTTGCCTTTTCAGCACTCGTTTTGTTTGAACGTGAATTGTTCACCCCTGTAGATTACTGTGTAGTGGTTCACCACCGCTGGAGACTGCACCCGGGAAAGTTTGAGGATATATGTAGATGTAACCACAAAAAACTTTGGTTTTTCCACCTACAAGTGCCGCTTGTGGAGACGCCTTATGAAATTCCTCTTTTGCACATCCATAAATGTGTGTTAGCCCCTGCTGTGAATTGTTGTGGTGCTAGGTCCTGGCGTGTCACCCATCAATGGAGTGTGGATGCGAGGAAGAATGTACATAATTTTGCTGGGATTCTGCTCATACACAGAAATATGCACAGGAAACCAGGACCTCAGTGAATTGTGATGTACCAAAAAACTCACCTCAGTACCCAGAACACCTATCCGACTAGCATCAGTGTCTCATTTGTTCTCCGTACTACAGCGAAGCTACCAATGATTAGACAACCCAGAATAAGCGAGTTAGGGTACTCTCAGGAATGGTGGGAATCAAGAACACTCTTTCATTTTTATTCTCATAACAGTCCTCAACATGAGTAATCATAGCGATGGAAAAGTTTAAAATGTTTAGTTTTAACTACGTGCTCTAAGATGCTGTGTTTTGGCTAACACAAGCAGGAAAATTATTAGAAAGAAACCAATCAGCATTATTACAAATCCATAAAACACAAAGGGAGAAATCATGATACAATGGTAGTGGAAACAGGTCGTATAGCGCCTTTTGTACCACCCTCCCCTGGCTAGGAGCTGGGTTTTATATTGATAATAGAAGGTCTCTAGGTTTAAACGGGGAACCCCATACCTCCAAGATCAGCAGAGGTGAATCACATCTCAGGATCAGCAAAGCTTTCTGTCACTGGAAAGGTTTTTTCTCCAAGTGCCCGAATCATGCATGCAAAGTAATATAAAAGGCACTTGAGTTTCAGTTAGTAGCAGCTGTGTGCGTGTTGTGTCTCGAGCAGGGGCCAATCAACCTGAATCAAGAGCATACATTGTTATTATGACCTTGAAGACTTCTGCACACAGTGTACAGACTAAGGTCGCAGTGTAAGTCTAGGGATGTGAAAAACAGACCGTTCTCATGTGAAGAAAAGCAAGCAGTTTAACTAACAACAACAGTTACATGTAGTGTTGTGTGCAAGAGCGGCAAAGTGGCAAAATTGCGTTTAAACTTCTAATATGCTTATGATAACATAGCAATGTGTGCAAGCAGAACCCTGTCTTCACATATATATATATATTCACAGAAAAAAAACATAGGTTTCAGGGGTGTTATAGTTAGCTGCCCATTTCACTCATACAAAACCATAGAAATTCCTCCGTTATAGTTAGTTCTGCTAACTATAACTCACGCGCCCGCAATGCACTGCTGATGATGTCACATATTGCATCATTCATGACATTGTCAGTGACATCACTGATGACATCACTGATGACATCTCAAATGACATCACTGATGACATCATCCACTGAATGTGGTTTAGTTTGAAATTTAAATATGTATTATATATATACCAATCTGTAATGAAGATTGAGTGGATATATAACTGTCTGGATGGAGGATTTAGTCGCTGTCTGACTGTTTTTTTTAAGTGAGCAATTAAAAGTGTCTCACTTAATACATAGATTAGTAACTAAACTATGTGAATGTGTGCAGCACTGTCTCTGTTGTTGTATAACATGCTGCATCAGTTGGTCACTAACTACATGAGTGTGTATATTAGTTATTGATTAGTTGGGTGAGTATTTGTATGGGACACTGAGTTTGTGTGTGGTTGGATGGGGTGTGTGTAACTCTATGCATAGATGTGTGAATGGTTGATTGACTAGGTGTATGGGTTTAAGAGTGCATGTGGAAACAGTTGTTTGGGTGACTGAGTGTATTTATTTGTGTGTTGGTGAGCGAATATATGTTTTAGTTGTACATCTTCAACAAAGTAAAAAAACTAAAAGGCATTGTATGTGAGAGTTGGTGTATATAAATAAGTAAGTGTAAGAGTCAGTGATTGTGAGAATATCTATATGAATGAGTGTATAATTGTAATGGTGCTTTATTAACATATTAACGATGAGTTACTATGTGTTTGAATAAAGGAGGTGTTGTTGGATAATTGTGTAAGTGAGTAAATTTAAGTGAAGTGTGATACATTTTTTTCATGAGTGAGTAGGATGACTGCATAACCGACTAAGATGACTGCTGATGTGTCAATGTCTATATATGTGTATACGTGCATTTGATAGTGTTCTATTAATTAATGACTGCATGTATAGATGATTCTGTTGTTGAACGGGTAGTTGTGTGTGTAGACTTAGGAATCAGTGAGTGGGTATGTAGTAACTGGTATTGGTGTGTCAATGGTTTCAAATATGGTACTCTGTATTTTACAGTGAGTGATGAAAGGTTATACTAGTGTATGATGAGGTGTATCAGATTGTCAAGTGGATGATGTCATCAGTGATGTCATTTGAGATGTCATCAGTGATGTCATCAGTGATGTCACAGACCATGTCATGAATGATGCAATATGTGACATCATCAGCAGTGCATTGCGGGCGCGTGAGTTATAGTGAGCAGAACTAACTATAACAGAGGAATTTCTATGGTTTTGTATGAGTGAAATGGGCAGCTAAATTTAACACCCCTGAAACCTATGTTTTTTCTGTGAATTTCTAAGGTTTTTTAAATGCTAATTTCTAACTATAACGTCTCTGAAACCTATGTTTTTTTTCAGTGAATGTCAAAGGTTTTTTAAATGCTAACTTTTAAGTGTGATAGTAGTTATATCTATTTTTTGTACTGATTTTCTACAGTTTTTTAACTGTTTATTTATAAATATTTTATTAAGTAAATAACATTATATATGTTTCTGAAAATTGCAAAAAAACTATTTTTTTTAATTAAAACTGAAATATTGATTAATGTTCTTGTTTTCATTTTTAATTTTAATATATTTATATTATTTTCTTAAAAAAAAAAAAAATCACATTTTTTTCGGAGTCGTGCACTCAAAGTGTACACATCACGGTGGGTGCGCGCATTCTAGCCGCCATTTTAGAAAAGTCATGAAGGATCCGCCTATGGTGTGCGACGGCTGCGTGTTTTTCAGTTACATCATATACATTTAATATCACGTGATATGCGCGATTGGTATGCGACCAGTCTGCGACTCCTGCTCCCGTGCATTTGCGACACATGCGCATTACGGTACGAGATGTTTGTGCGGTTGCGGGTCCCACGTGACATCATATACGTGCTGGGGCGCGCTGGGTGCGTGACTCCCGGAAAAAAAAAATATGTTCCAAAATGATATGTATGTGTCTTTAATATACATATTAAGGCAAGAGATTATGTAAGATATTCATCAAAATAATATATTTGTACTTATAATAAACTTATATTATTTTTAAATATATTTTCACGAAGTCGGGTGCGTGCATTGTGAGTGCAGAAAACCAGGTCAGCAGAGCTGCTCTAGAGCCAGAGAACCAGGTCAGCAGAGCTGCTCTAGAGCCTAAGAACTAGGTCAGCAGAGCTGCTCTAGAGCCAGAGAACCAGGTCAGCAGAGCTGCTGTAGAGCCTGAGAAACCAGGTCAGCAGAGCTGCTTTAGAGGGAGAGAACCAGGTCAGCAGAGCTGCTTTAGAGCCAGAGAACCAGGCCAGCAGAGCTGCTTTAGAGCCAGAGAAACAGGTTAGCAGAGCTGCTTTAGAGCCAGAGAACCAGGTCAGCAGAGCTGCTCTAGAGCCAGAGAACCAAATCAGCAGAGCTGCTTTAGAGCCATAGAACCAGGTCAGCAGAGCTGCTTTAGAGCCAGAGAACCAGGTCAGTAGAGCTGCTCTAGAGCCTAAGAACCAGGTCAACAGAGCAGAGCTGCTTTAGAGCCAGAGAAACCAGGTCAGTAGAGCTGCTTTAGAGGGAGAGAACCAGGTCAGCAGAGCTGCTTTAGAGCCAGAGAACCATGTCAGCAGAACTGCTTCAGAGCCATAGAACTGGGTCATCGGAGCTGCTTTAGAGCCAGAGAACCAGGTCAGCAGAGCTGTTGTAGTGCCAGAGAACTAGATCAGCAGAGCTGCTCTGTAGCATAAGAAATAGGTCAGCAGAGCTGCTCTAGAACCAGAGAACCAGGTCAGTAGACCTGCTGTAGAGCCAGAGAAACCAGGTCAGCAGAGCTGCTCTAGCTGACACTGACTGACTGACACTGACTGATTGACACTGACTGACACAGATTGACTGACACTGACACTGACTGACTGACACTGACTGACACTGACTGACTGACTGACACTGACTGACACTGATTGACACTGACTGACACTGATTGACTGACACTGACTGACTGACACTGATTGACTGACACTGACTGACACTGATTGACTGACACTGACTGACTGACTGACACTGACTGACACTGACTGACACTGACTGACTACTCTCTACTACTCTACTACTGACTCTCTACTACTCTCTACTACTCTCTCTCTACTACTCACTCTCTACTACTCACTCTCAACTACTCTCTACTCCTCACTCTCTACTACTCTACTACTCACTCACTACTACTCACTCTCAACTACTCACTCTCTACTACTCTACTACTCACTCTCTACTACTCACTCGCTACTACTCTCTACTACTCACTCTCTACTACTCACTCTCTACTACTCACACTACTACTCTCTAATACTCACTGTCTACTACTCCTCTCTCTACTATTCACTCTCTACTACTCACTCTCTACTACTCACTCTACTACTTTCTACTACTCTCTACCACTCACTCTCTACTACTCTACTACTCACTCTATACTACTCTCTACTACTCACTTGCTACTACTCTCTACTACTCACTCTCTACTACACTCTCTACTACTCTCTCTCTCTACTACTCTCTACGACTACTCTCTACTATTCACTCTCTACTACTCACTCTTTACTACTCACTCTACTACTTTCTGATGCTCTCTACCACTCACTCTCTGCTACTCTACTACTCCCTCTCTACTACTCTCTACTACTCACTCTCTACTACTCACTCTACAACTCTCTACTACTCACTTTCTACTACTCTCTCCCTACTACTCACTCTCTACTATCCACTCTCTACTACTCACTCTCTACTACTCGCTCTCTACTACTCTCTCTCTACTACTCACTCTCTACTACTCTCTACTACTCACTCTCTACTACTCACTCTCTACTACTCTCTACTACTCTCTCTGCTACTCACTCTCTACTACTCACTCTCTACTACTCTACTACTCTCTACTACATGCTCTACTACTCCTTCTCTACTATTCTCTACTACTCACTCTACTACTCTCTCCTACTCTCTACCACTCACTCTCTACTACTCTACTACTCACTCTCTACTGCTCTCTATCTACTACTCACTCTCTACTACTAACTCTACTACTCTCTACTACTCACTCTCTACTACTCGCTACTACTCACTCTCTACTAATCACTCTCTACTACTCTCTACTGCTCACTCTCCACTACTCATTCTCTATTAGTCGCTCTCAACTACTCTCTACTACTCACTCTACTACTCACTCTCTACTACTCACTCGCTACTACTCTCTACTACTCACTCTCTACTACTCACTCGCTACTACTCTCTACTACTCACTCTCTACTACTCACTCTCTACTACTCACACTCTACTACTCTCTACTACTCACTGTCTACTACTCCTCTCTCTACTATTCACTCTTTACTACTCACTCTCTACTACTCACTCTACTACTTTCTACTACTCTCTACCACTCACTCTCTACTACTCTACTACTCACTCTATACTACTCTCTACTACTCACTCGCTACTACTCTCTACTACTCACTCTCTACTACACTCTCTACTACTCTCTCTCTACTACTCTCTACTACTACTCTCTACTATTCACTCTCTACTACTCACTCTCTACTACTCTCTACTACTCACTCTACTACTTTCTGATGCTCTCTACCACTCACTCTCTACTACTCTACTACTCTCTCTCTACTACTCTCTACTACTCACTCTCTACTACTCACTCTACTACTCTCTACTACTCACTCTCTACTCCTCTCTCTCTACTACTAACTCTCTACTATTCACTCTCTACTACTCACTCTCTACTACTCGCTCTCTACTACTCGCTCTCTACTACTCACTCTCTACTACTCTCTACTACTCACTCTCTACTACTCACTCTCTACTACTCTCTCTGCTACTCACTCTCTACAACTCACTCTCTACTACTCTCTACTACGCGCTCTACTACTCACTCTCTACTATTCTCTACTACTCACTCTACTACTCTCTCCTACTCTCTACCACTCACTCTCTACTACTCTACTACTCACTCTCTACTGCTCTCTATCTACTACTCACTCTCTACTACTAACTCTACTACTCTCTACTACTCACTCTCTACTACTCTCTACTACTCACTCTCTACTACTCACTCTCTACTACTCTCTACTGCTCACTCTCCACTACTCATTCTCTATAAGTCGCTCTCAACTATTCTCGACAACTCACTCTACTACTCACTCTCTACTTCTCTACTACTCTCTATACTTCTCACTCTCTACTACTCTCTCTACTACTCACTCTCTACTACTCTCTACTACTCACTCTCTACTACTTGCTCTCTGCTACTCGCTCTCTACTACTCTCTAGTACTCACTCTCTACTACTCTCTCTACTACTCACTCTCTACTATTCACTCTCTACTACTCACTCTCTACTACTCGCTCTCTACTACTCGCTCTCCACTACTCATTCTCTACTACTCACTCTCTTCTACTCTCTACTACTCACTCTCTACTATTCTCTACTACTCACTCTACTACTCTCTCCTACTCACTCTCTACTACTCTCTACGACTACTCTCTACTATTCACTCTCTATTACTCACTCTTTACTACTCACTCTACTACTTTCTGATGCTCTCTACCACTCACTCTCTGCTACTCTACTACTCTCTCTCTACTACTCTCTACTACTCACTCTCTACTACTCACTCTACTACTCTCTACTACTCACTTTCTACTACTCTCTCTCTACTACTCACTCTCTACTATTCACTCTCTACTACTCACTCTCTACTATTCGCTCTCTACTACTCTCTCTCTACTACTCACTCTCTACTACTCTCTACTACTCACTCTCTACTACTCACTCTCTACTACTCTCTCTGCTACTCACTCTATACTACTCACTCTCTACTACTCTACTACTCTCTACTACGTGCTCTACTACTCCCTCTCTACTATTCTCTACTACTCACTCTACTACTCTCTCCTACTCTCTACCACTCACTCTCTACTACTCTACTACTCACTCTCTACTGCTCTCTATCTACTACTCACTCTCTACTACTAACTCTACTACTCTCTACTACTCACTCTCTACTACTCGCTACTACTCACTCTCTACTAATCACTCTCTACTACTCTCTACTGCTCACTCTCCACTACTCATTCTCTATTAGTCGCTCTCAACTACTCTCTACTACTCACTCTACTACTCACTCTCTACTACACACTCGCTACTACTCTCTACTACTCACTCTCTACTACTCACTCGCTACTACTCTCTACTACTCACTCTCTACTACTCACTCTCTACTACTCACACTCTACTACTCTCTACTACTCACTGTCTACTACTCCTCTCTCTACTATTCACTCTTTACTACTCACTCTCTACTACTCACTCTACTACTTTCTACTACTCTCTACCACTCACTCTCTACTACTCTACTACTCACTCTATACTACTCTCAACTACTCACTCGCTACTACTCTCTACTACTCACTCTCTACTACACTCTCTACTACTCTCTCTCTCTACTACTCTCTACTACTACTCTCTACTATTCACTCTCTACTACTCACTCTCTACTACTCTCTACTACTCACTCTACTACTTTCTGATGCTCTCTACCACTCACTCTCTACTACTCTACTACTCTCTCTCTACTACTCTCTACTACTCACTCTCTACTACTCACTCTACTACTCTCTACTACTCACTCTCTACTCCTCTCTCTCTACTACTAACTCTCTACTATTCACTCTCTACTACTCACTCTCTACTACTCGCTCTCTACTACTCGCTCTCTACTACTCACTCTCTACTACTCTCTACTACTCACTCTCTACTACTCACTCTCTACTACTCTCTCTGCTACTCACTCTCTACTACTCACTCTCTACTACTCTCTACTACGCGCTCTACTACTCACTCTCTACTATTCTCTACTACTCACTCTACTACTCTCTCCTACTCTCTACCACTCACTCTCTACTACTCTACTACTCACTCTCTAC
Organism: Triturus cristatus; assembly: GCF_964204655.1. Classification (NCBI taxonomy): domain Eukaryota; kingdom Metazoa; phylum Chordata; class Amphibia; order Caudata; family Salamandridae; genus Triturus; species Triturus cristatus. Next base: position 154,103,560 of record NC_140595.1, read on the forward strand.
TGCTCTCTATCTACTACTCACTCTCTACTACTAACTCTACTACTCTCTACTACTCACTCTCTACTACTCTCTACTACTCACTCTCTACTACTCACTCTCTACTACTCTCTACTGCTCACTCTCCTCTACTCATTCTCTATAAGTCGCTCTCAACTATTCTCTACTACTCACTCTACTACTCACTCTCTACTTCTCTACTACTCTCTATACTTCTCACTCTCTACTACTCTCTCTACTACTCACTCTCTACTACTCTCTACTACTCACTCTCTACTACTTGCTCTCTGCTACTCGCTCTCTACTACTCTCTAGTACTCACTCTCTACTACTCTCTCTCTACTACTCACTCTCTACTATTCACTCTCTACTACTCACTCTCTACTACTCGCTCTCTACTACTCGCTCTCCACTACTCACTCTCTACTACTCACTCTCTTCTACTCTCTACTACTCACTCTCTACTATTCTCTACTACTCACTCTCCTACTCTCTCCTACTCTCTACCACTCACTCTCTACTACTCTACTACTCACTTTCTACTGCTCTCTCTCTACTACTCACTCTCTACTACTCACTCTACTACTCTCTTCTACTCACTCTCTACTACTCTCTACTACTCACTCTCTACTACTCACTCTCTACTACTCTCTACTGCTCACTCTCCACTACTCATTCTCTACTACTCGCTCTCAACTACTCTCTACTACTCACTGTACTACTCACTCTCTACCACTCTACTACTCTCTCTACTTCTCACTCTCTACTACTCTCTCTACTACTCACTCTCTACTACTCTCTACTACTCACTCTACTACTCACTCTCTACTACTCTCTACTACTCACTCTCTACTACTCCACTACTCTCTACTACTCACTCTCTACTACTCACTCTCTACTACTCTACTACTCTCTACTGCTCTCTCTCTACTCCTCACTCTCTATACTACTCACTCTCTACTACTCTCTCTCTACTACTCACTCTCTATTACTCTCTACTACTCTCTCTCTACTACTCTCTACTACTCACTCTGCTACTCACTCTCTACTACTCTCTCTCTGCTACTCACTCTCTACTACTCTCTACTTCTCACTCTCTACTACTCACTCTATACTACTCTCTACTACTCACTCTCTACTACTCTCTACTACTCACTATACTACTCACTCTCTACTACTCTATACTACTCACTTTCTAATACTCACTCTCTACTACTCACTCTCTACTACTCACTCTACTACTCTCTACTACTCACTATCTGATACTTTCTCTACTACTCTTTACTACTCTCTACTACTCACTCTCTACTCTCTATTACTCACTCTCTACTCTCTACCTCTCTACCTCTCTCTACCTCTCTCTCTACTACTCTCTACCTCTCTACCTCTACCTCTCTACCTCTACACCTCTACCTATACACCTCTACCTCTCCACCTCTCTGTACATGCACACATATGCACATATATATGCAAATATATGCATATGCATTTATATATATGTATGTGTATATATATATATATTCACTGAAAAAACCATAGGTTTCACACACGTTATAGTTAGGAATTAGCATTTAAAAAACCTTGCAAATTCACTGAAAAAACCAGAGGTTTCACACACGTTATAGTTAGCTGGACATTTCGCTCGTAAAAAGACACTGCTGATGACGTCACATATTACATCACTCATGACATGGTCAGTGACATCACTCATGACATCACTGATGACATCTCAAATGACATCACTGATGACATCACTGATGACATCATCCAGTGAGTATGTGTTTTTGAAAAATTTCAATATGTTTAATATATATAGGGAAAGGCCTGTTTAAGAATGAGTGGGTGTACAAGTGTGTAAATGGATGATTTTCTGTGGTGTATAACATGATTCTTTAAGTTAGTCATTAAATGTATCTTACTGCAGACTAGTGACTAAACTGTGTAAATGTGTGTATGTGTCTGTATGTTGGTGTATAAGTGGCTGCATGGTTTTGAGAACAGCTATATGAGTCTCTATATGGGTAATTGATTGGTTGTCTAAGTATCTGTATGGGTTCATGAGTGTTTGTGTGGGTAGGGTGTGTGTCACTCTATGCATAGATGTGTGAGTGGGTGATTCTATGGGTGCATGGTTTTAAGACTGCATCTGTGATGGACTGTATGGTTGAGTGAGTGTTTGTTTGGGTGTGTTAGGGATTGAATGTATATCTCAGTAGTACATTTGTAACTTACTACATATGTGAAAGGCAGTATATCTGCGTGTAAGAGTATATACGTGAGTAGATATGAGAGTGTGTGATTGTGAAAGTGACTGTATGTATGAGAGTGTGCTTGTATCAATGATTCTATAAGAGTGTAAGAATGTGATACTAATTTTATGAGTAAGTGAACTTGAGTGTGTTTCACTGCATAGGTGAGTAAATGGGAGTGTGATTATTTGCATGACTGACTAGGTGTGAGAGTACCTCTATGGATGATTGGTGGTGTGTGAGTGTCTATATAGGTGTATAAATGCATATGATAGTTTTGTATGGAGTGACTGTAAGTATGAGTGACTGTACAGGTGAATGAGGGGAGGTGTATGTAGACCTAAGAGTTAATAATTGGGTATGTAGTTATTGGTATTGCAGTATGTATGGTTTTGAGAATGGAACTCTTAAATTTTTAGTCGGTGTATCAAAGGTTATATTAGGGTGTGAGAAGATGTGCTACTCTATCACAAGGATGATGTCATCAGTGATGTCATTTGAGATGTCATCAGTGATGTCATGAGTGATGTCACTGACCATGTCATGAGTGATGTAATATGTGCCGTCATCAGCAGTGGATTGCGGGCGCGCGAGTTATAGTTAGCTGAACTAACTATAACGGGGGAATTTCATTGTTTTTTTACGAGCGAAATGTCCAGCTAACTATAATGTGTGTGAAACCTCTGGTTTTTTCAGTGAATTTGCAAGGTTTTTTAAATGCTAATTCCTAACTATAACGTGTGTGAAACCTATGTTTTTTTCAGTGAATTTGCAAGGTTTTTTAAATGCTAATTCCTAACTATAACTTGTGTGAAACCTATGGTTTTTTCATTGAATTTCAAAGGTTTTTAAAATGCTAATTTTTGTATTTTTTAATTATATTTTTTAAATATTTCTTTTTCAAAAATTTCCCTATGTATACATTTATATATTATCTGTATCCTTTAATTTGGTGTAGCTCATTTTTTTTTAAGTTTTAATTAAGATAAAGTTGAACAGCATAGTTAATATCTTCTATTAAGTTATGTCCCCTTTTTTTTATATAAATTCTTAGGGTGCGCGCTCAGAGCGCGCACCTAGTACGTTTGCGTACGTTTTTCATGAATTCCGGCGTACGTTATTTACGTACGCATACATACGTTTTAGTGCGCGCTCGGAGCGCGCACCCAGTTCGCATGCGTACGTACGCATGCTTACGTGCATCGTACGTGCTCCACGCGGTACACTTCCGTATACGCGTAGAGTACGCACACTGACATTCACGCATACGCGCGTGCTGCGTATGCGCGTTACGTACGCGCATAGTACGTAAGCGCATGCGCGCATACGCGTTCGCGCATGCGTAATTGCACCGTGCGCGCTCGGAGCTTGCTCAGTGCGCGCACCTCGGGTTATGTGAATAATAAAACAACACTTTTAATTGGTTTTCATTACTTTCAGTTTCAGATTGTTTCAACACCAAACCCAATCCCCTCATGGCAAGTCATGTGATCAAGAAACATCACTTTTTTCCAAAATCACACCCACCCCCCTCATTGTTAGTTCTGATTCCCTAGGAGAAGGAGCTAATCTGTTTTTGAGATACAATGGCAGAGCAGCAGCCATCTTCTGAGAGTGAACAGGACACTCTTGAGAGACAGAGGTAGAGGAAGCAGAAAGACTCCTTCATATGGCAGTTTTTCACTTTTCCAGAGGGACAAAAGAAGGTGAATGCACCAAAGGTCACCTGCAAACTGTGCCAGCGCGTCTTGTCACGTGGGAATGCTAACAAGAAGTACTCTTTTAGTATTCATACTATGATGAGGCACGTTGAGGTAATGCATCCAGTGACTTTTCGTCGAGCTTCTGGAGCAAACCCTCCACCTGCTCAGCCGACGACATCTGCAGCAGCTCAGCCGAGCACATCTTCGGCAGCTCAGGCGAGCACTTCTTCTGTAGTGGTGTCTTCACCTTCTTCCACACCTTTGGATATTCGTCCTTGTTTTGGGAGGATGAGTACACACTGCATGGATTGTGGTCTTCTTATTTCTTTGGGTGAGAGCAGTATTGATCTCATTCAAAGAAAATTTGAGGAGCATCCTTGCGAAAGGCCATAATTTTCTTATTTTTTTTTTCGTTTTTCTCTTCCTCTGTCCCTACATTAACTCAAGGGCTCTTTTTAGAGCCACCTAAAATCAAAACACAAAAACTTGTTTTTTAGAATCTATTTCTCTTTTTTTTTTTAGGGTGCGTGCACTCAGCGCGCACCCAATGGGTTTTTTTTAAAAAAAAATCATTTTTTTCACCTTTAGTAAACCTTCAGGGACTCCCTGAGAAAGAGAGGGGAGTGGCAAAGTAATTAAAAAAGAGATGGTGTACATTTCACAGATGAAGGGAAGAGAGTCTTCCTAATAAACTTTAAACTCTGCATCAGTATTTATGTATAGGTACCCAAAAAAGATAATAGCTCATTTTAGTGCTGCATTAGAATTGCCTGTATTTACAAGGAGAGGAAAAGACACACAAAGATGCTTATCCTCTCCTTGTAAATATGGAAAAGCACCCTGCGCCACTAGTTCGTCGAGAAAATTGACGTAGTGGTGGCGCAGGTGGCTTGTAAATGTGCCCCAGAGATGTTAAGGAAATTAAGGGTAAAACAGACAAACCAAGAGTGACAGATACAGACACAGAGAGCAAACAACTGAGAAGGAGTAAGGTAGTTAAAAAGACTAAGACATATGCATACAGAAAAAGAAACATGGATGAAAAATTAGTGATGGAGGTAGTAAAGGTAGGGGAGTAGTAGAGAAGGAGTGAGGGAGTTACAAAAGAGTAGTAAAGCAAGAAGAGAGAGTGAGAAGAGAAATGAGAAAAGTAGAGTAAGGAGAGGTGAAGAAAAGGAAGCATGAAACGAAACCAGTGACACATACAGATATGTTAAACTTACCTGACCATCAAAATAAATAATTTAGAATTAAATGTTTTTATTTAATTGCAAAGATAACTGAATTACATCTTCTAAATTTCCTTTCTAGTTCTGAAAAAAAGAAAAAAAGTATTAATATTCAATAATACACTTTATTAAACAGTACATGTTTTTTCATATTTAGCAAAACAATTTTTTGCCCTTTTTTTGCTGTTTTCAGAATGTTTTGATTTTTACTGAAAATAGTGAAATCAATTGTATTCATCATTTAACAGCGGGCAAAAAAAAAACAATCTGAAAGATTGTTTAAAAAAGCCCCAAATGTATCCTCACTAAAACATACCTTAATAGAAATGTCAAAAATACCTTTTAAGAACAATAACAATTTTCAAGAAATTACGTCTGTAAACCTTGTTACAAAAGAACATTTTCCAAAATAATATCTGTCAAAGAAGTCCACAAATGTTTGTTTTACCATTCCTTGAGGCCAAATGGTAAGTTTAAAATCTGTTTTGAGCGAAATATCCAATTTTAAGCCTTTTAAATTTTAATAATGCTTTCTTCCGATGATGATGTTAGTATTTAAAATTTGGGTTTCAGAAAAATTAGGTAAGAATTGGGTAAATGATAAGGCAAACGTTGCTTGAAAATCAATTGAGAATCATTACACAGTGTCCATCCTTTTTCACATTTAAGATAAACAGTGTAATGACCAGAAGTTATAGAAGGACCATCATGAAAAATGATTGCAACTGCTACAAAAGTTTTTCCAGATATAGATACTTGGTTGCCAACAAACTTCTTTAGTAAAATTTCCAATTTTGTTCCATCAGCTCTACAACGTTGTACCATTAAAATTAAATGCTGTCCATATTTCTTTAAAAATAACGTTGACAACATTTCAGATTTACATTTAGAACATTCCATGTTGTGATTAGCATCTTTAACTAATTTACTAAAAGTCACTGTGTTACTCTCTGGTAATGGTAAATATATGAACCTTTCAGAATCAACATTAGTATTGCTTGTGTTCATACAGTTATCACAACAATGTTCCCATTTATAAGAGACACCAAATACATTTTCTACTTCTACCCCTTCATCTTCTAGTACCATCAGGATATACATCAAGAATTCCTGTGCATCTTGCTGGACATTTTGTGTAAACTGTGTACGTCCATAACATACATCTAAAAGATTTCTAACATCAGAAGCACTTTCTATTTTAGTTTTATCATTACTCAGCTTCTCATAAAGGAGACTCAGCAAAGAACAGAATCTTTTTTCATGATTTAGTATTATCTGCTCTTGCAAAAAATCAAGATAAAATACAACATTCAGCACTACATTTGCGTAGCAGTTGACACCAGAGCTATTTTCAAAATGACAACCAACAACCTCTTCCACACTGTACTTTTTCTTTTTGCTTGCAGTCACATCACTATCTTTTTGTTTTCTCTTCTGTACATCCTCATTACAGATATTCTCAAATCTCCTTTTCCGACAAACAGCACGTTTTTCAAACAAAGGATACTGACCTAAATGAGGAGCATAGCTTCTTCTTAATCTATTACACTCCTTTACACAGTTTGCATCAGCACTAACTTTTGAGTCATCAAAGTCTATCATGAATAACCCAGATATGTTTTTCACGCGTGACAAAGCAACATATGCCATACCTTCTTTAAACACAGTAGATCCAATGTTTACAAAAGCACTATCAACAGTTAATCCTTGAGATTTGTGAATAGTTACAGCATATGCTAGAGAAAACGGAAACTGCTTCCTACGTACATATAAGTCTTTCACAAGCAAGAAACGAACTGAACAATGACAAATGTCTTTAACCCCTTCGGTGCCCGCCCCTTTCCCCGCCCTGTGCCGGCCGTTACATTAGCGGGCGGGGTTTGTGACGAGCTGGACTCGTCATGGGCACAGCGCCACCGCGGCCCATGACGAGTCCAGCTCGTCACGGGCATTGAAGAGGTTAACCTCTTGTATCTGATCAAATTTTATTTTTAAACATTCAATTCCAACTTTTTTCTGGTAATTAACAAAACCCACAACTCTTCCCATAGCTCCATTCACTAAACCTTTCTCTACATCCAAATTACATCTTAAAATTACTCTACAGTTCATACACACATAAAGATTATTTTCCAAACCAGCTGTTTTTGAAATGTTTTTCTCCAGAGAATCCAATTTAGTACCCAATTTGCCTGTCAATATAATAGTTATTCGTTCATGTTCTATTTTATCCACAGCTTCCAGTTTTATGATCTCTTCATTTTCCAATTTCAAAAGTTCTTGATTGAATACAGAGCATTCATGTAGTGTTGGCATTAAGCAGATTACAGTATTTTTTCCGCAATTTTCTTGTATATTTTCTCTGGAACTATTTCTTCTGTTGGACACATATTACATAGCAATCGACTCTGTAATGCTTTTCTGCCATGTTCTGTGAGTAGTCCAATTCTTATATCTTTCAGAATACTTGCATAGTCCTCATCATTGGCTTGCCTCATATTGGTAATGAGTTCCTTATACTCAAAATATGTCCAAATATTTACATTGCCTATACTTCCTAACGACTTTTTCGTGTCTTCATGTGTAAGAGTATGGAATACCGGTTGTCCTTTAACTGGAGTAAGTTGCAAAAGATCTCCAAAAACTATGACGTGTTTTCCTCCAAATAACACGTCAAAGTCTGTCTTCAGAATTTGCTGCATTCTTAAATGCACAAAGGCAAGCATTAAGTTTGATACCATGCTAACTTCATCAATAATGAGTACTTTCATTTTCTTCAATACTCTTGAAACTTCCAAGCATGCTTCTCCTGCTAGTTTGTGGTACTGTATTTTGTTCTCGTGCTCTACTGGTAACATTAGCAAACGATGTAAGGTAACTCCTTTGATGTTATACGCTGCTAACCCAGTTGGAGCAGTAACAACACAAGACAAAATGGATTCCATTTTCTTCTGTAGGTAGCTTCTAATTACATTAATTAAGAAACCTTTTCCAGTTCCTGCTTGTCCACTTACATACATTCTGATTGGTTCAAAAGATGTGCATGAGCACTCTTTATTTTCATGTAGTAATCCGTGATCAATTTTTTGTCTGACTTCTTCATAAATTTGTTTTTGTTCTTCATTCAGTTGCTCCTCCAAATATGTTAAGTCTACTAAATCTTCCTGAGCTTGATTCATAGCTGTTTCTACTTCGTACATAGCTATTGCTGCTTCATTTTCGACAATCGGTTGTCCTAGAGGATCTTGACTGAATGTCCCAGAACTTTGACTGTCTTGAGAACTGTCTCTAGCTACTTCAGCTGCAATTGTTGCTTCTTGTTCAATTTCTTCATTTAACAGTTGAACATAAGTTGTGAAAGTACTGCATTCTATGCTGTCTTTGCTAACATTGAAGGAATCTTCATAACTCTGGAATCCTCCAAGTAGTTCGTCCTCTGAACGCCATGGTTTAAACAGCTGCAAAAGTGCCAAGTAGTAAAATTCCTTTTTGTCAGGAGTGTCGCAACTCAGCTTCCGGTGATTTATCAAACTTCCTTTTGTTTGCTTCACCAAACATCCTTCCTCACCAATGACTTTATATTTTCCATTGTTGATATCTTCTGTGGCATTCCGTTTAAAAATAAAGTTCTGCAGCACTTCATAGAGACACATGTTCTCAAGGTGATGACTTCTTTGTGGATAATATGTGTCCAACATGTTTGTTCTTAAAATGTCTGTACTTTCTGGTTCGAACTCTGCTAAATATTCAATTTCTCGAATAGATTTCAGTACCCGATTTCGCATTCCTGCAAGACCTAAACTTGCCCAAATTATTCTTCTGGATTTTGAGTACAGACTTGCAGATGATAACCTATCTGAGCATTCGTAGGATCCAATTTCTCGATGCGATAACATCTTTAAACTGAAACTGTATAGCTTTTTACTGACAGTCTTCTCGTGAGAAATCTCTTCCCACATTTCCTTCAATTCCGTTTTCTCAGATTTAGTGATGTAAGATGTGACATAGCGAGCAACAGCAATAGAATTGTCAGCCACATACTGTATATCCATGTTAGCATTCCACATGGATAAAATGACTGGGTTGTAGTCATTTATATATTTTGACTCTTCTTTTCTTTTTAGATTGTAGGTATTTTTAGGTGAGTTTCTTGTAATAGTATGTCGCACAGCTGACATAAAACTGTTTACTCTTCCTTTTGAAAGAACAGGTCATGGAAATCCAAATCGACATTTTGTGTAGAATTTATCTTTACTCTTGTACTTTCGTCGACAGTATTTTCCACACCGACGACTTTGGAAACGTAAAACTTGCTCTTTTAAATTTTTCTCTTCTGTGCTTTTAGGTATAGCACATGTTGCATATCCTTCGATGAAACTTAAAACTGCATCATCAGAATCTGTTCCAAATTTTGGGGCATCCTTGATCCACAACAGCATATGAATATGAGGAGCACCTCTGGCTTGGTACTCTTTTCTCCAAAAGAAATCCACAACTTCTCCAAGAGGTGGATTTTTTTTATTGCAGATGAAGGACATCATAGCCTCAAATCTATGATTGAAATATCTGCAAACATTAACCGGGTCCAATGAGCACAATTCTCCTGCTGTCTTGTATTGGATGTTTTCAATATTTGCATTTGCCTCTCGAAGAAAATCCAGAAGATCATCCCAAGCGTACTCAGCACAGCTTAGGGTAAGGAACCATGTAGGAGTTCCTAAATTCCGTAACATACACTTCAATTCTCCATGGCGTCGGTACCAATATTCATTAGTCCCACGCTGACAAGCCATCAAATTGATCAATTGAGATTCCAAATGATCATCTCGCTGTTGCACTTTGTTCATAAAATCCTTTGCAGTCACATTATGTAGATGTACTCCAGTTTTCAAAATGTGATTTACTGCATAAGATAGTGCTGACAAGTCACTTTCAAATAAAAGATGGAACAAATAAGGAATACTTTGACGAAATCTAGGATCTTCTGCATATAATCTTGTAGTCCGATACTCCGAAGCAGGAATCTGTACTGGACGTTCATCATATCGTCCTCCTTCTCCTGTAGGAAACAGCTGTGGAAAACAACGAGCTTCCAAGCTCTCTTCCCATACACTCACAGGAGTTCCTTGTGCTTTCTTCATCTGAAACAGATCAATAGCGTTTCCCATAACTTCTTTAGAATGAAGAGGATGTATGCTGAAATGTTCATAAATTTCTTCTTCTTTTGACTTATCCACTTTTTCAATTTGCCCAGTTGGTATTCCTGTGTCTTCTAGTATTTCTTCTTCATCTTCATCCATATAAATGACTTCATACCATTTATTATTTTTTTTCAAATACAAATTTGCTCTTTGTACTTTTCGTACATCCACCAGCTCCTGCCAAATTTTCTTATTCTTTGTAGGTACACCATTAACCAGAATAACTAATGGTTCAGTTTCCAAAGTATCTGCATCAATTGTTTCCATATTTTTTTTCAAATCCAATGGCAAATAGACAACTCTTCATTTTAAACCTCTTTGTAAATCCGAAGGAGGTAATTTACCTGTTTTTGGCTCCATACGCACTATGGTCTGAAACGGATGGACACATTGAATGAGTATAGACTCATACGTATTTAAATCAGAAAGTTCTGGAGGAATATCAACCAATTCTAATTTATTATGTACAGCTCTTGCTGGCATTCTATTTTCTTCTAACTTGTTATAACAGTATTTACAAATACGCTGATCTTCACCCAATTCAAAACAATTTTCCAGAAATATATATGTTGCAAAATCTTTCCACTTATAATTATCTTCATTTTCACTTTTTTTATACAGATCAACATTCCTTGTTTGAATTTTATAATGGCTTCTCCGGCAACAAAATACAAGTAATATTTGGTCTTTCATTAGAGATGATAGCACATTTTGTCATTTCATCTTCAAAATTTTTACTAACAGTAAGTTCTACATTCTCTTCCGCATTTTCATCAATAACTGTGTCATTTTCTGCACTTTCTTGTTCTGGACCAAAGTAACAAAACTGAATCTCATCAGTAACCTTCACTACATCTGATACAGATCCACGGAACAGAGCATTATTCAACTCATTTAACTTTAGTGCTGGACTTTTAGCAAAATACAATGTTCTCACAAACTTTCTCATTTCAGTATGATGAACAGCCAGCATCCTAAAATGGTGAAAAACACTTTGACACACTTTCCTAGATAGACAAGCCAGAGAATGTCCTTGCAAACCAGTATTCTCTCTCACTCTTCATGGATCTAGTCTTTGAAGCACATTAATTTTCTGTTTAACACTCTTTTTACTATATTCTCTTAGAAAGTCACGTAATTTATCAATAGATTCCTGACGCACAGTACAAATACTACTACAATTCCAAGTGTACACTGGGGCTTTAGGACGTCTCCCCATAACCTCATCAGCCATCACTTCTTCCTCATTTCTTGGAATCATTTTCTCTTTTGCCATTACACAACCATCCTTAACTTCATATGCTCTACCATTGGTGTCAACTGCATGCAACAAACTATTACTTTGAAGATAACTCTCTTCATTAAAAAATGGTTCAGTACTTGAACTATGCTTCCATTCTCCTAAGAACACTTTACAAAAGTTTTTTTTTGTGACTTCTCTTTTCCTTTTGCTTTGTGACTTCATTGCATTGACTAATTTATCTAATCTACGCATCCTGTTCAAAATTAAAATGAATAGTTTTTTTTTATTTCTAATGCCTTGGTAACAATACTTTCAATTAATTTCTTTTTCTTATAAAATTTTGTTTTTTTCTTATATTTTTTCACATCCTTCAGCAAATTTAACATCACTCTTCTCTGAAACATTTTTCGACGAATGTTTTTAAAATCTATTTTCCGTGTTAAGACACTCTTCCTAACTTCTGAGTCTATATTAGCATTTTGTTTTTGCTGTCGACTCTGTTGTAGTTTTGTACTTGAAACACTGTTTGAATTTATCTTTCGATCATTTTTTTTTTGGAAGATATTTTTTAAAAATTCTTTAGTTTGCTTACCAGAATACTTTTTCTGTTTTCCAACACAAGCTTCTCCTCCTATTTTTTTTTACCAGTTGTCTTCAAATATAGTTGTTGTTTCTTTTCTTTTCTCTTTCTTTACTTTATAGGCATCTTTATATTTTTTCACTGTTGCTCAGCAATACCTGCAAAAAAACAAAAAAATACCTTTATGTAATTTTAATTCATTACAATTTTTTTTTCAACTTTTCAAATCCTATCACATGAGCTGATCCTTTCCTACGAGTCCAAGTCTTACAAAACAAGAGAAACATGAATTAAATCTCTGACAACAATTCCTTTGTGCACACAGACTCATGGTGTGATTCTAGGCAGAAAACGATATTTGATTAGCACATTTACTACTGTTGAGGAGCAAATGATAATTACTGTGACAGCCTGACACATTTTTCTTATATTTTAGAGAAGCAGAAAAGAGCACATGTCCTTACACCTATTTGAGACCATGACCATGTGTTACAGGGTGAGTGATTAGACTAGAGCAAAGGAAATGAGCCTTAGTGACATTGAATCTGTTTGCGTTACACACTGCTATCTGAAACACCACATACAGCTGAGTAGTACGCACGGGAGTGTAGGAGAAGCTGCTGCGTGTGTGCAAAAAGTGTGTTTCTGGAGACTGTGTATTGTCAGTTGCAAGAGAGATCTGCATGGAAACTTGCACAACTGCATGAAGAGTGCAGACATGCATATAAGAGTAGATGTGTGGTAAGGGTTAATTTGAGTTTTGAACATGTAGGAACTACCTCCGCCATTGCACGATTTGATGGTAAATATACCCTGTGGTTTTCAAATGTGTTAGCATTTGCCTCTCATTTGTGAGATAGTGATTTCTGCTGAGTGCTAACCATCACAGTTGAAGAAAACAAGCTGCCCCTTTCCTACGAGTGCAAGTCTTACAGAACAAGAGCAACACAAAATAAATCTCTGACAACAATTCCTGTGTGCACACAGACTCATGGTGTGATTCTAGGCAGAAAACGATATTTCCTTTGGCAATTTGAAAGCACATTTAGTACTGTGGATGGGCCAAGTGATAATTACTGTGACAGCCTGACACATTTCCCTTATATTTTAGACAAGCCAAAAAGAGCACATGTCCTAACAGCTTCTTGAGATCATGACTATGTGTTACAGGGTGACTGATTAGACTACAGCAAAGGAAATGTGCCTTGATAACGTTGAATGTGTTTGCATTACACACTGCTATCTGAAACACAACACAGAGCTGAGTATTATGCATGGGAGTGTAGGAGAAGCTGCTGCATGTGTGCAAAGAGTGTGTTTCTGGAGACTGTGTATTGTCAGTTGCAAGACAGATCTGCATGGAGACTTTTTCAACTGCATGAAGACTGCAGATATGTGTGTAAGAGTACATGTTTGGTAAAGGTTAATTGGAGTTTTGTACATGTAGGAACTACCTCACCCATTACAAGATTGAAAGGAAAATCTACCCTGTTGATTTGAAATGTGTTTCCATTTGCCTCTCATTTTCTTGATAGTGATTTCTGCTGAGTACTAACCAACACATTTGAACAAAACAAGCTGGCCCTTTCCTGAAAGTGCAAATGTTACAGAACAACAGCAACACAAATTAAATCTCTGACAACAATTCCTCTGTGCACACAGACTCATGGTGTGATTCTAGGCAGAAAACGATATTTCCTTTGGCAATTTGAAAGCACATTTAGTACTGTGGATGGAGCAAGTGATAATTACTGAGACAGCCTCACGTATTTCCCTTATGTTTTAGAGAGGCAAAAAAGAGCACATGTCCTAACAGCTACTTGAGACCATCAGCATGTGTTACAGGGTGAGTGATTAGAGTAGAGCAAAGGAAATGAGCCTTGGTGACGTTGAATGTGTTTGCATTACACACTGCTATCTGAAACACAACACAGAGCTGAGTATTATGCATGGGAGTGGAGGAGAAGCTGCTGCATGTGTGCAAAGAGTGTGTTTCTGGAGACTGTGTATTGTCAGTTGCAAGAGAGATCTGCATGGAGACTTTTACAAGTGCATGAAGACTGCAGATATATGTGTAAGAGTACATGTTTGGCGATATTTTGTTTGGCAATTTGAAAGCACATTTAGTACTGTGGTGGAGTAAGTGATAATTACTGTGACAGCCTGACACTTTTTTCTTATATTTTAGACAAGCAGAAAAGAGCACATGTCCTAACAGCTCCTTGACACCATGACCATGTATTACAAAAAACAAGCTGCCCCTTTCCTGCGAGTGCAAGGGTAATTGAGCAAGACCAACACGAATTAAATCTCTGATAACAATTCCTGTGTGCACACTGTCTCATGGTGTGATTCTAGGCAGAAAACAGTGTTCCTGGGTGATACCTGTACACCTTAACTTATAGTGAAGACATACTCCATAATATCTAACATGTTCAAGGCACTTAAATATCTTCCTTAACATAAAATGTAAAACACAACTTTTAAAGTGGTAGGAAAATGTATCATGCTATTTTCAAATGTGTTTGCATTTGCCTCTCATTTGTGAGTAACTGATTTCTGCTGAATGCTAACCATCACACTTTAAGAAAACAAACTGCCCCTTTTCTGCGAGTGCAAGGCTAACAGAACAAGAGCAACACAAATTAAATCTCTGACAACAATTCCTGTGTGAAGACAGACTCATGATGTGATTCTAGGCACAAAACAGTATTCCTCAGTGATACCAGTACACCTTAACTTACAGTGAAGACATACTCCATAATATCTTACAAGTTCAAGACAGTTAAATATCTCCTAAAACACAAAATGTAAAACACAACTTTAAAAGAAGAATGACAATTTTAATATTTATATAAAAAATCACCACATACATCCCCTCTCAAACTCATAACTCACCTTTAAAATTAGTTAGTTGAGAAAGAAATGTGGCACTCAAACAGCAGATTATCAGAGCCAGAATCTCAGAGCTGTACACCTCTCTCCTCTCACCACAACCAGTAAATGGCAATGTTTCCCTCTCTTTTTTCACGCATATACATGTTAATGTAAAATCACAGACCTTCCCACATTTTTTCAAATGGAATCACACATTTCTATTGGTTGCAACTGTCAACCCCTTTTCCAAATCATCCCTTCCCCCAACATGACTTCTGCCTGCTACCATAGCAACAGGTCATGGAACACTGGTGTGAGCAGAGAGGTCAGAAGTTCAGCACACAATGTTTCAAATCCAAAGAGCAAGAGTGCTTGACTTTTCAAACCTAACTGCAAATCCAAAGTAATGTTCAGTGGGAACACATTTTTCTGAACCAATACAAAACATGCTTTTAAAAATGTAAACATACAGCCTAGTTTTAACTGTAAAATGGTTTGAATCAGCCAATGAGTTCTTTTTATTAAACAAAAGTATGTATGCCTCCATTTTTCAACTGTCTTTCTTTTCATATTGCCATTCTACTGAAAGACACCTCCTGAGTGCATCCTGTTCTCCTTGGAAGATGTTCACAGTGTGGATTGTAGGTCATAGCTATGTCTTCTGGAGTGAAAAGTATGCAGAAAAAAGAGGTATTTTCAAAGACCTTGCTTTGCCAAATGTAGACATTAAATGGATTGGTCAGAGAGGGTTAAAGTGGCACCAATTAATGCCTTTGCTGAAAACCTTTCTACATCTCCCACAGCCTAACCTTATTATTGTGCACTGTGGTGGAAATGACCTAGGCACTTTAACTGGGGTCGGTCTGGAAATGCTTATTAAGGACACCTTTCTGCAATTGATGTCACTTTTTCCACAAACTGCCTTTGTATATTCTAATATATGCCAAAGGCAAAAGTGGAACTGGTCCAATCAATTTTGTCCGCAAATTGACAAAGCAAGAAAGCACGTCAATAAGTCTGTTTCTGCTTTCCTCAGAGACTATGGTATGGGTTCTATATACCACAACAACTTGCGTTACAACATGCAAGACATTTATAGAGGAGACGGTGTACATTTCAATGATGAAGGGAACAGAGTCTTCCTCTTGAACTTTAGACTCTGCATCGGTACTTACTTGTAGGTACCGAAAAACACTCAATGAACACAAGGGCTCTTTTTAGAGCCACCTAATATCCAAACACTTAAACTTGATTTTTATTTCTATTTTTTTGTAATGTTTTTAATCATTTTTTTTGCCCTTCGTGGTCCTACTGTGACCCCCTGACAATGGCTTGGGGTTCAAGAACTCCCTACTCTGCCCCCTGTTCACGTTCTCCACCTTTCCTTTTCAGTGCGACAGACAAAATGGCGGCCGACACTTCCTGATTTCGACCGATTCGAATGTTTACTGACATCTAACAACCAATCGGAATTACGCTCGCGCACGGCAGGGTGCGCACAGGGCTTGCACAGTGCGCGCGTCTAGATATTGATATGCTTTTAATTGCTATTTTCTCAGGAAATACTGAACAGATGTACACCAGACCTGCAAAAGGCACTTCCTTGACCTTATGGCTACCTCTCTGCCAAATTTCAAGTAATTCTGTTCAGCCGTCCAGGCTGTAGCTGCGTCTAAAGGTCCTATGGAAAAATGCATGGGGAAAACGCGTTTTGGGACCCCCCTTTTTTCTCGGCCCCCGCTTGACGAATCACCCCGAGACTTTCAGGGCAGGAGCTGAATGGAGCGCCCCATTAGTTTTGAAAATTTCGCGAGGATTTAACAACCGACGCCAAAGTTATTCAAAATAGAATTTTGAGATTTCCTATGGAAACACGGTCCTAACTATAACTTTCTACTGGCGACCGCCAGTAGATAATATGCATACATATGCATGGTATGTACATGAAAGTTTGAAAAACTCTAATACAAGCAAAGCTAAAAAGCCACCTAATTACAAACAGAATTGCCTTAACTTAAACGAGTGCGATACCTTTTGCATTTTCAATGCTTGTTTACTTTGATTCCATCAAGAAGGCATTCAGATGTGTCACACATTTTCCATAAATTCTGAATGGTAGCACTCTAGTTGCTCATTAGATCACTGTAGTAAAGCTACTGCTCACCAGGGAAGTCTGCTGCTGGTATTCAAAGTGCATGTTTCAGTCTGCATGTCAGAATTTTTTAATGAAATGGAAGAGCTCTATTTGTTCTTTAAAACACTCTGGGACATTCTGTCATTGGGCTATAATCGGGCTACATCTCGGTGATATCTGTGCTACATTTGGGCTCTTTTGTCTCTGGTGGCCATCTTGGGAGACTTATTTGTTTTGAAGTTTCCTAATTTCCTCATTTACAACAGTCTCCTCAGTAGGAAATACTTTCAGGTTTTTTACTTTCAGTCCATCAAGAAGGCATTCAGATGTGTCACACATTTGCCATAAATTTGGAATGTTAGCACTAGTTGCTTATTCGATCACTGTAGTAATGCTACTGCTCACCAGGGAAGTCTGCTGCTGGTATTGAAAGTGCTTGTTTCAGTATGCATGTCAGATTTTTTTTAAATGAAATAAAAGAGAATTTGAGAAGTCACTCAAAATGTGCCCTAATTTTCTTTTTTCCGCACTGATCATAATTTTGGTGGAGAAGTGTGGCACACTGGTTAGAGTAGGCAGACCTGGAAGCAGAGGTCAGCCCGGGACCAGGGTTCAATTCCCGGCTCGGCTGGGTCTTGTGTCCATAAAGTGTCCATGGACTCGATAATTCTCGCTCCAGTGCATACTCAATTCATGGGTTCACACTCTGCGACTCTGGGCAATAGCTTGCTTAATCTCCACAATGGCCCCTCGCGGTGGGATGCCTGGCTTTCACCTTGTAAATGCCCTGCTGGGTTATCTCACAGGGTAATACCAGGACGGGTTCCCTAAGCAAGCGCTTAGAGACCGGTTGGTGATTTGCGCTATATAAATATCTGCACATTTACATTTACATTTACATTCTATGGCAAAATGAACCTCCTCATTGTGTTCCTTTTAAATTAAACTACTCACTCTCTACTACTCACTCGCTACTACTTTCTACTACTCACTCTCTACTACTACTCTCTCTACTACTACTCTCTACTTCTCACTCTCTACTACTCACTCTCTACTACTCACTCTATTGCTCTCTACTACTCTCTACCACTCACTCTCTACTACTCTACTACTCACTCTCTACTACTCTCTACTACTCTCTCTCTACTACTCCCTCTCTACTACTCACTCTACTACTCTCTACTACTCACTCTCTACTACTCTACTACTCTCTACTACTCACTCTGTACTACTCACTCTCAACTACTCACTCTCTACTACTCTCTCTACTACTCACTCTCTACTACTCTCTACTACTCACTCTACTACTCTCTATTACTCTCTACCACTGACTCTCTACTAATCTACTACTCACTCTCTACTACTCTCTACTACTCTCTCTCTACTACTCACTCTACTACTCTCTACTACTCTCCCTCTACTACTCACTCTCTACTACTCTACTACTCACTCTACTACTCACTCTCTACTACTCTACGCACTCTCTACTACTCTCTACTACTCACTCTCTACTACTCTACTACTCTACTACTCTCTACTACTCTCTCTACTACTCACTCTCTACTACTCACTCTCTACTACTCTCTACTACTCTCTCTCTACTACACACTCTCTACTACTTGCTCTCTACTACTCACTCTATTACTCGCTCTACTACTCACTCTCTACTACTCCCTACTACTCACTCTACTACTCACTCTCTACTACTCTCTACTACTCACTCTCTACTACTCCACTACTCTCTACTAATCACTCTCTACAACTCACTCTGTACTACTCTCTACTACTCACTCTCTACTACTCTCTACTAATCACTCTCTACTACTCTCTCTCTCTACTACTCACTCTCTACTACTCACTCTCTACTACTCTCTACTACTCACTCTCTACTACTCTCTCTCTACTACTCTCTACTACCCACTCTCTACTACTCTCTACTGCTCACTCTCTACTACTCTCTCTCTACTACTCTCTACTACTCACTCTACTACTCATTCTCTACTACTATCTCTCTGCTACTCAGTCTCCACTACTCACTCTCTACTACTCTCTACTACTCACTCTCTAATACTCACTCTCTAACACTCTCTCTATACTACTCTCTACTACTCACTCTACTACTCACTCTTTACTACTCTCTACTACTGTCTACTTCTCACTCTCTACTACTCTTTACTACTCACTCTCTACTACTCACTCTACTACTCTCTCCTACTCACTCTCTGCTACTCTCTCAACTACTCTCTACTACTCTCTATCTACTCTCTACTCTCTACTACTCATCCTCTACTCTCTACCTCTCTACCTCTACCTCTCTCTACTTCTCTCTCTACTACTCTCTACATTTATTATCAGCGACCGTTTTTTTTTTTACACACAGCATTGAGCACTGCTTGCTGTGCACCTTTATTTATTAACTGCGGTCCTGGATGGGTGCCTGCAACAAATGCCTCCCTGTTCGCTTTGTGTGCTCTCCACTGTACGCCACTATCCTGATGTTTATTCAAAGCAAGGCGGCTGCACGCGCTCCCAGCGCCTGGATCGTGCTCAATCCTCCACAATCACAGGCCAAGCTCTGTCTGAGCTCCAGTATAACTGTTTTTAACTGCTCTTTGCCTCAAAAGCAGACCCCTCCCACCTAATACACAACATCGAGTAGCGCTATTGTGCACCTTTATTTTATTAATGACGCTTGTATGTTGAATTTTTTTCTTGGCTTGCCTCCAAAGCACACCTCTCCCACCTCCAACAGAGCATAGGCGCGCACAGCGGCATTTTCACTTTGAATTTGACTGCTTGCAGTGTTGTTTGTTGGATTTCCTCTATAGCAGACCCTTCCCACCTCCCGACACAGCATGACTGCGTGCCTTTATTCACTTATGAACAGCCCGCTTTTACTTTACATTTATATGTAAATGGCTCTACTTGTTTTGGCAGGGGGGGCATGGGGAGAAAAGTGATTTCCCCAGAATCACAGGATGTTGAGCCAACGAGGAGGCTCGAACCTGGTCACCTCCGCTCCAAAGTTGGCTGCTTTGGCCGTTATGCCACACCTTCTCCTTTGTCATATCGACTTTAAAAAAAGAAGAAAAAAATACTTGTATGGTTATTCAAAGATGTTAAGAGTGAGTGAGCATGCCAGTGGGGCATTGCTAAACACTTATAAGGTCCCAAAGGCTAGACCTATTGGCTATGCCAATGCTTGTTTTAAAATGGTGTAATTGCCGCGCCTACTCTACCAATTGCAGAACCATCTATATCAGATACTACCTATGTGGTTTCCGCCAGGTCAACGCGGCGTTGGGTCAATTTCTGTGGACAGGAGGGGCCTCCAGAGGGGCGCTGCGGACTTGCTTTCAGTCGACGTATTGCGAGGGGTTGGCCATGTCGGATGTCCAATCGTACTATATGGCATTGCATCTTTTGGTGCTGGATGAATGGTGGTATGGGAACAGGAAGGAGCCCGCTTATTCAGTGGAGCGAAGGTGTATACGAAAGTCCACACTACATATCATACTATATTTGACGCCTTTACGCAATTCTTTATCGCCAACCACTCAGGTGGTATTCTAGGTGTGGAAACAGTCCCTCCGCAGGATGGGGTGGTGGAATAAGTTGACTGGGGAAACCCTACTGTGGCACAACGGTCATTTGCCGCAGCTAGCTGCGTTATCTGGATATCGAGGGTGGGATAAAATACGAGTCTTCACATTAGGAGACGTATTGCGAGGCTTGGTTCTGAAATCATTCCAAGATCTTCAACAAGAATACCAGATGCCAAAAACTCCATTTTATAAAAATCTTCAATTTTGGCACAGCATTTATACTAGTATCTTGGGGTTAGAGGCTCTTCCCAAATTCAGTCCAATAAAAGGCCATTTGCAGGACCATAAAATCTTGAAGATCTATCAGTCACTGGTGATCAATAGTTCCACTACATTGGATAAATTTAGAGAAGCATGGGCTGGTGATCTTGGACAAATAGACAGAGACGATTGGATGGACAGACTGTCCTTCCCTAGGGGAGCAGCAATAGTAATACCGCTGCATCTTATTCAATTTAAATACCTTCACTGGGTTTACTATACCAGGCTCAGGCTGTGGAGGGCGGGCCTAGAGTCATACCCTATATGCCTGAGGTGTGGTCGGGAGGAGGGGTCCCTAATACAAACAATTTGGCATTGTACAGTACTCACAAAATTTTTGAGACTGGTTCTGGCCTGTCTTGCAGAAGTGTTGGGGTGAGAGCTCCCTTCCTCAACAAGATTGGCAATTTTACATATCATGGAGGGTATAGGAGGTAAAGTATAGAAGAGGCACTTGTTATTGTTGGGGCTGACATTGGCTAAAAGGAATGTAGCAAGGCTGTGGAAGGCAGCGGCCCCATCTTTTCTCTCGGCATGGAAAAATGGTCTGGAATTTTGCATGGGGTTAGAGATCCCTATATTCAAGGCCAGGGGTTGCCCGTAAAAGCACCCCAAAATCTGGAAAAGATGGGTAGACAACCAAGGCCTCAATTTGGACCCGGTGCCCCCAATGGATGCATATGTATCAATGTTGTTATGCGGGCCTCTTAGGTAAGGGACCAGCTATATGGTGATGTATTTGTTGGGGTGAAAGATGTGGTGGCAATTGAAATGCAGTAGTGGTTCATTGCTTTTATGTTATATTCAAATTCAATTCAATTCAAATAATCTTTTTTCGGATACTTATTATTCATAAAAACGCAGGTCACGTTAAAAACTTTTTCGATAAAAAATCAATAAATGCCAATAAATAACAAGGACTTGTATATAGCATAATCGGAATTATAAATATTCATATTGTAACTGAGCGGCAAATATATAAGACGACCACTCCTTTAAGTGGCTCAGTTAATCTTCACAATAGCAGCATAGAGTAATAAGTGCAAATAACAAATTAAATTAATATGCGGGCAATCAGAAACAGACAAATAACAGCACAGCGTAATATGTTAAAATACAGTAAGAAAATAGCAGAATGAATATATTATATTAAAGTGCATACAGGTATTAGCTATATTTGATAAACCATAATATGCAGTGCAAAGATTTCTACAAGATGCCACAAAACATTAGAAATGGTTCACAACAAGTAACAGCTAAATGTAATCATGTGAAATCTGATGTTTTTAAGGAGTGCTCATTGAAACGCGTGAGCGAACTGCCGCCTTCAGAAAATAGATTATTCTAAAGGTTAAGTCTACACTTTTAAGGTTAAGGATTTCCGTGTAGGCTATTCTGAAGTCAGCAATGGTAGTTGCCTTAAAAAAAGGGATCAAAAATTGTTTAGTATATAACAAATAAAAATCACAAAAAAATAAGAAGTGTAGCGTTGATTGGTTGCTCCGATTGCCACAGGGGCAAGGCATTTGCCCAAGGTTGGTATTAAAGCCTATAGGAAAGCACAATATATATTTTAAGGTGCCTGCCCAGAGGCGGAACAGCAAGCTTCTCTCCCAGCGACTTAAATTCAGTAGGAGATAACTGGATGGCAAATGAGATGGAGGGCAGTTAGTAGATGCCAGGGACATATACCTTGTGACTGTTGGCTTAACAAGTTCCATATTGTATCTTAAATTACTATATTGATCATATTGGCCCCTTGTAGAGTCTTTTTAGTTATGCCCTCCATATTGTGATCAAGGTTCACACTGATCAGACTATTTCTGACAGCGGCCAGCCACAGTGTGTCTCCTTCCTTGCTGCATTTGAGGCAATCCGTTATAATTTCTCTAGTTAGTGACGCTGCCGAATTTTGCCAAACGTTTAACCAAAATATGGCCGGATGGGACCTGATGTAATCCTCATTATAAGGCAGCTGTAATTCCTGATGGCAAATAACATTTGGAGAAGAAATTGGGATCCCCAAAAGTTTTCGACAAAATAGATTTTCTTCTCCCTGGACAGTGCTACTTTTTGCATAGCCCAAAACTTCAGAGCCATAAGTAGTCATAGGTATGCACTGTGCTTTATAAATTTTAATTATTGTGAGCACTACCTCAGTCTTTTTTGGTTGCGGGAGGCATAAAATTGAGTTAATTGCCCTTAGAAATTTATTGCTACTATGGGCCAACCAATGTGTGAAAACATTTGTCCTAAGTACGGGATAGTGCAAGTGCATAGAAGGCGTTCAGGTCCTGAGGTAATTGAGTGAATAAAGTGCTTTTTGGGGCTACAACACATTATAAACGATTTCTTAAAATTATTGCAAAGATCTAGACCAGCCATAAAATCAACAAAGCCTCTAACTAAAGTGTGAAGTGCATTTGGGGTGCGGCCATTAGGACCGCATCGTCTGCATATAGTAAAACGGGGAGTATATTGCCATTGATTTTTGGAACATCGGGAGTAAGTTCCGATAAAACATTGTGCAAATCATTAATATACAGAATGAACAAGAGAGGGGCCAGTACGCACCCCTGCCTGACCCCTCTGCCGATATTAATGTTCCCTGAGACCTCCCCCCTTGCCAATCCTCACCCGTGCTTTCAAGTCCCTGTGTTAAAAAGCTAAAAAATGCACTAAAACCTCATCCAACCCATACTTTAAAAGTTCTGACCATTGACTTGACCTATTTGCAAAGTCAAAGGCTGAGGAGAGATCCTGGCTATGGTATATTTACTGAGAATCAGGTTAAGATTTAAACATTGTTCAACTGTTCCCAGTTTACTTCTGAACCCTAGCTGGTATTTATTTAAAATCTGTCCCTCCTCAGCCCAAGATCTAATTTTATTAAACAGTATCCTCCCAAGTATCTTAAGGATGTTATCAATTAGGGAGATTGGTCTATAGCAGCTAGGGTTGGATTGGTCCCCTTTTTTTAAAATCGGGACGATAGCACTAGTAGACCATGTGCTTGGTATAAAAGTATTTGCTAAGTTGATAAAAACATTAAGTAAAAGAGGCGCCCAGATCTGTATTTAATGAGGTCACTGGGAAGGCCATCGGCCAGGTGCCTTATTACCCAAGCTTTGGTTGATTGCATTCTCGACTTCTGTTATTGATATCTAGATGCGTGCTACATTCGAAAAATCCAAGGGCTCCTCACTCTGGGGGGGGGGGGGGGCTGCACATACATTTTAGAGAAATTAGTTGTTTCCATTGTTGAAACTAGCAGCGTAGGCAAGCTTGTCCCAGTGTTCTTTTAAGGCCTCCTCTTTCCGCTGCTTTATCACTTGTTTATAATGCTGTCTCAGGGATCCAACAAGGGTTGCATCCCTGGGTACCGCTGCTAGTGCTAAACGGAGCTCTCTATTTGCTCGAGAACAGGCGTTATTAAACCATCAGGGATTCGAATTAGTGTTAGATACAGGCTTTGAAATTGATCGTTTGATATCAGCACATAGGTGGCAAAAAGCGTTGGCCACCTCTGAGTTTGGATCATTAGACAACAGACAAATCTCAATAGAGGGTAAGTATGCGGTTATCATTTTGGAAAACAGTTTTCCATTATCAATGCCCTTCCAGACTATCCTCAAGTTTTCCATCGAGTGTGTTAAATTTCTTGCACCAGGCTCTTTAGTGAAAACAGGTCTGGGGGCAAACCTAATTGTTGTTAAAATAGGGTTGTGGTTGCCAAACACAGTCGGTAAAACCTCGGCTTGTACTACGACATCTTCTAACGAGGCAGAGATAAAGATGTAATCTATTGTCGAGGTGCAACCACAACCCCTATAAGTCAGAATGGGACTGTCGTTATGATTTATATTGGCAATATCCATCACATTCAGTAGATTGTGATTTAACAGATGATCCAGCAATTCTTTCCCTCTTTTACATGTGTGTGTGTCTGAAATTGGTGCTGTGACTACAACATTTGCCCTCACCATCTTAGCATTAAAATCACCACCCAGGCAAATTCCTGCAAGCTTACCAGACTCAATTTGATTTTGTTAGGCAGAAACAAAATATAATAAATAAATATAATTCCTATTTGGTAGATTTGTAAAATCATTATTATAAAAATTACTAACACAAATTGAGATCCCTTGTGTGTAAATACAGCTTGAAAATTGTCGTCGTTTGTGGCAAGGATTTTGACACCACCACCTGAAGAGATATTGACCCATATAGAGAGACCGCCAGATGGGCGGCCTTGTTTGGGAGTGGGTACAATAATGTTAAAGCATTCAAGCCCCTCCAAGTATAAGTCCATTGTTGCCCAAGTTTCCTGAAACATGAGAATGTAGTATTTTCTGACTAAATTTGCCCAGTCTTCAGAACATATTTTGAAAGCTAAGCCGGCGATGTTCCAGCTTAGAACACTCAAATTTGGGTCACGTGGTTCTATTATGTCATGTTCTATAAAGGTGGTCTTTGGATCATGTAGTTCTAAAGTAGCAAGTCCTAGATAATTGGGCATAGGTCTCTGGAGGATGTGTTCAGATGGTGTTCGAGTGGGCGGTAATCAATGCAAGCTATCCAAACAAGGCAGAGCAGAGAATCTGTTAAAATCTGTAGGCAAGACAAAAGTAGGTATGTTTGGCCCAGGGGTAGGTTTATAAAAGAAACCCAGGGGTAATGACCAAACAAGAGTGGGAATGATGTTGTTGAGTTCTTGTGTCATTAGTATTGATCTAGCTAAAGCTGGACGACGGAAGTTAATAACAACGTAATCTCCCTCTATGTTCTTTACTGAAGAGCCAACCCACCCTACCCTGCGCACCATTATGATATCACTTACATTTGTCACCTTAAAACCTTTATGTTTAATTAGCCAATCAGCACTTTTATTACGCAGTTCTTCCCATGTGTCGGTCTGATTTTTCCTTAAGAGTGGGACGCCTGCTAAGACTAAGACATAGGGATAAGCAGCCGGAGGTAGGCTAAGGTTTTCTTTATTGGCCACCACAGACTCACTGGCATTATTCACAGAGGGTAATTTTGCTCTCTAGGTGTTGCAAACTAGAGTAGTGTTGTTTGCACGGTTCGTGTTGGCAACATGGGTGACTGAGTAAACTGCTTGGTGTGCATTATTAATAGCACTAGACGTTACTGGTTCGTTCTGTGCGCCGGTGGGTGTATGTGTCAAACATTCCCTTATTTTATAACAGGTGACAAAAGCACTAGGGGTACTAGTATTGGGGGGTTGTGTGAACGTCGACATTTGCTGTTGGTTATTAGAGCTGGTTACACTGGGTGCATTAGAAACCTATGAATTGAGAGTCTCCCCCTGTTGTGAGGCCTGCTTATGGATGTTGTTATTCAAGCATGGTTTATTCACTAATGACTCTAAATGATCTAGGCGTTTCCAAAGAGCTGCAAAACTCTTATCAACAAGTGTTTTAATGCTGTCATACACAGAGTCTGCTATAATGTCAATTGCAGTATCGCCAAGTTTGAAGCAAGATGAGGGGCCTATCAAGGGCTCAGTCTGGGTATAGGTAGATTGATTTGATGCTACAGATACTGTTAAGTCAACAGTGGCAGTGGCGTTAGTTGAACTCAGAGCCGCAGGTACCACTGCGCCTTGGATCCATGAACTCAGGGCCGTACATTGTTTATTTGAACGAGGTGGTTGTTTTCTTTTAGAGCTCACAGGTTTGGTTAACTTCCTTTTTCTTTTTGCCCAAGTGATTACTGAATTTGGAGAGACATTCATATCAGGTACGATGTCATTATTGCTTATTGCTCCAAGAAGATCACCGTCAGCGACAGCGACAGCCCCGTTGGCCTTGTTGACCCCGTTCCTATCCTCAATTCCAAAGTTTGAGTGTCCCTGATAAGAGTAGATGGCAAGCTTAGTGTCAGGGGCAGGCTGATACCATCACTGTCCACAATAAAGGGAGCAATCCGAGGAGTTGTGAGTCCCAGTGACAGACGCCTCTCAGTTATCTCTATCTCAGTGGCAACGATATTCACAGCTCTTTCCAGCATACTGTCTATAGCAGTAGAGGTACAAGAACTTGGTATAGTGGTGCGTTTCCCCTTAGCGTATTGCGCCTTTGCACGTAGTAATAAAAAGAAAATGGATGACTCACCACAATGGATGGATAAGGGATGGTGCTTGTCAGAGGGGTGGCCCTGCCCGGCCTCCTTCGGGTGCAGACAGGCCCACCCTTGGCGCTGCGGAAGGCCCTGGGAGCTTTTCAAAGCGCCTCCTGGCGCACAGGCAATGCTGGCAGCAGCGCAACGGCACCACAGCCAGCAAAGGATGCTGGGAAATGGAGTCCATGCTCCCGTCCGTTCTGCTCACCACCACCGCTGTCTCCCGGTCTGTTGTCCCCAACAGAGGGTGAAGCAAACTGCTGCAATTGGGCGTCCCACCAGCTAGGAGTCACGTGGCGTCAAATGCCTCCGGTGCACAAAGCCGGCAGAGCACAGTGCACCAGCCTTCTCTTTCGGGATGCCAACACAGGAGTAGAGGGTCCCTCTACACCTCCCCCACATCTCCACGGAGTTGGCCGCAGCACTCCTCAGGCCTTCAAACACAGCTCCTTATACTGGGGCACTCCGGTCTGCCAGGGAGGGGGCGGTTGCCCTGTTCTTAGTCCAAAAGCTCCACTTCTGGTGCCTGACACAAGCAGACAGGCACCAGGATCCTCTCCACTCCCCTTGGTGCAGCAGCAGTGGGGGCTCTACACAGCTGGCATCAGGGAACTCAAGGTGGTTCCTCCAGTGTGCACGATACACACAGCGTGCTGCCGCAATAAAGTAAGGTTTAAAGTGGGCACACCTCCCGGGGGTGGTGTCCCTCTCCTTCCAACACTCCCGATATCCTCGGTGCTAGCAGGATATTACCGCTGCTGCCAGGGATGCCGCACCGATCACAGGGCGCGGCCGTACAACGCAACCCACATCACCTGAGCGATCTCCGCTGTTTTGTCAGGGGTTGTGGTGGGGCACCACCTCACCGTCTCATCTTCATGTCCCGCAAGCTCGGGTATTCACAAATCGCCCTCTTTCCCCTACTCAAATGCTTCAGAGAGGGTTCAGCGCTCACTGGCCACCATTGGCTCTTCACTGGAGGACTCCGCCTGCGCAAGATTGGAGCACGGTGCCACGCCACAATCCAGCGTGTACCGAGGCAGGATCTGAATGCAAAACGTTCTTCTGTCCTCTCCCGAAAAAAGACCACAAACAGCAACACCAGAAGGAGAACACACCGCGTCCGGACCACCTCAGCACGTACAATGGACACAGAGAAAGAACCTCTTAGGTAAGGGACCAGCTATATGGTGAAGGAATCTATTTGTTGGGGTGGATTATGTGGTGGCAAATGAAATGCAGTAGTGGTTCAATGCGTTTATGTTATATTGCTTTACATAACTATGATAATGAAAATTTATAAACTAATTTTCAATGACAATAATTTGCAATGTCTATAATGACAGATGTTTCCTGGGCTAAGGGGCTCTGCACTGTACTTGACTTTGACACAATAAAATATGTTTAAAAACAAAAAGACACTAATATGTGATATATTGTGGCCAAGGTAAACCTATTAATTTGGAGCCTTTGCTTATTTCTCAAAGTCTTGTACTACCCATGTGAAAGTGATGCCCTTGGAAATCACCAACTGGCACAGTGTGATAGGTTTGTTACATGATTAGATACAAGAAAGCATGTCAGAAAAATATCATATGTACTCGATTAGTGTGAATGAGATTGCTTTATTGGTGGAATGGTTTATAATGCTAAAGTTTGGTAGAAGTAGACATCTGGGGCTAGTGGTAAGAAAATTAGTATTGGTTAGTTCTCTTTGAAGCCTTAAAAAAATTGAGCATTTGTGCCATGTAGGACAAAATCAGAATAGTAGCAAAAGTAGAAATCATAAAATATGGTCTTTGCAGTGTCTTCCCAACCCAGTTACTAGCCAATGAATATGCCACACAGGGAGATTTATTAGTACACGTGCAACTGCAACTCACCATACAGAAACAGCGATCAATGCATTACGCTCTAACACATACGTCACATTTCTAGGGAGACCTTCAGGACCCAAAAGCGTTCCATCACTATTAACTTACAAGATACTGTAGTCTGTTCAAGTACATTTGGCTAGAATGTATGCACTATAAACTGCTAGATTTATGTAAAATGTAATTTATAATACAGCTTTTTGACCATCCGAGGGAGGTCTGAGTTTTGTTTTGTGTAAGAAAACAAAATGCATGGGGCAAGTGCCAGAGTGAAAGAAAGGAAGGGCTATTTGTATATAAAGCATGGAAATCAAGAGTGGATTTCTGGCATGTAAAATCCAAACACCATGAAAATAGAATAAGGACCAGCATAATTCTCCCATGACAAAAAAGCCTCGGGCAAAAACACAATCCAACAAAACAGATGGTACAGTGGCAGTTCAGAGGGGCAATGACTGCTTTTTGACCAGGGCTCAAACCCCAGCTGGGGGAAATCGTTTTTTAAAATCTTTTTATATTTGTTTTTTAAATTCCACAAATGAAAGCTGTGCCTTTGTAAATCACCCCCTAGCATTGTCTGGGATAATTATGGCCTCCTTAGTCATAGTGCATGTCAGGCATTGAAGCCATGCTGTGGCATGTGGAAGGGGGGGACAGGTTTGCTATAAAAGAAATCCCTTATTTAGTGGAATGAGAATTTGGGGATGATTGTGTAAGAATAAGAAATGCACCGGACAAGTGAAACAAGCATTGGCATAGCCAATAGGTCTCGCCTTTGTGACCTTATAAGTGTTTTGCCATGCAACAGTTGTTGTTGCACCAAGGATATTGTGCTGCAGAACTAAATACTTATACGGTCCCAAAAGCGAGACCTATTGGCTATGCCACTGCTTGTTTTTAGTTCTCTTCAGACTGCATGTTTGCGGGTGATATCTGAAGGTCCAGGAGACGGAACGAGTGACGTGAAGACGCCAGAAAGGAAGGGCGGAATGACCAGGCACGGAAGGCGGGGCAGGAGGGCAGCAACCCTGCAAGACCCGCCGGAGGCGTGAGCACTCCAGCGGCACAGAGCATGAAGGCGAGCCAGTTGTGGGGGGGCTCACACACCTATGCTGGTGTACACAAAGCAGGCTGCTGGCCTTGTGTTCAAGGGGGCGCAAGGGATGGCAGTGGCAGTGGTGGCTGGTGAGATTTTAAATTGGTGGGTGTAAAATTGTGGTAGAGTGCACTGTGGTGAGCGTTCGTAGCGCGCAAGCCAGAATGATTTAAGGGGATTTGGGGGTCCTCCCCTGTGATTTTTTTTTAAAAAGAGTAGGCAAATGGTGCATTATTAAGCAAATTTGAGAAAGCAAGAAGATTAATAAAGCAACTGTGAAAGTGCCAATCCTGTATCTGGGCCTTCGGCTCCAAAACAGTTTGAAGAGAGTTTATGTACCTACTACACATCCGGTTAACCTGAGTGCTTGTAGAACCCTCTCTGTCCCGTCACTCTGATCTTCATGGCTAGTCCACCGTACACCTTTTCTTTATACTCTAATTCCACAATAGAGCAGGCCTACACCAACTGGAAACATTTAAGGCTGGGCGTAGTTCGCGTAGCCGCGCTTCGCGAAGCTTCGCGAAGCTTCGCGAAGATGTCATTGCACTACGCGACCTTCGCGAAGCTTCGCGAGCTTGCGTAGTTGCTTGTGGCAACCTGTTCACGATGGCTTTTTCTTGTTCGCGAGCGCGGTAAGCATGTTCGGGGAGCTGTTTGCATGCTCGGGGGATATATCTCCCGATCTTACCCATGCGGTCGCCAATGGGCGTGGCCATCTTGTTTTTCTATTGTCCCGCCCACTCGCGATGCCTTATTTCCTCTTCCGGGTCGCGGATAGCGTGTTCGCGATGTGCATTGACGTGTTCGGGAGCGCATTTTACTTGTTCGCGATGAATAGTACATGTTCGCGAGAAATATCGTGCAAACTTACCCACGCGGTCGCGAATGGGCGCGGCCATCTTGTTTTTCACTCTATGCTATGGTTCTGGGCCTACTTTTGTATCCTCCCTTTATCTTTGCCATCCTTTCTCTTTAAAACATTTTTTCTGACTTTTTTAAATTATTATCTATCTCTCTCTTTGCCTAAGTTTATATTTTCCATTTTATTTCTACTTTTACTGTGTTTTTGTTACTTTTATAAAGTTCTTTCTATCTTCTTCCCCCTAACTTTTTTTTCCCCTTCTAACTTTTCATTTCCGCCTCCCACCCACCCCAGAGCCATGGCCAAGGGCACAGCAAGTCCCAGTGGCAAGGGCAAGGGACCTGCAGGAGCACAGAAGGCCCGCCTGCCTTGCGGCAGAATGCGTCATGCAGGGGTGCAGGCCCGGCAACTATTTGGGGAGGAGGAGGTGGCCGCCCTTGGTTTTTTTATCCAGCGCCACCTCCCCTTGACCTTGGCAGCAGGCGGCAGGCCCGGCTCCGGCTACGCTACCCAGGAGCGGCACCGTCGGTGGGCGAAGGCGCGCCAGGCCGTGTTCCGGTGCTCTGGGGTCCGGCGCACCCACAACCAACTAGCCCACCGGTGGTCCGACATCCTGGACCGGGAGCAGGACCTGTTGGATCTGCTAGGTGTCGAGGTCGTCGGGCTTGGTGAGTAACTTATTGTGTATATTAAATTTGAGAACAACAAGATTACTGCTGCGTGCCAGGCGTTGCGGGTAAATTAAGTTCCAAAAAGCAAAATGTTCTTTGATTTAAGGACCCAGGTGCTCGGTGGTACTCTCTTACTTGTTTGCAACTTAGTTTGCGCTAGCTTGTGCTGATGCTGATTATATAAGATTTTATTTTACAGAACTGAAGTTAGGTAATGCGATTTGTTAGAGAGACTAGTCCTTCCATTGTCCTACTGTGACATAGTGGTGGATGGATATTGGATACTAGGTTTAGTTTGTTAGTATTAGTTAATAATTGTTTTATGCGGTCTGCGTGATGCCTCCTCTGTCACTGAGTGCTGCTTACCCTAGTCCTCCGAACGTTTTGTACTTTGTTTAGTGAGTGGTAGGCTTAGCATGGTCAGTCAGTAGCAGAACTAGATCAGAATCATGCAACCAACCCACAATTAGTTGTATCTATGTATGCACTAATGTATGCATGTGTCCTTCATCTCATCTATGCATTTGATGGCTGAAAAAAAATAGAAATGCAGACTTAGTGAACAATTGGACGTCTGGAATAGGTGGTGTAGGTCAGGTGGTACTTACTAGGCTTCGTTAGTATTTGTAATCAGAATGATTATGGAACACTGGAGTGTTCATAAATAACTAAGTAGACAATCCGTGAATACAGGAAGAAGCCAGTAGTCGATCCATCTGATTAGATAGGTCAATTTTATTGCAATTGTTGTTTCCTAAAATGTTGTTTGACTTATTTTTCCAAATGATTATTTCTTTCACAGCACTCCTTAATGTTTGTCTCTTTCTTTATTATATTTTACATGATCATCAGCACCACCCAGGGGCAAGAAGACGAGGTCGGAGTCGGCGGGGGAACCACAGGAGGACCGCTCCTCTACTGAGGCTCCTGCTGCTGGCCCCAGTAAGTCCTCCAGTGGTTATTGACATTTATATTTCCCTAACTTTTACTGCATCTTTTTTTTCCGAACTATAAATTATGGTTCCACTTTCTAATTCTATTTTTACAAAAGCTTACTTCTTTGACCTTGACTATCTGTTTACAAATTCCGTTTATCCCTGCCTCTAACTAAGTTGCTTCTAACTGCCTCTGCTATGACTCTCTATACTACTACTACTATTACTATTATATTACTCTGTCTGTAGCAAAGCTTGCACAGTTGCCCACTCTTTATAGAAGGTTTTCTTTGGAATAATAAAACTCTGATTGACCAATAGCTCTAGCCACTGTGTCCTGTCCTTTGGGTTGTCCTCTTCAAGTCTTCTCAATGTTGAGGCTTTGACAATTACCACAAACAAAATGGCCAACCAGATATTTGACTAGTATTTTTGATCGGATAGTACATGATACTACTATTGTCTAGTGATTCTGCAGAGCCACATACAGAACTATGCATAACAAAATAGGATGTTGCTGATGGGAGGTTGGACCTTACTGATCACACCTCAGTCCGAAGAACCCAGGATCCCCTGACCGACTAGCTAGTGGCTCACATTAGGGTCCCACTCCCGAACCCCCCCACGAAGATACAAAATGTTGATGATGACTGAAACAGACAACCCAGAACATAATAATACCATTTTGCACACTCACTTGTGTAAGTCCACCCCACCACCCCAAATACCACAGAGTCTATGTGTAAGTTCAAAAGGTTTATTTGAAACAAGAATCAAACTCGGTACATCAAAATTTATTTTACTACAGCAATAGTCAATAAGCCAGCAAAAAGCCTAACATTAAAACAGTAAACATTTACAAGTGCATGACAACAAGAACAAGAGCCAAGATCTTTCGAATTCTGGAAGACCCCTCACCGTAGAACGTAGAAATACTGGTTACATATTCTTGCATCATTATATGTTCTGTAAATCTCTGGTTTGTAGAAGGGAATCATCCGCCTATTATATGAGAAAAATGCTGCGAGTTAGCCGTTACATAGTATACTGGTGAATGGAAGCATTTTGCAGTCATGGCAAAAATTGTAACATGTATGTGATGGCTAAGCAATATGAACTAAACAAACTCAATAAGTGTGTTTTTTCCAACCTCGTCACTTGTACGCAACAGTCAAGTGGCCTCAAAGGCATCTACTCTCCTGCACATCTCACTAAGCTTGCAGGTATAATTAATTATGCGCCAAAAGAGTAGTAGTCGACATGATGAATCTAAAAGGGTTACACATGGCTCAGGCTAACTTTCAAAAGAGTAGAGTAGGACTAGATGACCCTAGGAAGTGGAACCATATCACCACTAGTGTCTGTCTACTGACTGTACATACTGTCTAGTGCTGATGTATGTTGTATTAACTTTTTTTTCAACGTTCCAAGTGAACAACACTTTAAATAGGGGGAGGATTCCAGGCATCTAAAAATTTGTGATTTTTTTTTCTAGGCACACTACCATCCACCAGTGCCGTCGGGGCCAGCGATGCGGCCATTCCGGAGGGGGCAGGCGAACTGGCGGCACCTGCAGGCGAGACAGGGGGGATGCAGCTGCAGTGGCCGGCGGCGGTAAGTTATATTCATTAATTCTTGACATTACTAGATGGAAGTGTGTTCACTATTTCACAGTACTGTGCGACTTATTATTATACAACGGTTGAAGAAGACACCCTTTACTTAGCATTAGCAGCGTGAGTAGAGTAACCAATCGCCTCTTCAATTTGACTCCAAAATCAGCTGTGAAGGTTTTATGGAGAAGACAAACTCAGATCAGATGACCTTGATGGATGTGTTGAACAAAGAGGGAAAGAACTAAGGGTGGAAGGACGGGCGAGATAAATAATATGACTGACTGGCAGAGAAGGATATGTTGTTGGAAGCATGCATAGGAGGCTGATAGTGATAGTAATCAGATCAGATGCATGGGTTGTTGAAGGATGGGTGGAAGGTGAAAGAATGCCTGCCTGGGTGGGCGATAAAGTATGGGTGGATAGTGCTAGATAGCAAAAACCAGCGTTGTTTCGTTCAAATTAAATCTCAAAGCCAAGGCAAGCAAGGAAGGAGCGGAAGCATGGGTGGTTGTTGGTGAAACCAACTAAGTATGACAGATATAAAAAAGAAGGATAAACGTTTACTTGAATGGATGTATTCCTGGATGTACTATAGACAGTATAGGATTGGAAAGTGTCACTGGAGATTCTTACTTTGAAGAAAATATAAAAGAAACTGCGCGACATGAGCAAAGCCTAGGGGAATATAGGTAGTATTTTCCGAATACAGTACACTTGCTGTAGATTGCAAAGCACGTCATATATATTTATATATATATATATTATCAAGCGGAAGCCCCTTCCTCGCACTCTGGGGACCACTCCCTACCTATTATTAATGTACTATTTTCGCTTGTGGCAGCCAGCCTGCAAAGGGTGGCCTATCTGTTGTTTATGGTTATTGGTTACACAATCAATGAAAGCAAAGTACCCTCTGCAGTAGCGGTTGCTGGTGGGAGTGTTTGCGGGCGGTGACATGGGGAGGGGACGGGTGGGTGGCACTGGCGAGTAAACTGTGTATTACGGCCAAATAGAGGTAATCAACATAAAAATGTAACAGAGTATGGCCAGTGCCAACGGCCGTAAGGCGTCATACAAAAATATGAGCTTCCCCACCTGAAGACAGTAGTAGTAAATAAAACTAACGTGAGTCTGCATCATGTGGCTCATATCTGTTTCTCTTGGGTGCAAGCTTAGCTGACTGAGCTGGCATGCCGGCTACAACAAGGTTATGTAATTGGGCTAAACTACAGATAAGAACAACACGACTGGTGTACCGGTCCGGAGTACATAGTACGATTATATTTATAATGTCGGAAACTCCCACAAATGTTAGAGTCCAAGGAAGTAGGAGTAGAGAATAGATACTTACCACCAAATCTCAAATGTTATGAACTGTGTTTGCTAGTGATACTGTGACACTATGTGTTGAATGATTTTAGTGTTTCTGTTTTGCTAAGAGTATTGCCTACAACATGTTCTTTTTCTTTCTTAATATAGATACTCCTTCCACACCCACGAAACCATCAAGGAAGGAGTTGGCCGCTAGGGCCCGGTGTCGGAAACTGGAGACCATCTGTGAGCATTATCGCCGGCTGGTGGCTCAGGCGGAGGATGAGGAGGAGGCGGCTGCAGCCTCCTCCAATGCCCCGGGCCCCAGTCAGGCCCTGCCTCCACTTTCACGGCGCCGCGGTCCAGCAGCCGGCCGCCGGCCGCCGGCGCCCATCAATATCAAGCACTGCTGCCCCCCACCCTGCATGTAACTGCAGGGCATTTTGCCGCCAGCTGCTCCGCCGGGTGGCCCGCTTAGAGGAGAACCTGGAGGAGCGGGTAAAGATCCTGGTTGATCAACACCTTAAGGCCCGCTGACGATAGAGGACCTCGTCATTTGCCCCTTTTTTAATTCCTTTTGTTGGTGGGTGGGTTTGTGGGCGTTGGGGATTCATTCGAACATTGGGACTTTGGACTTTCGTTTCGTTTCGTTGTGGACATTGGTTGGGGTTAGGGAGGGGGGTGGGTTAGGTCAGAGCGGGATAGTTTATTTTTGTTAGGGAAATTAAAATATATACTATTTACTTATACAATGTTAATGTTTTGTGGTGGGTTACAGTTTTCCGAATTCAATCTAAGTTACATGGTTGTTTACTTTGTTTCCGTGCTGCTACATGCCCACAGCCAGTGTTTGATTTAAAAGATCTGCCGATTTTGTAACACACAAACCGATAGATGCAGTACCCCTCACTGAGTTATTTTAATTGTCATAATAGTACTGTCAGTGTCAGTCTCTCCTCCTGGTCCATACCTCCCACCAAACTTATCTTACCTGCAATTGATGATGAAGTTCGGCACACTGATGGCTGCATGCTGGTTGGTTTCCCAAATTAACGGACAAGATGCTATTATTGTCGTGGTAGTAGTAGACACTGGCAATAACATTTGAAAAAAGAAAGAGAAAGTCACTTGACTGAGAGACTGTGGGAGGAGTAGTAGAACAGAACACAAAGTAAACTACAGCATGGGTGGGCTAGCAGAAGAAGATCCTTGCACAGCCTCAGTTGAAATTCAATTCGTGTTGCTTTCACCACATCTGCCCCAGCAAGCGTGTGATCAATTGGTGTACATTTAATGTAGTCATCACACCTCAATATAAATCACACAGCCCGGGGGAAGAGGGTTAGGGATTGAAGAATGGATGGGAAGTGGGGTTTTGGGAAAGGTTTGAGAAAGAAAAACAGACAGTATGCATGGACACAACAAAAGTAAAACACAATCTTGTAAGACGACCATGATCCATTATCAAAGAAATCAAAGTATAAAGTGAGAAAAAGCAAATGCATGCATGCTGAGGAAGAGAGAACTTGATGGTAATAATGATAATGAGTTGTACTTACTATAACTACTATTACCTAATGAGACAGTACAGTCAGGGAAGAAATTGAAATTTGCCTTGCCTGTCTGCCGCCCTCAGAGCTCAGACCGAACCCAATTACATGATGTACTGGGCTTACTTTTATTTTTCAAGCAAGCAAAGGAAATTCAAAAATAGTTGTAGGGATCAATTACCAAACAAACCACAAGACACAGTCGTAATGATTGAAGAGAAAAAAGCAATCAAATAAATTTAAAGACGAATGATGAATAATACTAAAGTTACTGTATTATCCTTGTCCAAATGTGGAGTTGCATCATTATCGTCATTCCTCTTGGTCCTCCCTTCCATGGACACTCCGACTCCGCACATCAATCTTGGATACCACTGCCTGCCTGATGCGGATTGGTAAGGTAAGTGTGAGTCGTTTCTCCCACTATAGCACAGGTGAAAGGCCGGCCTGTAAGTGTAGATGGAAAAACAAACGGGGAATTGAAAAATTACTGCATTTAAAACAATAAACTCAATTACAGTGGAGTGCAAGACGAGAAGACAACACTCTGGAGAGAACACTTTCAGACTGAGGCAGCTTGGATAGGATACATAAGTGTCTACTCTACAGCATTAAGGTACAACAACAACGGGACAGGACTCAGGAGCCAGCACAGCCACAGAACAGGAGAACCGCGGCACAGGCCAGGCACCCTAACCCTTAATTACATTTTGAGCGAGCCAGAGAAATGTCATATGCACTGCAGCAACCGAGCATTTTCCAAACGAAGTGAATAAATCAATGCGCCACTGTCCCTCATACCACTACACTCTACTCCAGTCCACACCACTACACGGACATCTAGCCTAGGTCTGTGCTGTAGTCCTTGTTCAAACTGTTTACCTTTTAAGTCAGCCCATGAAACGCAGTTATTCCATCAATTTTCTCCGATCCAACTGACTGTGTGCAAAGATAGTATGCTCAGCAGCATCATGATGATGACCGTGTGGTACGTCTTCTCCAACACCAACTCAGTCTGTAGTGACTGATTGAGTTTAGAATATATTCCATATTACTAAATTGCAACGGATATTGGCCGGCACCTGCAATGGTAGGAGTACAGTGTGGTTATTATTAAACAACAAGGAAACATTAACTGTCACCACACCTGAGTCACTTTTACTTTGTCGATAAACTAGTCTAGTTCTACTTCATGCACAATTATTCGTAGTCAGCCAGCATCCACTGCAATGCATGCCACCATCATTCACAATAATCACTCATTACCTGTCTTGGTGTTCTCTTTGGCTGTCTGATCTGATGCCTGCCTAGCCTTCTACCAGTCAGTGATGAGTTTCTTTCGGCTTGGAAACAAAATGGAATATAGCTGGAGTCACGTTTCACTTCTTATGGTGGTACTGTTAGAGGCAACATGTATTGTACTATTCTCCATCTCCATCCAATGTCTGGCTTGCTTGAAATGTACTTAGGGAGAGTAAGGAAGATGGAGCAGGACCCTGAGGAGTGGAGTGGACAGTTATGCACAGACGTGCAACCTCAATAGGGAAATAAAAGAGGAGACTGTTGATGGATTTGTTGTGATAAGATTTTGAACCAGAAAAACAGATACACAGTCACACACAAATAAAGGAAGGGAGAACAATTTGTAAGCCTAGTTGTCAGGGAATAGGAGCTCGTTCTCAAACTCTGGTGGTTCAGACAGAAGTATGTCTAACAACCCACTACTTATGTCATCAAAGTCGCTCTCCTCTTCCTGCTGTGATTCACGTATTTTGTACTCCGGTGGTATAAGGTGTTGATTCATTTTGATCATGGTTAACCTCTCAACGCTTTTGGGCGAGAGACTGGTCCTTTTGACAGTAACAATGGCACCAGCAGCACTGAAAACATGCTCTGAAGAGACACTTGCAACAGGGCAAGCCACATACTTTATCGCCAGCCTGCTGAGCACTGGCCATTGGCTTCTTTTCACATGTCAATACACCAATGGCCTTTGCTCCATGAAGACCTCTGTTGTGTCACCTAGATAGGCCTGAACCATCCGCTCAATGTTCAGGTGTGCTCCGATTTCCTGGGCCTCTTTTGCCTTTGCATCAGTCATGGACGTACAATACCCTTTCCGTAGAAACCAATCACCTGCCGTTTTTTTAAATGTGCCTGATGATCCTGTTGGTGCTGTTGATGTTATTGCTGGCAGTGTTGTTGACTGCTGGGAGGCAAACGCACTGCTCTTGGCCTCTGAAGTAGAACTTGGCTCTGGGTGCCCAGCAGTACTTTTTCTGCCCTGGGGGGGCGGGCCTTTAATGAAGATCCTTTCGTTTTCAAACTCAGTGGCTTCCTCAGCTATCAAAGTTTTGTACTGGGCAACATTCACTTCTGAAAAAGGAATGACTTCATTACTGCGCAGCAATAATTTGTAACGTGGATCCAAAATTGAGGCAGTAATGTAATGTGGATGTGACACAATGTTATTTTGAATCCTTGTATTGTGAGATAAGCGAGCGGATAAGGTGTCTGCCAAATAATATGCGTCTACTTTGTCATCCACACCTGCGTACATTTCTGACACCTCCTTCAGCTCTTGCTCTAGCATGTACAACAATGGGATAGCTTGGCCCATAGTACAGTCCTCCCTGCTCACTTCACGCGTGAAGACCTCAAAAGAAAGTAGCATCTCTGTCAGGCTTTTGACAAGGTCCTATTGGGCTATCTCAACTCTCATGCCTTTCACAGTAGGATCCCCTGACCTTTTCATGACATAAGCATTAAGTGGTATGTACTGCTCAAACAGACGCTCAAGCATGTAATACGTTGAATTCCAACGTGTTGGCACCTCTTGGATGAGTGCTTTGACTGGCATTTTATGGTCACGTTGAATGACCCTCAGCTCCTTCCGGGCTTTAAAAGAATGGTTGAAATGTGTGCATATTCTTCTGCAGGTGGTCAGTAAGCTGTTGACTTTTCTTTTATTTTTCAGAAAGTCTTGAACAACAATGTTAATGCAGTGTGCCAAACATGGCACCCTGAAATAGCCACCATCTTTCATGGCCCTAACTACATTACTGCCATTGTCCGTGGCAACAAAACCAATGGTAAGACCTCTTGGTCGCAGCCACTCAAATACCTTGCTGTTAAACTCATCCAAAATGTTAGCAGCAGTATGAGATTTCTCCATAGCAAACATGGCTACAGTTGCATGTTTGCGAGTGTCTTTAAAAATCTCAGCGGTGTCAACAACGGTGTCAGATATCTTATCTTTAACACCCGAAAAAGAGACCCAGTGTGCAGTGATGCACATGTAATCAGTGGCTTGGCAACTGGTCCACATGTCTGTTGTCAGGTGTATACTCTGAACAGCACTCTGTTTTAAGGCTTTTCAAAGCAATTCCAGCACGTCGTGATGTAGTGCTGGAACAGCAACTCTTGCGAAATAGTAGCGGCTGGGAACTTTCCATTTTGGGCAGATGGTGGTCACAAACTCAAGAAAACCCACCCCTTCAACAAAAGAAAAAGGGAGAAGGTCCAGTGCTAACATTTTTGCCAGCTTTGCATTGTACAAACGTACTATTGGGTGGTTGCGTTCGTACTGCCCCTCCGGCCTACTAAACATGCTAAGAATGGTAGGCTGCATGGTATTCCTTCCTGTGGTCAACGTTGCACTTTTTGGGCCAGCGGTACTCCTTGGTGTCTCAGGCTGACTCTTACTCTTGTGCCAATGAGATGTGGCTGAGGATGTGGGCGTTACCACTGCAGTGCTGGGGACAGGGCTACTTTGTGTACCACTACCACAGAGAATGTCTCCCTCTTCTTCCTGTTCCACTGGGAGCGGACTTTCTACTCGTTTATGGCCAAAGGTTCCAGTTTTGAAGCGACTAAGGTGCTCCTCCCACTGGATTGCGTGGTGTTTTTTCAGATGGGTCATTTGGCCTCCGGTACCATAGTTTGTACCAAGCTTACCACGACTAACAGAGGTATGACAAACGGAGCATATAGCACTGTTCTCCTCCTTTCCGCTAACCGTAAAGAAGTCCCACACTGGGGAGCTTAACTTTTGTCTCCTGCTGGAGGTGCCACTCCCACTTCCAATGCCGGATGAACTGGAGGGTGTGTGTTGAATTTGACTCTGTGCAGGACCACTACCTACTTCTGCTGAGGTGGTGCTTGTTGTGCTGGATGTAGGACGCTGCCGGCCCTTTGCTAATGTAAATATGGAAGCTGGAGGTCGTGTTGGTGTTACCTGTGTTGGAGGTATGCGTGCTACATCCCTCGCATCCATTTTGGATAGTGTAAAAATGTTGGTCTCCATCTCCTCAGGCCCGGGAGTGATGTTTGTGATGACTGGCTCATCATCATCATCATCATCATCCTGCTCTTCTCCATCAACATCCATAAGTGTAAGGCTTTCTGGAACCTTCCTTTTCCCATGCCTGCTCTTGTGATGTGTTTCCCTCTCAGACTCAGTTTGTGGCTTCCAAGTGGCATCTAGATCATCAGAAGGGGGGCTTGGTGAATAACTTGATGTACTAACCCTCCTTTTCCTTGCTGGTGATTTGGAAGCCAATGGAACTTCTAAAGGAGTGGCTTCCTCTTCTTCCTCTGCATGATGCTCAATTTCCTGAACTGCCCCTACTTCGGGAGGAACAACAGCTACTATTGCGGGCGGTGGCTGCGGCTGTTGACCACTTATCTGCTGTGTTGATGATGTTCCCTCCTGCGTTGATTGTGTACTACTTTGACATAGCGATAAGTTTAGTTCAGGCTCAGAATCACTGCTTTCCACCATAAGGCTGGCTACCTCTTCCACACTCATCTGCTTGGGCCTGGGTTGGTGGGTTGGGCCCACATTTGTGGAGGTGCTGCCCCCAGCTTGGCCCCCCGACACCGCTGATGCAGGCGTCAATTTTGGTGTACCAAAAAAGGTTTTGGGAGGCACACCAGACTTAAGTAACACTTCCTTCTTCTTCTGTTCCTTCTTCTCCATGGCAACTTTCTTGGTACCGGAGGACCTGCTACCTTCTTTCTTTGGGGGCATCTTCAACAGATGTCAAAACAGCACTCAGTTGCACAAGTTGCAGAGATGCCTGGTCAGGTCACTCACACGTCACGTTGTGTACAGCAGCAGGACGTCGGTCTGGCACCACAACAGTGGATGATGATGACACACCTCCTCTGTCTTTTGTGCACCTAAAAGCAAAAAAGCCAGAAGAACATCAGTCAAAAGATCCATAATATAATATATAACTTATTAGTGTCTGGTGGGTGGTCATCACAATTATTAAACTAGGCCACAAGCTTGGAGGCCTATGCAAAAAGCTCAATGCCTGCCTTCCTAAAATGGCCGCCACACACATGCACAGGCCACCCACCACAAATAACCAAAAAGTGATTACAAAGGACAGGAACAGGAAGTTTTAGTGTCTGTGGAACTTACTTCCTCTCATAAAAATATTTTGAAAAAAATAAAAGCTTCTCCGTGCTCCAAACCTACAGCTCAATGACAACCTGAGGAGTTTTTTTAGCAGAAATGCACAAAAAAGCGTTTTCGAGAAGGATCTATGTTGCTCGCGAGATATTGTTTGCCAGATTGCAAAAGCTGCGTGTTCGGGATCGCGAACTGTACAAAAAGGCTTTATCGCGTGCGCCAACACGCATATTGCTAGCGCGAAAATGACGAAAACTGTAAGTCCGCGTTGTCGCGCTGTGCAGAGTTACCAAAAGTACGCGAGCTGAATCCCTAGGCTTACATACTGCCTAAAAAGCCCTATTTATTTAACACACACCCAAAAAATGCTATTCCACCCCAAAAAACACCTTTTGCAATAAAATCCAAAGCCATCCATGGTGTAAAAGAAAATCAACAGACAACACAAACTGTAAATTTAAATAACGCACCAAAGATTTGAGGCGGACTAGGCCACAAGCTTGGAACACTCAGTGTAAGCCTATGGCAAAAGCACAATGCCTGCCTTAACAAAATGGCCGCCACACACATGGCCAGGAGGACACAACAACAAGCATAATCCAAGGGGAACAAAGAAAAGAAATACAGGCCTTTATGGAAAAAGAAGCACACACTACTAAACTACCACCACAAAATTGCCACAAGCCACATGGGCACTCACAGTCACAACAGGCCATGGAAAACAATGAACTGAAGCAGGCCTATAATATATGACCGGACAAAGGAGGCCTGCTAAACAACACAGCTTTAATCCCCAAATGAAAATGAACAGGGCTACGAAAGGATTGGAAAGAAGTTACACATCAAGCACACACATCCCACAAAGGTATTTCACACACACACCAACAGAGAAATACACCACAGCCACATTTAGCATTTCAAATAATCCTATGCCATCCATGCCCTACATGATGTTGGAAATTCTACAGACACCACGAAACATGAACCCATGGGTACCCTACTGGCTGAAATTGCAGAGAAAAACAACTAGGCCCCTATTGAAAGCACAGGCCACCCGCCACAAAAATAATTTTAAAAAACAATGAAAAACCCAGAAAAATGTAGGTAATACAAATACAAGCTGTTTACAAAAAGGACCTGTTCACAATGTGAGCGAATAGTTCATATATCCATAACGGTTGTCATACATTTTAGACAATCTTTAAAGCAAGTGATTGTATCATCTATGCTACTTATTGGTGTGGCTCACTAGGAAAAGAAAAGAAAAGACAAGTATTTTTCATACGAGGTAGGACAGGAAAACTGTAACTGGTTGCTGGGCTGAGTAAACGCCAGTTACAGACGCTTCTACGACTCACGATTGGAGTTGAATAGCGGAGCCTTGAATGCGTACACACAGCCACAAGGACTCAAGGGTAAAGGTATGCCCATGGTGGGCAATATCCCGAATTGTTTTTAATTGACAAACAGAGGTGCAGGGTGGAATGAAAATACCCCACGCCCTGAAGAAGTTGCCGTGAGTTTACCCAGAAGGCAATGAAACATGTCGGCATTTTAAATATGAGCAATCACACAGCATAGAATAAAAAACGCAAGCCAGTGTGATTTAGCTCAAACCTGTATATCATTGTATATCATTGTGGGGTTTAATATGGTGCACATATCACAGCACAGTTCTTTCCTCTTTTATCACACATCCTAGCACTTGTTTTGTTTTGGGACAACAGTCATTCATTTCCTCCTACACATATTTCTTGCTTTTGGAGTGTTGGTAGCTGATGATGAGATCTTGAGGTAGCAGGCGAGTACCATCCTGCTTAATCCTCCTTGGTGTTGCTACCGTGAGGCACCAACACTCCCTCTCACTCTTTTTTCACCACGTTTGGGTGTTGGAGACACAAGTTTTTAGACATATTGACAGTTTTCCTGTCCTACCTCGTATGAAAAATACTTGTCTTTTCTTTTCTTTTCCTAGTGAGCCACACCAATAAGTAGCATAGATGATACAATCACTTGCTTTAAAGATTGTCTAAAATGTATGACAACCGTTATGGATATATGAACTATTCGCTCACATTGTGAACAGGTCCTTTTTGTACACAGTTCATTGAGTGGGGGATGACCTGTTCTCTGCCCCTTCAGCTCCTTATTGTAGATTAATACAAATGCAAGCCCCAATGAAACAAACACACCAA
The DNA here is from genome assembly GCF_964204655.1 of Triturus cristatus. Lineage (NCBI taxonomy): Eukaryota > Metazoa > Chordata > Amphibia > Caudata > Salamandridae > Triturus > Triturus cristatus. The sequence goes on from NC_140595.1 coordinate 154,148,318, forward strand.
TTCTCCAACTTACTTGTAGTAAATTAAATCTCAAATCAAAAAGTCCTCAAATAAATCCAATCCAATGGTATGAGCAGACAGACACAAAAAGTGATCCTTCCAGCTCCAAATCCAAATGAAAGTGAACAGCACATGCACAAAGCACTGGGAGGAGCCTGCTGGACAGGAACAGGAAGTTGTAGCCTCAGGGGCACTTCCTTCCTCTTGAAAAACAGAGTTAAAAAAATTAAAGGACTCCTCCTTACACAAAAGACTACAGCAAAATCACAATCTGAGGAGTTTTATGAGCTAAATGATCATTTTAGAGAAGGTTTTTTGAAGATCGAGAGATATTCTTCGCCAGATTGTAGTTTTTGCATGTTCGGGATCGCGATCTTAACAAGACAGCCGCCGGAAGTCAGCTCGCGCTCCCGAATGACGAGTTCGCGTTCGCACACACTCGCAGGATTGGGCAGTCATAGTACTAATCTCGTAGCGCTCGCGAACGGACAGAAAAGCAAGTTGGCGATCGCAGAATCACGGTAAGACGTTACCGCGCTCGCGAGAATGAATATTGAGCGTGCGAGGAAGCAAAACTACTACGCTACACGTTAGATTGCGTAGCAATCTGCAACTTCGCGCTCTATGCGAATCGCAAAGTTGCCTAAACTTCGCAAGCTCCTCGAACGGAGCGTAGTTCAACGCCCAGGCTTAGAAACAATGTACGTCAAATTCCTATTCTAATCTCCTTTTACATTGCAAAGCACTCTGCAATCTGACTCATCTTGAAAACTTTGCACTTCTGTTTGCACATGGGAGAAGATGAGACCTAGCTAAAGCTGCTGAATATGCAACTGGGGAACCAAGTATGAATCCAACCCCAGTTCAACAGCTTGTTATTGTGGGCACATTATGTAATCTCCCCCATGCCTGAAAACTTGTAACAGCTGGCATGGAGGATGTATGCTTTTCAGAGGTGCGTGCCAGCAGAGCAGGGCCGAGCTTCAGAAACATAACGTTTCTTGTAGATAGAATTCGATTTCTGTATACAAGAAGTTATGTTTCTGAAGCTAGGCCCTGCTGGCACGCAGCGTGTATGATTTTCAGCGGTGCGCAGCCTGCCAGCAGAGCAGGGCCTAGCTTCAGAAACATTACTTTCCTTGTAGATAGAAATGTTTCTGAAGCTAGGCGGTGCTGGCACTCACCTCTTGGGTGCGTGCCAGCAGGGCCCAGCTTCAGAAACATTTCTGGGTGTCTGCATCAGTTTCCGTTCCCGCTATATAAACATTAACACTCTTTGAAGTGCAGTCACTCTGCACTTCACAGAGTGCTAATTTTTATATAGCGGGAACGCGACCCGAACATATTAGTGTGGCTGGCTTTACATGCGCTCGCCAGTCAGTACACACGGAGGACACAGTCAGTCAGTGTCCTCCTCACACAAAAAGTCTTGCAAAGTCAAACAGTGTGGTGTGCAGGCAATGTGAACTTCGCAAAGTCCATGAGGGAAGAAACTTACTTTTTTGTTAGGTACAGAGAGATTAAAACATGATCATTCAATAAAGTGATTTTCCGATTAAGTAATTTGCCCAGAGTCAAAGGATGTTGAGCCGACGACACCGATACTTGAACCTGGTTCTCTTCAGGTGAACCAGGTCCGAGACTCGGCGTCCATCATAGCTCATCATTTTATTGTGCAACCACCATGATTGGCGAACACCGTCCTGCGTGCGACGTAGAAGTTGGGCAACAGGGTTCATGGCCGTAATGGCCAGAGGCTGAGCACAGCTTCTGACTTTAGAGAGGGTGCCGGTGTGCGACGTGTACTGTGCACTGACCCATGACTACACCCCCGAATCCTATGAATCACCCACTTTGTAGCCAGCCATTCCTTCATGACAAAATAAATAAAATGTTCACTTTCCTTGTATATGCGTTGAACGTAGAAAGCGCAGCACACAAATAAACAAGTTTCTTTTCTAGTCAGGAGCCTCAGCCTGCCGACTGATGCTTCCCTATCAGGTCTCAGAATACAGCTGGGTCTCAATCGTTCAATCAGCTTTATCCTGACTTCTTATTGGGCCTGGGGCGATGTTGCTAAAAACGCGTCAGCGCCCAAGCACGCTCCTATGTTTAAACATGCTGCACTGCTTTGAGCATGCGCTGCATGTCTATGGAGTTGTGAATGTGTGAGAAGGCTGAACTGAAATGCGCCCCTCACGCATGCCCAATTGTTAGATAGAGCCCTGCAAATTACCCGTCCCCTTTACTGCTGACATGCGCGATTAGCATGTTAGCAGCAGAGGACAAAGATATGAAAAGAATCAAAGCGGCAATTCAGTCAGTAATGTGGGTTGACTTTTCGGACGATCGAAGCTTCAAAGACCAGCTTCTCTTTCTGTCGGTAGTACTTGTGGGGCGCCGCTCTTGCGCCCTCTATGCACCAGCCGCCACTAGGCCAGTGGCACATCCCTAAATACTTTGTTTGGTCACAGCCCACCAGTGACTGTCAGGGGGAGTCAGTTGTTCGTTACTGAGATGATGTAACATCTTTGAGGGTGAGTGCACGCAGTATGCGAATGAAGTACAGGCAGAAGGGCTTTGAGTGACTCGGGTAAAACAGACTTTGAAGCAGGTCCATATCAGACCCTATATCAACCTTAATTTTACGGACACAATCTGATCGATTTCCACCTATTGACTTTGATAACTCTCAAGGTAATCTAGATCAGAGATGCAGTCTGTGTTTACACTTCACATTTTTACTACATCTTGCACTCTCATATTGTAAGAGCACTTGGAGTGTTTCTGTAGCTGTTTTAATGCCACACAGGCCTGCTCCTGTAGGGAACACACTGCAAGGTGTCCTGGGCAGGTGCTGAGGAAATAACAAAACTGAGCGCTCTGGAGCGGAGACCGAAGGCAGCAAGAGTTTTCACAGTGCTTGTAACTTTGTCTTAAACATATCCAGCCTACATGCACATTCAGTCCCTGGCCTCTCTGTAGAGCACCCGAGGGATGGGTCATGCCCCAAATGGAATTGTGGAAAAGTGTGTGAAATAGGTACACACCTGTCAGAAAATGGACTGCACGAATAGAAAAGAAATGCAGTGCTTACCGGTGAGTGGGTGGGTTGACTGAAAGGATGGCGAAAATCGAGATTAAATCGAGTACATGAACGAGAGTGAAAGATGGTGCTGAAGAAGAAAGAGGACATGAGGTATGCAGATGGAAGGTTTCAGAAAGATGTGAGGAGAAGGGCCTAAGTGTGAAACGGAGTGGGGTGGGAGATTGCCCAGGAAAGTGTTGTGCATTGAGACCAGGAGATTGAGCCACCCCGAAGAAGACTACACCTTACGCCAACCTATAATATTTCAATGGTAGTCTACATTTCGAAAATGAAACATTTTCAATTCTAACTGTAAACAACAAAATCATTGTTAGAACTTACAGGGTGAGTAAAATGTGCATAATTTGATTCAGTGTAATTAATCAAAGTTTTGGAAATATGAAGCTAAATTGTATGCAGTTAGCAAAATTGGTGTTTGGCGCTATATTTTAGCACATAATGTGATCCTTGCGTGCATTCTGCATTGAACACATTTTGTACTACAAAAATAATATAAACAAGGAAGTTAACCGCGGGGCCAAAGTGAAAGTGATCGCGGGGAAAAAATGCTACCGCCGGCCACAGCTTACCGTGCATGTGCGCGCGCAGCAGTAATCACGCCATATGGCGCCTCTGCTCAAGCGCACGCCCGCACACATGCACTGCAAGCTGTGGCCGAGGGTAGCATTTTTTTGAAACCCTTAAAGGCTCGCCAGACCAGCACAAGCGCTGGGTCAGGCGAGACATAAAAAACAAGCATTGGCATAGCCAATAGGTCTCGCTTTTGGGACCGTATAAGTGTTTAGCCATGCAACAGTTGCATAACTAAATACTTATAAGGTCCCAAAAGCAAGATCTATTGGCTATGCAAAGCGGCCATGCGGCTGTGAATTTGAAAGTAATCGCGGTAAAGCGCGGCACGCGCCCGCGCACATGCCCTGTAGCTCTAGGCTGGCCTGGTAGCACTTTTTGGAGCCCTCTCAATAAGTCTCGCCAGACAAGCGCATGCGCTGGGTCAGGCCAAACCTAAAAAAGGAAGGGCTATTTGTATATAAAGCATGGAAATCAAGAGTGGATTTCTGGCATGTAAAATCCAAACACTATGAAAATAGAAGAAGGACCAGCACAGTTTTCCCATGAAAAAAAGGCCTCTGGCTGAGCAACATACCAGCAAAACAGATGGTACAGTGGCAGTTCACAAGGCTCATGAGTGCTTTTTGACCAGGGTTCAAACACCAGCTGGGGAAAATCGATTTTTTAAATTTTTTTATATGTTTTCTAAATTCCACAAATGAAAGCTGTGCCTTTGTAAATCACCCCCTAGCAGTGTCTGGGAGAATTATGGCCTCCTTAGTCATAGTGCATGTCAGGCATTGATGGCATGCTGTAGCATGTGGAAGGGGGGACAGGATTGCTATAAAGGAAATTCCTTATTTAGTGGAATGAGGATTTGGGGATGATTGTTTAAGAATAAGAAATTCATGGGGCAAGTGGCAGATTGAAAGAAAGGAAGGGCTATTTGTATATAAAGCATGAAAATCAAGAGTGGATTTCTGGCATGTAAAATCCAAACACTATGAAAATAGAAGAAGGACCAGCACAGTTTTCCCATGACAAAAAGGCCTCTGGCTGAATAAAATTCCAGTGAAACAGATGGTACAGTGGCAGTTCACAGCGCTCAGGAGTGCTTTTTGACCAGGGTTCAAACTCCAGGTGGGGAAAATCGATTTTTTTATATTTGTTTGGTATAGTGGTAGATAACAGGGGCTATTTGTACCGTTTCACACGGGTTGAATTCAAGCCCCAACTAAGAAATAATTTTTTTTATATTGTTTTTTTATTATTATTTATTTATTTATCTTAGTAGAGTGAAAGATAGACCTTTGAAAATCATTAACTGACATTATCTCCAGTTAATCATAAAAGAGAATGTAAAAAATCTGTGGCACATGTAACATGAGCTGTGGCATATGCCACATGACAGAGTGACACGTGTCACATGCCAGGAATGGGCTCCAACTCTTACTGCTCTCGTGGCGTGCTCGGCTCTCAATGTTCGTTTCTTGTCTCGCCGGCCTATCTCTCGCTTTCCGCCCGGCTGTCGATGGTAACCACTTCCTTTTTAACTGCCTTGCCTGTGTGTCACTAATCTCTTCCCCTAACCGTTAACTTTACACGTTGTTTTTCTTCTCTGTATTGGACCAGTATGCTGTTGGAATTAATTAAAGCTTTTCTTTGGAGTTGGATACTTTGCCTGGGGTGTGGTAAGTGGCTTTACTGGATTCTGTGTGTGGAGTTATTGTGTTGTATGCTCAGCGTGAGGCAACAGAAGCATTGTCGCTCGTCTTTTTTTTCTTATGGTTATCCATGGTCTTTATCAAACTGTCTAAGTCATCTGTAATATAGTATTACATTTTAAATAAGAAAAGTTTGTGTAAGGTTCTCGGCTTCACTGTTGTGTGTACCTTGACCTGAGCAGTGGTACTTTTGGTTGTCAGGAAAACTAGACTTTACAGGAGAACGACAGCTCAATTATGTCTTAATAATACAATGTCGAAAGTTTTCAGGCGCACACAGCCCCAGAGAGCTAGCAAGGAGAGTCCTTCTATGGCATCATTCATGTTTAAAGTTGTAGTCAGCTTTCACATTTGTATTTTATTGACAAAAAAGTCATGTATGCTTATATATATTTTTTTCTTCAAATGAGATGTTACTTTTGACAAGAGACAAACGCTTTCTCTTAAAAACTATTCAGAAATAACTATCCTAATGCCTGCAGAACATAAATATATTGAAGATAGTTCTGTTTTGTTTCAGCTTAAATGTATCATTTGTTTGGATTTTTGCATTTTTTTGTGCAAACAGAACGTTTCAAGTCAAATGTAGCATATGTCTACTTTAATCAATACTACCCCTAGATACTATTAACAATTATCTTTTGGGCCAAAACTATAAGAAAACTGTTGTTTCCTAAAGCCCCTTGTGTTACTACTAAGTCATCGAGGTCAAAACATTATGGGCAGAGAAGGTGCTTTTGCTGCCCAGGGTAACGTAACTGGCATAATTCTCTCTAGCGTAAATACTAGTAATTACCAAAACATTACTCATAATTATGTGAGAAGCGTAATTCATCATTTAGTGCTAATTTCTTAGTGCAAAATGTACCCTTGCTTCCAAAATGGGCCCAAAGATGCTTTATTTCTCTAAGAAAGTAGCACTAAATGCTACAGGACTTGACCAGCAGAAGCCAACAGCCATTCGCTCCTTAGTTTGTGGTTCCTGTGAAAGGATTTTTGACCCAATTTACATTTAATTATTCAAGCTGGCGCAATTGCATACTTTTGATAATTTCACATCACAAGATAATACTTAATTACTGAAATGACTCCAAATACTCCAGTGTAATTTAAGTATCGCCCAAGCCTTATTATCAGTGAATACAACAGGGCAATCGGCCCAACCACCATTGTAGAGCTGTGTCATTCATGAACCCTCACGGGTAATACCCGCTGATACTGGCACATATGTAAAACAAAGGCTCCTGACAGGGGTAAGAGGTTGGGTGGGTCCTCAGAGCTGTGGGTTGAACCATTCAAATTGTCTATAAAATACAGAGGTACTTCACGTCTGACATTTTATGTCAAATTGCAATTCAGAGCAATCAGTAACATGAATCACAGCAAGTTCATCGCCTGTATATTTTATTTCAGAAAATCACACCTAGATATTTGCACCCTTCCCATCAAAATCATCTTGAATCGATTATGCAAACATAATCATAAAGGAATAAGCTATACGATACAAACTCAATGACAAATCCATGGGAAGCTCTTCTTTGTATCAATCATTTATTTAAAGACCCTGTTTAAAAACAGTAGATATATTAAAAAACGTGTACAATAACATGGGCTAAAATCAATAAAAAATACATCACCTAGAAAGCCTTAATTCACTTAATAGCTTTCTAAGGTTAAAATGTCCACCAATAAAATCAAATGTTTGATGGGAAATTACAAGTGTGTGAGTGGCTGTGTGAGTGGGTGTGTGGGTAGCTGTATGGGTGAATAAATGGGGGTGTAAGTAGCTGTATGGGTGAATAAATGGGCGTGCGAGTAGCTGTATGGGTGAATGAGTGGCTGTGTGAGTGGCTGTATTGGTGAGTGACAAGGTGTGTGAGTGCGTGGCTGAATTTGTGTAAGTAGCTGTATAGGTGAGTGAGTGGCTGTTTTAGTGGGTGTTTGGTTAACTGAGTGGGTGTGTGAGTGGCTGTATTAGAAAGTGAGTGTCTGTGTAAGTGGCTGTATGGGTGAGTGAATGGTCATCTGAGTGCTTGTAGGGATGATTGAATCTGTGTGTAAGTGTTTGTTAGAGTATGTGAGCGGGTGTGTGAGTAGTTGTATGGGTGTGTTAATAGGTCTGTTGAGATGCTGTATGTGTGAGTGACTGAGAGATTGCATGATTGATTGCTTGGGTGTGTGAGTAGCTGTATGGTTGATGGTATGGATGTGTAAGTTGTTGTATGGGTGAAAAAGTGGTTTTATGAGTAGCTGTGTGAGTGGGTGTGTGAGTGGGTGCATGAGTGAGTAAGTGGGGATGCAAGTGATTGCATAGATGAGTGAGTGGGTGTGTGAAAAGATGCATGGATACATGAATAGGTATGTGAATGGTTCTGTGAGTGTATGACTGAGTGTATGAGAGACTGTATGGCATGTGAGTGGGTGTGTGAGTGTTTCTGTGAATGATGTCATCAGTGATGTCATTTGAGATATCATCAATGATGTCATCAGTGATGTCACTGACCATGTCATCATGAGTGATGTAACATGGGAGGACATGGGAGGTCATAAGCAGTGAGTTGGAGGGGCATACATTATAGTTAGCTCAAGTAAATATAACTGCTGAATTTCTATCATTTTGTACGAGTAAAATATGAGCCTAACTATAATGTCCAGGTAACCTTTGGTTTTTTTCAGTGGATTTCTAAGGTTTTTTCAATTATATTTTCAAAATATAACATCCCTGTAACCTTTCTTTTTTTCAGTGAATTTTTAAGGATTTTTTTATTCTACTTCCTATCTATAACGTCACTGTAGCCTTTGTTTTTTCATGAAATTTCTAAGTTTTTTTATGTTATTTCCCAACTGTAACCTGTAACCTTTGAGAGTGAGTGTATGAGTGTACGAGTGTCTCAGTGGGTGTGTGAGTGAGTGCGTGTTTGTCTCACTGGGTGTGTGAGTGGGTGCATGAGTGTCTAAGTGGGTCTGTGATTGGGTACATGAGTGTCTGAGTGGGTTTGTGAGTGTCTGAGTGGGTTCTGTTCATTTTCTGACTTTTTCTGCTCACTTATGACCTTTATTTTGCCTCTTTCTGCTAGGCCTAGGCGGAGCTCACTGAGCTTCACTCTGGGGAATTCTGCAGAATTACTGAAAAACTCTGCCAAATTCCATGGAATTCCGTGAGCGGGCAAAGTATTGCTCTGCCATCCCAAATTACGTTCCCTTGGATGCTGAAAGTGGTTAGGGACAAAGAACCCCTCCTGTTACCACTAGTAAGTCCCCCACAGCGGATTGCTGAGACCTCTTCAGTGGTCCCGCCCCCTTTCTCAACCACTCCGCAAATGCGCCACCTGGTGCACTACTGGTTGGGGGAGGAAGTCCCTTTGGCTGCTAAGAGTAGATGGGGGCAAGAATTCCAATTGCTGCCACCAGTAAGTCCCTCACAGCGGGATTGATGAGACTTCAATGGAGGCCCCTCCCCCTTTCTCAACCACTCTGCTAATGTGCCTCCTGGCACACTACTGCTTGGGAGATGAATTCCCCTTGGCTTCTGAGGGTCTTGGGGGCCAAAAACCCCTATTGTTGCCACCTGTAAGTCTCCCACAGCGGGATTGCTGGGACTTCATCAGGGGCTTTGCCCCCTTTCTCAACCACCCTGCAGACATGCCTCCTGATGCACTACTAGTTCGAAGATGAAGTCCCCTTGGCTGCTGAGGGTCCTTGGGGCCTAAGAACCCCTGTTGCTGCAACCAGTAAGTCCCCCACAGTGAGATTGCTGATACCTCATTGGAGGCCCCACACCCTTTCTCAACCACTCTGCAAACATGCCTCCTGGCATGTTACCGGGTTGGGGGATTAAGTACCCTTGGCTGCTGAAGATCCTTGGGAGCCAAGAAGCCCTTTTGTTGCCACCAGTAAGTCCCCCACAGCGGGTTTGCTGAGACCGCGTCGGAAGCCTCACCACCTTTCTCAACCACTCTGCAAACACGTCTCCTGGCACACGTTGTGGTGTGGTTGTGGGTGAAGTACCCTTGGCTGCTGAGGGTCCGTGGGGGCAAAGAACCCCTATTGTTGCCATCAGTAAGTCCCCCACAGCGGGATTGCTGAGACCTCATTGGAGGACTCATGCCCTTTCTCAAGCACTCTGCAAACGTGCCTCCTGGAACATTACTGGTTGAGCAATGAAGTCCCCTTTGGTTTTGAGGGTCATAGGGGGCCTATGTTTGCTCGTTTCTGACCTCTATTTTGCCTCTTTCTGCTTGTTCCTGATCTCTATTTTGCCTCTTTCTGCTCATTTCTGACCTTTAACCTCTTTCTTCTCATTTCTAACCTATATTTTGCCTCTTTCTGCTTGTTGCTAAGTTTTTCTTTTGCCTCTTTCTGCTCATTTCTGATCTCTTTTTTGCCTTTCTGATTGTTTCTGACCTTTATTTTGCCTCTTTTTGCTCGTTGCTGACCTTTAGTTTGCCTCTTTTTGCTTCTTTCTGACCATAATTTTGCCTCTTTCTCTACATTGCTCACCTTTATTTTGCCTCTTTCTGCTCATTGCTCATCCTTATTATGCCTCTTTATGCTAATTCCTCACCTTTATTTTGCCTCTTTATTCTCGTTGCTGACCTTTTTTCTGCCTCTTTCTGCTTGTTTCTAACCTTTATTCTGCCTTTTACTGTTTGTTTTTTACCTCTATTTTGCCTTTTTCTGCTCGATTCTGACCTTTCTTTTGCCTCTTTCTGCTCATTTATCACCTTTTTTTGCCTCTTCCGGCTTATTGCTGATCTTTATTCTGACTCTTTCTTCTCGCTGCTGACCACTATTCTGCCTCTCTCTGCTAGTTTCTGTCTTTAATTTTAGTTTCTGTCTTTAATTTTGCCTCCTTCTGCTCTTTTTCCCCGGGACCGCGGGAAAATCTCAAGGTCCCTGCGGTCTCATCTGGCACCCCGCCTCTTGAGGGGGCCGGCATTGCTGCTGCTGGAAAGGCATCTCCCTCTGTGCAGGAGCAATTGTTTCATCGCTTTCCATGCCCGTATGTCGAAAAAGAACACTTTTTCACTACTATATACATTCCGATCATTAAGTTCAAATTGAGGCACTGTTCCTGCGACCCCAAACTTTTTCCAAATCAATATTGCACCCTATGGGTGGAACTAGATTGCTGAGCCCAAGACTATTCTAGACAGGATAATGCCGCCAATAACTTTTACTACAGAATTTAACAGAGATATTGGCCCGTAGCAATGGTAATCCTGCCTTTTGCCTTTCTTGAATATGGAAACTAGAACAGTGAGCTGCCCGAAAGTCAGAATCCTGTGACGAGCTGCAGCGTTCAGAACATTAGTGATGATGGGGAGCCCACAAAGTGATGTTTTCCATGTATAGGTCCTTTGGGACCACATCAGGCTTGAAGAGATAGCAAGGGACACCTCTTCAACAGCAAAACATCTATTCATGGGTAAAATAGGGGGATTGGCTTTCTGAGGCTTGTACTTATCATGCTGAAAGAAATATATATGCTTAAAATGACTGATCCAACTATCTGCGCTAATGTTGATGCCCAACCCATTACTCCTATTACCCACAGTCCTCTTCTCATTCGCGATCTCTTAAACACCCTTGGTATCTCTCTCTCTCTTTACAAGTGTTAATCAGACTTTCCCACATTTACAATATCATATATCATAGAGAATACCATAATTTAAGAACATTTAGCACATGACAAGTACTGTGAACCATCACTGACATGTGAACCAACGTGCATAATGCTTACACTATTTTAAGATCATTATTCCTTCGTACTATCATGCTGTAGATTTTTAGCAGGAGTGTATAGCCTTTTTTCGGTTTTACACCTCAATTCCAAACTAAGGGATTAGCCAAACTGCTGTGGCAAAAGACGACATAAACCAAATTCCTATGCAATAAACGTTTCCACTGGAACACGTATTAGGTCCTTTTATTTCCCTTGGTTGAATGTTGACACATTTCAATCCTATTTTTTTAGGGTCTGCTTAGGAGAGGCTGAACTGGTATGGCCAGTCTTGTCTCCTTTGTTGGTCAAGGTTTTTCGGGGGGGAATACTGAAAAAACTTGAACAAAGCGCCTCCGGGGTAGTGCTCTGTGCTGAGTTGCATTAAACAACCAAAGTCTAAAAAGCTTGATTTGCTCCCTGAAATAGCACCGTGTCCCATCCCAGAAAATCTAGTGAGAAATCAGGGATCAAAATTGACACAAACCTACCACTTGACAAATAAAACAAGTAGCAAATGTATCTAAAACCTTTTTTTGGCCACTAAAGTGTCTAAAGAGTTTGCTGCCTTATCTCACAGAAACACTCCAACCCCCACTTACAGCGGCACTAACCCAATCTTATCTGGATTATGGTAATGGTGAACTTCCTGCTGTTTGTAATAAGGGGTGATACACTTGATGGAAAGGGGAAATCAATACTAGTTTAGCTAGTAGCAAGGCGCCAGTTGATGCTTGCTGAATTTTATCAAGCTTATTGGAACAGCTCCATCTCCACCTTTTGGGAATGTAATGTGAGACCATTGCTAGAGGAATATTCACCACTATTTTGTAAGTAGATATGACCTTGTTGCTCAAGCCTCATAAACGTCCAACTTGGTGCAATTCATACTGCCCTCTTTGTCTACTAAAAACATTTCATAACAATATTGCCAAATCATTATGACTAAGCTGTTTTGTCATGTGTCATCTCAGTTTGTAGAGTGTAGATCTGCTCATCTAAATGTCCATCTATTATTTGATGTATGACTTACTTTGATGCTTAGTCAAATTATATATTTTTTTTTTTTTTGTTTTTTTTGTTTTTTTGACATTTTAGATCTTTTATTCCATAGGCTTAACGTTTGTCACAAAGCCAACATTTACAATCCAGAAAAGAGAGCTTGCTGCTGTTTACATGCAAAACAGAGGGAAAAGACCCCTAGCTATTACCCAGCGTGCTAATGGCCATTTTATTTAAGGCATGGGACATTTGGCAGGTTTTCTTTTCAAGCACAAAAATACTGCCCGAAGGTTCCTATATTGTTCATTCTTCATCTAAAGTCTTTCAAGTTTTATTGGGGCGCTGCAGCACATCCTGCACCCCTACTTCCAGCACCACCCTAAAGAAAAGTGGTAAAGCATCACATTGTGGAAAATTTGACAAAGTTGGCAAATCTGAGGGTTAAACAAAGAGCCAGATCTGACTGAAATTGAAACTGTGACCTAAAGGTTAGATGCATGTCTCTAGTTTAGAGATCAGTGGTGACATTGATAATGTCAATATAGTGTGTGGATAGACAGTGAGCGCTACCAGACATTTTTTTTTTTTTTTTTTTTTTTTTTTGTGTCCTCATACATACGCCAGATACAGATTGCTCTAGATGGGAACTATCCGGGCCCTCCACACCGACCATTTCGATTCCTGCCTTCGGGGCCTATGTGCAGCCGCCGGATTCCCCCAGAGAAGGGCTGTCTCCTTATCCATTTCCGTTTACCACTGGGAATCACGTTGGTGCTAGGAAAGGATTGACCACAGACCCCTGGCTTAGTCAAATTATATTTGTGCCATGGTCAACATAAATAAGGTCTTTGATTCCATAGAATAGTCTTTCCACAGATGTTAATAACTACACATAGACCAGATTTCCCAAACAATTACATTTGTTGATTATGCTGTATATGAGAAGAAACCTAGAAAAATGTAAAATTTTGTTGAAGTAGGCTACTCCTATAGTTTGAATTTATTTGTACTCCTCTGCCAGCAAGGTTAAAATAGGCAAATCTGTTTCTCAACCCTGCATATTTCTGTGGTCAACATGTTTGAGCGCTTAGCAAAATATGTTTATTTCATCAGGACTCCATCCTTGCACACTTACAAAGGACACAGTGACTCAATGGTCACTTTTTCAAAAGCGTCGCTGCTATTTCTCATGGTTATATAAGAGGGTTGATACATTAAGAATGGTGTCTGAGGGGAGTCCCAATTTAGGGCTGTTTCCTATGACACCATTCTCACGAAAGTCCATTCTCTCTTGGTCTGCCATATCACTCATGGTGGTCTCAGACAGAAAAGTCCAAGAATGTCCCAACAAGCTGTGAGAAAATGCTCTTTGTGTGGAGGCCTCTTTGCTATGGATGAACTTTGAAATGATTACTCAAAAGTGTATTCAGGACTCCCATGATCAACTGTCTCAGAGTTTATAATAAAAACTGATATTTTACGTTGCATTAGGCATTTTAAACATTAGCTAAGTAGTCTTTGTGAGCAACCTACCATTGTGTTTTATGGTTTGAAGGGAGTTTTGCTCTCCTGTTTGTACTATATCATTTCAGTGCCCCCATTTGTGCATTGTACTTTCTGAGTCTCTACTTCTAATACTCAGTTAGTGCACCCTTTGAGCTGTTTCTTGCACAGAAAGTACATTTTTTGCTTACCAACAAGTAATTTATTTTTGCATATATCATTTTAATAGAGTATTATACTTTTTATACTTTTTTGTGACAGACACTCTCAAAGTGCTTCATTTAAAAATGTAACTTGAAAATATTTCAATTAACACATTTTTTAGTGGAACTGTAAGCCTCATAAATATATTTGTATGTTTTCATCTGGCAGAATTTAAAAATTTAAATAACATTGCAATGGGTAATGTGACAATCCTTGCATCAACTCAGAAATGTAATCTAATGTATATAATGTACTTTGGGATGGAGAAGAGTTCCTCTCCTACTTTGATAAAAAGGGTGTTATGAACTTACCAGATTTTGTAATAATATTGCTTACTGAGGAAAAGGCTGAAATCACTAAGAAAGTTTCATAAACAGTGCAATTAATGGCCAACCTGCCAAATCCAACTTCTTTCTCAGACAGCCTCACAGAACCTATGAAGAGCTCTCTTACAATACACCACACCAATTTCTCACCTTGTGCTAGCCTCTCACCTTCACCTCTTCCAATGTATACAAAACCTTTTTGAACTTTTTCTCCAACAAAATGTCTTTGCTCAACAATATCTCCCTTGGCCATTTTAACAATAATCGCAGCCAAGACAGTGGGGACTTGAGATGTTTATAGGCCTATTTTGCAAAATGACCTCTTAAACATTGTTTAAAAACCTCAATGCCATCTCATAATACAGTGATATCATCTCTGCTACGATCATTGAAATGAATTTTGCACTGTTCCGTGAAACCCTTAGCAAAATCATCAACTCCTTCCTCTTTCAAACTTGCTTTCATGACTCCTTCAAATGCTGTTAAATCGCACCTTTGCTCAAAAAATCCATTCTCTTTCCCAACTTACCAGAACATTATCAACCAATCTCCAATCTTCCTTGATTCGGAAAAACCAATGACAATGTACAAAGGTGGGCAATGTAGCTAAGTATTAATGTACCACACCACCCGGGAGTCCCACTAAAAATGCCTACTTGCTGCCCATCTCTGTAGATTAGCTTCCAAATAACCCAACATTAAAGCAATTTGTATTAGTCAGTCAGTCAATTACTTTTATTCGATCAATTAAAGATCAAAAAAAGAGACAATACAAACAGATAGTCACATTACATAAAATACATTATTACATCAGAGAGGCAACATACAGAGTATTGAGCACAATCAATTAGATTAAAAAAGTTGATCCAAGAAATGTCTTTTGTTTAGATTCTTTATTCATCTTCTTACACGAACAAGAGCACAGTCATCACATCTTGCTCAAAATAGAGCTTCATCAGGACAGCAACATACAAAGCTACAAATGACTTATTTAAAAGCTCTTAAATAAAAACTACTGAACACATTAACATACAAAAAGATATAGCAAACAAAACGAATGCTCACAAAGACGGTATCACTACACATCACAACCAACAATAACACAGAAGAAGAACATTAATACGAGCGAAAACCACATCCATTATTTGCAGACACTATGAATAGGTGTACCAGATAGCCCTTACAAATAACTTGATCAAAAACATTCAAGTATCCAACAGGCTGGCAGAAGAAGAACATATGAAATGCAAGTAATACAAGAATACCATACAAAATGTATATCCTATTGTACATATCCCTAATATGTGGTAAATGGATACAACAACAGTCCAAAAAATACAACATACTAGACATTTTAGTACATTAAAGTGCTTGCAATAAAAAGGGAGAGGCTGTATATCCACAACAGAAAAATTAGTCTTAGTAACAAGATCTAGAGAATAGTGTTCTGAGCCTAAATTATAAATTAAAAGAATTTTAAAGTTAAATAGGAAAAGGATAGAATTAACAAAAGAAAATCAGTAAAGAAAGGAACGAAGAGCATTATCTAACTGGTCAATGTTTTCATAGGTCCCCTGTACAAGAACACCAATATCAATCATCCACAAATTATTGCATCATATCTTACAATAAGCCTTATAAAAAAAAGCAATTTCACCATAAGACCATCAGAAACAATATGGTGAATGTAAGCGAGGCAGAAACCATCGATGTGTGACATTAAAAGGTGTCAAATAGACAGAAATGGGTAAATACAACAAATATGTGGAAATACCATTGTGTTTCTACATCTTATTACAGAATGGCCAAACATCAACAGATTCAACAAAAGACAACAAAGAAACTCCATTCCAGAAAACACAAGGCCATGTGTCAAAAGAACCTAAAAAATACACCTCATACCAATTAGAAACCGGTGTGATTGAGTCAAGTGAGGATAACACAAAACAGTGTGCAAAAAACTAACTATTAAGAAATGTAAATTTAAAAGCAAAAATTTAAATAAGGGGCACCTACCACTCATGCAATAAGGCACAAAATGACCTCATCAAACACAGGTTTGATCAAATCAATAGTGGTCACAACCCCCCATTTCCAAGTGGAGCACAAAAATGAAAAGCTCACGTTCACTTTATGGATTTTCTGAAGGACTTATAATGAAATGGCTTATTTTTATAAGACTTATGGTAAGATATGTTGCAATAATGTATGGATAACTACTGTTGTCTGCATTGTTACACGATTCTCTTCATTTCCTTTCTTTTCTGATTTTCTGTAAATTCTATCCTTTTTCTATTTTACTTAATTGTTTCTTTACAAGCTCAGAATAATATTCTCTAGTTCTTCTTTAGAAAGACTAATGCTTCTGTTTTAGATATAGGGCCTTATTTAGATCTTGGCGGATCAGGTCCCGCTGTTGCTTTTCCAATGGTCTTCCCGCCCGCTTTGCGGTCCGCCACCAATTTACTTGTTGGCAGGCCATGAGAGAAAGTCCGCCATTGTCCCGCCTCCTCTGCTAGGAATCTTCACCCGCATCAACGGCACCACAGCCAGAAGTGGCTGGCAACGGGACTCCTACTGTGCTGATTACGATGTGCCCTCCTGCTGAGGCATCTATGGTGGTAATCCCTCCAAACTTCGAGTTGGCAGAATCGAAGGAAAAGATGTAAAAACTCACCTTTTTTCCAGTTTTTCTCTTCTTTTTCCATCTTGCACGTCATCATCCAAGTCCCTCCTTTGCTGCTCTCACTCAACCACGGTGCCAAACGACTCCACTGTCACCAAAATCTAAGTTAAGCTACTTGTACTGTTATCCTATGTATCATGTGCTGACAACTGCTGTAGGTTCATGTTTTGTGTGTGGCATGCAATATGTAACACAAAGGGACATAACACATTGCCTACATATGTATTGCATGAAAACATGACACATGTGTTTTGGTGCATCAATAAGTTGTCTCCACACCACCATGAAACTCACTCCGTCAACAAACCACCGACAGTACAACGGTAACATCTAAATCGGATCGGCGCAAAGCCCCAAGCCTGATGGCAACGGAGTACTGTGAGGCAGCAGAGAAGACCGCCATGGTCTTCTGTCTCTAGCCACAATATCTAAATACAGCAGGCAGACCGCCGTTGGCTCGACAGAGTATGTGGAACAGCCGCCTTGACGGGACGGCAGTAGTTCTGTCAAGATCTAAATCAGGCCCATACAGTCTTGCTTGGGGATCAGAAGTATGTCCCTTCTTATTGCAAGCACTATGATGTCCTAAATTGTCTAATGCTCTGCAATGTTTGGGCTTTTGTTGTATCCATTTAGAACATATTGGGATATGAGTTTGTGATATTTATACTAGGATACAGATTTCGTATAGTATTCTTATATTACTTGTATTTTATATGTTCTTCTTTTGCCAACCTGTTGGATACTTGTATTTTTTTGAACAAGAGGTTTGTACAGATTAGCTGGTACACCTATTCATAGTGTCTTCCAAACCATGAATGTGGGTTTCTTTCCATATTTAACTTCTTCTTTTATGGTATTGTTGCTGTGATATGTAGTGTTACATTCTTTGTGAGTATTATTTTTGTTTTTTATATCTGTTTGTATGTATCTGTGTTCAGTAGGTTTTTATTGAATAGATTTGAAAGAAGTCTTTTGTATATTGCAGCCCTGGACGAAACGCGTTGTCTGTGCTCTTGTTTGTGTATCATGATGAATAAAGAATCTAAACAAAAGACATTGTGTAGATCAACTTTTTGAATCTCATTTATTTTGTTCAATACTGTGTCTGTTGCCTCTGTGATGTAAAAGAAATTGCCAATGAAAAATGTGTTTATTCAACTCACTAATTTAATCAATAATGAAAACTTACTAGCAGTCCACCAATCAGGATTCACAGTTGGTCATGGAATTGAAACACCTTCTTTAACAGTTCTGGATGACATGCACTGAGTACTGGATGGGTGTGAACCCTGCCTGCTTGTTTTACTGGACCTACCAGCAGCTTTTTACACAATTGATCAATCCAGATTACTTAACCTCCTCAAATATCACTTCAGATTTAAAGAAACAGTCCTTAAAGGGGTTGAATCCTTACTTTCCATGTGCTAACACATGGCAAAAATCAATTTTGCTGATCCAGCCCCTATCATTTACAAAGTTCTACTAGGCTCCATCTTATCCCACAAGTTGTTTAAGCAGTGAATGGAACCACCAGCCAAAATGTGCAAAGATTTATATGTCTATATCCACCAGTTTGCAGACACCATGCCAATTCAACTGTAAATTCAACATTAAATAAAGTCTTCACCTTTCAAGCAATCTTACTCAACATTCAAACCTAAATGAAGAACTTTTTACTCACTTTCAACTCAAAAAGACTGAATTAATGCTGTTCACTCTGAAATCTAAAATAATTTGAGCCAGATTGTTATGACACCCCAATCTGCTGGATTTCACCCCCATTTTCTCTTCACAATTTTCCTCCCTTGGAATAACTGTAGACTTTTCCTGAATCATGCCTCCACAAGTTAATAAAGTCACTAAAAGTGCTAACTTCCATGTACCAGATTCCAAATAAACTAAAACTAAACTTTCAACCAGATCACATGAAAACCGCTGCACATGCACTCATATTCTCTTGATTAGACTTTTGCAATGTGGTTCTAGCAAGGACATCTCAATTTGTCCTTACATCACCAAAGACTGTCTTACAAGCAGCAGCCAGACTACTCTTCAACCAAGAAATTTGACCACCTCTCCCCAGTACTCGCTGATCTGCATTGGCTTCTTATTAAAGCCAGAACGAAATTCAAGCTGGCTTGTCTAGCCCTCAAAGCTCCATTTCACTTCACCAACCTACCGAAGACATTGGGAGGGACTAGGAATCTTAGAAGCAGAGAAAAACTTTACCTTCAAACGCCCTAATTCCGGACCTCCACCTTTTGGAACTTCTTCCCTACTGACATCAGAAATGCTCCAATACTTCTTTCCTTTTGACATCTGTTAAAAACACACAACTGTTGAAACTGTACCTGGCTTATAAACCTCACATTGTACATCCAAGATCGAAATTGAGACCCACCTCAATGTCAGAACTGATCTATATACTTGCAACTTTCACCGTCCTTCCCTCTGCCCTCTCCTGCCCCTTCACTTTTCCTCTTCCTTCCTTCCTCCCTCCACCTACCCCTCGGCTAAACTGATATTCCCTAACCATATTGTTCCCTCCCATACCCTTTCTTTCCCAATAATTCCACTCCCTCCGCGAGTTTCTCCCTCCTTTCGGTACACTTACCTACTCATATCTTACTTCTACCTCACTCTCCTCCTCCTCATTTACCAACATGTTTTACATAGGACCTTGTGTAACATTTGTTTACTGATACCAGTCTTATGTAAAACATTATGTTGCATTTATTGTTAATATGTAAAGGGCATTACACCTTTGGTGACCATACACTATATAAGGGCCCGATCATGAGTTTTGGTGGTGCAGCAGTGGGGGTCCACCACCACCACCCCTCTGCACCGCCGAGAGTCACCGCCATCCTCCTGCCAGGTTACAACTTAAAAGTGGCCTGGCGGGTGGTGTAGTGCTCCTGCAAATGTGCCTCTTTCAAAGGTGGCAGTGTCTTTTTGCAATGGGACCGCACAACAAGTTTCCGGCACAGTATTGACTTGAATGTCCATGCTTTACATAAGCTGGTGTGAATGCACACAGGGGGCACATGTTATGCCCCCTGTATGCATCCACAAGCAGATGAAGCATGTGGGCACTGTAGGGCCCCTTTTGTTTCCTTTCCACCACCGTGTACATGGAGTAAGAACTTCCATGACAGTATCGGCGGAGAGGAAACTCGTAATATGCTTGGTGAGACGCTTGGTGAGACTGTGGCAGTCCCACCAAGCATATTGCTGCCTCCTGGCCACCCTACACTGCCAAGGAAAGGCAGTTTCCTGGTGGCAGCGGCAGTTCCAGGGCAATCCGTCCGCCCAACTTGTAATGGGGCAGCCAGACTGCTGGTGCAGCAGTGTCTGGACTGCCACAGCCGTGCCCCACCGAGTCCTGGCGGTCCACAGACTGCAAAGCTCGTAATCAGTGCCTTAATCTGCAAAATAAATAAATTATTTATTTTGCTGATGTGTGGCAGATGTTCATTTCTGTCTGCTCCTAAATGTCTCATTAAGGCTCCTGAATTGGCAATAAAAGAAGAAGAGGTACCCCATTAGTGCCTTGAGAATTCACCACCTATTTTAGAGGTCTGCCATAACAAAGCACCGGTCATTAAGGGGACACTCTCAGAAATGATGTTAGATGTATCTAAATAATGAAGATGACAAAATGAAAATAATTTCCAGTCCACTAGTTCTGGAGTAGTGCCTCACTTAATCTACATCAACAGCTTGGGTCAAAAGTAACTATTGGGATACTGTCTACTGGATGCTTCAGATCAGTTAAGGAAAATTAAGCTCCACCTACGGACGTCAGCTAAAGGAGTCTACATGTATTTATTTATTTATTCATGCATTTTTATTATAGCGCAGACTTTACCCAAAGGTGTCAGAGCACTTCACAACAGAACCAAGTACATTACATGAGGAGAATGTTACAAATGTACATGTTACAGAAGCAAACGAGATACAAGAAAAGGTATAATACAGCAATAGATGGCAGTCACTCAAAAACACAAAAAACACACTAGGATGATGCTTGTACTGGCATAGAATACAAATTTACAATAGCGAAAGAACTTCCTTGGGGGACTTGCAAAGGTGTGTATTAGTTCTGGAAGTGTCTTTGGAAGGGAAGAGATTTGAGTTCAGATTTGAAGGTCCGGGTAGAGGTGGTGGTACGGAGCAGTGGAGGAAGCGAGTTCCAGATTCTCACCGCATTGCCTGAGAAGGATTGAACCATCAATCTTTCCCTTTTGAAAGTGGGGGGCTCCAGCAGTAAATTTTCCGCATTACGAGACGGTCTAGAGCCTCCAGAGATTTTCAGTTTATTCATCAGGTATCAAAGGGAGGAAGTGCGGACCCGCCTCCCCCCCCACCCAGGGATACCCGGGACACGCCACACACACCTACCACCGGTCCATACCCAATCTACCACGAGATTCTCTCGTCTGCCGACCCCGCACTCCCTCTTCCCCCCATGCTTTCCCCATCACCTCCCTCCCTCCCCTACTCTACCTAGTTACGAGACCCCTCCCCTACCCAAGAGCCCTGTTCAAGCCACCCCGTAGGCAGCAAGAGCCCCAGTTAGCGGTTTCAACACAGTTGTTTGTAGTTACATGACATGACAGGGAATACAGGAGGGAGGGGACCGCAGCTCGGACCTCGATAGGAAGGGGCAACCGTCCCCCGACCGAGGCCGAAAATGTAGGCACGACTAGGTCGGCATACATGGGGGCCAGACGGAGCCGACCACTGGGAAGACGAGTCTCTCAAGACACCACGAGAGATATGAGCCACTGACGGACTACAGCACATACACACGCTAACTTCCCTATAGATCCCTAATGTTATGCTGTGCCGTAGTACAAGAACTTATGATAATACTGATGATTATTACTTGTAATGCATTCCATGAAAAAACCCTAATAAAAACATGTCAATTAAAAAAAAAATCAAAGGGAGGAAGTGTGCAATGATTTGTGGGTGATACAGGCAGTCTTTTAGACTGATCTTGCCTCGATGGGAAGCCAATGGAGGGAAGACAAAATGGGTGTGATGTGGTCAATTCTTTCGGCCCCAAATATAAAACAAGCCGCTAAATGGAGAACGGATCTAAGAGGGGAAAGGTGGGATTTGGGGAGGCCAGTAAGAATTGAATTGCAATAATCCAATATAGAGCAAACCAGCGATTGGACCAGGGTTCTAAGGTCTTGCTCTGAAAAGAAGCGTTGAATCCCCCAAAGAAGGCGCAGTTGGTATCGAACATTCTTTGCAATGGAATTGATGTGGGAGAGTAGATTGAGTCTTTTGTCAAGTAAGACAGCAATTGATTTAGTGCTGTCGACAACAATAGGTTTATTGTTAAGTAGATTCAGCTGATCCAACCAAGACTGAACAGGAAGAGGAGATAGTGAGGTAGAGAGGAGGAGGAATTCAGTTTTGGAGGGATTCAGAATGAATTGATGAGCTGACATCCAGTTTTGAATAGAGTAGAGTTGAGGATTGAGATATCGTGTGTGGAAGACACCTTCAGGTAGATTTGAGTGTCATCCGCATAGAGATGGTAGAGGATCCCAGATTTATTTAGGCGATTTCCCAATGGTTCCAAATAGAGATTGAACAAAGTGGGTGCAAGGATAGAGCCTTAAGGGACGCCTTGGCCTACCGCCAATGAAGAGGAAGACTGTTCGATAACTATATAGAACTATAATAAACCACAGCACTGTGTCGTAAGTAAAGTTCTTAATGTGGAGGAGCTTCTCCAATGGAAATCAGCAAATAAAAAGGAAGAAAGAGCAGAAATCATGGAGGAATCCTCATTTCTACAAGTTTCAATGCAACAACTCGAGTAGAAGTCAAGAGACAGCATCAAGGCTATGTGCGAGTTGAGTTTCAAAATGAGAACATTTATTAAATTCAATGAAACATTTGACATTTGTGAAATTTATGACAGTCCATAGCCTTGGTGCCTTTTCTGGTGATGAGGTGGACTGTCTCTCTGGTGGTACATTGTGGTAGATTTTATATGGTGCCTTGAGGTGTTGCAAGGGAGTGTTAAGTTACAAGGAAATTATCATTAGGTGCAAATGTAAACCCAGGTGTTTTTTTCGCTGTTCATCAATGAAATAAGTAATACTGACTGCTAGTTTTCCACTTACAAATCCAAATCTAAGCGGTTTTAATAGGCAATGTCCTTCTCACAACACAAGTTTTCTTGATCCATGGAACAACCTGGTGTATGGTGGATAAGGACAGCAGTTCCCCAACACGGTCATAGACTAGGAATCGTCTGGCTGCTGTAAAAGAGGGGACTGACTGATTCCATGCTTGCGCACTAGCCGTAGAACTTTATGAATAATTAATTCCTGCACTGGGAATCAGTGCGGGTGAGGTAGGATAGATACGTTCACTTTTCTCCAAAGTGAGAATTCTCTATGCTCCTGTGTTTACAATCAACTGAATATAGACAAAGATGGCTAGTGTCTCTGTAGTCAAGAGGCAATTACTCTTGGGGTCAGATTTACAAGAAACTGATGCATCTGTAGAGATGCGTCAGTTTCCCTGCACTTCCATGTGAAACCCTTGTGCCACCATGGATGTGCCATATTTACAATATGGAGCACAATGGGGCAGGGATTGACAGATGAGTCCGAAATTCTGACGCATATATTGGCGTAAAAGTCACGCATTGCCAGGGGTGTGTCGCCAGCATGACATAACTCCAGCAATGCAAGGGGAGACCTATTCCCAATACACTGTGTCACTCCTTATGCCTGCTAGAAGCAGGCGTAGGGTTTTGAAGCAGTGGCGTCCTAGAAGTGGCGCAGTGAAATCTACAAGATTTCACTGCGTCACTTCTATGAGGCTTTCCTACGTGGGAACGCCCACCCTGCATACATTATACCTGACACATGTATATTGTGATGCAGAGTTTTACAAGATAACGCATCTCCCTAGATGCGTTACGTTGTGAATTGGCCGCAACATGGCGCATTGTTTACACAGCAGCTGCACCACAAAAAGTGGTGCAACGGCGGCGCAAAAGTGTCGCAAGGGGCTTGTAAATCTACCCCATAGTATTTAGCGTGTGCGAAAAAGTTAAACATTGGAGTATCTTCTTTAGTACAAGGAGTTGAAAGAAAGTGGATTTCGAAGCTGCTTTAATCAAGGGAATCTTGGTGAATTTAGAATTGATCATGACCCTTAGATTCCTTACTCTCTTGGGTAGCACAGAAGGAGGGTGTTGTGACATTGCTGGACCACAATGGAAACTCTGTAAATGGTTTCAAGATTCAATTTCCATTTCCTTTGGGTGCTAGTATGCTATGGCACATTCACCCATTACAAGTACACAAGCAGGCTTGAAAATCGACTAATGTGGGACCAAAGCATCGACACAACCTAGGTGCTATTGGCATACATGTGAAACTGTATCCGAAAGACTCTACCATTTGTGCCACTGTTGGTACATTGTACAAAGAGAACCATCTTGACGTTTATGCACAGTTGCAGACATTGAAATGAAGAAAGGACTACTATGTGATCCAAGCCTCAGATGTGTTTTCCCACTTTACCATCAGTAGGGCCATTGAAGAGTAGTCGATTGGAAGGGCAATGAGGCCTTGCCTCTGAAGGAAATAAAGGAAGGACGTAAATTTCTGGGAGGATACGGTATGAGAGTAAGGTGTAGGAACTGTTCATGTTGAGGTAGTGCAGTTCGGATATGAATTTGTGAACTGTTGAGGTAATAAGTGTTGCATAACAAATGAGAGGTTAGTAAAACACTTGGGTAGAAGAGAAAAATGCACTACTCACAAGACATCCTGAAGTCTTAAGTTTGGTACGCACTGTACCTTTTGAGACTTTCAAGACAACGAACTAGGTTCACTGCGATATTAGTAATAGATTATGACTTTCTACACAAAAAGCCTGCTGTTCGATTGACTGAGATGCAACGATGCATGCACAGGTTTAAAGGAAGTAAATGTGGCTGGTCACGGGTTCACGCTGTTTTACCGTATTTAGTTCTATTTGAGTTTTCTTGTTTCATTATTGTTGTGTGTATCGTCAGTCTTTTTCCAGTAAGTTTTTTTTTTCAGTGAAATATTACCTTACTGAAAAATACATGTGTAGGTGACATGTAAACAGTGGTTCTGTTTTTCAAGGCCATGCTGTACTCTTAGCATGGACACCCATTGCTATGAGCAGGGACCCTAGACATCTATTGTGCTAGTGATTAATAATAATATCTCTATGTCTAAAATCAAGTTGTCTGCAGAAGGAGATGCATTTTATTCAAGCAGGTTCTCCACCCGAATCTTTGCCTAATAGGAACTGAGTTTGTTTCCTGCTATTATATGAACCAGGTGTCCAAGAACAGCATGGATGCCGTTGAATGAGCAACCAGAGAATTTGTTGGCATGTCAGTCTTTCAACAAAGGTTACATTAAGGAATGAGTAAATGTTGACCACTGTCTCTACTCCTAGAGTAACGGAAACACCCAAAACCCCTGCAGAGTGGGAGGCCCCAATGACATAATGCAAAATCATGCCCCCCCCCCCCATAGAATGTGTAGAGAGGGCCCTCAGTCTCCAGATATTCTTTGGCCTTGGCCTGAATTGGTTCCCCTGAAGGGTTATGGATGCCCCTGGAGTCCTGGGGACATCCCTGCGCCACAGAGGATGCAGGAGCCTGGGTTATGGCCCTGGAGCCTCCAGGCTTCAGTACATGAATGGGGCCGCCTTACTAAATTAAATAAATAATCTGTTTCTGTTTTAGGCAGAGCCTGCATGGCCCATTTCTAGAGTGGGTGGGGAGAAAGTGACTTACACAGAGCACTGCTCATTCGAGAGGGAACAGGTAACACTGGGCTGACTGGGACAGAGGACGACTGCAGCTCAAGCAATAGGAGCAGAGAGTCTGCTGCAGGGGTGGGCTAGAAGTCCCTGCAGGCACTGTTGAAGCTTTCATTGGTGAAGCAGGTGCAGCGGCACCTGGGCCCAGAACCCTAAGGGATCCTTTGAACTCTGATAATTTTTGAATTTACTACATCAACAGCAGTCAGAGGGAAGGCGTTTTCATTGCGTGCACCAGGGCCCACAGCATCTGTGGTGTTGTGCTTCAACACCCAGTCAGGTTTCGGCAGGGGTGCGCACTGTAGTCACCCGGCCAGGTTGCGCAGCATTAAATGACGCCACAAAGGATGTACCTGTTCGGAGCTCTGGCCTCAGTACGCAACTGACGTCATGAGTGCCGGGCTCCCATTTATTGCCTTCAACCAAGTGGTCGCAGGATGGCCACACTGCAGCAAAGAACACAGTGGTCCCACACAGATACCCCTACGCCAGTGGGCAGTCCCGTGTGACACCTGTTGCGTCACAGGGACAGATCTTATGTCAATCAACAGCATATCAACAAAACAGTAGTATCAACAAAATTCACTTGTCCATGGCATACCCAGATATGCCTACATCCTAGAAACACATGTACAAAACAGTACTAAAAAAATACATAAATGTTATCAACATTATCATGTTATCAACATAATAAGGAACAGTCTTACATTAAGTGGTCCTTCAGTCAGCTGGAGGGCTCAGGATTGTTCCTCAGACTATACCGTTGTAATAAAAGAGACACTCTTGTGGTTGGCCACCTTATGATGACCTCCGACTACCACCATTTTAACTGACTTTAGTGTGTTATTTTGCCCTAGCCTTGATGTAGGATGGTCCTCCATATGCTTGCTTCTCTTCTGTCCTGTAATATTGCTGTCTTTCACTGGGTGCTGTCACGGA
The DNA here is from genome assembly GCF_964204655.1 of Triturus cristatus. Taxonomy (NCBI): domain Eukaryota; kingdom Metazoa; phylum Chordata; class Amphibia; order Caudata; family Salamandridae; genus Triturus; species Triturus cristatus. Next base: position 154,174,938 of record NC_140595.1, read on the forward strand.
GTAGAACAGTCTTGCCAAGAGCAGAGGGTGTGAGATGTGAATTGGAGGGTGTGAGAAGGAGAGAGAGGTGTGGAGTGCACTTTTTGGTCTCGAAGTGCAGTGTTGTGGGTGGTGGTGCACACATGTGCTGGGTGTTGTACATTGGTGAGAATTATGAGTTTTTACTATTGGCTTTGGCATGGCCTCATGTCATCTTGCTTTCTGACTTTATCTTGCTTCAAACTTTTCTGTGTGCACAGTGGTGCTTGCACGTTGTGTGGATGAGAATTATAGGTGCTTACTATTGGCTTTGACATGACTTCATGTCATCTTGCTTTCTGACTTTGACTATTGGCTTTGACATGACCTCATGTCTTCTTGTTCTCTGACTTTATCATGCTTCTGCGTGCAAAGCAGTGCCTACGATTCACATTCAAGGTCTTTCTGCTCCTCACTTGTTTTTCGCACCTCACTGACCAGAGTGAACTGGATATTATCTGTGGAATGTTCAACTCTGTCTCGGAGTCAAAATACGGGGGCTTGGCCAGCCACCGTCTTGGCTTTGACGCAGACTGGTAATAAAAAAGACCTGATCTAATATGGGACAATATTTGTGAGCATACCCCAAGCCATATCGTGGCTAAAATATTCAGCTACAGCTATCACAATGCTGTCCACTCTAGGTGCGCCTGTCCATATTTTTAAAAAAGTTGTTCAGTGTCATTCCCCATTATAAAACCAATAACGTGCATTTCACGTGTGCAAAGGTTTGGAGACGCCTCACGGAAACACCATCAAGGGAGCTGCTGATTGGTTCTCACCAGTGTGCTCCGGTTCTCATCATTGGCAACTCCAAACCACAAAGAAATGCTGTGAAAATGTGTCAAAATTTTTTACATGTGTGAAAAAGGTAAAACCCGCACTTGGAACAGTCTCCGCGTGCAGTCCTATTCTGACCCCCTTCTATAGATGCAAAATTACCACGGCCTTTCGCTTCTCCAAGCTAAAAACGAGCTAAACGACCACCGTGCTATCTTTGTGTTACGTGTTGTCTGTGTCATATTTCGCCAGGTATATAATTGAATTGACAGTGCTTAGAGCTGGTTCCCTACCACTTAGGTCTCTCACAGGTAGGTGGTCTAGTGTATGTGAGGAAACATGTCCTGCTTGTGGCCTGCAAGCAGAATCAATCGCCCACTTTCTGTTTGTCTGCCCTGCATTTGCTACCCCAAGACGCGTCTGGTTATCTCCAATGTGTAAAACTCTAGGTACCAGGAGTAGTGCTGTTGCATTAAGAATCTTACGCACAAGCACTTTACCTATCATCTCTATAGCTCTAGCTAAATATTTGAGCTGGGCATGGTTTTTAAGGAATAAAGCCTTTATGTAACCACTGGAAGCACTCATACGAAACCATACAAACGCTGGGACGTGGGTTTTTCCTCCTGTATCATGATATGATCCTTGTTTAATCGACATCCTTTTCTTTTTACTTCTAGATCTAGTTGTTTTTTTATACTTAAATTTTAATTCCGTAGTCTTCTGACTTGTTTAATGCTTTTTAAAACTTTTTAAAGTATTTATTGATGGATTTCAAGTATTTTAATGGGCACTAGATGCCATATTTTGTTTTTTATTTGTGTCTTTTATGATCTTTTAAAATCGAATAAAGACTATGATGATGATGATGATGATGATGATGATGAATTGACAGTGTGGCGAGGACTGACCCCTAGCCCTGAAGAAATTGCTGGAAGTGTGAATGGCAATGAAAAATGTTGGCCTTCCATAAAAATTGATGGTGTGCGACAATATGTCTTGTTTTTAAATTGAGTGGACGCACGGCGGTGATTAAATTGTTGGTTTTACCAGTGAAACCCCGAAACCGGTCCTAGGATGCTTGTTTCCAGTCCAGGGAGGACCTGGCTTGGCAGTTCGGGCTGGACTGTACCCATGAGGCACAGGATCAAGACTGATTTGCATATGGCTGGGTTCAAACTGGAATGGCATGGTGAGCAAAAAACGAGGGGTTTAGGCCCAGATCTCTGTACTGGGGTGAATGTATGACATTGTTCTGCATTCTGTCCATCAACTGTTGATTTTGCATTTTTCACCCCGAGTGGGAAGGGTATGCCCAGACATGGGTCCCGTGCTCTCCATGCCACTGGAATCAAGCTATCCTGGCTGAAGAGGGGTGAAACCCCAAAACCGGTCCTAGGATGCTTGTTTCCAGTCCAGGGAGGACCTGTCTTGGCAGTTCGGGCTGGACTGTACCCATGAGGCACAGGATCAAGACTGATTTGCATATGGCTGGGTTCAAACTGGAATTGCATGGTGAGCAAAAAAACGATGGATTTAGGCCCAGATCTCTGTACTGGGGTGAATGTATGACATTGTTCTGCATTCTGTCCATCAACTGTTGTTTTTGCACGGCTCTTAGTCTTCACCATTCCCTGGTGTCCAACATGTGCCAGTTGTATCACTCAACCGGTTAGAGCTGTACGGATGACCAAATGATGCCCACGGAGAAGGCATCCCGTGGAATCTTCATTCAGCTCCTGGCGAACGTGGTATAGACTCTCCATCGTCCGTCGGGCCTCTTCTGTGAGGGCTTTCCACTCCTGCTTATCAGCGTGCCACCGACCACGCTTCATGATTTGCTTTGCTCATTGAAGACACTCATCACGACTGGTTTCTTCTCCCAGTACCTCCATCGACAGGGGAATAGGACATGACCTGGCGGTGATGCACCTAACATATTCTTCGGTATCATCCGTGTCAGCTTCCTCCTCCGGGGTGGCCGCTCCAGGGTATTGCGACAGATAGTCTGCTGGGTTCAGTGCTCTAGGGTGGTATTCAACACAACAGTTGTACTCCTGCAACTGAAGCATCCATTTTTCGTTGCGAGGAGGTGGTTTGGAAATGGTGCCGGTGAACAAAGTGATAAGAGGCTTGTGATCCGTTGCTACGAGAAACGGATGTCCATATACATATAAGAAAATGGCGACATCCCCAGTGGATGGCTATTGCCCCTTTTTCAATTTGCGAGAAGCTCTGTTCGGTGTCTGTCAGAGACGGACTGACAAATGCCACGGGCTCCAGTCTTCTTCAGCCTGGCTCTTCTGCTACAGAACAGCTCCTAGCCCCTTAGGACTGGCATCGACCTCAATCATAGTCAACTTACGCGGGTCAAAATATGCCAAGGTGGTGTTGAAGGACAGAGCGTATTTGGTTGCCTAGAACTCTGTCTCTTATTTTGGACCCCAGGTCCAGTGGAGGGATCCTTTGGTGAGTTCCCGGAGAGGCTGCATGAGGGTGGTTAGGTCTCAGATAAACCAGCCACAGTAGTTGATCATGCCAACAAAACTCCTCACTTCAGTAACAGTAGTGGGAGCGTGTGCCATTTTAATGTCTTGTACCTTGTCAAGCCTGGCGTAACACCTGATGCAGAGAAGACACATCCAAAGAATTGTAGTTGCCGTTTAAGGAACTCACATTTGTTGCGATGTAATGTGAGTCCAGATTCCTGGATTCGCTGTACTACCTGGGTCAGCCTGGCATTGTTCTCTGTCATGCTGTTGGCGTGGATAAGGATGTCATCACTGACGTTTATTACTCCAGGCAGGTCCATCAGCAGTTCTTGTATCACATTCTGAAACACCTCAGCCACGCTTGATACCCCAAAGTTGAGGCGGGTGTACCTCCTTTGTGAGTCGAGAAGGTGGTGATGTACTAGGACTCCTCGTCTAATACTAGCTGATGGTAGCCGGACCTGAGATCAAGCTTCGAGAACTAGCATGCTCTGCTCAGCCCCCTGATGAGGTCGTCGATCGTGGGGGTGAGGTGTCGTTCCCACTTTATGGCTGCATTTGGCAGCCTCATGTCAACGCAGATCCTCACCTCTCCTGGCTGCTTCGGCTTGCGAGTGACATCGTTGGGGAATACCCATGGTGTGGGTCCCGTTACCTTTTCAATGATTCCAGTGGCTTCAAATTTCGCCAGTTCTTTTTCGACCAACGGCCGCAGGTGGAACGTGATGCGTCTATGGCGTAGGGCTACTGGTTTGACAATGGGGTCCATGTGGAGATGTACTTCTCTCCCTTTTAGCCACCTGATCCCTTCAAAGACGGCTGGGAATTAGGCAAGAATGTGCTGGACCGTTTCCTAGTGGATTCCGTCGGAGAAGGTGATGATCTCCAAGTCTTCTGCTGCTCGGCACCCCAGCAGCATGCCGTGCCACTCCTCCGCAACGTATATCTGCAACTTGGGACTTCGAACCATACAAGATGGTCGTTTTGAACTTTCCTCTCATGGCCAGCGGCCAATCCTGCCCATACGCAAAGACTTCGATGGTCAAGGAGTTCAGCGATGGGGCCTGTTCTAGGTTCTCATATACTTCCATCGAAATGATGTTGGTGGTTGCACCAGTGTCGACAACAGCTGTGACGTTGTGTTCACCGACTTGCACCTGACACTGCGTGAGTCTGCATGAGGCTTGGGAGGTGGCACCTATCATATATGCTGAATGAACCCTGAGTTCCTCCACTTCATCATCATCCATGTCGCTGTTCCCGCTCCTTGCTTCCGGGATTACGTTGACAGTGGTCCTGGGGCCTTGAGCCATGCAAGATTGGCACACTCGTTCAAAATGATTCATCTTGCCACATCCCGCAAACCTTTCTCCACGCGACAGACATTCTGCCGATCCATGGGGGTCTCCGCCACAGTACCCACGTCTCCGGGGATTTACGTTGATCTTCCTGTTTGGTCTGGTAGCTGGGCGGGGGACCACTACGTTGACTTATTTCCTCACCTTCATCATGAATTCCACATTTACTTGCTAAGCCTTTCAGGCGAGCGTGGAAGGTGTCGACAGATTAGTCCGCCTGCTGGCACACTTGATGAAAGACGAAACATTCATAATCTTGGTTCGCCATCGGCTCAAAGTGCACTGAAATGGCGGCTATTAGTGTGAGATGTGTCTTGGGGGCTGGTTCATTTAGTGACTTGACAATCCTGTAGATGTCTTTGCCTCCTAGATGCAATAGCATCGCTCTCTTCTGTTCATTGCTCACATTAGTGGCTTCAAAGAATACAACTAATCGCTCAACCCATTCCTTCCATTTTGGAGCCTGAGCAAAAGGAGGTCCCTCCACCAGGAAAGGCTCTATGGGCAATATAGTGGCCATCCTTTGCGTGCTGTGCACCTTGCGCCCCCTTTTGCAGTTGACTGCAGGGTGTGCTTCTTTGTGTTACGAGCGTCCGGACATGGGCACCCTCAAATACTGTGCCCCAAAGCCCCACAGTGTAGTTGACATCCCTTTTTTTTTTCTGGCATCCCAGATGCAGAGATGGAGGCACCCAACAGCGATGAGACACAGTTGAGTTCAGATGTCTCCATTTTACTTGCACTTATTGTTTTTTTTAAATTTTTTTTTACTTCAGCTTGTTTAAAGCTGCTGGCCCACCACTGACCTGTTCCAGAGCGTAGCCCACATGCCTGATGGTTTCACTGTGGTGTGGAGTGTTTAATTGATACACCCTGGGCTGTGCTTCCTGTAGCGCTCCCCTGTGGCTTGCCGGGGCAGTGCAGTTGGGGCGAACGCGTGTCTTGATGTCTAATTGCCGCCCGATGCACTCTGTGGCACAAGCACTGTGTGCGGTCACGCCGCACCCGCGGCCGCTACTGAGTGAAAGAAAGGTGATAATGGGCCCCCCACCCTCGTTGCCAATGTGGTGTTGTGCTTCAACACCCAGTTAGGTTTCTGCAGGGGTGCACACTGTATTCACCCGGCCTGTTTGCGCAGCATAAATGACGCAACATAGGATATGCCTGTTCGGAGCACCGGCCTCAGTATGCAACTGACATCATGAGTGCCGGGCTCCCATTTATTGCCTTCAACCACGTGGTCGCGGGACCGCCACACTGCAGCAAAGAACACAGGGGTCCCACACAGATATCCCTACGCCAGTGGGCAGTCCCGTGTCGCACCTGTTGCGTCACAGTGACGACACCACAGACATCCTTGCTGCACTGGCACCTGCAGGCCACACAGTGTCTGTATGGGTGGGCACCTACATGTCGTGAGGGGAAATCCTCAGCAATCTGCCATGTGGCCTGTGTCCGTGAAAGATCTTCCTGCAGCCTGCTGAATCAGAGAGTAGAAATTGCCAGTGATGCTAAAGGGATTTTCCTTCCTGAGGAGGTCTCCATCAGCAGCGGCTCCTCATCAGGGGCTAACGGGAGAAGCCTGCCTCCAGTGACCCATCACTTTTCTGCCGCTTACCTCCGCGGTTAAAGATTTAACTGAACAGCCTTCATAAAAACTCGAGTGTCATATGTTCATGAACGCTGTCAGTGTAGGAGGTCATACCTCTCAGCCTCCTCTCCAGGGGGCATATCAACAACAACCGGCGATAATTACCTCTAAGCGCACTTAGCGCTAGGATAATTATCGCCGGCTAGCGTGAATTTTTATCGCTGAGATAGCGTGCTATTAGCAACGCTTATCTCAATAGCGATAAAAATCCACGCTAACAGGCTAACGTGAGATTATCGCTGGAAACCCAGCGATAATCTCACGTTACCTTGTTGATAGGGACAGGCAAACTTAGCCATGATATCCTCCTTCCATAGGATATCATGGCTAAGTCTGAAAAATACCAGACGTAAAAAAGCAGCGTTAACCGCGGTTAGCGCTGCTTTTTTTGTCTCTAACAGGGTTAGCGACATTCTTGATAACAGGACAAATGTCGCTTAGCGACATTTCTCCTATTATTTTACTCTGGAACGCCCCCTTTGCATCTCATTAGAGATGCAAGGGGAAGCGTAGAATAAAAGGGTGCTAACATGCAAATTTGCATGTTAGCACCCTGTTGTTGATAGGGCGCTAGTTTTATCTCTCCTTTTTTGGCTTTTAAAGCCAAAAAAGCAGAGATAAAGCCCTTGTTGATATGCCCCCAGGTAACTGATTACTGGAGGAGGAGAGGGCTGAAGGGGCTGAATCACGATCCATCTACAGAGCATTGTTTCAAAATGAAACACTCTGTAGCTGGATGCCTGCATTTCACACATCAGAGGGGCGTAGTTTAGCTATGGTTGCCTTACACTAGCGCAGTCCATTTTTATTTAGCAGACATACTGCACATGCCTCAGGGAGCACGGTACATCAGTTAAAATGTGGCTGCCGTGGACACATCAGTGCATCCTTGAGGCTAGTGAGGCACCACACAATTTTATAGGGCTGTACTTCCACTCCTACCAGGAAGCCCGGATAGGGCTCCCGGTGGGTCTTCCTCTCAAACCTGAACATGCTGCTCCATCTAGCTTCTCGTTGGTAATCATGGCTTTTAGGTTGTAATGCCCAGTGCTAGATTCCTACTCTGCTGCTGCCCTGGAGCCTCCAAGCTGCCATCTAAGGAAGCCAGGTAAGTAAAAAAAAAGTGTTGTTGCTCAGTGCATGTGTGAGTGTGTGTATGAGTGATTGGCATTGAATGAGATTCAGAGTCTGTGTGAATATATTTGAGAGTGTCGATGAGATTGAAAGAAGTGGGGATCTGAGTTTGATAGAGTATATGAATAAGGGTAAGCTGGTGTGAGGGAGTGGGTGAAGGAGTGTGAGTGTGTGTTATAAGGAGTGAGTGAGAGGGCATTGAAGGGCATCAGGCATGTAGCTTTCAATGGTGCTGCAGGTACAGTTGTACCGTGGTTCAGAGGCATTGAGTGTGAAAGGGCGAGTGTGTGTTTTTTAAGTGAGAGTGAGAACCAGTGAGTATGAGTATAGTTTTGTATGAGTAAATGTGAGTGAGAGAGTGTGAGTTATAATGAGAGAGGAGGGAGAGAGTGATTGAGAGCGGCAGTGCGTATCAGGGAGAGAGTGTTAGTAAGAGTGTGTTTGTTTGTGTGTTTCCTGCTTGTGAGTCTGCCGCTGGCCATGGCATCCTGAGTATGATTCTGGGCCTATGGCGGCACCCGATGTAACATGCTGCCGGCATACTGGAGATAATTCACACCATCAGCAAGTGCACCCATGGCAGGCTGTGACATACTAGAAGTAATTATTGGCATAGCCACTGTGGTAACATGCTGGTGTTTGCATACTGGAGGAAATTCATGGCATGGGGCACCATTGGCAAAATGCTTTCTCTAGGACTGTGGAGGTAATTCTCGGCAGAAGGGAGACCCTGAAATACTGGAAAATATACTTAGACACCTATGGCAAAATGCTGCTGCAGGCATACTGGAGACAATTCTTGGCATGGGGCACCTACTATATGGGTAATTCTCAAGGCAAATTTTTAAAAAATGGGGTGAACTCCTGTCATGTATTATGCCCAACCACTTTTACAGATGACCAGCCACCGCTGGCCTTCACACAGCCCCTTCCCTTCCTTTCCCAATGATGTTTATGTCATCAAGGCTAGGCCGTGTGCATATCTTTGCCCTTACTCTGGCATACCACCACACGAGTACAGGGAGCTGCAACAGATCGCATGTTTCATGACCTCTACCCCTCAGTACTCTCACTTGGTGACACTCGAAGCCACCATTAAGTAGTCCTCCAACCTCTCAGCAGACATTCAACCTCTCCCCAGCACCCACGACTATGACACAGCACAGGTAAAAGTGGCAGAGTGCCATAGGAGCGATAGATGGGTAAATATGCCATTAGAACAGAGAACTGGAAGGTCCAGTTATCTGAAGTGGAAGATAATATTTTAAAGCATTATCTTACTGCTTCTGGAGCTCTTATATCGCCCTATATGAGGAGCAACTCGGTCATCCAATCTTGCTTTTATTTGCATTGTGGGAATTGTAGTCTTGAGGTTACAACTGGAAACCACAAGTACCAGACTGCAAAGTTAGTACCAGGATTGTATGACCAACTCAAATAAGATCTGGGACAGATTGAAAGCACTGCTTCTTGCCTGGATCTCTTAAAATGCATCTTCCTTCATTTGAAACTCCCAGAACATATTTTCAAGTTTTACTTGTTGGAAGGCATGGGAAACACGCACATTTTTCAACTGGCCTCTGGAGGCCGTGTACTGCGAACATAAGGTAAACTTGGAACAGAAGACACGTTTTACAACATAACCAGGGTGAACACGTAAATAAGGCACAACTTTTATCATGAGATGTGTGTGCAGGGAGGCTTATTTTGCGCTGATTGAAACACAGATCATTTTATGCACAATCTACTTTGGTTTGAGAAGTAAAAATGGCAGTTTTTTTAAATGGCTTTCCTGCGCTCCACTGCCACGCAAAAAAAAGGGAATTGTTACTGGATAAATACCATTTTAAATCGGATTTGCTGAGTGTTTGCAGTTCCCTGTCTTAAATCTATGAATGTTTGTAGTATGGGCTTCTGTTAATGTGTTAAAATGTCAAAAGAAGCTAGGTAGTAACGCAGCAGTATGGTTTACATAATTTGCCTGTTACCATCTAATATGCTGTATAATGTATCTTTCCTTGACACGTATTTTAACTTTCTATGCCATCTAATTTAATCATGTGTCTACATAATTTGGTATTTCCTCGTCGCATAATTCAGGTGGCCTGGGCAAAGGTTAGCAGTTGTGTAACTTTTCCTCACAGTACTTGTAGTATGCTATCTCAGTGCTGAGAAATCAGCAGAGGAAGGTCAATGCATCATTGTCCTAACCTCATTGTGCTCTGCTATCCACCCTTGAGAAATCCACTGAGCTCTCACAAAGTATCTCTACTTTGACCTGCACCATGCACTGCTGGTGAAGTACTGGGCAGCAGTGGAGATGTCTCTATGCATCTCTATTCTGATCTGCCTTTGATGCTGCTGTCCCAATGCTAGCAGATCCACCGATCTCTCAAAAAGCCTCTCTGCGCTCACTTGCATTGGGAACCCCTATCCTAGTCATGAGGTACTTACCAAGGACTCCAACTGCATCTCTTTTCTGATCCCTGCCCCGAGACATCGGCACAGCTCAGGGACAGTATCAGAGCCCTTACAATTCACCTCTACGCTGATCTGCACCCTGCATCATAGGCCAGCGATGAGAAATCAAGTGTACTCTCACAATGCATCTCTACTGCCAACGCGGTTCACTGATAGAATATCGACCCCCAAAATATTCCCATACACAAATATCAAGTTATAAATATCGATGTCAAAAATAACAACATCCTATATTTATAATGGTAAGTACAAAATATATAAAAATATCAATGTAAAAAATATATTTGTACAAAATATTGATTTTAATATACGTATACAAATACTATTAAATATATTAAATAATGAAATTAACTTTAAAAAAATTAATTAGATTTAATATACATTTTAACAAATACATTTAATAAAAAAAATGTAAACATACATATATAAAATGAAAAATCAATATATTTTTATTTTAAAACAATTAATAAACTATTAATTAAAATGTATTTTATAATTGTATATATGAAAACGTACAAATAAATATATATGACCGAAAACTCTCTCCACAGTTATAAATATATATATATATCTATATATATATATACAACAATAACATAAAATCTAATAAAAAAACATTATATTATAAATTAAAACATTAAACTATTTCAAAGTCTTTAAACTTACATTTTCCACTTCAGTGAGTGCAACAGTAGGGAAAGTGTTGGATAGCGGAGGGGTAAAAATGAATATTCCCACTCCAGTGAGTGCAAAAGTAGGGAAAGTGTACGATAGCGGAGAGGTAAAAATTACTATTCCAACTACAGTGAGTGCAACGGTAGGGAAAGTGTTGAATAGCGGAGGAATAAAAATGACTATTCCCACTCCAGTGAGTGCAACAGTAGGGACATTTTTGGATAGCCGTGGGGTAAAATTGAATATTTCCACCCCAGTGAGTGCAACAGTAAGGAAAGTGTTGGATAGCGGAGGGGTAGAAAATACTATTCCCACTCCACTTAGTGCAACACTAGGGAAAGTGTTGGTAGCGGAGGGGTAAAAAAAACTATTCCCACGCCAGTTAGTGCAACAATAGGAAAATTGTTGGATGGCGGAGGGGTAAAAGTTAATATTCCCACTCCAGTCAGTTCAAAATTAAAAGCAAACAAAACATCACCGACACAAAATATTAAAAATAAAATGAAAATGAAAAATATATAAAAATTTTAAAAAATATAAAAAATAGAAGCATAGTATAATGTTAAATAGATATAACAAATACCTAGAAATATTATATTAAATACATTTAAAAATAATTTCCAAACAAATAACTATTTTTAATTAGAAATAATTTATAAACAAAAACATAAATTGTTTCATAAATGTAATATTTTTTTATTTCCTACCCTATAACACCGCACAATTCACAACATACATCTAAATTTTTAAAAAATGTACCTCCATAATTAACATAGTTAACTATCAATTAAAGAAATATTGTTAATTAAAAAAACAAAATTTAACAGATAAAAGTTAATTTACTCCCCAAATGTCACCCCTATAAAATCAAAAACATAAAAAATGACCCTAATTAATTATCAATTGATGAATTTAATAATAATGGTCATCTAATTATTAATTAATTAAACATAAATTACTTTCCACCCTGTACCCCAAAAAACCCCACAACCCAAACCTAAAATTCATTACACAATTTCCATAAATAATAAAATAATATTAATATCAATGAACAACTACCTAATAATTAATTCAAAATAAATTACTTCACACCCTTTACTACTTTAAACCCCGCAACTCACATCTAAAATTAATGACACAATTGCCATTTTTAAGTAATTAATCAGCATTAATTAACAAATAATTATTAATTAACAATAAATTACTTCCCACCCTTTACCCCGTAAACCCCACAACTACCTCATAAAAAAATGACGCAATTCACATAATTATTTAACAAATAATACATTAATATTAATTAACAACCCATTATTGATTACTTAATAATAAATTACTTCCTACAATTAGCACTATAAAAATCTATATTAAATATTAATACATTTTAAAAAATCATTAATTTATATGATAATTAAATTACTTCCCACCCTTTACCCCTATAAACCTCACAACCAGCTCCTAAACAAATAACACAATTACCATAATTAATGACCAATTAATTAATTAATATTGCTTAACAACCAATTAATTATTAATGAATTACTTCCCACAATTAACACTATAAAATGCAAATTAAATAAATATTACTAAATAAAAAATACTCATTAATTTATTATAATCAAATTACTTCCCACCCTACTCCCCTATAAACCTACAACCCGGTATGGAACTAAAAGCAAAATGTAATTAAAATAAAATTGATATCTACTAATAATTTACACACATATATTAAAAAACAAAAACAATACTTATACAAAATAGATCACATACATTTAAAATACTTTCTAAAATACATAACACTAATTACAGAATCAATATTTTAAATAACTTTATTTTTGAAAATGATATTCATGACTTTGATATTTTTAAAAACGATATTTCTTACCTTAAAATCGATATTCTTAACCACGATATTCATGCTGTCGATAATTCTGTGTCACGATATTTACAACTCTATATAAGTCGACATTTCCAACTCGATATTCTATCTGCATACCATTCCCAATCTCCGAACTCCACCAAGCTACCACCTGACTTCTCTGTTCTATCTTGCCCAATGCACTGTTATGCCAGTACTGACACACTTATTATTATTATTATTAAAAAATGTTATAGAGCGCGTAGTCACCCTGAGGTATCCCAGCGCTATCGTAAAATCCCACTGATTTGGCTTGTCCCTCTAATGGATACCTCAATGCAAATACATGTCAGACATCACTCACAATGTAGCTCTGTTCAGACCTGCACTGTGTATACCTAGTCCACCACAGATACTGAAATTGTGCTCTTAAAATGCACCTTTAGTTTGAGCTTTGTATTTAATACCTGTAGTGCTAAATCTACAGACCTTTCATGAAGCACCACTCGCCTCACTTCCACAATGTTATATTATACATGTTGATACACTATGTCATGTATAGGTACGTATACAGTGCAAAACTAACTGGGAAGCAACAGAGCACTGAAAAAACCCCAAGTAAGAATCCATGGGTTCAGTTCAAAGATGTTTGTTGAGCTAGGAAGTGAAATAACTAGTGGGGTTGAAGGAAGAAAGATGCCTTGAAGAGGTGAGTCTTCAGAGTCTTCCTGAATTTAAAGACATTTAGAGCATGTTTGATGTCAGCGAGGATGTTGATCCATAAATGGGGGCATAGAGAGGGTCTTCTTCCTGTACCTTTGCCTCCTAGCACATTTACAGCCCACTCTGGCATGCCATGGTTTCTGGTTAGGTGCAATCTACATAAAGTGCATAGTTTCCTGACCTTGTAAGCCATGGTGACGTTTCTAATGACCTTTTCGATGATGCAGATGATCTTGAAGATGATTCAGTTCTTCAGGGGGAGCCAATGATGGCCCTTCAGAGTAGGAATGATGCAGTCATACTTCCAAATGCCGTTTACGAGATGCAGCACAGTGTATAGGATGTTTTTAAAGTATTCCAGAGTGGAGTAGTGTAGTGTAGACCATGGAGCACAAAACTACCTTGATATAAGTATAAGAACTAGAGAGTGCACTGTTGTACTGTGGTTTGTTTCAGGAAATAAGGATGTTTTTTCTTTTAGGACAGATAGGGTTGGAACAAAGCTATCTTTGTTTTCTTAGCGTCATGTTCCTTAAAGGTGAGTTTCATGTTGAAAATGATCTGGAGTGATTTGGCACTGGCAGTCATAGTGAGTGATTCAGAATAGGTTTATGTCAGTAACCCACAGTTGCTTCTGTGGATGTTTGGAGCTAATAAGGGATAGGAGAAACTCTGTCTTTATTGGGGTGAGCTTTTGCTAGGTGACTGCCATCTATGTGTTTATTAGTTTGACACACATTCTGAGATGCTGATTGTCATTAACAGAGTTGGGTGTCGTCAAATTATTGAAGGATCTGGATGTGCCTCTCAGTGACTAGGGATGCAAATAGTTCCATGAAGAGGGTGAAGATGATGGGAGAGAGAATGGATTCTTGAGGTAGTCCACATAAAGTTTATCATGTGGCTCATAGCTGTATCACAGTTGGAGGGGTAGGAGGTGAACCACCGCTGGATTGAGTTGGAAAAGTTCATGCGAAGTTCCAAGGTTTTATTTAGTGCAAGATGGTGGACACTTTTTAAGACTGTCAAGAGGGAGGTGGAGCAGAATCAGGAGGCATTGTCTATTTTTATTTCTAGTGAGGAAGACGTGATGAAAAAGTAGCTTCCTCCATGCATCATTGCGGTCTGAAGTCACATAACCAGTCCTCTAGAAAACTGCTCTTGTTGATCTATTCCAGAAGTAACGTGGCAACTTATTTCATGGTGATCTTTCCTAAGAAACAGAGGGGCTGATTACGATGGCATTGTGGTAGTGACTGGGACCGTCCGCAATACATGCGGCGGTTCCGCACACCACAATAGGATGCGACCGCCACCATGGCGGTCGCATCTTGCATTCTTAACATTGCGGCGGGTGCTGCTAACAGCAGCACTCGCCACAATGTTGAAAATGCATGTTGAGCATTTCTGTACACTATGTGGCAGGGACCACACGGTGCCTGCCCCTTAGTGCACTGAAATGTAGGGGGTACCATGGGTACCCCGAGTGCACATGCACCCCTCCCATTGGGGGCCTGCAACGGGCACCCGAACGGGATCTCCACCAGCCTCTTCATGATGGTGTCGCTGTCATGGAAAGGCTGGCTCACAGCCTGCATCATAATATGGTGGACGGTGCTACCATTTTATGCATGCAGACCGCTCCACGCAGAAATCGGTCTGAATGCCTGTGGCGGTTCCATGGTGGATGGTCTTTCCATCTGCCAAAGTCGCTGTCTTGATCCCCCCAGAAAATCGCGGTCTGATGGCAGAAGGACCGTCACTGCATGGCTGGCGCTATCGTAATAAGCCCCATAGTTGGGTTAATTACAAGAAGTAGGCTAGATCATTGTGGCTGAAAGTCAGTTTCTTTATTAGTGGCAGGATATGTCCTGCCTTGAGGGCATTTAGAGAGATTGAATGGCTTCTGATTTATTGACATTGCCTCCATCCTTGGGGCTCTGTTTTTCGGAGATATATAAAGCTAAGACAACTCACCTACATCTCAACTTCTATCATGCACTAGTACAAGAGCGCTGAAACATAAACAGAACTCTTATAATGTGCCTGCACCTGGATTGCAGTAGGTACTGGTATCTCGGTATTGACACAGTCAATATACTCCTAAAAAGCATCTCTTTCTGATCTAAGGTGTGCACTCCCATTTTAGTACTGTACTGAAGTGCACGCTCTCACAGCACTGTAAAATAAATATCCCTCAAAGCCTTTCATGGTGATGTGGATGCATATCTCTCCGGTGGGATAGTTCAGGGGTTCTGCACATCTACAAAGATCTAGATACACTTCAGCTCAAAATGCAGGAGAGTAACATAAATTAGTAATAACAATCCTTGATATTTCTTGCTTCAATTTAATTTAGTTAAAATTGATATTTAAGTGTTTTCCATTTTCTCTATCATGGAGAATGTATAATAAATCATTGTAGAAACACCACTAATAGAATTCCTGCACCCCTAGTAAAGCATGGACAACGTTTTATGCATTTTAATAAGAGCTGAAGCTAAGCTATTAACCTGACTCATCAAGTTGGACACATGCTGAAGGCATGTAGGTGTGCCCTCTAGGTAACCGGCTCACATCCAAATAAAAAATAAGAGAGATCAGGGGTTGAACTCATGCTGCAGAGATCTGTTGGAAACCTTCAGGTCACAGATTCTAATCCATGTAAGATAGTGTGATGGTCAAAAAACCTACTCCTTAGATCTGTATGTGATGTATTCTTCGAGGCATGATGATTTTCAAACCCAGTAGTATAGAACAAGGGGTTATACATCTATTAATAAGTTCCTAATTAGAAATGTGAAATGCAGACTGACCACCTGAACCCTTCATTCTCTCAAGGTTCAAAAATAGTATATTTAGCACTTTTTATAAAATCAAATTGTAATTTCTTACCCAAAATATCCTCTTTTAAACTTCCTGTATTTGGAGGGTAAAAACGGAGAGATATTTAGCCTGCATCCCATACAGAACTTCTGCCCCTCCTTCCGTCTCCGACAACAAATGTGTCTTGTCTTAAAGCAGTAATAGATATAAGAGAGGAATGTTTGTCTTAATATGGAGGGACAAATTGTGAGAATCATGGAGAATGTTTAAAGCAGGTGGTGAACACATTCTCACTGTGATTGTTTAATCTTTAAGAGGGGAAAATGAGCAAATCCGTTTCCAACATTTTGAAGACTCTCAGGTGACAGAAGATGACAGACACTGATGTAGAGTTTGGTGGATGGGCTACTCCTACACAAACTTGAAGGATATCCCAGCCATACTAAAAGTGCCATAGGATATTATGCACTTCTAAAATGGCTGATGGGATATCTGCTATGTTTGTGGTGGAGTGACCCACCTACCAAACTCACATCAGGCCCTAATAAGAAAGGGTTAGATAATAACAGGGGGCCTACCTACATGCCATGCAGGGGGGCCCCACAGCTTCTGTAATGCTACTCCGGGTACTACTCTCTGGGACAGAATTGTGGGACCTTGGGAACACCAAAGCCATGAGGTGAGTGAAGATTTCTTTCTTGTGCAAACCAGCCGGAGAACCAAGGTCTAATCGTACGGTTGTGATTTGCTTGAATGTGGATGTTTATCAAATCTAGAAAAAGGCAAGGATAAGACTATTTATGTTTTGGGTTATATGTTGGTTAATCAGCATTTAAGGGTCTTTAAACCTGCTTTGACTAGGGTTTGCCCGAAAGTGAGCTGATAGTAAAATCTCTAGATTTTATGTCTCTTGGTCTTCATCTGAAATACCCTGAACCCCACAACAGTAGAGGAGCTGCGGAGAATCATTGAATCTGCTCTATGGCATTAAAGCCCTTATTGGCAATAGATTTACACCGAACCACTGTCCCTTTTCTTGTATTGTTGGACCTGGCCCTTTTGGCAGGTTTCCCCGCAATAATTTTGCCTTTTTGCCTCCTATTTATCGTACCTGTTTTGTTGGCTTTAGGACTCCGCTGGTCACTGCTGAAGTGCCTATGCACTCTGTGTAAATTGTGATTCTGATTGGTTATCTATGATTGGCATATTTGATTTACTAGTAAGTAGTTAGTAAAGTGCACTGAGTGTGCCAGGTCCTCTAAATCTAATGCTACTAATGGGCCTGCAGCACTGATTTTGCCACCCTCACCAGTAGCCTTTTCAAATGTGTCCCAGACCTGCCACTGCAGTGTCTGCGCATGCAGTTTTCAATGGCCATATTGACCTGGCAAGTGCATCCACTTGCCAGGCCCTAACCTTCACTTTTCTTACACATAAATCACCCCTAAGCTAGGCTCCAGGTACCCCCATGGGCAGGGTGCATCGTATGTGAAAGGTAGGACATGTAGTGGTGTGTTTTACATGTCCTGATAGTGAAATACTGTGCATTTCATTTTTTTTACAATTGCAAGGACTAGCTCTCCCATAGGCTATCATTGGAGCTCCTTTGTAACATTTTACAAGTGTAACTTTCAATTGAGAACAGTTAGAGATTTGTAGTTTAGGCTATCTGAACCCAGAATTTAAGAACACACCTTTTTAGTAAAGTGGTTTTTAAACTGTGTGTTTGACAATGCCACTTTTAGAAAGTAGGCATTTTCTTATTTAATCATACTGTGTGCCTCTGCCTGCTTGTGGATTCACCACCTAGTTTTAGATTGACAAGGGTTGCTTGTGCATTCACTCCAGACACTCACACAAAGGCAACTGAGGTGTCCCCTGCATATGCTGATGAGTCATCCTGGGCTAGAGTGGTGGGAGGTATTGTCACTGACAGTTGAATAGGCTGTGGCTACCCTGCACAATGCTGTGCCCACCCCCTGTAGTGTGGCTGGACCAGTTAGGACAGAACTGCTTTTACTGAGCAATAGAGACTTACTGAACAAAGACTTCAAAGGGAAAAGGGGTATAAGTATTAGGCCTTAAATCCCAGAACTTTAGAACACTTCTGGATCAAGAGGACACTGCAAAGAAGAAGAGCTGTCAGGAGGAATACTGCCCATTTGCTGTGTGCTGCTTTGCTGGGTTGGCCTGCAGTTGCTCCTACTGCCTGTGGGCAGTGGAAAGGACTGAACTTTTACTTTGCTTTATCCTGCTTGAGAAGATTCTCCAAGGGTTGAAGTAGAGCTTGCCTCCTGTTAAGAAGGCTTAAGGACACAAAAGACTTCCTGCAACTCTGCTGGTGCTGGTGGACTCTGTCATCTGTGAGTCCTACCCTTGCCTGGGTGACTCCCTCCAGTCAAAGGCCTTAAGAAGTGGGTTCTGCAGCTGATCTCTGGAAGAATCAGTGCGAAGCAATGCAAAGCTTCACAAACCCTCTTGGAACTGACGTTGTACGACGCAAAGCCTCACCGAGTCCCGCAGCAGAGCTGACAGCTCCTCAGAACGGACTCCGAATGACAAGAAGCTTTGCTGAGTCCTGCCTCATAGCTGACAGTTCATCAGAACCAACGCTGGATGACGCAAAGCCACGCCACACAGCCCCCAGTACTGACAATGCAAAGCCTCGCAAAGTGATGCATTACCTCCGATGCACAACGCATCACACCTGTGCACCAAGCTTTCCCGGCGCATCACCCACAGACCAGAACCGTCTTGGAATCGATGCATCACTAACTCCTACAGTCCAGATTTGATGCATCACTTCTGCGTGCTGCAGAACTGTTGCATCGCCTCCCAAAGGACTCAGGAACTGACGCATTGCTGCGGTTTCCGACGTTTCCCTCCTCTGCTGCTATTTTGCCTTGTGGATTTTTACGTACATTGTGTAAAAGTCACGCATCCATAGATATCTTTGGACCGAGTTGCTTGAAAATTTTTTAAAGTCATATTGTAAGTTGTGTATGTTGGATTTTTGCTGTTTTGGTCTTGTTTTATTTAGCTAAAGATACTTTCTTTTTCTAAACTCGTATGGTGTCAATGTGTAGTGTTTTCACTGTATTACTGTGTGAGTTTTGTACAAATGCTTTAGACATTTCCTCTAAGATAGGCCTCACTGCTTGTGCCAAGATACCAAGGGGTTCAGCAGGGGTTATCCTGGGTGTGTATGCCCCTTATCCTAACTAGAAGGAAGGGTTCCTACTTGGAAAGGGTGCATACTGTGCCAACTAGAGACTCCCATTTCTAACAAATTTGTTTCAAATTTACTTATGTTAAGTATGCGTTGTATTCCCTGCTTTTCTAAAACACACTAATAGTTTATTGATTCAGTGGTTTTACAGAAAACTGGAATACTAATGAATAAAACAAAATATTGTCATCCTTCTTTTTTTTCCAACCATAATAATAATCATCATCTAATTTTCATAACATATTAGAATGTTATGATATTTATTAAGGGGTTCTGGATTCCTTAAATATCACCGACTGGTCACTACAGCCTGGCAATGGCTTAACATATACACAGGGAAGTGCAATGTAGAGTAGTCCATAGCTTTGTTTAAAAGTTCAGATCTCATTACCACAAAAACGACTTTAATATAACTATTACTGGGGTCTAGGTCCACTGAAATCAGTACTCCTGGCTGTGGCCTTAAAATATCTATGGAAAGACAGAAGGGCAGAGAGCGAGGGAAAGAAAAACAGAGACAGACAGAAAGGGAAAGGAAGAGTGAGGGTCAAGGAAAGATTGGGACAAATAGGCACAAGCAGGCAGAGGGTAGCATAGAGAAACAGATTAAGGGGGAAAAGAAAGAGGGAGAGAAAGAAAGAACAAAAGTTAGAGAGAGTTAGATAGCAGCGAAATGCATGAATATCGCTGGAAATCCAGCGATAGTCACGCATTAACACCAGTGGGGACTTAACCTGAAGATCCACCTCCCATTGGATAAACAGGTAAGTCATTTTTAGCAGGCGTTAGGTTATAGCGATAATCGCGCTTGGCGCGATTTTTTTAATCGCTTTGCCTGCCTTGCTAATAGGCGATAGCTGTGTTAGCGACTGCTTTCAGTAGCTAACAGTTTGGGTACACCCACTTTGCATGTCATTAGCAATAAATATCGCTGACTTGCAAAGCGGGCCCCAAACCGGTCGCTATCGCCGAAAAGCTGTCGCTAACTGCTGTTAGCGACAGCCTGCTGATAGGGCGATAGAAATATCGCCGCTTTAACGGCAAAAAGTGCCGCTAAAGCGGCGATATGGCCCTTGCTAATATGCCCCCATGATGGGTATAAAGAAAAAGAGTAGAGAAAGGAAAAAAGATAGAAAGATAAGGAGAGAAACAGAAAGGCAGGGAGTGACAGAGTAATAACACACGTTGGGAAACGAAAGAGACAGAGGGATTCCTGAAAGACAGATAAACAGATATGGAAGAGCAGCAAAAAGACGAGGAGAGACAGAGTTAAGATGTAGAGGCTGATGCAATCAATCATAAGACACCAAGTCACACACTTCTGCTTATCTGTGGTGACTGGTGTAATGTGCATGCTTCCACTTGTGCCTTACGATTCGTCAAAGATGTCACGTATTTAAGGCATTCAGTTGCTTCTCTCCCTAATTATCATGTGATGCCTTGCCACTTTTTCCATGAGCAGTTATTGTTTACTCTTGGGAGCAATTCAGTGTAAGTACATGAACGTACTGAAAAACCTTTGGATTAAGGCCCATATTTAGCATCACAATTACCCTGAAGGCAACATAATGCTAAAAGAACGAGAACGCCTGAGGACTTTAAATTGGTTGAGCTTGAACAGGAGGGACCTGGGTAGGGAGTTCTCATTCATCATTAGTTGTTGAGCTTCACAGAGTGTACTCTGGCTTGTGATTGAAGGGAAAACAGTCAAAACACCAGCACAGTTTTGATTGACTGCAGTGTTGTGGTTGACCCACATTTCTGCCTGCTGGCAGTGGGTCCTTGCTGTCTGTTCACTGGTTGAGTCAGTGTCATGGCCCAGGCCTGAAGTACCAGAAGACTACACGACTCTTCTTCTGTGGGCAGATCAGTGCTGGTGAATGGACTCTTCATCACTACAGTGATGGTGGCGTCTCATGCTGTACACGTAGTGTGTCTAAAGATTATTTTGTATCCTACATTTGTGCTACACCAAGGGCGTGTGTGTGTGGGGGGGGGTGCATTTTTTTGACACACTATGGGCACAGGTACAGTCCCTGCAGTGGTAGTAAATCCTGATAAAAACGCAGACAGCAACCATCGGGCTAGGTGGACTGGTCCCCATAGTGCACTTAAATGTTTGTGAGTGTGTGCATCAAAAAACCAAGAGGCAGCTACATTTGCTTTGGTCCACTGTGTAACCCACCCCAGTATCAAGGCT
Organism: Triturus cristatus; assembly: GCF_964204655.1. Taxonomy (NCBI): domain Eukaryota; kingdom Metazoa; phylum Chordata; class Amphibia; order Caudata; family Salamandridae; genus Triturus; species Triturus cristatus. Next base: position 154,196,360 of record NC_140595.1, read on the forward strand.
TATGTTGAGTTGGAATACTAAATACAAACTCCTTTGGGGTCTATGGTTGGTCCCGACATATATAGGTAGGAAATGGTTCATATGTATGTGTGTTGTATTGTGTGTTAGTGCACAGCGCACCTGGTCGTCAGCTGTTCCCGGCTAGTCCTCAGCTGCTCCTGTAGCCCGGCATCGACTACCAAATGATGGTGCCTTTAATGTGACGGAATGCTTCTCCGGTGCTGGGTGCAGTAGCCCATTCGACAGCAAGCACAGTTGAGGCATGTCTGAAGCGACTTAGATGGACTAGGGTGCAGAAATCACTGCCATGCTCTCAACACAATTCATTGAAGGGTTTTGAGAACGAGAGAACATGGATGCTTTCATCAGAGGATCTAATCAGTCTTAAAATTCTTAAAAGGACTCTGGGGGTTGTCATATTTAAATACCATTCTCTGAAAACGTTGTCTCTCTCTGTACTTATAGACGTTTCTGCATTTATGGAATCTGGATTGGCCCTGAACTTAGTCATGCACCAACCCATTGTGCACTTACTTAACCATTTAGGTTCACTGATAAAAATATTGATGCTGAAAACATCTATGTAAAAAATATTGAGAGAAAAATATAGAACACAAAAATATCGACTCCCATACCTACGCAGGTAAGTACAAAAATATTGGATTTTATCGATTTAAATATATATATAAAATAAAATAATAGATAATAAATATATTAAATATTCATATTAATTTTAACATTATAAATTAAATTTAATATAAATGTTAACAAAATATAACAAATATACTTAATTCAAAAAATAAACACACAAACATAATATTTTATACATATATGTGTGTGACGCAGAAGGATTTCCGAGGAATTTCACCCAGTGAGGTGAGAAAGGGAAGGGAGACAATTGTCAATGAGAACATCTGGAAACAACATTTTGCATACAAAATTGATACTTCTTTAGATAATTCTAACCTAATTGCCAAAAGTTTTACTAGCAATAATATTGAATTAATTGGAACTCGAGAACTTGAATTTGAATTCAAAAGTAGGAAAGCCCTTTGCAAACTCTTTGTGGCAAAAAGGGGACCTTCTGTCCTTGGGTGGAATAATCAAGCTGATTTAGGAATCATTCTTAATCCAAACAGCTCTAACACAGTCATGTCAATTGAAGATAACAATGAATTTAACAATAACTTACTCAAAGAATACCCAGAAGTCTTCTCTGGAGAAGTAGGTCTACTCAACAGTTTCCAACATAAAACTGAATTAAAAGACAATGTGTCACCAGATGTACATAAAGTAAGAGACTTACCGTTATCAATCAGAAATGATGTTCCGACTGAACTCAATAGACTAGTCACCAATGGGATCATCGAGAAAGTTGAATCTGCTGAGTGGGTCTCTCCATTGGTCGTTGTAAAACGTCCCAATGGAAAAATCTGCCTCTGCATTGATCTTAGAGACCTTAATAACAATAAACTTGTTGACCAATTTCCACTGCCACGTATAAATGAAATTTTTATTGCGACCAAGGATATGAAACTTTTTTCCATCATAGATCTAAAATCTGCTTACCACCAGGTACCTTTGCATGCTGATAGTAAAAAGTACACAACCTTCATCACACCGTTTGGTTGCTATCGCTTCACTCGGGTACCTTTTGGTTTAGCTTCCGCCGCACCGCTTTTTCAAAGGATAATGTCAACTATCCTTGAGGGCGCTGTTGGTATTAACTTCTTCCAAGATGATATCCTAGTCATGGGAAGTAACAAAACGGAGCACGACGCACGTTTAAAGCAGGTGTTTGGAATTTTGAAACAAAATGGATTGACTGTTGAATTAGACAAATGTAAATTTTCGCAAACCAATGTTGTTTATTTAGGTCATTGCATCAGTCAGCATGGTATAAAATTCAAAAAGGTCTTGTCGAAGCCATTCTTCAAGCACCTTGTCCCACCAGCAAGGATGAGGTAAGAGCATTCCTCGGTTTAACGGAATACTATTGGAAATTCATTCAGAACTTTTCAGAAAAGATGTACCACATTCGGCAATTACTCAAAAACAAAGTGAAATTCATGTGGTCCCAAATGTGCCAGAATGCGTTTGATCACATTAAAAAAGAAATATGTGGTGCACCTTTTCTTAAGGGTTTTGACCCCGAAGCTCAGATCTTCATTACAACAGATGCCAGCAACAAAGGGCTTGGGGCTGTTCTTTCACAATAGGACTCCGACAACAATGAAAGGGTAGTAGCCTTTGTGTCTCGATCACTGACCTCTGCAGAAGAAAGGTATTCAGTGATAGAGCGTGAAATGCTTGCATGCTCATGGGCTCTTAATTACTTTAGAGTGTATGTCTGGGGTTATAATGTTCGCCTACGAACAGATCACAAGCCCCTCATCAAAAATAATTCAGCGGCTGGCTTACAAAACCCTTCTCCCAGGCTAAGCAAAATGTGTGTCAAATTGCTGGACTACAGTTATGCAGTGGAATATTGGCCTGGCGTTAAGAACAAAGTTGCAGACTTTCTAAGTAGATTACCTTTACCCATTGAAGAGGTCACTGAAGATCAGGATGACATTGAAAAAGTAGCCCTACTTTTTTATGTTGATTTTGATGGAATTACAAGATCTGAATGGGAAAAACACATGCAGGAAGATCTCACTCTTCAAAACGTCTGTAAATACATTAATAGCCAGTGGCCAGATAAAAAACATCTTGACAAAGACGTCAGAATTGTTTGGGAACAAAGAAATGAATTACGTTTTGAGAATTATATCCTATATTGGATTGGAAAAGCTGTTCCCCCTGACTCACTCAAAAAGAACATTTTAAAACCTTGCCACATAGGTCACCTTGGAGTATCAAAGGCCAAACTAAGAGTCAAAAACAACTATTGGTGGCCTGGGGTTGATAAACAGATTGAAGTCCTAATCAGGGAATGTGTGAATTGCAACGACTCTGACAAAAGTCTGAAGGTTTCTAGGGTTCCCCTAAATCCTATTGTATCCCCGAGCATACCGTGGGAAAGAATTGGTTTGGACATAACTGGGTCTATTGAAGGTCATGATGGTGAAATCAAATACATTTTGGTGTTCATGGATCATTTTTCAAAATGGCCGGAGAACAAAATTGTTTCATGTGCTGATAGCACCTGCGTCATTTCATTTTTGAACAAACTTTTCATGAATGAGGGGTTACCAAAGAGCACCCTAACTGACAATGGACCCCAATTCTCCTCTGAAGCATTCAAATCATTCCTTTAAAAGAATTGTATTACTCACAACACCACCTTGCTTGATCATCCTGTAGGAAATGGCCTTGTTGAACGCTTCAATAGATTCTTAAAAGACAACATACAACTGTCCAGAAATAGCATTCATAATTGGGCTTACAGAATCACACCCAGTGCCAGTACTAATGAATCTCCATTTGTCCTCATGAGGAGTAGACAACCCATCAGCAGAGACTTAGGGTGGATGTCAGCATCAAAACAAATTGAATGCTCGCCCGAAACCATCCGACGCAAAATCGAAAAGGCACAATTGTGTTATAAAGAATGGTATGACAACAAACATGGTGTCAAGGATCATTTGTTTAAAGTTGGTGATCTGGTTAAAGTCCGTCAAGAAAGGAAGGTCAGGAAAGGTGATAGTAGATTCACCACACCCCTTCGCATCTGCAAATTGCACAATAACGCGGTTAAACTCAGTGATGGCAAAGTGTGGCATGTGAATAGACTAGCTAAATGCAGCACAGTTGGCAAACAAATTAGTCAACAACATGTATGCAGAAGTAATAATGATCTATGGGTTGATTATGATGAATCAGAAAATGCACAGAGATTTATGAATACTTGTGATGAAATGCGTTCAAGTAACACAGACTCAAATGTTGATGACGTCCCATCTTCTACTGAGCCAACTGATCATCACACACCTGACCTCAGTGATGAAATTGATTCACACTCTGATTCGGTTGCTGTGGGTGACAGTCATGGTATCACAGGATGATTTGGTAGACTCATCAACAAACCAAAAAAACTCAACAATTTGGTATCTGACTAACATGCACCTGTTTTTAAAGTTTTAAGAGAGGAAGATGTGTTGTAATCACAGTTACTGCCGCGTGCCATGACTATGGCACGCCACAATAACTGACTTGTGACTCACCTGCATGAGAGCAGGTATTATGTGTTCATACCATCCCTCTTCATTTGTTCCCCCAACACTCCACATTCCACTGTACACCGTTATTGCTGTTATCTTATGGTTTACTTGACAGTTGCTGTCCTGCTGTTGTGCTGTGTAGACGTGTAAGGGGCTGTAACAATAAACCTTCATTTTACGAACTCCTGCGAACCAGCTTCGTTATTACAATTTACAGGTTGACAGACCTTCACTATCTCGGTGCTGGAGCCTACAGCGGCTCTGTCTCTGCTCCAATGGCCTGACAGATCATGGGTATCAGAGTTTTGGCTCTTCTTCTGCCCACCGAATTTAGAAGGGCAGTTGTATAGCCAGTTTTCACTGTCTGTCACAGATGGCCAAAACCTGGCAGTAAGGGATAGTGAAAACATTTAAATGACCCCCACAACATGGTAGACAACTCCATTGGTGTGGGAGCCGTTAGTTTATGATTCTTCTTCTTAAAAAAACCACACTTCCACTTTGGGGGTTTATTTTTGAAAAACCAAAAACATGTTTAAAGTCCGACTAACATCCATTAATTTGAAGGTACCATTAGTCAAACATTTAACACATTAACGGGAACCATCATGATGACGGTTTCTGCCAATGACTAGAGATGTCCACAGGTCTGGCGGACATCTCTAAATGTGGAAGATGGGTTCTTCATCAAGGTGACAGAGTATTTTACTCCGTTGCCCTGGTAGAGGACAACCTATACCCCTCACTGTAAATTGGGCCCTTAGTGTTAATTGCTCAAATTGTCCTTTTCTGCCTCAGTCATTCAGTCTCAGTTACTCTTAGTCCCATTCAGTCATCCTTGGTCTGCCTCAGTCACTCTCAAGCAACTCAGTCCCAGTCACTCTCAGTATTGGTCACAGTTTTAACATTGGTCACTTCCTCTCAATCTGAGTCTCTCAGTCTCTGACACTTTTTCTCAGTCTCTTTCAGGCAGTCACTTTGAATCTCGGCCATTCTTCCTTGGTCAGTCTTAGTCAATTTCTCAAGAACGTTTGATAATCATCGCAAAATTAGCTTAACGCAACTCTGCACTTCGCAGTCTATCACGACAAAATAACACCGTGTTAACGTTGTATTCCCAACCCGGCAGCATCATGCGATAGTCACACGATAACGCGCCAAAAGTCCACACAAAAATTAACGTGATGCCGAAAAAATGTGAAACAAGAACATGAAAAAATTTGCGATGCCCCAAATCGCGATACAAAAATCAGCGACAACCACCGTCAGGCCGGCAATTCCCACGCGGGAAAATGCACTATAAAAGCAACAAAAAAAACACACCTAAACCAAAATAAACTGTGTAGCACAATGGACGCACCCGGACCAAGTGCAGAGGATGACTCAAACCCCACATGCCCCACGGAGGACCAGCCAGGAACCCTGTGTTCGGGGAAGGGCAAGGAGAAGGGAGAAGAGGAAGAGGAAGACGGGGTTCAGTCTGCAGGAAAACCGGATCATCGTCCCAGAGGTGATAGAACACTACCAACAACTGTTTGTCACCGCCACTGTGTCATTGGCACACAGTGATGCGGCCATTACACCTCCGCACCCTGATGTGTCAGTGGCACACAGTGACGCAGCCATAACACCACCACACACACCTGACACACCGTACACAGAAGACATATCAGAGGACTAAGATGTGGATGGTAATGACTGTGTGAGAAAGGAGGTTGTAGCATTCGTCCCTGCCACATGGCCTGTTCCTGCCTGGTTCAGCCCTCTGCATCATGCCCTGGAACACCACCTTCCACTGTCCCCCGAAACACTCTGCGACATTCACCTGGACCCCGACATGAACTGCCATATGTGCTCTGGTTACCAATGACCCAGCAATCATGCTGTGGCTTGAACTCTTCCTCTTCCAAGTAACATGTCATTCCCCAAAGGACTCTGGTTGGCCCTCCACTGGGCAACCATGTAATAACGGCTTTGCATGGCCATGTACTGCTCCATCTCTGACAATCCACAGAATGTGAATAAAACATTCCAAATCACACAGATATGTCATGTCATTGTTCAATCAAGTATAACAGTATGGATGAATGTAGGGAGATTGATTGCACAAAAAGGTACTCACAGGGAAATGACATCAATGTGCATGTTTGACCCTGACCTACATGGCCAATTAAATGACTGTGAGGGTGTGAACTAGCTGTGGCCTCATTGCTCATGAACAACAATCTCGCAAACCCCCAACGTAGCCCCACATCCATGTATTAAATAGGGCTGTGTGTAAAAAGGTCAAATACGGTAGCAGCCCTGAAGTAGTGTCCCCCATCACATGTGACAACAGAACATCTCTTTGCATACCTACTCACACTCAACTGTGTGGACACAGCCTGTTTTGATTGACCACATTGATCCACATGACAAGAAGTTGGACACCATACTTACATTGCTGAAGACACGTAAGAGCACAGGTCTACCAGTAACAGTCCCAAACACAATGTCTGGCTCACAGAGGTGGAGCCGTCAATGGGGACTCACCCCCAAGTGAAATGCGTCAGCCAGTCCCTCCCTGTGTACGTACAATGCTCATTGAGGCAGACGATTTGTCACTCTAATCAACACTCATCACAGTTGAACACTAGCGAAGTTGCGTAGACATTTTTAGCATGTGTGTGTCAGTACGGGCAGGAGAAGGGCCACAACATGCAGACCAATGCTTCAGACACTAACAGGCAGCATAGGAACATGTAGAGGTGCAAGAATTGGGGAGGCAAACATTAACACCAATCATTAAAGATGGCAACATTCTCAGCCCAACTTGCCTAGCTGGACTAGTCATGTGATATTTGGCGTCTGCTCATTGCCCCCTGTCAGGGGACACGACTCACAACCCATGGGATTGGCATAGTGCTGTACCACCGGACTGCCCCGACTGTCTGCTCTGCTGACAGTGAGCAGGTGAAAGGGACCAACAAGGTCACATGTAGCACTACATTGTCATGTGTGTACTCTCCCTCCAGCAGTATGTCAGATTTAGGAACGTTGCCGAATGACGCTGTGCAGCTCCGCCCATGGGACTGCCTCACCTTGCACAGGTGTGTGTCAACATGCGTAGGTGCACGCACATCCATTCTGAGCCCAGGCGAATGCAAACATGTCCACTGTTGTGGTGATATATGTGACCATTCCTGCAAGATGCAACAAGGTGTTGGGACCTGTGCTCTTGGTTACAATCAGTTCAACGAAGTTCAACGAACACGAGGGAGAGCCAATCCATTAACTGGTCTGGACAGATGTGCTCCGTCCACGCCGTTTCACCAATCCGAAACACAGCCCAATAGGGGAGCGCCTTGATGTGGCCACTGCACACGAGGACTTGTGCAATCTCTGATGCACAACTGCCAGCACAAGCGCCAAATATCAAGGCATCTCATGCACGGGTATCACTGTTACACTCCTGTTTGTGGTCCAACAGGGGGCGCACACAGTAGTCATAATCCAGTTCAGCTACCGTTGTGTTGGATAGGCAGACATCCATGGGCCACTCGAATGTGCATGATCGACAGTGGAACCAGGGTTGGATGCAGGTGACATACGCAAGATGGAAGCTCAGTCGGTAACTGATGTACAACACTGCCAGTGGCAGGGCTCCCAACAAATGCAGCATACGTGCACGATACTGTTCCACATGACAGGGGTTGTGCATGTGCCCGGGATGGCCTGCCATTGCGTTGGTGGGTCTCGTGGAACCGACAATCTTCTGACCTGCGGCAGGTATGTGAAGGATATGCCACAGCTCGGAGCAATGAGTCATATGTGTGTGCAACGTTTGGAAGAATGGGTTGTTGTGTACGTAAGTGTCAAGGGCATCCCATGCAGGGGTACCTCAAGCAGGGACTTTTGTGTGTGGGGTGTGGATACGTTAGACTTTCATTAGCGCAGTTTGAGGTGTGAGAGTCGTCATCATCTGCCATGGTATCTCTCTCAAGGGGTGCCAGGCGCATTCAAGATCAAGGTCGGCGGTGCAGATGTCCTTCCGCCTTATGTTTTCAGACAAAGGAGCTTTCATCCCTAATGTTTGTCTGACTACTGCTTGCATTTTGGAAATGTGATGTGGCTTTAGCGCTGCAATTGAGGCCAGGCCTTAGGCTTATGGTGCACCAATAGCGATACACACTCACCAGTTGGCATGTATGAGCCAATAGCCCGAGCGGCCTTGCGCTCCTTGTACAATCTCTCTCCCTCTCTCTTTCTCTCTCTCTCCCTCTCTCTTTCTCTCGCTCCCTCTCTCTCTCCTTCTCTCTCTCCCTCTCTCTCCGCCTCTCTCTCTCTCTCTCTCTCTCCCTCTCTCTCTCCCTCTCTCTCTCTCTCTCTCCCTCTCTCTCTCTCCCTCTCCCTCTCTCTCTCTGTCCTTTGATGAGCTCATGACACACCTTCTTATCTTGAATTTTGTCTTCCAGGCTGTGGCCTACAGATTGACCCGTGAAGACCCGCTATGACTCTTCCGAATAGTTGTTTTGAGATATATTTGAATTAAGTTTTTTGTTTGGAATTTCAATGATGAATGAATGATTCTCCATTTTCTGACCACACATGAATGTTAATTGTTGTAATTGTGCGGCATCAGGCAAATTGTTTTGTTCAGGATTTCGTAATGTTGATGTGCAGTATCTTTGTCCAGGGTGGGGGGTGCTGCCCGGGGTAGAGGCCCGGGAGGGGGGGCCTGTGGGTGGTGGTGGTGGGTTTTGTGGCCCTCTTAGCTGCATGATCAGTAGCTTCGTGGAATCTGTTGTTCTTCAGGTGTGGCTCTGGGCTGGGCTCCCTTTTATGGGGCAGGTTGTCGTCCGACTTTACACCATGTAAGAGCAGGTGTTAAATCCCTGCTGCTACCGCGCCTTATCGCATGTTTTGTGATCTTATTGCCGATCTGGCTGGTCTTTGAGAATGTTGTGAAGTGGTGTTGTTGCGGCTTTTTGCACGGGAACCCCTGCTCTTCATCTCATTAGCGTTAGTTGCCGGTGTAATCTGTGGCGATGTTTTATGCAGCTGCTATCGCAGGTAAACTGGTGATATCGGCTGTTAGCACAGGCTTGTGAATGGGGCGATGAATTTATCACCACTTTGGCTGCGATGACATGCCAATCACTCAGCGATAAGTCCTTGAGAATATGCCCCTTAGTCTTTTAAAATCACTATGTTTAATTCTTTAGTTTCTGTGTGCCAATAACTCTCTGTCAGTCACTCAGCCACTCCCATTGTCAATCACTTTCAGTCTCTCTCACTCCCAGTACCTATGTCTCTCTCAATCTCAATCTCAGCCTGTCTCAGTCATTTTCCTCAATTCTCAGTCACTGTTTGTTACCCTCATTCATAACAAAACTAAGTTCCAGTCTCAATAACTACATGCCAGTCCTTCTCAGCCATTCTCAGCCTCAGCCCATCTCAGTGATTAAGCCTCAGTCAGTCACAGAATTCACAGTCTCAATCATTCAGTCCACGTTTGAATCTCACCCTCATCTAGTCATAGTTCTGGAACCACATTCACTCTCATTGACTTAGTCTCTGCACTCTCAGTTATTTTCTGTCACTCTATCAGTGTCAGACACTCTGAGTTTATGTTAGTCACTGTCATTCGCTTTCAGTTAGCCTCAGCTTCAGCTGCCGTCAGTCGTTATCCATCAGTTAGAGTCTGTCACAGTCACTGTCAGTCTTAGTGACTGTCAGCCTTGCTCAGTCCCTGTTGATTGCAGTTCATTCTCAATATGACACTCTCAGTTGCTTTCTCTCACTCAATCTCAGGTACTCTCCATCAATGTCAGTCTTTCTCAGTGACTGTAATTACAAGTGACCCGTAATTCCTGATGAGTGCCTGTAAACAGGCCCATCGGTGATTATGCAGCCTACATAGTACTGTGGATCGCTGATGTTTCCTCATAAAGCATGAAGATGCTGAATTGTTCATGGAAAATATTGAGTGGGAATGAGGAATTACCAGGGGAACCAAACCAAGAATGACTAACTCCCTCAGTAGTACCTAATGAGATTTTCAAGGTTCAACCTAAATCCCTAAAAATTCCAGGAGTTTAATGAGATCCCAGGAATTCTTAATCCCATGCATGCAGAATTAGCATAACCCTACCGCAAATACCCTAGGGCACTCACAATGAGGCCCTAAGTCTCAGTCAATATCAGTTATTCTCTCTCTTGTCACTTTCAGCCCCTTTTGGCCTTTGTCAACGTGAGTCACCATCAGCCATTATCAGCCACTCAATCAAAGTCACTGATAATCTCAGTCACCTTCAATCTTTCTGCCTATCTCAGTCACTCAGTCTAACCTCCTTTCAATCAATCAGGGGTGTGTGGAGCGCAGCTACTCACCCACGAGGGCCACAAGGCGCTGGGGGGGAGGCTCGGCTCGGTTGAATACTGGGGTCATCCAAGAGCCAGGTCTTGAGGTCCTTCCTGAACTGGAGCAGTGTAGGGCTTTGCCCGAGGTGGAGAGGGAGGTCATTCCAGGTTTTGGCTGCGAGACAGGAGAAGGACTTTCCTCCCGTTCTAGTCTTGTAGATGCATGGGATGGTGACCAGAGAGAGGTCAGCTGATCGGAGGTTTCTCTTGGGTGCGTGGAAGGAGAGGTGTTTGTTTAGGTATGCAGGTCCGATGTTGTGGCGCGCCTTGTATGTGTGAGTGAGGAGCTTGAAGGTTATTCTTCTTTCAATAGGGATGCAGTGGAGATCGCGGAGGTGTTTGGTGATGTGGTTGTGACAGGGATGTGTAGGATCAGTCTGGCTGCGGCTGTCTGGACGGTCTGGAGCTTGGGAAGGAGTTTCTTGTTGATTCCGGTGTAGAGAGCGTTGCCATAGTCCAGACTCCTGCTGATGAGGGCATGTGTCACCATTTTTCTGGATTCGGTGGGATCCATCTGAACATTTGTTGGAGTATGTGGAGGGTGTTGAAGCAGGCTGAGGATATGGCATTGATCTGGCGGTTCATCGTGAGCGATCAGTTCTAGTATGATACCGAGGTTTTGTGCATGGTCTGTTGGTTAGGGGGGTTTCTAGGGGCAGGGGGCCACCAGGTGTCATCCCATGCAGAGGGGGTGGAGCCAAGGATGTCGACTTCTGTTTTCTTGGAGTCGAGTTTCAGGCAGCTCTTCTTCATCCAGGTGGCAACGGCTTACATCCCTTCTTGGAAGTTGTGCCTGGTGATGTTAGGTTCTTTGGTGAGGGAGTGGATGAGTTGAGTGTCGTTGGCATAGGAGACGATGTTGGGCCCATGGTTTCTGATGATGGTTGTGAGGGGGGCTATGTGGATGTTGAAGAGGGTGGGACTGAGGGCAGATCCCTTGGGCACTCCACATCTGGTCTCTGTTGGTTCCAAGAAGTAGGGTGGGAGTCTGATTCGCTGAGTTCTGACTGTGAGAAATGAGCATACTCAGTCCAGGGCTTTTTCACAGATACCAGCATTGTGCAGTCTGATGGCAAGTATGCAGTGGAAGACAGCGTCAAAAGCAGCTGAGAATTCCAGGAGGATCAGGGCTACCGTTTGGCCCTGGTCGAGGAGGGAGCGGATGTCGTCGGTGGTGGCGAGTAGGGCATTCTCTGTGCTGTGGTTGCTGCGGAATCCGAATTGGTAGATGCCCAGGACGTTGTTGGCTTCGGTTAAGTTTGCTAGCTGGGTGTTGACATCCTTTTCGATTACCTTGGCTGCGAATGGAAGTAGGGAGATGGGCTTGAAGTTCTTGAGCTCTGTTGAGTCTGTGGACGGTTTCTTCAGGAGGGGGTTGACTTTGGCAGGTTTCTAGTCATCGGGAAATGTGGCGGTTTCGAGGGAGCAGTTGATTGTCCGGCATAGTGCGGGTGCGATAGCCGTGGTGGCTCTGTAGAAGATGTGGGGAAGGCAGGGGTCTGAAGGGTGCTCCAGAGTGGATGCTCTTCATGGTCTTCAAGGTCTCTTCTTTTGTGAGTGGGGTCCAAGTGAGCAGGGTCTGTTGAGTGGCATCCCTGGGGGTGGGGGTGGGGGCGGAGCGATGCAGAGGTCTTGGTTGTCGAAGTGTCTTAATCTTGAGGCGAAAAAAGGTGCTGAGTCTGTTGCAGAGGTCTTGGGAGGGTTGGACATTTGTTCTTGCGCTGCTGGTTTTTGCAAATTCCTTGATGACGGAGAAGAGTTCTTTGGAGTTGTGGGCATTGGTGCAGCTTCTGTCTTGGATTAAGTTCATCTTTGTGGATTTTATGACTTGGTGGTGTGCTGTGGTGGCTGTTCTGTAGGCAGTGTGTGTTTCTAGGGTTTTGTTGTTCCTCCATGTCTTTTCGAGTCGTCTGCAGGAGTGCTTGGATTCTTGGAGTGTAGGGGTGAACCAGCTTGATTTCTTGCTGTGTCGTTCTGTAGATTTCTTGAGGGGGGCATGTGTGTCGACGCAGTTCGTGATCCAGTGGTGAAGGTTGCTTGCCGCGGTGTTAGCGTCTGTGTCGTTGGAGGTGGAGTGCTGGTGAGGGAGGAGGTGAGCTCTTCTTTGTTGACTTTGTTTCAGCTTCTGCGGGGGTAGCGATGGCGGTAGGTGTGCTTGTGTACAGTGGGTTTTCTGAAGGAGAAGTGGATGCAGTGGTGGTCAGTCTAAAGGAGTTCTGTGGTGTGGCTGTAGGAAAGGCTGTTTCCTTCTGCGAAGACAGGGTCAAGTGTGTGTCCCATCGTGTGTGTGGGGGCGGTGACGAGTTGCTTCAGTCCTATGTTGGCGAGGTTCTCTGGGAGTGTGGTGGTGTTGGGGTCATTGTGGTTGTCCAGTTCGAAGTTTAGGTCGACGAGTGGGGTGCGATGTGGTCGGTGATGGTGTCGGTGAAAGGAGCGTGGGATTCCTCTCTCTGCCTTGGACTCACTCTTCTTTCTCTCTTCTCCCTCTCTCCCATTCTTGCTCTCTTCTATATCATATGCTCTGCATTCTGTCTTTGTTTAATTTTTTTTTATTGATTTCCAGATAAGGAAGAACATAAACATGGCACATTACTGTTGACACTTCCTTTGGGCGGACCCAGTCTCCATTATTGAAACATACATCTGTACATTAATCTAAGAAGTCCACGTTTCCTGCAGAGTCCCTCTAGCTTTGTCCCCTTTTGCTGAATCCTACATTTTTGTGGTTTTAAACTCTGTGCATATACCCTGATAACAGGTCAGGTGGTAAAGAGTTTGTGCTCCCCTTTAAACATGTTTTACTCGTCATATTCTAATTAGTATAGTTAACTTGCCTGTAAGTCCCTGATTCAAAGTATACTGAATGCCTGTAAGTTAAATATCAATAGTGTCTGTAGCACCTATTGTGCTATGCACTACTGTAACAGTGTAAAATGTGAAGTCAGGTCTACCATTGTAGCCTGATTGACTGTAGCAGAGTAAGAACTGCCAATATGACATGTCAAAATAAACCCTTTTGACAGGTCAAAACTTAGCTTTAATATTAAGTCACTGTAGAAAGTATAGAATAAAAATCCTAAACCTGTATCTCAAGAATGGGACTAGCTATAAAAATAATGGAACAATGTTTTAATATTTATAAAAAATTCAATGCAATGGTGAAGTCGGATTTGTAATAAATGTTAAGGAAAAAAACTTTTAGTAAGTTAACTTTTACCTGCCTAAAGTTCCTGTAGGCGAGGCAAAATTTGCACTTGCTCTCCCATTTCTACCAGCCAGTAATCGGCATTTGACTAGATATAAAAAAGGTGCAAGGTGCCTCCCAGGAGCAGTCGGTTGACCTGAATGGGCAGAGATGTGTCCTCTGAATCTGAGGGAATGTGCAGAGAGGGGCTGTCAGCCTCCTTTTTGAATTTCAAATTCTGTTTGACAGGTCTGCTGGGTTTACAGATACCACTGATGGTGCAGTTGAAAGGAAAAGAATCAGGATGTGAAAACAATTATTGTGTATTTGCTGTCCAGGTGCTGAAAACCCTACTTTTGTCTACCAGAATTTTGTTTCTAGATTTGTAATGACTGCCCCACACTGGATTTTAGTGCTAGATGTGGGAGAACAGAAGGATTACCATAGTACACTCCCCACATACACACCCAGCCCTCGAAGCCCACGCTTAGTGTAGCTGAAAACTTTCATCATCTTGAATCAGGAATGATTCCAACCCACTAGCTCTTGTCAGGTATAAATATGTCACCTCCAGATACCCACTTTGGAACAGTCATGGGCTTGAGGAAGAATAGAAAACAACTGGACCCACTGTCTGTAACTGGAGAATGCCCCCGTAGGATTGGACCTGCTCTCTCTTGTACCCAGGACAAAGAAGTCGACTCCAAGGATCATAAGGCTGACTTCTGTTAAAGCTACTAGCACATAACAGACTACAAGAGGGTTTTTCCTATAGCTGCCTAGATGATCAGTGCCAACTGTACCAGGACTGGGCCCTGCCTAACACCCTGTGAGTCTCTATGTGCCTCCCCTAAGGTTCTGTGGGGCTTTAGAAGTGTACTGTGGTGGTGGATCAGGACTTAAAGGGCTAAACTCAGAAGGTAAAATCTTTGAATAGGACAAGCCTTGCTGGTGGATCTGACCCACGCTCTGTCGAAGTCAGCATCAAATTGTGTTTAGGTCTCAGTCTACCGTGACAATTGACTATCATGAGCACTTTATGCTTTTTGGCTCTGTTCCCGAAATCATTTTGTGTATTAAATTTTACTCAATTTTTCTGCTTCCCTTTGGGATTGTTATTGTTTTGCATTTCAACTTTATTACTATTTGGTACCGCATAAATACTACAGCTACGAGGAGCTTGATCTCAGGTTAATTTAGAAATTTTGTGAGTTCACCCTGACAGAGGGTTGTGATTATTCCTTGGTGTGGGTGGTCTCCAACCCGAAAATGATGACCCATTTGCTTACATTGCTGTTTAGTGGTGTGATCCAGGACTTGTATTTTTCAGTACTACATAGTGATGTTAAGTTAAAATCGAAAATCCCTTTTGAAATTTTACATTAAATTTGACTTTATATTTTTTAATTGACTTCTGATTTTTATGTCATTTTTGATTTTTCTAAATTTGATTCCTACCCTCCAGTTTGACACATATGATTTTTGAAAGCATGGAAGTGGGTGTGAGCATAATTGAGAGCCTCAGCATGACAGACCTGAGGAGGGTGTGCAAAGGGAGAGGACTAAGGCTACCAGATTCACTTCAAAACTTAGGAGGAAGGTTGCATGCAAGTCTACTACACAGAAGCAAGTGGATGAGGAAGAGGTGGAGTAAATAGACAATGAAGTGCAAGATGACATGACAGAGGCTCCAATGCCAGATGATGACATTCCTCAAAGAGCAGCATCACTTACTTTGTTCAGAGCAGGGAGCGGTGTGTCATTCCAAGGTTTGTCCTCTTCAGTGTTGGATGACAAGCAGTTGGGGAGGGCCTGGAAATTGGGGCAGATGACCTTTGGCCTTGCGGAGAAAAAGTTGGTGCTGGCTGCTGAAGAGAAGAACGTATCCTGGGCTGCTAAGGAGGAAAAGACAGCCCTGATTGTTGCAGACAAAAAAACTGCAGTGACTTTGGCCATGGAGGAAAGAAGTTAACACTGGCATTGGAGGAGAAGAAGGGCTTACAAGCCCACAAGAGAAACCAGTGCAAGAGGAACTCTAGGTCCCAAAGGGCAACTGAGTTCAGTTAATATGGTTGCTGTAATATTAAAGTGCCTCAGTTAGGTAAAAGAGTCCGCAAAGTCCTGGTGCCTAGCCATGTGGTGGGGATGACATGCATAAGTGGTTTTCTGCATATGAGGTGGTCCTATGTATGCACAGAGTCCTAGAGAAGGATTTGAAGGCTAGTCTGCAGAAGCCCATGCCCATTGTGGAGATGGATGCCTTATTGGCCCTTGAAGGAACTGACCAGATGAGATAAGCTTTCATAAATAAAGCCCCCATTGCGACGCTTGGCCTGACCCTATGAGACATATTGCATGATGTTCAGGGATAGCCAGAAACAGTCGTCCCAGTTGTGGGTACATTTTATTGATTCTTCCAGTGAGTCATTGGGCAGTTTAGTGAAAGGCAGCAAAGTAAACAAATATGATTGGCTGTACAATTTGGTTATGAAGGACTATATTTTAAGTAATTGTTTTACAGAGTTGAACAAGAACCTGATTAGTACCAATCTCACTGTGCCCATTAAGCATGGGAAAGAAGATGACCTTTGGATCAGCACCATAATGTCCAAAAAGGTACCTGGGAGTGACCACAGGAAAGGAGGTTCTGATTTGACTCACCAAAGGAAAGGGGAAGGCCATGATAATACAGACAAGGTGCCCAATCAGCCCCGAAAGAGTTTGGAGGGAAAGGATTCCCATTCCCCTTTAGATCAGAGGAGTCGAGGTTGTGATGGGCAGAAGCCAAGGGTACCTTTTCATCCTCCCAGGTGTTATGACTGTCTCCAGGCAGAACACAAGTAAGGACACTATGTGTGTCCCAGGAGGCTACCTACTGGTGGGCACTTCATTGCCCTAGGGGGAGGTTATTCACAGAAAGAGAGAGCATAGACTATGTCCTACTTTCCTTTAGTTGAAAGGTGGAACCCGAAGGTAAGCTGCTGATCCCAGAGGGTAGTAGGAATTACTTCCAGGAGCCATAGTGAATGGGATCCCTGCTTTGAATGATGTCACTGCTCTGTGAGATACCTGTACAAGCCACGCCACGGATGGTGGTAGCAAGGCTTGTTTCCTCAAAACAATATCCATGAGGACAGGACTGTAGGGTGACCCAGGTCCATGGGCAGGACTCTTTCCACCCTATGGCATAGCATCCTTAGAATGGGAGGGAGTACTTGCCTAGAGAAGGGTCATTGTCTGCTCCAGATGCTCATTGTCTGCATCCTCGACAATAAGCTCCCACTGGTCAGAAAAGAGACGGGAGGTTTGGTCGTCGAGGGCACCCAAAACAAAGGTATGTAGGAGTACTGTCCCTAAATAGAGGGTACGGTGGCCCAGAAGAAGAGTAAGTGGTAGGAGGTGAGTTCCATTTACAGTGAGAGGACCAGTGGGTCAGAGGTTGCCTGCTTTGAGAGAGGAGCACCCCAAGGCTGACCCTGGTGTAGCCACTTCTGACAGGGATGTTACCTATGCTGTCACACAGACAGAGAGCAGGAGACCTGCACCAAGCACACCCTTGCATGACAAAGAGTCCCACGACGGGAAGTGACCCCAACCAAAGGCCCCACCTGACAGTGGATGGCCAAGGGACCTAAAGGACTAAAGTCAGAAGGTAAAATATTTGACAATGACCAAACTGGTTGGTGTATTTGACCTGTTCTCTATCACATTCAATGCTAAATTGCACCTCGGTCCTGTTATACCACAAACCTTGACCATCATTGGCACTTTGTGCTTTGTGGTGCTTTAAAAATGTATGACTCTGGTTCCCATTATTGAATTTTTGACAGTTTGGTGTAATTGTATATATTTCATTTTACTCTATTTCTCTATTTCAGATTAGGATTTTTATTCTTCATTCCAACTATATTACTGTCTTGGTACTGCATAAATACTTTGCACATTGCTTTGAGTTAATTCTGTCTGCTCTGTGCCATAGCTACCAGGAGGTTGAGCTCAGGTCAATTGAGTGATTTTGAAGGTTCACCATGACAGGGGTTATGATTCTTTCTCGAGGTGGATAGTCACCCACTCCAAATAATATCCCAAATGAATTTATTATTACATTTCGATCTTCTGGTCTCAGGCTCTCACTTAGTTTGTCTTGGAATAATCAATAAAATCAACAGCATCAGTTCTATGTTTTGTGAAAAATCTGACGGCTCCCCTTGCGTATTTATACCGCTCTCTCTGCTAACATATACCGATCCATGTTCCAACACTAGTCCCTAAAACTTGATGTCTGTGTCCTCAACTTGAACTTTGTCTCATTAGTGAGGAAAACCAAGACAAATACTGCCATGAGTTTCAATGGTAGCTTATAGCTACTGACCAATGATTTTTGTCAATACCTTACACTAACTAATTTTTGGTTCCTGATGTCTAAGGGGACAGGTGCCATCTATGTGAAATGTTACAATATCTCAATTTCAACCTCCAACCAGTTCACGTCTCTGTGTTTCATCTGTAATCTGCTAGACCACCAGTCTTTACATTGGGATAATACTGGATGTGAAAAGGCATTATAAATAGGAACTTTTACAGATCTCAAACCACCCATTTATGTGTTCTCTATACCATAAGTATGTAAGAAATTGAGATACTACAAGGGTAATGGGCTTGGAACCTAAGGCAGTGTGATAATTGCTGATATCTCCAGAAGTCTTTCGTACTGAGTTCGAAAGTGGTTTGGGCTTCTGCAAATGTTCTTGGTTTCCAATCCAAATCTTTTGATTTTATGGGCTTTAACCGGATAACCTCCCATGCACGAGGCCGTGAAAGAAGGGAATTCATCTATGAATTGTCCAGTTTCTTCCAAAGTGATGTCTCCTTGGTCATCTCTGGGGCCAGATTGGGCAGAGCAATACCAGAAAGAAAGTGGCCCTCTTCCTGCTGGGTCCCAAGGCACTCAGGTGTATGCGATCTTTTATGGCAGGAACTAAAGACCAACAATAGATCTACCCAAGGTGCATTGCCCTGTTTGTTCTGGATAGCTTGGATCATGTGGGATACCCACTGCTGCTGCACCAAAGAAACCAGCAGGTGGTCCTCCTTTACACCTCAATTGTAATGTCTCTGCTTAAAGCAGGATAACGCCCTTCCTGCTTTAGAAATGTTTAGCCCATTGAGCTCGA
The DNA here is from genome assembly GCF_964204655.1 of Triturus cristatus. Taxonomy (NCBI): domain Eukaryota; kingdom Metazoa; phylum Chordata; class Amphibia; order Caudata; family Salamandridae; genus Triturus; species Triturus cristatus. Next base: position 154,215,283 of record NC_140595.1, read on the forward strand.
AACTCTTTTTCAAAAGCTACCTGAGTTTTTCTTGCATGTGTGTCTTGTAGTATTGTATTGTTCTAGTGCTTTCTGGTTAATGAATGCATGTTCTTCATGAATTCAGAATCTTGCTTCAGATCCTCTATTATACACGCCTTACCTGCTCCCCATAGTATATGAGATTAGATCAATGAGCATCGATTCTACTCTAAGCGTGTAATAAACAAACCTGTACCTTATGTTTTGCAAACAGGAGTATAAATCTGGAAGAATTAAAGTGCCATTAACCCCAGGGGTGTGATAATATGCTGAATGCAAGACGTGTATGTACCATGCTACGGTTCAAAGTGTGTTTCATAAAAATATCTACAACCGTGACAGGGTGTAAATGTGAGGCAGTCATTGAATAAAAATCTATGCTGGTGCATGTACCCTGTGTGAAGGAGATAAATATCTATACTTGAATGCTGGGATGAGTCAATCACACTGGATTCTGATAGTATGTGATCTGTCATCAGACCAGTAACAATCAAAGAGAGATTCTTTCTGTGCTGTTTGGGTTATCTTTCCACTCTTCTTTTATGATAGAAAATAGAAAGTTTCCTAAAATATCCCTCACCCACCAAGTGGGAGCGGGCCAGCTATTTTCCACTGGCAAAGGAGTAGCTTTGAGGAAAGTCTGACTATAAGCATCCCTTCCCCTGTCTGACCATTTGAGGCCCTATTATGGAATAACATATATCTAAAAAGAAAAGACTACCGATTGGTTGTTGTATTGTGTATATATTTTCGTGGCATATATTAAGGAAAATCACTTTGAGTCGGTACTAGGGATCATTTTTGTGGTCCTGACGAAAAGCCTTGGGGTAATGGCTTGAGAACATGTAGACCCTAAAATGCATACACATATATGTATGCCTTTCAAATGTACCCCTTTTTAACCATACCAGCAAGAGGTCTGAATAAAACATTTGTTCCTACTTAGCCAGGCATTTTAACTTTAGATAAGACCCTCCCACTCTTACACCACCCAACACTTCATAGTAAATGACAACAAGTGCTCCCACATTGATGTTGGTGGCAGCACGCCCGTTGTGCTGCGGGAAGGGAAGAACCCTCTGATGATGCATGGATAAGAGTTATTTTACGAAAACCTTCTGTTTTCTGTCCAAGAAGAGTGGAAAGATAGTCCAAACAACACGGATGGACTCTCTTTGATTGTTAAAATACGCACAGGAGGCTGAGTACTTTGTTTCTTGACCTCTGTCTCCCCCAATCTTGATTTATATTCTGTCATCAGACCAGGTCATCATGTCTGTCTCTGTGAACTGTTGTCATGATTTGGTCAGATTTAGCCATCTACATTATCTCTTCTTTGGTCTCCTCCCTTACCCTAGCTCTCATTACATCGCTCTTTCCACTCTCTCCACATCGTCCTCCAACCTCTCTGTACCTCTTAGTCCTCTATCTATCCACCTCACTCACCTCCCTCTCTTCCTTCCATACATTTTCCCTCTCTCCTTTCCCTGACTCATTCTTCTCTCTCCCTTCACTGAAACAACCTCTGACTCATCCTCCTCCACCTCTCTGCATTACCAACATTCCGCTCTCAGGTCCAGGTCACCCTCCTGTGTTGCTGTCTTCCTGCCTCCCTCTCTGCCTATCCATACTCTGTCTTGCTCTTCTCTCTGTCTCTCCATCACCTTCCAATATCTCTCCCTTCTCTTTCACTGCCTTGCCCTTTTCTGGCTCACCGTTCCCTCACCCCACCTTGCCCTCTTCTCTCTTAACCTCCATCCACTCATCCTTGTCCTCCTCTCTCTTTCTCCACTTCACCCTCCTCCTTCTACAATTTGCTCTTCTCACTCTCTCTGCCTTGCTCCCTCCCTCTCCTCCCTAGTGACCTCCCTCTCCTCAACCCACGCACTGCACCACCTAAACTTCTGCTCGGTCTCTCTGCCTCACCTCTCTCTGCCGTACCCTACCCACATTTTGTGCTTCTCATTCCCCCTCCAACTTACACTCGTCTGCCTCTGTCATTGTCACTGTAACACGACCCGTTTAAACCTCTTCTATTTATATCATAGGTTTGTCTGCAAACTCTTTTATCTATTTCTATTAGAGAGAGTAAAGTTTAGACACATGCAGAAGTGTTAGCATCATGTCCGCCCACTATCTAAGATGACATATTTTTGTTGTTTATATTATGGTCGGTGCCATGTTAATACAGAAGTTTCCAGTGGAAGCTAAAATGTCAATATGTGAATTGAAATGACACATTCATCCCCATATTTAATTTGTCTTGTTGGGACTTTAGTGTTGCCAAAGGTATAAACATGAGATAAAAATAAATGATTAGGTGCTATAAACCCCATGTATTTGGCCATAGTTTGGAGAGGCTTACCAACGGGACTATCAACTCATAGATCTCTCTGGTCTGCTGCACACCAGACCCTGTTCAAGGTTGCTGCAATGCTCCAAGAGTGCTGCATAGAAGTGCTTTCAGCCCGGCATTGTTTATCATTCCTGGGCAGGAGTAGTGATAGAGAACACCTAAACTGCTATTTCTCGCAATGAATGTTATGCTGTGTGATCCAAAATAAATGAATTTTTAGTCTAGAGCGTAGAAGTCAAGATAAGGTGCTAGGGTGATAAGAATGCTATGTTAGGACTTTTCATATTGTATTTGCGGGCAATGTCAAGCACTGCTGCATTCATTTTCTCATTCTGTGTTGTACCGTTCATATTTTATGCACTAGACTTGGGTTATACAAATAAAAAAATGAAAGTTTTACCCCAAGATTCTTATTTGAGTGTGTTATTAATGAATGAAGGAGGGTTTGGAGTTTAGCTGTGCCCCTGAACTCATCTAGAGGCACTAATCATGACTTAAAAACACCACAAGCAAAATATTGAATTAGTGGGTTTTGCACGATTCATGTGGTCACATTTTAGGCTCAGGTAAAACACCCACCATTTTACATGCCCATGTTTTTAGGTTGCCTTCCTTTCTTACACACAATCACGTGTGAAACACATTTGTTTGCATGCCTGTGCATAATAATATTACCTGAACTAGCTTTGCTTACGTTTCCACTTTGTTGGCACATTATCAAATACCTTGAACACTGAACAAGGGCTACATTTGCTACGCAAAATGTTGTTACTTGTTATTGGCCGTTCGGCAATAGCACTATCACAATAGAGTAAACAATAGTGGCCTGACCGAGAATTCATCATGGCAACACGGGTGGTGTTTATAATATTAACGGCATCACTTCCTTGTTTAGTTAGAGGAGCATTTCGCTGGCACTTCGCTGGTCAATGCCCGAATTCCAACCCAGCTGATTCCTGATTACCTCTTGCGCAGGATGTTGCCCGTCTCTCCACCAAGATGGCCAACTTGATGACACTTAGCCACAGGTAAAGGGGGAGTTAGATCCTCCTACAGGGATTTGGCAGATTCACCTACCCTAGACACACTAGGTTAGGAAGCGCTAGGTAGGAGTACAATATATGATAGTACCCATATGCAAGTATATATTCTGTAAAAGTATAGTAGTTTAATTGTTTATCTTTTTCACCATTCTCATAACGCTTATTGTTATTTTGTTTCATTCTATTGTTTATTACAGCACACGTATTTTACACAGGAGTCACACTGCTTCAATAGATATTGAAACTGCATGTTGTGTATTTCTTGTGTATCTCTTTGGATATGCATGACTAACCAAAGAAAAAGGTTCTAGATCTGTTACAACAATTTCCTTGGGAAGTTAGGGTTGTCATGTTCTGAGGTTGCACAATCCATGTGTAACCTTGTCAGGTTAGGGGTACAGACGGTGCACTGAAAGCCAGCAAGACCAAGGCCAACATATCCTGATGGTGTGCTCAGAATCAGTCTCGCAGACTTTCAGCGTTTATGTCGTCCAACAAATACAAGGTTTTACATGAAAAAGTATGAGCTGTGTCACAGATGGTCTAACTGGATCAATTCATGCTGGAAAGTCCTTGCACCAGGGGGTTAGAAATCTTACCCCTGCAGCTTTGGAGATTGGCCCCTCAGAACATGGCATATCTGCCTTTCACTCATCTTTCTGTCTCTGCTTCACTTCCTCAAACTCTCCTTCCTCTTTGCCTTATACTTCTCTTTCCTCCCTCTCACCTATCTTCCTTTTCTCACCTACCTGCCCTCCACCACAGCTCTCACTCTCCCTTAATCTAGTCTCTCTCCACTTTCATCCTTCTTCCCTAATTTCCTCATTTTCATTATCCCCCACCTCCACACCCTTCTTATCCCAATCTCAACTCATCTCACCATCCTCTCTCTGACTCATTCCTCTCTCCCTGTATCACCTCCTCTTTCTTTCTCTCCCTGTATCCCTCCACTCTCCTTCCTACATCTTTGCTCTTCCCACTCCTCTCTGACAGCCTTCCCTTCACATTCAGTGTCTCTCTCTCTCTCTCTCTCTCTCTCTCTCTCTCTCTCTCTCTCTCTCTCTCTCTCTCTCTCTCTCTCTCTCTCTCTCTGAGTGTCAGGAACCTGGTGAGTGCCCTTACCATAGGGCAGTGTTATCCCAAAAAACATAGAGTGGTAATTAAACCGGCTACTGTAAATTATTGGTTTAATGTTAACCCGGTGAAAAAGACCCTTTCAAGATGGCCGCCGCGTTGCCCGCGAAGCATCAGAGGTTCCAGAAGAGACGTTCTAGTCTTGAAGGCATTTCGGAATGAAGCGGCTCGCGAGCGCGCTCAACGGCGCACTTCAATTTGAATCTGAGGTAGAGAAGTTAGAATTCGAAGCGCGCTTCCTTTCAAGCAATTTAGTGGAAGCGGCGCTTATTCAAAGACATAATTTCACAGAGGGAATTATTTCCCATTCAAGGGTTCGGTTCTCAAGTGTCCAATTCTTATTTGGGACATTACTATTCGCATTGTGAGAGGCCAGTTGTTCCAGCCTTCCAGGAGTTTCGAGAGTACAGAGCTGGTGAGCCCGAGAACCTTCACAGTCAAGTAAGCCAAGAATTTATCCTGCTACAGCGTTAAGGAGACTGCAACTTTGGAGAAGCGCGTTAGCCACTGTACCCTTCCTTCCTAGCGTTCTTCCCTTTTCCTTTCCTTCCTCTCTATCCTTCCTTGATCCTTCTTGCGCGTACCTCCCTGAAACCATTACCTTCACTCATTCAAGGAGAACTGTTCCAGACTTCAGGAAAAGAGACTTATGTGAGACTTCAATTAATTAGACAAACATTCTGAACCTTTACGAGAAACCTAAGTGATAGGTCGAGCCTACCAATCAGGTAGGAGATGTCCGTTTCTCAGTCAATAGAAGAATGGTAGAAGGTAGCGTTGTGATTCTAATGTAGTGTCTTCCATGTTTGCTAGGAAGCTACAGTTCCAGACCAGTAGGAACTAAGAGACCTCATTATAGAAGAGGAGCCTACACTCTAGCAATACCTGGTAGGACAGATAAGAAGTGTTTAGTAAGGTAATGAGCAGAACTGTTGTGTGTATTTGAATGCTTATTTCCCCTTATGTGCATTAGATCCCCAGAAGACAGGAAAACAGAAGACCAGGGAATTCAGGTCCAGCTCGAGTGTCTTTCTCTTCTCTGTCCAACTCCCCTTTCCCCCTGCTTAGAGCAGCTGCTAAACGCAGTGTGTTCTGAGAGGAAGGAATTGGGAATAAGCATCTTCTGCCTCTGTGGAGAATCAACGGCCTTGACAGATTGAAGTGCCCACGACTTCACTCCACCCAGGCAGAATGGCAGAGGGTTTTAGTTTGAAGGCTTTAGGGGACATGTTAGAGAGAATTCAGCGGGATGTGGGACATCTTAGCGCTGAGAATAAGAGTCTTAAGCAAGAAATGGTAGCTTCACGACAGGAAACAATGATGCTATCCCAAAGAGTTAGTGAGATGATGCCATCAGACTCTCCTCCTTCTGTAGCAGATTTAAAGGGTTCCTTGCCAGAAACTAACCCCCGAACTGTGGCCCAAGTTGTTCATTCCGTTTCTCCCCTTATTCCTTTAGCACCACCCGAAAGGTTTAGTGGGGATCCTCAAAAGGCCCAATTGTTCCTCACACAATGTTCCCTTCATTTCATGTGTCGCTCAACCCTATTTCCAGATGCTCAATCCCGGGTGGCTTTCATTTTGTCCTATCTTAGTGGGGATGCCGCCAATTGGGCTATGCCTCTGGTTTCCCGAGATGATCCTTTTTTATATGATTTTGAACGCTTCAAGACAGAGTTTCTTCGTATCTTTGACAGGAGAAGAATTTCCCAGGCTACTGACAATGAACTTTTGGAACTGCGTCAAGGATCCAAAGATCTCCTCACGTACTTAACGCAATTTAACAAACTGTTAATGGAAACTAATTCGCCACCAGAGAAGAGGGCTGCACTGTTTTATAGAGGCTTACAGGATGAGATAAAGGACACACTTGCACAGATTCCAAACCGACCTACTGATTTTACAGAATTAGTAGACTTAGTGTTAGAAATCGACTTTCGCTGTACGGAGTGAAAAGGAGAAAAGAAGTCTAGAGATATTAAATGGAATTTTTCACGTTTTGACAGACCTAGAGTTGAAGGGAGTAAAACTAATGGATCCACATCAGAGAGTGAACCAATGCAGATAGGAACAGTGAGGGGTCCCTTAAGTAAAGAGGAAAAGGAGTCGAGGAGAGCAAAGAAGTTATGTATGTACTGTGGAGCTGCAGGACATTTTGTGAAAGAGTGCCCAAAGAGACCTAAACCTGTTGTGTCGGAAAACTCTCAAAACCATCTGTAGGAGGAGCCGCTCAGATGGCGAAATGTGAAAAGAAGGTTCCAGAATCCCATTGCATAATGAACACCCTTCAAACTCAAGCACCGCATTTGATCCTACAGATGACGTTGAAGTTCCGTGAACAAGAAATCACAGGAGTAGCCATCATGATTGACTCCGGAGCTACGGGGAACTTCTGTGACATCAAGTACGCGAAGAGGATGGGAATTCAAGCGAGGTTAAAGGAAAAGAAGGAGTTGGTTCGAGCCGTAGATGGGACCAATCTTTCATCGGGTCCCATCACCCATCACACGGAGTTGTTAGAATTGGTCCAATCAAATGGACATCGAGAATATCTTCAGTTTAACTTGATTGATGCCCCACAGTTTCAGATCATTCTGGGTATCCCGTGGCTCACCACACACAATCCGACGATTGACTGGGAGAATCGGACTGTTGAGATGACTTCTTTGTTTTGTTCTGGACATTGTTTCTCCTCAGATGAAGAGAATCTAGAACCTTCCACAGCCACCTTGTTGTCTTACGGAGGAGATCCCATTGGGGTGGTCGAGTCAATACTTGTTCCGGATGAATACAAGGAATTTGGAGATGTGTTCAGTGAATGTGAAGCGGAACGATTGCCCCCCCATCGCTCTTACGATTGTGCCATTGACCTAGAACCAGGGGCCGTTTTGCCCTGCAGTCGGATTTATGCATTAACGGAGGCCGAGAACCTGTATTTGAAGGATTATTTGGATCGTTATTTAGCTAACGGATTCATTAGACCATCCCAGTCTCCGGTCTCCTCACCATTGTTTTTCATTCCGAAGAAAGAAGGGTCTTTGAGGACTTGCATCGATTATCGAGCAATCAACAGAGCAACGATTAAAAACCGCTATCCGTTACCTTTGATTTCCGTCCTTTTGGATCAGATCAAAGAGGCTCAGATATTCACGAAATTAGACCTTCGGGGAGCTTACCATCTTATCCGAATGAAGGAGGGTCACGAGTGGAAGACAGCCTTCAGAACCAAGTACGGGCTCTTCGAATATCAGGTGATGCCCTTCGGGCTGTGCAATGCTCCCGCAGCCTTTCAACATTTTATTAATGATGCCATGGGAGATTTGTTGGATAAGGTAGCGGTGATCTATTTGGACGACATTTTGATTTTTTCTAAGACTCCACAAGAACATGTGAGGCATGTGAAGTTGGTCCTCGAAAGACTTCGACAACATCAGCTCTATGTGAAATTAGAGAAGTGTGCGTTCAGTGTTCGCACTGTTGAGTTTTTGGGGTTTGTACTGTCACCAGACGGAATTACCATGGACACCAGGAAGGTGCAGGCTGTGGTCGAATGGCCATCTCCTACAGATGTCAAGGAGGTACAGCGATTTTTGGGGTTTGCCAATTTCTATCGTCGATTCATTCAAGGTTTTTCTCAAAAGATTCTCCCCATCACAAAATTGTTAAAAAAGGGAGAAAAATTTCAATGGACAGAAGAGGCGGAACAGGCCTTTGTCTATCTCAAGACCAGTTTTACATCGGCCCCAATTCTCCTTCATGCAGATCCTTCTGAACCTTTCTTTGTAGAAGCGGATGCCTCAGACCAAGCCATAGGTGGAATCCTATCTCAGCGACACCGATCTACGGGACAACTACATCCAGTAGCTTTCAGGTCTAGAAAGTTGAATGCAGCAGAGCAGAATTACACTATAGCGGAGAAGGAGCTGCTGGCCGTAAAGGATGCTTTTGTGGAATGGAGGCATTATTTATTAGGAGCCCAGCATACGGTCACAGTTTTCACGGATCATAAGAACCTTCAGTTTTTGAAATCAGCCAGAACCTTGACTCCTCGTCAACTACGCTGGTCCCTTTACTTTGCCGACTTTGATTTTGTGATTACTTATCGCCCAGGCAGTAAGAATGGCAAGGCGGACGCTCTGTCCCGAATTCAAACGGAGGCCTCAGAACATCCAGTGGAATCACGCCCAATTATTCCTGAATCCAAGATTGTATGCACTCTTAGTTTCACGAACTATAAGGAAGAGATTGGAAGACAAATGACTAGAGAGGAAATGTCCGAATGGGCAAATCAAGAAACAGACCGAGAGATTGTCAACTCCTTGCCTTACCATCGAGGTGCGTTATATTTGCCAGCCAGAGCAATCCAAGAGCAAGCCTTGAAAGACTGTCATGATCAACCATTAGCAGGGCATAAAGGCATGGCCAAGACACTTGACTTAGTCCAGCGATACTTCTGGTGGCCGGATATGAAGGCTCATGTGAAACGCTATGTGGAATCCTGTCACATCTGTGCTCGGGGGAAAACCAGTAGGCAAGCGCCCCAAGGATTTTTACAACCCCTACCTACTCCCACCGAACCCTGGCACACAGTCACATTAGATTTAATCGTAGACCTTCCAGTGAGCAGGGGGTATGATACCGTTTTAGTTGTAGTGGACACCTTTACTAAAATGAGTCACTTCATTCCTATAAAAGGGGTTCCCACAGCTAGAGAAATAGCCAAACTTTTCAGTGAACACATAGTCAAGATTCATGGGGTGCCTAAGATCTTGATTTCTGACAGGGGTCCTCAGTTTGTCTCTCGATTCTGGAAGGCCTTCATGCTGGGATTAGGGGCAGAAGTCAGGCATTCTACCAGTTATCATCCCGAGACAGATGGTCAAACGGAACGAGTAAATCAAGAGTTGGAACAATACCTTCGCCTGTTCCTTTTGGCTCGGGATGGTGAGTGGTCAGACCTGCTGTGGATGGCAGAATTCGCGCACAACAATGCGAAGAATGTCTCCACTGGGTTTACTCCATTTTACCTCAATTTTGGAAGACATCCAAATCCCTTCAGTTGTAGAGAAGAGTTTGGGGTTCCGGCAGCTGATCAGTATTTGAAAGAACTATCCCGAGCTCACAAATCTGCAGAGTCTAATATTCTAAAGGCTAAGGAGAGTTATAAGCGACAAGCAGATAAACACAGAAAGAAGGCCCCTCAGTATCAGGTGGGAGATTCAGTATGGTTATCCTCTCGTCACCTGCGATTGAAGGGGAATAGAAAATTTCAACCACGGTATATTGGTCCCTTCCCAATAGAACAGGTGTTAGGGCCAGTGACAGTTAAGCTAAAATTGCCTTCACAATTAAAGATTCACCGTGTATTCCATGTATCCCTCCTTAAGCCAGCAGTCCCCTATCTTCGCAAGGGTACCCCTCCCCCTGCAGTGAGAATCAAAGGACACACTGAATATGAAGTCAAAGAAATCTTAGATTCAAGAAGGATTCGAGGGAAACTATATTATTTGGTGGACTGGAAGGGGTATGGACCTGAAGAGAGATCTTGGGAACCGGCCTTAAACGTGCATGCTTCCAAATTAATTCAACGCTTTCATTTGCAAAATCCTCTCAAACCTAGACCGATAAATCGGTCATTGAGAGGGGGTACTGTCAGGAACCTGGTGAGTGCCCTTACCATAGGGCAGTGTTATCCCAAAAAACATAGAGTGGTAATTAAACCGGCTACTGTAAATTATTGGTTTAATGTTAACCCGGTGAAAAAGACCCTTTCAAGATGGCCGCCGCGTTGCCCGCGAAGCATCAGAGGTTCCAGAAGAGACGTTCTAGTCTTGAAGGCATTTCGGAATGAAGCGGCTCGCGAGCGCGCTCAACGGCGCACTTCAATTTGAATCTGAGGTAGAGAAGTTAGAATTCGAAGCGCGCTTCCTTTCAAGCAATTTAGTGGAAGCGGCGCTTATTCAAAGACATAATTTCACAGAGGGAATTATTTCCCATTCAAGGGTTCGGTTCTCAAGTGTCCAATTCTTATTTGGGACATTACTATTCGCATTGTGAGAGGCCAGTTGTTCCAGCCTTCCAGGAGTTTCGAGAGTACAGAGCTGGTGAGCCCGAGAACCTTCACAGTCAAGTAAGCCAAGAATTTATCCTGCTACAGCGTTAAGGAGACTGCAACTTTGGAGAAGCGCGTTAGCCACTGTACCCTTCCTTCCTAGCGTTCTTCCCTTTTCCTTTCCTTCCTCTCTATCCTTCCTTGATCCTTCTTGCGCGTACCTCCCTGAAACCATTACCTTCACTCATTCAAGGAGAACTGTTCCAGACTTCAGGAAAAGAGACTTATGTGAGACTTCAATTAATTAGACAAACATTCTGAACCTTTACGAGAAACCTAAGTGATAGGTCGAGCCTACCAATCAGGTAGGAGACGTCCGTTTCTCAGTCAATAGAAGAATGGTAGAAGGTAGCGTTGTGATTCTAATGTAGTGTCTTCCATGTTTGCTAGGAAGCTACAGTTCCAGACCAGTAGGAACTAAGAGACCTCATTATAGAAGAGGAGCCTACACTCTAGCAATACCTGGTAGGACAGATAAGAAGTGTTTAGTAAGGTAATGAGCAGAACTGTTGTGTGTATTTGAATGCTTATTTCCCCTTATGTGCATTAGATCCCCAGAAGACAGGAAAACAGAAGACCAGGGAATTCAGGTCCAGCTCGAGTGTCTTTCTCTTCTCTGTCCAACTCCCCTTTCCCCCTGCTTAGAGCAGCTGCTAAACGCAGTGTGTTCTGAGAGGAAGGAATTGGGAATAAGCATCTTCTGCCTCTGTGGAGAATCAACGGCCTTGACACTGAGTCACCATCCCACAAACTTCACTCTGTAGTTTCTTTAATGGGATAACTCACCTAAACATCTGAATTCATACTCATTTTAGAGTGAACTGGTTGACAGATATTCTCATCCTCCCTACTCCCTTTTCCTCACCCTCCTCTCTCTATTTGTGCCTCTAGTTTCCCTTGCCCTCTTCTCTCTCCATGGTGTAACACAAAACAATGCCCCCTGTGAAATTGATGAGCCTCCTGTATGTTAGTAATATTCATGGGCGTTGGACTGAATGGAAGCAACCTAGAGGATGGGCTACCCTTGCACACCAGGCACAACAGGGGCCCTCATTACGTTCCTGACTCCGCTAGAGGTGGCTGACCAACTGAAGGCGAGCGAGGCATTAGCCAGGTGCCTGGCTCTAACGCAGCTCATTTCCACTTGGGCACTAGAGCACATCGTGTGCTGAGTTTTGAAGTGGGTTCTGTCTGCCCTCTCACCCATGCTGTTACCTCATTTTACAAACCTTCCCTCCCACATTCCACCTCCTCACACCCCACCCATCCTGCTGCAGAGAGTCTAGCTAGCACTGCACCGTCATGGCCTTTATAGACGAGGAGATACTGAGAAGCTTTACAGCCCATATGAATACAGCTCCTCTCAAACCCCTGGGAGATGATTAAATATGCAGAAAGCCCTGTTCAAGCTAAATAACTGTACTTCTTTTTGCTTTGTCGTTGTTTTCGAAAGCACCTTGAAATATTTCATTTCTTGACATGCAGTATACAAAATCCTCTCTTTTACATGGTTTAATAGGCTAACTGTTGCTCTATTTTTAATAAAACCCTCGACTACAAAGGCAGATGACACCAGATTTGCCTTTTGGTTCAATAGTTGCATCTTGGTCAGATTTATTTATTTATTTTATTTTATTTATTTAAAATATTTATAAAGCGCGGCTGTCACCTGGCAGGTATCCTGGCGCTGGTAGCTACTCCTGGGTTTATAGACGGGGGAGGGGTTGAACTATGGCTGGCAGGCTTAGAGGGATGGAGGGAAGAGCCAGGTTTTGATTCGTTTCCTGAAGGGTAAGAGATGAGGGATTTGGCGAATATCGGCAGGCAGACTGTTCCACAGCTTGGCTGCAGCTACTCTGAACGATCTACCTCCGGTCCTGGCCTTCTTACATCTGGGGACTTTCACAAGGCAGGCGGTTGTAGACCTAAGTGTTCTGGTGGGGATGTACCACGAGAACAGACGTTGAAGGGGTCTGGGTCCTGCACCGTGTAGTGCCTTAAAGACCAAGCAAAGGGCTTTGAAGGCAATACGTTGCTTCAAAGGCAGCCAGTGCAGCTCGGCCAAGGCAGCGGTGGCAGAGGATCTCCTGGTCCAACCAAGAGCCAGTTTGGCTGCTGCCGACTGAACTCGTTGGAGTCTGTCCAGCAGTGTCGCAGGGGATTCAAACAGGAGGGCATTACAATAGTCAAGGCGACTAAGAATAGTGCATCTGACTATCAATGCTCGGGCAGAAGGAGGTAGAAGAGGCAGGACTTTACGCAGTGAGCGCATAAGGGCTGAGCAGGTGGCGACTGTTCTTGAGACCTGCGTTTCCATGCTCAGTTGGTGATTTAACATGACACCCAAATTGCGAACACTGGTAACAGGTGGTGGGTTGTTAGAATTTTCCGGGGGCCAGAACTCAGCAGGCAGAGGGCGGGGAATGCGGCTCGCAGGACAGAACAGAACCTCGGTTTTCGAGGAGTTGAACTGGAGGGAGTTCCGGTGCAACCAGCCTGCGGTGTCTCTTAGACAGTTATGGAAGGCTTCTAAAGGGATGGAGTCTTCGCCCTCCCAGGAGAAAAGGAGCTGGGTATCGTCCGCATAGTTTACTGTGGTCATATTGTGCGATTTGATTAACGTGACCAGTGGTTTCAAGTAAACATTAAAAAGAATCGGACTGATGGAGGAGCCCTGAGGAACACCGTGAGGGACAGGGGAGAAAACCGATTGGAAAGGCTGTTTTCTGTCACTGAGATATGAATGAAACCAGAGCAGGGCCGTGCCGTCGATCCCTGCCTCTCTCAACCTCTCAAGCAAGGTCCCATGATTGACAGTATCGAATGCGGCAGACAGGTCTAATAAAATCAAGGCCACGGCTTGGCCCCTGTCTGCACGCATTCGAAGCTCCTCCATGGCAGTGAGCACAGCAGTTTCAGTGCCATGGGCTGGGCGAAAACCAAATTGGAATTCGTCCAAGACGTGGTGCTGCTCGAGGTGGGTTGAGAGGCAGTTGCTGACCCAACGTTCAAGCACCTTCACCGGGAATGGCAGAAGTGATATGGGGCGGAAATTGGACAAGCATTCTGGATTCAGCGTGGGTTTCTTTAGTAGCGGGGTGACGAGCGCTTCCTTCCAGGGAATGGGGACGATACCACAGCTGAGAGATTAATTGCAAATCATCCGAAGAGTGTGAAATAATTCGTGCCCACAAGCTTTCCAGATTTTCGGAGGCAGAGGGTCGAGGGGAGATCCCGAGGTGATGCCCAGTGCTACTTTCTCAAATTCTGCTTGAGAGATAAGGGGGAAATCCAGGAGCTTATTCATAGGATGGCAAGCTGACCTTGGAGAATCAAGATTGGTGGAGCCAGCTTCGGGAGGGGTGTGGAGGATGTGTAACAGGGGCGTTGCCAGATTGTTAATGATAGTCTCAATTTTATCGGTAAAAAACTGAGCAAGATTATCACAAAGGGTCTGAGATGAGGGAATGGAGTTTTTGACACAGTCAGGATGTATAATATTGTCCAGGATCTGAAATATACTTTTAGGACTGTTGGCCGCGTTGGTTATAGTGGAGCAGTAATAATTCGCCTTACTCTCTGCAATGGCGGATTTGTAATCACAAAGTGACTTTTTCCAGAGGGCTTTGTTGTTGTTGCAGTATCCTTGTCTCCACTTTCTCTCAGCCTGTTTACAGGCTGATTTGAGGGTTTTCAGGGACTCATTGTACCAGGGAGCAGGTGCTCTACCTTTAGGTTTACAGTGTTTTAGAGGGGCAACCGAGTCCGCGATGGGGGTAATTCTCGAGCTAAGGGATCTATAATTATTTTCCACCGAGCTAGTAGGAGAGAAACTATCCTGCACCTCGAAAAAGGTAAATGGTTATAAATGTTTCTAATCTCAGTTTAGAAACTACCATTTCTTTTTTGTTTTTTTTAGACTTTGGGCCGGATGTACGTAGGTGTCAATTTGCGAGTACCTAATAGGAAATTTTTTGTGATTCGCTATAAGGCAATTGCAAACACCTGTGAACTAATGTGTTTTTGACACATATAGAAATTCCTAATGGGGTTACAAGTGACCTACTTCATTATAATTTATGAGGTAGGTCTCGATTTGTGACCCATTGGGAATCGCTTAAACCACAGGGATGGTGGCCTCCTGGGGACAGCAGACCACCATGTCTGTATTTGCTCTTAAATAAGCAATATATATATATATTTTTCTAAATGCAACCCGTTTTCCTTACAGGAAAACCAAATGCGTTTCAAATGCAATAATTCGAAATGTTTGCATATATTCACAAAGGGGAAGAGGTCGCCTGGGGACCCCTTGTCGTTTGTAAATGGGTTACCATTGGTAGAATGCAAATGTTTTGCGACCACATTTGCAACCACAACATTCTTCCATACAATTGCAAGTCGCTTTTAGGAAGGGATGCCCTTAACACGCCCCTTCCTGAAACTGAAACCCATTTTGCGATTCGGTCATAGGTTAACAAATCGCAAAATGGGTCTTTGTACATAGAAAAACCCTTTTTTCCAGTCACAAATGGCCTGATTCTGCAAATCGGGCCATTTTCTACATAAAGGAAATCTACGTACATGTGGCCCTCTATTTTGTATTTCCAACAAACATATAGCATTAGTCAACTTACATTGCAAAAGTGTGTTTGCATATACAATCATGAAATGGCATGCTGTCAGTGAGAAAAAATTATTCTTGTGGACAGGGTGGCTGAATTTCAAGGTACATTCTCCACATTGCATTCATAACCATGTTAATGTTACATCACAGCGACATCCGTGAGGACAAGACTTCATGTCAAGCACTTTTAACCTTTGGCTTTGGAAACATCAGGGATATGCAGGGCAGGGGTACCTTGTAGGGCAAGCCTCGCCACCAGGTATAAGATCCTACAATGATGCGTCCCATTAGCTCAACCTACCCTCCTGTCTCATCCCCAGTCTCCCTTTAAGCTTGTTCTTCTGCACTGACTCCAAATAAGTAAGCTTGGTAAGACCCCAGGTGTCCCTCGGGTGACTGCATATTGAGAGTAACTCACCATTGGGGTCTGATCGTGTACTGCAGTACACCATATCATTGTGCCATTCCTTAACCATTGGTAGTGGGTCCAATGCATCGCTATCCTACACCAAACAAACAAGAAGCCTATCATTACAAGCCTCTGTACGTTGCTGCACACCCCTTTATCATATCCTAGCAGTGCCAGCAAAGGCTCCAGTTCCGGTGATTCAGCTGTGATGATCTCCAGTTTCTGAAAGACTACCCCCTGGAATTTCTGTACTCGCGGACAATGCCAAGCCAAATGCATGAATCTGGACTGCTCTTCCTCACAGCGTGTACAGCTAGCACTATCACGCAGCCCAAATTGAGCAAGTCTAGCCTGGGTATAGAACACCCGAATAACATATTTGAAGCGTATAAGTCTATGTCCACTGTTCAACAAAACTGTCTTTATGACTGAGCAGCAATATTGCCATTGTTTATCACTAATATTGACCCCCAAATTCATCTGCCATTCAAGCCTAGCTTTTGTTAGCTCCGCCCTACACGCCTCCTAAGTATGTGAATATATCCTCCCCACTACATGAAGGCGGGCGGCTATTTGCAGAAGGAAGGACAGCACTAACGTCTCTGGGGGCTCAAATGTCTTCACCCAGGAGCTCCTGTAATGTATGTCTTGCTCTGTGATAGTGGAATGTTAAAGCGGTGGGTTGGTCACTATGGTCTCGTACATGATCCCAAAACCTCATTGCCCCGTCACTGAAAAAGTCCCCCATGGTGTGTATGTCTTACTCCCTGAACACTTGCACCACTCCCGCTCTTGGCCTTTTGGGAACCATAAGCACCAGGACAGTAGTATTTTGGGCGAGTACAAAGTGACCCGGCCTGTAAATGTAAATAAAAAAATTGCATGTCACTCCAGATGGTTCTGACAGGAGCATAACGTAGTGTTTAAAGATTCGATGACGTTGTACCGGTCTCCCAACCAGGGCTGTGAGCAGTGTGTGTGAAGCCGCTGCATCTTGCTCCAACAATAGATGTGGTAAGCCCTGTGATCATGTACCCAGTAATGGGCAAACATACATTGAGCTGCCCTATAGTATGCGTCAAAGTCAGAAGCATTCAGTCCCCCCATACCACAGGGTAAGGTCAGGGTCTCCCAACGCACTCATGGCTGCTTCCCTGCCCAGGCCAATCAGATCATAAGTGTCTTCAGGGTGTCATGAACTGATCAGGTAGGAGGAGTGGGATATTCGTGAACAGAAATAGAAAGCAGGTAAGCACTACCATTTTCATGATAGCTACCCGTCCGGCGAGTGACAACGGCAATTTGATCAATTGTTCTATTTCTTGCGATAGCCTCCTCACGGCCCTGCCATAATTGTCCAGAATCACTACATCTGGTTCTGTGTGTACGTCTATCCCCAGGTAGCGTACTGAGTCGATTGTCCACTGTTGGGATATTCAGATTGAATAGGTGTTGAAGCGGGATGAGGGGAAAATGAGGGATTTGTCCCAGTTTATTCGCAGCCTGGATTGTTCGCCGATCAAGACCACCTTGCACAGCTGGTCTTCAAAGGGAGATGGAACAGCACAGGCTCACTCACACATCCTGCAACCCCAGCCACACAGGGGTCCTTTTAATTAGATTAGTGAAGAGGGTGGAATGGGAGTGCTAGGGAATCTTAACCATGCCAGTTGGTTGGCTTAGCCTGATCTAACCTCCAAGGAGAGACTTTCTCCATGTTGGATTTTGGAAGAATGCTACTTTCTGTAGCAAGGATATGACACACTTTGGAGGAAGTGGTCATACACCTGGGTGGCACCCAGCATCCCATGGATCATGGGTGTCCCCCTGCTTGACACCCAAGAACATTGCATAAATAAGGAAGAGCCACCTAGCAACTTAGATCCCTGCTTCGAGTATTCAAGAGGAGAAGGACTGCCCTGCTGGAACCCCTGGTCTGCACCCCAAGAGGACTGCACTCATAAGGACTGCACCTGCTGCACACTTTGGAAATAGAGCCCTAAGTACTTTGCCATACTTAAAAAGGATTAAGGAGGAACTCCCTGAATGCAACAGGCACAAAAGAGCTACAAGAGATCTGCTGCCTGAAACAAATAGGAGAAGAAGGATTGCCCTGCTGGAACCCTAATATGCAGCCAAAGGATTGTACTCTGAAGGACTGCACCTGCTGCACAATCTGGTGCTACAGCCCTAAGGACTTTGTCTGGCTTCACAAGGATTAAGGAGTAGACTTTGTGCAAACTACAGGTTAAAAGAGCCCACCTGCATCATCTCCACCAAGACGTCCCTATTCTGGAGTGTGTCCAGTGCACTTTTAAGGATTTTGCCAGGTGCATTGTGGGTATTTACTATCCCAAAATCCCAAGGACCATCTCAGAGATTCTAGACACCTGGATTTGTTTTGTGGACACTTTGAACCCTCGAGGAAAGCTTCTGAAAGAAGTTCCAGAAGTTTGGAGCAACCTTTGTAAAAAGCTCCATAAGTTGACTAGATGTATTGTTGACGTTGCACTCCCAGATCCTAAGAGGCAACCTAGAGCATATGAACCCTTGGCTGGTGCATTTGGACCACTTTCCTGCATCAAGAAACACTTCTGGAAGTAAGTGTAAAAGTGTTACATCATGGGTGGCCTGAACTCTGGACTGTGACCCGGTTGAGCATGCCCTTTTTTAATCCTTTGAATGCTATTTGTTTATAAGCGCAATATTTGCTTTTAATCTTTGAAAATTCATATCTGTATTTCCCTAAATTGGCTTTTTATTGTTTTGCTCTCTATTTGTTCATATTAATATAGACTATTTTTACAAATTGGTGTTGGATTTTAATTGTGTGTTGTGTCTTATTTATTTAATGTATTAGTGTTTTTAAATGCTTTACACACTTGTCTCCTAAGTTAAGCCTGCCTACTCGTTGCCAGCTACCAAGGGTTGAGCAGGGGAACAATGTATTGAGACCTTGACTGAACCTTTTATTTGCGCCCTTATTACTAGTTGTAGGTCCCTACTTATCACCACTAATAAACCACTTTGCGACATACTCCATCTGCTGTTCCCGCATTTTTCGCTTGGCTGGGACAAATTGTTTGATCGCTTCCTGCACCTGCTGGGTAAACTCCGGGTACAGTGATAGTTCCCAACCCCATGACAGAGTTCCTTGAGTTCTTCCTTGAGTTCTTGTGCCTTGCGGGATTGCAACATCCCGGTACCTATAGTTCAGCAGCCTTACAATGATGGGCTGCGGTCTAGCTCCCGGGATCGGGGGCGGATCAAAGGCATGGTGCACTCGTTCCACAACAAACATGTCCGAGAAGATCTCGCATCCTAGAAAATTGTCAATTTTGGTGGTTTCATCTATGCTCATGATTCTGAGGTTGTTCCTTCTACAGTAGGCTTTCATGTCCTCTGCTTTTGATTACAAAGCAAGAAGGAGTTTGTCGATTCGCTTTTCTGAGGCCTGGACCGTGACTTGCTCATCATTAGCATCTGAAACTCGCCGCTCCACTATGTCCACATGTTCTACAAGCCTGTCCATTATTTCAGACATACAATCCATTCTGAAGGTTAGAACATCTATTTTTCCATCAATTTTCATGAGGCTGTGCTCCATAGCCACTAGAATCTGTTTCAGTTCTTTGTCTGTCTCTGGGCTAGGTTATTCACTCACTTCTCCCGGACGGTTGCCTCCTCATCCCAGACCCTGGTTGCCTTCCGCAGGTCAAATTGCAACTTGGGTTGTGACCTGTCGACTGGCCAGTGTCTGTGACCAACTGTTGTGAGCTCTGTATTTGCGCCAACTGTGCATGCCCTTGCTCTTCATCAGCACAGGACCCCAGCAAGAAGCCGCCAGATCCACATGTGCCCAGGCACTCCCCCACCGAAGTAGATGCTCACCGCAGGAGAAGCCTCTTGCCTCCGCCAGCAAGGCCTGGCTATACCTGCACCAGCTTGTCCCCACTCTGTGCAGTCTGTCATGATCTGACAAGCGGCGCCCACGGTGCTGGGGAATCCCACAACAGCATGGCAGTGTCCCCGATGTGGGTTGGAGCAGAGGGGCCTCCCTTGTGATGTTTGTTGCCATGTCACCAGAGCTTGCTGATATCCCTGGAGGCCTCCCACGCTGGAACCGGGGTGGTAGATGGATCATAGTTGGATGCTGTGAAGTTATTTCAGGTAGGGCATCCCAGCGGCTGTAGGACTCTCTTATGGAAGTTATGCTCAGGGTCTATTCACTCCCAACTGCTTGCTGTCAATAATGTCCCTCCCCCATTTCCATCCATCCCATGTTCTGGAGGGCCCCCTACAGTTCTGTTGCTTGTGTTTCACTTGCGCCTGGGCCAGTTGCCAATTGCACCCACCTATAATCCAATGTAGGCTGTGCGGCATGAATTGGGCACACCACCCGGTGTTTGCGAGACCTTGCCTGCCCATGAACTCGTCCGCCAGCAAGGCCTCTCATATGGGCGCTTCAGCTCTCCCAGCGCCGGCTCAGGCCCCTCACTGCCATAGATTGGCACCTTTCCTCCGGGTCAGTCAGTTCACCCCTGCGTCCCGCACTGAGTACCTTCAGGGGGATTTGTCTCTTGGTTGTCCTCTGTGGTGCCGCAGCCCAGTCACGTTGCCACCTACCGGTCAGCTCCACTACAGCAGCGCAGCATCGAAGGGGCTATTCGGCCACAGATGTGCAAGCTGCCTGTTTTAGCAAGCAGCAAGCAGTCGATCATGGATGGATTTGTGCATAGTATACACCAGGAAGGTTATGGTTCATTAAACGGCCAGAGGAGCACTCTTAGCATGTGGCCATTTTTGACTGCGTTAGCTCTGGCCCCAGGAACTATCATTTCTAACAAACGACACTCAAAGCAGAGATAGAAATACATGTTCTGTGTGAAACCCTCCCTCATTACAAAGACATACACATTTAAAAATTTTGAAGCTTATTTATTCTGTGTTCACATGATTTTCCTTGCCCAGTTTACACACTACATATTTTGCTGGTTCAGCTGCTTAGGCCAAACCCAGGGACACTCAATGTAGTTGTGCTTGAGATGCTGCAGCACCTCCTAAACAGGCTTGCATATGTTCAGAAAGAGAACGAGCAGAAAAGAGGCCTGTATGTGTTCTTATGATGTTGCATTTGCATTATGGTCAGCGGCAGAGGTCAGGCAATGACTTCCGAAAATTGCTGCGTATTATTTAGAAATAAATATATTGCTATTTACGTTTCCTTAATTTGACTTAGAGGTGGGCAAGCCATTACATTAACAGGGAGAGCCAAGCAAGAGCTGAGCCAAGGATCTGGTTTGGCTCCAGGAGCGGCCTGTTCAGGTAAGAGCGGTAGGGCAGTGGGGTTCGGTAGGGGGGACTCGAAAGACTGGGGAAAATTTATAATTAATTTTCCCTTGTTGTCATCTGTCGAGTCCCACCCCACCCCACCACTCTTACCTGCATGTGCTGCTCCTATTTGCTATGTAAATCATACAACAAACATTACGTACAATATAATGAAGTCTCTTCAAAAAATGTAGGGGCATATCTACAAGGCGGCGATAGAAAATTATCGCTGCTTTTGCCGCCGTTTTCGGCCGAAAAGCGGCGATCATTTTATCGCTAATGCGTGAAACCTTGCCTTAGCGCCTGAATTCCTAACGCCCATCTTTGCATCTCTAATGAGATGCAAAGTGGGCGTTCCTCCCCGGGATAACGGGAGAAATGTCGCTAAGCGACATTTCTCCTATTATCAAGCCTCACGCAAATCAGCATAGCGACAAGAAAAGTAGCGATAGCCTCTGTTATCACTACTTTCTTTATGCCTGCTTTGAAACTGACTTAACCATGATATCCTATGGAAGGTGGATATCATGGCTAAGTATGTGAGGCCCTATCAGCAAGCTATTGCCAATCTTTGTGGGATTATCGTTGGGTTTCCAGCGATAATCACACGTTTGGCAGTTAGCGCTAGGATTTTTATCGATTTTGAGATAAGCGTTGCTAATAGCACGCTATGTCAGCGATAAAAATCCACACTAGCCGGCGATAATTATCCTAGCGCTAAGTGCACTTAGCGATAATTATCGCCGGTTGTTGCTGATATGCCCCTTAAAAAGTGTATTTTAACGTGGGGAAGCTCTGACATTAATGTGTCACATTAAAGCACTGCACTGAGAGGTACTTATTATAAGTGATAGTTACTAAATAATAACTTAAATGTTTTCCTGTCCGCCCAATGCCCTCTTGACAATGCCATTAGTGAACTAAGAGACAAGTCAGCTGTCATGTACCCTATATTTATGGCTGGAGATTTGCGCTGCAGACGAGCAACATTAGAGTCTATTTCACGAAAACAAGTTTTTTGAGATAGCACACAGTTTTTAAACGTGAGCTTGAAACCATTCCTGCAATAACAGTGCCATAGGTGAACCAAGAGGCAAGACATTTGTCATGTGAACCCTGTAAATGGCCACGCTATTATAAACAACATTATAGTCTAATAAATCAAACATAATAGGTTTTTTTGTATAGCTGGTATGCTGAATTCACATTTTAAAAACTACTTTCATATGCGAATTCATGAACAAAAGGGAGTTTTGGTGAAATAAAATATTTGCCTAAGAGCAAACTATTTAACCAGAGAAGCCGCAATTTATTCAAATTTTCTGGTTTCACTTTGTACAAATCAGCCAATAAACAGGTATCTGTTTGTCTTTCCTTGGTCATGCTAATGCTTTCTTTTTACCACTTTTTGCATTTTTCTGCAGTTTTTATATAGCGCAAACTCAAGCCAAGGGTACAGGTGCATTTCAAATGATCACCAGCTTCATTAGACATTCATTTGTTTTTAGCCATGGGGAAATAAAGTGATTTTTCCAGAATCACAGGACGTTAAAGGCCACTGCTGAGAATCCATGGTTCCCCAGGACCAAAGTTGGCAGCTCTGGCAGTAACAACTCATCCTGGGTAGAGCAAGGGAGGCAGGCAGAAGCCACATGAAAGATCAGCTCTTATGGGCACCAGGTTCCAAGAGGCCTGGAGCAGAGCCAGGCTTCGGCTCAAACCCGGTTCGAGCTCCCACTGGCTCACCCACCTGTACTTTGACTACATTTTAAGCATTGTGTCTAGTGTGCTTGTGATTGAAATCATTGGGGCAGCAAATTTATAGAAAATATCCACATTTGATGTAAAACTTTAAATTCACACAATTAATTTTTATCCAGACAATGGAAAATATACCTATTTTTATATATTAAATCTTGGACACTAACTTTTATTGCCATTTGCTGATGCCTTGTGAATAATATTTGTTCAGAATGTTAATAAATGGATTTTGCATTGGAACTGATGGCATATTTGCTCACTGTCAACAGCTACTCCAAAGGTAAAAATCTTTATCAGCCACCTTATACTGGAGCTGATGCCACCAGCTTTACAGTGTCAGGCACTCAAGGCCCTTCACCACCAGGATAGCTACATAATAACCTGAATGCTGAGTAATGACACCAGACACAAGAACTAGGAACAGGGATTTAATTCAAAGAAAGACAGTTCCTCAGTACAGCAACGGAACGTAGGGACTGGACGCAGCCAAGTCCAAGAAGGTAGATGTTATGTTATGTTATGTTAAATCCGTTTGTACCGTGCACAGATACTCAGCAGAGTGTCCCGGCGCAAGATACTACATCGCAACAAATGCCTTGTTTTACAGTTATCCTCATCTATGGTGCAACTGGAGCCCAATTGCCCCCTGACTTTTGTACATTAATGAGCAAGCTAGATCAAGTGAAATTATGGTCCTCTTCACCAAACTCGGCACTATTTTTTTCCCCTTAAAACCACTATCTTTATTGTTTCAGCAACCTTGCCTTACAGTTACATTAAACTACAACATTCAATTTACATGTAAATCTACTCCAATGCAAAAATAGTTAGTAAAATCAAATTACAATATCGACCCTATATTTATATCAATCCCACCATGCAGAGGTAGAGGGAAGAGGTGTGGCGCCGTGGCCACGCGACTGACTTTGAAATCTGGGGATCATGGTTCGATTCCCGGCGCCGGCAGTAGATTAGCCCAGCACCATGTGACTCTGGGCAATAGCTTGCTTAATCTTCCCGACGGCCCCCAGCGCCTAGAGACCCTTACGGGTGATTGTTCGCGCTTTACAAATGTGGATATTATAAAGTGCTAGTGATTGTAAGTTAGCAAAGGTCAATAACTTCCCTCTCCACAAGAACCACACAATGGCAAGATCAGCAATATTGGTATTCCCATTGGGAAGCATGCAAAGGTAGTTTATTCTGCCTGCTGCTGTTAGTGACAATGCAAGCTCATGCAAAGGAGAGAAACCCAAGGCCACTTAACCAATGCCTTTCAGTTTCTTAAATTACAGTTTTTCCATAGGATTCCCAATACGTCTTACCTCAAATCGTGCGATATCAGTATATTACAGCAAAATTTTTTATTCAGAAATTCTAAAGTGGTTGCAGGATCCAAATACCAAATTGCACAGTTCCATGAATTTTAAAAACACCATACATTATGGCGAAAGTTGTTCCATAAAATGTTTAAATGTATATTCCGTTCTACTGCTATATTTCTAACATGCGGCCATACTGTCCACTGATAGGAAGCTACAGAGTAAAAAAATTCCGCCTCGTCTGTCCTATAACAATGATCCTGGGCACCGCGGCATGAATTTGCTCCCCGAGGTCCAACACCAGCTTGGCTATGAGGGGGTCGTGGTCGCTCTCTACTCTTCTTACAGTGACCACGCTCTCAACATTCTTTCGAATTTCTAGGTATATCACTATATATTCGGCCAACGAAGCCTTCTCCCCATTGCCATACGGTTCTTGAGCAGGGATATCAGAGGGGGTTCTTCTATTCAGGAACCGGATTCTCTGCTGAATGAGAAATGTCGAAAAAGCCTCCCCTTTCTTATCTGATTTTACCCAAATTATACCTGGGGCGGAATGCCTCAGCCATGGTCCTCTTCTAAGACCTCCTGGATTGCAATTATATGGGAGGGATACACATTAAAATCCAAAAAATCGTCCTTCTTTGAATTTCTCTCGGTTACGCTGTTACACACTTCCTTACTATATTGTATACATTGTGCAACATGTTCCCGAATTGCCTGCACCTTAGGTCACCACTCAGGGGGATATTTACGTTAGTGATGTCAAGAATCACATTTAGTTACTTCACGTTCGTGAGCCTGACGTGTAATGCATTAGGGGTAAGAGATGCTTTACTGAACAGTTGTGATTCACAATTTAAAATACACGATACCCAAACAGATGTTATGTTATGTTACCAGATTTCTAAAGCGCATAGCTGCCCGTAAGCGTCCCAGCGCTGAACAAGTACAGGTGGAGTCAAAAAGAGGAAGCTCACGGGAACAGCCAGGTCTTCAGAGATTTACGAAATGTCAGAAGGTTGGGTTGTGTGCGGAGGTCGAAAGGGAGGGAGTTCCACAATTTGGAAGCATGGTGTGAGAAACTTCGACCTCCTGAGCGTGATCTCTTAATTTTAGGTGGCCGAATAAGGTGGGCATTAGAAGATCGAAGGGATCTAGAGGTGGAGTAGGGAGTCACAAGGTCTTTGAAGATGGGGGGTGCTTTTCCATTGTGAATTTTGTGCGATATACAGAGTGCCTTAAACTGCACTCTTTCCACGACTGGTAGCCAGTGCAGAGCTCTCATGGCTGGTTTGGCCGAAGAGCGGCTCTTAGTGTTGGTCAGAATCCTGGCTGCCGCATTCTGCACTACCTGAAGTTTAGTAGTAACTTTCCGCGGTGCACCCAGATACAATGTGTTTCCATAATCCAACCTTGACAAGATGAGGCCCTGGATCAAAAGTTTCCTTGATTGGAAAGGGAGTAATGGTAGGATTTTCCGGATGGAGCACAGGAGGCCAAAACAGACTCCAGCCGTTTTCCTAGCTTGGGTATGCATGGTAAGGTTTTGGTCTAGCCATAAACCGAGGCTTTTAATCTCGGTTTTGGGAGTAGGAGGCTTGCCCATGCATGGGGGCCAGAGAGAGTCTGGATGAAAGTGGGCCTGATTCCCCATCACCAGAATCTCCGTCTTGTCGCCGTTAAGCTTCAAGTGAGATCTGTCCATCCAGCTGACTATGTCTCTCAGGCAGGAGTAAAGATCGATGTTGGGATTTTCCTGCTGAGTAAGAGACACCACCAGCTGCGTGTCATCTGCATACGTCAGGAGTTTGATCCCATAAGGGGTGACTATCTTTTCCAGGGGGGACATGTACATGTTGAAGTGCGTGGGGCTCAAAGAAGAGCCCTGTGGCACTCCGCAGCGTATGGGGGTTTCTTTAGATGTATAAATGCCCTCAATCACCTGGAATGAACGGTCCTGAAGGAATGATTTCAGCCAGGACAGGGCAGTACCTGAGATTCCAAGATCTTTAAGTCGCTGGGCTAGGATCTGGTGGTTTACCGTGTCGAAGGCTCACTTAGGTCCAGGAGGATCACTGCCACTGATCCTTCTGCATCCATGGTCTTCCTGGCCTCCTCGACCACCGTAACCATCGCAGTTTCGGTGCCCTGGCCCGGGCGAAAACCTGTCTGTGACGATTTAAGAAGTTTGTTAATTTCGAGGTAATTAGACAGTTGGGAATTGATGAATTTTTCTGCTATCTTGCTGATACATGGGAGAAGGGAAATCGGCCTGAAGTTGGAGAGGTTAAGGGGGTCTAAATTTGTTTTTTTAAGTAGGGCCCTGACCTTCGCCTTCTTCCAGCTAAGGGGTACTAGTCCGTTAGTCAGAGAGGCATTGATCACATTAACCATTGGTGTAAGAATGGTAGGTGCTACCTGCTTTAGAATTTTTACTGGGGCGGGGTCCGCTGGTGAACCACTTTTGAGTAAGAGGAGAATGGAGGAAAGAGTGTCCGGACTAATGGGGGCGAATGTATCAAAACTCGTGTTAAGGTTGTTAACCTGTATTACATACTGCGGTAAAGGGTCCATCGGGAAGAGGGGCAGAAGTTGCTGCAGAATATTTTGTATTTTTTGATCAAAGAACGTGGCCAGCTTATCACAGTGGTTGTCCGAAGGATCAATTGAACCTGTGGGTTCTGGTGATTTTAGAAGTTGTTTTACAATATTGAAGTTCTCCCTGGATGAGCAAGATGCCGCACTAATTTTCTGTTGGAAAAAAACGGTTTGAGCAATTTTAAGGGCTTTTTTATAGTTAAGAATGGACAGCCTGTAGTCCTTTTTGCTATTAGGGTCGAAGTTTTTCCGCCACACTCTTTCCGCCCTTTTACAGAGCTTCTTCAAATGGCGAGTTTCCTGGGTGAACCATGGGGGAAGAGGTTTTTTTACGGGAAATCGAATTCGGTTTTTTAGGAAGGATCAAGTTAAGAGAATTTTCAATCCACGAAGAGAACTCCATATCTGCTATAGCAGGATCCATTTCATGGTTAGGTTTAAGGAGTTCCAGAGCCTGCTTCCATTTCTCAGTGTCCAATTTGGCCCAAGGGCGTGTCAGTTTACTGGGGGGATTGTTGGGAGGAGAGATATAAGGAATCTCCCACCTAAAGGGGATGAGCCGATGATCCGACCATGGCAGGGGGATCGGGGCATTAGTTTTCAGATCATCAATATTGCATATGATTGGATCAAGTAAATGACCCAGCGAATGCGTAGGTTGGTCGCTCTGAAGATGGAGATGAAGAGCAGCCAAATCTATAAGTAGTTCTGATGCAGTTTTATCCTCGTTGTTGTCGAAATGGATATTGAGATCCCCTAAAATTAACATGTTGGATAAAGTGCTAGACATGGCCATAGAAAATTCCAAAAGGGAGCTGCAAAATTGACCCAGAGGCCCTGGTGGGCGATAGATGAGGACTCCTGCGAGGGAGTTGCATGGAGACAATTGAATGCTAAAATGTACATTTTCGCAATCCGATAGGGGATAATCGAGGAATCTACATGGAAATTGGTCTTTGTGGATAATAGCAATCCCTCCTCCCTTTCCCTTTGCCCGGTCCAAGTGTTGTAGGAGGTAGCCCTGTGGTAGTGCCTGTACAATGTCAAAGTCTGAGTCTGGGGTGAGCCATGTTTCAGTGAGAAACAGAATCTCAAATTGCTCCTCTTCTAGTAGCATGTGAATTTCCTGCGCATGTTTAGGCAGAGACCTGCAGTTTAGATAGAGACGACCCACTGATCTCCCTTTTTTAAACATTTGTGCAGGTTTCATTAATTAAGTAAAACCATTTATGCAACTTTCGTTTTGGGCCCATGTTTTCTAGAAACACCACATTTTGTGATTTCTGATGATTTGCAGCCATTCATCATCTTCTAGCTTACTATTTAGACCTGCAATATTCTATGATATGAGTTTTACAGGCCTCCTATTGACTTCCTCCTTCGTATTTCTTTTCGCAACAACATACAGCCACTTGCGTACTCCAGTTCACCGCTGTTAGTTGGCTTCAGTCTAACCCTCCTGGGAACCTTCTCCTGCTTTTACTCATGAGGGTCGCTGCCAACCATGCCCACTCCTGCCGATAATCATCTCCAGGAACCCTGCCTTTGGTATTCATGCATGGTTGGGTAGTCTCACCATCCTTGGGTGGTCACCCATGATGACACTAGGAATGAGGCTAGGGGGATCCTTTTTTGCACAATATCCCTAGGGCCTGAGCTAGCTTGTCAGTACATTGCAGTCCTTTTTGTTCAGTCATTACTCCTTTGTTGCTGAGCAAACTTTTTTTCTGCAGATTCACAAATGTCCTATTGTATAACGAATTTGTGAGTCGGTTCCCCGGCAACTACAAAGTGTTTGTAATTCTGCCACTCATTTGGTAAGTTGTTCATTCGTTGGACACCTTATTTAGTTTTAACAAAGACTACTTCATTTGTTTAAAAAAAAAAAAAAAATTATTCCAACTGGCAGAATCTATCTGTAGCTACACACACATCAATATATCATTCACCGCAAATAACAACCCATTCTTCAAAATGCACTTATCATTCACCTCAAATGACAGCCCATGCTTCCACAAACTGCAGTGTTTCTTCTCATAGAGACAAAGGGATGTGAAAGCTCCACCAGGTCAAACAGAAAAAAGCACGCCATCAGAAATGTAAATTACTTTCTATTTTTAGGTCGAGCTAGGAAAGCGCATGTGCTGTCCCTTCGAGACCTGCTGTAATCAGTCTGTGAGATTGAAGTCTTTCCCCTTTCTTGCCATTACTTTTCATTTGTCTGTGTCAGTGCCCTTTAAAGATCCTTGCTTGCTAGTGGTCAGTCCTGCCTCCTTGTCCCTCCTTTCTCTCTTCTGTTCCCCCCACAGAGCAGAGACTTAGTACTGTCTCAATCCGCTATGGTTCTTTATCTGTTCTTTGGGGAACTATTTTTTCTTGGTTTCCTGCTCTGCTACTGTTTGTCTGTGTTTCGCGTCAGCATTCTAGCTGCCTGCATTTAAATATAGCATTCTTCCTACCACCTCCTCTTAATGCCACAGTTGTGTTACAGCTGCCTTCCCCACTGTGGCTTCCACTCTGTTGCTTGTATTTTTTTTATTAGCCTTTTTTCACTTTTCGATCTCCATCGTCCTTTTGGCTTTTTTCTAGTAGGATACTCGCTTGGTTTGGGCCTCCTTTTAAGGGGGGTTGGGCTTGTTCATCATTCAGATCAAACACAGCTACAGATGACATGACTCATCCTGACTCAGCAGACAGGGTGCAGAGACACACCTACGCCGCCAGGCGATACTTGTCTGTCACATACAGGAACAAGAGATTTACTGGACTGTTCATTGACATTCTCGATACCACCCGGGGACATTGAAAACCAGAGTGCCTTCTCCAAACAGAACCAAACAACACAATACAGTCATTCTGATTTAATACATCTGTTAGATTGACTGCAAAACTTCATCCATAGATACGCAGAGTACAGAGCCGCCACTCCTCTGAGGCAGGCCTTTTCTGCGGGATATTTTCAATTCACGTGGGGAAAAAAGGTTTGTGTTTTAACACGCCTGAAAGAGACTGTCATTTTGTTCCAAACTCAAGGGGAGCCACCGCTGTTCTCTCTGTTCTGGAGAAGTGCTCCCGGGGACAGCGTGCTGCAGATAACAGGGTGCAGGAGCATCTCTGCAGGACGCCACCTTTGTGCTCTCTGCACAGTAACCAAAATGTATTTTGGGTGACGATGCGTGCTTGTGTTTCTGCCTATCTTATCTTTTTGTATAACTAATGAGGACTTTACGCAGGGGAAAAAAAGCTCAAAATAAATATTAATATATGAAATGATCACTTGATGGTAGGTGTATTTGAAGGATAAATTTAGTAATTTGACTTAATTAATGTTGACATGTTGACGTTTGCTGCAAGTAATATTTATCTTAAAATTGTTGAATTGGAGGACTGAAAGAAAGTTAACAAGGGACAATAAACAAAGAAAAATGTACCTTTAATTTAAATTGCCCTTCTTAAAAAGGACAAAAGTAAGAAAGGCAGGGTACAACACAGTGAATATTTGATAAATGCAGTTGTGCTAAAGTGAGGTTTGAGTAGGATGCAGGAATCTTATGTATCATTAGAGCAATGGAGTGTTAAGAGTGTCATTGAAGGCAATGGAGTGATGTAGGGTCAATAATGGCTGATATAGCCCTTTGACCCCAACATTTCAATGTTTGTCTTTCTGTTTCCCCCTTTTTTAGTTCGAGCTAGAGAGCACACGCGCTGTCTCTTCAAGACCTGCTGTAATCAGTTTGTGGCCTTGAAATCCATCCCTGTTCGTGCCATTGCTTTTCATTTGTCTAGTGTCCTTTTAAAATCCTTGCTTGCTAGTGGTCAATCCTGCCTCTTTGTCTCTCCTTTCTCTCTTCTGTTTCTCCCACAGAGCAGGGACTTAGTACTGACTCATTCCGCTATGGTTCTTTATCTGTTCTTTGGGGGACTATTTTTTTCTTGGTTTCATTGCTCTGTTACTGTTTGTCTTTGTTTAGCTTCAGCGCCCTAGCTGCTTACATTCAAATATAGCATTATTCCTTCCAACTCCTCTTAATGCCACAGTTGTGTTACTGTTGCCGCCTGCTACCTCCCCCACCGTGACTCCCGCTCTGTTGCTTGTATTTCTTTAATTAGGGTTTTTGCACTTTTCAATGCCCACCATCAGTTGGGGTTTTCTGGTAGGATATTTGTTTGGTTTGAGTTTCCTTTTAAAGGGGATTGGGCTTGTTTTTTTTCAGTGCAACAGCTTGCTCCTCATTGCCGTCCTGCCCCCGGGCGTCGCACTAAACTTTTAGCATTAACAACAACTACGCATTAGGTTACAGCACTGCGCCCGCTTTTCCACTCTGCTGACTGCTTCATTGCTTTCACGGGCATCACGCTAAACTTTCTACACTCACTGACTCCTCCCCCACGGCAGTAAGGGTCAGAGTGGCAATTTCTTTTAATGTACATCTACTGCTGATTAGGAATTACTGTTGTATAATTCTTAAGAAACATTCCGCTTCGGCCACTACACCTTAGAAAACAGTTCCTCGATGGCAGCCCTGTTAAGTAAGTCTAGGCATGGCCTCCACACAGATGTCCTCTCTCCATGTAGACACAACAGTGACTTGTATGAAGTGGACCATGGGTGGGAGGTCTGAACTAAGAGGCGTCAGGTGTCTCAGATGTTGCTATTGGTTTTGCTGTGAGGTTCAGGAAGGTAGTACTGACAGCCACTGTTGCCATGGAACTCAGACAGGTACAGTTTAACCCCTTGGCTGCGGCAGGAATTCTGCCGCAGCGCTGGGGGGGGGGGTTTGGGGGCAGTGCGGTGGTGCTGTGCTCATGACGGAGCCACTCCGTCATGAGTCACGGTTGAGCTGTGCTCATGACGGAGTGGTTCCGTCACGACTCCGCCCACTGCGCTAATCGCCCGCACAGGCGGGGAATTAGCGCCGCGTGGGCGGAGCGGCCGCCAACAGCCGCAGCATGACGGAACCACTCCGTCATGAGCACAGCTCAACCGTGACTCATGACGGAGTGGCTCCGTCATGAGCACGGAACGGGTTAAAGATATTTCTATTTTTACCTAAAGATAGGACAAATCCTGCAAGTCTGCACTTGAACAGTAAACAGACAGCAGAGGGATGCTATCTATCAAGTTATTGAGGGTAAAGGGTGTTTCCCAGCTCACCAAACATCTTATCTGCTGTCCTATAATAAATATGTTTAGAGTTACGCATAACTCCTGGGTGCCGGAAGGGACAGCTTGCAATCTGATTCGCACCAAGAAAACAAAACAATAGCGAAACCAATAGTTTGCATTTTCATTCAGATTAAAGGATTTTTGTACAGATTAAAGGGTTTCTCAAGCGTCACTAGCACATGCAGGACAAGAACAATATGTCAGCAGCAGTTCAAAGTTTCCTCTCACAAAGAAATGGTACTGAAAGGACAGCAGCACACTCACGTGTACACAGACGTGCACACACATATACAAACACATACTTCCACATATACATACAAGTGCACACATACACACACACGTGCACACGCACACACACATGCATACCCTCATCTACCCCACCTCCCAATACACAATCTACAGGACTAACATGAAAAAGGGCTGGAGGTCACAAGCACATCACTTCTCAGGAGCTATGTGACCAACCAAAAATATTTTTACATCTGTCAATAAATTCTGTAGCCCATTGTATATGGCAAGGCCTTTTATTTATGTGTTTTGAAAACCTGCAAGCGGTGCGTAAACACAAACTTTCAGGGTCAGCTGCCATGGCTTGCGGTGGGGGGCGTGGGCATCAGGGGGGACAGTGCGGCCGCTGCTGCACAAAGAAAAAAGAAGTTAAACTTACCTCGCTGCTGCCAGGTCCTGCATCTTCTTTCCTGCTCGCCTGTGTCCGACTCCAGGTCGTAACAGGAAGCAGGCAGCCAGGCTCCCACTCCTAAGCCAATCACAATGCTCCTATGGAGCGTTGTGATTGGTCTGAGCACCGTGGCTTGGCGCTCAGCCAGGGGCTGTAGGGGTGGGCATGTTCTCCATGCAGGCTGCGTGCATGGAGAACAAGGCAGTGCTCATGACTGGTTTGGGTGGCGCGAGAGGGCCAACCAAACAGTCATTGCGCACTCAGGAGTGCGCAAGCCACTCCTCCCCTGCCCTGTTGCTCCGTAAGCAGCGCAGCCCCGCCCGCTGGCAAAAAGAACATAAAATGGTAATAACTAAAAGTTATTACCATTTTATGTTTTTGCTTCTCGCACTGCGAGAAAGCAGTGGGGCGACGCTCCTCCGCCATAGCGGAGGAGCCAACCCTGCGCACTTTTAACTTATAGTCCTTGCTTACGAGAAGCAAGGCTGGCAGTAAAAGAGGCGCAGTTACTGCCAGCCTTGCTAATTGTAAGCAAGGACTATAAGTACAAAGTGCGTGTTTACGCATCGCTTGCGGGTTTTCAAAACACACAAATAAAAGGCATTGTCATTTACAATGTCAATAGCTGAAACTCTCGCAAATGCGAGGCCTATTGCATTGCAAATGCTTGTTTTCCTTGCACTGCACATGCATTCAGAGCTACCATCAACAAAGGAGCATGCCTGCAGATGTTGTCAATTTATGCATGTATTTCTACAACTGCACATCATTCATATAAAGCCATAAAGGTTTGCTAGCGGTATGACAGCAGGGCACAAGAAAAGTTTTTGGAAATAATAAAATAGTATACAGTATCAAAATGAAACAACACGTTACGACACAACATAAATATAGGTACTCTACAGAAATGCAGAAATATACAACACAGCATTGGGCTCTATCCGGAAGCCCCTTGCATAACTCAATCTCCACGTTGTTCTTATTTAATCCACCACCACACACTGCCTGCCTCTTTGTCTAACTCTTGCAGGGCCTTGCACTCTCTGCTTTCTCACTTTGTCAATGCTTTCCGTATTTCTATTTCTCTTTCTTTCCCCCTTTTGTGTTTTTCTCTCTCTTGATCTGACTCAAATTCCGTTGAGACAAAATAAAGGCTGATTCCCAAATACGTATGTCTTGGTTCCCACCCGGAACCACCTGCTCAAATTAAGCACTGCCTATAGTCATCAGCGGGCTATATCGGCCATTAAAGGCCCGCCCCCGTGTTGTTCCTTAATGGCCGATATAGCCCGCTACGAGCGAGGGGCTAATAAGAATTTGCTCCTAATATTAAATTATTTTCAGTAAAAAAACACCCAATCCTGGAGTAATGTAACAGCGAGGAATGAGCAATGGGGTCAACATTTACTCCTAACTCATCAAAGCTTGCCCATGTAAGGAGTAGATCTGTTTTCAATGATCCCATTTAGTTGGCGCCTCCCCGGACACGAGTTGCCTCTTAGCACTTTGAAAGCCCTCGCCCCTCCCCATCAAATTATTCAATAAGACTCACTAATGATCATGATTTTGACATATTATCTTAAAAATACATATTTGTATTTTGAAAGCGTGCATTCGTCCGTATTATTGGCGGACAGGGTTCTTTTCGGGTACTTCATGAAATCTTTCTGTCTTCACTATAGGGGTACAGTCCACGGCGGGAGGTGAACGGCCGCCGCTTGTACTGGATGCTGCTGTGAGCGATGACGTGTGGTTCCCTGTTCAGATCCCAGACGGGTTCGAGATTGGAGATGTTTTTTGGCTTTTCAAAGGCAGCGCTTTAGCTCAATTAATACCACCCAATACATTTATCGAGAGAGAGAGACAGTTCAAAGGAAGAGTGTCTATAAACGGTCAAAACTTCTCTTTGCACATCCGGAACCTGAGCACGGAAGACAGCGGAGAGTACAGCGTGGACATATCCAAGAAGGGAGACACAACGGAAAAAGAAGTGAGAAAGTTCACACTCCGTATATTCAGTAAGTATTTATGAAACCCACCGTGAATGAGGAGTGTCCAGGACTATACATGAGACAGGAAAACAGAAGGAATGCATAAGGCAGCAGCTAGGCAGGGCGAGCCAGCATTGGCAAAGCACATAGGTCTCGTTTCAAAAAAACCTAGGTGAAGTGTACACAATTGAAAGGGATAGGACGGTGCTGGTTTGTTTTTGTAGATGTGTTATTTATATCTAGTTTAACATAAATCTCAAGTATTAAACGCAAAAGTAGACAATATTGAAATGAAGTCAATGCATAGTGTGAATGTATGTTTTATTAATGCGTTTGTTCCAGCCTCATTAGAATGGTGCGTGCTGCAGTTATTATGCAAATAAGTTTGCAAATGCTTGAACATATTTGGAAGACCAAGAAACAGTGCTTTTTTTTAATAGTAACTATGCAGTACTTGTTGCACGAGAAAAGGTCGAAGTTGTTGGCAATTGTAGAGAAAATTACTGCATATATGTAGACGTCGAATGGTCCAAAATTTAGGGGGGCGCATCCGGTAATCTCCTTAGCTCTAAAAGGAGATAATATGTATTTTAATCCATATCGACAGCCAGGTGTCTCCCACTCTCCACTCCAGTGAGGTATGCTCTATATGACAGTGTGTTTAAAGAGTCAGACGAAGCCAATCAGAGGATTGCTTATCTGCAGTTTTATTGGTGGAGCCTCGCCCAGGTTCAGAAGAGACGGATAACGCACACACGGATTGGTATTTTAAAATAATCGGTTATTTATTATACAAAGAAAATCTCATGCTTAGCAAATCTCCATTCCAAAGTAAATCCAGCTGTCCGTAGTTATGGTAATTTGTTTATTTAATTCCAATGACCAGAATTCCAAATAGATAATATCACAGCCAGTCTGAACAGAACGCAGCCAACACGTTTCGTCTCGAGGATAATTTCCACCGACTTCATCAGGGCAAATAAGTCATAATCAAGTTCAGTCCTCAGTAGTAAAATATAGATTTTCACAAGCACCTGCAAACAATGGGGAGAGTACTCCTCATGGTATCTCAGCGAGAAATTATTCACAAGACAAAACACTTGTTGGCTGCATTTTATTCAGACTGGCTGTGATATTACCTATTTGGAATTCTGGCTTTTGGAATAAAACAAAGAAATTACCATAACTACGGACTGCTGGATTTACTTTGGAATGGACATTTGCTTAGGATAAGATTTTGATTGAATTGTTATTGGGGAGTCCATCTCCAAACCTTGAAACGTTGGGTGGCCGTTCCACTCATCCTTGGAGCAAACTTTGGAACTTTGACTGTACTATATTGCACTGACAAAGCGCAGAGTTGACCCTGGCTCTTTTAAACTGTTGGTTATTTATTATGTATAATTTGTACTCAAAGCATAAACATCAAAATAATAATAATATAAAGATCTCAGCAGTCATAGCTAAAGCCAGAGCCAGTGCTAGAAAAGTCTTAAAGGCTTCCAGAATCCCAAATGGCCCTCAAGATCTCGGTGCTCCAATAAGCCTCCAGGACCTGCAAGTGCCCGGATACCCTATCATGTTATTAGTTGCGCTTTATAAATCCTGATTGATTGATTGATGTTTCATTATGCAACCCTGCTTTGTGATTTTGCCAGATCACATGTTCAAATCTGCTTGAAAAGAAGTGTACTGAAGTGCAATGGATCGCGGTGCTTCTTATTTGTAGTATTTTCTTTTAAGTATTTGCTGTTTGTGTTAGTATTTAAACCGGCAATATATATTTTTTTAAGTCAATCATTTACACAGGCATGGACATCATTAGGTGTCATCAGGGGTAGCACCTGCCCTTGACACTGTCCATTGAAGCACTGGCCTACGAGATGACAAAAGCAGTACCTAGAACATAAGGTAAACAGTGCCTTCATCAGCACTGTTTACTTTCTGCAGTTTTTGCTGTGCCATTTTTCAGCGTTATAAAATACATATAGGCAGCAGTGTAGTGTGCATTAATAAAATTAGATATATTTTAAAAAACATACATTTTTCAACTTATTTATTACTGTGAATGCATGATAAGTCACGTGTTTAAATAAAACCTTCATCTCTATGACTGCATGATACCTCCTTAAGCCTTCACTATAAGCAGCATGGTAAAAAGTGTGATATGTGATGCTAAAATCCAATTCAAATGAGTTGGAGTTTATCACGTGGGATTAATAATACCCAATTACTGCATCAAAAGCCACATGACCCTGTAAATACTGGGGGGCAGATTTACAAGACCCTTGTGCCACTTTTGCGTCATTTTCCCCATGTTAAAAATTACGCAAAAGTGGCGCAAGTGGCTTGTAAATCTGCCCCTGGGTATGTTCCCCCATTAAATCCCATCGGGTTTGGCCTGCCTATAGTTATCACAAAACTCACAAATCTCAAATGTGCTGTCACAAAACCGCATACATCGCAATTAACAGGGCCACTCGTAACGAGGAACGAACAAGTGACCACAAAACAAAACTAATGAACAGTAATAAGCAACAACTCAAGGTAATGAATTAATTCTATTCAAATGTATGATTGATATAAATTAAAACAGGTGAACACTGCTGCTATTGTTTTATTTCAAATCTCTATTTTATGTGTTTATGTTTACTAATGTCTTTATACATTTTATCTTTGAGGTAATTGTGATATCAAGAACAATGTCATGTGTCATCAATTACTGACAGTCAGCGTCAATGGTCATATAATGTCACTAAGTCTGACATCATTGAGTTCAAAGTATACGTGATGTCAATTTTGAAATGCCTGGTGTGGTGTATAGACATCATTTGCACCCATATTTTAAGGTCGAGCCTAGGGTCAGCAAGCATGTACTGATCTGCGAGGCATGCTGTATTCCATTTGTGGAGTTTGCCACGCCCACCACCTTTCATTGGTTCCTATCTGTACCTTTTGAGCTGCCTTTCTTTTGTGTGGTGAATTGGTACCATTTGTCCCTCCTTTTATAGTTTTTGTCACGCCCATGGCAACTGGCCCCTGTAACATGGGTCATTTCTCTTCAGGCTATTTCTTTTACTTGTGGCGCACTTTTTTGTAGCATTTGTTTTTGGCCAGAAAACAAGTGCTCCTGTTTTGAGTTGCTGTGTGCCTCACACTTGCGATCTTGTTTGTGTGTGCATGTGTAGTTCCCTAGAAGGAGGGCTTGAAACAATGAACTCTCCCTTCTTTTTTTTGCAGTTTTATAGCGCGAACTCAACCAGCACCAACCAGTTACATTACACAGGGACACATTCATTTTTGGTAGGCATGGGGAGAATACCCATTTTGCCCAGAATCACAGGAGCCGACACCAAGACTTGATCCTGGTTTCCCACCTCCAAAGTCGGCATCCTCTCCTTTCCTTGCACACCCCACCGGCCCCAGGGTGACCCCAGATGATTGGTTTTTAAAGAGCCTCCCAAAAACACTTTGATAGTGAGCTTTTGTTTTCTTTGGCTGAAGCACTGTAAGGATAAGGGCTATCATTGAAACTGCCAATAATTTCTATACTCCTGGGGTGGCAGGATTCTTCACAATGCAACTGTAATTCTGTTAGCCTACATCAGCATGCATTCTTTAGTGTTTTGCTGCTCACAGCCAGGCCACGCCGTGCTTCTTTCTGGGGGACCCGGGATAGCGGCTGTATCCTGGCTGCCAGAAGCAGTATTGCACATTCGGACACCTCCGAATCTGCTGTGCAAGAACCCCAGCACAACTCAGGGAAACAGACCATGCTGATTCAACACCCTTCCCAAACACTACCACCACTAATTTGTGTGAAAGTACATGACCTGGAGATATTTAACATAGTGCGCTGAATTAATGCCTCAAAGAATTAAACACAAAACATTAGGCTGTGGTCTAAAATAGGAGAAAGAAAGATTTAACTATGTGGTGGCCAAACTGTATAACATGAAACCAGGAAACTTTACTCAATCCTAGCTTCCTCTTGAACACTAAGGCCCCAATTACGGGTCTGGTCATCAACGGACTGCCAGACTGGCAAGAACGCGATGGTGGAAGTCTCCTCACTGCCCGATTACGACTGTGGCAGAGAGACAGGCACAGCCTGGCCACAGCCACCAGAAAACCACCGTTCCCTGGCGGTGTTGCAGTGGTCATATTCTTGGCGGGACTATTACGAGTTTCCTTTCCACCAAGGTTTATAAGAAGGTTCGTACTCCATGTAATCCCTGGGGGAGAGGAAACATAGGGGACCCTAAGGGCCCACTCGTGCCTCTGCACCTTGTGCGTGCGCACAAGGGGCACAACATGTGTGCCCCTGTGTGCATGCACACCAGTTCCTGCACGACATGGATTTTCGAATCCATGCTGTGCAGGAACTGTTTTTAGCATTCCCATTGCGGTGCCTGCTTTTAAAGGCACCGCTGTGGGATTGCGAAAAAAAGCCCGCCAGACACAAACACTCATAATCTGGCAGGCAGCCTCACCAATGCTTTGGCGGTGTGGTGGCGTGGCGGACCCGGCGCTGCACCGCCAAAGTCATAATTGGGCCCTTAAGGTGATCCTAGGCAATTACTTTTTTCACAGTGCCTCCTTTTTCTTCATCATCATATGCTAGCACCTCAGTTCAGGGTGTGCGCTGCACAAAAACAAAAGACTACAATGTTACTCAATCTATATTAACACACTAGGCCATTTATAGGATGCAAAAGACAACTTTCTTGTGGTTCACTAATGGAATCCTCATCAGGACAGTGGTGGTGAGGGCATGAATGTGTCTAATTTCATGATTGGAATCACTTCTAACTATTGTCACTCAATGCAATGATATTTAATATACTAAAACTGAAATGCATTTCAACAGCTGCACAGTAAAGAAATATACAGTTTTTAATTCATCATGTTCAAATGATGGTTTCAGGCATTCTATTTTTCCTCCTTTAAGGCTATTTGCCACCTGAGAATCACAATACTTTGAATGAAGCTGTTCTATAGAAATGTTATCAATCTATCCATCATCCAAGAAATAACCCATTCTGTTGGGATCAATGGCTTCAATTGGCCAGTGCTGTTTTACTCAGTTTTAGCAAGAAACCAATTTCTGCACTAATGCGTTTATTAGTCTTTATTATCGATCATAATCATAAAAAGACATTTACAAATTAAGCGTTTTGTACAGTATGAAGGATAAAAATACATACAGAACACAGAAGAAATTAAACCATAAATAAGCACGGGTCAACTGGCTATTGCCTCCTGTTTCTAATAAACCAAACCCACCCCAGGAATTTAGCAACTGCTACTACATTCTCCCGTGTTGAATCTTAGGATGTTAAGGGCCTCAAGCCCCTGTCTGGTACCCAGGGTTTGACAAACGGGTTTAAGCCATTTGGCCCGGGGAGCGGCGTATGCTGGACAAACAAAAAATATATGGCCCACAGTTTCAGCACAATCTAAGCACCAGCGGCAGGAATCGCCAGTCGCACCCTTCCAATTTTTAGTGAAAGAATTGGTGGGTAGGGTACCAACCCTCAATTGGTGGTAGAGCTTCCTGTCGCTGGGCTTTGTAATGATATCCCAGTAAGCTTCTAGACATGGGGCGTTTTTCTGCACAAGAAACCTGCCTGACAGAGACTCTGCTGGAACTCGGGTTTGATGTTTTTGGCAAACCATAGTCCAATAAAGACTTTTAAAGACTTTTTTAGGGGGGAAGGAGTTGGAAACTGGATCAGTCCAGAGAGCTCCCAGGCCCATGGATTCTAGGTGTGAACTAACTTGCTTAAACCACAAGATATTACCTGCGCCCAGGATGGAACGGACGTCCAGGAATGCCTTGGCGTAGGGCTCTAGTTCCGGAACTGTCCATAATCTCCTCCAAAAAGACAGTGGTTTGAACCTGGCAATGTCATCAAAGGAGTGACAGCCAAGATCCAGCATAAGCGGTTTCACAGGTGTCGAGCTAGGGAGGCCCGTTAGTAGCCTTAGAAATTTATGTTGAGCTTTAACCAGTGGGGAAAGATCAGAAAAACCCCAGAGTTCAGCACCATAAAGAATTGCTGAATTGATCCTAGCATTATACATTTTAATAACAGGACGTATTGTTTTCGTCTGGGATTGTTTGTGTTCTTTGACTAGACACCCCGAAAGTTGGGCAAATTTGAGTGAAAGAACATCTATTTGTGGCTTCCAACTCAATTTGTTTTCAAGAACGATCCCCAAGTAGGTCATCACTTGAGTACGTTCTAGTATGTCATCATTCATAATTACTTGACCTTTCGTGCCTTTCCCTTTGTTGAAAACCATATACTTTGTTTTTGATACGTTCACTGACAGGTCGAAGTCAGAACAGAAGTTGGAGAAAACATTCAAAGCCGTCTGTAAGCCGGACATAGTCTGTGATAAAAGCAAGGTGTCATCGGCAAACATAAGGAGTGGGATTTTTATACCTCCCAACGAAGGGGCGTCTGTAGGAGTAGATAAGAAGTACTTCACAACACTGTTAATAAATAACAAAAACAGAGTTGGTGCAAGGACGCACCCTTGCCTGACACCCCTATTGACGTTAAATCTGTCGGTGACCTGTCCTTGCTTCCCCCAACGAACTATGGCGAATTTTTTTTCGTGCAGCCTGATTACAATGTGCAGAAGATCGGCGGGCATCCCTAACTCTGCTAGGACCGCCCAAAGTTTGGACCTGTTAACCAGGTCGAATGCCGACCGAAGGTCAACAAAGGCGGCATACAAAGTACCACCACAGACATAGACTGTTTTCCAGATGATCAATTGAAACTTAAACGCCTGATCGATGGTACTAGTACAGGGTCTGAAACCAGCCTGTAGGGGCGAGATAATATTCTCCTGTTCTATCCATGACTCTATTCTAGCCAGGATCATCCTTGCTATAATTTTTTGAACAGAGTCAATTAAGCTAATTGGGCGATAGTTCCCCGGGGAACAACGATCGCCCTTCTTGAAGATCGGCAAGATCTCCGCGCCCCTCCACGATTCAGGGATGCCGGCCCCCTTTGCTATTGCAGTGGCCAGAAGAGCGATATAGGGTACCCAATTTGCACGGTCTGATTTGAACAGGTCTGCGGGGACGCAGTCTATACCCGGAGCCTTTCCACTTGGAACCCTAGATAAGGCCAACTCTACTTCTTTGCAGTCAAATTTGAGGTTCAATAGGGGGTACGTGGTCTGAGATAATATGGGAACGGTCACCTCATTCGAAGTCAAATCCGAAAACTGCCGTTCGAAGTGAGTGACCCAAGTGTCGGGGGGTACGTGGTTGGTGGGGGTCTGCAAACATAGAGTATTGCCCCATTTCACAATGTGCCAGAACAGGGTCAGATTTTTATGATAGCTGGCATCCAAGAGATCATTCCAATGATCATTATCCCATGCTTTTTTAGCCTTGATTTTAACTAAGCTATAATTTTTCCTTGCAAGTCTGATAGTCGCCGGGTTTTTAGATTTAATGGCGAACTTCAATTTGCTGTAGGACTCGCGACAGGCTTTGTTATACCATGAGTTAGTCTTGGGAGTATGAGATCTCTTGGCCGTACAGGGTTTGGTAAACAGAGACTTAAGGTCTAGGAATAGGGTGTCATGAATGAATGAGGACTCACCAACATCATCCTCTCTACTCTGAAGAGTCTGGAGGTCTGCTACCGCACACGAAACTTTAGAACTGATCGTTGTTAGTGTGGCGCTGTCCAGAGCTACCTTTTCCCAGCGCACTCTCCGTGTATTGTTGGTTAGCAGGGCGTCGGCTGTGACAATCTCAGAGGGATTATTTCTGCGGTCAATGCAGAACTGTTAGACCTGGCATCTTTGGCGTGGTTACCCCTGACTTTTTGCCTCTACCTCCTGTATTTTTGATGCTATGCTGGATTTCGTTTTTGCTGGTTTAGATGCTTTGGGCACTTTGCCACTGCTGATCAGTGTCAAAGTGCAAGTGCTCCCTTGGTAAATTGTTATATTGATTGGTCATCCATGATTGGTATATTTGTTTCACCTGTTAGCCCCTAGTAAAGTGCACTGAGTGTGCCAGGGCTGGTGATTCAAATGCTACTAGTGGGCTGCAGCACTGATTGTGCCACCCACAGGAGTAGCGCTAAAATGATGTCTTAGGCCTGCTTGCAGTGCCTATGTGCAGTCCAGGACTGCCATGTCGACCTGGCCAGTGCACCCACTGACCAGGCCTTATCCTTCCCTTTCTGTACATGTCAGGCATCCCTATGGTGGCCCTAGGTACCCCCCTGGGCTGGGTGCAGTGTATCTGAAAGGTAGGGCATGTACTGAGGTGTGTAACATGCCCTGGTAGTGAATTACAGCCATTTTCGTTTTTCACTGCTGAGAGGCTATCTTGCCCATAGGATAGAATGGGGAAGGCTGTTTACATGCCTATCTTCCCATAAGGGCAAGATAGAAAATCCAAGTTTGGTATCTCTGTGTTCAGAATTTAATTATACATCTTTTTAGCAAGATGGTTTTTAAATTCACTGTGTGAGAATGGCACTTTTTAGAAAGTAGCTATTCTCCTGTTTAACCTTCCTGTGTGCCTGTGTGCTGGTTGGCTGAAGGGTGTCATGTGATGGGCCAGGTGGCTCCAGGAGCCTGGATGAGTCAGCAGCAGGGTGGATAGGGAGATCTGCTTTAGATGGGTGGGAGGAGTAGTCCCTGGGTCTGAATAGGGCTGTCCCTGCCAAACACAAAGCTGGCTCCACCCCCTGCTGGCCAGGCTGAGGACTCTGCCTCTGCTGGCACAAAGAAGGCTCCACCTCCTGCTGAGCGTCTAACGACCCTGCCCCTCACTCTGAAAGGAACCAGGTGCTCCAGAGCAGAGCACACCCAGGAACCGGTTTGAGCAGGGGAATCCCCCACTGGAACAAAGAGAGACAAAGACTTGGAGGGGTATAAGAAGAGGACCCCAGACACCTAAACTTTAGATCACTTTGGAACTAAGAAGAAACCTCTCCCAAGGAGAAAGCTGGAAGAAACTGAAGAGGAGAAGACTGCCTGCTTGCTGTTTTGCTTTGCTGCCAAGGAGAGGGGAAGGACTTTGCTGTGTCCCCTTCTTTTGATTCTGATCTCCAAGGGCCTGAGAAGAGCTGGCTCCCTGTTAAGAAGTCCCAGGAACAAAAGGACTTCACCACCAGCTCCCCTGGAACTCTGCTGAGAGAGTTCTGACCTGCCTTGGAGTGCTTGCCCAGTCTTGGGGCCTCAGGAGGTCGTTTTTGCTGTGTTTGGGAGCTGGGAAGCAGAAGCGTGAACAAGAGTGACTGGTACCCAACGCATCATCCGATTGCGTGTCGCAAGACGAGAGTGCGGGGAAAATTTCATCGCGGCACCATCGCAACACGCAGAGTCTCCGCATCGCCAAGTGTGTCGAGCATCGTCCCGAAGCGTGAAGCTTCCTGCCATTGCGAGGGTTGTCGCAGAACCAGTTTGCGGGCCGCACCACTGCCGGTGCGTGAAAAGTCTCCAATCGCTGCGTGCGTCGACGCAGAGTCCCGTTCCGTGGCGCATCGAGAGATGCGGCGCCGGAAGGCAACGCTGCGCCACGCATCGCACCACATCGAAGAGTGTCGCATCGAACCTGTGCGTGAAGCTTCCCCCCAAGAAACCTACGCAACGAAAGCCAAAGGTACCGCATCCTCCCCCTACAGATCGGAGCCGGCGCATCCACCTCTGCTGCGTGAAGCAGGGCTGCTGCAAAGCCTCCCCAGGATCTCAGGAGTATCGCATCGCCTTTGCCATCTTCCTTGTTATAGCTTTTGGGAACCTTATCGCAACTACAGGTACTGTTGGGCACGAGAGTGTCGCATTTTGTGCATTGAGAGTCGCATTGTGCAGGACACTGATTTTGACATCCTGGAGTACTTTCTGCAAACTCTTGAACTATTCTTAAAGTAACCTTTTTAATTGTATGTTGGTTTGTCTGTAATATTTGGTCTTGTGAAGTTTTTAGTAAAGATACCTTATTTTTCTAAAACTGGTGTGGAGTAAATCTGTGGTGTTTTCACTGTGTTACTGTGAGTGTTGGTACAAATACTTTACGCATTGCCTTTGATAGCCTAGACTGCTCAGGCCAAGCTACCTAGAGGGTGAGCAGGGGTTATCTTAACAGTGTATCCCCCTTTCCCTGACTAGAAGCAAGGGTCCCTACTTGGACAGTGGTACCTACCCTGCCAACTAGAGACCCCCAGATCTAACATTGCTG
The DNA here is from genome assembly GCF_964204655.1 of Triturus cristatus. NCBI lineage: Eukaryota > Metazoa > Chordata > Amphibia > Caudata > Salamandridae > Triturus > Triturus cristatus. The sequence goes on from NC_140595.1 coordinate 154,260,068, forward strand.
GTCAGCGGTGAGGATTGAACTTGTATTTGTACTTGACCCACAGTAATTGGTGTACATCACTAGGAGTGCAGACCAATAGACAACCACATACTATATCTTTGATTCTATTTTTGAATAACTCTTCAAGAGCATCATGGCTCAAAGTGAGAAAGCAGCCAGTGAGAAGGCAGAATTGGAGTTTTCCATTGCGGATTTATATTCATACAAAGTTGAAGATCTCAAGCAATTCTGCAAAGACCGTGGTTGCTCTTTTAAGAGCGGAGCTAGAAAGGATGTGTTACAAAGAGTCCTGAAGGCCTGGTGGGAGGCCCAAGAGGAAAGTGATGCAAATGAAGAGGATGGTTTTGTTCCCCAAGATCTGCCTGTGGGCAGACCAGTCTCAAGGGCTGGCAGCTCCCATTCCAGTAGGGGGCTCACTCCAGAGGAGTTGGAGGAGAATCAAAGGGTGAGAAACCATGAAATGGAAATGATGAAAATGAAAATGAAGCAATTGGAAGTAGAGAAGGACAAGGCGGCGGAGGAGAGCAAGAATGCCCGTGCCTTGGAAGAGAAGAAATTGCTTCTGGCTCATGAAGTGAGCATGAGAGAACTGGACATCAAGGCCAAGCAGGTGGAGTCCGGTTCAAATGGTGGCAGCGCACAGCCAGTGCAAGGGGGTAAAGTATATATCCCCAAAGATTTAGTACAGAATTATAACAGGAGTGAGGATATCTATGCCTGGTTCACATCGTATGAAATTGCATTGAGGATGAATGGTGTGCCTGAACAGCATTGGGGGGCGGGCCTGTGGAAACATTTTGAGGCTTCTGGGAGGAGTGCTCTAGAGCCCTTAGAATTAGCAGGTACCATGACCTACCCCAATATGAAGGAGGCCCTATGTCTCAGGTATGGACTTACCCCAGAGCAGTATAGACTGCAGTTTAGGAATTCCAAGAAGAAAGAGTCTGAGACTTGGATGGAGTGTGTGAATCTGTACTCGCGGGCACTGGAAGGTTGGATGAAGGGCAGCAAGGTGACTGATTATAAGGGGTTGTTACATTTAATTAGTTGGGAGCACTTGAGTAGTCTATGTGTTCCAGAGCTGCGCCAGCATCTTTTAGATAGCAAGTTGACGGACCCCATTGAGCTTGCTAAGGAGGCGGACCGCTGGGCCAGTACCAGGGTCCACAGAGGAATTGTGGGTACCATTGCCAAAGGTGGGCAGGGTCCCCAGCAGAAGAGTGGGGGGGACAAGGGCAACCAAAAGGAGTTCTCACAAGGGCCCCAAAATAGTTCCCAGGGTAACCAGTCCCAGCCCCCCAAGTCAAAACCCAAACCGACCTGGCCCCCTAAGGGCAGGTCGGATAACAAGGGTCCCATTAAGTGTTATCACTGTCAGGAATTGGGTCACAAGTCTCCTGTGTGTCCCAAGAAATCCCAGGCACCCACTGGTGCTCCAACACCGGGTATAGCTAGTGTAGCTTTTGGGGGGGATTTAATTTCTAGTGATTTGGAGGGTTTAGCAGTTATGTCCCTTGTCTCTTTAGGAGACACAGAGATGGTCCAGGAAACCCCTGTCCCTGATAACACTAAGAAGTACAGGCAGTGGGTGACCATCAATGGGAGGAGGGTGGAGGCTCTCAGGGACACTGGAGCCAGTGTGACTACGGTCAGGTGTCAGTGGGTCCCTGAGGAGCTGATCATTCCAGACGTACTTCACCCAGTAGTGTCAGCTGACAACTCTGTGCGCCTTTGCAAGGTAGCACATGTTCCCTTTGAGTGGGGGGGGGTCTCAGGTCCTCTCAGAGTTGTTGTGAGTCCATCCATGCCAGTAGACTGTCTGCTAGGTAATGACCTGGAGAGTTCCCCGTGGAAGGAGGTGGAACGCCAGGCTCATTTGGAGATGTTGGGTTTGCCTGAGTGGGTCTGTGTGACCACTCGGTCCATGGCAGCCAGACAGGGTTGTGAAGCAGACCTGGAGCCTGAAACAGTGGCCCAGGTCCCTGCCAGAAAGAGGAAGGGCAAGGGGCGTGGTGCGTCCACCGCCACTGTTCCCACGGTCCAGGAAGGAGCAGAACCTGCGGGGGATGCCCTGGAGCCTACAGGGGAACAGGTCGCTGAGCTGGGAGACATACCTGAGCTGACCCATTGGCAGCAAGAGGGTGGTCCCTCCAGAGAGGAGTTCTGCCGTGCGCAGAAGACATGCCCTACTCTTGAAGGTCTGCGGCACCAGGCTGCAGACCAGGCAGCAGGTGCTGATCCGAAGAACTTTTTTCTCTACTGGGAGAATGACTTGTTGTACAGTGAGCCTAGGTTTGCTGAGCCCAGTGGATCACGTACCCTGGTGGTACCCGCAGGGTTCAGAGACTTCCTACTGGGTCTGGCTCACGACGTGCCGCTTGCAGGACATCTCGGGCAGGACAAGACCCGACAAAGGCTTGCCACCCACTTTTACTGGCCCGGGATGAAGACGGACGTCGCTTCCTTTTGTAAATCATGCCAGACTTGCCAGGCAAGTGGTAAAGCTGGAGGAAAATGCAAAGGCCCTCTCCAGCCCTTTCCGGTAGTGAGCACCCCTTTCGAGCGGGTGGGGATAGATATTGTGGGGCCACTGGACCCCAGGACCGCCTTAGGCAACAGGTTCATCCTGGTCCTGGTGGATCATGCCACCCGGTACCCGGAAGCTATCCTCTCAGGACAACCACAGCCCCGGTGGTGGGCCGTGCGTTGATGGGGATCTTTTCCCGTGTGGGTTTCCCCAAAGAGGTGGTATCTGACCGGGGTACCAACTTCATCTCCAGGTATATGAAGTCTCTGTGGGAGGAGTGTGGGGTAACTTATAAGTTCACCACTCCTTACCACCCTCAAGGAAATGGGTTGGTTGAAAGGTTCAACCGGACCCTGAAAGGCATGATCATGGGGCTGACGGAGCCCATGAGACGGAAGTGGGACGTCTTTCTGCCATGCCTATTATTTGCCTACAGGGAGGTACCACAAAAGTCTCTGGGGTTCAGTCCCTTTGAGCTTTTGTACGGGCACCCTGTTAGAGGACCTCTCAGTCTGGTGAAGGAGGGTTGGGAGAAATCCCCTGGGAAAACCCCCCAGGATGTGTTCAGCTATGTGCTGGCCATCCGCAACCAGACACAGCGCTTCCGGGCCCTCGCTCAGGCGAACCTGGAAGCCAGCCAGGATGAGATGAAGAGGTGGTATGACCAGCATACCACTCTGATGGAATTTCAACCTGGGCAGATGGTGTGGGTGATGGCGCCAGTGGAGCCTTGCGCGCTCCAAGACAAGTGGACTGGGCCATATGAGGTGGTGGAGCGCAAGAGTGAGGTGACCTACCTGGTCAACTTGCGATCTCCCAGGAACCCCATGAAGGTCCTACACGTGAACCGCCTCAAACCCCATTTTGAGAGGTCTGAAATAACAATGCTACTTGCTACAGATGCAGGGATGGAGGAGGATAGCGATCCTCTTCCTGACCTCCTGGAAGCTAAGGAGCAAGATGGGTCAGTGGATGGAGTGGTCCTCTCGCCCACCCTGACCCCAGAACAGCAGAGGGACTGTCGCCATGTGCTGGGTCAGTTTGCATCTCTGTTCTCCCTGACCCCCGGTATCACCAACTGGTGTGTCCATGACGTGGACACGGGAGATAGCATGCCTGTGAAACAGAAGTTTTACCGGGTGGCTGACAAGGTCAGGGCCAGCATCAAGAAGGAGGTTTCTAAGATGTTGGAGCTAGGGGTGATTGAGCCCTCCAGCAGCCCCTGGGCTAGCCCAGTGGTACTTGTACCGAAAGCTGCTGCGCCAGGTGCCACTCCAGAACTTCGGTTTTGTGTGGACTACCGTGGGCTCAATGCTGTCACGAAGACTGACGCGCACCCCATCCCCAGAGCTGATGAGCTCGTGGATCGGTTGGGAGCTGCCAACTACCTCAGTACGTTTGATTTAACTTCTGGGTACTGGCAGATTGCCTTAACTGATGGGGCCAAGGAGAGGTCTGCGTTTTCAACGCCAGAGGGGCACTTCCAGTTCCGTGTAATGCCCTTTGGGTTGAAGAACGCCCCTGCCACATTCCAGAGACTGGTCAACCAGGTATTGTCCAGGCTGGAGCAATTCAGCGCCGCATATCTGGACGACATTGCTGTGTTCAGCTCCACTTGGGAAGAACACTTGCAACACCTCTGCGCAGTGTTGAAGGCTCTGCATAGTGCAGGCCTCACTATCAAGGCCAGTAAGTGCCAGATAGGGCAGGGTTCGGTGGTGTATTTGGGACACCAAGTAGGAAGCGGCCAGGTGGCGCCCCTACAAGCCAAGATAGATACCATCCGGGCTTGGGAACCCCCCAAAACCCAGACAGCGGTGAGAGCCTTCTTAGGACTCACCGGGTACTATCACCGTTTTGTCAAGGGGTATGGCACCATTGTTGCTCCCTTGACAGAACTAACTTCCAAGAAGTTACCGAAGAAAGTGATTTGGACCAGTGCCTGCCAAGAAGCTTTTGATGCCCTGAAGGAGGCCATGTGTACAGCACCTGTACTCAAGGCGCCTGACTTCTCCAAGGAGTTCATAGTGCAGACAGACGCTTCTGAGCATGGAGTGGGAGCGGTGCTCTCACAACTAAATGATGAGGACTTGGACCAACCTGTAGCATTCATTAGCAGGAGGCTACTTCCCAGGGAACAGAGGTGGAGTGCGATTGAAAGGGAGGCTTTTGCTGTGGTCTGGGCGCTGAAGAAGCTGAGACCCTACTTGTTTGGGACTCACTTCCGGGTTCAGACGGACCACAGGCCCCTCAGATGGTTGATGCAGATGAGGGGTGAGAATCCTAAACTGTTGAGGTGGTCCATTTCCCTACAGGGGATGGACTTTACGGTGGAACACCGCCCCGGTACAGAACAGGCCAACGCTGATGGTCTGTCCAGGTTTTTCCGCCTTAGCGATGAGAACTCCCAGGAGGGTGGGTAGTTCTCCCCACTTTCAGCTGGAGGGGACACGTGTTAGACCTGGCATCTTTGGCGTGGTTACCCCTGACTTTTTGCCTCTACCTCCTGTATTTTTGATGCTATGCTGGATTTCGTTTTTGCTGGTTTAGATGCTTTGGGCACTTTGCCACTGCTGATCAGTGTCAAAGTGCAAGTGCTCCCTTGGTAAATTGTTATATTGATTGGTCATCCATGATTGGTATATTTGTTTCACCTGTTAGCCCCTAGTAAAGTGCACTGAGTGTGCCAGGGCTGGTGATTCAAATGCTACTAGTGGGCTGCAGCACTGATTGTGCCACCCACAGGAGTAGCGCTAAAATGATGTCTTAGGCCTGCTTGCAGTGCCTATGTGCAGTCCAGGACTGCCATGTCGACCTGGCCAGTGCACCCACTGACCAGGCCTTATCCTTCCCTTTCTGTACATGTCAGGCATCCCTATGGTGGCCCTAGGTACCCCCCTGGGCTGGGTGCAGTGTATCTGAAAGGTAGGGCATGTACTGAGGTGTGTAACATGCCCTGGTAGTGAATTACAGCCATTTTCGTTTTTCACTGCTGAGAGGCTATCTTGCCCATAGGATAGAATGGGGAAGGCTGTTTACATGCCTATCTTCCCATAAGGGCAAGATAGAAAATCCAAGTTTGGTATCTCTGTGTTCAGAATTTAATTATACATCTTTTTAGCAAGATGGTTTTTAAATTCACTGTGTGAGAATGGCACTTTTTAGAAAGTAGCTATTCTCCTGTTTAACCTTCCTGTGTGCCTGTGTGCTGGTTGGCTGAAGGGTGTCATGTGATGGGCCAGGTGGCTCCAGGAGCCTGGATGAGTCAGCAGCAGGGTGAATAGGGAGATCTGCTTTAGATGGGTGGGAGGAGTAGTCCCTGGGTCTGAATAGGGCTGTCCCTGCCAAACACAAAGCTGGCTCCACCCCCTGCTGGCCAGGCTGAGGACTCTGCCTCTGCTGGCACAAAGAAGGCTCCACCTCCTGCTGAGCGTCTAACGACCCTGCCCCTCACTCTGAAAGGAACCAGGTGCTCCAGAGCAGAGCACACCCAGGAACCGGTTTGAGCAGGGGAATCCCCCACTGGAACAAAGAGAGACAAAGACTTGGAGGGGTATAAGAAGAGGACCCCAGACACCTAAACTTTAGATCACTTTGGAACTAAGAAGAAACCTCTGCCAAGGAGAAAGCTGGAAGAAACTGAAGAGGAGAAGACTGCCTGCTTGCTGTTTTGCTTTGCTGCCAAGGAGAGGGGAAGGACTTTGCTGTGTCCCCTTCTTTTGATTCTGATCTCCAAGGGCCTGAGAAGAGCTGGCTCCCTGTTAAGAAGTCCCAGGAACAAAAGGACTTCACCACCAGCTCCCCTGGAACTCTGCTGAGAGAGTTCTGACCTGCCTTGGAGTGCTTGCCCAGTCTTGGGGCCTCAGGAGGTCGTTTTTGCTGTGTTTGGGAGCTGGGAAGCAGAAGCGTGAACAAGAGTGACTGGTACCCAACGCATCATCCGATTGCGTGTCGCAAGACGAGAGTGCGGGGAAAATTTCATCGCGGCACCATCGCAACACGCAGAGTCTCCGCATCGCCGAGTGCGTCGAGCATCGTCCCGAAGCGTGAAGCTTCCTGCCATTGCGAGGGTTGTCGCAGAACCAGTTTGCGGGCCGCACCACTGCCGGTGCGTGAAAAGTCTCCAATCGCTGCGTGCGTCGACGCAGAGTCCCGTTCCGTGGCGCATCGAGAGTTGCGGCGCCGGAAGGCAACGCTGCGCCACGCATCGCACCACATCGAAGAGTGTCGCATCGAACCTGTGCGTGAAGCTTCCCCCCAAGAAACCTACGCAACGAAAGCCAAAGGTACCGCATCCTCCCCCTACAGATCGGAGCCGGCGCATCCACCTCTGCTGCGTGAAGCAGGGCTGCTGCAAAGCCTCCCCAGGATCTCAGGAGTATCGCATCGCCTTTGCCATCTTCCTTGTTATAGCTTTTGGGAACCTTATCGCAACTACAGGTACTGTTGGGCACGAGAGTGTCGCATTTTGTGCATTGAGAGTCGCATTGTGCAGGACACTGATTTTGACATCCTGGAGTACTTTCTGCAAACTCTTGAACTATTCTTAAAGTAACCTTTTTAATTGTATGTTGGTTTGTCTGTAATATTTGGTCTTGTGAAGTTTTTAGTAAAGATACCTTATTTTTCTAAAACTGGTGTGGAGTAAATCTGTGGTGTTTTCACTGTGTTACTGTGAGTGTTGGTACAAATACTTTACGCATTGCCTTTGATAGCCTAGACTGCTCAGGCCAAGCTACCTAGAGGGTGAGCAGGGGTTATCTTAACAGTGTATCCCCCTTTCCCTGACTAGAAGCAAGGGTCCCTACTTGGACAGTGGTACCTACCCTGCCAACTAGAGACCCCCAGATCTAACAAGAACAAAAAGTTTAAAACTAGGGGGTTGTGGTCCCTCTCGGGCATGTCCTGGATCACCATGTCACTTAATGTAGACCAGAACTCGACTTTAATCAAGGCGTAGTCGATTCTACTACTGCGTCGACCATCAGAAAAAGTGACCTTGCCAGACTTGTCCGATGGAGTACGGCCATTCGCTGCCCTAAAGCCTCGCTCCATACACAGAGACATCCACTGGATAGCTGATTCAGACCACTTCTTGATGGGCGGGAGGTCGAGGGGAGGGATATTCATCGTTGCATCCACTTCCATTGTTAATGAATCCCATGCAAAGAGCAAGGGCTCAAAACAGCAATTAAAATCCCCCACTATTACCACATTAGTACATGGATTAACAGTTTCCAGGAACCCATCTAGTTGCCAAAAAGTGTTAGAACCTTTACCTCCTGGGAGTCCCCTGTTGTATACATTGATGATCAATATGTCTGATTCATGTTTGAGTTGTAACAAAATGATAAATATGTCGGGGCTATCGATTTTTACCTCAGTAATATTATACTTTAAACTTTGTCTAACCCAAATGCAGAGACCGCCTGAAGGACGGCCCCTTGCCCCACCAATAGCCGCTTTATAAAAATTGACAAAGCCAGGAAAGAAAATAGGGTCCACCGCCCACGTTTCCTGGAAAACCAGAATATCATGGGTGGATGCCCAGGCGGACCATTCCTCCATTACAATTTTACTACGTAATCCCGCAATGTTCCAAGAAGCCATTTTCAAGAGGGAAGAACAGGGCGAACCAGCCAGCTGTGGAGCATGAAGTGGGCCTCGGACCGCGATGGTATCGACATCTCCACATACTAGCTCTAGTGGGCAGGAATCAAAATGAGGTATTGATGGGCTAGCAATAGGCGGGACAGGAGTGCGGGTTATCGTCTCGGGAAGGGACGGAATGCGAGTCACTGGGTTTGTAGCCGGGATAGGGTTCTGACCATCCAAGACTGGGAGGGGGAGGGCAGAGTTAATATGAAACGCATTTGAATCAACACATACAATGTTAGAGTGTAAGGCACCCAAACCCCGATGTGGCCCCGCAGTCCCGCCCCAGCTACCCAGCCCTGGACTAGTAAAGTGGGCGGGGATCACAGAGAACATACTCGCGATCCCCGAATTCGTCTGAGTTAATGGCAGTCAATCAATCTCCTCTAAGAAATTCAAGGGAGCATAATGGTTCTGCAGGGGAAGATGAAAGTCCAGAATTGGCGGGCGGCAAAGTCCCCTGGAGACCCTTTCCCAACCAGTAGACTGGGGGCACAAAGTATCATTAGAGATGCAGGGGTAAAAATAGGACAAGTCAACGGTCTGGATACCAGTGGCACTCAAAAAATTTGGAAGAGAGCAAATGTGGCTCACTGCCCTGGGATCTCGGAAAGTGATAAGTACACAATCGCCCTCAACTTTCTTTGCCCCGGAGCCCAACCAACTCACCCTACGTACCATTAGTATTTCAGCACATGTTCTGGGAGGCAAAGGCCTATTGCAGTTCAACCAGTGGGTCACTTTATTCTTCAGCTCATCGTGCGACTCGGACTTGTCCACGGGGAGCCTTGGGACACCAACCAGTACAACTGTGTAGGGCTTGGACTCACGGGGAAGATTGATATGGGGGAGTTGTGAGAATGAGCCCGCACCCTCTGCCAAGTGCTGTCTAGTTACATGGTTACTCTTATTACTAACTAATTGGGAAGACGGGACAGCGCTAGCAGAGGGGTGGGAAACTGCCATGACTTGTTCATTGTGGGCAGATGGAAGGGAAGAGGCACTAATCAAAGGAGTGGGATCATTGGGAAGTGGCCCGGTTTTGGTAGTGGTGGGCCGGGTGGATAATATGTTGGGAACGACGGGAGGCACTATTGATTTCTCCAGTAAAGATGTATTAGTAAGCACCATAGTCTCTAATTTCCCTAAGGAAATAGAGAGTTGCTTAACTCTCTCATATAAGGGTAGAAGAAGTGATTTGAGAGACTGCTCCAGGAGTTCAAGAGAGCAGAACTGAGGAGGATTAGCATTAGGCGGAGTGACTGAGGATTGGGGGGGGAGCTGGCACCCTGCAGTGGAGGGGGGGCTGTGTGTTGAATGCAAAGGAGGATCAGGATATGGTTTAGCACGTTTGGATTTTTTGGGGACTTTGGGACGTTTACCCCTAAGAGGTGCTCCCACACGCTTTCTTGGCCCTTTATTATGCTGAGACTTGCTAACCGGAGACGGAATGGCAGTGCAGGATTGATCAGAGGGAGGCAGAGGGGAAGTGACGCTACGGTCTGTGGAAAAGCCACAGGCTTCATAAATAGTTGGGGTATCAGGAGTGTCGTCCTGTGGAAATGTGGATTTTCCTGATCAGTTATGTCCCCTATCTTGGACCCCAACGGTTCTATATGCATGTTACAAGTACATGTATGTTCCCTCCAGTTCCAGTTTCTAAGACGCAAACATATGTGTGTCTACCGTCGACATGTTCTCTGTCAGATCCGCCATCAATGGGCTGGATATTCGATTCCTAGGTATGAAAGGCCACCGACTTTATATGGCTAAGTTACTACATTTTTACAGTTCAGGCAAGTAGGCCCGATTCTGTCCTCAAAGCCTTTCCCTGCTCTCTGTCTCTGACAGCTTCAGCTTGAGCTCGCATCTGTATCCATGAACTTTGTCCTACTCCCTGTGCAGCTAACGGTGCCTGCCTCGGCCAGTTTTCGCCTGTCTGCCAAGAAGCTGTATTTCACCTTCGAATTATCTATTTTGCTCTTCAGCCGATGCATTCCTGTCTAGTGATTTAGGTAAACATTTCCTTTAGCTCACAAGCAAAGGACTCAGCCTTTCTGTCCTCCTGCAAGTGATTCATAGCCCTGCTGCCATGGAAAGTTTTCTGCCCCTCACATCTCATATAGACACTTAGACGCTTGTACACGCACACACAGTTAGTATAGAATAGATTCTGTCCGAGAGGCCTTTCCTTGTGGATAACATAGTTCTCCAAACATAGGATGGTAGATATGATTTGGGATTAGGTTGACTTGACCCCTCAGACTTCTCGTCTCCACATGTAGAGCTAAATGTCAAGTCCCCTTCACCCCCTAGTTGCACGTCAATTACACGTCATACTGCTGCGCGCGCATCTATGCTAAGTATTATCTTATAGATCCACCTATGTCTGATAATGCAAACCAATCATGTTTCTTTTATTCCTTATTACGCCTAGTTTCGATTACGTACCTGTTTTGTCACTTTTCTTATCAAATGTTACGCCTTCTACATTCGTTTCATTGTAATGTACTTATTATAAAAATACATGTCTGTCAATAAATTATTGTACTTCACTTCCTGAACCCTCGTGGTGACGGAACCTGAAGGCCGCGACTCGAGTCGGCCATTTTGAATGGAATAAAGCCCATTTAGAAAACCTCTTATACCACGGATTCTGCCTCTTGTTATTTTGAGCTATTTACTTTATTTTAAGATTCCGTATGAAATTCAGTCCGGTAATATTTATTTTATTTACCACATAATGGCGCCCGAATAGGGACACTTTCTCATCTCACGCGCCGGCGGTGCGTTGCAGGCCCGGTCTCCTGCCACAGCTGGACGGACCATAAACGCGTACCAGCAGGATTTCCTGTAAGCTCCCTCCGGTCAAGCGGGGGCGACTGAGGCTGCGATCAACCCAGACGAGGCGGTGAGAAGTGCGAAGTATCCCGACCAGAGCCTAGCTGAGAGAGCAAGATCCGAGGTATACAGAGGCCCACCAGGTTTTCCGAAATCCCGATGTCCAGAGGGTCCGCTGTCCGCAGTTATCGAGTCCTGTCCATTCTCTGAGGCCTTCCGTTTCAAGGAGCTACTCGGTGAGTACCATCGCCGGGGAGGCGTGTTGACGCGCACATAGGTTGTGCCGGTCAAGACGGATTTGGGTACACAAATCCGGTCTGCACTGTTTAGCAGTGTATATGTACTGTTTAGCAGTATATCAAGTATTCCGAAGTATTCAGTTATTGTCAAGAATTCAGCGTGGTGATTAGTTAAGCAGACTGTCATCATTGTCGACCATTATTAAATGTTTAATGTTTAATGTTTAAAGTATTCAGAAAATGTCTTGCATATTGTGGTATGAATGACTGTTCATTGTTCACTGATTATTATTGTGTTTCTCGTATTAAGTAAGTTCAAGAGTAAGTATCAGATCAGTTGTCAATATGCCGCTCTTCTCGAAGTTAAGACAGATTACTACCAGAAAAGGGGTGCTTGAAGAAGCAGTTCCTATTCCTCCTAGAGACACTCCAGGACATTTCATGTACCATAAGCATGGCTTAGATGCCATATTGTTTCTTGATCTATGGGTAGATTATACCAAGGGATTACCGGAAAGTCAAAGGTGGCCCGCAGCGGGAACCTGGGATGCAGAGTGCATCATGAAAGTGGAGGAAGAGTTATGGAAAAGAAAGGTCAGACAGTCACAGAAAGACGCTGTTGAGTTATGGCGTAAAGAATCTCATAGACGAACAGAAAAAGCACGTAGACAAGAAGAGAGGAGTAAAGAAAGTTCAAATAAAGTTCAAGAAAATCTATTAATTGAGGAAGGTATCCGAGTGAGATCAGAACAAGTAAATAGACAAAGAAATGCTCTTATGAATGGTATGTATCCCCTACTAGCCGAAGGATTACCTAAGGCTGCTCCAGAGATACCAAAAGACTTGCCACCCCCATTATTTCCAATTAAGGTACATCCAAAGGGGCTTCCCAGAACCGCAGAAGATGTTTTTCTTTCCTCATATCTAGATGACGCAGCTCCCGAGTATGCTAACGCCGCACCACATAGACCATCTGGCAGAGGGGTTCAACGTCAGGATCAGGTATCTGTCCCCGTGCAACAGCAAGTTCCGACGCAAGCTTCGGCAAGCACATCTGTTTCCGCATCTGTCTCCGCAGTCGACTCTACAGAGGTATCGACACCCATAGTTGCTGTGTCACGTTCGACGAACCCTTTCACACCCGACGCCCCAGATGGGGCCACGGGAGGTGCTAGCAGTACTTTTACACCACCTAGAATAAATAAACTTGTCTTTCAAGAGTCAACACATTCACGTACACCAAAATTCGTAAATGAACGTACGCTTAAGGAACTCCTTGTAAATTGTAGATATGACCCCGTGGTCGGTAAAGAGGACGAAATGGTCCTGGCATCATTACGTATCAGGCGAGCCGCAGAGTATTTAGCAAGGTTACCAGGGATGATTACGCATCTAGATAACATATATCATTTTGTTCAAACAGGACGAGATCCAGGATGTATTAACAGAGCTATGGAATTCCAGAAAGTAGAGATACAGGGGGAACTGTTACGTTTCCTCATAAACTGTGTGATCAGAAATCAAGATCGTCCGGGGGTAGACCCGAATGCAATGCTTACTCTTACAAGATGGAGTCAGAATATATCAGAAGGGAGACACGATAAGCAAAATTGTATAATAGCCATGTGCCGAAAAATTCGTAAAGAAATAGAGCGTATTCATGAAGAAAGATTGGGAACAGACGAGTTTGAGCAAGATGAAGTGTCCGAATCAGGGAACTCTGCAAGACAGTCAGAGACCATAGCCTATGTAGGCAGAGGAAGATCCTGTGAAAATACTAGATGTTTTTCTGATCCAATACACTCTGTATGTCCAAATAATAGCAGAACGTATCCGACGCCTGTAATGAATCTGAAGTCTCCTGAACATTTGTTTCAAGCCGCAGATAAAATACTACGAGAACGAAGGGGTTACCACCTCCTCGATTCCATGGATGAGCAAGAATTAGCCAGATCAGCCGTTCACTGGATTGTTAGTCCTGAAAAATACGGTGATGAGACCGTAGCACACACGTTTCTCAACCTCAGTACAGATGAACAACGTTTAGCTGGAATCTATATGATTCAGCAACTCCTCATATTATATAAGAGCCAACATGCTGACCCTGGTCCTTTACCTGATATATTAACGGAACTACTCACGTACAGATGGAGAGGTTCTAGTAACGAGCTAATTAAAGAGATATTAGTGTCACGTAAGCAGTACGTCCTTTTTATAAATCCAGATTCTCTCTCCCTGCCCCCCAGAGAAAGAGCACCGTACTACATGGATAGACAAAATCCTTTACGGGAAGTGCACCCAATAAAAGGCGAAGACAATGAGTTTCACCGTGTATTTGTTTACACACCCATATCAAAAATGGAATTATTAGAAATGAAGAAAGTAGTACCTAGTCATGACAAAGACCCAGCGGGTTTCCACCGAGAAATTAAAGACATGTTACTGATGGGAGAGTACACCTTTCCTGATATTATGACGATATTAAAGGTGCTTTTGCCTGCTGGCATTTATGAAAAACTGAAAGAAAAAGAGTGGGAAGTGGGAGACCAAAAGATAGACTGGACAGCATTAGCAGAGGAAGAAAGGAGCCGAACTGCAGGTTCGGGGCTCGGGGATAAAGTTAAACTATTACCAGGTTTACTAGTACAGGTACTGCCACGTTTATTAACTACAAAAAAGGAAGATTGGGGTGCAATCACAGCCTGTAAACAAAAGCAAGATGAAGACACAAGCGATTATTATGCTCGATTTGAAAAATGTTTTGGTATAAATAGTGGTATAAAAGCAAGTAGTGACTCATATCCACATCTATTTGTGACAAAATTAGTGGAAAATGCATTACCTCCAGTAAAGAATAGAATATTGAAATTCGAGAGTACCTGGCAAAGTAACACTCCGTCGCAAATGCTACAAATGTTACAGTATCATCACAATAGAATTAGGGATGAACAAGAACACGAGCATAGACGCATGAAGGATACAAAAATGAAAATGCTAGTTTCTCAGACAGTACCAGCAGATGGTCACAAAAAGGGTGTGACACATTCTGGTGATTCTGCAGTTCCTGTAAAAGGAACCTGCAATTACTGTAAACAACTAGGCCATTATGTACACGATTGTCCAGTCCTGAAACGTAATATAGCTACAGGTATTGCAAAGGAGAGACCACGATTAGTTAGACAAGATCAGAATGAACAAGGAGCTATGCAGCATGGACAGTCCATGCCAGTTCAGCAACAGTCCATGCCAGCCTCACAGCAACCCATACAGTTTGTGCCAGCTGCACCACCGTTGCCTGCTACTGCCACACAAACTACAACACGACAAATGTATCAGACTGCACAGTATGAATACCCTGAGTATCAGCGTTACGCATGAACCAGCCTAGAGAGGGAAGTTGACTTACCGCTTATCGAGATTCCGGTAGATCAAGAAGGACCTTATGTACATAGTGAATTATTAGGTCAAGATAGAAAATTCTTACTCGATACAGGGGCAAGTCGAACAACCATAAAACGTAGTGAAGTTCCAGGGGCACCCCTCTCAGGCTCTCAAAATGTTTCCCTTGGTTTTTCAGGAAAACCTATTGTTAATGAAGTATCACAGCCTCTACCACTTACGATAGGACCTTTGACACGAACTACAGATTTATTGCTTACTAAATCATGCCCAGAAAATCTGTTAGGAATTAAAACTCTGAAAGCACTAGGAGCCATAATATGTTGTTCTCCGGAAGGAGTAAGGTTGTTTTTGCGTGATTTTAAAGGTCACTATGTGTCTAGAGACATGGATCCCCGACTACAGACTTTACCAGTACATCTATGGGCACAAGGCCCTACGGATGTTGGCTGCATGAACATTACACCCTATCGAGTTACATTGAAAGCAGGAGTGGTACTACCACGAATGCGACAATACAAGTTACCGCATGATGCTGTAGTGGCTTTGCTGAAAATCATTGATGAGCTAATTGCCCAGGGAGTAGTTGTAGAAACAGACTCCAATGTATGTAATTCGCCGATAATTCCGATTCTTAAACGAACTGATCCTACTGCCCCACCAGTGTACCGATTGGTTATTGATTTGCGTGAACTAAACAAGTGTATTGTACCACAATTCCCTGTGGTCCCTGATATATCATCATTGTTGACAGCAATTGATTCCGAAGCAACATTTTTTACTGTAATTGATCTCAAGAATGCCTTTTTCAGCGTCCCAATAGATCCGGAAAGCCAATACTTGTTCGGATTCAGTTTAAATGGGCGCAGCTTTAAATTCTCACGCGCACCTCAAGGATTTACAGAAAGCCCCAGCATCTACAGCCAAGCACTGAAACGAGAACTTGACAGTATCCACATGCCAGTCAATACTGCACTGCTTCAATATGTCGATGATCTGCTGATCACCGCGAGAAGCGAGCCAGAATGTGAAAAAGCTTCTCTGACAGTTTTACATTTCCTAGCCGACAAGGGGCACAAGGTGTCCCCTTCTAAGCTGCAATTCTGTGTTCAGCGAGTTATTTATCTTGGTCACTCGCTGTCCAAGGAGGGAAGGCAGCTTACACCAGATCGCATCCAGTTAATTGCTAACATGTCAATACCCCAGACACAGAAGGAGGTGCGGGCTTTCATAGGCCTCACTTCATATTGTAGGCAGTGGATCCCTCAGTACGCATTTCTAGCAAAACCACTCATTCAGTTAACCACACAGGAGGCAGCCACATCGACTGTTCTCCCTTGGACTCAGGAACATACACAAGCTTTTGAAAGCCTAAAGAAAGCTTTATGTCAAGCACCTGTTTTAGCAACACCATGTTATAACAAACATTTTACACTCTTTGTTACAGAACGCGAAGGTACTGCCTTGTCAGTACTCACTCAGGATCAAGCAGGATCACGCAAGCCATGTGCTTATTTTTCCAGTACATTAGATCCCGTAGCTCAGGCTTTGCCTGCATGCCTGAAGTCAGTGGCAGCGACAGCTTTAGCAATCAGACAAAGCGATGCCATAGTATTAGGACACCCATTGACAGTACAAGTACCACATGCAGTAGAGGTTCTTGTGAACCGAACACAAACACAACACTTGACCATAGCAAGACTTACCGGTTATGAACTGACATTGTTTCAACCACACATAGAGATCCGACGGTGTAATACATTGAATCCTGCTACACTATTACCTGTAATTGGAACAGACCCACTAGCTCATGATTGTGTTGAAATCATTGAAATAAAGACGAAACCTAGACAAGACTTGACAGACGTTCCATTGTTAGATCCAGACCTGACGTTGTATGTAGACGGATCATGCATGAGAACAAGTACAGGAGATTTAGTGGCCGCGTATGCAGTCACAACAGACACTGAAATTATTGAGACACATTGTATAGATACTCTGTCAGCCCAAGCAGCAGAACTTATTGCTCTAACGCAAGCCTGTATTCAAGCCACAAATAAGAAAGTTAATGTATACACTGACTCACGTTATGCATTCGGAGTTGTACACGACTTCGGCGTGCTATGGCGAGAGAGAGGTTATTTAACGTCCCATGGTGCCCACATTCAGCACGGACCCCTCATTCATGCCTTGTTAGACGCAATACATCTACCCACTGCTATATCGATTATGAAATGTAAAGCACACACGAAGGTTACTGATACCATTTCTCAAGGAAATGATTTAGCTGACCGAACAGCTAAACAGACTGCTCAGAATCGCACATTAGACATGACAAAGCCAATAGTTCAGACCCCAACACAGTGTATGACAATTAAGGATCCCGCACTTGACGTAATTGACATACAGACACATGCCACAGCAGAAGAAATAAAGAAGTGGACGGAACTAGGAGGGATCCAGACAGATCAAGGATGGATGACGAAGGAGAAATCTGTATGGTTTCTCCCTGATTCCATGGTTCAAGCCATTATAGCTACAGTTCACAGTCCAGCACATTTAGGAGAGAAGGCTATGCTAGACAGCATTCAGCACATTTGGTTCAACAAACATTTACGAGCAGCAGCTAAACAAAAAGTTCGTACCTGTATGATATGTTGTCAGTTTAATCCAGGAAAGAGTGTTCCCGTAGAGCAGGGTGGATTTCAGCCTCCTGACCATCCTTTTGAAGTCCTCCAGATGGATTATATTCAGATGGAACGTTGTCGAGGATTCAAATATGTTCTCGTAGTTGTCTGCGCTCTCTCCCGTTGGACAGAGGCGTATCCCGTATCAGATTACACTGCCCCGACTACTGCCAAGCAGCTAGTTCGAGAATTCTTCCCACGGTACGGTTTACCACGTGTTGTATATTCAGATAACGGCCAGCCTTTCTCATCCGAATTAATGAAACATGTCTCACTTTTGTTGGGATATCAGTGGAAATTCCACTGTGTCCGACACCCCGAGGCAGCAGGTCTCGTGGAACGACATAATCAACTTTTAAAAATCAGATTGTCTAAAATATGTCAGGAAAAAGGTGTGGACTGGATAGTAGCCTTACCAGTTGCGCTATTTTACATGAGGATGGTAGCACACTCTCGAACAGGGCTATCCCCGTATGAGGTGATCTTTGGTAGACCACCGAATATGTGGGGGACGCCTATACCCCGTAAAATAACTGATGTTGACTGTAATATGCTGACAGATTACCTGGCTTCCTTGATGTCTGCACTACAATCTTGTCGTTCACAGGTAATCGCAGCTTTTCCCGACAACACCGAGGTGAAACCTCATGATGTAATTCCTGGCGATTATGTCCTCGTCAGGAATTTTGATCGGAAAACCCAACTGGAGCCAAGGTGGAGACTTCCTAAGTTGGTCCTGCTGACGACCAGAACAGCTGTGAAGATCGAAGGAAGGAAAGGCTGGGTGCATACCAGCCATATCAAACAATTTCATGGACTTCCTCCTGACACAAACAGTATTCCCCGTGTGTCTTCCCCCATTGACTCAAAGCTACCTTTGGCTGAGGCCAGTAGCACCGAACTCTATAAACAGAAACTCAGGTCCAGATCTAAACTGTCGGACGATTTGATTGTTTAAGTCCTCTCCAAGGTGAAGCGGTTGAATCTGTCCCGACATGTATCCCTTAGGTCTGAATCATGTAGAGTCCAGAATCATAATGAAACGACATGCTTATTGTAAATCACTGCGTAGCCACTGTATTGTGACTTTATTAATTTTGTTTTCCTTGAGTTTTTTAATAGTTACTGCAAGTATATTGTTGCATATGTATTATCCTGTTTCTAAACGTGTTTTCAATATAACTGATGAACATTCTTTTAGTGACTTACCCCCACATGAGTTGTCCTATAGACTTGCGCTGCGCAATAACACATTCATTAGTATGTTACATCATTCCCATCAGACTAGTAATGCCACCAATTGTTGGGTGTGTGGCCGACTTCCTCCCTATCAGAATAACAAAGGAGTTCTGCCTTTCTTTCCACATCCGTTCACACACAATGGCTCCTGTGGAGCATGGTTTAGTTTATTAAATTCCATAGACCCAGACACAGCAGTTTATCAACAACATTGGATATGGGGAAATCTGAATCTAGTTTTATTCAAAGTCTGTCACCCTAATAAGGAGGGTCACCCCAGTAGAACAGGAACTGATTTAGAAAATGAAGTGTATAAATTAGGTAATTTTACGCCTAATCTTATGATTTTGAATGTCAAATCCGAAGTTGAACTAATTCTGCCCACTATGTCAGTATTTCCAGTAAAGGGTGAATTATGTGTAAGAAAAGTTGGTTCCATACATATGGGCCATAGCCAATGCGTTACTACAGTAGAATATAGTGATCAAGGTAAATCTTCATTTAGAGCTTCTCGCCATTCTTACTTTATATGTGGTCAGACGGCATATATGCTTCTGCCTCTAGATTGGGATGGTACCTGTTACATAGCATTCCTTTTGCCACCTGTTTTCTTAGCTCCTCCTGACTATTATCGACATATTCATTTAGTACACAAAAGAGAGCGGAGAGATCTCCCAGTTGTCGATTATACTGAGACGGCATGGGACAAGTATGTAGATTTCAATAAAGGTATCTTTCCCTATATAGGTACTATATCAAATAGTAAGCTGATACGTAGACTAACCAAGACTCTTGAAGCTGTAGTAAACGAGACTATAGCCGCCCTAGGCAATCTGACAGAGGAACAATCAGTGATGAGAATTGTTGTTCTCCAGAATCGTCTTGTCCTTGACGTCATCCTGGCCGATAGGGGCGGAGCTTGCAGGGTCATCGGATCCAGCTGCTGCATATTCATACCAGAAAATTCGCCATCTGTATATAAAGCTATAACACGCCTTCATAAGATTGTAAGCCAGATACACGAGAATCCAGGCACTTGGACGTGGTCCGGGTGGTTTTGGAGTGTGATATCAGCCTGGGGATGGAGAGTTCTATCCTTCCTAGGTATTGGCCTTCTTATGCTCTTCAGTTGTTGTTTATGCCTGCAATGTGGACCAGCGATTTGTGGTCTGTGTGCCACATCATGCATTCCATATCACAGTTCTCGTTCAAAATACCGGAAGAAGAAGGAAGAAGAAATGATGCTCCATGAGCAAATCGATGGAATGATGAAGATTGATATCTCTTGAAGGGCAAGTAGGGGACAAGGAGGGAATGTGGAAATGTGGATTTTCCTGATCAGTTATGTCCCCTATCTTGGACCCCAACGGTTCTATATGCATGTTACAAGTACATGTATGTTCCCTCCAGTTCCAGTTTCTAAGACGCAAACATATGTGTGTCTACCGTCGACATGTTCTCTGTCAGATCCGCCATCAATGGGCTGGATATTCGATTCCTAGGTATGAAAGGCCACCGACTTTATATGGCTAAGTTACTACATTTTTACAGTTCAGGCAAGTAGGCCCGATTCTGTCCTCAAAGCCTTTCCCTGCTCTCTGTCTCTGACAGCTTCAGCTTGAGCTCGCATCTGTATCCATGAACTTTGTCCTACTCCCTGTGCAGCTAACGGTGCCTGCCTCGGCCAGTTTTCGCCTGTCTGCCAAGAAGCTGTATTTCACCTTCGAATTATCTATTTTGCTCTTCAGCCGATGCATTCCTGTCTAGTGATTTAGGTAAACATTTCCTTTAGCTCACAAGCAAAGGACTCAGCCTTTCTGTCCTCCTGCAAGTGATTCATAGCCCTGCTGCCATGGAAAGTTTTCTGCCCCTCACATCTCATATAGACACTTAGACGCTTGTACACGCACACACAGTTAGTATAGAATAGATTCTGTCCGAGAGGCCTTTCCTTGTGGATAACATAGTTCTCCAAACATAGGATGGTAGATATGATTTGGGATTAGGTTGACTTGACCCCTCAGACTTCTCGTCTCCACATGTAGAGCTAAATGTCAAGTCCCCTTCACCCCCTAGTTGCACGTCAATTACACGTCATACTGCTGCGCGCGCATCTATGCTAAGTATTATCTTATAGATCCACCTATGTCTGATAATGCAAACCAATCATGTTTCTTTTATTCCTTATTACGCCTAGTTTCGATTACGTACCTGTTTTGTCACTTTTCTTATCAAATGTTACGCCTTCTACATTCGTTTCATTGTAATGTACTTATTATAAAAATACATGTCTGTCAATAAATTATTGTACTTCACTTCCTGAACCCTCGTGGTGACGGAACCTGAAGGCCGCGACTCGAGTCGGCCATTTTGAATGGAATAAAGCCCATTTAGAAAACCTCTTATACCACGGATTCTGCCTCTTGTTATTTTGAGCTATTTACTTTATTTTAAGATTCCGTATGAAATTCAGTCCGGTAATATTTATTTTATTTACCACAGTCCAGTGGGCTAGGTGGTGGGATGATCGACGTCCCAGGCGTCTTACTTGGTAATAAATCAGAAGCCGGTGGAAGTTGCCTGCTGACTGGGGAAGTGGCTGCCATTATATTGCCAAGAGATGATCTTTTGGCCGATAGTTCAAGGGACAGACGTTTTTCAGTTAGTGTGATTTCGTGTTCGAGGACCCGTGTTGCTCTGGTAATGAAATTATCAAGGGTCCCCGAAACACAACCCCCGGTGGTGCCCTGAACAAACTTCCTGCCAGATCTTAGTGATGTCATCTTCGTGGGAGAGGAGGGGAATATAGCCTATATCGATGTTCTACAACCCAAGATAAACAAACTGTTCGAAATGCCTGCAGTAACTTGTAAAACTGAACAATTAAAAGGCAGAACAATAAAAGTAGTCAATTACCAGCCCAGTTCGTGAATAGCGGTGTTGAGTGTCCGATGTACTCAAACAACAATCAGTCTTAGAGGGGTGGCCCGTCCCGTCCACGTCCGGCCACGAACGGCAACAAACGGCCCGCTCTTTGCCCGGTCTTCGCCCCGGGCTGTGTCCCGCGCGCGTACCGCTAGCGCGTGTGGGCGTGAGCCTTGAAGTAGATGGAGGATCGAAGAGGGGGCGGAGCCGGGAAGAGGAGCCAGGTGTGCTAGGAAAAGTTGTAGGTGTGCACCCTGGGCCTCGCAGTCCCGTAGAAATAGCCTCGTCGCTGCTTCCCCTCGTGTGCTGCAAAGCGTCCTCTCAGGTCACAGGCAAAGATCAACGGACCCGAAGCTGTCCCACAGCTGCTGATTTAAATAGTCTGTGCCTGCGAGCGGCCCCCGCGAAGCGGGGGCCGCGAGGCGTGGGGGTTGATAGGGAAATTGAGGCAGAGCCGGGAAGAGGAGCCAGGTGTGCTAGGAAAAGTTGTAGGTGTGCACCCTGGGCCTCGCAGTCCCGTAGAAATAGCCTCGTCGCTGCTTCCCCTCGTGTGCTGCAAAGTGTCCTCTCAGGTCACAGGCAAAGATCAACTAATGCATAAACTAATAGTTTTTGCAGTCCACAAAGTAAAATACATACACCAGCACATAAAAGGTAAACATTTCAGGGACTTATTTAGAATTTGGTCGGCAGAGTGGCTGTCCACAATACTTGCAGTACCCCCGTTGTCTTAAGTTGGGTGCACAGCCTTGTTTCCAGTGGCGAATGCTGGCTTCGCCAGAGGAAAGTAACGACAGATGGCTCGACTGACATTGGGCCTTTGGTCAATGAACTCCAGATCGTCTGCCTTATTGTGAGCAGATGTTCTGACATAGTTTTTTCCTGTTTGTGGACACCAGATAATATTCTGGTTGTTTCAAAACTGGAAATAGGAATAATGATTCTCAAACACTGGCTAAAAAGCCCAATGCCTCACAGGATTTCACTTTTTTGCATTTCATCCACAAACTGCTCTAGTCTACAGGTGGGCTCCTATAACTGTTTGGTGCTAATATTGTGCCTTGGCGAAACACCGGGGGCCAAATGTATCAACAATTCATGCTGCGTAAAAGGGCAAGGGCAGGAATGTGCTGTAGTTACCAGTATATTGTGCATTCCTGTCTTTTCATAGTGTTGATGACCTTTTGGCTGCCTAGTAGCAACGCTGGCACCCTTGCCTCATGTTGCAAGGGGGCCTGCATTGCTGGCAGGATTGTTTTCCTGCAGTACGGGACATCTTCCTGCACAAAAATAATCCTCTGAGGAATTTTCCTCCTTCTATGTGTGCTGTAGAATGCAGTACACTTAGAAAGAGAAAACAATGAGGAGATGTAAAGATATTTCTCCTCGTTGCACCTCTGGTGGGGAGGTATACAATTGCAATGCCTTTGCAGGTCTACCACTGTCGGTAAATCTAGGAGTCTGTCAGAATCCATGGGTGGATGCAGGGGAACACCCACCCTCTGCCCCTAGAACACCTCCCTTCCGCAGAGTAACGCAGCCCAGCGATCTGCGCTGCCTTGCGTTACTCTAGATATATCAAGCCATTCAGGGCCATGCAAGGTGGCCTTGTGTGGCTCGAGAAATCTCATTAAGGTTCTGCGTCGACCTTGCGTCCCCTTGCGAGGCACAAGGACGATGAACACCTTGACAAATATGCTCCCCAGTGTCATCACTAAAAGTTAGTTGATCCAGCACACCCTTTGATACCTGTAGGCTCTGGTGTAGTCATCAAACAGGTTATGCCAAAGGTCGTATGGACCTTTTATTATCGACTGGAAGTGTATGAAAAGAGCTAGCATGAGCACCGAATTTCAAATACAGTGAAGTCAATTCGGCTTCACAAGAACGGCAGAGAGAATGGTGTTCAAACTATAAAGGTTTTTAGCAAATGAGTCAAAGTTAACAAGGTAGTCAAATCAGTAAACAAGTTTATCAAATAAGCAAATATATTAATTCGGTCAAGCAATCTCAATTTGTATGTTTTATAAAAGAAGATGCAAAATATAATCAGGTGCAGAATGCTGCACAGAAATAGATTGGTTCCATAAAGCTAATTAATGCATTGAAAGTGGTAAGGAAAAAATGCAAGTGGAAGGTGTCAGCATCTGTAGGACCAAATTAAGGTTCAGGGGAAATAGGCACCTGTGTTCAAGAGAAATGCTCAAAAACCAAGGGTCAAGAAATCAGAAGACTTGGGGAAAAAGTCTTTCCCCAGCAAAGTCAGGACCGGATCAGCTGAACTATACTAAGGAAACACATAATGATAAAATACAGAAGTCTCTAGAAGCTTTGTCCCACCAGATGTATCTGAATGGGCCAATCAGAATTAGGGGTGGGCAGCAAACTCTGCTCTCCCAGTGGCGTTCTCAGAGTTTTTTCAGAGTTCGGTAAAAACTCCACATACCATCGGAGGATCGGAGTTTACCTGCATGCTCACATTCATGGCTGACGCTTCCTCAGTATTTGTCATTTTCTTTGCCAACAAGCCTGTTCTACCCTTCTCCGCTATTCTGCTTCCGCTCTGAGCCCATGCTCAGTGTCGAGTCAGCCTCACTGTCTCCCAACAGAAGGGGTCTTATGTCTGATCGGATGCGAGGCTGCCATCTTGCTGCCCCTTCTCTCCTGGCTGCCCGGCTGCGGGCTGTGACCCAGCAGCATACCTGTGCTTGACCAGCAGCAACAAAGAGTCCGAAAGTAGAACCTGAGGCACAGCACCATGCAGCTGCCGCCGCCGGGCCACCAGTAATGGACCCGCTGTGCAGCCCCATCGACATCTCCCCCAGCCGGACCTCTATGTGCGTGAAAAGCAGTATGGATCACTGTTTCTCCTAGCAGTATTTTCTTTGTGCATGGTTTGGCGTCCACGAATCCCAGCCCTAGTTTGTCTTTGAGTTTCACTCCTTATTAACATATAATGCCCATCGTTTTTCCTCCTGTTAAGGTAGTGCATGTGGTATAATGAAAGTTGAGCTCGATTTACTTTATGGTTTCTATTTAAATATACTTTCATTATTCTCATTATCTCAACCTTAGGTCCCCATCTGAGCACCTCCACACAACCCCAGCTCCCCATAAAGATGCGATAGGGCGCGGCTTCGGGAGGTTTAAAGGGTGTATATGGAGAAAGGTGGGCAATAAGTTTCGAGAGATCGTCCTTGTCATCCAGTTCCTCCAATGTGCCCAAGGAACGTTCTCTGCTTTCCCACTACATGCAGTGAGTGGCTGAGAGCATCCATAGAGTGCAGCACGTGCAGGAGAGTGTAGAAAAGCACCACCGACGGGAAAGCAGGGGAGTGGTGCCTAGCAATCCTCATCCTCTGGCCAAGCGTAGTCAAATTCAGGGGGTGGACAAGAGCACAGCATTCTCAGCTCACAGCTTGCCCCCACACTGAAGTGATCCTGGCTGTCTGTGCCCAGGCTCAGTGACATTCTCCATGTTTTTTGTTTCAATCTGTTTATTGGATTTTTTTTGTTTTTTGTCAAGCACACAGTGCAGCAAATACTCGAATACTGAATCGTGTGTTATACAATGGTATTCTTAAGAACATTGAAATCAGGCAGAGCAGTGCAATAGTCATGTTGTACAATCGCTATATGTAGTTTAGCAGTGAGTAAGTGCTAAAAAACCCATAACATACGCTATATAAAAGCACTGGATACAGAAATAAAACACCTGTCCAAAAGGGACAGTTTTATGCCCTTAGTAAGTCGACAACCTGAAAGTCTCTACAATGAACCATCTGAAACAATGTGATACACAGATCCATACTTTTGCAAATAATGAATTATGATGACTCAAATTCCATAATGTAACTGACCATATAGCTGTGCAACGTAAGACTGCTCTATAAACCCTCCTCCTCTGACTAGTGCCATGCAGGATATCCATAACAAAGAATTTCAGGAGATGGGCGAGTGTAGGGGGCAAGTAGATATGCTGGACATTGGACGTGCACAAGCCGGGTGGATGGAGGTTAAACAGGTTGTCGTGTGCCTCAAAGGTATCACTCTCTGAACCAAGGAGTGTAATTATCAAGAATCCATCAAGCGTTATCTGCCATTAGATAACGTCCCTCTGGGCGCTACGTGGGTTAATCGCATTGGCGAGGTTTCAATTTTGTAGGTGGGGTTCAACCAGTAAGGTAAGACCAGTCTTGTGTCAAAAGTTGCAAATGTGCTTTATTTGTCTCATGAAAGATGAATTCAAATAAACGATAAGGAACAACATCCTGATGCGGTTGGATTTCTTTTAAATATGATCCCAATGCATTTCGGGCTCACTGGGGGCCCTTCATCAGGGGAATATAAACAGCAAAATAAACTGGTGTCAAAATGAGGGACCACGTCAATGGGAACATTATATTCATGTGCCTGGTAGGTTAGTAAATGGTGCCCAAGGTGAACAAAAAGATTAAAGAAAGAAATCATCCGCTACGATCAGTTCTACAATGGCGTGCATGGTGTATTCAATAAAGATGGTAAAAAAGAAAAAAGCGTAATCTCAATGTGCAACATTGTTTTAAATCTCCCGTTTGGAGTATTCAGTCACTGTATGTCTAAGATTTAACAGAACACGAGTGGACTGAAAAGGAACGCAAAGTGCAATTAGAAAGAAAAAGCGAGTGTGTAGGACAGTGAATAACAGCGTATGTGGGGAAAATTAGGCCGAGAAGGTGCACCCATGCATGACCGTGGTGAACGTGAACGCCAAGCTGTGGACACGTGTGGGTGAAGCACTCTCTGTAAAACGCCGGTGAATGCCCGCGGAACGGTTAAATGTGCAAGAAGGTTATGAAACACTGTGAAAAGAATTCTTCGCTTGGGTTGAAGTGTCTCTTACCTTCCGTGTCTGAGTGCGGTTGATACTAAGCGTGCATCGGGTTTACAGAGGGAACGGGGTTGTTGTTAGTTAAAGGGGTCGTCAGTGAAGATGGACTATAGTCGATTTAAAAGAACTAGAGCGCCTACGAGTGTGGTGATGTGAGGGCAATATCGTGCCATGCTGTGAGGGGTGAGAAAACTAAATCCCACTGCCCAGAGAAGAATAGGTTGGGACTTGAGCCCTAGGCAGCAGGGCGCCTATAACGAACCTTCTTATAGTACCCATCAGGGAATTTCATCTTGGGAGGGCACAAGCCCACATATCCCCTTACTCTCCCTATTCCCTCAAAAAAATAGCCCCTTGGAGTTGGTGGATTGACGCCCCGTGGGGCATTACTCTATACCTTCTATGGCTAATAGTACTCATAAACAAGTCGATGAAGTGGAGGGAAAGGACTCTAGCACTGATCTAGTGAAAATAAGAATACACCATCTTCGTATCCCCGAAGATGGGATGCAATTGGGGGCACCAAAACAATTTGTGGAGTCTAGTGCCCCCAATGATCCACCACTTTGTGGTGAGACCAAGGAAAGGATATCTGAGCCTAGAAATCTAATGCCAGGTGTCGGGATTCGCCCAGTCATGGAACGAGCACCATCCGATCCTGTGAGACTTGATGGTAACATAAAAATTTTGTCCTGGAATGTGGCTGGGCTGAAACATAAATTGCTGTTGCCCGAGTGGGGTTCCTTCATGGCTTTGCACGATATCTGTTTAATGCAGGAAACCTGGGCTTTGGAGGAGAGCGCTATGTCTGGTTTTGCCACCTTTGATATCCTGGCTACAACAGGGGGTAGGGGAGGACCATCGGGTGGGCTTACAATATGGGTGGCCACGTAGCTGGGTGTCAGGGCTGTACAAATGCCTACCAATTCCCCAGACGTCCAATGTGTACTTCTAACCCCAGAAAATAGGCCCCAGGTGGCTATATTGAATATTTATTCAAGACCAGTTAAGAGCGGGCGGGAGTCTGTTGCAATGGATGCACTAAAAACATTTATACAGTCACTTGACCCAACAACGGTTTTGGTCATTGGAGGAGACTTCAATTGCCAGTTTGAGCCCCTGGCGAGTACAGAGCAGGGTGAACAGGATGATGAAGATCAGTTCTGGCATGTTCCTGATCCACAGATCCCCCCTGTTAAGGCATGGTCCCCACTGGTCCTACAATTACAATCATTCTCTCTTACAATGTCAATGCGGACGTGCAATGTGCGGGTGGAGCCTGATAGACCCGGGACAGCTACGTTTAACAGGCTACGCCAAACTTCCATCATTGATTATATAATGATGGAAGTAAAATATTGGGATAGGTTGCTGGAGTTCAGGGTGGTACCAAGATATGATAGTGACCACAATGCCCTCGTACTAACATTGAAAGCTGGAAGTTTTGGGCTGACAAATTTGGTGCCCGAAGCAACTAGTGTAATCCCGCCCTACATTATGGCTAACAATAGACGTAGGGTAAAATGGCCATATCTACAGGAGTCCCCCACTAAACTGGCTAAAATATATAATATAGCCATACCATTGATTTCCGAAATGGGGGATGATGCCTCTAAGGGCAGAGCTGTGAAAATTCACCAGCAATTGGCAGACAAGCTAGTGGATGTGCTTTGCTCCGCGGTTGTGGTAAACCCACCGCGGGCTAAGACACACCCCTGGTACGATGCCGTCTGTAGAAAGGCAAAAAAAGAGCTATTAGCATCAATTAAAGCCCAAGATAAAGTAGGTATAAAGAATTCTCGACTTCTCTATAAAAAAGCAATCATAGGGGGTAAGAAGGATTGGGAGGATAAGATGTGGGAGGAGCTCGGATCTGCACTTAAGCGCAGGGACACCAAATCCTTTTGGGCCATTGTTGCTACAGGCACTAGCGGGGGCGACCGGGTATGCGCCCCTAATATAGCATCCACAGTGTGGGAGGCACACTTTGAAGCTCTATATGCTAGCGTCGAATTAGAGATTATATCAGACCCAAGTAGTAAACTCCCTAAGGAATCAGGATTGATGGGGTTGGCTGTTTTGGAACATGGGGAGGACGGGGTGCCTCACCCGCCAGCCTCCCCTGGCTCCCACCATGAGTATCGATTGGTGGGGGCCTTGGGCGGCCGGCGGAGGAGGGAACCGCCAGCGATAAGATTGCCCCCTTAAGATAATCAAAACTAAGCGTCCCCATGACGCACACCGTTGGTTCTCGGACAGCCTCAAATCTCTAAAATTGGGACTCCACCAAGCCGAGCGCCGTTGGCGCAGAAATTACGATCACTCAGGAAAGCTACAATTTTTAAAACTCTCCGGCGAATATAAACAGGCCATTTCAGCTGCTAAAAAGGCCTACTTTTCTACCAAAATTCTTAACTCTGCACAAAAATCAAAAGAAATTTTCGCTATTGTGGAGGAGCTCTCACATTCTGATAGGGTGACCCTCAAACCCCTCCAATTTCAGGCTCTCTGTGATTCCCTCAATCAATTTTTTATTGATAAAATCTGTAAAATTAAACACAGTATCCTCTCTGGATCTCCGGTGATGTTCCCTACTGATATCACTCCTTTTTCTAATCCCCACTCCCTTACTCAGCTTCCCCCTATACTAGAATGCGACTTTCTTTCCCTGCTTAATAAAGTCTCATCTGGCTCTCCCATCGATTGCTGCCCTCCTGCGATCCTCCGTGCTGCCTTTTCGGCCTGCCCCACCCCTCCACTAGCCCTCCTGAACAACTCTCTTCTGTTCGGTGAGGTGCCTAGCCAGTTTAAGAATGCTGAGGTGGTTCCTATATTAAAAAAACCTAATGCCGACCCTACAGTTATGGGCAATTTTCGCCCTATTTCCCTTCTCCCTTACTTGAGTAAGGTACTCGAGACACACGTGACTGGAGTCCTCACCTCTCTTATTGAAGAGTCTAACTTCTTAGACTCCCAGCAAGCCGGGTTCAGACCTGCTCACTCGACGGAAGCAGTTATACTCTCTGTCATGGAGGAACTCCGTAGAGGTGCCGACTCTAATACCAGTCAAGCCCTGATCCTCCTAGATCTTTCGGCGGCCTTTGACACGGTCGACCATACCATCTTGGCCGACCGTGTCAAAGAGGCAGGCATCAGTGGGACGGCCCTTAGTTGGGTCCGCTCCTTTCTGACGAACCGCCATCAATCTGTTCG
The DNA here is from genome assembly GCF_964204655.1 of Triturus cristatus. Classification (NCBI taxonomy): domain Eukaryota; kingdom Metazoa; phylum Chordata; class Amphibia; order Caudata; family Salamandridae; genus Triturus; species Triturus cristatus. The sequence continues at coordinate 154,289,663 of NC_140595.1, forward strand.
GCTCTCCCAGTTTTCGGCTGACAAAATGCGGCTTACTTGCGGCGTTCCACAGGGCTCGTCTTTGTCACCACTTTTATTCAATTTGTATCTTACCCCTCTCATTCGCTCCCTCCGGGGAAGGAATGTCACTGCATTTAATTATGCAGATGACATTCAGCTTGTTTTCAACCTTGACTCATCGGACGAAGCGATTCAAGATTTCCAACTCACCCTCTGTCATATCAGTGATTGAATGGGTGCTCACCATCTCAAGCTTAACCCCGACAAGACTGAGCTTGTCCTTGTCGGAGGCCCATCCAACCCCTGGAACTCAACGTTTTGGCCCCCTTCTCTGGGTCCCTCTCCCTGCCCGGTTGACTAGGTGAAAAGTCTGGGAGTCTACATTTCCCACGATCTTTCTATGAAACACCAGGTCAGTGCCACTGTGTCTTCTTGCTTCTTCCAGCTTAGGAAGATTCGGAAAATAGCCCACTTTTTGACCATCGAGGCCCTCACCCTGGCATTACTGGCATTAGTCATTTCCCGAATTGACTATGCCAATGTTCTGTATGTAGGCATCCCACAGTATCAAATTAAAAGACTACAGTTGATACAGAATCAGGCTGCTCGCCTGATCTACCACTGCCCCAAACACTCTCATGTCCACCCTCTGCTCAAAGCCTTGCACTGGCTCCCTGTATCGGAGCGTTGCAAGTTTAAACTTGGCTGTCTGATTCATAAATCTTTGGCCGGTATTGGTCCTTCTTTCATTTCTTCTCTCTTGCATCCCTATGTTCCCTCTAGGCACCTTCGCTCCTCTCATCATGCGCTCCTCCAGACGCCTAGGTTTAGGCGCAAAAAACACGGTGGCCTCAGATTCTCCTTTCTAGCTCCCTCCTTCTGGAATTCACTCCCGTTGGATATCAGACTCTCTCCTTCTCACCCCCACTTTAGGTCCCTTCTCAAAACCCATCTCTTTCACTTTATTTATACATAAGCACTCTTCTCTCCTTCTCTGCCTTTTCTCAAGTAAGTGCTTAGCGCCAAGAAACCGTCCGGTGTAAGTTGCGCTCTATAAGAATTTTTTACATTACATTACATTACAACATAATGAGGTTGGGGAAGTCTGCCATCTTCAATGGCACGAGGTTATTACCCTGAAGGAGGTTGAGTTAGCAATAGGAAGGTTATCTCCCAATAAGGCTCCTGGTTTGGACAAACTGCCAGGAGACCTATTTCGCACCCAGCCCAAAATATGGGCCCCATATTTGGTTGTCTTGTTCAATGAGATTCTGTTGGGGACTGATTTGCCGGGGACATGGCTCGGAGCTGAGATCGTCCCAATTTATAAGAAAGGTTGCCCGCTATCCCCATCCAACTATAGGCCCATTAGCCTTATAGATACAACCCAAAAACTAATGGGCAGGATTATTCTGGATCGGATTTTGGGTTGGATGGAGAAGAATCAAGTATTGACAATCCTCCAGGCTGGTTTTAGGTCAGGCATTTCCACCCTGGACCAAATATTTCGCCTGCAGGTTTTATTTTGGAAAACGGCAAGTGTGGAGGGTGGCAGCCTCTACCTAGTCTTTGTTGACCTGCGGGCTGCATTCGATCTTGTGCCCAGGGATAAGCTATAGAAGGTCCTGACAGATCTGGGTCTCCCACCCTACCTCTTGGCCGTATTAATTAGACTACATACTGGTAATTATGCCCGGGTTAGGTGTGGGAGGCATGGGGACCTTTCAAAACGTTTCCCTGTTCTGAAGGGAGTACGCCAGGGTTGCGTTTTGGCCCCAACACTATTTAGTCTGTATATCAATGGTCTTGTAGATCATTTGTCTGGCATAATAGACAATGATGCTCCTAGACTAGCGACCGGGAGAGTGCCCGCTCTGATGTTTGCGGATGACACTCTGTTGTTATCCAAAACATCATCGGGCATTCAGCGTATTCTGGACGGCTTCGCGGCGTTCTGTGCTTCGCGGGGATTGGAGATTAACTTGGATAAAACCAAGTTTATGATCTTCAATCCCCCGAGGCAAACACGCCCGAGCCCTGTCCTCAATGGTATTTCCCTGGAGAGGGTCAAAACCTTTGTTTACCTTGGCATAACCATAACGGAGAATTTTGATTGGGGCTTTCAAATTTCCAAATCTGCTCTCAAGCTAACACAAATAATTGGGGGCATCAGCAAAGTTCGTAGAATATCTGATCTTAAACCGGTTGCCCCGGCCCTTGAAATCTATCGACTTCAAGCTAGAATGGCCTCAATCTACGGCGCTGAATTTTGGGGCCATAAAAATACATCTAATCTATTGAGGATGGAGCAGAATTTTATGAGGAATTTGGTAGGATTACCTCTAAGCACACCACTCATTCCTCTGTGATTCGATCTGGGGCTGGAGTCGATAGAGGAGCTTGTAGCTGCAAGACCTATGCTCTATTGGAAGAGGCTGTGGTCTGTCCCCGAATTGGCTCCCTATAGAGCAGAGTTTTTGGAGATTTGTCCCTTGCTAAAAAGTAAAAATATCCCATGGTTGCTCCATATTAGGGCTCTTAGTAAGCGGGTACGTATGCCACAACTTTGGGAGACACCTGAGCTGTCTTGTCCGGGGATGCCGAAATTGGAACTACAAACCCAGTTGAGGAGGCAGAATCTGTTAGCCCTGCAGACATCGGTAACCCTGGGCAGGCTGTCCGCTGAGTTCCTCCTAGTAAAAATGGAACCCCGATTCGAGGAATTCCTAGATGCAATACAACCTCCCCTAGCGAGGAAGTTGTATCTCCAACTGAGGCATGGTAGCCTGCCCATTAGGTCTTTTACCTCCAAATGGTCCAAATCAGATGGGGAAGCTTGCCCTGTATGTAACCATAAAAGTGAAGACGTTCCCCACGTTATGTTTTTTTGTCCTGCATATGCTAAAATAAGAAAATGTTGGTTAATCCCACTATGTAGGAACTTTGGATTTCGCCATTGTGCGCAGGCCAGTCGGGTCTTGACTTTCGATACTCATCCCCTTGTTGTTTTTTCTGTATCCCGCTTCCTATATGGCATGTGGCGCAGAAGGCAAATTTTTGTATAACATATGTGATTGAGTATGGTTGTTTTTATTTTTTCTTCTGATAACTTTTGAGTTTAATTCTTGTTCTTAACAATTGTTGTTTTGTATTGTTTTAATCTCTTGTGCTCTGTATGTATTTTATTTGTACTTTAATGGTCTTTGACCGAAATAAAGTTATCAAGAGAGAGAGAAAACTAAAAAAACTAAAAACAATTATGATGGAGGGGTGTTCACGAACGATAATAAAAGAATAATGAAAAGCAACAACATGCAAATTAGACTGAATGCTTTCATGGAGAACGAGAACAATGTCAGAATGTATGGACTGTATAGTAACCTATACGGGAACTGAATAATACAATGAGTTACATCAATTATAAATAACACGTGAATTCCGTGCGGTCATTGAGACCCTTAGGTTTCAAGGATTCCAGCTTGTAGGAGGAAGGTGTTGTTGTCTCTGCCTTCATTTTTTTCAACAGTCTCCAAAACAGTAAACTTCAGTTGTGCTATGTTGTTGTGGTTATCAAAAAAGTGTGCGGCAACAGTTGACTTCATGTTAATGGTGCGTATGTTGCTTTTATGTTCATGTATACGGATTTTGATTTTCCTTTCTGTCTTGCCCACATTTACGAGTCCACATGGGCATTTCAATAGATAGATCACATTGGTAGCATCGCAGGTAGCATTGACATGTAGCTTGACGGGAGTGCCCTTCATGGGATGCATGATCTTGTTGCCTTTGATAATGTTGTGGAAATTGCTGCAGTTGTGACAGGGGATGGTCCCCCGGTATTCTGTGACTTGTGGTTTGATGGTTGGTCTGATCAGTTCTTGGATATTCTTACTCCTGGTGTACGCAAACATAGGCAACTCACAAAATATTCCATTTAAGTCAGTTTCTAAGGCCAATAAAGGCCAGTGTTTCTTGATGGATTGTTTAAAACGATGGCTCATGGTGGAGTACCGAGAGACCACCACCATACGTTGCTGGTCACTGCAAGTCGATAGTTGTAATAATGCACACCGGGTTTTGTTGGCAACTTTGGTGGTAGCGTTTTGTAGAATTTCATGCGGATATCCACGGTCTTGGAACCGACGGATCATCTTCTTGGTTTGTACTTGCAATTCAGAGTCATCTGAAAATTTCCTCTTTACGCTGAGTAGTTGTGAAAACAGTAAATGATTTTCCAATGATGGTTGATGGAAACTTTTATAATGTAAAAGGTTATTGCGGTCTATTGATTTTCTGAACATGGTGGTGGTGAGTTGATTGCCATGCTTTGTCAAAAGTACATCCAAATAAGTGATGGAGGTGTCATGGATATTGAATGTAAATTGTATGCGATCATTGATTTCATTCAGATTTTCCAAGGCTGATTTTAGAGTGGCGGATGTGCCTCGCCATAACACGAAGATGTCATCAATGTAGCGTAGAAACAACCATGCATGTTTCTTCCAGATATCCAGACTTAAAATGTATTTGTTTTCAAAGACATGCTTGAAAAGATTTGCATATGCCGGTGCGGCACAATTGCCCATTGAAGAGCCAGTTAATTGTAAATAGTATTCATCTTTCCACTTAAAATAACTTTGGTACAGTGTAAAGGTGAGTAATTCCATGATGAATACTTGGAAATCGTGATCCAGTTCTGATTGGAGAAGTGTTTCTTCTATGGCTTCAATCCCAAGGTTGTGGGGGATATTTCTTAGTCCTCTCGTTGATGACTCCAGTATCTACGGCTTTGTTCAAAATTCCTTGTAGCTGTTTTTGGAATTTGTTTGTAGGATTCTGTGGAAGAATCATATACGTGTCACGGTCATTCACATGTCGATCTACTTGAGTCTGATAAAAATTAGTGTCCATTATTACAAGGGCTCCGCCCTTATCTGCCTTTTGACAAATTTTGTTATGATTGTTAGCCAAGTTTTTTAATGTGGTTTGCTCTTTATTGGTTAGATTTTGTAATTTGGAACGTCTTTTGACATGAAGATGAAGAAATCAAAAGGTTTCAGCCCACATCCATAGTCTACAGGACTGACGTCTCTGCTGCAGTGTCAGTGGTGACTACTGAACCGTCTTCGCAAGTAGTCTGTAAAGCAGTTAAGATAGTATCCCAATAAGTGGCAATGGGGTGGTTTCACAGCCCAAGCGAGTCTACCCTATGCAGAGCAATGCTTTTGGTTTGTGCCCGAGTGACCATTGAGTGTTTCCAGGTCACAAACAGTGGGGGTGTGGAGGATTTCCATCTTCGAGTAATAAGTTGCTTAACCACTATAAATCCTAAGTCTTGGAAGCGGGTAGTCACCCTTCTCGTCTTGTGCCTACGGTACAGTCCCAGGAGACACATCTCCCAGTTGCACAGATCCAGATGTTCGGTGCAAGCAGATAAGAACTATGTGATGCTGTACCTGTGATGCTATACCTGTAGTTATGTAGGAAGGGGCAAGCCCAGGGCATATGTAGCAAATCAGTGCCCATGCATATGCAACGTAGATGAGCTCTGCCCACGCTATGATAAAACGGATTTATATTGGCAAGGATGAGATACGCCCTGTGCACTATGTGAAGCTGTATAAGCTTGAAGCATGGCACATGTCTAGATCCCTCCAGTAAGGCAGCCCAGTCCTTATCAGCTCTGGGGCACAATAAGTCAGCTTCCCAGTGCTGTTGCAAAGCATGGAGCTGTGGAACAGTGTGGGTGCGAAGAGAGTCCGCAAGCCAGTGTATGAGGTGTCTACCACCCATCACTTGTAAGTATTGGATCATGAGATAGGTTGGCAGCTCAGTGTTCATGTCACCCCAGTGGTATCTCAGTGTAGTGATCAGCGAGTTATAGAACAAAAAGTGACCCAGTGGCAGGCCGTCTTCTTCTAGCAACGTCTCGAATGTCGCCAGGGTGCTGTCCCTATACAGCTTCCCGGGTGTGTGTAAGCCTGCAGCGTGCCATGCTGTCAGCTCTGCTGCCGTTGTTGGTCCAGTAGCCCTAAGTGTATCCAGCAATGCCAACCCTGGAGCATAGGGGAGCATGTGTCAGTACCTTATAAATAATCAGTGTTGAGCAAGGCCAATGATCTATAGGAGGCAATGAGTTCTGGGTCTTTGTTAGGTTTGGGCAAGGCGATGATTGTCACCGCTCTCTGTGAGTCCGAGAGTGTGCCGATAGAAAGGGCTATTTTGTACATAGTTAACACCTGTGGGGCTAGTTGAGATGCAAATGCCTTGTAGAGTTCTGCCGGTAGACCATCAGGCCCAGGGCTTTGCCATTAGTCAGTGTCTTAATGGCATTCTTAACTTCCTCTAATGTAATGGGTTCATCCAATTCTGTTTGCTGCTCTATGGGAATGCAAGGTACAATGAGGTCAGCAAAGAAGTATAATGAGGGGCATGGGGGCCACCATAATCATTTGGCAATGCACGTTTTTAAGCCCTCCTTATTACTACCTGTTAATCTCTTGCCTGACCCCAAGATGGCTGCCACTGGGTTCCCTACCACGTCGTGCTACTCCTCTGAAAAATAAAACAGACTTCGACCAGACCTCAAACACATCCCACATCCGGCCTACCCTTCAGGATACCGAATCTGTGAACCTACCTCCCACCATGGAGACCGAGCTTTTTGGCCGATGCCTGGTGGAGCTACTTGATAGCTATAGAGGAGATGGGCTGTGGACTACCCCTTCAGACCTCACCTACCCAGCGGACATTGGGCAGACCTTATTTTGCTTCTCTGTCGTACTCTCCCTCCTACCCCTTTACTCCACCCACTTTCTCCTTTACACTCCATTTATCCCTCCACTTTGCTCTCTAATTGTTTTCTCATTGAGACCTAGCCGCTTGTCTGATGCCCGGTGGAGCTACCTGATAGCTATAGAGGAGATGGGCTGTGGACTTCCTCCTCGGCCGTCACCTACCCAGCCGGTCTTTGGGCAGACTCTCCTTCGTCTCTCCATCCATCCTATTTCCATCCTTTCTCCCTCCTATACCTTTACCCCACCCTCTTACCCTTCTAAACTCCATTTATTCCGTCTTCCAACTCTCTTGAAATGTTTTCTTGTAACTGATGTAACTTGTAACTGATGTAATTTTGTGGATCCTTATGTAAAGTGTTCTGATACCTCTGGGTCTAGCCAGCGCTATATAAAACTCAAATAAATAAAATAAAATAAATAAATGAAGCACATGCATCAGGGTTTATTTCTGCTGGTACACTCAGGTATCCTGCTGTGTCAGCTCTCCAAGAATAGGGTGCTAGGTATAGAGGAGGGAGCATGTGTATGAGTGCAATGCCATTGTAGGTCTTTGAGGTTATTCCTGGCAGATAAGCCACACTATGGGGCATATTTACAAAACCCTTTATGCTGCCGGGTGTCACTTTTTTTTCATGTACCAACGGTGCAGTGTTGTGCTCCATATTTACAAGGCCACGTAAAGCCACCCTGCATGGCTTTCTGTGGCATTGTAAATAAAGCCTTTTTTACGCAGCACTTTGCGTGAATAGGGCATTCCATGGGTGTTGATGTGGGTTTTCCCATGCAACACCCATGGATTTTGCCACATTCACAGATTTACAATGTTTGGTAAACCCTAAAACAAAGACACCCCTGCACCATGGTGCAAGGGTACCTGCGTTGGCGCATGCCAGCCCATTGTGTGCCAGCTCAGGGGAGAGCTCAAGGATATATCATATTGTTGTAAATATGACACATCCCTGTGCTTTGAAAGTGATGCAGCATGGCATATCCAAATGGCTTGCGGTGCCTCGCTGTGTCACTTTCTTGTAAATAACGCCCTTTGAGTCTTCCTGCTCTGTCCGCTCTGGCATGCATGTGCGCCAAATGTGCAGCATAGTTACAGCAGTGCTTCCTTTCAAATAGTGTGATATGCTTGTGATGCACCTCTGCTAGTGCCCCTGAATTACTAGGATCACCAGAAGCCTGGTTATTCAGGTCCAGGATTGTACACTTTAACTTAGAGATTTCTCTGGTAAGCGATTGACTCATGTTTCTCTGTGTGTCCAAATAATGCTCACGCAGTGTGTCTTGAATGCATTCCATGCCACCAATCTAGTAGAAGCCGTGCCAGTCGTGAAAGTAGTCTGTGATCATCAATCCTAAAGAGGCTTGAAATGGGGGGTCCTCGAACAATGTTAGTTGAAAGCGCCAGGTGGGAATGGGGGTAATTCAACCATCAATCATAATTGTAAAATCAGGGGATTGTGATCAGAGTGGGTCTGTCCAAAAATTCTACAGGGCTAGTGGAGGGGAGCAGTGCTGGTGTGGCCACTAATCTGTCAATGCAGGCATGGAAGTTGTGGGGTACAGAATAGAAGGAGTCGATCCTCGCAAGTGGATTCCAGATGTGCCATGTGTCAATCAGGTGCCATTGCTGGAGCCAGGCACTAAGCATTTGTGAGTTATAGATTGTGATTCTTTGGGGCAGTGGGAGGAATGCGCGATCAAGAGTGGTGTCTATTACATTATTAAAGTCTCCACCAATGATCCACTGCACCTCACTCCACTGAGAAAGCATGCTCGAGAGTGCTTGAAAAAGGTGGTCTGATCATTGTTTGGTGCATAAATAGAGCCCAAAAGGTCAGGTCAGCCATTGAGTCATCCCCTCACTAGGACATAACGGCCCTCAGGGTCCAACAACTCATCACCAGCCACAAACAGGTCCCAGGTCCAATCAGAATGCGCGGTCTTCTGAGAGCAGGTAGACTCCCCAAGTTCCCATCGCCGAACAAAGGAGCACACAGCTGTGTGAGCTTGCAAGTATTTGTAGTTCGGTCTGCCGGGTACAGGGGGCTCCCTCTCATCCCCATGCACAGTACAACCCTTGGCAAGGCTCTAATTAATGTTCCCTAATATACTAGCTAATCAAGTTAAAAAAAGAGCTATTCTAACTAACAAAGATAATAAGACAACTGCAGGGAATGTTCTGAGAAAGAATTTCTAAAGACTGGTCAACTTAAGTCCTATTTGCAGTAAGGCCAGCCATTTGATTACCATGAATACATCATAAACTAAGGGCAAGGCTAAGAATATACATATGTGACTTTTTCAGACACATATATATTGCCGCACATTAATAAGCAAATTAATATATCAGCATCTCGATAAACATATGATTAGTAATATTATGAAACAGTAAAAATATTTTTGTCCAATCTCCCTTCAGATGACTAGAATAGCTGTCGTACATAATAATTTCAACATCCCAAGACCATCTCAAAAACATGTCATCTGTTGCCGCTTATATTTGGAGATCTCTAATTCCCTCAACTTATCATAAGCCTTACATTGCTTGTCTTAAATCTCATTAAACTCTTTCTTCCTCTTAGTACCCTTTCCCTCTATGGACTCTTATTGGCTCCTATATTCTTGAATCACTTCACCATAGCAAATAGACAAATCACACAAACACCAAAAATCAAAATAGGCCTCAATGTAGCTCTTAGAAGTCTACTGCTAATATTGCTAAGCCAGCCACCTTTAGCAGAAAATAATTTCCAATTGCTGTTCAGGCATCTGTTGTGTCCAACTCTTTAAACTCGACAAATACTCCAGTGATATTTTTGACATTCCCTCTAATCTCCTTACTCTTATCAGGGATATAGGTACAGCATTGCTGAACCTTCAGCATTTTGCAAACTCTGCCCTCCTTTGCTAATGAAATGTCTAGAGCAAGCCAGATCAGGAGAACCATAGCCCTAATGGCTATAGAACAGTATCAATAGCTAGCAAAGCTCCAGCAGAGTTTATTGCAAGTTTGTTGACTAGCATTAAAAGCTTTCTAATCTTTAAGTCATTTAAAACAACCTCTACTGAAGGAATCATAGGGAGAGAAAAAAAACTCCCACTATTTACTACGCTTAATTCTACCAGGACACCAAGCCGCTTGATTATCTAAATGATCCAAGTGATAGACTTTGAGAAAAACTAAAGCTAAGTAGCAGATTCCTGCCCAATTAGCAGGTAATTTAAAAGAAGCATGGTGGCCACACACATAATAAACTTCAGTAATAAAGGGATCTACTGCTAAAAGTACCTGGTTTGCAAGACAAAGAACCTCAAACTTGTGAGTATACTGACTCACTCCATTAAATTGAAAATTTGGAACTCAATCTTCTCTTCTATAGATAAATAGCATCCCTTCATGTTGCCTATCTAAATTCAGTTTAGGATGCAGTCTCATTTATTTATTCTTCTCTTCCTCCTCCTTTCACACATCCTTCATTAAATTCATCCTTCTATGGTGAATCACAGCTCTCCTATCTTCCAAACCATCAATTAATTTATTCTCAACAGGACTCATTAGGCATGACAAGTTTTTTCTGTGAGCATTGGCAGTGTCAAGCTTAACTGGGGACCTAAAGAGATGCCAAAATGTGTCCAACTTCTTCACCTTGTCATGGGATTCAAATGTTTGTACGTGGAAACTTCTGGCAGGGCTAGATCATAATTCAAGAAATAATACTTAGAATGACCCTCCCTGACGAAACAAAAGACTAAGGAGGATACTACAGAAAATACCATAGGTAAGGGGAATATGATGGTACGTTATGCCACAGATGCAGGCAAATGGGCATAGACATAGAAGTCCTAGGAGTCCATATTGTTGGTGTATTCATGCAACAGCTTAAAGAACACACTGGACAAAAGTCTCCTGCCGAAGAATCCTTCTGTACAATTCTCAGGTCAAACTATGTCAGTCTTCTACAGAAGGGATAATAGTAATGGATTTAGCAGTTGATCCGATAGGACTAGTACCTGCAGGGGAACTCAGCCATAGTGATAAAGCCACCATGAAAATGATGATAAAAAGCAAAACTTCATCCACAGGAATGCTTTGTTGGTTCTGTGAAAGAATATCTATGGTTTCTTGTCAGTCAAACCTTAAAAAACAGCTGAAAGCAAAATAACGATTACTGTTAGTTTCTTCTGCTTGTGCAAAATTGCAAAGCTGTTTTTTGTTGGAACATGATTATCTTATGGAACACTGTCTCCATGAGAAATCTCGAACCCTACCACAACTTCTTCTGAAATGGCAAACCTACTCTTCTTGAGCAGCCTTGTACCTAGGAACATTTTCAGAATTCAACAAAGTTCAGTTCACAGATACAGTTCAGGTAATTTGTTGATGGCAAATTCAAGGAATCAAGAAATCCTAACTGTGGTAGCCTTATTCACGGTGGTTCTATACGCAATGCTCCGTGACTACCCAAATCATAGAAGATCAGATCAAATTCACTTTCTGCAAAGTACATCCCTCAAAAGCTGGGCACCTCCGTATGGGCACCCTTGTTCTCTTTCATCTCCTGGCTGTTCACTTAATATGCTCTTCTCAGTCTCCTCTGTGACAGTTTGTGGGATGCATCCAACAGCAATACCTTTCTCCCATGGCTCACCTGTGCATCGGGCTGGTTCACTGTGGTTACTCCAGATTCATATCAGACACCTGGGTACACTCCTTGCCCCCTCTGCTCCTTCCGGGTGATCAACGGTTTGACTTTAAGGCTCAGTGGTTGTTGTCACCACTTCTTCATCATGATGTCTCCCTTGCTAAGTATGGGAGGCAGTTACCCAGTTAGGCAGTCCACCACATTTAAAAAAAAATATTTTTAATTATTTTTGAATAAAACAACAAACAACTCAGCAGGTACATTTCAGTCAGAGTCCATCGATTACCAACAACAAGATTTACAAGAAGCAATGGTACAAAGCAGACGGTGTTATGATTGTCCTTCTCCCCCTTGGTGTCATCCACTCCCGTAGTAAATATCGCCTAAGTCTCTCAGCTAAGTATGCGCCTAGAGTAATGTACCCCACACCCCCATGCCAGTTCACATGGCTTGCAATACTGTAGTATCTTCAAAATCAAATCAAAAACGACTTTATTCGGTGACAACAAGGAAAACACCATAAAAGCATACTAATACACATATATCTAAAAAATACATTCTTACGATTTTTCATAAGCAATGATAAATTCTAATAAAATATTTACAAATTTGGACTTCCTCGGGAGAATGGCACAATAAAATAGTAAATCCATTTTCCAAAGTTTTATAAAATGCAATCTACCACAAATTCATGCAATAAAGTGCAAGTACGAACAGTGCATGAAAATACGATTAAAGAATGATGTTAATCATCTTCTTTTTCATACAGCAGAGCGTCCAAAAGGGCGTAGTCTTTTCTTTTTCTAATTGATTGGTGTATGAAGCAGATTACAGAAGTAATCATTTTCAAGCTATATATAAAATTAAACGCATCCTTATAGTTAAAAAGCATGTTTTTTAAAAGGAGCGGTTTCAAAACGGTTTTTCGGATACCCATATAAAAAGGACAACAACAAAAAATGCAAAGTGGACTGTAAGGTCTTACCATCACATGGACAGGGTGGCAATGTTCTGTGCCATTTCTCTGTACTTGGGAATGCAATTAAATAATGTAAAGTGCTCATCCTTAACCTAGTCAGATGAAATCTATGCGGAACATTCTGAACCAAAATAGGATATAGCTGAGTACCACTCATGTATGGACGTTAACAATAAGCTGCCACTGCCTGTTTTTTCATAGACACCCTATCCCTATCATGTTCTACGCCGGTAATATATCTCAATTTCAAATCACTTTTGCTATATTCCCGTATACAGAGGGGGTTATCTATGTTTACTTTACATTTTGTCAGGAGATTAAAAATATGACACAGCCATGGTATTTTCATACCATGGTCTAAAGCTAGGCAGTATGTAATTAAATCCTTAGAGAATTGTTTCTTCCTTTGTCCATAAACCATGCCAAAGTGTGAGAGCAGCTATATTGATGGTATCGCTTAAATAAGAACAGTTCTATATGTACAATAATATTTGCAGTTGCACTAGGAACTGCCAATAGTCTTTTTAAGAACTTATTTTCATTAGTTTGTAGGATTGTCGTATTTGCTCTCCCCCATATTTCAGCTCCATAGTTAACTGCTGGGACACACTTACTCCTATACAAGTTTAAATTTTCTCGTAACGGCTTGGTCCCTAGTTTTGCCGCAAATCTAAAAATTCCCTCAGTCGTTTTTAAAAATTTCATTTTACAAAATTCAATATGTGAATTCCATGTGCCGTTGTTGCAAAATAACAACCCCAAATATGAAAATGTTGGGGCTCTGTTTCTAAAAACCCCTCCCACATGATGCTTTCTACACTTTTGTCTCTTGCCTCCACATGACATTACAAATGTTTTTTTTAAATTTAGCTGTAGGTCTATATCAGTCATATATTGGACAACATTTTCCATTAGACAGTGCAGGCCGTACCCCTCCCACATGATGCTTTATACACTTTTGTCTCTTGCCTCCACATGACATTACAAATATTTTTTTAAAATTTAGCTGTAGGTCTATATCAGTCATGTATTGGACAACATTTTCCATTAGACATTGCAGGCCGTTTGCAGTTCTGGACATTAGGACAGCATCATCTGCATATAAAACGGGGGTGGGGCGTGTTCCAACTTTTGGGGCGTCAACGACCAATTTTTGTAAAAACGAATCCACATTATTTATATACAATGAAAATAAAAGGGGAGCCAATACGCATCCCTGTCTGATACCTTGCTTTACCACAAAATCAGGCGTGCATTCCCCTAATTTTCCGTACCGTACCCTTGAAGTTAAATAAGCATAAATTTGTGATAAAAATAGAATTATTTCTATGGGAGCACCAAGCCCTCTTAACGTTTGCCATAGTTTTTGATGATTAACTAAATCAAAGGCACTGGTAAGGTCTACGAAACATAGATAAAGTGTACCCTCATTAGCTAATGTATACTTCCCAATTAACAACTCTAGGTTTAAACATTGCTCTACAGTCCCAATACCCTTCTGAAAGCAAACTGCGCCTCTGTTAATATGTTTTTTTCGCTGGCCCAGGCTTTGAGCCTTTCCAGCATAATTCGGCCCATAATCTTGGAAGAGGAATCAAGAAGGGATATTGGGCGGTAGCAATTTGCCTTTTCCCTGTCCCCTTTTTTATAGATGGGTACGATGATACTTTCGGCCCATGTGGCTGGTAATACTCCTCCCAAAGCAGCATTAAAAACTGTCACTAATATTGGTGTCCAATAATCCAAATCATTCTTAAAAACATCTATCGGCACTCCGTCTGAGCCTGCAGCTTTCCCACTTGCACTTTTTTGGAGTGCAAGTTATATTTCCTCTGGGGTGATTGGTGATGTTTTAACTGGATTTACCTTTATACATTTTTCTTTTTTCCAGTCGATCATATTTATATCTTCTGGGTTAAAAATACTCTTAAAAAACACCCAATCTTCTGGTGGTACTACGGTATCAATCCTTACTGCATTGTTATCTTTAAAATATGGGTGATTAATTATCTTCCAGAAGAGGGCTGAGTCTTTCAGTTCTGCCGCCTGGGTTAATTTCTCCCAGGCCTCCTCACGGATCTCCCTTTATCTTATTTTCAGTGTCTTTTTATATCTTTCCTGGCAGCACTGATTTTTTGGGGATCAATAGGTTTTTGTTTGAGCACAAGCTTCAATTCCCCATTTAGCCTTGTGCATTCATGGTTAAACCATCTTTGAGGTGGGCCACTCAATTTTTTCCTTATTTTAGATTTCAAGTCACCTGAGATTACTTTGGTGATATTAGCGAAGGCAGTTAAACAGCTGTTTGCGTAGAGGAACCATCCAGACAGATTTCTAATTCTTTTTGTGTTTTCCCTTTGAGGGTTTCCGTGAATAAGGATGGATTAACACCTGTCCATTTTATTGAGACACCATTATTTCCTTGGGTGGCACTATCAGCATTTTCGTTCTTGCCCCTTTGTTTTGTTAACATGTTTACCTTCAATGTCAAACTTAGGGAATGATGGTCACTAAACAAACTAATATTTATCAAAACATCCTTGACCAAATCATCGCCATTTGATATTATGATGTGGTCTATATTTGATGATGACCTTGTTCCCACAAAGGTATGCGTATTTTCTTCACCGTCTGGTGTTATTGGTTCTGAAATTATTAAATCATATTTGTGTATTACATTGTTGATGGCTTCTCCATATCTATCATGTTTAAAATTAGGCCTGGGCGAACATTTCGTTCCGTTCGCGGAAATTGCGATAATTTGACATTTTCGCGTTCCGCGGAGAGCACGAAAATGTCAAAATTTCCGGTTTCCGCAGCTTGGCGATAATTTGTTTCTTGCTCGCGCTGTAAAATAATACATTCTCGCGCGCGCGCGATCGCCTTACCTGAATCCCTGCGTTCGCCGACAAGTTTTCTTGATCCGGTCGCGTTCTCCATGAGATGTTGTATTGTTTTTAGCCATTTGCGCTGTCTCGCGACAGTTCGCGCCCGCAGTGACGTCATGCGTCGCGCGATCATGTCTTTCTTCTCGCGATCATGCACCGCGAGACAACTCAAAACAAGATGGCCGCGCCCACAAGCAACCGCATGGGTAAGTTGGCGACCCGCAACCATGCAGAAAATCTCGCGAACATGCGGGAAAAAAACGTCCGCATTTTCGCGATATTTCCGCTTGTTTGCGATAATTTTAAACATTTTCGCGATAATTTGCTAAAGTTAATTTCGCAAATTCCGCCCACCCCTATTTAAAATGTGGGATCTTGTCACCAAAATGGTCACTGTACCCACACGGCTCACCAGCTTCAATATCACATGTAACACAGTTAAAATCCCCTGCCCAAGTTAGGACACAAGACCCCATAATTCCCTTCACAAATCGGTCTAAGTCCTTTTCTAATAGATCAATTACGGTGCTCCTTGTATTGTCAAAAATATTATTATAAAAATGTATTATAACAAAGATCTGATTTTCGTTGGAATGTAAATGTAAAAACTGGAAATATTCAGATCAGGGGGGAGGCAACAGGAATTAAAGTAGCCAGACCTCCCTTCGCCCTTCCCATTCTGGACGGTGTTGCACTTGTGCAAATACTTTGGTAACCATTTACACAGAAAGATTCAGGGCACCAAGTTTACTGCAATAGTACGACTCCAAAACCCTCCAATATTTTTTGCCAGTTGGCATCATTGATCTTATTTTTGATACCGGCTATATTCCATGTCATAATTTTTAGAGTATTGCTCAATGTTGTTCCAGAATCAGCTATCAGCAGGTTATCAGGGTTGTCACTATAATCATGCTCAAGTGTGTCCTTTATCTCTATATCACAATTTTCTGTTAAAATAACCTTTTTTACATTTGTTTTGAGATTACCATTTCTCATATTAATACTTATAGTACAATGGTGGTCAATTCCCTCCACAGTAGGGGGGTTACACGCAGTGGCGTCACTAGGGTTGGTGTCACCCGGTGCGGGTAACTCATGGTGTCACCCCCTCACGACGTACCGCATGGCCCTCCTCCGCTCCAAGTCCAACAGTGGACACAGTTGGCAAATAACGGGACCATACAGAATCCTTAGTAACGTTTGTAAATGTAGGTCCTATAATTACAAAATGTGCCTGTTAACAACAGCGTGATAATGACTCATTAATCAGGTTGTACAGTGGGCTACCTGCTAGTCAACAGTTTATTGGAATTTATAATATCATAGGTATGGTACTTTGTACTTGTGTGGTGTTCCCACTATCCAGCAACACGATATATCAGTGGTCGAAGTGGGGGGAAAAAAGTAGGGGAACTGTGGGCGGAGAATCAGAGGGCGGGAATAACCCAAGGATTGGATCAGTGGGCGGAGCCAGAGGTGTGGCCAGAATGCGCAAACATCCCAATTTTTTGTATTTGTTTGGTTTCACTGCCCATGATTATTTAACCCCTTCAGCGCGGTGCGGATTACCGCGCTGTGCTGAAGGTTCCATGCGCGGGCGGGGCCATGACGGAGCGGTTCCGTCATGCGCACAGCGCAACCGACGCGCATCACGGAACCGCTCCGTCACTCGCATCGAAGGGGTTAAGGTTATAATGAGTTATTGACAGTAAAATGGATTCACAAAGTGGGATATGCTTCTAATCACAGAATGTCCCCAAATACGATAAAATGTGGAAGCACAAGCTATTTGTCTCCAAGCCATTGAGTTTCTGTCATCAGCACTTCTCCCTTTTCCAAAACAGCAGTTCAAACATGAATGGCTAAAAATCCTAGTTTGCAAATGTTTTCTAAATAATAATGGCTCTGCCATATTTGCCTCATAATGCAAGATCTGCAGCATGATCTGACCATTTAAACTAATAAATTGTTTGTAGCTTAAACGTATCAAAAGTTAATAAAAAATGTGACTTGTGTTGTTGTGGAGTAGATGACAGTTAATAGCTCACTGTTCTATGTTAGGATTTTAACTTATAAACTGCAAGTAACAAAAGGATCTCTCTGACAAAAGCAGTAGCCCACTGGCCTATTTACATTATGTGCACTTTGTGATCGTCATGGTACATGTTCTTTGCAGCAGGTACATTAACCCTCTGAGCTGCCTTTCCATGAGTCAAATCTTCCATTAGACAAAATTCCGATCTCTCTCTAGGAAGAACATTAATCACCAGAGTCATCATGACATTTTTATTGTTACCGAAAATTGCTGGAGGCCAGGAAGGAGGCAGCAAGCACTTTTAAAACCATAATATACTTGCAAAAATGATGCCTCCACCTAAAGTCAGCACCTGGTGCAGTCACACCAGTTGCACCGCCCTAGAGCTGGCCCTTCTCAAGGGTCCTGTGATCTCAGTGACAGGGTCACTGTTGTTCTAGGGTGTGCTGCTTCATAGGCCTGCCCGCACGACTGGAGGTGAACTTCAGTATGAATATGGGTGGACAAGCCTTGAAGGTTAACCTGCACTTGTCATGCTAGGGTCCACCTGCTGGTGCTACGACACCGGGGCTTCTAATGTCTTGCGAAGCCTTCTAAGGTCTAGCATGAGATAGTGCTCTCTCAGGAGAGTGGTCTGGTGGACTGGTTATTAAGGCTGAACCTGGTTCCCCAGTTCCAAATTCAGCAGCTCTGGCCATAGTGCCACATCCTCTCCCCCACTAAACACCATATTAACCCCCATTAGAAAAACTCAGACTGCCTTCAACTACAACCCAATTGTTGCCAGCTATAAACACCTGGATGTGGCTCAATTTAAATCACGCACAGGGCAAGAGCAATATGTGGCCTACAAGAAAAAAGTGACAGCATCCTGGAAAAAGCAAACAATCATAGGGAATGCAACATTTTGCAAACCATGTGAAATGTAAGCAGGAACAACATGGTTACCTTAACGCTTTTACACTCACTGTTCAGAAATCAGTGAGTGCTTTTGCCTGAAAAGTAAAGGACATGACAACAGGGCCCTGAATGGACCCATTTCAATGGCCATTGCTTATATCCTTACAAAACGTAAGCAGTATGGTAAAAAAAGACCCCTAGATACAGAGCAGAAGTACAAATTTTGTTTTTCAATCCTCACTTTGCAGTACCTCCAGGATAGGTGCACTAGTTCCAAGCCCAGGGAAAACAAAGCCATGACAACAAAAATAGCGCTTCACTGGCAAATTCTGTAAAAGTGGCGCTAATGTGTTTGGGTGTGAATAAAATCAATCTGGCCAGTTTGCTACCACTCTGTCTTACTTTATCTAGTTATTTCTTTTTCATATTTTTAAACTTTTATTCCCGATGCTGCACTTTGGAATTAAATGTCAGAAAAATACGAATAATTG
Organism: Triturus cristatus; assembly: GCF_964204655.1. Classification (NCBI taxonomy): domain Eukaryota; kingdom Metazoa; phylum Chordata; class Amphibia; order Caudata; family Salamandridae; genus Triturus; species Triturus cristatus. The sequence goes on from NC_140595.1 coordinate 154,308,408, forward strand.
AGTTTCCAGCAAAAGTGATTTTCTTTTTTGAATCCATTTCACAGGGAAGCAAATAAAAGAAAGGAGAGAAAAGAGTGTGAGAACCCCTTATTGCAGCCACTGTTTTCAGTAAGAGAAGAACTGCCGGGCTAGCAGGCGAGAGGCCTCAGCATGTGCACAGAGCTGCTGTGCCTCTAAGTCGTCTTCGCAGGCCTCCCGACAGCTCAAAAGATGGGCCCACAACTCAGTGATCAGAGGCAGACAACCTCGCTCCGCACTGCCTCCGCCCTCCGCCGTGCGCCCGGCTCAAGAAGTCACTCACTCACAACTCGCACAGCACAGGCAGCATAACCGCTTGACCACCCACGATCATCAATTGGTGCCGGAGAGACTCACCTGCTGTGTTGGTGGCAGACAGGGGGGGCTACGTTGGCGGCTAGCCTAGGAATAAAATTAAATTATGGCGGCCTAGAAACCGGTGGTCAAGACAGTGCCTCTGCTCCTCGTCACTCGTGATGCTGCTGCAGGCCAGTCACGCGCACTTTTAGGGCCCAATGCGCATGCGGGAATGACATCAGCCACCCGGCCCTAGAGAGGCGCGCAGACACGGCAGAGGAGGAGACAGTGCGCACTGCGCACAGGCACATCCTCCTCCTGAAAGGTTAGGTTGCTCTGCACACATCGGCCCTGTTGGTGTCACCCCATGTGAGGGTGTCACCCGGTGCGGTCCGCATCCCCCGCACCCCCATAGTGACGCCACTGGTTACACAAATTCATCCCCGTCACTTCGACCTCCCCTGGCGATAACTGAGGGGAAAAAGGAGTTAGACAATCCTGATTTCGCTGTGTGTTTGACTGATTTTTATCACACTGTTTTGGGCCATTTCCCAATGTGTTCCTAAGGTCTACTTTAGATGTCACAAGTTGAGACCCCTGTAGTCTATTAGGTGACTGTAAACTATCACCTGCAGTAAAGGCCGAAAGAGATTGAGTCCCTTTGCTCTCTAGTGGGTTTAATGGTACTACCTGTACACTGTCCCCAGTGGAAAAAACTATTGGGGGTTGGCTCACGCTCTTATCAATGTGATGCAGTTGTAATGGCTGTAGTCTGTCGCATGCTTCTAAATCAGAAAGAGGGGAAAATCTATTTTCACAGCTTAGATTATAAACCATGGGTGAACCTCTTAGAACCACCCAGGTCTGTCTCCCCGGCATCAGATGTGGTTGAATAGTCCCTGATAATTTTAGGCGGGGTGGCCTGTAGAAAAAGCCCAATGGAAGCGCTATGATGTTGGGATTTCTATCAAAATCAGTACCCAGGATATCCAGTAAGACCATTGTTAAAATTTAAGACCACACAGTCTCCCCCCTTTTTCTTCCTTGCAGGCCCTATCCAGGTAACTCTCCTGACCATAATCAATTGGCTTTGTGCAGGCCCGTCCCAAACTCCTGCCCCCCTCAGCTTTTGGTCCACCCAATGCATGGCTTTGGTCATTAATTGGACTGTAGATTCTGCCTGGTCCTTCCACCAAGGGGGCGGCTGCTGGTGGAAGATGCAGAGTCAGGGTCTGGGTGCCAGTCTTTAGTGTGCCTCGGTCAGATCTTTCAAACTTCCTGTTAACTCCTGTACTTCCTTGTCTCAACGGTATTGTACCCTGCCCAATGGGTGCATTGACAATGTTAGTCATTGATGGATTATTTGCGTCAACCATTTTGTTTAGTTTATTGGCACCAATTGGGCTCGTAATTATTTGGGAAAATTCGCCTGATGTATCGGCTGAAATGTTGGATTCGTCCATGGTCTTGGCTAGGTTGGTATCAGGGGGGGGTTGCCGAGCTTTGGGGTACAGACTTCTTCCTTGTAAGCATAGTTGGATTTGCAACGAGCACCCGTTTACTCATTTCTTGGTTAATGCCTTCGAGGATCTGGGCATTTTCATTTGACAGAGGTAAAGACCTGTTTTTAATTAATAATGCCTCTGTAATACAAAAGTTTGATTTAGTTTGTGATATAAGACCATTTATCTTTCCTTCAATGTGGGCCAATCTCAAGATAATTGGGTTTAACATAGTAAACATCAGAGTTTCCATCCTCTGCCATGAGACTTCATCTTCGGGTAGGCAAGCTGCTTGAGGGGTATCGATATTTGGTATATCCGCAGGGCTTAGGGCTCTTTTAGTTGTAACATCTCCCCCTCTTTTAGACTGCTTAGTGAGTTTTGCAGGTTTAAGTCTCTGCTGGCCCTCCCTCTCTTCCTCTTCACGACTGGGTCTGGAAATGTTCCCAGGCTCGTAGTTTTAGTCAGTCTTGATGCCCTGGTTGGTCATCTTTGGATGGTACAGGTTGACTCTAACTCTGGTGCAAGTTCACAGGGTATCAAGCCAGTGGCTGTTTCGGGGACTATTTCAGCGACTGCATCGGGGGCTATTTCGCTCACTAAGTCAATGCTAGGTCCACAATCTTGAATAGTTAGGGCAGCCATACTCCCTAATGAGGATTTTTTATTAGCAAAAGGTTCTAGGGATAGACACCGTTCCGCCCTCACTATCTCATGTTCAAGTACAAAGGTAGCTCTAAACAGGAATTGATCAAGTGTCCCCGCGATACTCCCACCTGGCTGTACACCTTTCCCCTTCCCCTCTCATTTGTTCATCTTGATATTGTGTCGCTATGACAGTTATATATTAAAAAGGAGCTCTCGGCCGTTGAATAAGTAGTTTCAGAGATAAAATATAGATAAAGGGGCCGTCCACAGTTCCTTCTTTTGATGCACATCTCGGGGGGGGCCAGCCCAGTCTCCTCCGGTCTTTGACGGGTGCAGACGGGCCCGCCCTTGGCCCAGACTTTGCCCGGTCGCGGCCCGGGTACGCCCACGCGGGTCCCGCTCTGCGGGAGCCCTGCAGGCCTTTTGAACGCCTCCTGGTGCTCTGTGTCAGCGTCGGCGGCGTGCGCGCCGCAGGGACTGCTGGGAGGGGTAGTTCAATGAACCTCCGTAGTCCTCCAAAACTCCGAGATGGCTACGATGACTCTCATGGCGGTGGCGGCATCAAAAACAGCAGGCAGGTACGTTTTTACGAGCTCCCGTGCCGCAGGAGCCCTGCAGGCCTTTTGAACGCCTCCTGGCACTCTGTGTCAACGTCGGCGGCGTGCGCGCTGCAGGGACTGCTGGGAGGGGTAGTTCAATGATCCCCCGTAGTTCTCCAAAACTCCGAGATGGCTACGATGACTCTCATGGCGGTGGCGGCACCAAAAACAGCAGGCAGGTACGTTTTTACGAGCTCCCGCGCTGCAGGAGCCCTGCAGGCCTTTTGAACGCCTCCTGACGCTCTGTGTCAGCGTCGGCAGCGTGCGCGCCTCAGGGACTGCTTGGAGGGGTAGTTCAATGATCCCCCGTAGTCCTCCAAAACTCTGAGATGGCTACAATGACTCTCGTGGCGGTGGCGGCACCAAAAACAGCAGGCAGGTAAGTTTTTACGAGCTCCTCTTCCATCTCTAGATGGTAGTAACTCAGCCCTGGCTGCCAGATTTTCCTAAAGATTTGCGGGCATCCCCTTGCTTTATATACTGTATTTTCAGCTCCCACGTACATGTCCATGCCGGTGCGCCACTCTTTCAGGGTGGGAATTTCTGGTCTCCCCCAATATTTAGCTATATCGCGTTTTGCTACTACGAGACCTAAGTTACAGAGCAGAAGTTGATACCTTGTAATATCGACATCCGTGTGGATGCCTAGCAGAATGTACTTAGGGTGTATCGGGATGTATGCATGGAGTATATTGTTTAGTTCTTGCACAATCCGTGTCCAGTAGCCACTAATTTGCTGGCAGTCCCATAAAGTGTGGATGAAGGAACCGCGCTCTGTTCTGTATCGCAGACACTCTGGCTTCTCTGCCCTGCCCATCGCATGTAATTTATCCCTGTCATAGTATACCCTATGTAGAATTTTAAACTGAACCAGTTGTAGCCTAAGCCTAATTGCCACCTCCCTATGGTGCATTAGAGCCGTCTCCCAATCAATGTCCTCTAATGTGCCTTCAAGGTCCTCCCATTTATCCTGAAACATTAGTAAATTATCGGGCGTATTGTTTATTAGAGTTTTATACGTCCATGAGAATGCTCTCTCTGGTATCTCTTCCTGAAGCAGCCGCCCTTCCAGTGTGGCATATTCTGGGAGATCAGTGATGTCATGCCTGTGCGCCTGCCAGGCATGTCAGAGTTGAATGTATTTATAATGCTGCGTGCCCATCAGACTATATTTCCTTTGTAGATCTGCAAACGTCATCAAGGGGCCCTGTCTCGTTATGTCCCCTAAAGTGGTAATCCCAATGGCATCCCATCCTTTAAAACCCTTTAATTTTGTAAGTTCAGGTAGCCATGTACCTTACCACAGGGGTGTGGCCTTAGTCAGCCTTTGTTCCCATTTCATTACACGTTTGGCTTCCCTTCAAGCCTCAATCGCACTCTGTGTTGCAGGCAACAGGCTTCTCACCCCGTGGCCCCCATATATGTAGTGAAGGCGCAAGCGTTTGGGAAATTGAAGTTGCTCAAGGGCGTATGTGGGGTGATCTTGGGGGATATATCCCCATTCGTTGATAACTATGAGATGTGCTGCTCTATAATATGTTCAGACATCTGGCAGCGAGATTCCCCCATTATAATGGCTTTGTTGCAACGTTTGCAACACCACTCTAGGGTGGCCTCCGTTTCATAGCAGGGTTCGCAGTTCTGCGTTTATCGACCTAAAGATGACTTCCGGTATTTTGCAGAACGTATTTGAAAAATGTAGAGTAGCTTGAGTAGTGTAATCATTTTCAACATAGCAGCCCTCCCAAGTAATGTCAGGGGAAGACGTCTCCATCTAGTCACGTCGTCCCAGAAGTCCGCTAGGATGCGCTGAATGTTGCGGGTTAGACAAGTTGTCACATTTTCCGAAATGTAGAATTCTAGATATGTAAAGCCCTCTTCATCAATGGTACGGACCGCATGTCAATGTAGCCCCTATTGGATATATGGTCTACTTCCCTCAATTAATCTCCTACCCCGACTGCATACCGTAGTCTTCAACTACGTGAAAAATAGTAGGGAGTGTCTTGTCCGGGTTGGTTATGTATAAAAGGATATGGTCTGCGCAGAGCGAGATTCATTCATCCAGCAGCTAACCTTCAAGGTCCTGGAACCCTGCTAAATCTGGGTGTGTTCTAATCAGACACGCTAGCGGTTCCAAGACAAGCGCAAAGAGTAAGGGGAAAAACGGGCAACCCTGTCTACTCCCCAGCTGAATGGGAAACTCAGCTGATTTGACTCAGTTGACTTGCACTCTTGCTCTGGGATCTGTATAGAGAAGATCGATCCATGTCTGGAAGTTATGCCCAAAACCTAATTTTACGAGGACCCGCCTCAGGAAAGGCCAGTGAACCATGTCAAATGCCTTTTCGGCATCAAGTGATAGAAGCATATGGGGGACCTCACTCCCTTTAGTCGTGTCCAGCCAGTTTGCTGACCTACGGAGGTTGAGGCGTGTGGCGTGCTTAGGCATGAAGCCCGACTGGTCTTTGTGTACTAGGGACGTGATGACCGTCAGTAGTCGTGTGGCCAGTATAGAGGCCAATATCTTGGTCTCCACATTAAGGAGGGAATTTGGGTGATAAGAGCTGCACTTTTCTGGGGGCTTGCCCTGTTTTGGAATGACCACAGCCGTGGCCTGACGGAGATCCGGGGGAAGTGTTCCCTCATCTCTTGCCGCTTAAAACATGTTTAGGAGGCGTGGGGCTAATATATTAATATTTTGTTTAGAGAACTCCCCCGGAAGTCTGTTCGGTCCCGGAGTTTTCCCCGACTTCTGTTTGGCAATAGCAGCCTGCACTTCTTCTAGAGTAATCTCCTTGTCTAAGGCCGCCATTTACTCAGTTTGCAAGTTGAGCATATCTATGGCTGTGAGATAGTCGTCTATGCCATCCTCTTGTATCGTCGGACGGGCTGCGTACAAATTAGTATAGTAGTTTGCAAATGCTGCCACAATTGTGGGTGCCGTCATATGCCATGTCCCCACCTCTTCTTTTTGGTTTACCCAATTTGCTTCCCTTTCTTTGTGGCTTAACCAGACTAGTAACTTCCCCGCCCTATCCCCGGACTCATATAATCTAAGGTGAGTGGTTAGAATTTGGGTACGGGCCTCCCCCTATACTAAAACCCAGAGTTCTCTCCGCGTGATCTCCAACTGTCTAAGCGTCCCAGCCTCGTTGTCCGAGGATATATTCTGTTCCAGTTCTAACAATTTACCTTCGAGAGCCCATTTTTGCAATGTTTCCTCTCCATGCTTTCGGGCAATTATGTCTTGTAGCCTCCCCCTAAGGACTTCTTTGTAAGCCTCCCAAAGGGTGGCTTCTAAGGACACGGAGCCTTCGTTATCTTGGAAAAATAATTTAGTCTTGATGTCGACGGTATCAACTACTGTTTTGCCACGCAGCTCCCAGGGTTCAGTCTCCAATCTGATTTGGGTCTATGATCCCCACCCCTACCTTTAACTGTAGGGGTGAGTGATCAGAGATACCTCTTGCTAGATAGTCTGTGCCCTCAATGACTGGAATCTCCCCTGCCGGGGCGAAAAGGTAGTCAATCTGAGAGAAGGTCTTATGTGCCCCTGAGAAGTAGGAGTAGCTACGGTCAAATGGGTGGTGTCGGCACCAAAGATCGGTCAGACCTAAGTAGCATACAAAGTCTGCCAGTGGGGTAGGTGTCTGAGAGCTAGCCACGGTATGAGATCTATCTAGGCGTGGGTTCATCACGTCATTAAAATCACCCCCTATTATGCGAGTCACTGCCTGCAATGCCTGGGGTTGCAGTCGCGGTGGGGCACACATGCTAGCCAGGGTAAACTCTCTCCGGCCCCATATCCCCCTCACTGCAGCATATGTACTCCCAGGGTCCACCCAAGTCTTAGCTACTTGGAAGGGTTGGGTTTTCCTAATAACAACCGCTACCCCACGGGCTCCCGGGGAAAATCCAGCGTGCACCATAGTAGAGTATGCCCCTCTCCCAATAAATGCGCATCGGGTACCTCGGAGATGGGTTTCTTGTAGGAGAACTATATCTGGCTTAACCCGTTTGATATATCTGTTCACCAGGCCCCTCTTAATCTTACTGCCCAATCCATTAAAGTTCCACGTCAACACAGTATATGGCGGGTCATGTATTACATTGTGGCTCATGTGGGTTGTACAAGAAATGGCCTCTAATCTGCCAATCCCCGTCTAGTAACATCTGGCTCTGTGGTTTAAGACAACCTGCAGTTACTAAAGAAAATGAAAAACCTTTAAATCAAAAACCCCCAAACTTCCCTCTCTTCCCCTCTTTAAAACCCAACCCACATCCTCACGCGCCCTACGCCAGACCCTTCAACTGTCAACATGACAACAAGCATAAGTGTCCACTGATGTGTCTGTCACTCCCTCCCTTCCCCACCCCCTTATCCCCAAACAACAACCAAAACCACAAAGGATATGTCTCTAGTCCAGGAAGATGGTATACACAAGAAACTGGCCGGCTGCTGCTTCGGCCTTCTCAAGACTCTCAGAAATGTTTTTCCTCTTCTACCGCAGGCGGCGAGGGAAACGGTTATGTGTGCTCTGATTCTGTTGCGGCTAGATTACGCCAATGCCCTTTATGCTGGTATTCCTGGCTACCTGTTGAAAAGGCTACAGGTGGTTCAGAATACGGCAGCCAGACTGCTATTGAGCATTTCGGCGAGGAACAGTGTTCACCATCAGCTGCGATCTCTCCTTTGGCTCCCCGTGGCAGACAGAGTTACATTTAAATCATTGGTTCTGGCCCATCGTCCTCTCCACGGGTGGGGCTCTCTCTATCTGCAGAGACGCTTTTCTTTTTATGTCCCTTCGCAAGCCCTTCGATCCATGTCCCTTCGCTTTGCCCAGGTCCCTCGCTTTAAGTATCAGAGGCTAGGGGGCAGCACCTTTGCTGTGAAGGCCGCTGTGGCCTGGAATGCCCTCCCTCTTGCCCTGCGGTCTATTCAGGATCCAGCTGTGTTTTAAAGGAAATTGAAGACTTACTTCTTTGCCTGATAGTCTCTCTCCACACCCCTTTGGCTTTGAGCCGGGACACTCATGAGTATCCATGCGCGCTATAAATATATGTAACTATACATACCACAGTTTCTTCCTTAATACAAATAAGTCTAGGAGGGGTGGCCTCCTCGCAGTCTCTGTACTACTGGCATATTCTTCTGCCATGCCCTTGGTTCACATTTCTTTGCCACTTTTGTTCAGATGCAGTTGACGATCGGCTGCCATTCTCAGGCCTGTCGTCTGAGATCCCTCTGCATTATGAATGGCCTTAAGCAGGGGGTGGTTGCTATCAGTATCTTCTAGGGAGTCCTGATCGAAATTATCAGCATGAGTACTATCTCCATGGGTTGAATCTCCATTGGCGGCCCAGGCCACCCCCGTTCCTCCTCCGAGGGTCCCCCTCTCCGTCTATATGGGGTCACAGGCTGCATTGTCCCTGAGCGCTTTGGGTTTCTTGCAGTGAGACACTGTCTCGGTTTCTTTCTCTGTGGTCTAGGCTCCCATCGTGGTTGTAGTGCTCCCGGGTGTGACGTGGTGCTACAAGCCTCTGGTCTAGGTCTGGGGCGTTCCTCGATCCACGCCCAGGCATCTTCAGGTGTTTTAAAGAACTAGGTCGAGTCTTGAAAGATCACCTTAAGCTTGGCTGGGAATTGAAGCATGAATTGGATGCATAGGGCCCGGAGTTTAACTTTCACAGAGTTGAAGGACTTCCGCAACTTCTGCCCCTCCCTAGAGTAGTCGGTGAAGATCATGACTCTGGTGTTGGCCAATTTCAGTTCTCGCATTTTCCGTGCTTCTCTCAGAATTACATCTCAATCTTGATAATTCAGGAGTCGTGCGAATAGGGGGCGCGGTGGGGCCCCAGGTGGGGGTCTCATAGCCTTGTTCAATGAGAAAGCAAGTGGAGAACTTAGCTCCTGGGAGGACTTCTCTCAGCCACGTCGTCAGAAAGGCAATGGGATCAGTGTTCTCCTGTCCTTCAGGTATCCCGATGAAGCGAAGGTTGTTTCTCTTGGCCCTGTTCTCCGCGTCGTCAGCCTTCCACATGAGCTCCCTCACGGTAGCCTGGAGTTCCTTGATGTCGCCTTTGGAGGTATGTGTTGCGTCTTCCACCTCAGAGATGCGGGCCTCCGTTTGAGTGACGCGGTCTGCAATGTTATGTACGTTCTGTCAAATAAGGGTCACCTCCATTCTTATCTCCGCCATTTTGCCTTCAATGGCTTCTCTCGAGGCGTGAATCGCCTGAAGAATGGCTGCATTATCTGGCGTGCTTACATTGTCCCCCTCTGATTCTGTGTGCGCAGGAAGCACCTTAGTGTACTTGTCCATTTTCACTTGTCGGTGCATCTTCGGTCCTTTGTCTTTAGCCATTATCATGTATGGGAGGTGTTTTTGCCACCATCTACACAGCCAAGGGGCAAAGGCACCAGTGGGGGAGGTCACAAGCTTGTGTCCTGGAGGCTATCGTAGAGAGTGATATGTGGGAGGTAGGCACATCGCGTCCCTCATGTGCAGGAGGTATATGGAGAGCCTACCGGCTGACGTCCTCGTCCCGTGTCGCGCTGTTGAAGCGTCTTCCCAGTGGGCAAATAAATGTTCAGGGGGACTAGCGTATACAGTATATCTGCTTCAACAGTGACCACACTCCAACGTGCGTCAATGCCTCAGTCCTCAGCAATGCTGCCACTAGGTCCCTCCCTTAATACCTTTCAGGGGTTCTGACCCTGCATTACCGTGCAGGACCAGTCAGTGCTGAAGGCCCAACCTCATCCGTGGGTCAGCAATGCGCCTGCCCTCGAAGCTGCACAGCACGGTGGGGCCCCACAGCAGTCTTCCAGGTGATGAAGGAACAGCCAGACAGGTGTGGTTATGCCTGGCCCTGTCGCCCTAGGGAGTCCACACTCGACCGACGTGGCTAAAATGGCAGAACTAGCCTAGTACATATCTGGATGGCTGTTAGTATCTGTCACCGCCCGTTGGGTCATTTGTTGCCTTAGTGTAAAATTGGACGCGCCTCTGGAGGCTACCAGCCCCAGTTCTGGCTTCCCCAGCGATGGAGTTGTGCAATCAGTCTATGTAGGTGATTGCTCAGCAGGCTTTGTGTGCCTCCCGTGACCTGCGTTTCTTACCCCCTGTGTTCCGGGCTACCGCTGCAGTCACTCTAGGCAGTCCCACCAGTGACTACATACCAGCAGTCAACGCGGTCTCCACCCGTCTCTCAATCCGGATTTGCAACTGAGGGCAGTGTATGCTGCAGTGATGCAGGTCTCTTCACCGCGCCCAGATCTGCCGGTCTTAAGGGGGAGGCAGCAAAAGTCCCACAGATGAAAAGCCCTTCACAAGCGATCTCACTCCCCTTCTACGCCGGGGAGCAGTCACAACAGCTCCAGCATCGTTCTCTCATGGGCCTCCACTATCGACCCCTGTACAGTGCAACCAGGCCCACCAGCCACTCTCCCTCCGCCGCCCCGGAGACCCGGTTCGGGGGCAGAGTGTGCGTTGCCACGGCGCGTCCAGACAGGCCCATCGAGGGCTCCCGTCTCCACAGGATCACGGCGCAGCCCCTCTCACTGCAGCAGAGCGAGGGAAAGGGAGAAACGAAGCCTCTCCCTGCTACACAGCCAGCGGTGCTTGAAGTTCGTCCCAGGCAGGGAGGGCGGCCGCTCCAGCGCCGTCACTCGTCTGCCGGTCAGCGAACAGTTCCAGGTCTGTCCAAACGGTATGAATGGCAGCGACGGCAGCTCGACGTGTGGGTTGCTCACCTATCCCTATAATGCAGTCACCCTCAGCAGTGTTTCGTCGTCCTCAGGTCCGGGCAGCCATCTTGGCGGTCGGGACCCGTTGTCTTGGAAGTCATGTATCTGCTGTAGATCTCACTGCAGCGGCCACATAAAGGGCTTCCTCCGTGGAGTTGGGGGTGAAATTGCACTCGGCCGGCAAATTTGTTTGTCATATGTGGCTGGAATACAGGATTCTGACCAAGATCTATGTCGGGCAGCCAGAGCTCCGGCAAATGCGGCTAGTCAGCCATGTTGCTGGCCACTCCCCCTGGCAGTCCACCACATTTGACAGCTGTATTGGTGGCCAGTGTAACCTGAATTGGCCATGCCAATGAGTTCCAGGCATGACTTCCTAATGTGCTTCTTCAACAGAACCCAGTCTCCAGGACTAAAGTCATGGCACTGCTCCTGGTTCTAGAGGGCAGTTACAGCTTCAACCTGGTGAGAGGCAGAGCACACCACATCAGCCAGTCCTTGGCAGTAGTCGAGAACCATTTCATCTGAAGATATTGAGAAGTGTGATAGCAGGCAGTCTCCAGGCTCTCCCCATGAGGATCTCATGAGGCGGTAATCTGATTAATTGATCAGGAGTACGCTGGAGACTCATTAACAACAAAGGCAGTACATCTGACAACTTCAAAAAGGTAGATCCAAATACTTTGACAAGGCAAGATTTCACAATCTCGTTTATCTGTTCTACAATTCTGGATGCTTCAGGTCTATTACTACAGCGCAGTCACTGTTCAACTTGCAAGGCTACACACAGTATTCTCAGAACTTCATTGTTAAAATGGGTTCCGCGGTCTGACTCAAGAGAAACAGGACTCTAAACCAAAGTCTTAACTCTAGCAGTAATAGCTTGGCTACAGAAAGACTATCATGTCTTTTAGCCGGGTAAGCTTCCACCCAATGGGAGAAGATACACACCACAACTATGATATATTGCAGCATATTACACATGGGTATCTCAAAATTAAACTACATCCTGTTGAAAGGACCTCCTGCTCTCCCAATGTGACTCAGTGTAATTGGTGCCATCCTCAATATGTTTAATTGCTAATTGGTAACTCAACGATGACAAAGATTCTCAGTCATCACTCTTGACAGCACGCTGGCACTTACACCACAATCTTTTAGTTAAGTTGTTAAAGATTTTTCCCAATTGGTCGTATGGACCTTTGTTGGTTGACTTGAAGTGCCGTTAGGTAGTAGACATCAGCAATACATTTCAGACTTGTGAAGCCAATGTAAATCCACAATGAGGACCAGGATTCACTAGTTATGGTTATATGGGGTATTTTAAGATATTATTCAATCCAGTATATAAGCAAAATAGCAATAAGTACGGTAAGTATAGGAAGCTGAAAGATCTCAGTAGGCTTAGCCATACTAAGATGAGTAACAAAATATTAACAGTTACAGCAATACAAAAACAGAGTATAGTGAATAAGTGTTCCATAAAGAAACTTCACTTTCCTCTTCTACACATAAAGGGATTACAAGATCATCTAGTCAGGGCTTATATTTAGGGAGCTTGGAAGGTGTCAGCATGATATAGACTTCTGAAGAAGCCTAAGAAAGCGTCACACTTGCATGAAAAGTAAGCGGAGTCCAGGTCTAGAAAGTATCTGCTCTTCCTAACTGTGGGAACACCAATTAAAATAACAGGAGCTTCAGAACATCATTATCCTTTCCCACACCACCAGGAACCAATGAAATTATAACTTGAGATGAGCATTTGCAACCTCCTTTAATGTTCCCACTGCATCAAAACTGGGATTGTGGATTGCAACCTTGAACATTGTCCTGGAACAAGATTTAACAGAAAGCCTTTCTCTATATTTCTCCACATTCACTACCAAGTTCTCCCTTCAGGCCTCACTATCAACACCCTAGGCAAACAATAAGCCTTTCTCTAACTAACAAGCAGCATAATAATGCACCTGTAAAAGAAAAGAAAGAGCATACTGGCAAGGTTAAATACATTTCAACTGAGGCCTGTAGTCAGGCTAAATTAACTTAGCAGTCATAAACTTAGAATGCATGAATATACATAAACACGTATAACTTTAAAATTAATGAAAATGGGAACAAGAAAAGACATAATTACATGTTTCAATTGAACATTAGTGTACTCATATATAAATCTCTAATCTCTATGGTGATTACATTTCATTAATACATTTAAATGCTTCACATATGTTAGGAAGTTAAAACACACAGTGAACATAATGTCGTACATTAGTGTAAATTTGCATAATTGTGACACATAGAGGGTGGAACTAACTTGCACTGCTCCACTCTCAAACTGGGGTAAACCATTTCTGCCTGAACAATCTCAGCATTGCAACCCTCTCAATATGTGCGGGACCCTGGAAATGTCTGACCATCAGCGGCAAGAAACCGTCGGGCAACACAGGTTTCCCATCAACAGAAACTCAACCCTCATCTCTATTCTTCACACAACCTGCTCTGACTGATTCCTGCCGTTCAATCTCTGGCGATTGCTATTGCAGTCTCTTGACTTCCTCCCACTTATCAGCAACAGCCAACAGCAAGATTAATTTGATCTCATTTTCAGATTCCTTTGAAAATTCTCCATTGAATGTACAGGACTTATGAGTTCAATACCAAGCAACTTTGTCAGCATACTGATTTCCGGCAGTGACATAATCATTTTGGCTGCTGTGTGCTGTGCATTTTCAACACTACTATTTCCAGAGGCATTTGCAATGCCTTCAGCAGTCTCATGACATATTTTCCATTTCGGATTGGAGACCCAGATGTCATAAACTTTGAACCCTGGTCATCCCCCATGGACCTTCCCAACCTGCTAACCTCATTAACCAAAGACTACTAACAGACAGCATGGAACCCTCTATCCATTGAGGACACTGCAGAAATAATAAAGACAGTCCACTCAGGGGCACCCACAGACCCTGGCCCCTCCATATCTACAACCTGGGAAGAGCCATGATCAGCACTGTTTTCACTTCCATCATCAACACCTCCCTCAAGACAACCACATTCCCTGATAGCTGGAAACACAGCAAAGTCACTGCCCTTCTAAAAAAAAAAACTCAGCCGACCCTTAGGTACTCAGCACCTACTTACCCATCTTGCTGCTACCCTTCTAAGACTAAGTCCATCAATAGTCAATTCTCTGGCCACCTAGGACACCACAAACCTCTGGACAAATCATGACCAGGGTTTCAAAACAACCATAGCACTGAAACAGCCCTCATCGCTGCCACAGATGACATACACACCATCCTCGACAATGGGCAGACCTCCACCCTCATCCTCCTTGACCTCTCCAGGGCATAGAATACCATATCCCATTGCACACTCATTGCTAGAATACACACAGTCGGGATACAAGGACCAGCTCTCAAATGGATAGCATCCTTCCTCTTCCAAAGAACACACTAGTCATGATCACACCGATCACATCAGAGCCCAAGGACCTCAGCTGCGGAGTCCCTCAGGGATCATCACCCAGCTCTACACTTTTCAACATGCACATGTCTCCTCTGGCTAAATTAGTCAGATCCCATGGAATCAACATCATCTCCTACACTGACGACGGCCAGCTCATTCTTTTTCCTCTCAGATGACACCCTCACCACCAAGACAAACTTCCAATGCGTGAACAGTGTGGCCAATTGGATCTAAGAAAACGTCCTCAAGCTCAACACAGACAAAACTGAAGTACTGATCTTTGGGAATAAGAGCACACAGTAGGATCCCACCTGGTGGACCGCCAAACTTGGAACCAGTCGCACCCCAACCGACCAATGTAGGAAGCTAGACCTCACCCTGAACACCAACCTCACCATGAAGTCCCAGGTCAAAGCCATCAGTTCCTCATGCTTCTACATCCTCTACATGTTACTTAAAATCTTCAAGCGGCTCCTACTGGACACCAGATGTATCATCACACAGATCCTAACCATAAGCAGATTGAACTACCGCAATGCACTCTACACTGGCATTCAACCCATCTTTTCAGAGACTTCAAAGCATCCAAAGCATTCAAAACGCCACCATCAGACTTTTCCTTGACTGTCTGAGCCACACCCATACCACATCACTCCACAGAGAGCCACACTGGTTTCCCATTCAGAACCGCTACCAGTTCAAACTTCTTATACACTCATTCAAGTGACTACACAACACGGGACCCGCATATTTCAATCACTGGCTTCATTCCACCGACACACCAAACAACTTTGCTCAGCATCACTCTCACATGCACACATACCCTGCATCAACAGAAGCAGAACGGGAGGGCGATCATTCTCCTACCAAGATGCCATATCCAGGAACAACCTCCCCAACACACCAGGGCCTCCTCCTCATGTCTTGACTTCCACCAGACCTTGATTCCCAATTGTCTTCTTGTGGGACCATCAAGACTGCCTGTACTCAGGCCCAGCCTCACCACACACCTACGTTCACCTACTCAGCTCCTGGATACCATCAGTGGTGACAAGCAGAGCTCTACAAATACACCTTACATTACATTATATAAACCTATTTTTAATGACAACTGTCTGAAATTGTTGATGACAGTAACGCCATACTGACTATAAGTGTAAATGGTAACTTTCAATTTGTTCTTAGACATAACGCACTCTAGTAAGAGCAACCAATTCAGCCACTTTGGCAGAGGTTACATCAAGTAGCCAGGAGGCTTCCACTGAACCGTCTAAGGTGCAGATGGTATAAGCAGCTTTCAAACTTCCCCCATCTTCTCTTAAGCATGAGCCATTCACAAACAATACATAGTTAGGCTTTAGAAAGGAGTTCATCTTTGATGTCAAGCCTTGGATTGGGGCACAGTTCAGTCACATTGAGACAGTTGTGGTCAAGTTGACAGCCACCCCATCCATTTAATTTTCCGGCAAAGGCAACAATGTATCAGGATTCAAACTACAACACATCTTTAAAATAGGTTGTCAGCGGCCAGGATGATTTGCTAATACTTTGTGAGGTGGCTGTTAGTCAGGTGTTGTTTCTTAGTCTGAGTGAGTAGCAACTCTAACGAATGTGGCACCATCACTATAAGAGGATAGCCCATCACAATGCCCTCACTCTGCTCAGTGCTGACACCTACTGCAGACACAGCCATTAGGCAACCCGCAACGCTGCAGGTACTGGATTAAGTGTGGCTGAGAAATAGGCCACCAGCCTTCAAGAATCACCATGGGTTTACGTAAGCACTAAGAGAACGCACCCTTCTCTCTCACTGCAATATAAAATAAACTCTTTACTGTAACCTGGCCTTCCCAGAGCCAGGCCACATCAAAGATGTTATCTCATCTCTAAGACGGCATTCATGCTGTTGTTGTCCCATGGTTTTGGATCAGACACATCTTTATGTGTCAACCTCTGTAGAGGCTTTGCTACTAGGGGAAAGTTGGATATCCGTTGATGACAGTAGCACGCCAGCCCCAAAAATATCCTGACATCTCTCTGGGTAGTGGGAGGGTTAATTTTCAAAATGGCAGAGATTCTTTCCAGCAACCCCACCCTTTCTCAATGTGGTGTCACTGATACAGAACTTCCTTCTGACAATACTAAAGCTTACTCTGGGACACTTTATGTACATTTTCAGCCAGATAATTCAATAGGGCAATAGTGTCTTGCTTACATGCCTCTTGTGAAGCCACTAACTAGCAGGTAATCAGTGTATTGTACAAGAACTGAGTTGCACGGTAATTTGAAGGTCTCCAGATTCTTTCTCAAGGTATGGTTGAAAATCTAGGGTCTCTTTGTATGCCCATGTGGAACTCGGCACCGTACCAAAATTCTATTTTGAAAGCGGAACACAAAGAGAAACTGGCTTTTTTGTACAAGTGTAGAGAAAGAAATGCTTGCCATAAATGAACCACAATGAACCACTCTGCCTTACAGGGTACCTGAAACAGTATTATGTCAGGACTCAGCACCTCAAGACAACATGGGACTATAATATTATTCATCATTCTAAGCTCCTACATATTGCGGCAACCGCGTTGTAAAGGAACGCGATGTAATAGCATGCGATGTAACATGCTATATTCAGATTGTCTTGATTTGTTTATAAAGCACCCTGATTCCATTGGGGGATCTAAAAAAAGAGAAAAATAAGTATTAGAACATTGGAATGTTAGGAGCTTCATGGAAGAAAATGTAGTGGCTCAGGGCCTTTTATCCGATATTAAAAAAACAAATGTATATTTTTACTGTATACCTCTGAAATTTACATTGCGTTAATTTTATTTTCCACCTTAGATCAAGTGAGTGCACAAGTTAACATCAGCGCTGGCAACGGAACCTGCAACATCATTTTGAATTGCACTGAAAAAGATGACAATAATGTGACTTATACATGGACAAAAGGAGTTAAGAAACCCAGCAAAAAAACTATTGTTAATTTCACTTTGAGTGAACAAGACAGCAAACTGGAAGTCTGTTGTCAAGTGAATAACCCTGCCAGTCATTCAGAAACATGTGTCATTCCCTGGAAAGAAACTATTGAAGGTAGATATCTTCCTTAATATTTCCTTTTTGAGCCCCTTTAGTTATGCTTTCTGATTTTTTGAGTATGCTCATATGTAACTCTTCGTTTGTGATCTTGTTTGGGGTTTGTACAGGATAACAGAAAAAAAGGTAGGTGCATTCATGCAGTTAAAACATGCAAGGCAGCACAAGATATATAAGGGAAGGAGTAGTTCAAAAGTCTAATAAGAGTCCCTGTGTCTATCCCTGATGTTAATAGTAACTTTCTACAGAAAAAAATCATGAGATAGATAACAACACAACCCATTAAGGAGGACATAAAATAATCAATGCAGTACTAATCTGATAGCCTGGTTATTTTGTGTGTCTCTATCCTTGCATTGTTTAATTTCGTTTTCCATACTTTGTTGATCTTTCATGGTATTTGCAATATAGCCATCAAAAGGGCATTATTAATATCCTCCCGGCACTGAAAACCACATTCACTTTCAACCAACCTCCTTAAAGAAGGTATAAACAGCACTAACATCACAACCAACATCACTTCGATTACTGTCTCTTCCAATATCATTCTTTTTAACATTTTTTAGCTGTCTTTAATTTCAACCTACTTTTACTCCAACCTAGATAATACCCTGCTCTGACTTAAGTCCTAGCCTCATAGATGCAAGAGGAATGCCCAAGTCATAGTCACCCGAAGGGAAGGCCATTCAAAATAATTGTGTTGGAAGACATGGATGTCGAAGTTAAATGAATAGGTGTAGGTCAAAAGAAAACTAGACTGGCACCGATTTAGACAGATTATCCTGTCACTCACTACAAAATAAGCCCTTGTTAGTCTGTCTGTCACTCTCCTGGGTTGTGAAAACCTTGACACATCCTCTTCACTAACTCCTACACTCGTGCACTAGCCCTTTCTCTATCTCGATTCCTATGCAGGGCTGGATTGGGATTAAAAATTGGCCGGGGCACGCTAAAAAAAAGTGGCCTACATTTGCATATTGCTTTTCCGCAAAACACCGCCTTGGAAAATTTTATAAATGAAGGAGGGGGGGGGAGCGTTAAAAAAAATGCACGGATTAGTTTACACTGGTGAAACACACCTGAAAACAAGTGAGGGCACTTTAGCTCAGGCCCCCTGCATATATTAATGGGCTAGCCCAGAAAGAGAAAAAGAGTGACACCTCTGCCCGTTAGTAAAAGGGAGGTAATGGACGCCCATCTACCTCCAGAAAGGCCACTCAGGCACCCACTGGGTCGCTGGCGGCATTGAACAACGCAGAGAACGCCCAAATCGGCCCCCCAGGCTGCTCAAAAAAGCAGCCCACAGCTAGCACTCAGACACGGGCCCCTCGGACATTGCCCGAGAGCCCGCATTACCAATCCAACGCTGTTTCTATGTCCATGCCTGGTCGTAATCAGGAGCTCTTTGGCCAGATGTATTTCCTCTACTTAAAACCATCCAAGTAGTAGCAGCTTCGAACTGAACAAATGTGCATCTTAGATACCACTGAGGCGCTGGCTCCGCAGCTCACTGAACTATGACCCTCAAGCACATGAAATGCGGAGCGGGGCGAAATGCCCTCACACATATTTCATGACTTCTGGTAACTTCCGCTTTTCACCTGCACATCTTCCTGCGAATACTTATTCAAACTTGTTTGTATTCCCTACCATAACTAATGACGTAGACAGTCACGAGGAGTTCATTCTGATATTTACCCACGGATTGTGCGATCATGTCAATGAAAGTGGCGGGGTCTTTCACAGGGTGTCTGATTGTTCGGTCACCCTGTTGTATACGTGTGCCCAAAATTACCGCCGCTCACACAACGTTGTTCAGTGTGAGAAATAACTGTGTTGCATCTTAAAATTATGGAACACAGCACAGCACCATAGACTTGCCTGCTTATTATGTCATTGGCTGCGCTTGCAGTAAAAATGGGGGTTATGCACAGCGCGCAGCCTAACACCATTGTGCAAAGGCGAGTCTTTTCAGTCTAAAATAGACTTTATATACACTACAGGTATACACCCCAGTACAAACTCATTAAAAGTAGACAGAAGAAGAGTCATGCGTGTAAGATATATGCTTTGCTTCCAGCACACAGGCTACATATTATGCGTTTCTTTTCTTTTTTTTTTGTTCTCATTCACCACAAAGATATCTGCACCAAAACTGCTGGGCGCTAGATAAAGAAGCTAAACCCCTCCCATGGGCGAGTCCACCTCTCCCTCCCCCCATTTGACTGCATCCCTTTCCCTTAAATCACACCACTTGAAAAACGTGCAACGGTGCCTTAAAAGGTCGCTGTTTATTCAAACAAAACTTAACATGTTCATACATTCAAAGTTCATTGGTTATTCATAATATCCATGTTAACGCATGTTTCATTGTCTTTGTAATTATGATGTCCATTCTCTGTCGATATACGCCCCCAGACAGTTTATTCGCTGGAGGGCCTAAGCGTCCGGGCCTCTATGTCTGCGGTTCCAGGCCTCAACTCGCTACCTAAATGTGTGGGTGCCCGTCAGGACCTGCCCGGGCTGCAAGTCCCATTCCGCTTGCCTTGGACCCTTTGCTGGCCTCTCCCTGCTCCTCCGGGGCCCCTGCCATGTGGCATCCCAAGGACCCCGTGTGAGCCTTTCATCTGTTCTGCCTGAAGCTGCGCCCTGACGTTCCACTCCCCCAGTACCCTTGCTGTGAGGCATCCCAAGGGCCCCATGGGAGCATCATATCTACTCTGTCATTGGCTTTGTGTCGTCCTTTGCTCCCTCAGTGCCCCTGCAGTGAGGCATCCCGAGGACACTGTGTGAGCCTTCCATTTACCTCTAGCATTTTTCTCTCTTTTGTTTAGTTTTGCTAAGTTCCCCCGCTCTCTCGCTCCTTTCCTTTATGAGAAACCCCTCTGCTTGAGAACCCCTACAATGTTTAGTAGGAACATATACATCCCTACCCCGTCAGGTGTACTCCGTCCTCTTGATGGCAGCCCGGGGATCTCAAGTTGATGAACCCGTGTCTCACGAACCCCCAGCCATTGGCCCTACATATTTTTACCATAGTGATGTTTAGTTTTCGCCTAGACTTCTCCACCGCCCCCAGATCTAGTGTCCCCCTCCATGATTTACGCACTATTACCTTTGAGAAAACTATTTCTGCTGGGTGCACCATTCTGGCTAGGGATGACAGGCCTGCCTGCATTTTCTCAAGGAGCCCCCTCCTGAAGCCAGGTCATTTCCCCCCAGGTTTCCCCCCAGGTGGATCACCACCGCATCCGGTTTGCCACCTTCCCCGATAGCTTCCTGCGCCATGGAGAGCAGTTGATCCTATTTCATTCCTGATCGCCCCAGCCAGGTTACTTCTCTGTCCTGCAGCCAGATTCTGCCGAACTTGTGTCTGGCCGCCGCCCACCGTTGTGCTCGCGTAATGTAGGAGTGCTTCATGATCCATACCTTTTTATGTCGTACCGCCGGACCTAAATAAGGGGGTGGAGGAAAGACCGGACTTAGCACATTGTGGGGCATATGTAACGTTTAAACGCTCCGGATGACCAGCGTCCTATGCCCCTTATTTGGTTGGCTCCTAAACCTAGTTCTGCGGCCGAGGGGGCTGCCCCAATTCGGAATGAATGCGACCCAAAGTCCTTAGCCGGTATTCCTATCCTTTCCAGTGCCCTCCTCATCACTGCTATGAATTGGAACCAGCTCAAATACGACCCGTCCCCGTGCGTCAGCAGCGGCATCCGCTTGTGTCCCCTGGGTTGCATGTATCTTTGAACTAAGCATACTGGGCAGCAAGACTTGTCCCTGATGCAGTTGATCCTAGTCCATCTTCCCCTGCCCGCCTGGTCTGTTTTTGACCACCGCAAGAGGACGTTCATGTGCCCTTTCCTTAGCTCCACGTCGGCCCGACGTATGCATGCTGCACCTGGGTTGCCTACCACGGGCGCCACCAACTCACTGACCCTGTCAGCCCCAAAGAAGGCCAATGTGAATGCTGCCCTAAAGAGTGTGGCCTCTAGCTAAGAGGTGCATATCCCGTCCAGTGCACCTACCATCTGTTGCAGTGTTGCAAAATGAATGGACCGCCTGCTGTCGCTCTCTGCGTGTTGCAATTTACTCCAGCCTCCCAAAGCCATCCTACATCGGAAAGATCTTGTCGGGTCCCCCCCAGCCATCTTTTTATGTATGCAGTGGCATTAAGATGGGCCTGGGCCCAGTATTTTGTCTTTACCGCCGAGAAGGCCCATTCTATGAAGCACAAGACCTCTTCCTGCCCTGCTAGCCGGCCCCCATGATCCCTGTTATGTCAGCAAAAGTTGCCCAGCACTTACGGTATCGGTGCTCTATTTTGGGGGCCAGCGCGTTTTCCGGCATTTTCTTTATCCTGGGTCCACACATGCCCACGCCTCTTCCAGCACCGGGGTCATCCCTCGGTCTGCGTCTGGGGCAAGCTCTCATAATCCGCCCCACTTAAAATGAGAAATAGCATCTGCAATTGAGTTGTCTACCCCTGGGATGTGTCGAGCCCTAAGCGTATTGTTCTCCTCTAGTTGGCTGTCCACTAATTTTCTCAGCAGATTGACTACTGCTGGACATTCCCCTGTTCCTGTGTTGATTACCTGTACTACCACGTGGTTGTACGACCAAATAGTTATTTGTTTGTTGGCCAGCCTTTTCGTCCAGATGTGGATTGCTAGCACGATAGGGAATAACTCCAGCAAGGAGATGTTGGCAGTAATCCCGCCATCTTCCAGCTCTCGGGCCATACCATGCCCAGCATGGCCCTGAAGCCGATCCCTCCGGCCGAGTCGATGTAAAGCTCTAGTTGATCTGCCTGCACCCATGGCTCTCGCCACATGAGGGTCCCTTTGAAATTGGTTAGGAACCTCTCCCATTGCCCCAGGTCCTCTTTGACCCCTTGAGTTAGGCTAACCCTGTCGTGCTTCTGTGTCACTCCCCTAGTCATCCAAGCTAGGCGTCTTGCGAAAGTGCGCCCGGCGGGAATACCCTTGTGGCGAAGTTCAACTTCCCCAGCAGCTGTTGTATTTCGCCTAGTGTTGCCTTTTGCTGCCTTAACTGGCCAATGTTCTGCCTCAGACCTGCCACTTTCTCGGGAGAAAGCCTGCATGTCCCAGCCACTGAGTCCAGTTCTGTTCCTAGGAAGGACAGTTTCGAGGTTGGGCCCTCTGTCTTGTCCTGGGCGAGTGGGACCCCCAGTTCTTGAATCAGGCCTCTGAAGTTGTGGAGGAGGTTTGCACATTCTCCTGTGCCTGCCCTGCAAATGAATAGGAAATCGTCCAAGTAGTGGACCCTCCCCCCCGCCGGGGCCTGTCTTCCAAGTTCCCACTCCAAAAACCCGCTAAAAGCCTCGAAATTGGCACATGATATGGAGCAACCCATCGGTAAGCATTTGTCATAGTACTATTGGCCGTCCATTCAGAAACCCAGTAGGGGATAGCTCTCTGGGTGTACTGGCAAGAGGTGGAAGACATATTCAATGTCGATGTTTGCCAACAAAGCCCCCCTCCCTGCTTGTCTTATTAGGTCTACTGCATCGTCCACTGATGCGTATGCTACCGAGCAACTCCCCTGATCCAGCCAATTGTTGATGGAGTCCCCATGGGGGTGCGACAGATGATGTATTACCTGAATTTGCCTGTCTCCTTTTTTGGCACCACGCCCAGTGGGGATACCAACAAACCCTTCAGTGCGGGGGGAGGTAAAGTAGCCTGCCACCCTCCCCAGCTTTACTTCTTTTACGAATTTCTGCCTTGAGGCCTCCGGGTTGTCTCCTATTGATTTCAAGTTCTTACTCTCCCTGGCACCCCTGGGTCCCTTATAAGGAATGTGGAAACCTGTTGTGAAGCCCTCAGCTAACCTTTGTTTGTCTGATGTCTGTGGATAACATCCTAGTAAATATAATAGTCTCCTGATTTGTATAGGGGTGGGTAGTGTGTGTCGCCCGCCAACACACTCTCCACCCCTTTCTGGGGCTGCCAGCTCCCTATTTTTTTGTGCCTCCTTTTTCTTTGGCAGCCCCTGTCCCTTGGGCCTGCCTGCAGTGAATGGCGGGGTGGTTTCTGCCGCAGGAACCACATGCAGGCTTGAACTTGCAGACGACTCCCTCACTTACAGTCGTCTTTTTCAAATTTCCAACATGCCTTCCTGGTTTTGCCATTGCTTTGGTTCTTACCTTTAAAAACCTGTCCTTGCCCTCATATTTTCCCTTACTCGAGTAGGGACTAAAAATTGGGCTCTCTCGTGTTGACCCCCTCCCAGGCCGCTACCATGTGGGTGGTGAACCCCTCCATGTCCTGGCAATCCCATTCGATCACCGGCCACGTCTGCATTTTTTCCCTGAACGTCTCATTGTATATTGACCAAGCGTCCCCCCGGTATTTCTGCTGCACCTCTTACACTTTCTGTTCGTATAAACGGAGTGCCGCTGTGCTCTGTGGGAGTTTTTCAAAAAGTACACATGCAAGGGTCCTGAAAGCCTTTATCCAGTTCTCCAGGGACCATTCCACCCTGGGTTTCCGTCTATCTCTCCTGTCATCATCTTTTTTGTCCTGTGACACCAGGTCTAAACTTGCCTGGGGCACTTCCAGCAGCAAGAAAATATCTATAAATTCTTTTCTCCAGATACTTTCCTTCACTGTCAGCGGGATGAGATTTGCAAGGCCTAGTAGCTTTGTGGTAGTAGGGGGGGTCTCCTGGGGAGGGGCGTAGGTATTCACTGGCCGGCTTGCCCAATGGGTCCATGCCTTCCCCCGCTCCCTCTTTCCCTGTGCTGTTTACCCGGGTAATTGTCTCCCCCCTTGCGGTTCATTTTTGGGCCCTGCCCCTTTGGCCTGGTTCACCTCTTGGGGGTTCTCCTGAACTGTGTCTGCCGACCTCTTTGGGTCCTCCCTGTAATTTTTTCTGCGGTCTGGCCCCTGGATTGTCCCATTCCTCTCGGTGTTCCATTGCGGCCCTCCACCGAACGGAGAGCCACCCCATGCCATTGCCACCAGGGCACCCAGGCCATGGAGGGGCTGGTCCCTGTCCCCATGCTTCTCCTTTGAATCCCTGTTGATAACTTTCTTGCCCTGCCTGCCATGGGGGTTGTGGCTGCCAAGGCCCCCTCATAGCTAGATTGTTGACCCCTAGCTGCAGCCCTAGGTTCATTATTTGCCCTGGTTCACCCTCCACTGCTACTGCACACTGCCCCCCTGTGTGCCTTCCCCCAGCACTCTGTGCGCGATGCTTATCAGAGCCCTCATCCTCTGTGCTGCTCCGTCCTCTGTGCGATTCTCGAGGGGCCGCCGTGCTGGCCACAGAGCCCTCATCGCAGCTACTGTCATCAGTGTCCGATCTGGATACCATCTTGGGAGATGCAGCCCTTTGCTTCTTGGCCTGGGCCTTCTCGCTCCCGTTGCCCTTGGGTTTTCTTGCCGTTCCCTCCTTCGATCCGGTCCTTGAGCTCTTCTTGGGTGCTGCCATCCTGGCTGCATGCCCCCTGCTTTCTGGTTTCCCCGGGGGTGGTGCCGGGGAGGGTGCCCGTCTCTGCTTGTTTCCCTTCCCGTGGGTTCCCTCCTTCATCTGCTGGTCCATCCATGCCTTCCCTTTAAAGGCTTTCAGGGCCACCAGAGCCCTGACCTTCTCCAACATGGCCTGCAAATCTGCGCCCAGATCCGGTCCTGTGTCTTCTCTTGGCCTCTTACCGCCCTTTTTGGGGGGCTCTGGCTGCCCCTGCGGCTCCCTGAACTGTGCCAGTCGCCTTGCCTCTCTTCCAGTTGCCCCTCATCTTCCTGTCATCCCGTTGCTTGACCCCTGCTTCTTGCAGAGGGGTGGGGGGTGATGCAGCTACTGTAGTGAGTGATTATGAGGTGATTTTACAGCCCCAAAAACCAATTTGTGCCCAAGGGTTTTGTTCTGACCTGGCAAGGGTTCCTGCAAGTCCCAATTATTGTCCATACTGCCGGGTATTTATTCGGTTTGTTCAGTATTTCCTGACCGTGGGAGCAGAACAGTCCCCTTTAATGATCCGGGATCCTGCCCCTTTACATGTTGGCTGCCGGCCCCACCCTGCCCAGTCTCAGCATCCTTTGCATCTTGCTGATGCTCTAGCTGCCTTCTGTGGTGCTTCCCGCCTCCTGGGATCCTTGTAAGCCTTTTTTGGGGGGGGGAGGGTGCACACCAGTACCGTGCCCTTGGCTCCCTGCAGACGATCCACTGCCTCCGGCGTGTCGGGATCTTTTCCTGCCCTTCCGCCGGCCGTTCCAATGTTGTCACTCCTTTTCCGCCTTCTGCCTCGTTGGTACACACCGGCTGCGGCTTCAGCTCAATGCCGCGCCAGTTTTCGCAGTACCGCTGTGCCGACCGGGAAGTGGGAGCAAATTTCTTCTCCGCGGTGCCGCTTGGCCCAAGGACGCCCGCTGCCGCTGTTTCTTTTGAGTTCTCTTGCTGAGTTTCCACCACCTTCTCGCCTGGTTAGGTCCTCGTCCTGATGCTCCGACGCTGGACGACCCACCAGGTGACCTTCTCTTCTCTTCACTGCCGGGGTGTTTGTGATTTTCCTAGGAGCTCTCTGCCCCTTATTTAACCCCCCTGGGCCACTTGCCACTTCGTCCCCTAATTGGGGCACCGTGGCTTGCCCTGGGGTGACCAATCCTGATCGTCCCTTTTTCGTGGATGTCCGCGACAGAGTTTGGGGGGGGGCGTGTTTCCCGCCCCTGGCAGCGTTTGTACTGGGCCCCCATCGGGTCCGGCTTCACCTTCTACAGCTCGGGCTTCAACCGGCCCTTGTGTGAAAATGTCTTGTACTGAAGAAGTGGAGCTAAGCTCACATGTAACTCTATCGCATAAAATGAGTAAGATATAGAGAACCATTTATGATGTAATCAGAGGGCACAGTTTAGACGCCAGGTGTCACAGCGATTCCAACAGGACACATTTTCATTTGCTTTACTTTTCTTATCAAGTTCAGCATAATAGAGAACTCTTGCAAACCATTTCCTCAAAGTTGGTGCGGATGATTCTGTCCTGTCTCTTACGTCACAAAAATGCAAGGAAAATGTGTGTTTTTATTCAATGTTTCATCTTTACAGGGGATTCTGGGTAAGAAAACGTTAGGGGATCAATGCAAATCACAACTCCCGGGAAAGCCCCATGTGTCTAGTTTTCAGAAATGTCTGGGTTTGACAGGTTTGCCTACATGGTTGCCAACACCAGGAATAATTAGTACACTTACCGCAGTTATCAACATTGCCAAAATACGTTTTGGCCCGTTTCCTGTCGCGGGCACTTTGCCCACCCACACAAGTAAGGTTGCATTCTTATCAGGAGACCTGTTGTAACGTTTGGTGGTAGGAGATTTGTGCCAGCCCGGTGATCCCGCAACTTTCCCACAATAAAAGGTGAGGAAAATGTGACTTTTTAGCTACATTTGAGGTTTGCAGAAAATTCTGCGTTAGAAAACATTAAGGGATACACGCAAGTCACGAATGTCTGACAGAATATCGACAGACAGAAAATCGACCTACAAAAATATCGACACAAAAATATCGATGACAAGAATATCGAGATCCTATCTACACCATGGTAAGTACAAAAATATCGAAAATTAAATATAGAATGTCAAAAATATCGTTATTAAAAATATATAGGTGCCGATTAGGATCCTGGAAAAAATTTCCCCAACCCAATTGAATCTGGACTTTTTTCCGTACAAATGGTAAAAGCGCCGTACAAACTGCCAAGTACGATTCGTATGGGAAAAAGTCCATACGAATCGAATTGGGAAAATTCCCCCACACGTCCTCGGGTCGGGAAAAGTCTCCGACACGTCCCCGGACATTTTTACGTACAAATGGGAAAACTGAAGTCCCAATGCGCAATTACGATCCGTCCCATCCGTCCGATTGTACAACTGCATGGAAAAAAGACCGTCCGGAGCGAACTCCCATAGCATCCATGGAGATGTCCAAACAAGTGCCCGGTACGCGCCGTACCCCGCCCCCAGCCCCCCGTATGTACGGAGCGTACCCCCCAGCCCCCCGTATGTACGGGGCATACCCCTGTACCCCCCAGCCCCCCGTATGTACGGAGCGTACCCCTGTACCCCCCAGCCCCCCGTATGTACGGAGCGTACCCCCTGGGGGTCCGCACTGTACATACGGGGGCTGGGGGGTACAGGGGTATGCTCCGTACATACGGGGGGCTGGGGGGTACAGGGGTACGCCCCATACATACGGGGGGCTGGGGGGTACGCTCCGTACATACGGGGGGCTGGGGGGTACAGGGGTACGCCCCATACATACGGGGGGCTGGGGGGTACGCTCCGTACATACGGGGGGCTAGGGGGTACAGGGGTATGCCCCGTACATATGGGGGGCTGGGGGGTACAGTGGTATGCCCCGTACATACGGGGGGCTGGGGGGTACGCTCCGTACATACGGGGGACGGGGGGGGTATGGCACGTACCGGGCCCCCTAATCAGCTCGCATCGCCGCGTACTTAGCTTTTCCGGCACTTTTTGGGTGCCGTAAAAATATTCCCATCCGGACTGCAGTCGGTGCGAATCGTAATTGCTGGTATGTAAAAACATGCCTAACTCCGTCCGGACGTCACGTCCGCGGTGTCCCGGATCACATTTGTATGTATTTTTCTGTCGGTTGGTCTTTTTTCCGATTCGTACGGAAATGGTGTTTCCGTACGAATCGTAATTGCATGTTTGTAAAGTTTTACAACCCGGTACGAGTCGGACGGAGAAAACGCTCCAACCCACGGTTTGTACCGGGTTTTTCCAGGATCGTAATCGGCCCCAAAGTATTTTTTAGTTAAAAAAAATATGTAAAATAAACCAAATAATACTTATAAATAAAATAAACATAATTAAATATATGCTATAATGTTTAAAATTAATAATTAATATATATAATGTAATAAAACATTAATTAAACATATACATATAATATATAATATATATACTTACTTAATATTACATTTTAATAATTGTTTTAATAACTTATAACTTGTTAAAAATTATTATAAATTACAAATACATCATACACATAAAACAATAACATGAATAAAAATTAAATAATTATATATAACACATTTAAAAAATTACATTTAATTTGAATATTGTTAAAATTAATTATATATTACATTAGCTAAAATAATACAAAAAATATTAAATAACACCGACAATAAAACTACTACTCCAGCTCCAAAAAAAAACAGTAAAGAAAATGTTGGATAGCGTAGAGCTAAAAATTACTATTTCCACTCCAGGGAGTGTAACAATAGGGAAAGTGTTGGATAGCGTAGGGGTAAAAATTACTATTCCCACTCCAGAGAGTGCAACAGTAGGGAAAGTGTTGGATAGCGGAGGGGTAAAAATTACTATTCCAACTCCAGAGAGTGCAACAGTAGGGAAAGTGTTGGATAGCGTAGGGGTAAAAATTACTATTCCAACTCCACAGAGTGCAACAGTAGGGAAAGTGTTGGATAGCGTAGGGGTAAAAATTACTATTCCCACTCCAGAGAGTGCAACAGTAGGGAAAGTGTTGGATAGTGTAGGGGTAAAAATTACTATTCCCACTCCAGAGAGTGCAACAGTAGGGAAAGTGTTGGATAGCGTAGGGGTAAAAATTACTATTCCAACTCCAGAGAGTGCAACAGTAGGGAAAGTGTTGGATAGCGTAGGGGTAAAAATTACTATTTCCACTCCAGAGAGTGCAACAGTAGGGAAAGTGTTGGATAGTGTAGGGGTAAAAATTACTATTCCAACTCCACAGAGTGCAACAGTAGGGAAAGTGTTGGATAGCGACGGGGTAAAAATTACTATTCCAACTCCAAAGAGTGCAACAGAAGGGAAAGTGTTGGATAGCGTAGGGGTAAAAATTACTATTCCCACTCCAGAGAGTGCAACAGTAGGGAAAGTGTTGGATAGCGTAGGGGTAAAAATTACTATTCCAACTCCAGAGAATGCAACAGTACGGAAAGTGTTGGATAGCGTAGGGATAAAATTTACTATTCCAACTCCAGAGGGTGCAACAGTAGGGAAAGTGTTGGATAGCGTAGAAGTTAAAAATAACATAGTTATAAATAAAATAATTATTTAAAATAATTAGTGATTTAATTATTAAATAACTCAAAATTATTTACAAATACCAATAAATAATTATTACAAACATAACTACCAAAGAATAATTAATTAACAATACATTAATAATAAATACCAATAAATAATAATTTATAAATATTATTTACCAAATAATACATATTAAACGATAAAATATTTTTCATAACCAAAAACATATGAATTATTAAAAAGTAAATACCAATTAAAATATATTTAACCATTTAAAAAAATATATACCGCAAAATAATAATTATGAAACATTAATTTCCAATTAAAAAATATTGAACTATTACATATTTTTCATACGCCAAAATAATAAATATTACACATTAATTACCAATTAATAATTACTTATTAATATATTAATTAGAAATATCAACGCATAATATGTAATAATATTTAATTCACAATTAATGATTAATCAACAATTAATTATTTTTCATAACCAAAATATTATAATTTAAAATATTTATCAATTAATAATTACTGTCCAATTAATTAATTATCAATACCCAACAACTAATTTAATAATTACTTAATTAGATTTCAATTACTTCCAACACTATTCCCCTATAAACGCACGACACACTCCACTAATAAAATAATACACTTAACATAATTATCAATTAATCAACTAATTAAAACTAATTGCCAATTAATAAAAATTAATTACCAATTAATACTTAATTAACAATAATATAATTATCAATACCAATAAATGAAAATAAATTATTAATTAATTACAAATAAATTACTTCCCACCCTATTCCCCTATAAACCCACAACCCGCTACAGAACTTAAACGCAAAAATGTATTAATATCAATTTACAATTCCTAAAAATGTATAATTAATTCCATATAATTAAATTACTTCCCACCCTATTCCCCTATAAACCCACAACCCGCTACAGAACTTAAACGCAAAAAATAATTAAAATTAATTTATAATTACTAAAAATGTATAATTAATTCCATATAATTAAATTACTTCCCACCCTATTCCCCTATAAACCCACAACCCACTACGGTACTAAAACACAAAATTGACTTAAATAACCATTGTTAACATATAAAAATGTTATACATATATGTTAAAACCAGTAGAACACTTAACTAAAAACATATAACACATACATATTAACCCCTTCCCCGCTCATGACGGAACCACTCCGTCATGAGCCACGGTCGCGCTGTGCTCATGACGGAGTGGTTCCGTCATGCCGCGACTGTTGCCGGCCGCTCCTCCCACGCGGCGCTGTTTCCCCACCTGTGCGGGGGGACAATGCAACTGGGCGGAGTCATGACGGAACCACTCCGTCATGAGCACAGCTCAACCGTGGCTCATGACGGAGTGGCTCCGTCATGAGCACAGCGCCACCGCGCTGCCCCCCCACACCCCCCAGCGCTGCGGCGGAATTCCCGCCGCAGCGAAGGGGTTAAATACATAATAAAATACATAACAATAATATAAATATCGATATTAGTAACATCAATATTAGTAAAATCGATATATTTGATGTCGATATTACTAAGTTCGATATTACTAACATCGATATTAAAATACTTACCTTAGGATCGATATTCTGTCCATAGATATTATTGACATCGATATTCTGTCCCTTCGATATTTAAAACTCGATATTTGTGTAGGTAGATATTTTAGTTTCAATATTTTGGCTGCTCACCGCAAGTCACACCTACCTGGACTCCCCTGGGTATCTAGTTTTCAGAAATTTCTGTTTTGTAGGTTTCTCCAGATGGCCACCGAGCCCGGGACCAAAAACGTAGGTGCCTCCCTTGCACAACCAGGTCGTTTTGTGATAATTCTGATGTTTCCACAATATGTTTCCCTGTCACGGGCACTTGGCCCACCCTCACAAGTGAGGTAGCATTTTTATTGGGAGACCTGGTGGAAATCTAAGTGGTAGAAAATTTGGGCCTGTCTGGTCATCCCACAGCTGTCCCACACAGAAATGTGAGGAACAAATATGTTTTTGTCAATTATTCAAATTTACAAGGGCTTCTGGGTAAGTAAACATTGTGGGATCCACACAAAGCATATCACATATTATTTCCTTAGTGACCAGCTTCCAAAAGATATGAGGGCAGAAGTTGTTCACTACACAGACAGAGAATGCACTGACGGTAAAAAGCAAAAAAAATAAAAACATTATTGTACACCCATCCACTAGTCAATCACAAGCATACTGGTTGGATTTGGTAGTAAATGATTAATAAAAACATTCATTTACCAATGACTTTGTGAAATCGAATCTGCAAAAGTAATTTTTAATAATTTTGACATCAGATCAGAGAACCACTGACTTACAGCTCGTGAGCTGTAAAGTCACGTCAAGGCACCAACCGCTAACAGTCCATTCACACACCCTCCATTAGTTACACACAGAAAACCATTCATGCTGCCAGCTGTGGGCCCAACACAGTCCAACACTTACATTCACAATTAGCTCCATTCAAGAGCTCCATCACACCACCAAGCACCCGAACATTAGACAACTGACAAACACACCTCAAGCAAGTCAATACAAATACTTGCTACCAGACAGCAACACATCGGTAGTGCACGCACACCGCCAGCCAAGCACCAGTCCATGCACACTGCCAGCTGAGCGAAGTCTACACTTACTTCCAACCAAGCACTAGTCCACACACCCACCCAGCCAGGCACCAGTCCACACACACCACCGGTCACACACACCTCCAGCCAAAAGCCAGTCCACGCACAACACCAGCCAAGCACCAGTCCATGTACATCATCAGCCAAGCACCAGTTAATGCACACCCCAACCGAGCACCAGTCCACACACACACCACCATCCAAATGCCAGCCACACACATTGCCAGCCAGAAGCCAGTCCACACACAGCGCTAGCTAAATCCCAAGTTCAGACACAGCATCAGCCAAATGGCAGTCCACACACACTGCCAGCCAAATGCCAGTAGACACACAGCCAGCCAAACGCCAGTGCACGCAGGCCGTCAGTTGAACTCCAGTTCACACACACATACAGAAACTTTTCTGTTTTCTAGTGGTTTTCTGCAGATGAGCCTACACATATGGCTGATTTGGTGCAGAATATGGCCAAAATATTTCCCCAATTACTGGGAGTGACCCTTTCCTAAGGGACCGCTCCCTGACATATCAATAACATCATCCCCGGTGTCTAGTAGTTTTCTGCCCCAATTTAAAGCAAATGGGCTGAAACATTGGGTCAGACAAAATAGTGTCTCCATTATGGGGAACATCCGTTGCCCAAGGGGCCGCTCCCCAACATATAAATAAAGAAAATCCCTGGTGTCTAGTGGCTTTCTATCCCCCTTAAGGGCAGATGGTCCTAAAAACATGGCCACTCTTCCCCCAGGGGGCAGAAAATGGCCAAAATATTGCCTCCATAATGGGGAGCATCCCTTGCCCAAGGGGGTGCTCCCGAACATGTAAATACTTGAAAGTCCTGGTGTCTAGTGGCTTTCTGCGCTCCCATGGGGGCAGATGGGCCCAAAAATATGGCCGATGTGCCCCTAGGAGGGCAGAAATTTGCCAAATCAATGCCCAACTTATGGGGAGCGACCCTTGCCCAAGGGGCTGCTCCCCTAGACAAAGTATACACAAATTTCCCCCCAAAACATCCCTGGTGGCTAGTTGGTGCATTTCTGCTGCATGATCACTGCCCTACCTCCAATCACACAGCAGGAATGCACAGCAAGGAGAAAGGGAAAACTCTTTGCTTCCCCCCTGCACCTTTTTTCCATCCCTGATCCTTCCCCAGAGGAAGACTCACTTTACCCCTTGGATGAAGTGGAAGCCATTTGCTTCCAGTGCATCCCCTGCCTGCTCTGATGACATGGGCACTTGCCGTGCGCACCAACGTCAACAGATTTCCAAGGGGGGCATTGGGGGTAGCAGTAAAAGTGCTTCCTGTCATAAGATAGAAATGTGTGCTCTTTTATATCGATATAGTTCAACCCAAACAGCTCCTACTGTCCCTCAAACGCACCCATCCTTTGTGAAACCAGCTTCCTAACATCTAGAGACCTGCAGCATTGAGAGAGGGCCAAACTTAATGGATTGATAAGATTAGGAGTTGCATGGACCGATCACCAATATACCCCAGGTCAGAACTGTCAGAGATGATTAGAGAAGTAGCAGTATATTTGTGGGAGGGATGCAGCTATGCCACAAAGCCCATACAAGTGATTTAAGAAACAGATACCAACATGACGTTTGGGCAGACCTCACGAAGAGGTATCAACCAGCCCCCAAGGCTACTCATGAAAGCAAAGGAAAAGTACTAGCCCTACTGCATACATCTTCTAGAAGCACACTGCCTCCTACCCTAAAAGTCCTGTTGATGCTGATCATGGACTGTCCGGCTTGATTAAAGGCAAGCAAATCCCAAAGGCAGCAAAGAAAAAGATACATGTTAGGGTGGACAATGTCAACAAGAGAATAGTGACCTTTGATTCCAAGATAGATTTTTTGTGACCAAGACCAACATGAGCATCATGTCTATGAAACAATAGATACAGGGCTTTCTGGTGGTAACAGAGCAGAAAAAGATGCAAGGTCCCAGGCCTTGGAATACCGAAGGTGTTTGCTGTCTTCAGATATCCATTTAGTGGAACAGGCCATCTGGTAAACTTGATAGATCCCGGTATTTATAATACATGGATGATTGGTGACTAGGATGGACAGTAATGAAGACCTTACAATGGTGGTTGTGTGCTTGTGTGCTTCCTTTATAACAAATGTGGAATTATACTCACAAGCTGTCTCTCTCAATTTGGCAAAAGTTATAAGGATGTCCACTAGAAAATCAGCCAAAGGTGGCAAGGTAGGGCTATGATTTAAAAGTATTTTAGGAAGACGGGATGCACATAGTAGTGGTGATGGCAGTGGCTGTCAAAGAGAGCTGGCTTTCCAAGGGCTCAGAATTCTGTTGTTTCCTGATCTGAACTTCACCACAATTTTGGTGGGGCTCCAGTGGCTCCCAATTCCAGCATGAGTCAAGTACAAATCCTATATGTAACTCTTGGGTTTTTGGGCACCACTGCACCAACTTGCATAGTCTTTGGAATCCTATGATCTTCTCACTGTCAGGTTTTCTGTTTACTCTTAGTCAGATGTCTGGGAGGTGGTGGTCATCATTTCTCATTTGTGGCTCTTATCTTGTGAACAAGTTTCCAGTGGCATCAGGTTGTTAAAATAAGCAGCCTCACCCATATATTCATATGTTTTCAATGGTAACACTGAGAAGTAACTAAGGTCTTGGTCCACCCTTTCTAAGTTCCTGAAAAAATAAAAGTAGGGGCACATTCATTTGATTCTTCATTTGCAAAACCACATATAAATGGTAGCAATCCATTGTTTGTAAGCCTCTGAAACGAAACTCAAACAATACAAAGACACAGGCTCAATACGTTTTTTGTAACTTTCAATGCACAGATTGCCTCAGGGCCACATTTATTATTGGGCAGAGAGCAAACCTGGTCTACCAGGTAAGTGAAAGCCTTGCCCCAGTCCCCAGTGGAGGACCATGACCCCAGTTTCACACCATATCAGTGGTGGATTTCTTGATCATAAGTTTATACATGAGTGCAGCGAATACACTTTGGCAAAACTGAGCGGCAGGCCTAACACTAGCCTACCCTTCCATGAACACTAAAAACCCTTTATTACTCCCTGACACTATCCTTCCCTCAACCTTAAAATTCGGTACTACCCCTTAATGATACCCTTCCCAGAACCCTAAAACCCATTAGTTCTACCATTCTCTGGATCCTGAAAACCCCTTTCCACCACTTAGCGCCATTCATCCTCAAACACTAAAAACTCTTTTCCCTTACCTTGAATCCTATACAATGTACTTTAAAGTAATGCGTTGTAACTTACCTTATTGAAACTGGAGATGAATTGATAAAAAAATTTGTTTTCAGTGTTGTGACATCTGCGTTGTAATGGAGTATTGTCAAAACGTTTTTCTTTTCATTTGCAGCTGGAATTGAAAATGCTAATTTTGATTTACTTTATTAGTTTTACATATGCACAGTGTGTTCATGCTCTACCCAGTAATGTAACGGTACACTTTAAAGTAGTTTTAATAGTTTGCATGAAGCATGTGATAAGTATAAAAAATGGGGCATATTTACAAGCCCCTATCGCCACAGGAGCGTCACTTTTAACGAGGGGCTTTGCCTTATTTACAGGGCAGCATTATTAACGCTGCGTTGTATATAAGGCCTCCTTTCACGCTATACTTAGCGTGACAGGGGTGGGCAATGGGTGTTGCTGTGGGCGTACCGCAGCAACACCCATTGATTTAGACGCTGTCCCCCTATTTACAAGGGTGGTGTAAAAAAGGAGGCAGCGCCAAAATTAAAACCAGGGAAAACCTGGTTTTAACATGGCGAAACAAGGAGAATTGTTTCATTTCTCCCCATTTTTGCTCTTTCTATGTGTGTTGCATTTTTGCACCCCATGAATAATTGTTTATGTGCAGGAAGGTGTACCTTCATGCACGTAAACAGTCATTTAAAAAAATGATGGTTTGTAACTTCTAAGTGTGCTGCACAATGCAGCACACATAGGAGTTACGAATAGTCACTCCGGATTGTTTATGTGCAGGAAGGGACATTTTCCTGCACATAAACGATCATTGCCTCAACGCAGGCACCCTTGCACTATGGTGTAAGGGTGCCTGCGTTGGTGCTAGGTGGTTGATTTTAGCGCCAGCGCAGGGAGAAACGCTGGGGTGCACTGTATTTTTGTGAATACAGCGCATCCCTGCATTTCTAAAGTGACAGAGTTCCGGCGTTAGCAATTTTGAAGCTAACCCGCGCTCTGCCACTTGCTTGTAAATATTCCCCAATGTTACATAAACACACTATTAGGGAAAACGATTCCTAAAATGAGCTGCATGAATTGCACACAGGATGGAATAATTTGTACACATAACATGCCCCACTCCAGACTGATTCTCTGCACAACCCGGAACTTAGGCTGTGCTTAATTTGTACAAAAAGAAAGAGTGGCAGTGTCCAATGCTCTGCTGAGAAGCTCACGGACGCTGCTTTTGAATGTCAGCGCCCGAATAACAAGGCTGTGGGGACCTGAATCCACCCAGGCCTCTTTATTCCACTGCCAGACAGGCCCCGCGCCTTTATCTCACTATTGTGAGTTCCTGATTCCTCACTTTGTGACGGGTTTTTTCTGCCTTTCTCTTCCTCCTTCTTTCCCTGTCGTGTGTTTCCCCCCTTCTGCCCTTGGAAAATGTCTGAAGCAGAAAAATAGATGCAGGTCCCCAAAAATGAGTGCGGGTGACCCCCACCGGCAACCGCTGGCTCAAATTAAGCACTAATTTAGGCAATGCCATTTTACCTTTAACTGAATCATAAAAGATGACTGATGCTGGTTTCTAGGCAGATGCAGAACTTTTAAATTCAAAGTCCATAACTTGAATCAAGCTTGAAAGGTATAAGGAAGCAGTTTCTAATTGGAGTAGGGTTTATGTGTGTGTTGGGAGGTGTGGCCATCCTGCAGGAACTAGACAGAGATCGTAATACATGTTTCACATAGGCGCCTTAATATCCATCATTTTGCAATGACATTTACTCACTGTTGACAAAAACGACCCACGAGCTTGTGCCCTAGACGTGTAGTGAAAAGCTTTAAATAACTGCGCTATTATAAAGAAATAAGTCGGGGTCCAGAGTTTTTCTTAGGACCCCCCGCTGCTGCTGCTGAAAGCATGGGTTGCCAAATACCAGGGCTGTCTATCATTGATGCCACCCCAAGCTTCTTTCTGTGCCACTCTGCTCTCTGTCTCTTTATCTCACCCATGCCAGTTCTATTTTATCCTTGTGCCCCCTTGTTATTACTCTTTTCCTTTAACATTTGCGCTTTATTTCTCCCTTTCCTGTTTTTCTGTTTCTTGGTCTGGTTCAGGGCGTGAAGAGGAAATAGAAAGTCCTGGTCAATTAAAAAGCGTGCTGGTGCCCACCACCTGCAACCACCAGCACAAATTAAGCACATAGATTGCTGCACAGCCATAAGGTCCCATCTGGAAATCTCTAGGGTGTGGGTTTTACTTTATTGTGTTGATGTTTTCTTTGTGTGACACGTTTATTAATGCGAGCAATTTGTTTTCCAACTAGTGAACAGAGAATTACTATCTTTTTATAGATTCAACAAATCTAGTGAAGCATGTTCAATCTTGCGTCTTCTTTTAAGACCAGACACTCTAATTGGTTAATTTTCGAAATGTTTCAGCTGAGATCAACTAAAGCACGCCCTTTTTAAAAACTCATTTGCTTGTCTTTTCTGTAAAGGGTTCAATCATTCAAATTGCGAGTCTTCCAGTGCTCTTGAGGAGAAAAACGTTTATAGACATAGAAGAAACGTCGCCGTGGGCGTCGTTGTTTGTCTGGTTCCTCTTCTCGCCGTTGCATCCCTGATATGCTGGTATAAAAGAAAAAAAGGTAAGAAATTATATTATTTGAAATAGAAGTGGCTATCGAATCGTAGGAGTCGGGTATTGGACTGTGGCAGCTTCTACTAACTGTCAAATATTGTCGAAGAATATATCAACCTGTCAGTCACATAAACTCAATCTAGATCTGCTGAGTCATAACATAGTCCAAATAGAAATTCTTACATTTTGAATTGATAGGAATAGATTTGTAATGGCCTACGCACACAATCCAATCTGTTATTCGGAAATTGTAAATGATCTAGCACAGAGAAACTTGCATGCCTACTGATACAAACGCATGAGTAACTCGCACAGCTTTGGTCCCAACACACTGTTGGAGGCATGTGACCCATCTTAAAAAAAAAAAATGATTACATTTGTAGATTTACATAGCGCGCCTATCACCCATGAGGGTATCCAGGCGCTGTCGATGGGTATGGGACGATTAGGGATTGGCCCAGAATCACCGGATGTTGAGCCGATGGCGATACTCGAACTTGGATCCCAGCTCCGGAGTGGGCAGCTCTGGCCGCTGTGCTACATTCTCTCCCAAACAGGACAATTTGATTCACCAGAAGATTGCAAAATGGGCTAAATCTGAATGGATCACAACGTTTAAACTGGCTGCCGATTGTAAGTGTGAGTTTTTGATAATGAAGTCTGATGAAGTACTTAGGTTCTTCCTGACATTACTGTTGGAAATTACCATCTTTCGCGTGATATTCCTCCAGATGTTTGCCTTCTTCTGCTGAACCCTTTTTTGTTGGCATTAGGATCTGGCACACTTTACTCCTGCAAACCTGTGGTAGAGTGCTTTTAAACATGGTGGAAGTGGCATACACCTAAATTAAGATGAACTCTGAAAAGGACACGGAAAGATCCGATCCTGCACAGTGCACAGCAGATGTCCTTGAGGTTTCAATAGATCATCAATATTTAAACACAAATTATTCAAAAATCCTCAACACTTAATCACTTGTTGATTAATAACAGCAATATTGTGTATTGATACATAAATACAACGATATATTCAGAATCATCATTAATAACGAACGATATCAAAGTTGAAACAATATCATGTGTTCTACAATTGTCACTTGATTGGTTTGATACATCTCAAAACCAGACATTAACAGAAGACCCAATGCATTTTGGGTATACAACCCTTCTTCAGGGGTACAAATTAATCTCAAAACAGTTTATTAGCAGCCTCCTGTAGGAACTACAAAAGTAAAAAACGAAAGAGACAGTGTCAATGTTTCATGTTGATGAACGAATCAGACAACAGAACATATCATGTGAAAAAAGAATTTGCACAGTCGAAAAAAACGATACCTGAAGTTAAGAAGAAAAGATTCAAATAGGGACAAAAAATGGTATGTGTGTGAGAAAACCAAACATGCTTGAGAGTAGTTCATACTGAATGCTGCTAATCCTACTACATCACATGCACTGTCATAAACTGTTTTGAGATTTGTATTTCATTACTGTTTGTGCTGCATAAATATTTTATACATGGCCTCTGAATCAAGACTGACTGCCTTTGGGCCAAGCTACCAGACGATTATACACTGGTTTATTTAGTGACTTTTCTATTTCACCTCGAAAAGGATTGTGATTATTATTTGAGGTGTATTCTCACCTCCTCAACTAATACAGGATTTTCCCTCAACACAGAAAGCAAGGTGGATATTGTTTGTGGTAAGAACATATTTAAAGAAAACACTCAACAACTTTTAAGAGTAATGTGATGTTAGAGATGAGGTCGCTAGTTGGCAGAGGTATGCACCTTGTCCAAGAAGGGACCACCACTCTAGTCAGGGTAAGTCAGATACACTCTAAATTAACCTGTGCTCACCCTCTGGTAGCTTGGCACAGAGCAGGCAGGATTAACTTAAAAGGGCAATGTATACATTATTTGTGCAACACTTATCAAAGTAAAACAGTGACAAACACCAAACAAAACAATCTACACCCAGTTAGAGCTTGATTTATTGAACAAAATGAGACCACAACAACACAAATCCAATAAATAGAACCAGAGCTATGACATTATAAAGGTTTACGTAAAACTAGGGCATAAAAGCACAAAGCACCAACTGTGGTTATCTGGACGCGCCAGACCGGGACAAAATCACAAGTTCAGCTCAACCGTGATGGAGTGCAGGCTTGCTACAGGGACCCACTTGGTCCCACTGAACACAGTACTATAAATCCTGGTGCGTGGTCGGCATGGCGTTGCTTTGCGTTGATTCCGATGAGGTCCACAGAAGGAAAAGCACCTTAGTCCCACTTCTAAGGGTTCAAAACTGAGTTGGCACCACTTGGCAATGTAGGACTCACAGCTGGCAGAATCCAGGTGGTGGATGTAGAGTTGTAGGCAGTCTTTAATGTCCCTAAGACTGCAGAACACGAGGCATGTAGTGAAGCCGTTTGAGTGACACTGTGTTCAAGTGGTGAACGTCCTATCTTTCTCACCCAGGCAGAAAGCAGCAGGCAGGGCAGCAGAGCAGAAAAGCAGTTCTGTCAGAGCATCAGTTGCACAGAGTCGGAGTCCTTCTGTAGCACAGTAGTCCTTCTTCCTGGCAGAATATCCACAGGTCCAGCGGTATACTGAAGAGTGGGTCTAAGAGTCCTAATTTTATACCCCGGGCCCTGCTCCTAGATGCTGGGAGAAGTTTCTGGAAAAGTTCTTGAAGTTCAGGGAGTTTCCTGCCTCCCCCGGCTCTAAACTGGCTACACCGACAATACAAAGGGGTATATTCACAAGAACGTGTGATAATTACCATAAGAGTAGCATGACACAACTTTCAATAATGCAGCACATCGTGGGAAAATAACCCTGTGACAACGTGGGATTCACAACAAGGCGGTACTATGCGATAGTCTGCCGAAACCGCGGAGAATTTCTGCGATGAAACCAGCTCGATGGAGATAAAAACACAAACCACAACACCAAAAAACCTGCGATGGGCCAAAGCGCGATGAGGAAATCAGCGATAAGCAGCGCCAGGCCTGCAACACACACCTGCCAGGTGGCAAAAATCTCAATAAAAGCAGAAAAAACACCCACACACAAACTGACCTACACCCAAGCACCATGGTGGCAGCCGGAGCAGGCACAGAGGACAAGCGCAGCCCCACAAGCACCCCGGACAACCAGCCCGGGACATCGGGGACAGGGAAGGGCAAGGACAAGAAGACGAGGAAGACGAAGTTCAGTCCGCAGGCGAACTGGATCATAGTCACTGAGGTGATGGTACACCATCAACAATTCTTTGTCACCCCCAACGTGTCACTGGGCACCAAAACTGCAATATGGTGGGACATCGTCAACAAGGTGAATTCCGTCAGAGAGCACAAGCGGACACTGGACGACATCAAGAGGCGATGGAACAACATCAAGCGGAAGACCAAGGAGAAGCTCTCCGCCAACCAGAAGGCAGCAACGCAGACCTGAGGTGGGGGCCCAGTGCTACAGCTGGAGCTGTATGACATGGAGGAGCTGGTGTCGACAGTCATCAGTGTGGAGACTGTGGCCAGAGTCGGGGGACCGGACAATGCTTGACAGGACACAACACAACCGCAACAGGGTGAGTGACCACCAGGTACTGGGGGGACGGGGGTAGATGGGCACAATGGCACACATGCACAATCAAGTAGGCCACAGTACACACCCACAAAGACACTGGGTCATCGCCCAGATCCACAGACTGTCACAATGTACAATGCCATGCTGTCAGAATGTCAACCTGTACCATGCGTCTACACACATGTGCACACATTGTAATACACCATCTCCCCTTCACATCGCAGGGGCACCATCAACAGCTCCTGTAGAGCAGTCCCAGCCACTCTTTACGGATGACAAGGAGGACAACGCCAGCATCGACACCCAAACCATCCAAGACATCATTGACCTCATCCGCCACTCACCTCCAGGCTCAGGGCAGCCCAGCTACATCGATAAGACCCCACCCACCACCCAAACCACCCAGCAGGAGGCACCCACAGCCCCAGCACCCTCCCAAGACATCCAGGAACAACACATGGCCTTCCAACACCGTGTGCTGGAGTGCCAGATGGAGACGGCTGAGCAGGTGCGGGTGGGCTTCGGCATCATGGCTGCCAAACTGGACACCATCCTTGGGTGTCTATGTCTGCCCCATGGTCTCCAACGAGCCCTGACTAACATCGCTGGAGTCATGACGCGGAGAGAAGAACACCTGTCCGCTCAGAGTAGCTCCAGCGATGCCATCGGTGAGCTGGCACACATACGGAGGCTCATGGAGGACATGGTGCGGATGGAGGCGGAAAGGATGGCAGCCACTGCTGCACATCATCGAAATGTAGCTGGTATCTATCATGCCCTATCGACCTCTACCATGGCATTGCCGCCACAAGGCGTGGCGCAGAAGAATGCTGCTGCCCCCACACCATCCACATCCTGCCCCCTGGTGTGTCAGTACCACCAAGTGCGGCAACCGGATCCACTCAGGCCCCTGATGTGTCAGTGGCACACAGTGCAGCAGCGGGTTCTGCAACACCCACAGGTGGGGGAGGGCACACACCCAGGGAGGAGGACACAGATGGGATTGTGGTCCGAAGGACCAGGCACTAGCATTCATTACCGCAACCTGGCCTGTTTCTGCTTGGTACCACACATGGCCTCATGACCTTACACTGACCTACGACACACTGCGATGTACTCACCATGGACCGCGACGTGGACTGCCACTTCCGGATTGGTGACCAATGACATGGCGACCAGGCTGCGGATTGTACCCTTCCCTTCAGCAGGACTTGTCATCCACGGATGGACTCTGGCTGGCCCTCCACGGGCCCATATTGTGTAGTGTGCTGGGCATTGCCCTGAACCGCTCCAGCTGCAGAACTGCCCTGGATGTGCAATAAACATCCACTGACGCACTGCTTTTTTTCACGTCTTTCAGCAGTCATGTATGCATGTGTGGATGAATGTACGGGCAGTGATTACCCTTGCGTCTATGATGCTCATCCTGTGGGATGCCAGTCAGAGGGTGCTACATTGCATTTTGTGTACCGGGTCCCGTGGACACTACAACAGGGACACATGCATCACTCACTTCCATGTCCGGACATGTACTGAACCACGCCCATAGCCGACGTGTCATTGTGGCAAGCCCTGCGCTGTCCCGGCATACTGTAGGCCAGACCACTCCACTTACGCTCAGAGGGGAGGCACACATAACTACCTGCCGCAGGCGTACTCGCTGGTTGTGTGCAGGTCACTGGTCTAGTTGTCAGCATGTCACAGCCACTCCCTGATGGCAGGTTTGCGTGCACACTACACCCATACGGCACAGGCGTCACAGGCCATGTGACTCCGCCAACAAAAGGGGCCGAAGACATCACATTCTCCTCTGACCGTGGCGACTGGATGAGGGACGCCACGGTTCACAATCATGAAGGGCCCAAGAGTTTTATTGTGCAGAGGGTTGGTGGCAACCCAGGC
The DNA here is from genome assembly GCF_964204655.1 of Triturus cristatus. Taxonomy (NCBI): domain Eukaryota; kingdom Metazoa; phylum Chordata; class Amphibia; order Caudata; family Salamandridae; genus Triturus; species Triturus cristatus. Next base: position 154,351,873 of record NC_140595.1, read on the forward strand.
CTGCGTATGGCATGGGCCGACCACCATGTGGCGCTGACTGGGGTTGCACTGGGTTAGTGGCAACAGAGGCGTGCATAAGGCATGGGCCTACCACCACGTGGCGCTGACTGGGGTTGCACAGGGTTAGTCGCATCCGGTGCATTGCGGCAGGCACTGGCACCCCGCCACTGGACGGTGACTTTGGGTGCACTGAGTCAGTGGCACCTTAAGTGGCTGAGGGGGTGGGCACCCTGCGATGATGCCCCGTCCCGGCGGTCCGGGCAACTCAGGTTTCATGTGCCCTGCTGGACTGCAGTGTAGGCCAGAGCCAGCGGGCAGCACAGGCCTACCGCCTTGTGGCCTTGCTTCGGGGTCACAGACTTTGTGGCACCCATTGGGCGGATTGTGTGTGCAAAATACACACAATTGATGTAGGTAATGCTGAACAAATCAAAACTGAGCGGGTGTGCAGCCTGCAATGTTGCCGGGTGCACTGGTATGTCCTCTGCCATGGAATATTCATGACCCAGCACCAAACGTGAGACCTGGTGGCCTGCGGAGCGTGGCTGCATGGTGTGGAGGGTGCCATGTCCGCGGGCCCCGGGATTGTGGCTTGCAGCGGCACGTGGTGGAACATCCAGTCTACACGCCGATGGCAGAAGGTGAGCATTGAGGCCTGGGTGTGCATGGGCGGGCATGCTCCGTCGGCGGCGGGCGTGCAGACGCTGTTGTCTTGTGCAAGTGTGTGTACTGTGCCAGTTATGTATCTGGACTCTGTTTCAGATGACGGCTCTGACTCAGATGTGTGTCCTAGTGTACTGCCCTACATACCTGCACGTGGTTGGAGACACACCGGTGGCCGCAGGTGAGTAGTGTGGCCTGGGTGTGCAGGGGCGGCTCTCTCTCTTTCTCTCTCTCTCTCTCTCTTCTTCTCTCTCTCTCTCTCTCTCTCTTTCACTCTCTTCTTCTCTCTCTCTCTCTCTCTCTCTCTCTCTCCCGCTCTTCTTCTCTCTTTCTCTCTCTCTCTATCCCTCCCTTCTTCTCTCTCTTTCTCTCTCTCTCTCTCTCTCTCTCCCTCTCTTCTTCGCTCTCTCTCTCCCTCTCTCTCTCTCTCCCTCTCCCTCTATTCTTCTCTCCCTCTCTCTCTCCCTTCTTCTATCTCTCCCTTCTTCTCTCTCTCCCTATCTTCTTCTCTCTCTCTGTCTCTCCCTCTTTTCCTCTCTCTCTCTCCTTCACTCTATCTCTCTGTCCTTTGATGTGTGCAGGACACACCTCCTCATCATGTTTTTTGTCTTGCAGGCTGTGCGACTGTCCCGCGGGGAGCCGCCATGTGTCTTCATTTATTTTCGGTGTTCATGTTAATAAAGTTTTATTTGTTTCTTTGAAAGAGAATGTGTGATGCTCATTTCTGTGACAACACATGCATTTCAACTGTTGTGATTGTGCGACATCATGCAGAATATATTGTACATGTTTTTGTGTAGCTGATGTGGCATGTCTTTGCTGGGGGGCTAGGAAGGGGTGGTCTGGGGCTGGTGTCAGTGGGTGTTGTGGCCCTCTTGGGTGTCCGGGCCGCATGATGGGGGGCTCCATGGCATCTGTTGCCCTTTCGATGTGGCCCTGGGCTAGTCTCCCTTTTGTTGTGCAGGCTGCCATCCGACTTTACACCAGGTCAGAGCAGGTGTAGATTTCCTGGTGCTAACGCGCCTTATCGCCTGTTTTGTGTTTTTATTGCAGTTCTGTCTGGTCGTTGAGAATGTTGAGGTGTGGTGTGGTCGCGGCTTTTGGCATGGGAACGCCTACTCTGCATCTCATTAGAGATAGTTGCAGTGCTCCTCTGTGGTGCTGTGGGCTAAAAGCACCAGCTTGTGAATGGGGAGGTACATTTATCGGCACTTTGGCTGCAATAAAGTGCCGATGACTCGACGATAAATCCTTGTGAATATTGCCCAAAGTTTTTAAGAGCATTGTGTGGAGTCAGGGAACAGCCTATTCTGGTGCAAGTGGGGTTGTGCTTAGCTTCGCCCCACTATCAAGCCAGTTAATGCACCATTCAGGCTTGATATATATATATATCTCGTAGCTATGCAAAGGTTAGAGCCTACTTTGAGTGTAAAATTCACATAAAAAAAATGTTAGCTAAAGATGTATAGCTCGCCTTTTCTGAGGAGCACACTATATTGTAGTCTTAATAAAAAAAATTTGAGAAAAAATACTGTCACTGGAATTAACTGCTACAAATTGCAAGATAAAAAAATTCATCCGAAATAATACTTCCTGGATAACCTCACATCCAACCTTTTTTATCAAGCATTAAACCTATTATGGGTACAACTTGCCAACATCAACAATTCGTGCGTTTCTACGAAAAAGAATTGATACATGCCAAATGGTCGCAGCAGCAGTGTAAACCACCACCCACCCACCCACACAAAACCACAGGCAGGGTTTAGAATTCAGGAAGCAGCAGTGTGAAAAGGTTGATAACACATACAGCAAACGCAACAGCAGTGCACATTTCCTTAATGTTCACAGATGAATAAGGGCCTTTCAAAAACAAACTCTCACTTTGAGATTTTGTTTTCGATAAACAAAATTGTCAACTGTTTGGTTTACAGTCATCAAAACTGGCAGCAGCTATGCACCAAACTTTTAGTACATTGAAACGAAACACTGTGATGGTGGCTCCTTTCAATGTACAATGATGATTGAAGGGCTGGAGGTCATCTCTGAATTTGACAGGGGACTACCCACGGGTTCATGGAGCTAATGTCCTCTGCCATCTTGACAGACAACATTCCATCTGTCACACTTTAAATCAGGCTCAAAGTGCAGAAGGATCGAGGCTGTAAGTATCTGTCAGATTGTGTTTGAGAGTATGTGCGTGTGTGAGAGAGAGAGAGCTAGATAGAGGGAGATTTGTTTGTGAGGGTGCAATGTTGCATGTAATAACACACCGGTATTTATAATGGTGTGGGTGTGTGAAGGTGTGTATGTTAGGGCATGTCTGTTCATTGGATGTGTGTTGGTGTGGTGTTGTGTTGTGCATGATGGTGTGTGTCTATGTAATGTTGGGTTTGGTATTTTGGCATGCAAATTTGTGTAAACATACAAAGTGCATATGAGTCTCTGCTTCTTTTCTCTTGGTAAAGCATGATGATGTCACCAGGGTTAGGTTTACCCTATAAATATCCTCAAGTGATGATATAAAGAATGTAATTATTCAATATTGTTGGATAGTGTTTATTGGTAGTGATGAATAGTGTCTTACCACTAAAAACAAGGCCATGAAAAACACTACAAAAGTTTCAGTTAGGGTCTTAATAAATTATTCCCTATCTGAACCCTTGGTAGCTGGCAACAAGCAGTCAGGCTTAACTTTGGAAACAGGTGTGTAAAGCACACACAATTAAAATTCAACACCAATTTATAAAAATGGATTTTATTTTCATGAACAAAGAGACACCAAATTGAGAAAGATCCAATGTAGTGAACAGGAGATATGCATTTTTAAAGAATAAACACGTTCTAGTGCTTAAAAACCAATAGCGTCAAATTTGGACATCAGGTTGCACTTCGCCTGGACAATGTCAAAGTTTAAGGCCAAACGTGATGGAGCCCTGGTTGGATACACTAAGCTGGAGCCCTTAGTCAAAATTTTACCTTTGCACTAAGTCTTTTTTCTGGAGTTCTTTCTCTCGATGTTGAGCGAGGCTCCTCTTTAGGCTGGATTCGTGTCAACGTCATCAGCTTGATTTTCTTCGAGGCCCGATGAAATTCTGGAAGTCTGGCACTCCAGAGCTTTCAGCAGGACGAACCTGAAATCCAGGCCGGGTATTTATTGAAGACTTGAATGCCAACATCGAATCGGTCAGCTTATGGAACTTTTTACTAAAAAAGTTCTCAAACTTCACCAAACTTCTGGATCTTCTTCCAGAAGTTCTCATTGAGGATTCAAAGTGTCAACAACACCAATACATGGGTCTAGAATCTATGAGATGGTTCTTGGGATATTGGGACAACAATTACACACTCCAGGATGGGGACCTCTTGGTGGAGATGATGCAGGTGGACTCAGTTAACCTGTAGTTTGCAGGGAGTGCACTTGTTAATCCTTCTTGAAGCAAGGCAAGGTCATAAGGGCTGTAGTCCCAGAATGTGCAGCAGGTGCAGTCATTCAAAGTGCAGACCTTTGGGGTGCAGATCAGGTTTCCAGCAGGGCACTCCTTCTTCTCCTTGTAGTTTCAGGCAGCAGATCTGAGTTGCTTGCCAACTCTTCCATATGTATGCAGTGTTCCTGGGCGTCAAACAGGGGGCACTCATGACCAATGTGGGGCAGGGTGCCACCCAGGTGTATGACCACTTCCTCTAAAGTGTGGCATATTCTTGCCCCAGAAAGCACTCTTCTCCCAAAATCCAAAATGAAGAAAGTCTCTCCTTGGAGGTTGGGTAAGGCTAAGCCAACCCACTGATATTGCTAAGATTCCCTAACACTCCCCTTCAATTCCCTTCCCTAATCTAATTACAGGGGCTCCTGTGTGGATGTGGTTGCAGGATGTGGAGTGAGCTGTCCCAAAGTGCAATTCTCCCTTTGAAGACCAGTTTCGTCCTCCACCTCTTTCGTGCCTGTAGCTTCTGCAGCTGCAGTTCTCCTCCCACAGGAAGTCCACTGTCTTGCTAGCAGGCTAATTCACACCTCATTAAGACAGCTTGACTCAGCCTGGCAGAAGCTAGCCAATCAGGAGAGGGCAGGTGGAAGGCTGGATTTTGGCTTACAGAAAAGAAAGTTTAATAACTTATTTTCTGTAAACGTTATCATACATTAAACTGTGGCAAGTTGTTGGATTTATCCTAACTAACATTTTAATACCTTGAATGGCTTTATAGCTTGCTCCTGTCAATATTTATACTTGAATAATAACATAATAATAAAATATTCAAATGTTACCCTATTGAGCCATTTTTGCTACAATGGGAGAAAAACTAAATTGGCAGGTTTTCCCTCACCAGGGCTTATGAAAGATCTTTCGCAATGTCCCTGTTTATAGTTACAAGGCACCCTACCCCTGGTGCACTTAGGGGAGACTTTATGGGCGTGACTTATATGTAATAATAAGGTAATTTGAGACTTTGGAAATACCTTTAAATCCAAAGGCGAATTTGCATATACTTTAATTTTAAAGACTGTCTGCAAAGCAGGGCTACCTTTAAATTGACTGCAGGCCACACAGCAGTCACACTCCAGTGCAGAAAATCTACTCGGCCTTTAAACAACCTTGCCCTATTATATACTAGAGACTTATAGTTAGTTTGAATACCCCTTGCCTTATTACATACTATGGACCTACAGGGGTCTGTCATTGCCGATTGTATTTATACCTAACCACCATTTGCCTTTAAAGCAGAGCACTGGCCCTGGGTCTGGTAAACAGAGCCCAGGGCACAATCAGAGTCAGTTACTACCAGTACCAATCAAAAAGTGGGGTTGATCAGGAACAAAAGGATGACTTTCTCACAGATATCAATGTGAAATGCCCATCTTCTTGGCAAACCATTTAAAAGCGTATATGAAAATGACAGTATGCTGCACTTTTTGATTTGAACATTTGCAGGGATATAATTGACAATCCACGGAGCTGTGTTTTACCAGGGGTAAAATATTTAGATAAAGCAGGAGATTCCTCATGGGAACTGTCATTGGCAATGGGAAATATTTCTTTACATCTAGGCTGTCAAAATATAAGGAGAAAAACAGTGAGTGTGGTTATTTTAGAGTGTAATATGCACAAACGTTTGTTGATGCTTTCTGACCCCACAATTTGGACACAAATAAATGCAAACACCACAACTGCACCTATTACTTCTAACAGAAATGTTTACACTCTCCTGACCTCTTCAACAGGTCTAAGATGATCATTGCTTTGGAACTAGTGTATATGCCGCAGAGCGGTGTGTCCCCGTGTATTGACTTTATGGAGTATGTTATATACACTTGTAACGCGCACAGATACTCCGAAGAGTGTCCCGGCGCGTACTTGGCACAGATCTCTCGCCAGATAGTTACAATATCTTTGATAAGCTTAAACTTTATCCGTTAGTAATAATTAGGGTCCGTTATTCTATGGAAAAAAGCCTGCTCTCAACACCCAATGCCAAAACATAACTGAAAGAAAATAAATCCGGTTCCACTGGAACAAGCAAAGTATGCAAATGACTGTCAAAATCTTCCCAAAAACATAGCTTCATATCCGGAAAATGCAGACCCCCCTGTTGATACAGTAGGTTTAGTAAGCTTATAGAGCAGCTCGCTCGCATATACCCCAAATAAAACTGCTGTAAACCCTCTCTAACTTCTTATAAAACACGTTTGGCACCCTTAACGGTATAGCTTGGAAAAGATACAAAAATTAAGGGAGGACATTCATTTTTATTACATTACATTGACTTATGATCCTTATTGGAAGCTTATTTCAAAACCACAGTGTTTGAATCACAGCCTTTAATAGGGTCTTCTGTTCAATTTAAAAATCTTGTCGATGTTGGCACTTAACTTAACACGCAAATAAGTAGTTGTATTTACTACTTCCGGTATTGATAAAGGGGCTTATATTTCAACAATAGCTGAGTTTTGGTTATTTCAATTTATAACCAGAGACTGACCCGAATTTCCCAGCCTCCTCCACTATACACTTCATAGCCTTTCCAGGTTCATCAGAGTATATTGCCACATCGTCCACATATGCACTGACCTTCAACTCATACCGACCTCCGGGACCACGCACCCAATTCAGCGAGGACATCGCCGACTTCGTCAGCCCGCATGCCCTCCCCTCCGCTGACTACATCCTCCTGGGGGACCTCAACTTCCACCTGGAGAACAACAACGACCGCAACACCAGCACCCTGCTCGACAACCTCGCCAATCTTGGACTCAAGCAGCTGGTGTCCACCCCCACCCACCTCGCCGGACACACACTCGACGCAGTCTTCTCTTCCTGCACAGACATCGACTTCAGCCACGCCACAGAGCTTCAATGGACGGACCACAGCTGCGTCCACTTCACCTTCAAGAGAACGACGACCCACCACCACCAGCAACAGGCCGCCCGCAGAAGCTGGAACAAGATCACAGCAGACCAGCTCGCCACCTCCCTGAGCCAGCACCCTCCTGCCAGCTCAGCAAACCCCAGCCAGGCCGCCGACAACCTCACGAAGTGGATCAGCATCTGCGCGGACGAACTCGCCCCGCTGAGGACCCCGCCCAGCAGACCCGGCAGCAAGAAAGCCCCGTGGTTCACCGACGAACTCAAGAGCTCCAAGAAGAACTGCCGAGCCCTCGAGAAAGTCTGGAGAAGGGAACCTACACCGGACAACAGGACCACCTTCAAGCTGGCCACCCGGAAGCACCACCAGCTGATCCGCGCCGCCAAGAAAACTGCATTCAAGGACCGGCTGGACAACAACGCACACAACTGCAAGGAACTCTTCAACATCGTGAAAGAGCTATCCAACCCCAGCGCAGGAAACAACGACATCACCCCATCGCAAGACCTCTGCAACTCCCTCGCTTCATACTTCCACAGCAAGATCGCGGACATACACAACAGCTTCAACAACCAACCAACGCACACCATGACCGAACAACCACCCCCCACCACCACCCTCCACGCCTGGACCCCGATCAGCACCGAAGACACCATCCGCACGATGAACTCCATCCACTCCGGATCACCGACCGACCCCTGCCCTCACCACGTCTTCAACAAGGCCGACGCTGTCATAGCACCCCACCTGCGAGACATCATCAACACATCCTTCGACACCGCCACCTTCTCTGAGAGCTGGAAGCACGCCGAACTCAGCGCTCTACTCAAGAAACCCACTGCGGACCCTACCGAACTCAAGAATTACCGCCCCATCTCGCTCCTCCCATTTCCTGCCAAAGTCATCGAGAAGACCGTCAACAAGCAGATGGCCGCCTTCCTCGAGACGAATGGATCCCTCGACCCCTCACAGTCCGGCTTCCGAGCCAATCACAGCACCGAGACCGCCCTCATCGCCGCCACCGATGACATCCGAGCCCTGATGGACAACGGAGAAACAGCGGCCCTCATCCTCCTAGACCTCTCCGCGGCTTTCGACACTGTCTGCCACCGCACCCTAGTACAGCGCTTCAGCAACGTCGGAATCCTGGACAAGGCGCTGGAATGGATCATCTCCTTCCTCGACGGAAGAACACAGAGAGTCCGCCTACCACCGTACAAGTCAGAGGCCACCGAAGTCATCTGCGGCGTCCCTCAAGGATCCTCACTGAGCCCCACCCTCTTCAACGTCTACATGAGCCCCCTCGTGGCCATCGCACGCCAACACAACCTCAACATCATCTCCTACGCCGACGACACCCAGCTGATCCTCTCCCTGACCAACAACCCCGCCGCCGCCAGAGCTAACCTGCACGAAGGGATGAAAGAAGTAGCCGAGTGGATGACGACCAGCCGCCTGAAACTGAACTCGGACAAGACGGAGGTCCTCATCCTGGGCTCTTCACCCTCCGCCTGGGATGACTCCTGGTGGCCTCCCGCCCTGGGCACCGCACCCAAACCGACAGACCATGCACGCAACCTGGGCTTCATCTTGGACTCCTCCCTCTCCATGACCAGGCAAGTCAACAACGTCTCCTCGGCGTGCTTCAACATCCTCCGCATGCTACGGAAGATCTTCTGGTGGATCCCCACCGAGACCAGGAAGACCGTCACCCAGGCCCTCGTCACTAGCCGACTGGACTACGGCAACGTCCTCTACGCCGGTACCACCGCCAAGCTCCAGAAGAGACTCCAGCGGATCCAGAACGCCTCAGCCAGACTCATCCTCGACATCCCACGAACCAGCCACTTCTCCGGACATCTGAGAGACCTTCACTGGCTCCCCGTCAACAAAAGAATCACCTTCCGCCTCCTCACCCACGCACACACAGCCCTACACGACCAAGGCCCGAGCTACCTCAACAGCCGAATCAACTTCTACGCTCCCAAACGCCACCTCCGATCAGCCAACCACGCCCTCGCCGCCGTCCCCCGCATCCGAAGAGCGACTACAGGAGGAAGATCCTTCTCCTACCTGGCCGCCAAGACCTGGAACTCCCTCCCGACCGACCTGCGCCTGACCCAAGACCACCTCTCCTTCAGGAAGAAGCTGAAGACCTGGCTGTTCGAGCAGTAGCGGCACCCCCCCCCCCCCACCCCCTGCGCCTTGAGACCCTACGGGTATGTAGTGCGCTCTATAAATGTCATTGATTGATTTACCAGATTCCATAGGGCTGATTGCAATATTCCTCTGTAGTGACAACAAATAAGGCTCTAAATACAGTGCAAATAGCTGATGAGAGAGCGGGCAGCCCTGCTGGGCACTCGCTCTATCTTAAATGGGGATGAATGTATGCCTGCATATATCAGTTTAACAGAAAGGGACTTTTACAAAGCCTGTAACCATTTGCAAAATCGTTTACCAAGCCCAAAGGCCTCCATTGTCTTCCATAAAAATTCCAAGGTAACCCGATCAAAAGCCTTCTTGACATCCAAGAAAATCATACCCAATTTTGCCCCCCTTCTGTCTGCTACATCGAAAGCAGCAATTGCAGTGTTTATATGGCTTGTGGTGTCCCTGCCACAAATAAAGCGATGTTGCAGCTTGGATACTAATTCTGGTAAAACCGGGGTAGGCTGCATAGCCCAGACTTTAGAGAAGATCTTGGCATCGGCAGTGATACGAGAGATGGGTCTAAACAAAACCATCTCCTCTGGCAACTTGCCCTTCTTTACAAATATTGCGCTCTTGGTCATGTTATGTTATGTTATGTTATGTTATGTTATGTTATGTTAAACTGATTTATAAAGCGCACAGCTGCCCCAGCAAAGGGGCGTCCCGGCGCTGCAGCATCAGAGAGCGAACCAAATCACTAAAATGGAGAACGGCACGAAGAGTAGCATAAGAAGGAAGAACGTTAAGTAGGGGGAAAAAGAAAAGTTTTAATCGCCTTCCTAAATCCGAATAAACAGGTCATACTACGGATCTGGACAGGCAGAGATTTCCAGAGTTTTGCTGCTAAGCAGCGAAAAGACCGCCCCCCGCACGAAGGCGCTTAATACGGGGGACAGTGAGCAAATGTTGCCCCAAGGAGCGCAACTGACGCACAGGAATATATGGAACAAGTAGATTGCTAAGCAGACTAGGAGTAGCCAGCTTCAAAATCTTGAAAAGACAGAGCTTCTTAAATTGAATGCACACCATTATGGGGAGATAGTGAAGTTTACGAATAGCACTGACAGGAGAGCAAAAGCGCAGGAGCCCAAGTAAGGCTCTAGCGGCAGCATTTTGAACGCGCTGCAGCCGTGTTATTTCTGCCTGGTTAGCCCCTAAAAGTAGAGAACTAGCATAGTCCAGATGAGATAGAATAGCTGACTGGACAATCAGCTGGCATGTTGGAGGGTCAAAGAACTTAAGAAGAGGCTTAAGACCCCGAAGAAGTTTATTCGGAAAACCCTATCACTCGAGGCATTTGATTATGGGCAATTTTAATTAATTAGTCCTGATGATGATCCGATATCCTTCTGATAAGGATCGAAACGCCGTCGACATAGTTGTCTACCTTACACACTCTATTTATTGCATATAAATTACTGTGAAGGTGACCCTTTGTGTATTAGATGTTTCGCTATCTGAAGTATTCACTGATAAAAACATCCTTGAAATTGCCTGAACGTTCTTTCGCACTTTGTTGTGTGCACGATATGTAAGTTTTAGGATACAGGCTTGTATCCCACTGAGATTGAACTTGCATTCTTTGGATTATTGTCAAAAATTTGATATATTAAAGGTGCCCTTGTCTGGCTGGACACTGGCTGAAATATAGTACAGATTGTGGCTATATTCATTGTATCACTAACTTCTCTGCTTTCAGGGACCACTGTTTCCTGTAACATATAAGACCCCGAATAAGGCCAAAACAAGTGCCGGACACTTTCTTTGTGTGGTCTTGAAAAGTGAGGGAGGAATCCATCTAAACCCCCAAATTCTTTACCACCGGTTTAGGATTAGGAGCACTACCCAAGACATTCGGCCACCAACTCTCACTCCAGAGGCTAGCGTTCTTCCCTACAAACAAAACCTCGGTTTTGTTAGCATTCAGCTGTAAGTAGTTGGAAGTCATCCAGTCCGCGACGGCCGCAAGGCCGTCTCTGAACCTAGAGGCGCTTAATGTGGAACCTTCAACCAGGGTCACCACCAACTGCGTATCATCCGCAAAGGAGACCATGGTGAGGTCCCACTGCCTGGCGACCGCCGCAAGAGGCTGAACATACAGATTGAATAATGACAGACTAAGTGCCGTGCCCTGAGGCACCCCCTGATCGATGGAATGGGTCCGAGAAAGAAAGGGGGGGGGCTGATACACGAAAAGATATGTCAGTTAGCATCCACTGTAATGCTTACGCCCTTTAGACTGAGTTTTATTGTTCCAGACACTCCCTGGATCGATACGATGCTCTGATTTTTGAACCACTCTCACCGTGAGGCTAGTTGGTATTGTTCTTATCCTGTTTTTATTTATGGTTCTTAGGGATAGTGATCCCTTGTTCTATTAAAATGCAAAACCTACATATAATTTGACGTGGCCAGCCCTTTAGGGTTGTGGGCAAAATGCTGTGTATACCTCTGCTTCTTTCCTATTATTACATGCTGCCGGCCAGAAGTGGTTGTAGGCATTATGCCGTGGACTGACCTTATATACTGAATAAAGGTTTTGGAAAAAAAATATATATATGTCAGTTAGATATGATCTGAACCAATCCAGAGCCAAGCCAACCACACCCACCTCCTCCAACCGCTGAAGCAAAATACAGTGCAAGACCGTGTCAAAAAGCGGCACTAAGATCAAACAGGATCAGTGCCGCCGTCTGACCGGAATCAAGAATGGTCCACAGATGTTCCGTCATGGCCAAAAGAGCAGTTTCCGTGCTATGGCCTGGGCGGAAACCATTCTGAGACTGATCCAAGATGTTATTGGAACTAAGAAAATGTATGAGTATGTTATTCACATGTGTGTCTGTGATCTTAGCCACCCAAGGGAGGAGAGAAATAGGTCTAAAATTTTCAGGTTTAGTAGCGTCAAGAGATGATTTCTGAAGAATGGGGGAAACCCATGCCTGCTTCCATAAAACAGAGACAGTGGCAGAGTAGAGGGAGAGGTTGATAATCTGACATAACGGAGTCAAGAAAAAAGGGAAAGATTCCCTAAACTGAGCTGGCTTTAAAGGATCAGCCGGAGAGCCAGATTTAACTTTCAGGCTCAACTGAGTGAGTTCATCTGGCGAGATACTAGGTTTGACTGTTAAGGAAGGCCAAGACAAGGATCTAAAAAAAGCAGAAGGAGATGGAGAGTTCCCTTGTGGAAAGGACCGGTAGATGGTACGGACTTTCTCAATAAAGAAAGTGGCCAGGTCTTCACATTGCCGATCAGATGAAATAACGGCCGCCGAGTTGTCATTGGCCCTAAGATCCTTAAGAATCTTAAAAATGCATTTAGCTGGATTGGGACTGAGCTTGATTTAATTGGCAAAATATGTCGCTCGAACCCTACAGATAGATCTGTGGTATTGTTTAACCATAGCCAAGTAACATGCTTTTTTTACTGGGATCATAATCCTTTCTCCAATCACGTTCTGATTTTTTACAAGCCTTCCTTAAAATAGTCAGTGACTCATTATACCAGGGATTCATGTTCGAAGAATGGCCCCTAGACCACTTGGCCGGAATAAGAGAGTCTAGGCCATGGGTGATCCATTCGCAAAGCAGGGTATATCCTGTTTCGGCGTGATTAAAATGTCAAAAAAAGCATGAAGATCCACCAGCCTCAATTTACGCCATGGGCGTTTAAAAGCAAGCGGTCGAGTGGAGGTTTTAATGGGTTCTGAGGTCAAAAGGAACATTGTTACCAACGAATGGTCAGTCCAGCCCATGGGTTTAGGAGTCTCCACCATTACAGTCAAAATGTTGGAAAAAATAGGATCTAGCAGATGACCAGCCGAATGGGTAGGCCCGGGGACCAGTTGGTTAAGTTGGTAAGCAGCCAGGTCCGCAAGCAAGCAACAAATCTCACTATCTTGCAAGAGGTCAAAATGCAGATTAAAATCACCCAGAATACTAAAATTAGCAGTGCCCGTAGCGAGCGTGCATACAGCCTCCAGCAGAGCAGATTTAAACTTAGTGGCAGGGCCAGGTCGCCGGTAGATCAACAGGCCAGATAGGGTCAAATGCGAACTCACAGTGATGCCAAAGCGAGCACACTCACAGCCCTCAATAGCTTCTTTCAAGAAAAAAACAGGTATAACAAGATTTAAAAATCACCGCAATACCCCCACCCCTAGAGCCTCTATTACACATACGGATAGAATATCCGGTAGGTAATGCAAGATTCGGTTCAACCACTGAGTCCTCATTATGCCAGGTCTCAGTCAGGAAAAATATATCTGGGGCTTCCTCTGAGACCAAGTCAAAAATAGCTAAATGGTGTTTAACCAATGAACGAACATTCAATTGAAGAATTTTCAGCTTTTGCTGAGGCTGAACAGTGGGTGGAATTACAGAGGAAAGAGATATAAAAGAGATGCATCTACAAGATCTACAGCTAAATGGTCCTTCCAAACAATTTATTGGAGATATACCACACACCTTAACCGAGGGATTAACCGCCAACAGCTCTTCCCTTGAATAGCTATACAGCTGAGATATCCCCGAACCAGCGTTTCTGGCGAGAGGCGACGTACAGCTGGCTTTAGCGCGCCTTCGGCGCGTTAGCGGCGCGCCCGTTGCGCGTCCGCCCCTCGCGCATGTTATGTAGCCAGAGCCTGACGACTAGACCGCGCCAGAACACAAGATGGCGGTCTGGAATGTCCCCCAGAGGTCGATGTGTGTGTGCTGGAGTTGTGGATGTGGAGGTAAGCGCACTTTTAAAATTCCCCGTAGGTACAAATATAGTTATATTGTAGCAGCAATCAAGAATCTCAGCAGTCTTTCTATAGAATTTAGCAGCAGTCTATTAAAATGCTAAACGAAATGTAAAAAACGGCAGAAGCAGCCTAGGAGCAACAAACAGCGCCACCACTCACCCCTAAGCCGCTGCGCGCCCGCCCCTCGCGCAGGTTATGTAGCCAGAGCCTGACGACTAGACCGCGTCAGAACACAAGATGGCGGTCTGGAATGTCCCCCCAGAGGTCGATGTGTGTGTGCTGGAGTTGTGGCGGTAAGCGCACTTTTAAAATTCCCCGTAGGTACAAATATAGTTATATTGTAGCAGCAATCAAGAATCTCAGCAGTCTTTCTATAGAATTTAGCAGCAGTCTATTAAAATGTAAAACGAAATGTTAAAAACGGCAGAAGCAGCCTAGGAGCAGCAAACAGCACCACCACTCACCCCTGAGCCGCTGCGCGCCCGCCCCTCATGCAGGTTATGTAGCCAGAGCCTGACGACTAGATCACGCCAAAACACAAGATGGCGGTCTGGAATGTCCCCCCAGAGGTCGATGTGTGTGTGCTGGAGTTGTGGAGGTAAGCGCACTTTTAAAATTCCCCGTAGGTACAAATATAGTTATATTTTAGCAGCAATCAAGAATCTCAGCAGTCTTTCTATAGAATTTAGCAGCAGTCTATTAAAATGCTAAACAAAATGTTTAAAAAGGCAGAAGCAGCCTAGGAGCAGCAAAGAGCGCCACCACTCACCCCTGAGCCATCTGGAGCTGTACCATCTTCACCTATATACTGTGTTACCCTTCAATGTGGTGGGATTTTAATGCCCTTGAATGCTTTGTAAAATTACAAGAGGATTAAATTGTTACCTGCCATCTTATCCCAGGGTAAGGCAGTGATAGCTGCTTGTAGTTCCCCAGCAGTTACACCTGTATTTAATAATACTGCCTGCTATTCGCCTGCCTTCTACATATGCTGCTGTTTCCAACATGCAAAATGATGGAGGTTGGATATATAATTCTTGGTAAAATGTAGAAAACTGCTCAACAGTGGCTTGACGAAGGGTATACACTATACCATCATTACCTTTAATACTCTGGATTAGACTTCTGGACTTTCTATCAGAGATCTGATGGGCCAATACTCAGCCAACACAATATCTGTATTTGTACTGAAGGGCCTTATTTTTGGCATAGGAGGCCGAGATTTTCTCCCTCAAGACTTGACTTAATTTAGACTGCTTGTTAATAAGCTGTGTGTGCAAAGCTCGCTCACCAGTATGCCCTGTCCCGTTCGCTGCAGCATGGTACAGTTATACTGGGCCAGCTGACTAACACCATTTGAGTACCCCTATTCATTTAATTAAGCTGTGCCATAACACCCCAGATATAAGCTTCAAGTGTGTCCCATACCACCATAGGTAATGCTGTCCACCAGAAATCCAGCCAGAGAGCTTACCTCAACCTTATGATATTCTAAGTTGCTAAAGAGGTGTCTTGGAAATGAAAATTGATGCCGTCAGTCACCTACCCCTGACAAGTTTATACCTAAAATAATAGGGTTATGGTCTGATGACACCTTAGGGCATATCTCCATTTCAACATCCCAGAGATCCCCCAATTTAACAACTATCATGTCTATCTGACAAAAGTGCTTATGTGGGGATGAGTATTACGTACCCCGGCATTGTAGGATGCAATACCTTTCAAGAATCTGTTAGCCCATGTAGCCGAATAAGCTCGACAATGGAAGCCCTCATCTTCACCATTTGTGAAGAAGCCCAGTGATTGATTAATTGTATCTATTGCATAGTTCATTACACAATTAAAAAATTGAAATCTCCCATTACCAACGTTTCTCTGGACAAATCCACTAGTACCAAGCAAAGCTCCCGTTCAACTTCTCGGGATCGTCATCATTCGGCCCATAAACTGCATACATTGCAAATTTCTGACCATCTACTAGAAGTTGGAGAATCGCCCAGCTGCCCGTGGCATCGAATACAGCCCTCAATTCCTTATACTCATTACTACTAATATAGCTTCCTCTTGAATATAGGCAGTCTGTGACGTGGTATCAGTAAATTGTAACCCAGTTGTTTATATAGATGTCTATCTTTATAAGCCAAGTGTGTCTCACTTGATGCTATTATATGTGGGTTGTAAATCTTAATCTCCCCCATACCAATTTTCATTTATTAAGAGAGATGAGGCCAGATACATTCCAACACATGGATTTTAAACCTAATCATTATTGCACTGATTCTGTTTTCCCCGTCCCACTCTGCCCTAAAACCCACGCATTCCATCAATTTATGAATTTCTCTCTGATTAAACTGACAAGTTTACTCCCCCTGAACCGCCCCCTGTCTGCCAGATGCAAATATTCTCCCACACCCTGAACCAACCCCTCCTTGGCACAAGCGCCCATCCCCCGTGCCTGGCTAGGGAACCCTTCTCCGCCTTTGGGCTGTAAATGGTTAACACAATCCAAAGAGAGAGCTACCTCACCCCCTGAGCGCTCGCTTACTTAACACAATTAACAGTATAAAATAACTTTGATTAAATATTGTATAAATATTAATACAAATGTATTTTCAAATATTTCAATAAACACCATACTCCCCTATAAACACTCAAAACTCTGCAAAACAATTAACACAATATTACTAATATATTAATTATTAATTATTAATATTCCATTAATTACTAATTAATAGCAATTTCCACAAAGTACATATTTATCAATTAATTAAAAACTTTTATTAATAACTTTTTAAATATTTAATAATTAATTAATTAACTTAATTAGCCATATTAATTATTAAGCATAAAATTATTAATTAATACATTATTTTTTAAATTTAAATTAAATTACTTCCTACCCTATTACCCTATAAACCAACAACCCGCTACGGAACTAATATATGCAAAAATCAATTACCAATATTAATTCTTAACCATAAAATTATTAATGAATAATTATATATATTTTTTTAATTTTAATTAAATTACTTCCCACGCTATTCCCCTATAAACTCACAACCCGCTACGGAACTAATATACGCAAACATTAATTACCAATATTAATTATTAAACAATAAATTATTAATTAATACATTATTATTATTTTTATATTTAAATTAAATTACTTCCCACCCTAATCCCCTATAAACCCACAACCCGCTACGGAGCTCATTTACGCAAACATTAATTAACATAAAATTAATTATCTTAAAATAATTGTAACATACATTAAAAAAATATTATATACTTTTAACACATATACTAACATATAATATAATTTTAAAAAATTCGATATAATGACATTCTATATTATGACATTCTATAATATAACATACTATATAATGACATTCGATATAATGACATTCGATATTACTTACCTAAATGTCGATAATATTTCCAACTATATTATTTCCATCCTATATTCTCTCCTCTCGATATTTTTGATTCGATATTATGTCCTCTCCATATTTTTTATTCTATATTTTGGGTGTTTACCCTTTTACTGAGATACAATCTGAGGTATACCCTCCCCGCCATCATTTAAAAAAAAAAAATACTTACAGCTGAGGGATTATTAATTCTCCACCGATGGCAAGGCATCAACGGAGTTAGAGACTCCATCTATTTTATCTAATATTCTTAAGGCTGAACGGAAATCACTGCTTAGCACTGTATATCAAGGACTTTGCGAGCATTGGAAAGATGATAGTCTGTGCTTGGCATCTAAATGGAGCAGAGTGCTTTCTCAGGTGGTGATTCCAACAGAAATGTACAAGGATTTAGAGGCAGTTGGGGGCACTGTGCACTCTGTGAAGGTAAAACTGCAGCAATGTAATACTGTATGCATGTTCTACTATACACCAGATACATTTATGAGGTGAAGTGCAAACTTATATCCTGACAAAACTAGCTGCCCCAAGTGCAGATGTCAACCAGCAGATATCCTACATAAGTTATATGCATGCCCCGCATTGAAGGCATTCTGGGAAGTAGTGCGTCAAATAGCATCGGCCAGTTTAGGATATGAGCTTCAATGAACCCCTATGGAAATAATGTTTGCATTCAGAATGCAGTTTGACATTTGACTAATAAGGCTGTTGTCTATACTTATAGTATCTGCCAGACTCTGTGTAGCTAGATCTTGGTCTCGACCACTCCCCCGTGGGCTACTGAATGGTGAGCGACAATTTGGCAAATGCACGATTCAGAACTGGCTCTGGCGAAAGTAAGGGGTGCTCGGTCACTAAGGAGGTTTGTTAGAATATGGGCATATTTTCATTGGGAGCTGCAGGCTGATGCCTATGTTTGTAATGTTGTGGGTTTTCTGCGACAATGGAATGTATTTATGTTTATTAGGGATGTTGTATCTCTTATATCTAGCTGTCCTTTGTGTATTTATTCGTCATTTTTCTAAAGCTGACTGAATTTCTGGAGCTGCAAGCCTCCTGGTCTCTTACCCCCTTTAGGCTCTCTTATTCCACTTTTACTTCCACCTGTGTGACTTATAATTTCATACTCTCTTTTTTCATTTTCATTGAGAGATTAATAATTGTATAAAGTATGAAGCACAAAGTTACATGTACTCACTGGATTCACAATGGGGTGTTTGATCTGATTACTACTAACTCAATAAAAATAAGTAAAAAAAAAAAAAAGGGGGAACTAATGTTGCGGCATTTTTGTTGAGTCTTTTTGTTCCTCAAAGAATGTCTCTGTTTTGTGCAGCAGGACTTAACATCCACGGCTGCAATAAGACATGATTTAGGGGAGAGGATGTGGTCCGTCGGCTAGACTGCCGACTTTGGTGCTGGAAACCAGGGTTCGAGCCTCGGGGTCGCGTCCACATCCTGTGATTCTGGGCAAATCACTTAAACCTGTGCCTGAATGTGTAAAGTAAATACGATGCTCATGTAAAGCGCTCCAATACCTTCAGGTCGAGTTCGCGCTATAGAAATATGCAACAAAAAAAACCACAAAAAAAAACATGATTCAGCGGCCTGGTTTCTGGCTGCATATTTCCCGTACAGTTGGCCACCTGACTACACAGAACAATAAAAATAGATTTCAAAGAGGAAGCGGTGAGGCAGCGTGATAGTAGAAGCCATGAGTGTCTGTCTAAAAAGAGAAGCAACAGAGAGAACCAGTTCAATTTGGAGAGCCAGTCGAGTATCTATGCAGAGCAAATGTAAAAGTGAAACATTCCAGGGGCTGAATTACACATTATCATCGTTGCGCCCGGTGAGCTTTCAAAAGGTACACCTGGCACAAACAATGATAATGCACCCCATCATGGTGTTTGCCCTGCCTCCAGGGCAGCCACAACCTCGCGTTGCCCTGGAGGCATCACATTCAAGTGAAAACACAGAGCAGCTGCTACATGTTTTCACAGTGCAGGTGGCACCCACCTGCTTTTTCAAAGGGTATAAGAGATCCCCTTGCAGGCGGGCTGCAGTTAGCACCTGCACCCGCCTGCAAGGGGATGTCTGGGGGGGTCGATGGGACCCCCTTTACCCCCTGCAGAGTGCTGTTCGCAGGGGGCGCACCTACAGTGTGCCACCTTTTAAATGGTGCACTGTCTGTGCGCCTCCTGAGGGCATCTTCTGTGCCTACGTCTGTAATATTTTCATACAAAAAGATGTAAGGGTGTGTGTCTCAAATTACTATTATTTCCATAAAAACCACTATGTCAACTAGAGTGGTTTGGTGTTTTTATTACACCTTCTTAGTTCAGTTATTTTTCAATATACACATGTAACATTTATGACATGTCATGACCAAGAGAAACAACAGACAGTTAATAAATTACATACATAACAATAATACATTTGACAGTAAACAATTACTCAAAAGACACAAAAAGTTATAAAAAATGACCAGTTCTTCAGTTAGACACAAAGCAATGGCGGTACATATTATTTAAGATTCATCGTATTGCACTCTGCCAACACCAGCTAGTCAAATGTGGAAATGCGGATGCGCTTACAGTGAAAGATGCCTTAAAGTGTTTCAGTCGCCAAATTCAGAATCACGAGATCACAACGCTAACTGACAGGTCACACCGTAGAATCACCCGGTAGTTTTGTTGTTTGAAGCTCGAATCGAAAACAAAACAATCGCTACACGTATTGTGATTCTCAACTTCACCAGAAGCACTTTACATAGAAAGATTAAAGTCTCAGAAGCATTTGCAATTACACACAACGCCCAACGCCTTGAATTACTGCTAAATAGAGAAACACTAGAACTATCTATTGGTCGCCATCACCCTCATTCGTTATTGTTAAATAGTGCCTGACCTAGTCCTGGTCCTGAGGAGAACCCCAGAGTCACGAGGGGTTACGAAACGCATCAACCTTACTCAGCTAGTCTGGATTTGTATTTGATTGATTGAGATATGTGGTGTTCAAACATGGCATTTTGCCTGTTGTAACTGTATTTTTCCACATTTGACTAGCTTGTGCTGGCAGAGTGCAATATGATGAATCTTCAATAATATGTACCGCCATTGCTTTGTGTCTAACTGAAGGACTGGTCATTTTTTATAACTTTTTGTGTCTTTTGAGTAATTGTTTACTGTCAAATGTATTATTGTTATGTATGTAATTTATTAACTGTCTGTTGTTTCTCTTGGTCATGACATGTCATAAATGTTACATGTGTATATTGAAAACTAACTCAACTAAGAAGGTGTAATAAAAACATCAAACCACTCTAGTTGACATAGTGGTTTTTATGGAAATAATAGTAATTTGAGACACACACCCTTACATCTTTTTGTATGAAAATATTGATGAGGCCCTGTTTGGGCGAGTTATACGGCCCAACCCCTTTCGTGTTTGCGTCTGTAATATGGCACGAGTGCAGAGTCAATGGATTTCCCTCATTTGCATAGAGCACGCCCCTATGCAAATGAGGGTACACCTTTTTAAGGTAGCGCTGGCACTTTAAGGGCACCAGCGCTATTGGTATTATAGAAGGGGATGCACAAGTGTCTGCGCCCGCTTCTATAATACCAAAGTGCCTCGGGGGCGCTCAAAGTGGGCTCAAATGCCCGTTGTGCCCCTGGGGCACCTTCTCTAATACGGTCCCAGGTTTAATAATCATCAGGAAAACGAGCAGAAACGCCTTCCAAGTTCACTGTGTTAAAAGCACAGTAAGAGTGAAAAGGAAAAATAATATTCACCATCAGTGGCGGTTGGTGATTTAAAAAATGGTGAGGTGCTACATACGATAAAACACAAACATACATTAAAAAATCACATTAAAACATACATTGAAACAAACATCTAAGAAAGAAAAAATAAGAGTATCTTTTACCTTATCTGCAGAATGTCCTCAATGCTCCTCAGTCCCTGGCTCCAGGGTCCTCCAAGTGCGAGGTGACATCACACAGCGAACTACCTTATCCTATCCAGGCGCCGCTCTCATGCTGGTAACAGTGTTAACAATATTAAGCAGCATGAGTGAAGTGTCTGGATTGGCTGGAGCAGGCTGCCTCAGTGCTTCAAAAGGCACTGGAGGCCTGAGACAGCTTTCCAACGCAGCTGTTTAAGCCAGCTGGGTTGGTGAGGTTTGAGTTGTGCATGTTGGGCTGGCCGCAGCAAGACTGCCGGCCAAACCAACATGTACACTTCAAACTGAAGTGGCCACTCCTCATTGCTGCCAATCAGCTGTAATGATGCACTTGCCCTGCCCCCACACTCTGTTTGGCAGAGAGTAAAAAATAAAATGGTAATGGAATCATTTATTATCATTTTATTTTTCACTCTTTCAGCAGCAGTGTTGGGGGCGACACTCCTCTGCTCCTATGGAGGAACCCCCTCTGTTCATGGTAGAATATGAACACGTCTGCCTGAAAGGTTGCTTGTGCACAGGGACAGAACATAGAGCCTGAGGCCGCTCAGTGCTTCAGCATATGCAGTGGCAGGGAACACAACAGCTTGTGAAAATCTCTGTGCTTTCTACAGAGCTGAAAGTACAATACACTGCAACATTATTTAATTTATGTTGCTGAGTAATAGCCTTTCCACAGATATAAGAAAAAATACTTAGGGGGAGGGGTGGGGCATTGTTAACTGGGCCCAGGATTAGGGGTGGGCGGAACTTGGGGAGTTTTACTCTGCAATATTCCGCAGAGTGACATAAAAACTCTGCGAGATTCCACTAGCAGGCAGAGTTTTATCACCTAGAACTTGTTCCGCACTGTCAAATCAGCACAAACTGCACAGCAGCACACCAGAGGGCGCTGCTTCTTTCTGCCACTCAAGTACATTTTTCTACTCGAGTGGCACCTTTTTCAACGTGAACGGTCATGACCTGCAGCGACCACCCACATTGAGAAATCTCACCAGGAAGCGTTCTAGTGCACGAAAATCAAGCTAGAGACACAAGTTCTCGCTTGCCACTAACATTGGTGTGCCACACACAAACAAATACTCCGCCACACGGCAGTTGGCGGAGTTTAGACAGAACTCCACATTTGAAAGTGGAACACGGAGTGGGCAAAACTCTGCAAACTCAGCTGGCGGAGCAGAGTTTTTCGCCCACCCCTACCTAGGATCAGAAGCAGGACTGGATTTATTTGAACTGAGCTCGATGGCGCCACTTTGCCAGTTCTGCCCTTCATGCTGCTGACAACCTACCCACGGTGCCTGCTTGCACATTGACTGTGGCTGCCTCTCCCTCATTCACGCTAGCACGTTGGCACCTGCCCACAGCCTGGTACAATTCAATGGCATCACAACCAGCAGCTGGCAAGTAGTACTGCAGCTTCATTTAAAGAGGTGAATTTAATAGGCATTTTAAGTAGCTAACATAGTAAGTACAGCCTGTCTGGCTGTAATAATGTTTGCATGAAATGCACTCGCCCCTGAAACGGCTGCTGATCAGAGAGAATGGGAGAGTGCAGGAGGAACTTTACAGAGGAGCTAAGGTGGAAAAAGAATTATTGAGACAGGGAGGATAAAAGGCCGTGAATGGGGAAAAAAGAGGAGAACGAAAGACTAAGAAGAAAATGAGGTAGGAGAAGCAGAAAAACTTACAGAAAGATGAGAGAGACAAGGAGGAGAAGGAGCGATTGGCACCCAAGTGGTGCAAGGAGATGACAGAGACAGACAAGGTGGAGAGTAGAGCCTTTGACAGCCATCTAAGCCAGGCAGACAAGGAGCTTTTTAAATGAACGTATTCTTTTGAATGACAAACTGAAAGTATATTTATAGTTCCAGAGAGACTTGATGTTGCTGTTCCCTGTATCTTCCTTTTATTTGTAAAAAACAAAGTGCCAGGGCCCTCCTCGGGAAGTCAGTTCAGCTTGGACCACCCACCACCCACCACCCACTGCCCTTGCTAACTGCCAATGCCAGTACCACCACAACGGATGTATGACATTACAACGCGTGTTATTACAACGCGTGCAGTTACATCGCATGCGTTACAACGCATGCGATGTTACAACGCTATGCCATTACAACGCAAGTCTTTACATCGACTTGCACTAGATGCCGTGCTAACATTAGAAAAGTGTAATTTACTATTCCAACTCCAGTCCACGTAACAGTAGGGAAGGTGTTGGGATAGTAAACTACACTATTTGTAATGTTAGCACGCCATCTAGCGCAAGTCGATGTAAAGACTTGCGTTGTAATGGCATTGCGTTGTAACATCGCATGCGTTGTAACGCATGCGATGTAAAAGCTGCGCGTGGTAAAAACCGCGTTGTAATGGCTGTTCCCCACCACAACAACTAATCATCACAACCCAGTTCAGACTATTAGAGGTCTCCACAGCTATGAGAATGACTTGGGCAGTAGGTATTAGTCTTTCAAATGTGTATTTAATTAATAAACAACTGTTGTGTGCTCCCCTTTAACTTAAACAAACAGCACCACCAAGTGGCAGAGTCAGAAGTACTGGTGTTGGCAATTAAGTGCCTGCTGAGCCCCGGAAACCACCAGCTCAAATTAAGCACTGTATGACAGTAAATTAAGAAACCACAACCTGTGCTGCAGATAGAATTACGAGGTTAATGCACCTGCCGTGGAGAAATGTGTTTCAAGCACTTTTCTCGCTTTATAATGCTAGTAAAATAGTCCGACTATTGCATTTGCCAGAGAGAGCTACGAGCAACCCCCTGTTCACAGGTTTCAAACAGTATAAATAGCTTAGACAGATAATATGGCCACTGCAGAGCACTGCCTTAAAAAACTCACAAAGTACTCAACTTTTAGGTTTTTCAGTTATTTGTTAAGTTATCACTATGCTTATTAGTCATTTTAAAATCCTACTGCTTTTTGGTTCCCTAATGATGGCAGGGACGCCATTAAGGAAATAAATACTCCGGAATTATAGTAGTTGCAAGAAGTTGCATTGTAGCCAGAAAGAGGAGCATTTATTCAGTCCTGTTGCACGAGTACAACGGAAATGCTCTGGAAAAGTGCTGCTGTGTAAATAAATACACTTGGTTATTTTTATGGATGAGTGGCATAACAGACCACGTAGTTTGCATTAGTGCAGCATGCATGAATGCGCGCTGCAGCCTGGTGCTCAGCCACCTTCTGAAGTATGATCTCTCGATGGTTCAGGATTGGGACATGGGGCAGGTCTCTTCAAACATCCGGGAGGAATCCTCTGTATCTGGCCAGTTCTGTGTCTCGCTCCGTTTAATTGTACAGATTGTTTCTACATTTTCGTTTTTTTGTTAGATAATTCACATGTAGGTTTATTGTTTTATTTGAACTAGTGGAACTAAGGACTCGGCGTCTCTTCTCATTCCCCAGCCGTTGTCCCTACCCCCAAACAGACCATGAAATGCTGCAATATTTCCCGAATTCTCTTTCGGAGTGCTCTTTCATACCAAATGTAAGTTCTTTTTAACCTGCAAAAAGCACTGTTTGACCACAATTGTTCTGAATGTTAATGGTAGGACAATCCCACCGCATCCACCCTTCAGATATTCAGGCTTACTTTCTTTGGTTGTTTGCTACACTGCACTTTGAGCATCGTACATGGAGGCAGTGGCCGGTACCACTGCAAAAGTGTGCAACAGTATTGAGAAACATAGGGAAAGCAAATGTCGAAAGTGGGCGGGGCCGTGCAATAAAAAAAAGTTGGGCATTTAAGATTAGGTTTGTTTTTACAAATTAAGCACTGCCCTCATATGGAGACTGTAACAATGGTGAAAAACAGAGGACTCAAAGTGCATGTATGTATGTGGGTCCCATCCTAGGGTCACGGAGAGGTGCTCCACGAGTCTCAGTAACCAGTCTCAGGTCGTGTAGCAGTGACCCTTAGGGCGACCCTTTTTACTGAGATCTATGATTCTGGCAAAGTGTAAGCTTTTTTAATGTTTCATCTAAAATGCAGTACAATAACAACAAACAGATTCTGCATCAGTCACAATGGCTACCAATCACATTCTGCATTTCTACATGTGCCACAATCTGCACCAGTCACACTTTACACCTTTCATACTTTGCCTTGGTTAAATTATCTATCACTTCAATTTTGCTTTGGCTGCATCCTTTATAGGTCTCATTCTCCTGTAGTTCCACTACACCAGCCACACTCTTCCACAATAGATTTTTTATTTCATCATTGATCAGTACCGTCCGGCAACATTAACATTATTGCGGCGTGATGCCCATAAAACTCACCATTAGTATTTTGTTGGCCGCAGGGTCCAGACGCCGTCTCTCTCTTCTTCTGGCTCTCTCAGACTTGGTTGGAAAGGGAGGGACTTCCTCTCTTGTGCCATGCAAATTCAACCAATCACAGGATTGGTTGGAGCAGGCTAACCCAGTGCTCATTTTGAGGCTGGGGGCCTGCGGCCGCAATCCCTCTGCCAGTTTTTCAGCTCTGAAAGTGCACGCTTTAAAGTACGCATGAATGATTGGTCGGCTGTAGACAGACGGCCAATCTTTCATGCGCACTGGCAGGGGGCTGACGTAATAGTGCAATTGCACTAATGAGCCCCACCTCCTGCCCTCGCTCTGTAGCAGCAGAAGCCTAACACACATGATATAATGGTATTTTTCACCATTTTATGAATGTGTGTGCCTGCTGCTCTGACAGCAGGCGGGGCGGCACTACTCCACCTTAACGGAGGAGCCGCAGCAGTCATTGATGTAATATGTGAGGTCAAAAGCAGTGCATCAAAGCAGTGCAAGTTATACTTGGGTCAGTTATACCTGGTGAATTTCCGAGTTTTGTTTTGTTCTAACGAAGAGGAGGTATCTCCTGGTGTGTTTAATGCGGATGAGACGGACTCTAATAGGGTCATCTCACAATTGTTAGTTCCGCACCAGAGTAAGTTTATTGCACAGAACTTGGTGGAACCCTCCATTTTAACTCAACCTATCCAGCCTCGTGAACAACGCCCGTCAAACATATGGGTTGAAGATATGGAAATGGACATGGAAGATGCTAAGGTTGTTTTGCAAATAAAAGACGCTGTTAAAAAGCCGTCGTCCGATTCTGAGGTTTGGCTGAAGTCAATGAGCACAGTGGTTATACCTGGCACCGTAAATTTGGCTGAGTCAAAATTAGGATTGTCTTCACTTAGAGAGTTGTCTCAGACGCCCCAGAATGAACACTGTGGGGGTGAATATAGCTTTGATCCATGGTATTTAGAGGACATTACACTACCGGATATTGCTATGCCCATGGGGAAAAACCAAGTAATAGAGGCCAACTTAAAATCACCGACTGCTTAATAATTAGCTTTGAGACTGTCAACGGATTGTCCTGCTAGTTGTACACGAATGCCAGCTCTGCATAGCAGTACTCCTTCAAGTGTTTTTCTCTCTCGTTCATTGGGGCTATCGGATTCTGACGCAACCCTAAGTAAAGGGGCACACGACATATGGCAACTAATGACAGAGGGTGTAAATGGGAATGAGGGTGTGAATGAGAATAGGGGAGGAAGGGACAACTCTGATATTTTAAGTGCCTTAGAGAGGATTCTCTCATAAATTTTAAATGTGTTAGAAAAAATTACTGTTAAGTCCGATCATGTGTTGGATGTATTGTCCCCTATTTTGGTGGGTGTGCAGCACCTCGCTTCTGCTGGTACACACCTAGCAAACGGGGAAATGGGTATTGATTTGAGTACTCAGGCTACCCAGACTAACATAGTGCTAAGGAAAATAGGAGTCAGAGTGGGAATTTGCGGTGACTCTGGAGTTCCCTCAACTGGGCGGGTTGGAGATATCACAGCCCTAAACAATATGTGTTGCACTGCCCCCCAAATCAGTTGTCTGTGGATAATCACCCGCTTGGTGTTGCAAGGGAAAATACAAAGGGTTTAGCACTTTAAAATTCCTCATCTATTTATCCAATATTTAAAAAAGGAAACTCCAGTACATCTGCTGTTCCAGCCTTTACAACTGCTCCCTCTTTTATTAAACAGTCTAAGGTTGAAACTGTTTTTGGTCTCCCTGGGGAGGGTGCCTCTCAATCTGAGTGCAATGGGGTAAAAGCATGGAAGGAGCAGAAGAAAAAGTACTGGCGTATCACTAAACATAAACCAAACAAATTGTGGTTTTCTGAGGCCCGTAAGAACCTGATAATGCTATTTTGCCCCAAAAAGGAAAAGAGTCTAAGGCTGCTGGTCCCCATGGTGGTCAGGAATTGGACTGTCCTGATGAACATCCCCTCCCTTCCTCCTCAATTGTGATAGAAGTGCCTATATTGGTGGGGGGGGGGGGTAGTACAGGAGGAGGGGTATAAGGATTTGAGGATACCAGGCCATAATGAAGGTGGAAGATTGGGATCTGAACAGGTGAACCAAAAGCCAGGGTAGGACCTGGATGTAAAGGAGAACATGGGAGTAAAAACAAATAATACCTCGTCTGAGGTAGTGCGGGTGGTGGATAGTTCTCCCTCAAACCTTTCCCGTACGGATACTCTCCATGGACAGATAGTCCTTAATCAAGGAAGGTTGCACGAAGGGGGGCGGGTTCTTTATCTTTTTCCTCTTTTCCTTCACCCTCTGCAAAGATAGTGGAACTGAGGGCATAACAAAAGTATAGTGATAAGACATTAGTAAGGTATAAGCCAGGACAAGTAGCTAATACCCTGACCTTTACTTCCCTGTTTGACAGAGAACTGGGTCCACTTAATAGAAGTTGCCTTCTGCAGTTAGTATCTGAAATTGAGGACCTGAGATTGCTAACAAGTGGAAATATTTAGTGGGTTTTATATCGAAATGGGCTCCCGCACACCAAAGGTACTTTTAGCTCTGACATAATTGCAATGTTAGTCTTGGCGAATGTCGATCATTTTAGGAAAAATGGTATTGATGCATTTTTGCATGAGGACCCAGTAGCTGCTCAGACCGAATCCCTTAGAAGAGATCACCAGGTCTTATGCAGAGCGACAACGAATAGCAGGGGGTCCGTAAACCTGAAAGATATTATTACAATCTCAGTTGGTAGTAACACAGGGAAAAGACTGATTACTATTGTGGGACTTGAGGATCACAGGACTACCAAATCTAGTGGGGAAGTTGAATTGAGACAGTGGAGTTGGGTAGCAGACTCATTGAATGCTCCTAAAGGAAATAAAAAACTCCCCATGTTGCAGAGGTTGCCTCCTGGGAAAGATCCTGTCCTGGAATGTGGCAAGTGTAAGAAACCCAATTTTTAAATTGAATTCCCTAATGATTTATAATTCATGGATAATCTGCCTTCAGGAACCATGGAGCTGCGTAGATTTTTGTTTTGGGATTTTGTTTGTTTTTCAGCGAAATGTTACAGAAGTGGGGGTTTAACTATCCTACTTAGTAACAGTATAAATTGCAACCCATTGGTTTTTATTCACCCGTCAAAACTCTGTATGTGTTTAAAACTGACCTTGGGTAATATAATACGAGGTCAGTACTTTACCCTTTCTTTTTTATTTTTTTTTATTTTAGACAGGCAGCAGTAGTACATTCATTAGTTCTAAGACATACAAGTGAGCATGCGGATAGGTTACAACAGCTCGTTCCATCAAAAAGAAACAAACAAAAAGAAGAACATGAAGCAATATGATAACATCACAGACCCTTACTGTTTGGGCATAGGTTATCTTTATACAGAGGCCATATTACCTACATAGGTTCGCCACCTAGATCGATCTTTATTCCATCATTGGCCCCCATATTTTTTGAGCCCTTACCATCCCACTCCTACCCTTACATTTATAGAGTATCAGCTCTAAATTAAGAATATGATATACTCTAGCATACCAGGCCTGGTATGTAGGGGGATCCGTGTCTTTCCACCTAGTAGCTATAAGTAAACGATAAATAGCAGTTGCCATAAAGCAAAAATAAACTGAACGATGATCTAAATGTAGACTTTCATCAAAGCCAAGTATCAATAGAGTTGGAGTAAGAGATATCGATTGCCCCAAAGTTTGACATAGTAAGGATTCAATACCTTTCTTCAAGCTAGTCAGTTTGTAACAATCTGCAAACATATGGCTAATATCTGCTGGCCCCTGGTCACATCTCGGACATTTATTATTACTTCTTCTCCCCCATGCCCAGAGTTTGGCCGGAGTGAAATAAAGACTAAAGACTGTTTTAAAAGTCTGGGCTTTAAGATTTGCCGTCAGGAAGATTTTTTTAGACAACTCAAGTGATCGGCTAATATCTACATCTGGGTTATTTAATTTGCCTGCCCAGGCACTTTCTACCTTCAGGATATCATCACTATTAGCCTCCATCAGCATTGCATACATATCCTTAACTCTATATTGTTTTTTTGTCAGATATTCTAAAAGGGTAATCCGATTTAGGTTATTTACTTGTGGGAACAGATTGCTTATTATCGCCCTGATTTGTATATATTTAAATATCGTGCCGGTATCTACTCCAAATCGTTCCCGAATAGCCCCAAACGAAATTATGCCATTCAGATCTGTAATATCGCCTAAATGTTTTATACCCGCTCTGTCCCAAATTCTACTTATATTATCATACAATATTGCTGGAAAAGCCGATGAGCGCCACAATAATACATATCTATTGATTCTGGGTATTTCCATGTGTTTACCGATTTTGCGCCAGACATTCCAGGCTGATCTAATAACCTTGAAACAAGTTTTTTTATAGTAGCTACCTTCCAGCTGCCTTAAAACCAACCCCGGTGCCATTTTACCGATAGCCAATTCATATATAGATGGTATATCTTTGTCCCTTTCCATAAGGTTAATTCCCCCGACTGAGCCAATGGTATGTGGCCTAAAAAGGATACTCATGTGTTGCAGCATGACTGGCCAAAAGTAGTATATCATATTTGGGGCTGCGAGGCCCCCCCGATGTTGTGGTAGGGACATATACTTTAATGATCTTCTGATTTTCCCATAGCCCCAGATAAATTGGCTAAATATATGCTCCAGCTGCTTAAATATTAGATTTTCCGGCTCTATTGGTATACATCGCTGCAGATAAAATATTTTAGGAAACATTGTCATTTTAATGACGTTTACTCTACCTATGATCGAAAGATGTAAATTATCCAATCTCTTCAGATCCGCCTTAATTTTTTTAATTAAAGGTGAGATGTTTATTTCCCATATTAAACCAGTCTCGGCTGCTATAGTTATCCCTAAATATGTCGCTGTCTCTGTCCTGCGTGTGTCTTGAAACCATGTATTTTTTGTACAAATAATTTGTGTTTTATCTGTATTAAGGCTATACCCTGAATGTTCCCCAAATTGAGCCGCAAGTCTCTCAATCTGTTTTATAGCGCCAGAAGGATCTGTAGTGACTACTGCAACATCGTCTGCATAGGCTAGGAGTTTTGTACAATATCCCGAGGTTACTATTGGTTTGATCGCTTGATACGCCAATATAGACCTAATCAAAGGATCGATATATAGTGCAAATAATATAGGTGAGCAAGGACAGCCCTGCCGTGTCCCCCTATTAATCCTAATCCTGACTGATTCCTTCCCCATTAATTGTATCTTCGCGTGTGCCTTATAATACATAGCCTGTATCGCTGTTAAGATCCGTGGGCCGAATCCCTTCTGTCTTAGATTTTTCCATAGGTACCCCCATTCAACTTGATCAAACGCCTTTTTAGCGTCCAATAAGATCATCGACATTTGTATCCCTGTGGCCTCGGCAATATCAAATAGTGTAATAACTCTACAGACATGGTCCGTGGTGCTTTTAACTGGGATAAAGCCATGTTGCCATGGGCTGACGAGGGTGCCTATTACCTTAGCTAATCTTAAGGCCAATATTTTCGAGTACAATTTCTCATCAACATTGATTAACGATATTGGTCTATAAGCAGCGGGATCTTCCGGGTTCTTGCCCTTCTTTAGAAATAGTACGATATTGGTATCCTGCCAAGATTGTGGCGGAATCCCCTTCTGTTGAATTGAAAGGAACAAATCCAAAAATAGCGGGGTCAGTTCTACTTGTAACGCTCTGTATACTTCCATTGGTATCCCATCTGGGCCCGATGCTTTACCCATAGCCATTGTTTTAATAGCCCCGGTGACCTCATTTAACGAGATGTCCGCCTCAAGGCCTGACAACTGGGAATCATCATTATTTGATACTATCTCTGTTCCATCCCTAATCGGACCTCTTGATCTATACAGATCCTGATAAAAGTCCGTGAGCACATTTAGTACGCCTGTTAAATCTGTAGCCATCGTTCCATCTTCCCCTCTTAATTGTAAAATATTATTTGCCGTTGCCCTTTGTTTTATCCGTAGCGCCAGATGTTTCCCCGTCATTTCCCCGTATTCATACTTCTCCTGAGTTGCCGTTTGATACCTTTCGGCTGCCTTTTTATTATAGATACCATTAAGTTTAGCCTTGGTCCTAGTTACTTTTAGTTCTAGGGTCTGTTGTCGCTCTATTTGTTTATGGGCTATAGCTTCCATATGTTGTCTCTCATCGCTATTCAGCTCCTCCATAAGGGCAAGTATTTCCCCTCTCAGTTGTTTCTGGTGAAATATCCCGAAGCTTGTGATTTCCCCCCTAAGCCCTGCCTTGTACGCATCCCAAACACTTTCCCTAGATGTGCTATATCTATTAATATCAAAAAACTGCTTTGTCCATCCCTTAATATGTTCAATAAATCCTTCTGTAACTAGCAACTTTCTGTCAAAAGACCATTTTTGTATGCCCTTAATATATGCCGGTACATCAATGCTCATAATTAATGGGTTATGGTCTGACAATACTTTGGGGAGTCTTTTAATATCTATTCCCTCCATGAGTGAGGCTGAAGCTAAGAAATAATCAAGTCTGGCATATTTCCTATGTGGATGTGAAAAGTATGTATACCCTGGGTCCTCTGCATTCTTAAAAGCCCACATATCAACCAGCCCATGGCTATCAATGAGAGCATTAATAGCTTTATAAACCTGTGGTTTCCTCCCTATAGATCTTGCCTTACCCCATCCTCCTATATCCACACGGATATTTAAGTCTCCGCATATAATTAATGGTGTTGGCCAGGATGCTAACTCAGTTTCCAGGTATGTCCAACCATCTACGTCATCGAAATTGGAATCATACACTGTACAGATAGTGACTAAATTTGGTATGGAAGCGATGGCCCACCGCCCCCATTTATCAGATTTAACCCGATTGATCGGTAACAGTCGCTGAGAGACGTGTATAGCCACCCCTCTCGTGTTGGTAGACTGTAAGGAACAGGCAGCCAACGTATAGCCCGGAATAACATTAATCCCCCTTTTCTGCCATGGGATATGCGTCTCTTGCTGGCATATAATGTCTGCCCCTATTCTTCGTAACAGTTCACCAGCCCTATTTCTTTTATCTCTATCATTTAGTCCAGCAACATTAATTGTAAGAATAGCTAACCTACCCATATTAACCTGTACTTGTTTTTTCCCCTACCACTCAAATCCATGCCTTCATAGTATAGCTTTCTGAACCACTTTCGGCCCCACCTGATATAAGCTGTTGTAACTCCATTAGTACGTCTAACCTTCTGGCCTCTTACCTTCTGTACAACTACATAGCTGTCCTGAATTTTCTGTTTTTTTACCCCCTTAACTACCCTTACCTTCCCACCCAGCCCCCCACCCCCTACCCTCTTCCCCGTGAAATAAGGCAGCAGACCTCTCTAGGTCTGCCTATGATGGGCGGTGATCCAACCCTAGTGACGGCATGCTCTGAAAATCATTTAATATTTTGATTCATACAAATGTGTCTCCTGAAAAAAAAAAAGGGAAGGAAAGGAAAGAGAAACAATACCCGGCTCTACATAGTCTACGTAATCTCGTAGATATATTTCTTAACTGCCATACATGGTCTTATTAACTACCGAATAAGACGTTAGGAGGGGTGTGGAGTTAACCCTTATGCATTCAGAAAATCTTTAGCTTTAATTTCCGACATGAAAAACTTGGTTTGACCCCTCCAAATAACTTTCAATCGAGCTGGGCTGAGAAGAAATGCTTGTGCTCCTTTCTCTTGAAATTGTGAGATTAGTTGCCGCAAACGCCATCGTCGCTCTACTGTAAAGTGGCAAAAATCTGGCCTTGTAAAAAAAGAAAAACCATCAGCAACCCGCTGAGCTTCTGGTCTTGCTTTTTCATACACATTTTGTCTCAATAAAAAATTCCCAAAGTAGACCAGAAGTGCCCTAGGTTTAGCGTCCGGTCGAGCTGGTAATCTATTGTTAAAGGGGACTCGATGCGCTCTTTGCACTTCTTGCGCCCAGTTCCACCCTACAAGGTCAGGAAACGACCTCTCCAAAAGTTGAACCATAAAGAGGCGTGCATCCGATCCTTCTTTTCCCTCCGGAATTCCGAGAAAGCGCAGATTGTTCCTTCTCTGTCGATTTTCCCCTTCCTCCAGTTTCCAGTGAATGTCTGTGAATTGTTCCTCATGCGCTATAGTCCGGTCTCTTACAGTGAGTATTTCATCCTCGAGCGCAGCCGTTCGTGTTTCCACCTCTGTCATCCGACTGCTTATATCATTACAGGTTTTAGCAATTTTCCGAACCGCCCCCTGCAATTTCCGATTGGCATTTTGAACGTGCTTACTTTCTAATCTGGCTTCTTCCCTATGTGCCATTACGCATTGTAGTATGGACTCTAAGGTGGGAGAGGGTGCTTCCAAACCTTCCACTTCATTGGGCTGATTTCTACCCCCCATCAATTGATCTCCCGTAGAGTAATCCCACCTGAGATCCATTTGTTTGGTATTTCCTATTTTTCCTGATCGAGGGTGCGTTTTCTTGACAGAGGTCACCTTGCCCCTGTCGTCTGAACCTGAGATACTACCCTCCTCGCTAGACTCCGAGTTGGTTTCATGGCCAGAGCCTAGGCCAGACCAGGTTGCGTCCGATAATGAAAAGAAATCGTTGCCCTCGTTTGCTTCAGAGTCCATATCTTTCTCTTTGCCTATGCGCTGCCCCCCCTGAGGCTTATGCGGAGCTTTCGGGGTCACCACCTTCGCCACTGTAGGCTGTGGCATTTGATCTTTCCCACACCCTTCTGGGGGGCCAAAGGTATCACCCGACTCATCGATATCCATATGTGCTGAACCAGCCCTAGGACCAGCACTTGGACCAGCATTTGGACCAGCACTAGGACCTGCTTGTGGGGCATTGTCAGTATTATTGACGATAATATCAACCCCCTTCATGCTACTTGACAGTCCAGCAGTCTCGCCCTGGTTCGGTATCCCCCCTTCCCCCAGCTGCAGCTTACCCGTAGGAGTCTGATCATCAGTCTGATCTGTTAACTCTTCCTGCACCCATGTATTTTCGGCAGGTATTCCTCCTACCGCTGCAGAGCTACCGCTGCTGACACTGCTCCTAATCCCCCGGAACAGGTCTACGATTGAGGCGGTTGATTGTGGCTGGGGCTGCGGCCGGATCCTCCCCTTCCCGTCCGGAGCATTCTCCGGACGTGTACGCTGCCGGCGTCCTTGCGCTGTGGAAGGTGTTACGGATGCATCGGTCTGCGGGGGCTTGCCAGAGGCTGACTGTCCGAGTCCGCCTCTAGTCTTGTTTCCAGTCTTTGGAGGCATATCAAAACCAGCGCTGCGGAATGACTCTCCGTTACTCCGGCGCTGCACCAACTCCCGCAAGAGGCTCCGGCACCCAGTACTTTACCCTTTCATTGGTAAACATATACATTCCTCTTGGTAGGGCATCTGTTTTTCTCGTTGACTCCATCTTTTCTTTTGTGCTTGGAATCAGTACCTCTGAAGATTGCTCATTGACAATTGTGGTAGGTGATTTCAATGCAAACATTTCAAATTGTTCTTCATTGTCCTCTAGCAACTGAGAATTGGAAGATGTATGGTCTATCCCTGAAATAATGTTGCCAGCTTATACCCGATTTGATAGAAGAGGGTTGAGTCTCTTGGATTGTTGGAGAACCAATGATTTAGTTATATTAAATGGGAGATTTCCAGAGGACTCCCTAGCCTCCCTTACTTTGCCTGCTGCTCGGGGGCAGTTATTAATTGACTATATGGTGGTATCACATCAACTCTTTGGATCATGCACTCAGTTTAAGATACTGAGGACGGATCTGAGTGACCAGAGTATTTTATCAGTGGATGTTAATTTGGAATATATGATCCTTGATTGTCAGAATCTGAGAAATGAAACTATTATGTACAATAGAACAAATGTGCGTACCTTTTGTTCTAATAAAATCTGAAATGCTTAGGGAGACATGTTAAGAATGAGAGCTCTGGTCCTGGTCAGAAAAATCCTATTAGTTGGTTTGATAAGAATTTGGTTCTATTTAGATTATGTGGAAGTAAAAAACTAGTCAATGGTATCAACCACCCGGTGGTTACTTTGTGGAAGGTAAAAAAGCTGAACCGGGAATTGAATGCATTAGTAAGGGACCAATTTAAGCAGGCATCATTGTCTAGGCAAAGGGAAATTAATAGATTAGAGTGGGTAAGAACTAGACTTAAGGCTTCCAAATGTTAGGGGGTGGAGGATTCCAAATGGATCAAACTGAGAGAGGTGGCACATTCTGGTGACTCACGTAAATATTGGGCCCTGATTGCTGAATTATGTGATAGTAGAACTAAGGCAGAAGCCATTTTAATATCTGATGCAGAATGGACCGCATATATTCCACAGCTATGTGCACTAAACACTAGGAACAGTTTTAATTTGTAGTCAATTCCTGAGCCCTCCCTGGTGAATACCTATGGCCCTTCTTCCTGTAAGGATATAGAGAGTTTTATTAAAGGGGCAAGGTACTCTGCTGCGATGGGCCCGGACGATCTCCTGATAGCCATCATTAAACAAGATAGCCTGTTTTCCTACTGCAATTCCTATGGAATTATTCCACCCTCTTGGAGAGGAAGCATAGTGGTTCCACTATATAAAAAGGGCCCTAAGACTTCTCCTGCCAGTTGTAGGCAGATTTCCTTTCTGGATGTAACTGGAAAACTGTTTGCCAGGAGCATACTTCTTCACCTCCAGGATTGGGCTTTTGGTAATGGCCTTGTACACATAGAACAAGCGGGATTCCGTGAGCATAGTGGCACTCTGGATAACATCTCTTTCTTACAAAACTTGATTGAACAATATCCAGTAGGTAGGGGAACTGCCTTATATGCCGCCTTTAATGATTTCTCCATGAACCTTCGACCGGGTTGACCCGGGGAAGCTGTGGAGGAAACTGGCCACAATGGGGATTCCGGGGCATCTTTTAAGATTGATAATTGCATTACATTCCTCTACATGGACACAGGTGCTGATGGGAGGCAATGAGGGCCTGTCAAGTAAAATGGTAACTCATAATTGGCTGAAGCAAGGGTGCGTACTAGCCTCTGTCCTCTTATTTTTGTACACTAATGATTTGGGCATTGTGAAGGAGGCTCACTTAAATTAGGTCCTATGGAATTGTGTTGTCTACTTTATGCGTATGACGCTATCCTATTGGATCTAAGTCCAATAGGTTTGCAATGGCGACTAAATGAGATAGGTCATTACTCTGATGATCAATTTAAAAAGAAATACTTTAAAAAGTAAAATAAGGGTTTTTAGGACTCGGGATGTAGGGTTAGAAAAAACTTTCATTAGTTTTTAGGGAAAAATAAACTTGAGGTTGTGAAGTAGTACCCGTATCTGGGAAAAAAATTCTCGAACAAGCTCCAGCAGTGATCACATTAATCAGTGCAGAGGTAAGGCTATATCCCAGACCTCGGCACTTGGTAGGCTATATAAATATAGTGGGTAAAGACATTTTGCACATATTTTATCCGTCTATAAAATGAAAATCCCGCCATAATTGGGTTATACATGTGAATCAGTGGATGCACAGCAGTGGGATTTATTTAAAAATGTGGAAGGACAATTTGAACTGTGCAACCAACATAGCTTCCCTTCAGATTGAATTTGGGCTTCTCTCAATAACTGTGTTCACCATGTCAGCATGTTTAAGGTGGGGTAATGTTTTTTTGGAAAATGATGTAAGTTCTATATGGGCTGCGCTAAGACACAACATTTTTGTCAGCTTGAAGGGGAAAAGTGTTGTTTTTAGAAATTATGAGAAAGCCTTAGATCTATTTGAAATTGGGCATAGTGGTACATAATCTCACCGAAAATCAGTATTGAAAACTCTAATCAAAAAAATAATTTACCAAGTCAGTAGCAAGAGAGCTATATCTTTGGGCCAGATGTATCAAGCCTTTTACCAGTCGCAAACCGTTTGCGAAAGGTAAGAAGCCTTTTGGGGTGTATCATTCCAAAAGGTAATCGCAAAACAGGGAATCCACGCCCATAGGAATGAATGGGAAGGCATTCCATAATAGCAAATGGCAATTTGTGATTCGCTATTAAGGAATACGTAGGCATCTAATTTTTTTTTGCGAAACCTACACACATTGCATATTGCGATTTCATAACAGCGAATCGGTAAATTATTATTATGGACTCGCAAAATTCAATGTTGATACATCTGGCCCTTTGTGTTTAGGGCGCTCTAGAAACTGCATAATAGTGGGGAGTTGTATGTATGAAAAAAACAATTGTAGGTTTTATGGTACCTCCCGCATGGAGTGCGTAGAACCACTTTGCTGTTGGGGATGAATCCGCTCCCTTTGCGAATTATAACAGGGACCTGGGAGGGATTATCTAGGGAGAATAGGCATGTGATCTATGTGGAAATTGGGTGCAAGATTTAAATCATGTATTATTTGTTTGTCGCCCATTACAACCACTACGACGTCGTTTATTAATACCTGTATTTTTAAAGTATAACATTACTACCACAGAGGAGACCCGGAATTGTCTATTAGTCCCCTCTGAATTAGTATGTTTTAAAGGTTTTAGCTTTTTTAACAATTTTAAAACATTTTTTAGAGAGCCGTGCTTAATTTGGGTATGCCACATATGGTCCCTGATGGGTAGCATAATTTGCACTCTGTAAACTGGATTTTAGGGCAAAGATGTAAAATCAAGTGTTAATTGTCCACCCCCCACAATATGTTTAGTCTGATGGGCAAAACATGGTCCGTGCTGTGTAGAATTATAAATCGACATTTAGGGTACTTGAATTGTATAAAGGAGGATGTTAGTATATTAATTGGGACAAAGTGATATGCAGTTTTGCACAATTTTAAAATCGGATGTGTAAAGGTTTCTATACATTCACACTTGCACTTTATACATTAAGTAATGTGATTATATGGAGTCATTTTTGCTTTTTCATAAATATTGTCTTTTAACCTTTAATTGTATAGTGAAATAATAATAGCTATGTTCCCGATTGTATTTTATTCTGTTATTAAGAACAGTATGAAATGCTTCACTGTACATTTCCTTCTTTTTTGTATATTTTTATGTGGAACTCATTGGAGTTCCGAATCATAAATACATTGAATTGTATTGAATTGTATGCATTACCTTTCGGGCCAGTGGAGGCCCGCGACACATCTTTTTTCCTGCACGCTGGGGTGGGACTCGGTCCCCGAGCAATCTCGGCAGCAGCACAGGAGGCGGGGCCAGTCCTCCCTGCACCTTTAAAGCACCTGGGGCTCTCCTGTAGTGCGGGAGGTGCGCAGGTGTGCTTCGGCCAGGCCCGGGCAAAGCCCCGGCCAATGGTGGGTCCGTCTGTGCCCTTACGCGGCTGATTGAGGTTTTCTAATCCCAGCACTATTTTTATCCCCATTTTATGCCCTGTGACCTTTTGACCTGTTGTGGTGGATTTGTCGGGAACAGATGGGCATTCTCCCAGTGGTCTCCCAGCACCAATCTGCAAACACGACCACAGACAAACATCCTCTTTCCTTAGGGAAGCAGCAGGGGGCGGCTGGATTGGGTAGGCATTGCTCTTATTTGGCCCTACTGAGGAGTAAAGTGTTGCCGGCCTAGAACAAGCTATTTTATACCCAGGGGAAGCCAGTGCCCATGACCCCTAGTCCCCCAGTGGGCCACAAGCTGCCAACAATGCCGGAAGTTACCGGTCCTTCAAAAAACAGTGGAACAGGACTTTTGTTGGGCCGGATATCTCATTTATCATCAAGCAAGGGACAGGCACGTGGAAGGTACCGTGTATAGCACCTAACTCCTGGACACCTTTGCCTCCTTTTATTTGACTTTACCTCGATTTGCCCTAAAAACATGGCATATTTTGACGCAATTTGTTTTAGACTGTCCATAGTTCGCTCTGATTTTACCAATTGCATAACTCATTCTTTTCCTATTTTTGTATTTTCCCTTTTGTACAGTATATTATACTTCATACTATATTTGGCTGCCCCTTTTCTAAGGTTGGACATAAAACATCTTATAGAAATAAAAATGGTTAAACGCAAGGCACATGTCCAAAGCTCAGTAACCAAAATTTCACGCACAACTATTGACTCATATCTGGTAAGAGCAGTTAGTGCGATTACTGAAGAAATAGATAGGACAGAACATCGTCTGTCATTGGGACCAGGTGTGGTGATTGGAGGGCAAATAGTTGATGGTAGCGGGCTAGTACCAGAAGGGAATGCGCAATTGGAGGAAGTAAATCTTATTGAGATCCATGAGGCTTCTAAGGTCTACCAAAGCGCAACAGAGCTAGAGCCCATTACGCAAACTGACTCTGTATGCACTCGTACATCTGATGGACCACCGACCCCAAAGAGGAAGAGAGGGTGCAAAAAGAATCAAGTGATGACAGGAAGCAATAAAGCCAAGAAAGGACACAATCAGAGACACTTAGACCCTGGCAGTAAGAGCATGACTAACCCAGGCACTTCCTTAAATATGCAAACATCAAAAATAGTAGCCGCTATAGTATCTAAAATTTGTTAAATCCGATCCGTGTAAAACTTGCTAAATTGTCCTGTGAAATGGCAAAGATTAGTGGCTCACTTAGGAACATCAGTACTAACCTCGAGAAGGAGAAGGATGTAATGGGGGGGCACTTAAGCCGTTACCACAGGTAACTGTTCCTCAGACAAGGTAATAAACAAGGTGACAAGAAGAGAACCAGCAGAGGGTACCAACGATCCAATAATTGAAGTGCATAAATACGGGGGAACTGAGTCAGAATATATTACTGTAAGACAGCAGGCCCAACAAATCAAGATCAGCAAGTTCAAAAGCACTGATCTGATCTGGACCAACCAAATGTTGCATACGAGGTAGGAGTTGATGTTTCTAACAATTTGCCAGCTAAATGCTACCCTTATGTGGCAGTCCTAGTTAATGTCCCCCTTGCAGCCAGGCCAGAAGGAAACCCATGACACTCTAAAGAATAGAGCGGGACATTGACTAGATAGGAATTGTGGGTACCCAGTGGCAGGAGCTAACCGGATACTATTAACGCAAAGAGTGAGCTGGATTGGCCCCCTACTGAAAAATCTCAAAGGAGACTGAATAAATATTAATTTTTGAAATCCAAGCTGGGCAAGAAACACCGTAGATAGAGCAATCCCACCTATTCAGTTCAACCAGAATATGTCATTACAACCTTTTGGTTTCTTCTATAGGCATTTAAGGTTGATCCAATACAGGGAAGATTGGTCTGGTTGTCTACGTATGACCCCAGATTTCAAAATCCATGCCCCATATGTATTGCCGGTCTCGAATAGATATCAAGCCCTGAGTACCCTGCAAGATAATGATTGACAAGAAGTCTACTATCCCCTCAGTGCTAAGACCTTTACGGCTAAAAGCTGACCAATTGCCTCTCCTGATAAAGATTCGAGAACCTACTCCACAAATATCGAGTGCACCCCTACAAAAATCAAGAGCACCCCTGATCCAGCGGGTTACCAACCTCAGGTATTCAAACACCATATACTCACCAGGGCCCATAAACACACGCGTTCACATAGGCTAGTAAATACCGCTGGGGATCAATTTATGTAAAAGATTTATAAGATTAGTTACTGGTCATTCTTTAACTAATCTTTCAATGATCAAAAAGTTCTTTCCTCTGGTGAATGGGCCTATTAATTGGAACTAGTTGATAGTGAAATGAAATAAAGTGAATTTCCTTTATATATTTGAAATAACCACAGACTCGGGAGAAGTTTTAAATGTTTATCTAGTTAAATTCATGTGAGCCAATTTCAAAAATACAGTACGAACTCCGTTTCTCCAAGGAAGGACAAGTCAATGAATCCAATCATCAGTCATCTATATTAACAAAATTTCACAATGACAGTACTCAGAAAGGAGAGGATAGAGAGAGCAGTACAATGACATACTACATAGAAGTATATTCACCTAGAATGGTGTGGAAACCAACCCGTTGGCCAGGGAGCTGGAAAGGGTCCAGATGACAAAGCCTACAGGACGGGTTTCTGGACAGGCTTCAGGACAGGAAAGATGACCTCTTCTAGATCTGACGCCTGCGTCACACCCCTCTCTGACACTATCTTCCTCCTCGATTCTTCCGCGATCTTCTTCTAATAATTTGGCTTAAAATTCTAAGTCTGCAAATAGATACTTTTTCAGCATTCACTCAGCTCTCGGACAGCATCCCGGTCTCTCAGCATTCTGGTCTTGCTACGATCTCTGTTCTAACTAAAATACCTCAATTATACCGTTCTAATGGCATGTACCACCCATTAATGTTTCAACTTCATGAAACTCCTAATTCTGATTGGACAAGCAAGGGGGGGGGATGATCATCACACCATGATGTTTTAATAATTTTCTTTGGTTCTTTGTTTAATGTTCCCACCCCTTAATTTTTTATTCACAGATTTTTATTTCCCACCCGTATTCACATCTTTGTCAAACAAAAGTATACATATGACGTTCATTTCTATTCAACATTCAGGATGTCAAGCAGGTTCCCAAGACATGTTACAAAGATGGCCTTGGACGGGATTCAAGAACAACATCATGGCTTCTTGGCTTGTTATTACTGCACCTGCGTGGGGGGGTCACTTGTGGTACAGGCCTCGGCTTCTCTCAAAAGGCCAAAAACGAACTAATAGAGAGGTCAAAAAGAAACAAATTAATTTAAAAATAAAATGATTTCGCTGTATACCACCTATCTCTACTCTAATCCCATTTATTTATAAAGGCTGTCTCCGCATTAGCACTTAGTAAATAGCTTGTTTTAGTTTCAGCAAAGCAGATGCTTAGCCTGTGAGCTTTCAATCGGCCATTTTAGATGCGTTTGCGCAGGTGCAGAAATTTCCCTCCAAGCGACAGAAACGTCATCCTGCATAGATGCACTCGGGTTACTTGTTAGTAAGACACGTAAGCAAGCTTCATCTTGCTAAAACATGAAATGTAGTGCATATTAATTATACGATACACAGTTAGTTCAGTGTTACGAGTTATATGAGAGGTGTGCTTCCGAGCAAGTCTCTTTTATACGAGTCCTTGCTCCATCACCCCCTTAGCTATTTTTAACCAAAATGATGATATGGAAAGCAACTGTTAACTCAGGGATTGAAGTAGAAAATGGATATACAATTGCAACTTGCAATATTGCTGGTCTAATGGGATTTTTTGGGATGGTAAGATTTTATCAATGAACTAGACATGATTAACTTACAAGAAACTTGGTGTATTGACCCTACCTATATAGAAGGATTCTCATCACACTGGTTACAGGCGGTACCACCTCCTGCTGGAAGAGCGAAAGGGGGGGGGGCTCCTGAACCTTATCTCAAACAAGTTACCGGTAATTGTAAAGAGGGTTGTCAAAAAAGGAGCGCACTCTCAAATCATGTGGTTAGATTGTAAAGGTGGTAAAGATGTGGTTGTGGTTCATTATTAATAATGTGTTTGACTCAACCCGCAGTAGTGTTGTACTAAAGCTGGTCAAAGGGCTTTATACATTGTTAAGTTCTATTAACAACAACATCATACTTATTTGGGTCGGGATCTTAATATTCAAATATGCTCTTTGTCCCTACTCAAGTATGTGGGGTTAAGAACGAAGAGGGTGATGATTATATTCATTTCCCACACAATGATCATGAAGGAGCCCTGAACTCAATCATTGCCAAGTATGATTTAGAATTGTTACAGTGTGCTTGTGATATTAACGGTGACCTAATACCAACTTTTATAGGTAGGAATGCTGCATCTATCATCGATCATGTGTTAATTTCATCTAGTGCTAGCGATATGTGTTGTTCTCCATAGGTTGCCCGGCTAGCACTGATTGATCACAACTGTATTATAATGACAGTCCCTTTCTGGGGTACCAAATCCGCAGTCCATCCAAGTACCATACCTAATATTTCCCCATCTAGACCTAACAGGCCCGTATTAAATGGGAGGAAGTGGAACCCCAAATTTGTTTACATGAAATTGTTCGAAATTGCGGCATGGGGATTTTTTACTGCCTTAACATCGTTGTTAGCTCCAATTAATTGATAGCTAATTTCATCAAAATTAATACTATTATTGATGGAATTCTGACTGCTCCTTTTAGGGAAAAAATAGGTAAGGGCGAGGGTGGTTTGACTATACCTGCACCCAAGCTCTGAATCAACTTAAGCAGGCCCTACAGTTCAAATCAAGAGACAATGCACTAATTAAAAATGTATAGTTTAATTATAAATCTGTCCTTGAGGCAATGAAAAAGGAGCTACAGGAGCTAGCTTGGGATAAGCTATCCATGGCAGCAGAGACAGCTAAAAATAAGTTATTTTGGGAAACTGTGAATTTGCCATTTTTAAAGTGTGATTCATTCCCTGAATTGCTAACCAATGTTACATGTGAAGCGTGGGTGTCACATTTCTTAAGTATTTTTATTCCATCAGATTATGAAGCATCTGGGGCATTAAGCGTAGCACAGAGTAATTGGCCCGCTTCACCACTAAATATCACAACTGAAGAGGTTCAGATGGGATTAAAGGGAAGCAATGGGGGGAAAGCCGCGGGCCCGGACGGGGTCCCAGTAGATGTATATAAAGCTGCAACAGATTTATGGGGGACCATTCTTACTAGAGTTTTTAGTACAGTAGCGACAGAGAATATACCTCCTTTGTGGGTTCAATCTGTTATTATTCCTATTTATAAAAAAGGCAATAAGTCAGAAGCAAAAAATTCCCATCCCATATCGCTCTTAGATTTATCAGTAAAGGTGATGAGTAAAGTATTATTAGTGAGATCAGAAGAGTGGGCAAATGAAATACTCTCCCAAGCGCAATATGGTTTTAGGAAAGGGTT
Source organism: Triturus cristatus (assembly GCF_964204655.1). Classification (NCBI taxonomy): domain Eukaryota; kingdom Metazoa; phylum Chordata; class Amphibia; order Caudata; family Salamandridae; genus Triturus; species Triturus cristatus. The sequence goes on from NC_140595.1 coordinate 154,396,505, forward strand.
AGGGACCATAGAGCAATGTATTAATTTTAAATTACTAATAGGCAAATATACCTGTGCCAAAGAAGGGAGATTATATCTTTGCTTTGCGGATCTTAGCAGCGCTTTTGACCTTGTTGACCATACAATGCTTTGGCCAACTCTGCTTAACCCTGGCACACCTAAACCGATCATCTGTTTCCTTGCAAGGCTTTATGAAGTGTTATCATGCAAGGTGCGATATGGGCAGCGGGGCGAGTGTACACTAAGTTTTGATGTAAAACGAGGTATTTGCCAGGGCTGCGTACTCGCCCCACTTATTTTTTCGTTATTTATAATTAGGTTGACAAAGTTTTGTAATTGGTCCAGGCGGTTGCCCCACATATCACCGGTAGTTATATACCAGTGCTGCTATATGCAGACAACACTGTGTTGCTTTCTAGGACCCCGGTAGTCCTACATTGATTAATTGATAATTTTAGGAATTTTATTGCCTCAAGGAAACTGCTAATTAACAAAACAAAAACTTTTACTATGATATGCGGTCCTAAACCAAAGAAATGTAAACATTTTTATATTGATAGCACCACTGTAGAAACTGTTAACACTTTCTGCTACCTGGGAGTAACCTTCTCAGGCAGTGGGAATTGGACACATGAATTAACAAATGTTCGATCCAAGATGATGAAGAGTGCATATGGGGTCTTTAGATTTGCATCAAAATTAGACTATCGCCCGATCAAGGAAATGTTAGCAATATATTAGGCTAGATCTGTTGCTACTGCCCTATATGGTGCAGGGCTGTGGGGCCATAACTGTAGCCAGATACTGCAACAAGAAGAAAACTCCTTTTTAAAGTGTCTCTTAAGTTTACCCCCAACAGCGTCCACTGAAGTGATACATCAAGAAGTAGGATTAGTATACCTAGCCGATCTGATTGCTATGCGGCCGCTGTTGTTATGGAGATCTATCTGGGTCAAAGATGAAACTAGCTTTACAAATTCAATCAATAAGGACTGCCTCCTCCTGGATAAAAAATTGTGTATTCCTCGGTTAAAATATATTTCTTGGTTAAAATATATTGGTGACACGTATAGTAAATTATTTAAGTTAAACATTGAGATGAACTCGGGGCAAGTTTTTACCTTAACTACACAACAAATTAAGGATGCATTTTTGACTTATAAAACAGAGGTCCATATGAAAGTGGTAGGGAAACAATCAACTTTTATATTTTACCAAACAATCGAATCTAGGAAGGGTGTCCAAGATTATCTGACTCATGTGACCAAGCCTACAAACCATTTTGTATTGATTAGACTGAGACTAGGAATAGTATACCATTTAGTCGCTCTTCCTGTGATGAAAATGTGCCCCCTATATTCTACCCCTTGCCCTTGTGATGGGTAATCTAAGCAAAGCACAATGCACCTTATGCTCTTTTGTAATTTTTATCTTTATTTTAGGCGCTATTATTTGAAACCACTTTTTATAAAATACAATGTGAGAACGCATAAAGCTGCTATAAAATTACTCGCTGCCCTTAATGATCCCGGGATATGTTTTAATGTTGCATTATTTATTCTAAAAGCACTTAATATAAGAAAAGGCATTGTCTTCTGATAATTGATCAACATGTATTTGATATGGAGTGTTGTATGTATGATTGCGAAAAAGGACTGTTTTTAGAACTACATTTTAAACTTGCAATTGCTATTTTGGGAGTTTGTACATGCCGAATAAAGCTTATATCGAATCAAATTGAATTGAGGTGATATGTAAACTAGAAGCTTGGCAAAGGCTGCAGCTGAAGGACAAAACTGTTGCCTGAGCCTACAAGTCCTGTAATATGTAAGTTAAAGCTCTGTGTGATCACTTGAGCACTCAGCACAAATACATTGAACTTTGAAGACAATACTCTTTTGTACGATGTATTAACAGGCCCACTCTCTTAATTACCACTATCTATTGGTATTTCTAGATTGATTCTTAAGATTGGTATGTGATTGTTGTCCTTTTAACTGATAAATGTTCTACTTGAAACCTCTGTTGCACATTTATATACAAAATACCCTGGTTCCAGGTGTCTGGGCAGCCCCTGTCACGTGTAATTAAACCTCTAGGGTGGGCACAGGAGCTCTGCACAAGGAAATAAATGTTCTGCCATCTTAGTTTAAGGTAGAGAGGGGAACTGTTGGATTGTTTGCAGTAGGGAACAAAAGAAATGCTGAAAAAGTGGGTAAGGTCACGTCGAGGAACTGATTCTCCATTATTTAGGGAGTGGCCAGAGTTTCCTCCGCCCACTGCCTGGCACCTGGCATAACGGTATCACTCATAGTGCACTCCTCATAACACTTTCTGGACCTTTGGAAGAACAGAAGAGGAGTGGACCTGCTTCCTGTAACCTGAGAAGAGCTCTGAAGACTGGAACTGCTTTACCTTTTGTACCCAGGACAATTAAGTAACTATAAGGGGAATAGGGCTGACCTCCTGTTCAAGCTACAAAAAAGTTGCAAGGGGTCTATTCTGCAACTGCCCAGATGACTAGGTTGAACAGGACCTGCCCTGGACCCTGCTGCTGGCCACTGCAGGAGTGAGTCTTGGCCCCCAAGGGCTGTTCCCAAGGACCTGGACTCTTATCTGGTATCAAAGTGTACTCCACCTAACTTTTCCTGAAACCTTAGAAAATGTTTGTCTTCAAAGACCTCCACGGGACTAGGACAAACCTGCTAAGCTGATCCAACAAAGGTGTGTTGCCGCTGGGTCAAAGAATCAAATGTTGCCTGCACAGAGCTTTTCAGCCCATGCAAATCCAATTCGGAGGCACCTACTAGAGAAGGCGTCTGGCCTCATGAAGCCCTCTTTTGCTACAGTCTGTAGCCTTGCCCCACTGAAAGAATCTGACTTTCAAAAACATGGCCAAGTCTGAAGGTAGAAATCTTCAGGGGCGAAGGCATGAAAAGTATGCAGTGGTTGAAGGACCTTCTCTGGGCACACAATTCAATTTTCTCTCACCCAGAGCTTGCCATAAAAGTCAACAGCTGCATTAAGATGTATGAAGATGAAGAGCCCTCTTCAAGACTAGCATCCTGCCTAGCCACACTGAGGATTTTTGACTTGCATTTCAGAGGCTAGGTCAGAAGATAAAACTTCCAGCCGAATCAAACATGGTTTCTGTATCTGACCCATGCTCCATTGCGGTCAGCTTTAATTTGCACCTAGGTGCTGGCCAAGCACAACCAGGTGACTGCGGATGGCTCTTAATGCTTTTTGGTGCTATTTTTACATTTAAACTAAATACATTAATGACTGATTTCCCTTATTGAATGTTTGTTGTTTTAATATAATTCTATTTAGTAAAATAATCATTATACATTGGTTTGGGATTTTTCTTGTGTTGTGTTTTGACTTTAATATTGTTTGAGTACTGCATACATACATTGTACACTTCCTCTGAGTTAAGCCTGCCTGCTCTGTGCTATATCTACTGGAAGGTTGAGCTCAGGTTAACTTAGTGACTGTAAGTATTCACCCAAACTAGGATTGTGATGATAACTTGAGGTGGATTCTTACCCGTCTCAACTGTAACTCAATTTCTTACAAATGCGCATTAGCAGAAAGGAGGGTCTCCCATAACAACAGGTTTGAAATTGATGAACTGAGGGTGGGAGAGCAACATGGAGAACACAGTGCAAGGTGGGTGAGACGGGGGAAGCAGTACACAGTGGATCGGGGAAGGGAGCTAGTAAACACATGCACTCCCGTAGAGTACTGAAGCAAAAGAAAAAAGTAGTTCCCTAAGTGTATACAGTGGAAGTTTACAGGTCTATGCTCCATGAGAGTGATGAAGGAAAAAAGAGGTAAGCAATGGACATTGACAAGAGAGACAACCAATGATAAGCAATGGCTGCCACTGTAGCTTGTAATAAGGTCCAAAATAGGTCAACTGTATGTAGACGAGACCTAAACATGGAAGTGTTAGGGAAAAGTTGCATTATTCTTTTACATGTAAATATATATTTGGCACAAAGTGTACCTCCAATAGATAAACCAATGCTGTTCCCTCGATGGTACATTCTCTAAACATGAGGGTGCTACTTTTTATTTACTCCAGTTAAAAATTTTAAAAGGTCAGGTCACTTCAAACCTCTTTCTCAACCCAAGTGATTTTCACCTTTGTTCAAAATAGTGAAGGTAGTGAGCCCATCAATATTGTACCAACCAGAGAAGAAGCGTTTGAGCGAGAGAACAGAATGAACACACATCACTGCACAAATTAGTGTTAAAGCAAAAGGGACTTCTAAGGCTAAATTTGAGGTTTGATTGCTGGTATGACATTAGCAATTTGTAATAAAGAGGCTAAACAGATAACCGCGTCAGTGCAGTCCACATAGGTATCTCAGATAAGTTTTGGAAAAAAAGTATGTTACAAGGGGAAGTGCAGGTATTGATTTGGAACAGGTGAAGAAGAGTGTAACCAAACAACTTCGACACTCATGTGGTTTGTAGGGGGTAAACTGAAAGTTGAACTTTCCACCTTGGCAGAACATCTATTTTAAAAAGGAATGCTAGTTCAGACAATCTTTAGAAAACACAGAATGGTTAGAAGAATATTTTGTGAAAGTCACAGGAAAAGCCAGAATGCACATACTCTAAACACAATTAAAAAAAAATTCATAAAAGAATAAATACTGTGGTATACAAAATCTAAAAATTGCCAGACTTATGCAGAGGTAATGGTATGTTTCAGAAGGAAAGCTTAAAAACCACATAAAACCTCCATTTGTGGTATGCTAGGCTTTAGCCATGCCCTGCTCCTTTCCTCAAACACAGTATCACTAGTGACATTTCACATGACATCATCAATGACATGTTTTTAGATTTAGCTTTGGAACTATAACGATACCTTAACTGTGGGTTTTTTTCCAGTGAATTTGTGTGCTTTTGTAGGCATGCCAGACTCCCATAAGATTGTTTCAACATCAACATAGCAAACATCTTTGGCTGGATGTACATGAAACTAACACCCAGCATAACTTAAGTTCTCATATATAGCTGAATACATTTTGGATCCATAGTTAGTTCTAAAGCCAAGGATAAAGGCTTTTATCGGGCTAACATGAATCTGATGGTGAGCACTGTTGGGTCAGCTTCACAGGGTTCACAGGGTTTCCAGGTGCTGGTAGGACTTCCAAGAAGGGAATATTATATTTCTTCTACCTGTCTTGATTTACACTTTAAACAAGTTTTTCCACTTGTTCTGTTTTCAAAAGCATTTAAATCAATTAGAACATTTGACTCAATTTTATTATTGTAAATGCCAGTATTATTGTAGTAGCAAAACAAGCTTGGGTTTTGACTCAATGGCAGCAAGGCCAAGTCATATAAACTAAACAAAACAGAGAGAGTGCCAGTGCTGCACTAAACTTACAAAAGAGTTTTAACCATGAACTGAATTAAACAAGTTCACTTTTGACCACTTTTTGGTTGATTTTAATCAAAATTATTTTAATGCAATAAATTCTCTTATTATTTTGCACGGTTTCATTGAAGTAATTAAAGCATTTCACAAATAATCAAACAATACATCGTTAATATTTACATTACATTAACACATATAAATGACACTACCACTAGCGTACCTCAATCACTCGGACAACAACACTCAAAATTCACAAACGTACTAACGATACACCATAAAACAAACGATTTACACTTGTATGTACAAAATACATCAGGCCATCAGCAAATAACACTTGCAGTACTTCTAATAGCTTATTTTTAGTTGTTTAGCAGATGATTGGCCAAAGGCGAAGATAGGTCTACGCGTTTCGAATCCCTTCACCGGGGATTCTCATCAGGACCAACACTCTCTACAACTTGAAAGTACGCAACCCAGGCTTTAAATATGGAACATGAGTCCTACGGGGTTCTTGTCAGGAAAAAAGATGTCTCACAAGCACATTTAAATCCTCACTCCTCCTGGTAGGAGTTGACTGTGCTCCCGATTATCTTAAAGCGGCGTGCTGTTTGTATCAATCCCTCTACGGCTGTGTCCTCTTCACCAGTTTATTCCAACGCCAGCGGAGCCATCGCGAACCGTGCAATCAACGCCATAGTCGAAACTATGGCGTTGTTCCATATTCAAAGCCTGGGTTGCGTACTTTCAAGTTGTAGAGAGTGTTGGTCCTGATGAGAATCCCCGGTGAAGGGATTCGAAACGCGTAGACCTATCTTCGCCTTTGGCCAATCATCTGCTAAACAACTAAAAATAAGCTATTAGAAGTACTGCAAGTGTTATTTGCTGATGGCCTGATGTATTTTGTACATACAAGTGTAAATCGTTTGTTTTATGGTGTATCGTTAGTACGTTTGTGAATTTTGAGTGTTGTTGTCCGAGTGATTGAGGTACGCTAGTGGTAGTGTCATTTATATGTGTTAATGTAATGTAAATATTAACGATGTATTGTTTGATTATTTGTGAAATGCTTTAATTACTTCAATGAAACCGTGCAAAATAATAAGAGAATTTATTGCATTAAAATAATTTTGATTAAAATCAACCAAAAAGTGGTCAAAAGTGAACTTGTTTAATTCAGTTCATGGTTAAAACTCTTTTGTAAGTTTAGTGCAGCACTGGCACTCTCTCTGTTTTGTTTAGTATTATTGTAGTAACATTTTTAAATTAGCATTTTTAAATAAAAATTTGCTGCTTACAATTAAATGTGGTTTGGAGATTTAAGTAATTGACTTCTTTAACCATTTTGTTGTTTAATGTTTTTGCTACACATACATTCATCTTGGCCTTCTGGATTACCAACTATGATACATACAAAGTTGCAGAACCAGGCAACTGAACTAGAGAGGGGAGCCAACATATTCAGTCATGTTCAGGCAATAAGGCGCTCTGTGCAGTCCTCTACTACTGGACCAGGTCCTGTTTAAAAAGCTTACCCAGGGTTCTGGAATCTTATGGTAATGCTCATGTGCTTAAACTGAAATGCTTTCAACCGTTGTGGTCAACCAGAATACACTGATCTCCCTCAGGGAACCTACTGATTGTACCAAAGTGTAAGGAAACAAGGATGAGCGTCAGCAGTTTTCGGGTTTAGCACCAAAAATCGTTAATCTATCCTTGCAAACTTGAAATCCCTTACTACTTTAAGCATATTTATAAACTCTTTAAAATCATGGCTTATTGTTTAAAGTCTAGGTATTTCATTTCCTCCAGGAGCCACACCATAGCGCCATGAAACCCTTGGTTAATCAGTATTTTATAGCTGTTATTAACATAACATATACATACTCCTCACACGTTTCTCTGGGGATTGCCTTGCTAATCTGGCCAAGCTAGAAAAAAATCACTTAAGGAAAACAAATTGCTCTTTGCGGGTTATTCTATCCAGGCATTATGAAGCTTTGTCTCATCTCACATCAAGACATGATGACACTGTTGCATGGCCTTGCTTTTGGATTCCAGGTTTCTGTTTCTCTTTGATTATATGTGTAATCCCTGATCCACACACTAGCTCAATCTGTTAAAGTGATCTGTGATTTGGGCCTTCTGTAACCTGTCTATTGTGTTTTTTTCTTCTGAAACCACACAATGTTTTTGTCTTTCCCTACTCCTTCACCAAACCCACTCCACTCCTCAGGCTGCCCCCCCCGAAAACACCATCCACTGCATCCTCCTCAACGTCAGATCCCTCCACCGGCACGCCATTGAGATATGGGACCTACTCAACACGCTCACACCCGATGTCGTCTTTCTCACCGAAACCTGGACTAACGCAAGCTCCGGCCCGGACATCGCAACGGCAATACCGGACGGCTACAAACTCAAGAGACTGGACCGCCCGAACCGCCCTGGAGGCGGCATTGCCATCGCTCACAAAACCTCCCTCAAACTCTCCACACCTAACACCAACGTCTCTATTCCCAATGTGGAACACCTTCATTTCCAAATCCACACCAACCCCAGGACCACGCACTGAGGCAAACTCATCTACAGACCTCCGGGGCCACGCGCGCTGCCCACTGCCGCCATCACGTAACTAGCCTCTGCTCACGCCATCGCCTCAACGGACTACATTCTGCTAGGAGATCTGAATTTTCACCTCGGGAACATCCAGGACCCCGACTCCATCACGCTTCTAGAGAAGCTCTCCATCCTGGGACTCAAACAACTGGTAGACGCCCCCACCCACAAGGCATGGCACACTCTGGACCCCATCTTCACCGCCGGGTCCAACATCCGGGTCACCCACACCTCGGAGCTCCTCTGGACGGACCACCGCTGCGTCCATTTCACTTTTACGTCCAGCGCCGCTCCCAAACAAGCCCCTCGCCCCCCACGACGCAACTGGAACAAGATCACCGCTGACCTTCTCAACTCCACCCTCCTTCAAGACCCCCCCGCAGCCACCACCGACACAGAACACGTCACCATGGAACTCCACAGCTGGATTACCAGATGCGCAGACAAACTTGCCCCCCTGGGGCACGCCACCACCAGACGCCCCCCTAAAGCAGCCTGGTTCACTACCAAGCTCCTTGAGGCCAGACGCACTTGCAGACGACTCGAGAAGGTCTGGAGAAACCAGAAGACCCCATCATCACTCTACGACCACAGAAGCACCATGAGAGTCTACCACCAACTGATAAAGCACACCAAAAGAACTTTCATCAACGAAAAGATAAACGCCAACGCCGCCAACAGCAGCGAGCTTTTCAACATCATTAAACGTCTCACCAAACCCCCTGCGAAGAAACGGACATCACACCCTCCCTAGACCTCTGCAACAAGCTGAGAACGTTCTTCCACCAGAAGATCATGACCCTCTACCACAATTTCAACGAACCAACAAACGCCCTCTCCCTCACCGCCACTACCTCCACCATTCCGGCCATCACCACTTGGTCCGCCTCCTCCGTCGACCTCATCGCCACCACCATGAAGAAGACTCACTCCGGGGCCCCCACGGACCCCTGCCCTCCTCATATCTTCCACAGACCCGCCGATGCCATCGCTCCAGAACTAACCCACAACATCAACTCCTCCCTGGCCTCGGGCACCTGTCCCCTGGAATGGAAACGCGCAGAAGTAAAACCCCTCCTCAAAAAGCCTTCGGCCGATCCAACAGATCTAAAGAACTTCCGACCCATCTCCCTCCTGCCCTTCGCCACCAAAGTCTCGGAAAGAATCATCAACACCCAGCTGACCACGTTCATCAAAGAAAACTGCATCCTGGGCCTGTCCCAATCCGGTTTCCGGAGCAACCACAGCACCGAGACGATCCTGATCGCCGCCACTGACGACATCCGCATGCTACTAGACCAGGACCACATGCAGCCCTCATCCTCCTGGACCTTTCAGCAGCTTTCGACACCATTTCACACCGCACACTAACCACCAGACTCCACACCGCCGGGATCCAGGGAAACGCCCTCAAATGGATCCACTCCTTCCTCTCCGGAAGAACTCAGAAAATCAGACTCCCCCCCCCCCCCGATCTCTCCGACCCAACAGACATCATCTGCAGAGTTCCCCAGGGTTCCTCGCTGAGCCCCAACCTCTTCAACATCTACATGGCACCCCTCGCCAACATCGTCAGAAAACATGGACTTAACATCATATCCTACGCCGACGACACTCAACTCATCCTCTCCCTCACCAGGAACTCAGAAGACACTAGACTCAGTTTCCAGGAGGAAATGAAGGACGTCGCATCGTGGATGAAGGACAGCTGCCTCAAACTCAACTCTGACAAAACCGAAGTCCTCATCTTCGGCACCCGCCCCTCCGCCTGGAGCAACGCATGGTGGCCATCAGCCCTTGGTCCGTCCCCCACCCCTACGGACCACGCAAGAAACCTTGGCATAATCCTGGACTCCTCCCTCTCCATGAATCGCCAAATCAACACCGTCTCCTCCACCAGTTTCATTTGCCTCCGGATCCTTCGTAAGACTTTCAAATGGATCCCCCCCAACTGTAGAAAGATGGTCACCCACACCCTCATCACTAGCAGGCTCGACTACGGAAACACCCTCTACGCAGGAATCAACAAATCCCTGCTATGCAAACTCCAAACCATCCAGAACGCTGCCGCAAGGCTCATCTTAGGAACACCACGCCACAACCACATGATCCCGCACCTGCGCAGACTCCACTGGCTCCCCATCAAGAAGAGAGTCACTTACAAACTACTCACACACGCCTGCAAATCACTCAACAACATCGGGCCCAAGTACCTCAACGACAGATTGAGTTTCCACTCACCAGTGAGGAACCTTGGCTCGGCCGACTTCGCCCTGGCAGAAGTCCCCCGCATCCGCCGTAGCAGATCCGGAGGCAGGGCCTTCTCCTACACTGTGGCCACGGCATGTAACTCTCTCCCGTTGGAAATACGACGTACACCAACCCTGCTGGCTTTCAGGAGTGCACTCAAGACTTGCCTTTTCAACTGACCTGAGCTGCCCTACCACCCCCCCACCCCTCAGCGCCTTGAGACCCTCACGGGTGAGTAGTGCGCTTTACCAACCCCTGATTGATTGATTGATTGAAACCCATCTAGGCCTCACAGCCTATCCTTATTTTTCCTTCCTCTTTGGATTAGGTTGAAAACTCCCTTCATCATTCTTGCTAAAATTTTTATTGAAACTGGTTGCTGTTTCCTCTATGTAAGAGAAAGTAACATATGTACATTTTATGTAAAGGCAATGGTGTAGGAGAGCACACACACATATAGATCTACCACCTTTTTGACAACTCTGTACCTGGCTGTTGATGTTTCTATCATAGCAAACTTTCCTTTGATTGTGTAAATAGTAAACTGTGTGATGAATACCTACTATATAAAAAATGCAATTTCAACACCCTATGGCTAAAATTGTTACATTTATATTAGGAGTGATAAGACTTGATTTAAAAATAATTTCACAATACATTGGAAAAAAAATATATATGTCTTGGCACATTTCTTTCTCACAGTTCCTTTTCATATCTTCACTGCAGATCCTAAAAACAAGAATGATGTACACACAGTTTACGCTGTAGTCAACAAACCTAAGGTAGGTTTACCATCCTCCGATAAGGATGCATTATATGTGTAAGATAGTGCCTCTTTTTGCATGGTCACTAATATTTTGTGTTGCATGATACAGCTGTTTTTTTTAACTCTGCTCACTACACCACTGCTGTCCAACCCATAGGGTATGTGCTCCGACCACTAACAGGTGATAACATTGGATAACTCTTAAATGGCATGCTTAGCTTTCCAGCACAGAGAAATACACAAATGACATGGAAAAGTTAACTGTCACCGGTGGACTGCAGCACATGCTGTCCAATCCACTAGACTGTCAAAGAAAACATGGCTTCTGGCCTACTTATGTAGCCTGACTACTGCTGCTTTTAAACCTGCAGGCAACCCTTACAAGATACATCTTTTGAAAGGAAAAAAAGCCTTTTAAAAATTAAATAGGTCATTCACAAGTGGGCCTTGCAGCTCACAAGGAATAGTAGCTTGTATTTAAACTTGGTAGATCCAAATAATTAGAGTTGTCATGTATCACCAGTGATTAGCCCCAAAAAGTAATTTTCACTGTAAAAGAAAAGTGGCTGTCCTTTGATGAAAACGTTAGTTCAGAATGGAGTCTTAACTCTGCTATCTCTGGTTTGGGACAATGTAACAGCACAATGCAAACACAACTTTTACTGTTTATGGAAAAATCTAATTCAGTGGTGGAGTCCGATTTTTTTATAAATATTTAGGAAAAGTTATTTTTGAAAAGTTAGTCTTTGTCTTCATGAATGTCCAGTAGGCTAATAAGAAATACCCTGCCATCAGCTGGCCCCTATCAACACTTCTGCTTTATGATGTGTGAAAACTGCTTTCAAAGCAGAAACAGTGGGCTAAGCCTGTCGGCAGGAAGACCTAGGTGTGAGGTTTGTGACTCCTATAAGGCCAGGATCGGCTGATAGGAAGAGTTCAAGAACTTCATTAACTTCAAAGGGACAAAGGTGAGGTGTTCATTCATAGTAAGTGTAAAGGGAGACCTATGGAAGAGAAGCCTTTTTCCCTAGGCTTATTGCAGCCAGCTTGGCACCAGGGGCGGATTGGCCTATAGGGCAAGCAGGAAGTACCCAAAGGGCTGGTCTGACAGGTCAGTCTAAGGAACGTTTCTTGGCTGTTTGTGAGCCTGTTTCATTGTCTGGTGGGCCTGCAGCAAGCACAAATGCAGGCAGTTGCCAATATATTTGCAAAACACATATACAGCTTGTCTTTACAAGTTCAAAACTGGCCTGATATGCAAATATGGGTTACTTTTTTAGCAATCTGATTTTGAAATGGGGTCCACTTTTATTTGGTGCCCGGTGCTATCTTCTGTCCCAGCCTGACACTGCTTAGCACAAGCCCAGTGGGATGGGGAGCGGGTCCCACGATTAGATTGGTGCAGCTGAGGAGGAGGAGACTGCTCATTTCCCTAAAAACACCCCAAAAAAGCAGAATGATGCTGCCACCTTGGATTCGTATAATACTAATGCACTGTGGGATAGAATGCAGTAAGGGAGTGAGAATGTACTGAAAAAGTGGAAAGGATTGCCCCTGGTAACTTGATTCTCATTTGTTAGTGAACGTCCAGCTGTCGCCCCCACCCACTGACTAGTGAAACCTACAAAGTTGGCACCTCACCCACAGCTCATCAGAAATGTTCCTCGTCTGAGAACCTTTCCTGCCAAAACCTACGGCTTCAGTAGGACTTTGTCTAGCTGCTGTCCAGCTTAGGAAGGACTTCATTGGATACATCCTGCAACCTTATTTGTTGTGTTGAGTGGTAACTCAATGGTATAGTGGAGACATGAAGTCTAATGTGCTGAAATGTGCATGCACTCAGCAGATCTAAAAACAATGATTAGTGTGAGAAGACGTTAGGTCCTTCAAACCTACTTTTCTATGTCTTGTTGAAATTCTCATAGCCTACAAAAGATCGAGCTGTGTTAAGAATGGTCACATGCATGCAAAGCTGAACTTAAATTTACAGAAAAGGACAGGCTGACATTCACACAGATGAAACATTGGTCACTACACCTGGCAGTCATGAGCGGCGCAACTAGAGATTTCTCGGAATGTGAGAAATATTCTTACATGGCCAGACTCAAAGGGATTGATATTGAACATATATAAACTTTTAAAGAAAGGCAAAAAGAAGAAGAAATGGGGATACCAAAGCACTGTAGGAAGCGTTTCTAAGGGAAACAACAGAGCAGTAATGTAAAAGTATGTTTGAGGGCACAGCTGGGTGCTATAAGAATGCGACCCTGAAAGAAAAATGCTCTAAAATCATGTATTGCTGGTATCTTACCCCGAAGAAGAGGCTAAAAGCAATTTTCCCACACATTAAAGACTTGTGTTATGTCTGTGGGCAGGAGAGGGGAACTGCGTTACTGATCTGGTGGACATGTGCAAACTATGACATTTTTCGAAAGTGGTACTTAGTAAAAATAAGCAGATAGTTGAATACCCTATATGGAACACAGCGGAGGTGATACTGTTGGAACGGAGAGAGCAGAGGGTGAAGGGTATGTTGAAGAATAACAATATTGGTGGGACATCTCGTATCAGCGGCCCAGCCATTAGTTGCTAGAGACTGGAAATAATTGATCTGACATTGTAAACACCGGCCTGGAACACGATTGCGATGGAAAAAGTAACGTACGCTATAAATCATCAGCATGCAAGATTCAATCAGATCTGACAACCACTGATTGACCACCTTTTGTGAATATAAGTGAGCTCTACTGGACCACACAGGCTGAGAGTCTTGTATCTAAACTACTTAAATAAGAGTATTGGATCTAAACTACTAAAATTAGAGTCTTGGATCTAAACTACTTAAATAAGAGTATTGGATCTAAACTACTAAAATGAGAGTCTTGGATCTAAACTACTAAAATGAGAGTCTTGGATCTAAACTACTAAAATGAGAGTCTTGGATCTAAACTACTAAAATGAAGATACATTAATAGGGGGAACTATTAAGAAACTAGAGAAGAAACACCCTCAAAGAGAACTGAGGGTTGGCTAAAAAGTTGGAGGAGTGGGGAAGGGACTGGAAATATGTTATGATATGTATATGAAATGCATGTTTGAATCTAATGTTCCGCAAAATGATATGTCCTATTAAATGTTATTGAAAAAAGAATGTTCACATGGTCTACTACACACCTGATAATTTATTCAAATGGAAGAACAAAATAGATTCCAGCTGCTATAGGAGTGGGCTAGAAAATGCAAACAATCTGCCAGTGCTTGCTTAATGTTCTCATCCTTGCGAATTCTGGGCAGCCATTGTACGACATCTGGCTCTTAGGCTCAACATTTAGGTGGAATTATAGTGTGCAATTATGCTGGCTATGGAACTCAGTATACCACATCATATTGCATCTTTTGTATTTACTGCTAGCATTCCCTCTAGACTGTGTAAAGCAACAGAGTGGGTACATTCATCCCCCCCTGTGATGGATAAATTGTGGTCCCATAAGTGCCATACTTTTGAAAAAGGATCAGATTTTCTAAGGGCCAAGGGTTAACGGTCAAAATGGCACCGTTATCTAACACAGGGCCTGCTATTAGCATAATAGAGTTGAAATTTTGAATATTTTTAATTGTGCTGCTATTTATCTATTTGTTTGTTTTAATCCCAGTATTCATGCAATATTATTGAATACTATGAGTAATGTATTTGGATAGCCGACAGACGATGGGATAATATGAAATAAATAAAACCACTTACCTTGTGCTCTCACCTGTGCGAGCTGCTACTGATTAGATAGTGCTTTTTGGACCCTTGATGGTTGCTGCCAAAATTACATGCCTTTATATAATAGACACAAAGCTAGATTTTGTAATTCATCAAAAATAATTGAATAGGCCTTAAAGTGCCACCTCAAATTATTATCTGTCATGATTGTCTCTTCCTAGCTCAGAGAGCCTTATTTGAAAACTTTGTGGACTCGCAGTCATCCTTTTAAAGCACACACTCTCTCTCCTTCCTCTTCAAGTATTAAACCCAATGGTCCAGTGGTGGCTCGCATAGAACGTGCTGCGGGGGGGGGGGGGGGGGGGTGAGCCGGGGTGGGGGAGGGGCAGGGTGGGTGTGTAGTAAACTCGGACATATGACAGAATGGAGGAAAGTAATAATTACTTTTCTCCGTTCCGTCGTAAGTCCGGGTTTAATACCCCCCACCCTGCCCCATTGCCCCGCAGCACACCCTATGCGAACTGCAAATAGTGTTTGTGACCAGGGGCACTGATTAAATATTGCACTTGCTTACAGTGGCCTTAGACAGAATTGGTGAGCTCACTGTTTTGTGGCCCGCCACCAAGCGCCCGGCACCTGTATTGTCTGCCAATGCATTTGAGAAGACCATGCACACTGTGGTGTGGAAAGACTCTCTTAGAATTAACTAAGGTTTTTCAAAATCCTGTCACAGTTCTATATGTATACATTCACAACTCTTCACAACGTGTGCACTTCGTGGGAAAAAACTTTGAAGTGCGAGAATTCGAATTGTTGGAGCACATAGATCTTGGTGCAATAGGTTCTTTTGAAGTTACAATAATATTTTAAACAGATGCGTTCCAGACCTCAGATTTGCATCTTTGTGTGAAAGAGCTCTGGCAGATTTCCGGTTCCTTCTAAATTAGAGACTATTTTGTGGATAACTGCCTGATAAACAATTTGTGGGTGATATTTTAATGTATAACAGTTCCTTTTGGACATGCATCCAAAGTAAAACAAAGTAGGAAGCAGTGAAATTAGTCTGTGGACTAGTCAACAATAATGTAGCTCAGTGGAATAGTTGTTTACTGCAGAGAAGTGTGTGCAGTGCATAGCTTGGAATGCCAGCAGGCTGTACTCAACCTTTGAAGCTTTCCGGGGTGAAATCCTACCATGGAGTAGAGCAACAGCGACCTCTGCTTGTCTTGGATCTAAGTTATTTAGTTTAGTAGCCATATGATTTTCAATAATCTTCTCAACCTCGGGTGAGTGTGAATCTTTGTAAACAAATGAGTGCGACTCTATGTGCACTTATAAGTGTTTGATCACTGGCAAGTGGGCTCATCTCTGGGGCCTATTTGTGACATTCATGTGTATATGTATTTTACTATTTTTATCGATAGAGGTTTCATTATATTAGCAGCTGTTATGTCTGAGCCATGAGCATGTGAGATTGATGTAATCTCTCTGTTGTCTGATCATGGGATTTCTTTATAGAAGAGTGGGATTTGTATAACCTTTAACTTGTTCCCCCTACCCTACCCCTTCCATGTAGAATCTCAGCTATACCACATGACTGAGAACCGACTTCGAAGGCACTGGATGGGAAAATGAAGTGAAAAAAATGCTTTTGAAAATTGATGGGCCAGGATGACTTTGCATACCCAGTTCCTCTTTACTACCTGAAATGCACATTGTTGTAACTAACTTTTAATGGAAATTTCGTTACAAAGTCCACAGTTGTGCCTCCATTTTGTGATGATTTTCTTAGTGAAGGAAGCTTGCTTGGCACAATATGTTATGTTATGTTAAGATATTTGTAAAGCGCATGGCTACCCCAGCAACAGGGCGCCCCAGCTCTAATTTCAAAGAAGAGGACCAAGCTGAAACAGAGGGTTAGACAGAAAATAGGCAGGTCTTCAGGGCCCTTCTAAAGGCACAGTGACTCTGAATACTCCTAACGGATAGAGGAAGTGTGTTCCAAGGGGGGGGGGGGCTTTGGCACAAAAGGAGCAACCTCCCGCTCTCGCTCTTTTGACACGAAGGACACAAGCTTGATAGAGTTTTCCAAATATAAAGGTGCCCCTTCAGAACCTCTGGGTTTTTACATCAAATGTATGTGTAAATTGTGTTTCAAATGCCACATTTTGCCTTGTTTGTTTTTAAATATTATCAGGGCAGAAGCAAGCCCACCAAACATCTACAAGGACTTCAGGCTCCCTCACGCCACAGGCTTATTTGTTGCAGTTTAGAGAAGGAATTTACGCCCCACCCCTTTCACAGTTTACCTGTTGTGACGGAAAGCAACAAAATATCTGTAAAAAAAAAAAGAAGATTTGGACAACGAAAAGGCTTATTTGTTTTACGTGTCTGAGAGGCCGAAAGAAGTAATACATGCCCGCACAATAAACTGCCCATTGCCATCACAGACTGGGCACATCAGCAAAAGAAAGATTTAGGGGCATATTTATTAAAGAGTTGCATCGCCCTGGCTCCACACAACAGGGTGCAAGAGCAATGAAACTTTTCAGTTTGATTCATCAAGCCACGCAAGGCCACCTTGCATGGCTTGCAAAATCTAGAGTAACGCAGCACAGCAGACATCGCTGAATTGCATTACTCTGCCCCAGGGAGGCGTTCCATGGGTGGAGGGTGTGTGTTCCTACGCATCTACCTATGGATTTTGGTGCATTCCCAAATTTACTATTACTGGTACACCTGCACATTTTTTCATCAATAATTTCATTTCAAATGCTGCAGTGATATTATCAATGATATCATAGAAGATGTCATGAGTGATGTAATATGTGGGGTAATTAGCAGTGCATGGTGAGGGGACAAGTTATAGTTACCTTAGCGCATGAGTCATAGTTACTTGAGATAACTATAACTAGTGAATTTCTGTGGGCAGGGTAACAGAACAAAAGTCTGCTACTAGTCAGGGGGAGCATTCTTAAATATTTCACCTTGTCAGAACAGACTTGCATGATTGCTCATGTCCCGCAGGAGACTTAAAAATACTCCCACCAGATGGAAGCAAGATATGTTTCCTTGTATGCACTAGTGCGGACAAAGAAACTTCTGTGTCACGGAGGTGGGCTCCCTGGGACAGAGTCACTGTGACTGCCCCAGGGGATGGGGTCCCTGAGGCCTTTTTATGGCCCTTCATTGAATTATTTAGACCCTGACAATGAGGTCTCCGGGGCCCTTTGGTTTGGAGAAGGGGGCTGTGTGTCTCCCCTTCCCTTTTATGATTCACATCAGCCTTGGGGAATGAGGTGGCAGCCAATTAGATCTCAGCTTGAGCTCTGTCGGATCCAGGGAGGCTCTGCGTTCCTAGACATACACAGTTTTTGACCATTAACTGCAAAAAAACAAATTGAACGGAAACACAAAATCACACAAATCACTCTTTCTGGATCAAAAGAAATTCCCCTGTTATAGTTAGATGAGCTAACTATAACTTGCGCCCCCACAATGCACTGCTGATGACGTCATATATTACATCATTCATGACATGGTCAGTGACATCACTGATGATATCTCAAATGACATCACTGATGACATCACTGATGACATCACTGATGACATCATTCTGTGACTATGTGTTTCTATAAAATGTAAATATGTTTTATCTATATAAGCCAAGGTGTATTGAAGAATGAATGGGTGTATAAAAAGTCAGGATGGATGATTAAGTAGGTGTGTAACTGACTGTATAAGTAAGTGATTAATTGTGTCTTGCTTAATGCATGTGTTAGCGGCTGATACAGACATTCACACAGTTTAGGTTGTCAGTTGGTGTGTAAGCGATTGCATGCATTGGTTAGCAGTTAAATGAGGCTCTATATGTGTATTGATTGGTTGTCTGAGTATCTGTATGGGTGCCTGAGTGTCTGTGTGGATGGGTGGGAGGTGTGACTCTGTGCATAGATGTGTGAGTGGATAATTCACTGGGTATATGTGTTCAAGTCTATATCTGTGAAGGGCTGTGTGGCTCAGTGAGTGTGTGTATGAGTGTGTTGGTGAGTGAATGGATGCCTCAGTGGTACATGTGCGAGTAACTGCATATGTGAATGGCAGTATATATTAGTGTTGGAGTGTATAAATGACTATATGTGAGACTGAGTGATTGTGAGAGTGCCTGTGTGTGCTTGTATTAGTTATTGTATTAGAGTGGAAGTATGTGTTAGTATATGTTTAAATAAGTGAGGTGGTATATGCATAACTGTACAGGTGAGTAAATAAAACTGTGATTGATTTTTTCCATTACTGACTACATGTGTGAATAACTCTATCATTGAGAGGCGGGGTGTGTGAGTGTCTGTATATATATATGTGACTGGATATGATAATGCTGTATTGATGGCTGACTATGTATGAGTGACTGTATGCGTGAATGAATGGATGTGTGTGTAGACCTAGGAATTAGTGAGTGGATATGTACTAACTGGTATTGGTGTGTTCATGGTTTTGAAAATTATAGTCTCTATTTTAGAGTGGGTGTATCAACTATTATATTATGGTCTGATGAGGGGCAACAGATTTTCACGTGGATGATGTCATCAGTGATGTCATTTGAGATGTCATCAGTGATGTCATCAGTGATGTCACTGACCATGTCATGAATGATGTAATATGTGATGTCATCAGCAGTGCATTGCAGGGGCGCGACTTATAGTTAGCTCAACTAACTATAACAGGGAAATTTCTATGGTTTTCTATGAGTGAAATGTCCAACTAACTATAACGTCTCTGAAACCTATGATTTTTTAAGTGAATTTCTAAGGTTTTTTAAATGCTAATTCCTAACTATAACGTCCCTGAAACCTATTGTTTTTTCAGTGAATTTCTAAGGTTTTTTAAATGCTAATTCCTAACTATAACGTCTGTAAAACCTATGGTATTTTCAGTGAATTTCTAAGTTTTGTTAAATGTTAATTTCATATTTTAATATTTATAAAACCTATATTTTTTCTAATTTTTAAAAAATATTTTGGAACTCTATAAACCTTTTTTTAACTTTAAAAATGATGTAATGTTTTATTTCTTCAAAAAAATAATCTATATAATTTATTTTTTCTGAGAAAACTAGAGTCCCGTACCGGTAGTCTACCAAGCTCCATCAGCACGCGAATCCTGTCTGCCATATTGAAATGATGCGCATTTCGTATCCGACGAGATTGTGGCACCACGTCCCGCATAAGAACATATACGTATGAGGTCGCGCCAGCTGCTACTTTGGTATGCGACCGGTAAGCAATACCAAGCCGCGCATTACGTCATGTACATATGGGGTCGCGCCCGCTGCGCATTGCGTATGTGACGACTGCACGCTGCTAGGCCCTCTGTTACGTCATAGACGTATGGTGCCGCTCCGGGTACGCCATTCCCTCATTTTTTTTGTATGTCTCAAAACTATATCTACATAACTTTAAAGTGTATATGAGAGCAAGTGATAATCTAAAACATTTTAAACATTTGTATATTTCTACCTGTAATAAACTTATATTATAGTAAATATATTTTCTCAAAATCGCATCGGGTGCGGTCTCCTTGCGCGCTGAGTGCGCAATTGCCATGTGACCTTAAAGAAAAGCATTTGATTGGTTCATAACATTTCCCATTTTACCAGTTGGAAAATGCCAATTACCAAAATGTAATTCTCTCTACAGCTTTTGATGAGACACACCTCTTCTGCTTAGAGAGCTTTTTTGAAAACGTTTTGCTATATACACATATCTTACACTACACACAACATGCAACCATCATCTTCATCAATATTCATGGTCTGTAAAGTAGCTTTCCACCTGTGATAGGCACACACCTAAAACTTACATAACCAAAGTTTTCCCCACTGCCAGAGGTAACATGCTTGCATACGCTATCCACAGCACAATGTAATGTGGTACGGCCCAGGGGCACTATCATCCATAGATAATGAACACACGGACACAGATAGATAGTGGAACTGGGTACGGGCATGTGCGCTCGACTCCTTTTTATTACCAGGGTCACATATCCAGTGACGTCTGTGCTGGATGCGCGTGTGGTGAGTGTAAACCAGCCCTCAGAGAATGGTTGCTGCTAGCATCAACTACAACAGTAATCATTGGATCACACACAGAGATTCAATAATAAGAGTCAATAGTTTGTGCTGCAGTAAGGTAGGGACAGTAGATGTAAAATGATACAGAAACAATTCTATTGTAAAAGAACCACAACATGTGCTATATTCAGACACATGCAATAGATCTGAAATAATACACAAAAAGATTGTATCATAAAGGGTCCAACAGTTCTAGTGCACTCAGATAGCCACATCAAAAGCATTCAGCATGTGCACAGCCAGCGATGAAGTGTGCTGCAAGCAGGCCGTACTAGCAGCAATGTCTGTTGCCATCAACACTGCATCATCTGCAATAGCGACTCGATCTCAATTGTGAACACTGCTGTCTGCAGTGTAGGCCAGAGAGAGCAGTCAGCAAAGACCCACAGCTACGTAAGGTGGACTTGAGCTACACAGTTTGTAATACGCGAAGCAAGAAAGAGCGTGTGCGGAGCATGCGATGACGCGTATGCATGGTGCGGACAGTGCGCACTGCAGCAATGTCTTTTCCTACAGGACTGCGTCATCTACAATAGCGACTCGATCTGAATTGTGAACACTGCTGTCTGCAGTGTAAATTGAAGGCATAATTCACACAGACATCCATTAATACTTTTTCTCACTTCCTCTTCCCAAAATACAACAACATAAATTACAGAAAACTCTGCAATAAATAAATCAAAACAATTCGAATTGCGATTTCTACTGTCCACAGTGTAGACTATTCAGTGTTAATTTGAACTTGCAAGATGAATTTCACCATTGTACTAAACATATAACTCATCTAAAAAAGAATTCTTCAAGCAAATATACTAAAGGAATATTCTGTATATTTCAAGACATTGTAGTTAGTTGCCTACTGAATTCTGTAATTAAACAATCACCACTCGATCTGAATTGTGAGCCCTGCTGACCGCAGTGTAGGCCAGAGGCAGTGGTCATTACCGCCTCACAGCTACGTGCCGTTGGATTCGGAAGCACGCAGTTGGTTGCACCTGATCGGAGGGGGTACACACAAATCATCATAAACTTTAACATCTGACATCCTCAATCACAGAATCAAGACCCCGTTTCACTGTTTGGACCTGCTGTTCCGCGGTGTACTCCAGCCACTACAGTCAGCCCAGCAAAATAATCATGTGCAGCAATTAGCTACGGAAGCACAGAGTCTGATGCATGTCAACGGAGGGACTTCTGTGAAAACCCACCAGCAAGTAATATTGGTCATCGTCCATTCTGGGATCAAGACACCGTTCCACTGTTGTGACCTACAGTTGGTTGTACCTGGTCGAAGGGAGTACCTTCATCTCCACTCTCAGATCCAGTTCTAACATCGTCCATTGTGAGATCAAGACACCGTTCCACTGTTGGAACCTAGAGTTGGTTGCACCTGGTGGAAGGGAGTACCTTCATCTGCACTCTGAGATGCAGTTCTAACATAGTCCATTGTGGGATCAAGACACCGTTCCACTGTTGGAACCTAGAGTTGGTAGCACCTGCTCGAAGGGAGTACCTTTATCTCCACTCTCAGATGCAGTTCTAACATCGTCCATTGTAGGATCAAGACCCCGTTTCACTGTTCGGACCTGCTATAGTGCGGTGTACTCCAGCCACTGGAGTCACCCAAGCCAAATAATCATGTGCAGCAATTACCTAAGGAAGCACAGAGTCTGATGCACGTGAACAGAAGGAGTTCTGTGAAAACCCACCAGCAAGTAATATCGGACATCGTCCATTCTGGAATCAATACACTGTTCCACTATTGTGACCTAGAGTTGGTTGCACCTGCTTGAAGGGAGTACCTTCAGCTCCACTCTCAGATGCAGTTCTAACATTGTGGGATCAAGAAACTGTTCCACTGTTGGTACCTGTTTGACTAATGTGTTAGTAGTATACAGAGCACTCCACGCTGCTGGGCCTCAAACTGAACGCTGTGTGCCTGTGTCGCGGTAGCCAGCGTTGATCTGAGGAACCTTCCGACCTCGCAGACCTCGCCCCAGGAGCTTCCGCTGGCACGTGGTGGGCCCTCTTTCACATAATGCGGTAGCGAAAGGTGAACTGTGGGGCATATGTGCGTTGCAGCGGCCACGAAAGTTTCTGAGTACCAGCAGGCTGAGAGCCTCATTCACGCAGCCACTATCACTCATGAGGCCAACCTCATGGCGGTGTAAGCTGCGCAGACCTGGGGTGGCAGAGTGGGCTAAAGAACGGTGATGGATCAAACCCAGATCTGTTGACTGGCTGTGAGTGTTTGATTGGTTCTGATGCTCCGTCCATCACCACCCTCTTTTGTACCGCTTTGTTCGCCATAAGTTGGCAGGGTATGCTCAGACGTTGAGTACCTTGCTCACTTTGCCACTGGATTCAAGCAAGCCTGGCTGAAGATGGCTGAAATGCCAGAAACCGGTCCTAGGAAGCTTGTTTCCGGTCCAGGGAAGACATGGCTTGGCAGTTCGGGTTGGACTGTCCCATGAGGCACAGGGTCAGACTGATTTGCATATGGCCATGTCTGAACTGGGGTGGCAGAGTGGGCTAAAGAACGGTGATGGATCAAACCCAGATCTGTTGACTGGGTGTGAGTGTTTGATTGGTTCTGATGCTCCGTCCATCACCACCCCCTTTTGTACCGCTTTGTTCGCCGTAAGTTGGCAGGGTATGCTCAGACGTTGAGTCCCTTGCTCACTTTGCCACTGGATTCAAGCAAGCCTGGCTGAAGACGGCTGAAATGCCAGAAGCCGGTCCTAGGAAGCTTGTTTCCAGTCCAGGGAAGACATGGCTTGGCAGTTCAGGCTGGACTGTTCCCATAAGGCACAGGATCAGACTGATTTGCATATGCCATGTCTGAACTGGGGTGGCAGAGTGGGCTAAAGAACGGTGATGGATCAAACCCAGATCTGTTGACTGGGTGTGAGTGTTTGATTGGTTCTGATGCTCCGTCCATCACCACCCCCTTTTGTACCGCTTTGTTTGCCATAAGTTGGCAGGGTATGCTCAGACGTTGAGTCCCTTGCTCACTTTGTCACTGGATTCCAGCAAGCCTGGCTGAAGACGGCTGAAATGCCAGAAACTGGTCCTAGGAAGCTTGTTTCCGGTCCAGGGAAGACATGGCTTGGCAGTTCGGACTGGACTGTTCCCATGAGGCACAGGGTCAGACTGATTTGCAAATGGCCATGTCTGAACTGGGGTGGCAGAGTGGGCTAAAGAACGGTGATGGATCAAACCCAGATCTGTTGACTGGGTGTGAGTGTTTGATTGGTTCTGATGCCCTGTCCATCACCACCCCCTTTTGTACCGCGCAGACCTGGCAGACATATTCGCCATTCCGGAAGAGAACCACACCCAGAGAAACGTGCCATTTATTCATACCCCTACGCTAGCCTTGCGTACACCGAGCCAGCCCACTACGCTAAATATTTGGGGGTGAAGGGCACGTATGCGCTATGTTTTCGAAATCTTCCCTACTGACTGTACTATTATGGTTCTGTCCACTATCTACTTCACTCAATAGACCATCAGTGTATGTTCACATGTACATGTGTGTGCTCTGCATACTCAAGTCTGTCCACAACATCCCCTCAACACTTTCCATTGTATACTTTTATAATCGAGAATCACTTGCCACCTTCGCACATACTTTCCTCCCAACCCTCCCCGCATTCTGCATTGTGTAACAGAGGTGCTATGCCATGTTTGCTTTGTGTACATGGCTAGCTACGGTTCCCACAGTACGTAGTGTTGTTGTGTCTGATAGGTGTACATGTTGTTTGTCATGTTGTATGCGATTATATAAGGTAGTGCGCTTATTCACGAGCAGTGGTTTCTCCCATTTACATATTGGTGTCTTAAAGAGCATACAGAAGTTTTTCTCACAGGTGCAAACTGTGACCACAATGGCAGTCATTCATTACTATGCAAGAATTTTCAATTGCACGACACTTTTAAGCTTACAGCCCCCAATCTTGCCTGCTCTCTTGAAAGCACGCCAACTCCCACAATCACACCAACATTCACACAGCTTTCTAACAGCAGTTATCTGCTTCTTAATAACATGCACTCCTACGGAATGTGAGGTGGCATACCGTATCTCCTTACTGTTTCAAACCGAGTAACTTCCTGTAGCAATGTCTATTCCCACTCACACAAACTAACTCCCAAACTTCAACTTGGCCTTGAATCCCTACTTTGCAAACAGATTTCATTAAACTAACCAAACTAAAGGGCTTTTCTTCAGAACAAAGTGTCCCTCACTTCTGCAAAAGAAATGTATCGCCTGCATACAGCATGAACTTCCAGTAAAATACAGTCCCTTTTAAATTCTTACCTCCCATTACACTTTGTGAATTGTTACCCGATTTTCACACATCTAACACTCAAGGTCTGGCACATTTTTTTAATACGGTCTCCTCCGGCCTTGTCACAGGCTTTCAAACTGTTTTTGGTATAATACCACACTTCATTCATTCGCTCATCTCTGGAATAACAGGAACAGTGCCCAAAATTCTCGCTCTCTTTGCGGCCATCCTACTACTATTTTTGCTTGTAAAAAATGACTGCGCTCCCTGTGGTAACAAGCATCTCCGACAGAATACGCCTATACGTGAAGCTACATCAATACCGTGATAAAATGGAACTACTTTTCGGCTGCCTGCCTCTATCTATTATCGGAGCCAGCTACAACATGACATTTATTTACACATATCCAATGTGCGTCCAAACATCTTTCTATTGCAAAACTTGCCCATTCGACTGCCGAATGGATGTATGCCTTGCCAGCATCCCAACAATCACTCCCGATATTCAGCAGGTAATGGAGTATTTTGAAAACCGTGAACTCGATTGTTCAGGCCGTAGAGCAATGGCGGACGCAACGCAAAAAGGTATCGTGGCGGAATGGGATTTCTGCAGAGCCGCGAAAGATCTACTGCAACGTACGACCTTTGACATCGCAGATTGCCTGCCAATTCAAATTGCCGCTCCAACATTCGAGTAACATTACTGTCCCTTTGAAGATATGAATTGGATCACTTGTTAATCGTATCCTACCTTTATTTTCATTATAGAATTTTTAGTCATTCAAGTGTAATAGGTATTGTTTATGTCACATGGAACTGTAACATGTAATGTGGAATTCACTGATGCAGGAGCTTACGTTTGAATACAGCAGAAGCGGTTGGAATTTGCCTCAACTGAATGCCTTACCTCTTGCACCAGTGGATCCATTTATGACACTTAAATAAAGACACTCTTTATATAACTTTCAGACTCCATCCCTTTATTACACACAGCCACTTTCTTAGACACACCTGATTTCACCATTTCTCTTCTGTGGCATTGCAACATACTGCATTATATTCTTCACGATTATTTCTTTATTCCTGCTTCCTAAAACACTGCATTCGAGTCTTCGGAAAGTAGAGGTGAGTAGTTTGCTTCCCACTCCCTGTATCGTATAAACGCATACTAACACTACTTACACAGATATGCTAAAGCGGCCAGTATCCTACAGCGCCGGCACACATCACTTTACAGCAATCAGCTCACGGCTTACGCTCACGGTTTCATCCCCGAGTCTTCAGACCAGTACCAGTGAGTAGTTTGCTTCCCACTCCCACTATACTCTAAACGCATACCAACACCACCGGCCCAGCTATCCTACAGCGGCCAGCATGCTACAGCGCCCAGACCACTCAGCTCATGGTTTAGGTGCACGCTTTCATCCCTGAGTATACCGGCACCTCACCTCAGCACCATCTCACTCTGTGCAAAACAGCACTTTCACACCGGTAGGGATAAATACTTCAACACATCAGTTTACAGCACTCAGCTCACAGTTTAGGCGCACGCTTTCATCCCCGAGTGTTCCGGCACCTCACCTCAGCACCCTCTCACTCTCAGCAACATTGCACTTTCACACCGGTAGGACTAAATACTTCGCTTGACACTTCCTGTCTAGCACACCCTAAACACCCCACAGATGTTACAGTGCTCCTACCCTCCCCTTTCCTACTTTTTTCGCCCTTTTCCCCCTTACTCGTTTCAATGGAATCACAAAATGGCGGCCAACACTTCCTAGTTGCAACCGCTCGCACCGCTCACAGCCAATAAGCAGCAAGCTCGTACTCACAACGCTTCAGCCAATCAGATGGCAGAATTCCCAAATATAGATATCTGTAAATTTCGATATTTCTCCAAAACTACTGAACGGATTTAAACCAAATAAACAAAAGCATGCTTTCTAGACCAAGACCCTTCTCCCTGCCAAATTTGGGGCAATTCCGTTCATCCGTTCGACCTGCAGCCTTGTCTAAAGTTTCCTATGGAAATTAACATGGAGAACACACGTTTCGGGACCCCCCATTTTTTCTCGCCCCCCCCCCCCTTGATGAAACACCCACAAACTTCCCAGATAGGAGCTGATATGAACAAAGAATCTGTTTGGAAAATTTCACGAAGATTCATCAAACAACGCCAAAGTTATAAGCAAAACAAAAATTTTTCTTCCTATGGAAACTTGGTCCTAACTATAACTACCTACTGGCGATCGCCAGTAGGTAGTTATAGTTAGGACCAAGTTTCCATAGGAAAATGGCAACATTCTATTCCCAATAACTTTGGCGCCGATTGACGAATCATCGCGAAATTTTCAAAACGAATTCTTTGTTGAGATCAGCTCCTATGTTCAAAGATTGGGGGTGATTCGTCAAGGGGGGGCTGAGAAAAAAGGGGGGTCCCAAAACGTGTTTTCTCCATGTTAATTTCCATAGGAAACTTTAGACAAGGCTACAGGTCGAACAGGTGAACAGAATTACCCCAAATTTGGCAGGGAGAAGGGTCTTGGTCTGGAAAGCATGCTTTTGTTTATTTGGTGTAAATTTGTTCAGTAGTTTTGGAGAAATATAGAAATTTACAGATATCGATATTTGGGAATTCTGCCATCTGATTGGCCGAGGCATTAATAGCATGAGCTTGTTGCTGATTGGCTGCGAGCGGTGCGAGCGGTTGCAACTAGGAAGTGTTGGCCGCCATTTTGTGATTCCGTTGAAGCGAGTAAGGTGAAAAAAGGGGGAAAAAAGGGGGGAAAAGTGGAAAATAGGAGGGTAGGAGTACTGTAACTTCTGTGGGGTGTTTAGGGTGTGCTATAGAGGGGGTGCGAAGCGAAGTATTTACCTCTACCGGTGTGTAAGTGGTGGGCTATAGAAATTAAGTGAGGTATTGGGTAGAGTCTGATGCGGGTAAGGTGAGCTGGTGCGGGACTCGGGGATTAAAGCATGAGCCCAAATTGTGTGTCTTATGCTGTGAAGTCATGTGCCGTGGCTGCTTTACTACAGTTGTGGAAGTAGTGTCCAGATGTGTTTATAACTACTAGGACGAACTACTGACCCGTACTGGTATGAAAGTCCTGGGGTACGGAATATATGTGAGGTATTGTCTAGAGTCTCATGTTGCTAAGCTGAGCTGCTGCCGGAGTCAGGGATTAAAGTGTGAGCCCATACTGTGTATACACACATAAGAGAATAGGGGGTCTAATGGCAGACAGCACAAAGGATAAGGAAGGAGTAGGGTGTGTAGAATCAATCAAGCCCCTGCGTTATCAGAGCAGAGCATGGATTACCATCAACCTTACTCATCCAATGAGATAAATAGTGAGAGCAAAGACACCTCTCATGATCGTTTATATCGTATGGTATCCAACTAGAACAGAGGTATGTCTCTCGATCGTAGAGACTGCCTTACTAGTTAAAGGCTCTATTGCTCCCTTGGGCTGATGGAAATGCGTCAAGAAGACACGTGGAAAACTGTGACCACCAAACAAAGTAGAAGTGCAGTGCAAAAAAGACTGTGGAATCTAAAAAAGGTTGTGTGAAGAGTGCGATATAATTCAATTTACTCCACACACCTTAATTAAAAAAGTGTGACAAAGTTACAAGCAGTGCTGACTAGTCACTGCTAGATGAGGGTCGACATGTTTCAGCCTTCAAGGGATTTTGGCCCGCGGCTTTCTTCAGGACCTTTGTGGAAATATGGATTTTTATCATCAGTTATGTCCCCTATCTTGGACCCCAACGGTTCCATGTGCATGTTACAAGTACATGTATGTTCCCTCCAGTTCCAGTTTTGAAGACGCAAACACATGTGCGTCCACCGTCAACATGTCCTCTTTCAGATCCGCCATGAATGGGCCGGATATTCCATTCCTAAATATGAAAGGCCACCGGCTTTATGTAGCTCATCTACTCCATTTTACAGTCCAGGCGAGTAGGCCCTGATTCTGCCATCGAGCCTTTCCCTGCTTTCTGCCTCTGACAGCTTCAGCTTGAGCTCGCATCTGTATCCATGAACTTTGTCCTACTCCCTGTGCGGCTAACGGTGCCTGCCTCGGCCAGTTTTGCCTGCCTGCCAAGAAATGTATTTCACCTTCGAGTTATCTGCTTTGCTCCTCAGCCGATGCATTCCTGTCTAGTAGCTTAAATAAACATTCTTCCAGCTAATGAGCAAAGGGCCCGACTTCTCTGTCTTTATGTAAAGTAATTCATAGCCCTGACGTTATGGAAGATTTCTGCCCTTGCATTTTATGTAGACACTTAGACGCTTGTACACGCACTCACAGTCAGTATAGAATAGATTTTGTTCAAGAGACCTTCCCTTTTGGATAACACAGTTCTTTAAACATAGGATGTTAGATATGATTTGGGATTAGGTTGACTTGACCCCCCAGACTTCTGTCTCCACATGTAGAGCTAAATGTCAAGTCCCCTTCACCCCCTAGTTGCACGTCAATCACACGTCATGCTGCTGCGCGCGCATCTATGCCAAGTATTTCTGCTGACATTGCGAAATTATTTCATAGACACGCCCATTTGTGACATCACACCTAAATGACGTTTTCTAGTTACACCCAGTTACACCCATTTTAGTTACGCATGCATGGTGTCATCTCTATTATCAATTGTTACGCCTCTTACATCTGCTTCACTGTAATGTATATTCTATAAAAGTGATGACTTATCAAATATGTATTGCTCTCCACTTCCTGAACCTCCGCGGTGATGGAACTTGGAGTCCCCAATTCGAATTGCGACAAGGAATAAAGCCCGTTCCGAACCTCTAATACCACGGATTCTGCCTCTTATTTTACTGAGCTGTTTTATTAATTTTCCGTATCAAATTAAGTCCAGGTAATTTAAACATTTACCACAGAAATGGCGCCCGAACAGGGACACTTTCTCATCTCACGCGCCGGCGGTGCGTTGCAGGCCCGGTCTCCTGCCACAGCTGGACGGACACTAACGCGTACCAGCAGGATTTCCTGTAGCTCCCTCCGGTCAAGCGGGGGCGACTGAGGCTGCGATCAACACCCAGACGAGGCGGTGAGAAGTGCGAAGTATCCCGACCAGAGCCTAGCTGAGAGAGCAAGATCCGAGGTATACAGAGGCCCACCAAGTTCCGATGTCCTGAAGTTTCCGAAGTTTTCGAGTCGAGTCCAGTCCAGGTCCAGTTCAGTTCAGCTCCGCTCCGAGGCCTTCCGTTCCGAGCTACCCGGTGAGTACCATTACTGGGGAGGCGTTCTGACGTGCACACAGGTTGTGCCGGTCAAGACGGGTTTGGGTACACAAATCCGGTCTGCACTGTTTCAGCAGTGTATCTGTACTGTTTAGCAGTATATCTAGTATGTCAAGTATATAAAATTCAGAATAATCCAGTTAATGCCGAGTATTATGTTTAAGTGACTAGTTTCTTAGATCGTCATCATCATTCTTGTTCGTTAAATGTTAAATGTTAAATGTTTTAAATACGTTCTGCATAGTGTGGTATGAATGACTGTTCATTATTGTGTTTATTGTATTAAGTGTGTTTAAAATTAAGTATCAGATCAGTTGTCAATATGCCGCTCTTTTCGAAATTAAGACAGATCACAACTAGAAAAGGGGTACTCGAGGAAGCTGTTCCCATTCCTCCTAGGGACACTCCAGGGTACTTCATGTATCATAAGCACGGCTTAGACGCCATATTATTTCTTGATTTATGGGTAGACTACACCAAGGAATTATCAGAAAGTCACAGGTGGCCCGCAGCTGGGACCTGGGATGCAGAGTGCATCATGAAAGTCGAAGAAGAGTTATGGAAAAGGAAAGTTAGACAGTCGCAGAAAGACGCCGTTGAGTTATGGCGTAAGGAATCTCATAGACGTACAGAAAAAGCACTCAGACAAGAAGGGAAAAGTAAGGAGAATTCAAATAGAGTCCGAGAAAATCTATTAATTGAAGAAGGTACAAGAGTGAAATCAGAACAAGTGGTTAGACAAAGAAATGCCCTCATGAATGGCATGTATCCCCTTATGGCCGAAGGATTACATAAGGCTACTCCGGAGATACCAAAAGACTTGCCACCTCCATTGTTTCCGATAAAGGTACACCCCAAAGGGCATCCCAGAACCGCAGAAGATGTTTTTCTTTCCTCATATTTAGACGATGCAGTTCCCGAGTATGCTAATCCCGTACCACATAGACCGTCTGCTGAGGGGGTTCAACGCCAAGACCCTATGTCTGTACCTCAGCAACAACAAATTTCAACACAAGTTCCGGCAAGCACATCTGTTTCCACATCTGTTCTTACAGCTGCTTCCACAGCTGTGTCCACACCCATAGTTGCTGTATCACGTTCAAGAAATCCTTTCACGTCCGGCACCCCAGAAGGTGCTATCGGAGGTACAACAATACCCTCTTTGGTTTTTTCCACGCCACCCAGAACAAATAAACTTGCCTTTCAAGACTCAGTACATCAACGTACGCCCAAACTCATAAATTCCCGCACACTTAAGGAACTTCTTGTAGATTGTAGATATGATCCTGTACCCGGCCAAGAGGACGAAATGATCCTGGCATCATTACGTATCCGACGAGCTGCAATATATTTAGGGAAGCTACCAGGAATGACTATACATTTAGACAATATATATCATTATGTCCAGTCAAGGCGAGATCCTGAATGTATTAACAGAGCTATGGAATACCAGAAAGTAGAGATACAGGGGGAACTGTTACGTTTCCTCATAAATTGTGTGATCAGAAACCAAGACCGACCGGGGGTAGATCCGGAAACTATGCAAACTCTTACCAGATGGAGCCAGAATATATCAGAAGGGAAACATGATAGGCAAGCATGTATAGTAGCCATGTGCCGAAAGATCCGTAAAGAAATAGAACGCATACACGAAGAGAGATTAGCGGTAGACCAGTTCGAACAAAACGAGGAGGAGGAAGAATCCGAACTACCCACGAGACAGTCAGAAACCATAGCCTATGTAGGCAGAGGAAGATCCGGTAATAATACTAGAGGAAGATCCGGTAATAATACTAGATGTTTTGCTGATCCGATACGTCCGATATGTACAGATGATAATAGGAATTTCCAAACACCTATAATAAACCTAGGCGTCTCCCACATGGGAGATACCAGAAATATAAGGTCTCCCGAGCATTCGTTCCAGGCCGCTGACAAATTACTCCGGGAACGAAGGGGTTATCATTTACTCGATTCTATGGATGAACAAGAATTAGCTAGGTCAGCCGTTCACTGGGTTGACAGTCCCGGAAAATATAGTGATGATACCCTAGTACACACGTTTTTGAACCTCACCCCAGATGAACAGCGTTTAGCTGGGATTTACATGATTCAACAACTCCTTATATTATATAAAAGTCAACATTCCGATCCTGGTCCTTTACCCGATATATTGACTGAATTACTCACGAATAAATGGAGAGGTTCAGGTACTAAGTTAATTAGAGAAATACTAGAGTTCAGAAAGCAGTACATCCTTTTTATATGTCCAGACCCTGTCTCACTGCCCATCAAGGAAAGACCGACGTATTACATAGATAGACAGAATCCCTTACGAGAAGTACACCCAATAAAAGGGGAGGACAATCAGTTTAAACGTGTATTTGTATATACGCCTATATCTAAAATAGAATTGTTAGAAATGAAGAAAGTGGTACCCAGTCATGACAAAGACCCAGCGGGTTTCCACCGTGAAATTAAAGATATGTTACTCATGGGAGAATATACCTATCCCGACATTATGACAATATTAAAGGTATTAATGCCTGCTGGCATTTATGAAAAACTCAAGGAAAAAGAGTGGGAGGTGGGAGATCAAAAGATAGATTGGACAGCATTAGAAAATGAAGAAAAGGCCCGAGGTCCAGGTTCAGGACTTGGGGAAAAGACTAAAATGTTACCAGGTTTACTAGTACAGGTACTGCCACGTTTATTAACTACGAAAAAGGAAGACTGGGATGCAATCTCAGCCTGTAAACAAAAGCAAGATGAAGACACTAGTGATTTCTATACCAGATTCGAAAAATGTTTTGGTATTAATAGTGGCATAAAAGCCAGTAGCGAATCATATCCACATTTGTTTGTGACTAAGTTAGTTGAAAATTCCTTGCCCCAAGTGAAGAGTAGAGTATTGAAATTTGAAAGTACCTGGCAAGGTAACACCCCGTCACAAATGTTACAAATGTTGCAGTATCATCACAATAGAATTAGAGAGGAACACGAACATGAACAAAGACGCATGAAAGACACGAAAATGAAAATGCTAGTTTCCCAGACAGTTCCAGCTGACAGTCATAAAAAGGGAGTGACACAGTCTAGTGATTCAGCAGGTTCTGTGAAAGGGACATGCAACTATTGTAAACAGCCAGGTCATTATATACACGATTGTCCAGTCTTAAAGCGTAATATCGCCTCAGGTATAACAAAGGAAAGACCGCGTCCACCTAGATCAGACCAGAATGAACACAGAGCTCCGCAGCATGCACAGTCAATGCCAGCTCCACAACAGTTTGTGCCAGCTGCACCACCGTTGCCTATTGCTGCCACACAAACCACGACACGACAATTGTACCAGATCGCACAGTACGACTATCCTGATTATCAGCGATACTCATGAAACAGCCTGGAGAGGGAAGTTGACTTACCCCTTATCGAGGTCCCTGTAGATCAGGAGGGACCTTATGTACATAGTGAACTATTAGGCCAAGATAGAAAATTTTTACTCGATACAGGGGCAAGCCGAACGACCATAAAACGTAGTGAAGTCCCAGGGGCACCCCTCTCAGGCTCACAGAATATTTCCCTTGGTTTTTCAGGAAAACCTATTGTTAATGATGTATCACAGCCGCTTCCACTTACGATTGGACCCTTGACACGAACTACAGATTTATTGCTTACTAAATCATGTCCAGAAAACCTGTTAGGTATAAAAACATTGAAAGCTCTAGGAGCTATAATATATTGTTCTCCGGAAGGAGTAAGATTGTTTTTACGTGATTTCAAAGGGCACTATGTGTCCCGAGACATGGACCACCGACTACAGACTTTACCCACACATTTATGGGCACGAGGCCCCACTGATGTTGGTTGCATGAACATTACACCATATCGCGTTACACTAAAGACAGGAGTGGTACTACCACGAATGCGACAATACAAGTTACCCCCAGATGCTGTAGTGGCTTTACTGCAAATCATTGACGAGCTTATTGCCCAAGGAGTGGTTGTGGAAACAGACTCCAATGTATGTAATTCCCCGATAATTCCGATTCTTAAACGAACTGATCCAAAGGCCCCGCCAGTATATCGATTGGTTATTGATCTGCGCGAACTAAACAAATGCATTGTGCCACAATTTCCTGTGGTCCCAGACATCTCGTCATTACTGACAGCTATTGATTCCGAAGCAACGTTCTTTACTGTAATTGATCTCAAAAATGCCTTTTTCAGCGTCCCAATAGATCCGGAAAGCCAATACCTGTTCGGATTTAGTTTGAATGGACGAAGCTTTAAATTCACACGCGCACCTCAAGGATTTACAGAAAGCCCCAGCATCTACAGCCAAGCCCTGAAAAGAGAACTTGACAGTATACACATGCCAGTCAACACTGCACTGCTTCAATATGTCGATGATCTGCTGATCACCGCCCGAAGCGAATCAGAATGTGAAAAAGCATCACTGACAGTTTTACAATTTCTGGCTGAAAAGGGGCACAAGGTGTCCCCTTCTAAGCTGCAATTCTGTGTCCAGCGAGTTGTTTACCTTGGTCACTCGCTGTCCAAGGAGGGAAGGCAGCTTACACCAGACCGCATTCAGTTAATTGCTAACATGCCGATACCCAAGACACAAAAGGAGGTGCGGGCTTTTATAGGTCTCACTTCATATTGTAGACAGTGGATTCCTCAATATGCATTTCTAGTAAAACCACTCATTCAGTTGACAACACAGGAGGCAGCCACATCGACTGTCCTCCCTTGGACTCAAGAACATACACAAGCCTTTAAATACTTGAAGAAAGCTTTATGTCAAGCACCTGTTTTAGCAACACCATGTTATAGGAAACATTTTACACTATTTGTTACAGAACGCGAAGGTACTGCTTTGTCAGTACTCACACAGGAACAAGCAGGATCACACAAACCATGTGCCTATTTCTCTAGTACATTAGATCCCGTAGCCCAAGCTTTGCCTGCGTGCCTGAAATCAGTAGCAGCAACAGCTTTAGCAATAAGACAAAGCGATGCCATAGTGTTAGGACATCCATTAACAGTACAAGTCCCACATGCAGTAGAGGTTCTTGTGAACCGAACGCAAACACAACACTTGACCATAGCAAGACTCACAGGATATGAATTAACATTGTTTCAGCCACATATAGAAATCAGGCGTTGTAACACATTAAATCCTGCCACACTTTTACCAGTAAACGGAATAGACCCACTAGCCCATGATTGTATTGAAGTTATTACTGTCACGACGAAACCCAGACAAGACTTGACAGATGTCCCATTGTCAGATCCAGACCTAACATTGTATGTCGACGGTTCATGTATGAGAACAAGTACAGGAGATTTAGTGGCCGCGTATGCAGTCACAACAGACACTGAAGTCATTGAAGCAAACTGTATAAATACTTTGTCAGCTCAAGCAGCAGAGCTCACTGCTCTGACACAAGCCTGTATTCAAGCCACAAATAAGAAAGTCAATATATATACTGATTCACGTTATGCATTCGGAGATGTACATGACTTCGGCGTGCTGTGGCGAGAGAGAGGTTATTTAACTTCTCACGGTGCCCACATTCAGCACGGACCCCTCATTCATGCTTTATTAGATGCAATACATCTACCCACTGCAATATCGATTATGAAATGCAAAGCTCATACGAAAGTTACTGATGTCATTTCTCAAGGCAATGATTTAGCTGACAAAACAGCTAAACAGACTGCTCAGAATCACACATCTGACATGACAAAGACAATAGTTCCGACACCAACACATTGTATGACGATTAAGGATCCCGCTCTTGACGTAATTGACATACAGACACATGCTACACCAGACGAGATAAAGAAATGGACTGAATTAGGAGGGATCAAAACGGACCAGGGATGGATGACGAAGGAGAAATCTGTATGGTTTCTTCCTGATTCTATGGTCCAAGTAATAATAAATACAATACACAGTCCAGCGCATCTAGGAGAGAAAGCTATGCTAGACAGTATTCAACACATTTGGTTCAACAAACATTTACGAACAGCAGCTAAGCAAAAAGTCCGTACCTGTATGATATGTTGTCAGTTTAACCCAGGTAAAAGCATTCCCGTAGAGCAGGGTGGATTTCAGCCTCCTGATCACCCTTTTGAAGTCCTCCAGATGGATTATATCCAGATGGAACGATGTCGAGGATTCAAATATGTTCTCGTAGTTGTCTGTGCTCTCTCTCGTTGGACAGAAGCCTACCCGGTTTCAGATTACACTGCCCCGACTACTGCCAAACAGTTAGTTCGAGAATTCTTCCCACGGTACGGTTTACCACGTGTTGTCTACTCAGATAACGGCCAGCCGTTCTCATCCGAGCTGATGAAACACGTTTCACTTTTGCTAGGATATAAATGGAAGTTTCATTGTGTCCGACACCCCGAGGCAGCAGGTCTCGTGGAACGACATAATCAAACTCTGAAAATTAGATTGTCCAAAATATGTAGAGAAAAAGGTGTTGATTGGGTAGTAGCATTACCGGTTGCACTCTTTTACATGAGAATGGTAGCACACTCTCGAACAGGGCTATCCCCGTATGAGGTGATCTTTGGTAGACCACCAAATATGTGGGGGACGCCTATACCTCGTAAAATAACTGATGTTGACTGTAATATGCTGACAGATTACCTGGCTTCCTTGATGTCTGCACTACAATCTTGTCGTTCACAGGTAGCTGCAGCCTTTCCCGACAGCACTGAGGTGAAACCCCATGACGTAGTTCCGGGTGATCTGGTATTTGTGAGGAATTTTGATCGAAAAACTCAGCTGGAGCCTAGGTGGAGGTCACCCCAGCTTGTTTTGCTAACAACAAGGACAGCCGTGAAGATTGAAGGCAGAAAAGGTTGGGTCCATTCAAGTCATATCAAGAAATTTCATGGACTACCTTCAGATGTGAACATTACGTCCTGCATTTCTTCACAGACAGACTCAAAACTCCCCCTGGTTGAGAAAACTGAACAAGAGACTTATAAACTAAAACTGCAGTCCAAGCAGTCGGACAATTTGATTGTTTAAGTCCTCTCCAAGGTGAAGCGGTTGAATTGTCTTTGACATGTATCCCTTGGACCTGCATAGAGAAAGAACTCGAAAAATGTTAAAACGACATGCGTACTGTAAATCACTGCGTAGTCATTGTACAGTGACGTTATTAATTTTGTTTTTCTTAAGTCTTATAATAATAACTGCAAGTATATTGTTGCATATATATCATCCTATTTCTAAACATGTTTACAATGTTACTGCTGAACATTCTTTTAATGAATTACCCCCGCATGAGTTGTCCTATAGACTTGCGCTGCGCAATAACACTTTCATTAGTATGTTACATCATTCCCATCAGACTAGTAATGCTACAAATTGTTGGATATGTGGCCGACTTCCTCCCTATCAGAATTATAAGGGAGTCTTGCCCCTCTTTCCATATCCGTTTACACACAATGGCTCCTGTGGAGCATGGTTTAGTTTAATTAATTCCTTAGATTCAAACTCAATAGTTTATCAAGATAATTGGGTATGGGGAAACCTGAACCTAGTTTTACTCAAAGTCTGCTACCCTAGCAAGGAGGGACGTCCCAAAAGAACAGGAACTGATCTAGAAAATGAAGTATATGGATTA
Source organism: Triturus cristatus (assembly GCF_964204655.1). Lineage (NCBI taxonomy): Eukaryota > Metazoa > Chordata > Amphibia > Caudata > Salamandridae > Triturus > Triturus cristatus. Next base: position 154,434,593 of record NC_140595.1, read on the forward strand.
GGTAATTTTACGCTTAATCTCATGATCCTGAATGTCGAATCCGAAGCTGCACCAATTTTGCCTGCTATGTCAGTATTTCCAGTTAAAGGTGAATTATGTGTAAGAAAGAATGGTTCCATACATATGGGCCATAGTAAATGCACTACTGTAATAGAATTCAGTGATCAAGGCAAATCTACGTTTAGAGCCTCCCGGCATTCCTACTTTGTATGTGGTCAGACTGCATATATACGTCTGCCTCTAGATTGGGATGGTACCTGTTATATCACATTCCTTTTGCCACCTGTTTTTCTAGCTCCTCCTGACTATCACAGAAATACTCATTTAGTACACAATAGAGAACGGAGAGATCTCCCAGTTGTCGACTACACTGAGACGGCATGGGAAAAATATACAGATTTTAATAAAGGACTCTTTCCCTATATAGGTACAGTTACCAATAGCAAGCTGATACGTAGATTAACCAGAACCCTTGAAGCCGTAGTGAATGAAACTATCTCCGCCTTAGGCAACTTGACAGAGGAGCAATCTGCGATGAGGATTGTTGTCCTTCAAAATCGTCTTGTCCTTGACGTCATCCTGGCCGATAGGGGCGGAGCCTGTAGGGTCATCGGATCAAGCTGCTGCGTATTCATACCAGAAAATTCGCCATCTGTATATAAAGCTATAACTCGCCTTCATAAGATCGTAAGCCAGATACACCAGAATCCAGGCACTTGGACTTGGTCCGGGTGGTTTTGGAGCGTGTTGTCAGCCTGGGGATGGAGAGTTCTATCCTTCCTGGGTATTGGCCTTCTCATACTATTCAGTTGCTGCCTATGCCTGCAATGTGGACCAGCGATTTGTGGTCTGTGTGCCACATCGTGTATTCCACATCAAGGTTTTCACTCAAGATCCCGAAAGAAGAAAGAAGAACAAATGATGCTATATGAACAGATCAATGGATTAATGAAGATTGATATTTCTTAAGGGCAAGTAGGGGACAAGGAGGGAATGTGGAAATATGGATTTTTATCATCAGTTATGTCCCCTATCTTGGACCCCAACGGTTCCATGTGCATGTTACAAGTACATGTATGTTCCCTCCAGTTCCAGTTTTGAAGACGCAAACACATGTGCGTCCACCGTCAACATGTCCTCTTTCAGATCCGCCATGAATGGGCCGGATATTCCATTCCTAAATATGAAAGGCCACCGGCTTTATGTAGCTCATCTACTCCATTTTACAGTCCAGGCGAGTAGGCCCTGATTCTGCCATCGAGCCTTTCCCTGCTTTCTGCCTCTGACAGCTTCAGCTTGAGCTCGCATCTGTATCCATGAACTTTGTCCTACTCCCTGTGCGGCTAACGGTGCCTGCCTCGGCCAGTTTTGCCTGCCTGCCAAGAAATGTATTTCACCTTCGAGTTATCTGCTTTGCTCCTCAGCCGATGCATTCCTGTCTAGTAGCTTAAATAAACATTCTTCCAGCTAATGAGCAAAGGGCCCGACTTCTCTGTCTTTATGTAAAGTAATTCATAGCCCTGACGTTATGGAAGATTTCTGCCCTTGCATTTTATGTAGACACTTAGACGCTTGTACACGCACTCACAGTCAGTATAGAATAGATTTTGTTCAAGAGACCTTCCCTTTTGGATAACACAGTTCTTTAAACATAGGATGTTAGATATGATTTGGGATTAGGTTGACTTGACCCCCCAGACTTCTGTCTCCACATGTAGAGCTAAATGTCAAGTCCCCTTCACCCCCTAGTTGCACGTCAATCACACGTCATGCTGCTGCGCGCGCATCTATGCCAAGTATTTCTGCTGACATTGCGAAATTATTTCATAGACACGCCCATTTGTGACATCACACCTAAATGACGTTTTCTAGTTACACCCAGTTACACCCATTTTAGTTACGCATGCATGGTGTCATCTCTATTATCAATTGTTACGCCTCTTACATCTGCTTCACTGTAATGTATATTCTATAAAAGTGATGACTTATCAAATATGTATTGCTCTCCACTTCCTGAACCTCCGCGGTGATGGAACTTGGAGTCCCCAATTCGAATTGCGACAAGGAATAAAGCCCGTTCCGAACCTCTAATACCACGGATTCTGCCTCTTATTTTACTGAGCTGTTTTATTAATTTTCCGTATCAAATTAAGTCCAGGTAATTTAAACATTTACCACACCTTTGTACTTCAAAATTATGCTACTGCATTCAATTGATACATTTCCAATGGTGCGATGTGCCCCCACTTATAGAAAAAATGTGAAACTAAGCAAAAACAGAAAAAGTAAATATAAATACGACCTCAAGTAGTCCTAATCCTCTATATCACAGGGTGCAAGCATCACCTATGGAGACAGGACAATTAACACACATGATCCAACTCAAAACATAAACAGTACTGTCTACAAACAGGCACATTAAATAAGTGTGCCTGGTCATTGCTGTGAAAAAATCTACGCAATGCTTACCCAGCGTGATCAGGGATTTCACCTCACCTACCCTGGAACCTGGCTCAGGTTAAGGAGGCCCCGCTCTAGATCGTGGGTGACAAAAACAGAAAATGTTCTTAAACCTGAGAGAGCCAAAGTCAGTCCCAGTTACTATCTCGCGTTAAATTAGACGCAAGATGTTTTCGCTCTTTATTAATATGCTCACCCCTTCAGTAAAAAACCCATACCAAATTACCAACTCTCAGAATGGTGCCATTAAAAATACCAAAAAGCATGATTTAGCGATTATAAATGCCCCAGACTGGCATTTGGATCAAGATCAAACTTGCTGTCACGTACATCTCTCAATCATAATGATCAAGAGAGTCACTGTCAGTCTACCTTCTTGTACTCATCAAAGCCCCTGTTGTTACGAGTACAAGTGCCATATGAGAACGTCCCAGCCGAGTGTGCTAAATGCATAGACAAACGGAAAATCTAATCATCAGCCCTTACCTGTCCGTCGTTGCCCCAGGATTTCCCGAGCAGGGTGGGAGGCAGCGTTCAGGATCAAGAAGTGCGTTTAAATAACGTGAGTTCAAAGGGCACGCCTCACGCTGCGTGACCAAGCAATTCAGCGGGCGCCGTAAATCGTTACAGGACTACAAAAAGGTTACGTGCCTCATGGGAAATGTAGTGACGATTCAAAATCACCAGCTTGCAAGCGCGCCTGCAAAATGCATGCGCTGTACCAGAAACCGTACAGTGCGCTGTTGGCACAAGGCTGCTACACCACTGTCTCCTTCAGACCATTGCAAACACTTGTATTAAAGAAATCAATTACAAGCTGACAAGGAAGTAACATAGCGCTACGAAGCCCACCAGTTACAGGCACACAGCGTTAAAAAGGGGCTCCTGCATAATAGATGCCTCCTGGGAGATGTAGTTAATACTGAGGCAGCCAGCGCCTATATGCATTAGAAAATTACATTCTTCCAAGCCACGTACAGTCCGATGTTGAATCAACATAGCCAGACACATAACAGCTATATATCATTATGCCTCTGAGACCGCATTATTGGTGCCAAGCATAAACTATTGTCATAAGTAGCACAGTGTCTATACTGTATCAATTAATCACTATAGTGGCTTTTTGTTATACTGTTATATTCTATGCGACTACTAGTGTGTAACAGGGGTTTATTATTTAATTTTTGATTAGAAAGTTTTCTTAAATTTTTTTTTTCTTTTTTTGGGTTTTCAGCTTGTAATCCTGTGTAATACCCTCTCAATACTTAGAGTCAAACAAATAAGAAGTTAACTTGAGTTCAATCATCATAAATTGCATTTGTGAACTACATGTACTGTCATCACTGACCCAGAACACAGCAATAATTGAGGAATCTTAACCTCACAGTTGGGATAAACTAATACCTATGGCTAGATGCTGGTCCAAGGATTATCGTCATTTAATCCCAAAGTGTCACAACGGAGCCTATGAACCCATTTTTGTTCTTTGATGAACAGATATCTGGAGACATCACTAATGTGTTGTGGGATCTTTGGTTTCTCCAGTATTGTCCAATGGAACTCATCTGCAGTGTGATTGACCTCTGAAAAGTGCCTAGTGAGTCTAGTGTTCAACTTGCGGCACCTGAAAGTGCTCTTGTGCTCTAACATGCGTAGCCTCACCTTGCGAGTGGTCATACCCACATACCTAATCTGGCAGGGGCATGTGAGTAAATAGATGACATTGCTACTGTTGCAATTGGTAAAGTGGGTCTGCATCCAAGGTCTATTGGTCCCTATATCTACTGAAGAACTGTGAGTAGTTAGTGGGCAAACCGAGCACCCCCCGCACGGGTGGTGTCCGGTCACAGCCGGTAGATCCCATAAAGTGCCCAGTGATCTAATGGGCCCACCCGATGGTCGTGTATGGACCAATCGGTCCTTTATGTTGCCTGATCTTTTAAAAGCAAAAAGCGGCATCGCAATCTTCTCCTTGCAACTATTTAGAATCCGCCAATGTTTTTTGATGCTTTTCTTGATGTCATTAGATAGTGTACAGAAAGTACTGACCAACGTCAGGCGCTCCAGAGGTGGCTTAGATACAGGTGGTTCCAACAAGGCTTCACGATTGTTATTCGAAGCTCTTTTGAGGGACCGTTTGACAAGCTTGCGTAGGTAGTGTCTCTCCAAAAGTTGCTCAGTTAGAAGGTTGGAATGTTTCGCAAAGCCCTCTGTTGTAGAGCAGTTCCTCCGCACCCTAAGAAACTGTCCATAAGGCAAATTGTCCCTTAAGGCCTTAGGGTGCTGACTGTCATATCGCAAAAGCGAGTTGCGTGCCATGGGCTTGCGATATAATTCGCTTTCCAAACCCTCTGATGTTGCAAAAATGGATAAGTCCAGAAAAGCCAAACGCCTCTTGTTCACCTCAACCGTGAACTTCAGGTAATCATTTCGTGTGTTTAACCACTGATGAAAGTGGCCAATAGACTGTTGATCTCCTCTCCAAACCACCAGCACATCATCAATATACCGCTTCCATAAGCGGATTGATGAAAAGAAAGGGTTGGTGGGAGCCAGGACATGCTCTTGCTCGAACGCATGGACATACAAATTCGCCAAGCTGGGCGCGAAAACGCTGCCCATGCTGGTCCCTGACGTTTGCAGATAGAAAACTTTAGTCAAGGCTACAGGTCGAACAGGTGAACAGAATTACCCCAAATTTGGCAGGGAGAAGGGTCTTGGTCTGGAAAGCATGCTTTTGTTTATTTGGTGTAAATTTGTTCAGTAGTTTTGGAGAAATATAGAAATTTACAGATATCGATATTTGGGAATTCTGCCATCTGATTGGCCGAGGCGTTAATAGCATGAGCTTGTTGCTGATTGGCTGCGAGCGGTGCGAGCGGTTGCAACTAGGAAGTGTTGGCCGCCATTTTGTGATTCCGTTGAAGCAAGTAAGGTGAAAAAAGGGGGAAAAAGGGGGGAAAAGTGGGAAATAGGAGGGTAGGAGTACTGTAACTTCTGTGGGGGTGTTTAGGGTGTGCTATAGAGGGGGTGCGAAGCGAAGTATTTACCTCTACCGGTGTGTAAGTGGTGGGCTACAGAAATTAAGTGAGGTATTGGGTAGAGTCTGATGTGGGTAAGGTGAGCTGGTGCGGGACTCGGGGATTAAAGCATGAGCCTAAATTGTGTGCCTTATGCTGTGAAGTCATGTGCCGTGGCTGCTGTACTACAGTTGTGGAAGTAGTGTCCGGATGTGTTTATAACTACTAGGACGAACTACTGACCCCTACTGGTATGAAAGTCCTGGGGTACGGAATATATGTGAGGTATTGTCTAGTCTCATGTTGCTAAGCTGAGCTGCTGCCGGAGTCAGGGATTAAAGTGTGAGCCCAAACTGTGTGCCATATGCTGTGAAGTCGTGTGCTCTGGCCGCTATGCCACATCTGTGCAAGTTGTGTCAGCATGTAGTTATAGGTACTTGGATGAACTTTTGTTTAGAACAATGTAGCTTGTGCATGGTGCTTAGGTTGTGTTGTATATGGAGTGCGAAGGTAAATCAATATGGTATTTGTAGAGCGCAAACTACTCACCCCTATGGGTGAGTAGAGCTGGGGATCAGAGCAAGAGGTCGGTGCTGCAAAGTGAGATGGTCTAGATGCTGCACTACAGCTGTGTGGAGAATACATTTTGGCAAGGGTGCTGGAGTTGGTGTTATATGGCCCTAAAATAGGGGGCCTAAGTTGTAAGTTATAGGGTGGCTCTATAAAGAGTCCTTGTGTTCATTAGTTGGAGCTACATATAAGTGTGGATGCACAGCTTCCAGTTATTCAGTAAAATTTGGTTTCCCTGATCCGTGAAGTGTACTCCATCACTTCTGTATATATCTGCCATATCAAAACGTATGTTGTTGTTGTATATGGACCCCATTTTGTGGTCTCTGAGGTATGCAGAGACAGCTTTGTTGACTTCTTTCTGATATTTTTCAATCTGAGGACAAAATAGTTTGGACCATTTCCACTTCTTTCTTTGGCATATATTGGAATATACAAAGACAGTTTTAGGCAAAAGTAACATCAATTGACCAAAGGTGTCCTTCATAAGCATTTCCAAATCTACCCCAGTCAATGTGCCTAGGTCGTTTCCACCACAGTGCACAATCATGAGGTCAGGGTGTTGGAGATGCAAACAGGTTTTAACCAAAGGCAACAATTGGTGCCACTTCAATCCTCTCTGTCCAAACCATTTAATGTCCACATTTTGTAAACCTAGATCTAAGTCAATACATCTCTGTTCTGCATACCTCTTGCACCAGAAAACATAGCCATGTCCTACGATCCACACTAGCATTTTGAAGGTATGGCTGTAAGGTATGGAAAGATGTCTGTAGCTCATGCAGTTCCTTAGTAGAATAAGAGATATGTTTAAAGATGGGGAACTAGTTTCTTTTCGCATACAAAGCGGTACCTGATTGGGAGATGAAAACCATTGTTTTTTAAAAGTAGGGTGCACATTCGTTTTGTGGAAAAGTATGTTTGTGATTGGTTAAGAAAAAGCAGTTTGCACGTACATATTATAGTACATATTATAGGTTAAAATTTGCTCAACTCAACCACACCTGCTACTTGCATTTGGAAGGCACTGTTCGAACTTAAAACAATCGTGAACTTTTAACCTGCACGTGCCGTTAAATGTTTGAGAAAATGTTGCAAAAAAATATCATCAGGTTTAAAAAAATTGATGAACTTTTAACCTCCACGTGTTGTAGAATGTTCTAGAAAGTGTGTTGATAGAATACGTTGCATTTCTGACTTCGATGTGTACTTATTAAAAAAACTATTTATATGGAAAAGTAGAAAGACTAATAGAGAGAATTTTTTAAAGCTAAAAGAATCAAGGAACTATTGTAATTTGTTCTTGATTACCTACTGGCGGTCGCCAGTAGGTAGTTATCACTATTAACGGTCTGAAAGTGTGGTGTTGCTCAGAGTGGCATGGTGGTGATATGATATGGTGCTACACTCGAGTATGAAACTGAGAGTCTAAACCGTGAGGTCATTGCTGTAAAGTGATGTGGTCTGGTGTTTGTAGCATATGTGTGCAAGTAGTGTTAGTAGGCGTTTATACCATACAGGGAGTGGGAATCGAACTACTGACCGCTACTGTGTGTTGATAGTATACCAGAAGCGGGAAGCGAAGTAGTTACGCCTACCGGTGTGAAGACTTGGGGATGAAACCGAGCTGATTGCTGTAAAGTGATGGGCTTTGGGTGGTGTAGGATACTAGCCGCTGTAGTATAAGTGTGTAAGTAGTATTAGTATGCGTTTATAGTATATAGGGAGTGGGAAGCGAACTACTCATCCCTACTGGTATGAAGACTCGGGGATTAAACCGTGAGCCTAAATTGTGAGCTCATTGCTGTAAAGTGATGTGCTCTGGACGCTGTAGCATACTTGTGGAAGAAGTGTTAGTTTACGTTTATACAATATAGGGAGTGGGAAGCGAAAGTCTTACCCCTACCGGTGTCAAGACTCGTGGATGAAACTATGAGCTCATTGCTGTAAAGTCATGTGCTCTGTGTAGTATTCCATTGTAAGTCATAGTAGAATGTTAGTATGTAATTCTACTAGAGTCTAAGGGGAATATATTATCAAGGAACAGCGTTAAAATGATCGCCCATGTTAACACCAGATCATGGGCTTCTATTGGAATTCTCTACGGCATATTGTCAAGCCAGGAAGTGTACTTATGTGTGTTTCTTTTGTAGTTTTGACCTCGCAGAGTGTGCAATTTAGAATAGTGTAGCATGTGTCGGGGCGGAAACTATCGTTAATGAGATGGCATGTGATCTAGGATGTGCAGTTTGCCCGTGGCTGATGATGTTCCTTAGATCCAGCGATACCCAAGTCGAAAGGCAGCACAATAATGTGCAGACGCACACACCAGGGGCATCGTGTAACACATATTTGTTTTTTGATGGAATGTTTGAGATGCATGGCAATCACACGTGGAAGGCTAATGTACAGAGCATGAATATTGATCAAGAAGATCGTTGCATGTTGTGTGTAGTATAAGATATGTGTATACAGGAAAACACTTTTCAAAAAAGCTTTCTAAGCAGAAGAGGTGTCTCTCATCACACGCTGTAGAGAGAATGAGTAAAATGGGTGGGGTTGTACAACTGTTACAATGGGAAATGTTATGAACCAATCAAATGCTTTTTTTTAAGGTCGTATGGCAATCGCACACTGAGCGCGCAAGGAGGCCGCACCCAATGCGATTTTAACAAAATATATTTATCATAATATACCCGTCGGATACCAAAGTACTACCTGGGGTGACTTCATGCGTATATGATGTTAAGCGGGACGCGGTGCCACAAACTCGTCGGATACGAAATTCGCATCATTTACGAGTTTAGCGATATGGCGGATAGGATTCGTGTGGTGATAGAGCTTGGTACGCTACCGGTATGGGAGTGCAGTTTTCTCCCCCCCAAAAAATATATATACATATTTTTGGGGGAAGATATTAAACTTTACATGATTTTTAAAGTTAAAAACAAGAAGTATAATAGAGTTTCAAAATATTAATTAACATTTAAAATACCTTCGAAATTCACTGAAAAAACCAAACGTTTCAGGGCTGTTATAGTTAGTTGAACATTTGACTCCTATAAAACCAGAGAAATTCACCTGTTATAGTTAGTTGAGCTAACTATAACTCGCGCGCCCGCAATGCACTGCTGATGGTGTCACATATTACATCACTCATGACATGGTCAGTGACATCACTGATGACATCACTGATGACATCTCAAATGACATCTCTCATGACATCACTCATGACATCATTCACGTGACAATCTGATGCACATATGGATGCTCTAATATAAACTTTGATACACCCATTCTAGAATGCTGACTACTATTTTTGAAACCATACACAGAAGAATGCCATATACTACATAGCACTCACTATTTCCTAGGTCTACACACACATCCAGTCACTTATACATGTAGTTACTCATCAATAGAGGACTATAATATGCACTCATACATCTATACATGCAGTCACACGCTGCCACTCATCCATAGAGTTACTCACACGCCTAGTCAGTAATATAAAGGATGAATCACAGTTATACACACCAACTTTGTTATTTTTAGACATACCACATCACTTATTTATACAGATACTAACACATATTTACTGTCTTATAGAATCACTGATAGAAGCAGACACTTATTTATGCACCCACTCTTGAAATAACTTAGTCTCACATATGCTCATTTATATACTCCAACACTCACATATAGTGGCCTAACCTCTTCTGTGCCCATGACGAGATGGTCTCGTCATGGAGCACAGTCGCGCTGTGCCCATGACGAGACTATCTCGTCATGACACCCAGCCACGGGGGAAACGCCAGGCACCGGAGGGGGAAAAGGCCTGGCAGCGAAAGGGTTAAAACACATGTAGTTAGTCACAGATATACCACTGAGACATTTATTCACTCACCAACACACCCATAGACACACTAACTCACCCATACAGCCCTTTCCAGATGCACTTTTTAATCCATACAACCACTGAATCACCCACTCAGACATCTATGCACAGACTCATACACCCACCCACCCACACAGACACTCAGGGACTCATACAGATACTCAGACAACAAATCAATAACCTATATAGACACTCATGTAGGTATCCAGCAACCCATGCAGTTGCTTACACACCAACGGAGAGACTAATACAGACTTATACACAGTTTAGTCACTAACCCATGCATTCAGTAAGACACATTCAATCACTCACTTATACAGTCAGTCACACACATACGAAATAATTCCTTTAGGCACTTGTAAATGCATTCATTCTTCAATACACCTTGGCATATATATAAAACATATTTACATTTTATAGAAACACACATTCACTGGATGATGTCATCAGTGATGGCATCAGTGATGTCACTGACCATGCCATAAGTGATGTAATATGTGACACCATCAGCAGTGCATTGCGGGCGCCTGAGTTATAGTTAGCTCAAATAACTATAACAGACGAATTTCTCTGGTTTTATATGAGTCAAATGTTCAACTAACTATAACGTCCCTGAAACCTATGGTTTTTTAGTGAATTTCTAAGGTTTTTTAAATGCTAATTCCTAACTATAAAGTCTGTAAAACCTATGTTTTTTTCAGTGAATATACCAAAGCCCATTCGAGTCGCCCATTGGAGGGCTCATATTTCAAAGTGGGAGGTGTGGCCTCTATGCCAAAATGACTGTCGCACCGCTGAAGAGTGCAATGAGCACGAAACGCATCAGGCGTGAATCCACAGGCAGGCTGTAAACTGGATCCGCTCGCGGATCCGGCTTTTACCTCATGAAGGTTGCTGCAGTGGATGTCAGAGTGCGTCTCCACAGGTGGGAACCTTGGAGCTTTGATATCTATCTATCTATCTATCTATCTATCTATCTATCTATCTATCTATCTATCTATCTATCTATCTATCTATCTATCTATCTATATATATATATATATTCCACGTTATAGTTAGTGCAGGCAACTATAACTCACGCGACCGCAATCCTCTGCTGATGCTAATACTGTATTTAGACACTTATTTGCCCATGTCTTCTTCCATTAAATTTTAGCTATACATATATTACAAATATTTTTTTTTCATAAAGACACATATGTCATCAGCAGAGGATTGCGGTCGCGTGAGTTATAGTTGCCTGCACTAACTATAACGTGGAATTTCATTGGTTTTTTACGAGTGAAATGTACAGCTAACTATAACTTGTGTGAAACCTATGGTTTTTTCACTGAATTTGCAAGGTTTTTTAAATGCTAATTCCTAACTATAACGTGTGTGAAACCTATGGTTTTTTCAGTGAATTTGTACGGTTTTTTAAATGCTAAGTTACTTTACGCCATTCGTGGCGTGCGCGCCCACTTAACGCAGTTCGTTCCGTGCGCGCACGGTGCGCTTCGCGCACCGCGCGCCCACTTTACGCAGTTAGTGCCGTGGTTGGGCCATGTACGCTCGATGCGCTTCGCGCACCGTGCGCACGTGGAGGACATATTATGCGCTTCGTTGTGAAAGATAAACATTTATATTTAGTTTACGTTGTACAAATATGTCATGCACAAATGTTGCCCTTCGGGCACCGTTTGCACACGGGGTGGGGAGAGTTTGGATTTTTTTTTTTTTTTAAATTAAAATTTGTACCGTACGCGTACGGTAAGCGTAATCGCCGATTTTTTGTAAAAAATAATAATTAGAATTTTTGGCCTTGGGGGTTCTTTGGTGAATCAGATACCAAGCCTAGGTGGTTGGGAGCTTTCTAAACTGTCCCTTTCCATGTTTATTATCTTTGTTTTTCATCCCCCCCCCCCAGAGTCCGAGAGAGAAAATGGCGGCCGCCGCTTCCTGGTTTCGACCGATTCGAATGTTTACTAAGATCTAAGAGCCAATCAGAATCGCGCTCGCGCACGTCACCGTACGCGTACGGTAAGCGCACCGTAAGCGCACCGTAAGCTGGCTCAGATATATATATTGATTTAAAGGCTATTTTCTCAGAATCTACTGAACAGATTTATACCAAACCTACAAAAGGCACTTCCTTGACCTGAGGACTACCTCTCTGCCAAATTTTATTTAATTCTGTTCAGCCGTTCGGGCTGTAGCTCTGTCTAAAGGTCCTATGGAAAAATGCATGGGAAAAACGCGTTTTGGGACCCCCCTTTTATCTCAGCCCCCGCTTGACGAATCCCCCCGAGACTTTCAGGGTAGGAGTGGAGCTCAACGCCCCACCTATTTTGAAAATTTCGCGAGGATTCGTCGACCGGCGCCAAAGTTATTCAAAATAGAATGTTGCGGATTTCCTATGGTAAGAGGGTCCTAACTATAACTACCTACTGGCGACCGCCAGTAGGTAATATATAGATATATATATATATATACACACACATATGTGTGTGTGTGTGTGTGTGTATATATTACCCAGTGGTTGTTATAGTTAGGTCTGCTTTTCCTACCACCATGCATTCCCCCTGGTCTCCCATTACAATGCTACCTCACTAGTTTTCAGAAATGTCTGGGTTTGGTAGGCTTTCCTAGATGCCTGCCGAGTCTGGGACCAAAAACCAAGGTGCCCACCTTGGGCTTGGATAGATCATTTTGATGTCTCCACAATACATTTTGGGTCCTTCCATGATGTGGGTATTTGGCTCACCCACACACGTTGTAGTTAAAAGATAAAAAAATAAAAAATAAATCACCATCACAAACCTGTGTTCATCAGGGGAGCTATACACAGAATGGTGGGAGTCATAGTCCCATATTAGGCACAAAAATAAATAAAAGTAAAAAAACAATGTGCCTTCATTAAAGTTTGGCGACCGTATACTCCATCAAAAACATGGTAGATAGCCCATCCACTTTTTTACAAGTGCCATTAACTGTAATGCACTTGTAATATGTCAGACAGGAAATCAGCCACATTTGTAATGGAGTATCCCATCTGCCAGACTTTAAATGAGGCCCTTTGTTCGCACTTACAACTGTTCAGGTAACGATATTGTGATCTATGCAAACAGTTTGCCGAAGTATTGTAAAATAGTGGAAATTACAGGAATATCAATATTTTAGAAAGGGCTGAGAGAGATGTGCTAATTGCTGTGTAGTAGATTGGAGAACTTTCATGATGAAAATGTAATACAGAGTTGTGGTAAGGGGTAGCTGAAGCATATTATTTATCATAAGCTATATTATTATGGTTGGCAGGTACATGAGTCACATCTCCATTAGTTAATACCAGGATAATCTGAGCATAAAAGCATTGCTGCCTAAATAGAACCAGCAATTCTCTTATCCTCAGTAGTAGGAAATAAGAAGAATGTTTAGTGTCATAAATCACATCAATGAGGTAACACAATTAGCTCTGATACCACCCCAACTTAAATTGTGCTAGGGCCTGAAAGCAGTAAGGTATCAAGAGGCACCACAGAATATGATTGCTAAGCCAATGGATATTGGTCCTTAATTTAAAGTTCCACCTTTGTTCTTTAAGAAATAACACCTGAGTTGTGTCCAGATTCCTGCGAACTTGGGGGCTCATTAGGATCGCGTAATGATCGGCGATCGTTACGCCATCCTCATGTGAAATACCCCCGCCATATTATGATGGCGGTGGGTATCGCGGCGGACACAAAGTCCGTCTGCCGCTTTCCCGGCGGTCTGCAATCGTTACAATTGCCGGCCAGGCAGAGCTGGGCCACTAATATGGTGGCGGTGCCTAGTAGGCACCGCCAGCCATATTAGGATGTGGGTGGTTGAAAGGCCTTTCCATGGCAGCGATGCCACCATGGAAAGGCTGGCTGGGATTGGCTTTGGGGCCCGTTGCGGGCCCCCGGGGGGGTGCGCTTGGGGGTACCCATGGTCCCCCCTGCAGTTCCCTGCACCATGTGGTGCAGGGAAATGCTGTGCATGCCCTTTTACCATTGCGGGCGGTGCTGCAGTCAGCAGCACTGCCCGCAATGGTAAAAGGCCAGGATGTGCCCGCCAGTATTGCGGGTGCATCCTAATTGGGCCTGTGGGACCGCTGCATGTCTGGCGGGTGGTCCCATCACCGTTATGATGGCGGGCGGACTGATGTCCGCCCGCCATCATAATGAGCCTCTTGGTGTTCAAAAGTCAAGAAAGGTGAAGTCAGTTTGATGGTGAAATGTTTCCATCCTATATTTCTGTGATGTTCGATTAACCTGATTCTGATCTTGCCATGTTTACATATCTCATGTATGTACATAAGTATATACAGCCAAAAGACAACACGGTCCTGTACAGGGTCAAAGACAAGCATAAAGTCAATGAGTGAAAGTAGAGGCAACTGGGTGGTGAAGGGTTAATGCATGGTGATGTAGTGTTCTTTAAAGAAATGTTCTTTAACAGTTTCCTAAATTGCATCATTGGGGTAGTCCGGATTGTGATGAGGATGTTGTTCGAGATCTTGAAAAAGGCCTGCTGCCTTGTTGTTTCTCGTTTACATTTCTTAGTCTGCAGTCTGGTGGTGCCCTGGCTGTGGGTTTACTGAGAACCACCAGACATGGTGAATTTGTCTGCAAGATGATTGGGTGTTCTGGTTATGACGACTTTGTAAATGGTGCAGCTGGTTTTGAAGATGGTGCAGGTCACTGAGTAGAGCCAATGATGTTCCATCATGCTGGGGTGTCTTGATAACATTACTTCGAGACCTGGATGAGATGTGCTGCAGCATGTAGACTGCCCTTAAGGAATGCCACTGAGGAGTCTAGGAGGCCATGGAGCTTGGCATTGCAATTTTCAAAACTACGAGGGCTTGTGCAGCAATTCTGATGACTCTCTCCAGAAGAAAAGGTTTCACTTTCTTTAAAAGAGAGAGCTAGTACCATGGTGTATTTGTTTTCATCAAGGTTGAGGATGGTGTCTAGGGTGAATCCAAGGGACTATGCATTTGTTAACACTTGGGATTTGAAGTCATCGAGGTTCTTATGAACAGGTTCGTACTGTTTCTTGTTTTTGTGTTCTTTTCAAATAAAAGGATATCTGTATTGGTAAGGTTGAGCTTCAGATATGCACTGGACATCCATGTCTGGATGATGTGCAGGCAGTGTTTGAGGTGTTGCATGTCTGAAGCCGGTGAGACTTTTAAGTAGAGTTGAGTATCAGCATATTGGTGCATCTTGATGATGCCATCTGTGAACAGAGCACCAAGAGACTTCATGTTGAGTTTGAAGAAAACAGGAAACAGTATGGAGACCTGAGTGACTATGCAAGTGATAAGGATCTTTTGGGAACTAGAGGTGCCCATGTGAACAAACTGGTGTAAGTTGAAATATTTGTAGGAGAACCAGTGAAGGACATTGCTGGTGAATCCCATTTAAGACTACAGGGTGTGTATGAGAGTGAAATGGTGAATTATGTCAAAGGCAGCTGAGAGAGGTCCAGCAAAGTTAGATGGCAGGGGTCATCTTCATCTGAGGTCAAGTGTTCAGTGTCTACAATATGTAAGGTAGGAGTCCAGCATTGCATCATGGTCTGAAGCCAGATTGGTAGTTGTGTGGGAGATGTGTACTGCTGGGGAGATTTTGAAGTTCAATATAGACTGCTTTTTGCTTGATCTTGCTAATGTATAGTAGGTAGGTGATGGGCTAGTATTTGTGGAGGTCATCAGGGTCTAGTGTAGGCCAGCAGATAAGATGGAAGGTGACAGTCTCAGTTGCAAAGAGTGAGAAAAGGCATGTCTGCCGTTCCATTGAGTTAAGTGCGCGCCCAGGGTGCAGGACCAGGAGAACTTAGGATCACTGACACCATATCGGAAACAACAATATTGGGCAACACAAATATTGTGTCAAAAACATTGTTTACAAAATATCGTTTCCCTATCCTTCTACTGGTAAGTTCAAAGATATTGAAAAAAAATATTGGTTCATTATAATATCATTACAAAATATAGAGTTTGAAGTATTAAATCTTAAATATTTTGTTATATACCATTAGTATAAAGGTAATTAAATAAATCTCATTAATATTAAATAGTATGTATACATATATACTTATAGAGACACACATACATATATATTCACGGAAAAAACAAAGGTTACAGAGATGTTATAGTTATTCTGACATTTCATTCGTACAAAACCAGAGAAATTCAGCCGTTATAGTTAGCTGAGGTAACTATAACTCGCGCCCCCGCAATGCACTGCTTATCACCTCATGTATTACATCACTCATGATATGGTCAGTGATATCACTGATGACATCACTAAAGGCACCTCAAATGACATCACTTATTACATCAGTGATGGCATCTTCCAGTGACTGAGTGTTTTTTAAAAGTTTATGAATGTAAAATATATCTACTAAGGTGTTTGGATAAATCAGTGGGTTCATGAGTGACTGTATGGATAACTCAGTGAGTGCGTGACTGACTGTATAAGTTAGTGTTTTAGTGTCTCAGTCAATGTATTGGTGAGTGACTGGTTGTGTGAACTAGCCTACCTGTTACCTCCAGTAAGCGCCACACAGTGGGATTGCTGAGAGGTGGTCGCAGGCCAGGCCCTCTTTCTCCACCCCTCTGTAAACGTGATTTTGGCCCAGGGGACCCCATCCCCAGAAGTCCGGACAATTTTTTTTAAAGAGAGCAGCCTCCCTCCCCCAGCCCATTTTTAGCTCCGGGGACCCCATCCTCCTGGGGTTGGCCAATTCTTTAAAAAATATATATATATTTTAAAGGAGGGGGGGCATTATTTTCATAACAATTTGGTTTGGTCTGTTTTGTTGTCTGCTTCCTGTGCTTTACATATCTGGAGTATTATTTGTATTCTTCGTTTTGCTATCTGATGCATTGTTCTTGTCCTGGCAGTACCTCTGCTGGAAAGCCTTGCTGTGCTGGCTGTTCCTGACACTGGCTCAGTTGTGTTGGAGTAAAGCTTACTTCTCTACACCTGCTATTTGTTTTGCTGCATTTATTACATAATACAGCAGAGATGTTTTTAGGCATGGGCAAAAGGAGCAATGGCCCAGGACCACAACCTTCCAAGGGCCTCCTGGTAAAGCAGTCTGTCTCTCTACATCCCCTCTATCTCATCCAGTCTCCGGTGAATGCCCACAGCTACCCCAGACAGCGTTCCTCTCGACCTTGTGTCATTTTAAGGATTTAAGCGCTTCAGCCAAGACATATTTTGGCTGTATTTGTGTTACCCTGTTTCTAATAATTGAACTCATAATTCAAACTTTTTTGGTATCTTGCAGGATTAAATTAACAGGAAATGGTAATAAAATTCAAAGTTGTACCAAAAAGGGACCTCAAAATATAACTTGGCTTAAAAAATGTTAAGATGGCACTGTAATACCCTGTCATTCAGAATCCTAAGCTTGGCGTCAATCAAGTATTTTGGAGAAGATGGGCAGCAGAAGTCTGTATAATTGCATATGTTGCAGATCTATTTTGCCTCTTTTATTTGCACCTGCCTTGTGATTATCTTGCTTTCTAAATAGCAGTGAAACGTACTGAAAAAGGATGTGTTTGTGTTGCAGAATTCAACCCAAGAGAAAAATCGTTACCAGTGTCTTGAGGAACCAAATGGAATGGAAAGAGTGCATACAGTTTATGCAGAAGTTCAGAATACAAGAAAGGTAACACGTTTTCCTGCTCTATATTGATTGTCCCACACAACCATGAATGTCACAGCTTCACAGCATCACAGGGTCTATGGAAATATATAGGCAGCACGAAGTGCGATCTAAAAAAGAGAATCTTCGAACATGTGCGAGCAACGATCAATAAGGACAGGAGCAACGCAGTTGCAAAACATATGGAAACCAACCACAAAGGAGATTGGAAATCCCTACGTTTTTATGCTCTTGAAACAATATCTTCACATGCAAGAGGGGGAGACCGAGAAAAGAACTTGAGGCGCAGAGAATCTCGCCAAATCTTGAATTTTAGGACTTACATGCCGTGGGGCCTTAATCAAAGTGAAGAATTGTATGTTCATTTATAGAAATACATAAATGACTATTAAGATACTGTGATGTTTGCCTTGAGAAAGGGGAGAGGATGCAAGAAGGTTCATGATCAGGATGTATTGACACAGGCAAGCTCCGCACATAATTGAGGAGGATTTGTATTTGTAAATTGTCCCACATTTTTGTATGTATACAAAATGTCTATGTCGTTTAAAATAACAAATTATGAAATTGCCCACTAGAGGGCCAAAAATTGTGCCATCAAAGAAAGTAATTAAATCAGCAAAGGAAAGGTTAGAAATCGTCACTGAGTAACACATGTGACTTTTAAAAAAAAGCCCACTTGAGGGCTCTAAAATTAGTAAAAATCGCATGAGATGCGGAATTAAATTCGCCGCATTATAATAAAACCTAACCAAGGCTGGTTTCCAATCATAATTAGCGGTAATCGGAGCTCCGATTTAGAGATTTATAATGAATGTGCAGGTTGAATAAAATAACCAGGGACTCATGACTGTTCTCATAAAAAGACGAACGTGCGGCTGCACAGAGTCGTTTTAAATGATAACATCACAGATTGTGTAAAATCGACCCTAATAAAGAACAGGGTAGTCAATCCTAATAAAGAATAGGATAGTCAATAAAGTTCGAGTAAAAAAACTGACTCCTCCCGCTCGGCAAAAAAACGATTAGGAAAACGATAAGTAGAATATATCAGGGCAGAGTGAATGTATTTCACTGATAAATTGATAAAAGATACGACAATTCATGTTAAGAAAATAATAAAATATGTACAAAATTGGGGAAATACCAACATTACGCTTCAAAACAATATGTTAACATCACACATGGTTTGCGGACCACAAAGACCAGAAGTCTGTGTTAACAAATGAGTGATATCAACAATCACATGTTCGGCATCAACTGTTTTTATAGGGTGATTCAAATGCATAATATTAACCGTGATCAAGTTATCTGTTGATAGCGAAACGCATTGGTATTTCCTTGGAACTGGATGCTATTGAATAAATAAAGAAAGAAAACTGGGGTAACAAAGAATCCTGTGAGTGCGTACTAATTGGTCTCCTGAGAAGGAAGCTGTTGGTGAATGAATTTACGGCATGGCTTTGCTGCAGCTACGCACCGAATAAAGAATCGCCAGGGGTCTACTAAACTGAGCCGAACTGTGGAAATATATATATATATATATATATAGTCCACAGGTGAATGGGAACACCCGTTGCCTCCAGAACGAAGGGCGCGTCGATGAAGAGACCTCCCAAACGCGGTCACAAATATTATCCAAAACTTCTCCAAGTTCAAGAAAAGCAATCGACGCCGTGTCTGTGCTGAAAATTATTTATTGCCAGCCGAAAAAGCTAGACGCGTTTCGCCTGTCCTGCAGGCTTGTTCACTAGCAGTTTGTTAAAGTTTTCAAAGGCAATTTAAAACAGTGAGTGACGATCAACACACGTGATGGACTACAAGCATAGAAATAAACAGAAGACTCGTAGTTCACTTCAGCTGGAATAGATACACGATCCTGGCATGTGCCGTAAAGTGTAAGACCAATTCATTATGGTCGAACACGATCAATGTGTGCTCATTAATTTAGAGTATTTGATAACATACATCAATTATGACACAATTATTACCCAAGTGGTCAAATTGAGAAACAGAATATTGTTTTAGCCTGCAAAGTTAATACATTGCAAAAGGGGGTTTAGATCAAGTGATCAGTCGCACTGAATATAATTACAGTCATTGTGTCAAAGCATGATTTAGCACATCAAATTAAAATTAATGATAAGTACATGGTATCTATAAAGTTACTGCCCAAGTGGGCTGATGCAAAGTACAAAAGAGTCAGTTGTAGTTAATAATAGCTGTTTTAAGTCCAAAACAGTGACGTGATCATACAATAAACAAAATACAGATAAAACCAGATAGAAAAGGACGAGAGGATTCTACAAATGTGTGTGTAAGTCTTCTTCCATAAGCTGAAGTGAACTACGAGTCTTCTGTTTATTTCTATGCTTGTAGTCCATCACGTGTGTTGATCGTCGCTCACTGTTTTAAATTGCCTTTGAAAACTTTAACAAACTGCTAGTGAACAAGCCTGCAGGACAGGCGAAACGCGTCTAGCTTTTTCGGCTGGCAATAAATAATTTTCAGCACAGACACGGCGTCGATTGCTTTTCTTGAACTTGGAGAAGTTTTGGATAATATATATATATATATATACATTTTTTCACATTTTACACCCACAAAATCGTAGATATTCAGAAGTTGTAGTTAGAGTTATCTGAAGAAACTATAACTTGTGCACTATGGTGACTATAACTTGCTCCTCCGCCATGCACAGTTTTCGCATCAATATTTATAGCAAATGTTGCAGTGGTTAAAAGGAATGTTACATTTTGGGCTCCCCATCTTCTGAATATTTATAATAGCCTTGCCCATGCCCCCTTACATAGCACCTGGAGCTCTTCAATAATATTGACAAACTTTAAAAAAAAAAAAAAAGGAGATCAAGCACTTCCAGGTTGTTACCACCCGACATCTTTGATAGATACAACTGTCAAAATATTAGGAAGAATTATCTTCAATAGATTAAATGACTGTGTGGCTGATGAATCAGATTTACAGCGTTGCCAATATGGGTTCAGGCATAAGTTAGGATCCATGAAAAATTGTCTCAACCTGATCCTAGGGAAATACACAGTGGCCAAACAAGTACCTCTGTAGGTAGCTTTCATGGACTGATCCTCGAGTTTCAATTGTGTGAATCGAGCCAAAGTATGGCACATGCTTATAACACGAGGATTAGATCCAGTGCTGGTTAATTTTTGGCCCACTTACTCGAGGACATGAAGGAGAGGGTGCATATCAACGCGCAGGGGGAGGTGTCTGGTACATAGATGTCCAAAGGGGAGTGAGACAAGGATGGGTCTTGGCCCCTCTTTTTTTTATATTATACATCAATGATTTACATCCTGTATTAGTACTTGTCACTTTAGATGTTCCCATTTCCCTATTATTGTATGCGGAGGACTCTGTGATTATGGCACGTACCCAGAGCGCTGTGTCTCCTTGTACACATGTTTATTGAATTAATGGATTCCTTAGATTTGCACACTGACTTTTCTAAATCTCACATTATGTCAAAGTGCAGATCTCTTTCAACCATGGCTATTAGTAACCCTTCATTTAGTAGTATTATTATCTTTCCGTCCTTGCGTATTTATTTCTCCTCTCAGGGCTCTTGGTCTTTTAATCTTGCACATCAGTCCACTAAAGTCTCCATCGCCAATGGATCTCCCTGTAGGGGAGGCTGTTTTACCTCTTTATTGTAAATCTATAGATCTCAATGTATTCCAATAGCCATGTATGGGGCTGAGGTGTGGGGGATTTTTAACTCTGTTACCATTCAAAGGGAAGAAAACAGAGTTCTATCTGTTCCCCTTGGGCTTTCTTTTATCGAAGATCAGATCAAGGTTAGGCCTGCCTTAGTATGGATCTCTGTTTGGAAAAATGATGAGGCTCTCTTAACAAGAGAAATATTAACTGATTGTCTCTCTTCAGACAAAGGTTTTTCAGATCCCATGGATTGCTTGTGTAAAGGCTGTATACAGTAAAATTGTGATGGAATTGTTTTTAAGGATTCCGCAACATCTGTTAACACTAATAGAAAGTGTGTGTCAAATGCTTTCTACAATCTTGAAGAACTACGGCAGGAAAAATCATTGGTGGACCAGACAATCGGTGTTGAGTATCTTAACTTATATCAATTTGCTAGTATCCCCCAACAACATCTGGAGTGTTCATAGTCGCTGGCAGCATTCCTTATTGTTCCAATTTAGGTTGAATACCGTGAAGTACTTTCTTTGCTTCCCTGTGGGTTATACACATAACCTGGAAGCCAAGCCCTGTCTGTGCGATAACATATATGGTCAATCTGTGATACATTTTACATTTTTTTGTAAATTCTATGGACGATACACAAAATTGTGTTTAATAGCTCTTTAAAAAAAAGAGTTGTTCCAACATCGGTCAATATAGACCTGCATTTCGATTTTTACAACTTTTACTTGAAAGTAAGGTTATTTTGCACATGGGGACCTTTTTAAAATTCTCTGTGAGGGCACCAAGGTCTGTGCTGCTATACATTTTACTGACCATTACTGTTTGCATGATTCACATACTGTATGTTAATAATATTATGGAATTTTATGAACTGTTCATTTTTATTTTACATGTATTGAGGATTTGCTTTCATGGATGCTTTTTATGCTTCAGAATAAAGATGTAATTGATTGATTGATTTAAATGTTGCAATGGTATCATTAATGATGTCATAGAAGATGTAATGGGTGATGTAATATGTTGGGTAATTAGCAGTGCATGGCGAGGGTGCGAGGTATCGTTACCTTAGGGCACAAGTTATAGTTTCTTCAGATAACTCTTACTATAACTGATGAATTTCTATGGTTTTGTGAGTGTAAAATGTGTACATCTCTGTAACGTTTTTTTTTGCAGTGAACTTCTAGGGTTTTTTTAACGTAAAGAAATATTCTATTACCATACGTTAGCCCAAATGCCACCAAGCATGGCCTTCAGCGGGAGATTTGGGCCATCCACTGTGGGGTAGTTGGCCACAAGGCCTTACTGGCCCTGTGTCACCCTGCCACATGGAGCTAACCATGCACGGCCAACCCCTCCTCAAGCAGCCAACCCGGGAGAGGGGCGAGCAGCCAATTCCAGTCTCGGAGGCTCCATACCCCAGGGCCTGCCATATTGTGTTAGGGCAGGGGTTACATAGTCCCCCTCTCTGGCCCGAATTCGGCCTTAGGGACCCCATCCCCTAGGGCCCAGCCAATTACTGAAAAGGAAGGGGGGCTGTGCCACCATCGTTCCTGAGCTGAATTCAACCCCAGGGACCCCATCCCCCAGAGCCCGGACAATTAGTGCAAGGTGGAGGGGGGCCGTACAGTCCCCCTACCTGGGCCAAATTTGGCACCGGGAACCCAATCCTCCTGGGCCTAGTCAGACAATGGTGGGTGCTTTGTCCTCGCTAAGGGCACCCAGTGTTTTTGGTTGTTGGCCGTAGGGGGATACCCAATGCCCCCGCAGTCCCGGCTGGCTCCCCTCCTCCAACGGGATCCGACATTGCTCCCACGTGCAGTGCTGGAGCAATTTTTTCCATCTATTTTAAAACAGATGAGAAGTCCGCTCCCAGCGACAGGGATCATTTTCCCTGATCCCGCCCGCTGGGAGCATACTTATTTTATATTTTCTCGCTGGGCAGGAGCTTTAAATTGCTCCTGCCAAGCGCAAGCAAACAGAGGTATCCCTGTCCTCACCAGTGTAGGCAGGGAAATTGCTGTGTCCTGGGGTGAGCACCCGGGAACATAGCAGGAGCCTGGACCTGTGGGATAGGGTCATGATGGCCATCATTGTATCCTCCATTTGCATTACAATTCTGGCCTTGAAGGGTGGGGTTACTGGGGACGACTGTGCTCCCCTCCCCTTTGTGCTTATTGGGTGGTGAGTGGGGTTTCTGTGGCCAAAATCAGCCCGAGAGGGAACCACGTGGCCCCTCCCCTTATTCTATTTTAGCCAGGGCCTGGGGGAGGGGTCTTTGACTGGCCTGAGGCAGCATGTGTCCCCCTCCCCATTCTCAGATTTGGCCAGGCCCCAGGGAAAGGGATCCCCGGGGCTAAAATTAGCTTGGGAGGGAGTCTCCCTGGCCCCCTCCCAGTTTCACTGTCAGCTGGGCCCCTGGGGTGGAAGTTCCCAGGGCCATAATCGGCCTGGGGATGGGAGTCACCTGCACCCTCCTCCCCTTTATTACTTCCTATATATTGCCTCAGGGACCTGTAATAATAAAAAAAAAACATCCCCAGCACGAGGTCTAAGGGGTCCAGGTAGTCTTATTCTAAGCCGTTCTATTTCAAAAAGTAAAATAAAAAATTGGGTCACTGGCTCAGTTCTGCGTCCCAAGATGGCTGCTAACATGTCCAGGTTGAAGTCTTGGCAGCCATTCAGATCTCACCGTGAGATCTGTCGTATCTGCAGAAGATTGGCATCCCTAGATATGTATCAATATATTTTTTTTTAATAATGCAAAAACTACTGAAGGAATTTATATCAAATTACGAAAGGGTGACTCTTTCTGGACAAAGAGCTAGCTTTCTGCCAAATTTGATGTAATTCTGTTCAATCGTTCAGGCTTTACTCGAGTTCAAAATCCCTATGGGAAATTGCATAGGAAAAACACTTTTTGGAACCCCCCCTTTTTCTCGGCCCTTGCTTGATGAATCACTCTGAAACTTTCCGAACTGCAGCTGAAGTGAGTATCAAACTACCTTTGAAATGTTTGTGAAGATTCGTCAAACGGCACCTAAGTTATTAGTAAGCCTGGGCGGAGTTCGCAGAGTAATAATGTTTATTCATATTGCACACAGCGATTACAAGGATAATAATTTGGATGGGTTACATTCACCACCAGCATGATAGTTTGAATTTGCCACACTCTATCTTTTAGAAAATTAGGACATGAACGATTTGAATATAAGACCCGTTTTAATAAGGTCATCGTCTGATAAAACAATTATTTTAGACTGGTATCGGCAAGTGTTAATTTGCTAACAAACTCTTTGATGTTTTTTTTTTCAAAGGATAGAAGTTTAGCACACCTAGGCGGTCACACGCTCAGACCCAATTTTTTTAAGATACAACTTTATTAACACAGATGTTCATTCACTCATACCGGGATTTCACCTTACCATGGACACTATTTAACCTTTTTACTTATTTTAGCTGCTGTCACATATATTACCACATTTTTTGATGTTGTTTGACTCGTGCTTACTATGTACGAAACTTTGTCTTGCACTTCTGGGTAAAGAAAGGGTTTATATCTGGGTCTTTAATTACCGGAGAATACACTACACTTGTAACACGGATGTACTTTATGAGGCACACCACGTTTTAAAGGGTAAGCCGACAGTTGCACTGCACAGTTTTGTGTAATGTAATCTATTCATCTTGATTATTTAGTAAACCGACTACTTATTATTTTTAGGGTGATACCTTTGTATTTATTAAAAGGACGAAGGAGTCTAACCTTTTGAGGCTAAAACATTCTATTTAAGTGATTGTTTAACACTTCTTGCATTTAGATTATGGTGGAATGAATGTGCTTTTAACTAAAAGGTCACACCCAAACCCTGCACTCCCACCTGGGAGGCAAATTTACCACTGCACCTTTAAATAATACACGTTTGCACAGCACTCCCACTCTGGAGGCAAAAAGACAAATTCAGCTGCTTTTTAAAATAACACACACAAGTTTATTAATGCAATGTTTAAAAAGGCAAGCTGAATATATCAGTAAATGCAGATTCCCAAGTATCAATTAACTACAATGAACAATTAGAATAAAATGCAGTATGTACAGGTAGCAAAGAGTTGAAAATATATACAAAATTGTTAGGAACACCTCACCGATTGAATTTGCATCATCCTTGACAACTCAAGCTTGGGAAGCCCGTCAAAAACCCAGGAAGGAGTTTCAATCAGGACTCAAGTTCCGTCACCTCCACAGCAATACGTCTATTCTGTGGTGAACTTCCACCTGGCCCCAGCAGGTTCCCAGCTTTAATACTATTACTCAACGTGAGGCGAAGCTTCTAGAAAACCTCGCCCCTTCTCATGAGAAAGAACCGAGCTGGCTGTACCAGTCTGCGTCAAGGCCAAGACGGAGGCTGGCCAAGCTTCGGTATTATGACTTCGAGGCAGCATTGCACATTTTGCACAAATAATATCCAGTTCACTCTGGTCAGTGAGGAGCGAAAAACAAGTGAAGAGCAGAAACCTGTCCTCCGTACTTTACAGCTAGGTGCGAGCAGCAAGGCGAAGCCAGACATGAGGTCATGTCAAAGCCAATAGTAAGCACTTATAATTCTGTGCATGCAGAAGCATGGCATAGTCAGAAAACAAGATGACATGAGGCTATGTCAAAGCCAATAGTAAGAGCTCATAATTCTCATAACCCAAACAACTTGCAAGCACTGCTGTGCACGCAGGAGTAAGGCAAAGTCAGAAATGAGGCCATGTCAAAGTAAATAGTCAAAGTCAGAAAACAAGATGACATGAGGCCATGTCAAAGCCAATAGTCAAAGTCAGAAAACAAGATGACAAGAGGCCATGTCAAAGCCAATAGTACTGTCCTACTCCTTGACAGCTCCCACTGAAAGCCAGCAAGATTACAAGATGGAAGAGAAGCAGGCATATGCAGGACCGTCCTACATTAAGGCTAGGATAAAATAACACACGGAAGTCAGTTAAGAATGGTGGTAGTTGAAGGTCATCATAGGGTGCCAAACCAACAAGAGTGCCTCTTTCACTACATTCCACCCTATGACCTTTGACTGTCACCATTTACATATATCAAAAACTGAACCTCTCAACTAAAGACACCAATACGAGTGAAAAACTGCAATTCTTATCTGAAAGCACAAAAACTGCATTTCTTAATTGAAAACACAAAAACTGTTGAAAAATACATTTCTTAAACTGAAAGAACAAAAACTATTCAAAACCTGCATTTCTTAATTGGAAACACAACTACAAGTGAAAAACCTCATTTCATAACTGAAAGAGACAAATATAAAACTATAAAATCATAAAAGCATGTGATAATCACTTCAAAGCAAGTCTGAACTGAAAACATAGCCATGATTGAAAGACTGCATTTCATAACTGAAAAACACAACTATGATGGAAGCACTGCATTTCTTTACTGAAAAACACAACTACAAAACACTGAAATCATAAAAGCATGTAATAATCTTTTCAAAGCACGTAGAAACAACTCAAGCATATCTAGATATTCAGCAATAATAACACAAGATAAATGATGCAAGCATATGAACTCAGTAATGCTCCTAATGTCTCAAATGGCTAATACTGGAACTTCTACTGTTGAAGCAGCCAAACCTATATATTTTGTGCTAAAAAATGAAGGCAATTCAACTGAAAGACACAACTATGATTGCATTTCAAAGCATGTCATCATTATCATCTGTTCATCTATAATTAAAAAAAACGTTTTTGTTGTTTTCCTTCTTTTTAAACAAACACTCCTTCTGTGTGAAAGAGACGCAGCTTTTTTGCATTTTGCTTTAACTTCATGTTTATAAAACAGTTTCAATAGCAACACATTTTGTTGTTCTGTTTTCTCTTTAAACAAACAGTCCATCTGTGTGAAAGACACACAGCCTTCCCACATTTAACTTTATGTCCACTAAACAGTTCATCGGACTTGGCAAAGTAAGTCCCCATCTGGTTCGTTCACCGACAGGACATCAGCTTGCTTTGTCTGGCGATCACTTCAGGCTTGATGGGAGGGGAGGGGAGGGGAGGGGGGAAGGAAGGGGAGAGGAAGGAAAGGGACCCACCCATACGGGGACACGGGCAGAGACAGCAGGCATACCAACACGTTGCAGTATGATGACCTGGAAAAGAAACAAGCAAGTAACATTTTTCAAAAAGCGCACGTTTTCCTGTAACAGTTTTAAGTTTAAAGGCACAATATTATCATTACTGTCTGCACGGTTCACTGCTGGCTCTGGGGAAATGTCTGAGAATTCTACCCACGCTTTAGCCTCTGAATTCTTGGTATTGGGATGAAACTCTCTTTTTTTCCTGCACAGTAAAAAGGGTTGGGGCAGTCTCCTTCTTGACTATTTCTCCACTCACTGCGGGATACGTGCTCCCTTTATCAATTGGCAGAAGCCCAAGGCAATCCAGCTGCTCTGTCTGCTCTGGTAATTTTCTTTTCTTCAACTCGCCCTTCACCTTCTGTGGGACTGGTTTGGCTTGTGCATCCTGACACATAAGAATCACAGTTCTGAGTAAATCTAGGGGGATATTCATCCCTTCATTTTCTGCCCACCTGTTTGCATGGTCCTTATCTACTATGTGCTCGTATTTAGTTATGCACACCAAATCTGAATTGTTTGTCACCACCTTTGTCTCCAAGATTTTAGCCTTTTCATCTGCAAGGAAATTAAATGCTCTGTCATGCACAGTAGCTGCGCTTTGCAGTACAATCTACCACTGCACTGGGGAATCCTGTGTCTCAAACTCCACCCCTGGACTTTCTATTGAGACCTGCACAAACTGTTCATGCAAAACTGCTGTCTCTGTCTGTATATGCCACTTTATAACAGTGGCTTCCTCCCATGGATAAATCACGTTGTGTTCTATTGCCCTCTGCCCAGTATCTTTCAATGCGCAAAAACACAAAAGCATCTGTATTTGTACAGCGTTAAGAAATGTTACAGTCCACAATTTTAAAAGCATACTTTTCTTTCCCTGTTCTTCACAGTAACTAAAAATCTCAGACTGTTCCTGAATTGGCACACAAGATACACTGTCAAATTTCTGAATTATAATACTCACAACGGGTAACCTAATGGAAAATTCACTAAAAAGTGTGAATCACAATGTGCACAAAACAAACTCGAAAAGTACGGAAATGAGCATTTGCTTTTTAAAGACGAGAATCCTCACTCACCACTTGGGTGACATGCTTCATCATTGGGTTCCCTCTTACACACAGTGCCCGCAAGGTGCACTGTGTGGGTGTCAGGATCAGAAGACACTTGAGAACGAATCCTATGTTTAGGACCAAAGGCCTGCCCCCCGGTAATCAACACAGCACAGGAGAGCGAATTAAAGTAAAACCAGAACCTAAAATGGGCGCTACAGTTGGAACGTGTGAGCCGCAGGTTAGCGCTCTAGTGTTCCATAGCAATCAGCAAGATCCAGGTGTCAGCCCGGTGGAGAGGCGCACTTCACCAGAGTTATGAGAGGAGAAAGTCGACCATTGTGTGCCGTGCTTTAGTGAGAGAGAAGTCTTGTCGAGTTTCATAGAAGTCGAGTTCCAGGATTCCAGAAATTTCAGTAAGACTGTTCCGTGGCTTTAGCGCGGCATTTTGTGAAGAATAGTTTCCGTGAGAATTGTGTGTGAAGGAATTTCAACTCAAGGTTCCCTTCACTTCAAATGGAATAGTTGTTCAGAGGAACAGTATGTAACCAACAATAAGAGCGATATTTCCTGAGGAGAATTTTCAGTAATTAGTCAGCGCATGAGCTAGGCTCACCGAATATCCCTGCAGAGAATCACAGAAAGACACAGACAGCTAAACTCTAGCAGAGCATCAAGTCAGAGCATCAAGTCAGAACCTTTTAGCATCTAGGTCCGTGTGAGAAGTACTTATCGAGCGTAGTTAGTCTCAAGGAGGTTCGCTACGAAGTTTCCTTATTTGAAGAGTACAGAGTAACGACTAAAGACAGAAAATATACACCATAGTAGATACTCAGAAAAAACAAGAAGAAGTACTCACCAACCCAGAATCCAGTTGAGGCACCTTCAGAAGAGTCTTGGGTAAGAGGGCCACTAGGAGAGGAAAGAATTAGGAAATGAGGAGGAGAATTGAGGTAGAGTACTCAACTCTAATAGAAGGAGTTTTTGTCATTACAGTAACACCACATCAAGACAACACCACCTTCCCCAACAGAAGAGGAGCATTGGTCACTAAAGACAGGGTGGGTATTAGAGAGGAAGGATCCTTTTGAACATAGATAGTACAGAGTGTAGAGTAGGGTACTTACCTTGTGATTATGTCTTTTACAGTATACACACTCCTGTCGTCGCAAGCAAGATAGAAAGAGCGACAACATTCAAGAAAGAAAAAGACGTAGTGACTGTCTCTTCTCTGTCCAATTCCCCTTCCCCCCCTTGGGTTTCTTGGGCCAACTCGTATTTACAGCGTGTGGCCTGGAAAGCTGGGAAGGGGCATTGGGAACAGCAGCATTCTGCTCCCGAGTGATTCCGAGAGCACCGGACTCTGACAGAGTGAAGTGCCCACGTGTTTGTTCGCTCTTGAGCAGAATGGCTGAAGGATTGGATTTGAAGAAATTAGGAGAAGTTCTAGAAGGAATCCAAAGAGAGTTAATTTCTGTTAGAGAGGAGAATAGGGAACTGAGAAAGGAAACCACAGATTTAAACCTAAAGATGAGTAGCTTAGCCTCTGACCCAAGTTCTAGGTACTCAGGCAATCCAGCAGGAACTTCCAGTGAGCCCCCAATCACTCAGTCTAAAATAACGACACAAGTAATTCATTCCTTGTCACCTGTAATTCCTTTGGCTCCCCCAGAGCGTTTTAGTGGTGATCCACAAAAGGCACAGGTGTTTTTAACCCAATGCACCCTACATTTTATGTGTCGACCGGCTTTATTCCCTGATGCGCAGTCTAGAGTGGCCTTCATATTGTCGTACTTAAGTGGAGATGCGGCGTCGTGGTCTATGCCTCTGGTCACCAGTAATGCTCCATTGTTATATGATCTGGATGAATTTAAGAAGGAATTCCTTCACATTTTCGATAGAAGAAGAGTCTCCCAAGCCACGGACAATGAATTGTTGGAAATAAAACAGGGAAGCAGAGATCTGGTAGCTTACTTGGCTCAATTCAATAAATTGGTGGTAGAAACTGAATGGCCAGAGAACAAGAGAGCTGCCGTGTTTTATCGAGGCTTGAAGGATGAGTTGAAAGACGCATTAGCACAAGTACCCAATCGACCTACGGAGATATCAGCACTAATCGATTTAGTCTTGGAGATTGACTTCCGTCAAGGAGAAAGAAGAGGAGAAAGAAAGCGAGATTATCGTCCTAGTGTGCCTCGTTTTGACCGGGTGAGAACAGAAGGCAGCAAGGAAGGTGACATTGCTCGTGGAGGAGAACCCATGCAAATTGGGACAATTCGAGGTCCGCTTTCTAAAGAAGAGAAAGAAAAAAGGAGGTTGAACAAGCAATGCTTGTACTGTGGTGGAACGGGACATTTTGTTCGGGATTGCCAGAAAAAGCCCAAGCAGAAGCCGTCGGGAAACGCCTTGCACCACCAGTAAGTGGAGTTGGACTGGTGGTTGCTGATGCTGAAACAGCTCCAGATGCTCACACCCTGGCGAATACTTTGCAGTCTGCAGCTCCGCATTTGACCCTAATGATGACGCTACGATTTAGGGAACAAATATTAAGACAAGTCACAGTCATGTTAGATTCGGGAGCAACAGGCAATTTCTGTGATCAAAAATTCGCAGAAAAAATTGGGTTAAAGGCAATCAAGAAGGAAAGAAGTGAGGCTGTTTGAGCAGTAGACGGAACAAATCTCTCATCTGGACCTATTGTGAGTCATACAGAAATAGTGGAGTTGGAATCCGAAGAGGGTCATCGAGAAGATCTCCAATTCAATCTGATTGATGCTCCGCAGTTCCAATTAATTTTGGGTTTGCCATGGCTCACCGAGCATAATCCTACAATAGATTGGGGAGCCCGTACCGTGAATTTGAACTCCGATTATTGTAAAGAACACTGTTATATGGAAGGTCACAGAAGTCAAGAAAAGACGCAGGCCCTTCTTTTAAGCGAAGAAGGATCCACGATTTGTGTAATCAATACCACAGAACTACCTGAAGAATATGCAGGGTATTTAGATGTCTTTAGTGAAGTAGAAGCGGAAAGGCTCCCTCCACATCGAGACTTCGATTGCAAAATAGAATTGGAACCCGGATCCAATCTCCCATGTAGTAGAATCTATGCTCTGACAGAGAAAGAGGATGAGCACCTGAAGGAGTATCTGCATAAATATCTGGAAAACGGATTTATCAGACCATCACAGTCTCCCGTCTCCTCGCCACTTTTTTTTATTCCAAAGAAAAGTGGAGAGTTGAGAACTTGCATTGACTACAGGGCAATAAATAGAATAACCATTAAGAATAGGTATCCCTTGCCATTGATCTCGGTATTATTGGACCAGGTGAAGGAAGCCAAAATCTATACCAAGCTGGACTTGAGGGGGGCCTACCATCTGGTCCGAATTCAGAAAGGAGATGAATGGAAGACGGCATTTAGGACAAAACATGGTCTTTTTGAATATCAAGTAATGCCGTATGGCCTATGTAATGCCCCAGCAGCCTTCCAGCATTTCATCAATGATGTCTTGAAGGAGTTTATTGATCAAAATGTATTGGTGTATATTGACGACATACTAATTTACTCGAACAACGTGGAAGAACATGAAGAGCACGTCAAGAAGGTGTTGCAGAAATTGCGAGAGCATAGTCTTTATGTCAAACTGGAAAAGTGTGCCTTTAGTGTAACATCTGTGGAATTCTTGGGTTTTGTGCTCGCCCCCAGTGGAGTCACTATGGATGAAAGCAAGATCAAGGCAGTTCTGGAGTGGGAATCTCCGAAATCTGTGAAGGAAATCCAAAGCTTCATTGGGTTTGCTAATTTTTATAGGAGATTTATTCAAAACTTCTCCCAGAAACTAATTCCAATGACTAGGCTACTAAGAAAAGGCGTCAAATTTGAGTGGACTGAGGAAGCAGAGGAGTCTTTTAGGCAGTTAAAAAAGGATTTTACATCAGCCCCAATTTTACTACATCCTGATCCATCTGAGCCGTTTTTTGTAGAAACTGATGCCTCCAATTGGGCTTTAGGAGGAGTGTTATCACAAAGACACAAGTCAACTGGACAACTGCACCCGGTGGCCTATCGCTCTAGGAAGTTAACGGCACCGGAAGTTAATTATACCATCACAGAGAAAGAGCTGCTAGCAATTAAGGATGCCTTCAAGGACTGGAGACATTACTTAATGGGGGCCCGACATGTAGTAACAGTTTACACCGACCATCGAAATTTGAAATTTTTGAAGTCTGCAAGAACCCTAACACCGAGACAGCTGAGATGGTCATTATATTTTGCGGACTATGATTTCCTAATTACTTACCGTCCAGGCGCACAAAATGGTAAGGCAGATGCCTTATCTAGGAGAGGGACAGAAGAAGTTCTGGAGGAGGTTAAGGTCCAGACTATCATCCCTTCAGAAAAGATAATTGGAGCAGTGTTGCGAGAATCGCTGGAAAGGAAGGAGCAGTTCTCTATGTCAGAAGAAGAATTGGAAGAATGGGTGAAAGAAGATTCAGGAAGAGAGATTAGGGAAGGTTTACCATATCATCATGGAGCCCTTTATTTACCGACAGCAGAACTGCAGCAAAAGGCCTTGAAAGGAAGTCACGATGATCTTTTGGCAGGCCATAAGGGAATAACAAAGACTGAAGACCTTGTGAGGCGACGTTTTTGGTGGCCCAGTTTGACAAAGGATGTGCGACAATATGTGGCCACTTGTGAAATTTGCGCTAGGGGGAAGTCGGAAAGGCAAGCCCCGCAGGGGCTACTACAGCCTTTGCCTACACCACCACATCCATGGCACACTATAACCTTAGACTTAATAGTAGATTTACCATCCAGCAAGGGTTATGATACGATCTTAGTGTGTGTAGATGCATTTAGTAAAATGGCACATTTTGTACCTTTGAAAGGAGTTCCCTCGGCAGCCACTTTGGCACATGCCTTTAGTCAACACATAGTTCGAGCCCATGGGGTACCCAAGGTTTTGATATCAGACAGGGGGTCTCAATTCTTATCTCATTTTTGGAAGTCCTTTACCAAGAAATTAAGCATTGACTCCAGGTACACGACTAGCTACCACCCAGAGACAGATGGCCAAACAGAGCGCACAAATCAAGAGTTAGAACAGTACCTAAGATTATGTTTATTAGAACAGGAAGGAGATTGGCCAGATTATCTGTGGGCAGCAGAGTTTGCCCACAATAATGCAAAAAATATGTCCACAGGTTATTCACCTTTCTATTTAAATACAGGTAGACATCCCCATCAATCTGTAGAATTTCAAGAGGTTGATGTTACAGCAGTGACTAATTTAGTTGAACACATGACAAGAGTGCATTCAATAGCCACACACAACTTGACCAAGGCAAAGGCGACTTACAAGTTCTATTCTGATAAGAAAAGAAGGAAGGAACCAGATTTACTAGTAGGAGATAAGGTGTGGTTAAACACAAAGAACCTTAGACTCAAGGGAGTTAGAAAGTTTCAGCCCAGGTCCATATGAGATTGAGAAAAAATTAAGTGCTCTTAACTATCAGTTGAAGTTGCCCAAAGGATTGCATGTGCACCCCGTGTTTCATGTCTCCCTATTGAAAAAAGTGTCAAGAGATTTACGAGTTAAAATACCCCCCAAACCAATCCAAACAGAAATAGGAGAAGAATCTGAGGTACAGCGAGTCTTAGATTCTAAGATACGAAATGGACAGATGTACTACTTGTTGGATTGGAAAGGTTATGGGCCCGAGCAAAGAGCTTGGGAAGTTTCTTCAAACATTCATGCTCCTAGATTAATTAGGGAATTTCATAAGAGATTTCCTAATAAGCCCAGAGCGGGAGGACATTCGTTGAGAGGGGGTACTGTCAGGATCAGCAGACACTTGAGAACGAATCCTATGTTTAGGACCAAAGGCCTGCCCCCCGGTAATCAACACAGCACAGGAGAGCGAATTAAAGTAAAACCAGAACCTAAAATGGGCGCTACAGTTGGAACGTGTGAGCCGCAGGTTAGCGCTCTAGTGTTCCATAGCAATCAGCAAGATCCAGGTGTCAGCCCGGTGGAGAGGCGCACTTCACCAGAGTTATGAGAGGAGAAAGTCGACCATTGTGTGCCGTGCTTTAGTGAGAGAGAAGTCTTGTCGAGTTTCATAGAAGTCGAGTTCCAGGATTCCAGAAATTTCAGTAAGACTGTTCCGTGGCTTTAGCGCGGCATTTTGTGAAGAATAGTTTCCGTGAGAATTGCGTGTGAAGGAATTTCAACTCAAGGTTCCCTTCACTTCAAATGGAATAGTTGTTCAGAGGAACAGTATGTAACCAACAATAAGAGCGATATTTCCTGAGGAGAATTTTCAGTAATTAGTCAGCGCATGAGCTAGGCTCACCGAATATCCCTGCAGAGAATCACAGAAAGACACAGACAGCTAAACTCTAGCAGAGCATCAAGTCAGAGCATCAAGTCAGAACCTTTTAGCATCTAGGTCCGTGTGAGAAGTACTTATCGAGCGTAGTTAGTCTCAAGGAGGTTCGCTACGAAGTTTCCTTATTTGAAGAGTACAGAGTAACGACTAAAGACAGAAAATATACACCATAGTAGATACTCAGAAAAAACAAGAAGAAGTACTCACCAACCCAGAATCCAGTTGAGGCACCTTCAGAAGAGTCTTGGGTAAGAGGGCCACTAGGAGAGGAAAGAATTAGGAAATGAGGAGGAGAATTGAGGTAGAGTACTCAACTCTAATAGAAGGAGTTTTTGTCATTACAGTAACACCACATCAAGACAACACCACCTTCCCCAACAGAAGAGGAGCATTGGTCACTAAAGACAGGGTGGGTATTAGAGAGGAAGGATCCTTTTGAACATAGATAGTACAGAGTGTAGAGTAGGGTACTTACCTTGTGATTATGTCTTTTACAGTATACACACTCCTGTCGTCGCAAGCAAGATAGAAAGAGCGACAACATTCAAGAAAGAAAAAGACGTAGTGACTGTCTCTTCTCTGTCCAATTCCCCTTTCCCCCCCTTGGGTTTCTTGGGCCAACTCGTATTTACAGCGTGTGGCCTGGAAAGCTGGGAAGGGGCATTGGGAACAGCAGCATTCTGCTCCCGAGTGATTCCGAGAGCCCCGGACTCTGACAGTGGGCTACAACTCTCCCTCTGGAGAGGAGCGTGAGGTGTTCTTCACTCCAATTTAAAAGGTGAATGAGGGGCAGAGTGCAAAAATAATATCAAAAGTGTACTAAAACCATCTCATAAAAGGGAAAAAGGACTTTAATAACTATCCCCAATGGATGGAATTAAAACTAGTGTGACGATAGGAGTAAGGATATCTCCTATCTGACTAGGTCAACATGTTTCTGCCAGGTGACCCGAAAGTTCATGGCATTCTTCAGGACCATTGTCTTGTCACTCTGCTAGAAAAGTGATTAAAAAAAACATACTTATTTAATATATGAATGTTGTCGAGACCAACTGCAGTCTGGTCTTCTTGCTGTAACACATAAGAACATTCCTTAGTCATTCACATATTCATATAAAAAAAGGATAACTAATACCCAGGTGTATGTGAAAATAGTGCCTAAAAATACCACCGTTGTGAAAACACACGAGTAAATCAATATTCTCACCAATAGCAGATAGGAAATCTGCTTCTACCTTACACAGTTACTTTATCTGTATGCGGGTACCTGAAGGTAAAATTAAGTCACACATTAGAGGCCATTTAGGGTCAGTGTTCTTTAAAAAAACAATAAAGAAAAAAGGAATACTGATATTGTATGTGAGGTCCTCGTAAGCTATAATGTTATCACTACAGTTGTCACCACATAGTGTCTCTCAAATGAAAAAAGATCTAGGATAAAATGGGAGATGTATAGTCTCATCTCAACCATCACTCCTTAAGATCCAAAGGACTAAATTACAAAAGCACCACTTAAGACCCTTCTAGGTAATCTCTTATCCTAAAATCACAAAACTATTTATGTTCGGGATACATATTATCACCAAAAGCTGCAATATTATGCAAGGATTCCATTAAAAGGGCAAACGCGAAATAGCAAACCCGTTTTTCACTCAGTAGAAAAACCATAATGAAATGGTATACGGGTGTCTATGCTAACCGTCAGTATTTCACTCACCAAATATCCCGGCATAACTCTTTCGTAAATAAAGGCCAAAAGGGAGAGCTTGCATTTCCTAACTCTGCTTTTAACAGTTATTGTCGCGTTACTCAACCCGGAAGTGCATCGTACCAGTTCCGGTTTGCGGACCGCATTTTCGGCAGTACTGTAAACATTCAGATACTTTCAATTTATTTCAGAGCATTCTCCTCAGAAAATCAGTATGCTCTATCAAACGTATACCCAGTATTATCTGCCTGAAAAATAAAAATAAAATAAAAACGATCCATGTATAACCATGTGGTGACTAGTGTTCATACCAACATAATGCATTGTGGGATATGTAGTGATCATATCTCCCTTATGCAAATGGTAGTTAGCAAGGGGTGTAAAAAGAAGTGTAAAAAGAAGGAGAAACTCCCTTACATATCAGAAAATCCCAGTCAAATCAAATTCAGAACTAGATTGCACTGCCGTCAACCAACGCCATTGAATGTTATTTGTCTACAGTATTTTCCATGGTATATCTTCATTTAAGCAGAGGATATGACTCCTCATGCGGAACACCCATCTCTGTTCCCTGTGCAGGAGTACTTTATCCAAAGGCCCCATATTAATGTCGTATTTTGGTTTATCAATGATTACCCATGTGAAATCATCCTCAGTATGTGTCTTTTCTACGAAGTGTCTTGTCATACAGGTATTCATTTTCTTACACCGAAAAGAACTTCGGTGCTCCACCATCCTGTGTTTAACCTTTCTGGAGGTCATACCAATGTATACCAACGAACACGGACATGTGATCATATAACTGACCCCACTCGTGTTACAATTGGCATGTGAATTCAGGATCCATGGAGTCTGAAAACCTAGATCCAACTGTGTAACTTTTTTTGTAAAAGGACATACTGAACATGATCCGCATGGAAAATGCCCTATCACTGGTACAGCACCCCATAATGTGGTTTGTCTAGTCTCCTGTCGTCCAATTCTTTGTCTAGTATGTATTACTAAATCTCGAAGATTATTACTTCGTTTGAATGCAAACAAAGGTCTTTCCAAAGCCAATGTCCCCGTATTTAGAATGTGCCAATCTTTATTGACAGCCTTTTTGACATTGTCTGACAAATTACTAAAAGTGGTCACACAGACCATCCTTTTATTCTCAGGTCTTTCATATGACTCTAAGAGAGCCTCTCGATGGTTATTACATGCTCTCTTTTCAGCCCCATATACCAATTTACTCGGGTAGTTCCTGGCCAACAGTTCTTCACTTAAATTCTTTGCATGTACTTTGTACCTTGACACTTCACTGCAATTTCCACGTAACCTAAGAAACTGTCCTATTGGAAGGTTATTCAATAGGCCCCTTGGATGGAAACTATAATAACTCAATAAAGAGCTCCTTGCCATAGGCTTCTGGTATAATTCAGTTTGAATCTTCCCATTCTTAGGGTACAATCGCAAATCTAAGTATGATACAGTACTGTTGCTGGATTCAATAGTGAATCTTAAATTCGGGTCTTGACTATTCAACCATTGGGAAAATAAATCTAGAGAATCCTGGTCACCTTCCCAGATGACCAGGATATCATCTATATATTGTCTCCACAATTTCAGGTGTTGTACAAAGGGGTTGCCAATCTCAAAAATTACCTTGGTTTCAAAACCATACATGTAAAGATTAGTCATACTGGGAGCACACGTACTGCCCATTGAAGTGCCAGTCGTTT
The DNA here is from genome assembly GCF_964204655.1 of Triturus cristatus. Taxonomy (NCBI): domain Eukaryota; kingdom Metazoa; phylum Chordata; class Amphibia; order Caudata; family Salamandridae; genus Triturus; species Triturus cristatus. Next base: position 154,472,949 of record NC_140595.1, read on the forward strand.
GCCAGTATAGATCTCCGTCATAGATGAAAAAATGTGCTTTAAGTGCCATCTTGGCGTACTGCATAACAAAAAGGTTCGGAGTCTGATCATCGCGAGGATGACTCTCAAGTAGTTGTTCTATTATTTCAAGAGTGTCATCCTGCGGAATATTCGTATATAATGACTCAACGTCATAAGTGACCATCAAGTCTGTAAAATGATCAAAAGGTACTGTGTCTAGCAGAGAGAGAACATGTTTGGTATCCTGTAAGTAAGACGGCATCTGCGCTACTATAGGGCGGAGAAAATAGTCCACGAACTTGGATAATGGTTCAAGGATTGAACCAATACCGGACACTATAGGCCTCCCCGGTGGCGGTCTTTGTGCCTTATGTATTTTGGGGAGAATATAGAATGCCGGTATTTTAGGATGTTTTTTAATTAAAAATTCAGCTTCACTTTTAGTAATCCAATTTAGCTCTCTCCCTTCCTCTACTAATGCTCCAATCTGTGTTTGTAATCTTGAAGTAGGATCCTGTGTGATACAAGTATAACATTTTGGGTCACTCAATAGTCTCAAACATTCACTACGATAGACTGTAGTATCCATAATGACGGTCGCCCCGCCCTTATCCGCTGGTTTAATCATAATGTTTGTATCATTACCCAGTTCTTGAATACATTTCCTTTCTACATTAGAAATATTACAAAATGTGTTCTTAGAAAAATGTAAGCTGGATTCATATTCTTTCAGGACTGCCTTCTCAAATTATTAACTTCTGAGGGTACTTGTAGTGAAGGCAAAAAGGTGGATCTGTTCCTCAGCCAGTACTACGTACCACATTTCTCTAATCTTTTTCCATATTGGAGAAGAAAAAATGTAGTCTCACTTTCCGAAAAAAATCAGCTAACTCTTTATGGATCATGAAATCATCTCCTAACTTGGTGGGAACAAAGCCAAGTCCTTTAGACAATACAATATATTCCAGACCCGTCAGAGTTTTAGAGCTGAGATTCACCACTAAGCAATCTGTTTGTATAAACACTAGTCACCACATTGTTATACATGGATCGTTTTTATTTTATTTTTATTTTTCAGGCAGATACTACTGGGTATACGTTTGATAGAGCATACTGATTTTCTGAGGAGAATACTCTGAAATAAATTGAAAGTATCTGAATGTTTACAGTACTGCTGAAAATGCGGTCCGCGAACTGGAAGTGGTACGATGCTCTTCCGGGTGGAGTAACGCGACAATAACTGTTAAAAGCGGAGTTAGGAAATGCGAGCTCTCCCTTTTGGCCTTTATTTACGGAAGAGTTATGCCGGGATATTTGGTGAGTGAAATACTGACGTTAGCATAGACACCCGTATACCATTTCATTATGGTTTTTCTACTGAGTGAAAAACGGGTTTGCTATTTCGCGTTTGCCCTTTAATGAAATCCTTGCATAATATTGCAGCTTTTGGTGATAATATGTATCCCGAACATGAATAGTTTTGTGATTTTAGGATAAGAGATTACCTAAAAGAGTCCCCATTAGCGTTTATATTTAACGTTGTCTTAAGTGGTGCTTTTGTTATTTAGCCCTTTGGATCTTAAGGAGTGATGGTTGTGATGAGACTATACATCTCCCATTTTATTCTAGATCTTTTTTCATTTGAGAGACACTATGGGGTGACAACGGTAGTGATAACATTATAGCTTACGAGGACCTCACATACAATATCAGTATTCCTTTTTTCTTTATTGTTTTTTTAAAAAAACACTGACCCTAATGACCTCTAATGTGTGACTTAATTTTACCTTCAGGTACCCGCATACAGATAAAGGACCTGTGTAAGATTTTCTATCTGCTATTGGTGAGAATATTGTTTTACTCGTGTGTTTTCACAATGGTGGTGTTTTTAGGCACTATTTTCACATACACCTGGGTATTAGTTATCCTTTTTAGGTCTCGCCTGACCCAGCGCATGTGCTGGTCTGGCGAGACTTATTGGGAGGGCTCCAAAAAGTGTTACCAGGCCAGCCTAGAGCTACAGTGTATGTGCGCGGACGCCCGCGCCGCGATTACTTTCCCATTCGCGACCGCACGGCCGCTTTGATGTTTGATCGCTATCGCAATCACTTTCACTTACACGGCCGCTTGAGATAGCCAATAGGTCTCGCTTTTGGACCTTATAAGTATTTAGTTATGTAACTGTTGCATGGCTAAACACTTATAAGGTCCCAAAGGCGAGACCTATTGGCTCTGCCAATGCTTGTTTTATATGAATATGTGAATCACTAAGGAATGTTCTTATGTGTTACAGCAAGAAGACCAGACTGCAGTTGGTCTCGACAACATTCATATATTAAATTAGTATGGTTTTTGTTTATCACTTTTCCAGCAGAGTGACAAGACAATGGTCCTGAAGAAGCCATGAACTTTCGGTCACCTGGCAGAAACATGTTGACCTAGTCAGATAGGAAATATCCTTACTCCTATCGTCACACTAGTTTTAATTCCATCGACTTGAACGGACGCTACGCTGCATCCAGGGGGAACGCTGTGGCAACTCTCACCACCGGGACTGCGAGGACCAGGGTGCTCAGCGCCTAACTTACTCACCACACCTGGCTCCTCTTCCCGACCCCGCCCCCATCACTTACTCTACGCCTCGCGGCCCCCGCCTCGCGGGAGCCGCTCGTAGGCTCTGACCGTGGATATAACTGGCTGGGCTTTCATTTTCCTTGTGTCTCTCGACTTGAACGGACGCTACGCTCCATCCAGGGGGAACGCTGTGGCAACTCTCACCACCGGGACTGCGAGGACCAGTGTGCTCAGCGCCTAACTTACTCACCACACCTGGCTCCTCTTCCCGTCCCCGCCCCCATCACTTACTCTACGCCTCGCGGCCCCCGCTTCGCGGGAGTCGCTCGTAGGCTCTGACCGTGGATATAACTGGCTGGGCTTTCATTTTCCTTGTGCCTCTCGACTTGAACGGACGCTACGCTGCATCCAGGGGGAACGCTGTGGCAACTCTCACCACCGGGACTGCGAGGACCAGGGTGCTCAGCGCCTAACTTACTCACCACACCTGGCTCCTCTTCCCGACCCCGCCCCCATCACTTACTCTACGCCTCGAGGCCCCCGCTTCGCGGGAGCCGCTCGTAGGCTCTGACCGTGGATATAACTGGCTGGGCTTTCATTTTCCTTGTGCCTCTCGACTTGAACGGACGCTACGCTGCATCCAGGGGGAACGCTGTGGCAACTCTCACCACCGGGACTGCTTGGACCAGGGTGCTCAGCGCCTAATTTACTCACCACACCTGGCTCCTCTTCCCGACCCCGCCTCCTATCGCCCTTCTACTTATTTAAACGCCCCCGCCTACACGCGCTAGCGGTACGCGCGCGGGACGTAGCTCGGGGCGAAGACCGGGCAAAGAGCAGGCCGTTTGAGGCCGTTCGAGCAAGGGCGAGCTCGGGCCAGGGCCCCCTATAGCTGCTTGAACCCCGCAGTGTATCTGGTGGTGTGTGTGATCATGACAACTAGAGAAACGAGGAGCAAGAGCGCTTTGGCAACCGGGAGGACAATAGGCACTCTGGATACGTACTTTACCAAAGCTGGGTCCCTTCTCATAGATGAGATCTCTATCCTTGAAAGGCGCATTTCGCAAGAAATTGACTGGGTGAGGAGATCTTCCTTGGGACCCCTTGCTCATGCCGTTACTCCCGTGAAGTCGCCTAACTGTACATCAGTAGTCGCAGGGGGGGTTAAAGGCATGTCTGTTTTATCACCTCCACCAGACCCCAATTGTTCTGCTTCCTCCTCTATTGATTGTGACAACTCTGGCAATACAGAGCTTAGCATATTACCCCTTCCATCATGTAAAGGCTCCTTACCCCAGATTAATGCTAAAGGAGTTGTTTCTAAGACGAATATAAGCATTAAGAGGGAGCCCACGCAGCCATTACAGGGAGAGAAGGAGGGAGCTATTTCGAAAAGGCAAAAAAGGGCCTATATGATAGGGGGTAGAAAACCTAAGGCTTCCAAACCTAATTATAGGTGCAAGGGAAACCAATCGGATTGAATCAGTAAAGGGCTAAATGTGTTGCGTAAAACAGGAGCCCTGTCCCATCAGACTACGGCACAAATCTCTCCTAGTAAACATATTCCTGTAGGGGCGGAGGATCCCACTTTCTTAAGCCTTCGCACCTTATTGAGGGAATTCCTTACTCCCCTGGAAGATCGCCTGGCTAACATGGAAATATGCTTATTGGATTTACGATAGGGACTTTTAGATTTAGCAGCAGGCCAAAGAGCAAGTATGTGCAGAGCCCATGGGACTACTGCTGGGTCCTCCAATACACTTATTAATCCTGTTACTCTGCCTCCTGCACCTTTAACAGCTATTCCCTTAGAGAATACTATTTCAGTCCCCTTGTCAAAACCTGCTCCTGTAATTCCTTGTAGCCAACAACCCCCGATAGTACCCACTAGTAGGTCTAATCCAGTTTCCCTGGCCTCTATGTCCGGCCAGGAGATATCAGCAAATGCTGTAATAAACTGCTCAACCAGGCAAGTCAGCCCCCATAACTGGCGAAGAGTAGTAAACTTGCCCCCAGAGGCGGAAGTTTATACTGTCATCTTGAAGGGGGTACCTGTGCTTCGCGGTAATGTGGTGGAACTCCATGATTCCCTACATAATAAAGTTATTAGTTGGCTAAATATCCATAAGCCTCTACCACCTAATCTTAATGGAGAAATCCTTATGGTAAGAAGGGTCCCATGGGTTGGATACACCGACAAGAAAAGCGTTGGGGACTGCATAATTATAAGTTTTAAGAACCCGAATGTTGTGCCTTACATCTGCAACTCGCCTGGCAATATAGGAGTTACATCTATTGAAGTGGTCCACCTGTCATATTTTTATCCCAACACATGCAATTCGATTATGAATAGGGATGACGGATGGACCCAGGTGGGATCTGTTGGTGCTGGGTCTAGATTTAGGCCCACTTGCAATGTTTTCACTAACTATGGCAACTATATACACCCTAATAGATATAGTTGTCTTGACCAGGTAGATTGACTTTACAAGGGACTGGGGTCCATGAGAGGTGAGATAGATATCACCATCCAAAAATCTGGTGCCTTCCGACGGGAGAATTTGATATCTACTAGCTCCCGTGGTCAAGTAACTAATTCACCTCCGAGTCTACTAGGTTATACTAATAACAACCTAAAATTGATAGTCCGGCCTGTTTCCAAAGTTGCCCCTATTGTTCCACCGATCTTGAAAATACCACAGCATATGCCCATGGCTTTAATACTGGATGCTGTGCCGGAGAACATTGGGGGACCAGGAGTAAAATCGCCTGTTGGAATTCTTAAGGTTCTTTCCTGGAATGTGGCAGGCATCACTAATAAATTAGATACGAGTGACTGGGAGTCCCTAATAGGCAAGAGTGATATCTGCCTTTTTCAAGAGACCTGGGCGAGGGAACCGCTGTGCAGAGTAGGATATGCAGTGTTTGAAACTAATGCAATTTGGACTGGCAGAGGGAGGCCATCTGGTGGTCTGGCGATTTGGGTAGCGAGTCACATTGGATGCATTACGGAAAGTGTACCGACGCTCTCGCAGGACATACAGTGTGTCCTACTCAAGTGGCCCAATGTTTTAAATCTAGCAATCATTAATGTGTATTCCCGCCCAGTTAGTGTGGCCTCGGAATCCCCCACACTAGACGATCTTTCGTGTTTTTTGGGTCGTCTCCCGAATGACTACAAGATAATGGTGGGTGGTGATTTTAATTCCCACTTTGAACCCTTGGAAGGTTTAAAGGAAGGTGCCTTTATGGCTGAAGATGACTTCTGGGGTGTCCCACCTTGTCAATCTCCCTTTGCCAAATCCTGGTCCCCTTTAGCTCTACAAATCATCTCCCTAACGTTAAATTTTTCTTTAAGGGCCTGTAACGGCCGTACTACCTCTGATATTCCTTCTGTATGCACCTTTAATAGGAAGAATCACGAATCTAGGCTGGACTACATATTTGTAGATACCAGCCTTTGGTCTAAGATCCTGGACTTCAGAGTAATAGTAAGAACGGACAGTGACCACAATGCACTTTTATTGGACATGGTGCATCCCATATGTGCTGATGGTTCACTTTCCGCTGAGTCTAGTGATGATCCTGGGAACCTGGTTCTCAGCTCCAATAGACGTAGGGTTAAATGGGGGAAATTGGTAAGCTCAGAAGAGACCATAAGTAAAATGTATCAGCTAGCACTCCCCAAGTTAAAAGAACTAGATATATTAATTAAACAGCCAAAAAATTTGGAATTTAATGAGAAGCTAACCTCAATTCATAAAGACCTAGTGGGAGCTCTAGGCGAGGTTTTTTATCCAGTGGTACCTCTGCGGAAAAATAAGACTCGAACCCCAACTTGGTATAATTCATCTTGCAAAAAGATCAAGTCACAACTAATAAATACAGTTTAAACAGGTTTGGATAAGGGCAAGGTTATTGAGCTCAGGCGGAACTATAGGAAAGCTATGGCATTGGCACGAGCGGAATGGGATTGGAACAGATGGCAGGATCTCACACTAGCACTCGAAGTGAAGGACCCAAGAAAATTCTGGACCTTGGTAAATACCGGTGCAGGAGAACCAAAAGCGGCGGTGGAGTCAAATATTGCAGCATCCGTTTGGGAGGCCCATTTTGGCCAATTGTATCAAGAACCACACGCCAATTATGTGGTCTGCACTGTTTCATGTGATCCGGTAGCCGGATTGGAATTTACCCTTGGTGAGGTGGTCAGTGTAATAGAGGGCTTGGCGAGGGGGAAGGCCCCAGGCCTCGATAGATTGCCTGGTGATCTTTTTCGTCTCCATCCTGAGATATGGGGCCCTTATCTCCTTATTCTTTTTAACTCCATCGCGGGTGGAATGGAGATTCCTAGTACTTGCCTGGGGGCTGAGATAGTCCCTATTTTTAAAAAGGGCTCTCCTCTTCTCCCGGCCAACTACAGGCCAATCAGTCTCATAGATGTTCCCCAAAAAATCTATTCTCGCCTCCTCCTGAACCACCTTTCAGAGTGGATGGAGGAAAATAAAATCCTTAGTCCCCTTCAGGCTGGCTTCAGGAAAAACACGTCCACCATGGATCAGATCTTCCGTCTCGTTCTCCTTTATTGGAAAACTGTGAGTATTGAGAGGGGGAGGCTGTACATGGTGTTCGTGGACCTGAGGTCAGCCTTTGACCTGGTTCCCAGGAAGAAACTATGGGAGGTTCTAAAGGAGCTGGGCGTTCCGATCCATCTATTAAATGCCATAACTAGGCTCCATGAGAACAATTTTGCACAGGTCAGGTATGGGAGGGTGGGAGCATTGTCATCAAAATTTCCAGTCCTCAGAGGGGTAAGACAGGGCTGCGTCCTTGCGCCAACCCTCTTTTGCCTCTATGTAAATAGTGTCATATCACATCTCGACGATATTGGGGACAATGATGCCCCATCCTTGGCAGGCAGGAGGGTACCCGCCATTATGTTTGCGGATGATACCCTCCTGCTTTCAAAATCCCCGATGGGGATCCAACGGATATTAGATGGTTTTGGTCTTTTCTGTAGGCAATATGGTCTAGAGATCAACACAGAGAAGACCAAGTTCATGATATTTAATCCATCATTCAAAACAAGACCCAATCCATCTTTGAGCCTGGTAAGATTGGAGAGGGTAAAAACCTTCCAGTACCTGGGGGTAACCCTTCACGAGAATTTATCTTGTTAACCCCAAATTGCAAGAAGCCGGCTAAAGCTGTCCCAATTGTCGGGGGGAATTTTGAAGGTGGCAAATTCCTTACATATAAACCCATTAGTCCGGCAATGGAGATGTATAAAATTCAAGCTAAAGCTGCAGCATCTTATGGTGGTGAACTATGGGGGTATAAAGCGGGTGTAGGAATTGTTAATGTAGAAAATAATTTTTTAAGGCGTCTTTTGGCCCTTCCCCGCGGTACACCCCTTTTTCCCCTAAGATTAGATATGGGTCTACCCTCCATAAGAGACGACCTGGAATTAATGCCATTAAGATTTTGGCATAGGCTTTGGTCCACTGTTGAGCTCGAACATTACAGGCAAGAGCTTGCTTATGTAATGAAGTTGAACCTGTGTGATAAAATCCCGTGGCTGGCCTCTATAAAGAAAGAATTGTACCGGTTGGGACTCCCTGAACTATGGGAGTTCCCTGAACAAGGCTGCACAGGGTTTCACGTAAATGTCTCGTGGGGATGTATAAGGAGAAAAGTCTTGCTTCCTTGGTCTCTGCATCCACTAAAGGCATTCTGACTGATCGATTTTTGGCTTTTAAGGATTCATATCAGTTTGAAGGGTTTATGGACATCATCTTCCCCATCTTATCAAGAAAATTGTTCATTCAATGGAGGCTAGGGACCCTGCCCATTAAAACTTTCACACACAAATGGACAAAGAGGGATGATAAAATTTGTCCAGGATGTTGTACCCATGATGAGGAAGAAATCCACCTTTTGTTTTTCTGCCCTCATTTCCGTACTTTTCGAGTTTGTTTTGTGCACATTGTGATTCACACTTTTTAGTGAATTTTCCATTAGGTTACCCGTTGTGAGTATTATATAATGGAGTGGTACCGTTGATGGTTATAATTTCTCCATAAGAGACCTTGTTGTGAGATAACATTTCTGAATTGACCATGCTTTTAAAACCATTTCTTTTTCCAAAATAGCTTTTTTCCATTTAGAGCAAGCTCATTGTTCACTGCCATATCTGATTTATAACTGGAACCAGCAATCGCTAACAGACTGCTCTGTTTATCTCTCTTACATTCCTTTCTGGCTGAGTAACATCCTCAAAAGAATTAATTAAGACCATCTGTGAAGCCTGCAGATTAACTGGCACGTTCTCTAAGTTCACATTTTTCACATATGACTCATCGCTGGTCAAAGCAAACGGCTTCAAAGCTTGGTACATATTTAACTTTTTTTTTAAAGACTTGCATGGCACGATTCAAACTGCATCCTGACAGGTTAACTTCGTAGAGGTATTTATTGCTTCAACAAACTATTTCTCTAATTTTTCAAATCCACTCTGTAGCTGAACATATTTTTCATGTATTATATGTTAAGCATTTAAAAGGGTCCAGCCCCTTCTTCCTAATGTAGCAAGCTCCTCTTCTTTCTTCAGAAGCACTTTTTGCAAACACGCAAGCACATGCGCTGGCTCAGCGTCAGCTAAACACACCCTCTAATTCTCACTCAACCCAGCACAATAAGCCCACTCATGAGCTAATGCGCTATATGGAACTACCTCCCATCCAGGATTTTAAGTTGGTATCTGGGAAACGGCTTTTGATTTTCTAGAAAACATATTTCTTTCCCCTTTTAAAATTCAATGTTCGAATCCTGTGAAAGTGACGCCAAGATGTAATGAATGTACTTTTCACTAAAATGACACACCCAAACCCTGCACTCCCACCTGGGAGGCAAATTTACCACTGCACCTTTAAATAATGCACGTTTGCACAGCACTCCCACTCTGGAGGTGAAAAGACAAATTCGGCTGCTTTTTAAAATAACACACACAAGTTTATTAATGCAATGTTTAAAAAGGCAGGCTGAATATATCAGTAAATGCAGATTCCCAAGTATCAATTAACTGCAATGAACAATTAGAATAAAATGCAATATGTACAAGTAGCAAAGAATAGAAAATATATACAAAATGGTTAGGAACAGCTCTCCGATTGAATTTGCATCATCCTTGCCAACTCAAGCTTGGGATGCCCGTCAAAACTCAAAAGCCCAGGAAGGAGTTTCAATCAGGACTCAAGTTCCGTCACCTCCACAGCAACACGTCTATTCGGTGGTGAACTTCCACCTGGCCCCCGCAGGTTCCCAGCTTTTAATACTATTACTCAACGTGAGGCAAAGCTTCTAGAAAACCTCGCCCCCTTCTCATGAGAAAGAACCGAGCTGGCTGAACCAGTCTGCGTCAAGGCCTAGAAGGAGGCTGGCCAAGGTCCCATATTTTGACTTCGAGGCAGAGTTGCACATTCCACAAATAATATCCAGTTCACTCAGGTCAGTGAGGAGCGAAAAACAAGTGAAGAGCAGAAAACGTCCCTCCCCACTTTGCAGCTACATGCGAGCAGCAAGGCAAAGCCAGACATGAGGCCATGTCAAAGCCATTAGTAAGCACTTATAATTCTGTGCACGCAGAAGCAAGGAAAAGCCAAAAAACAAGATGACATGAGGCCATGTCAAAGCCAATAGTAAGAGCTCATAATTTTCATAACCCAAACAACTTTCAAGCACTGCTGTGCATGCAGGAGTAAGGCAAAGTGAGAAATGAGGCCATGTCAAAGTCAATAGTCAAAGTAAAAAAAACAAGATGACATGTGGCCATGTCAAGCCCAATAGACAAAGTCAGAAAACAAGATGACATGAGGCCATGTCAAAGCCAATAGTACTGTTCTACTCCGTGGCAGCTCCCACTAAAAGACAGCAAGATTACAAGATGGAAGAGAAGCAGGCATATGCAGGACCGTCCTACATTAAGGCTAGGGTAAAACAACACACTAAAGTCAGTTAGAATGGTGGTAGTTGAAAGTCATCATAGGGTAAAACCAAAGAGGATGATGGACGGAGTGTTGAACATTGCAAGTACTCACCCCGAGTCAACTGATCTGGGTTTAATCCATCATCATTCTTTAGCTCACTCCGCCACCCCAGTTCAGACGTGGCCATATGCAAATCAGTCTGACCCCGTGCCTCATGGGAACAGTCCAGCCCGAACTGCCAAGCCATTAGTTCCCTGGACCAGAAACAAGCATCCTGGGACCGGTTTCTGGCTAATCCTCAGCCAGGCTAGCTTGAATCCAGTGGCAAAGTGAGCAAGGGACCCATGTCTGGGCATACCCTGCCAACTTAGGGTGAACGTATGTACTAAGTTGGCAGGGTATGCCCAGACGTGGTTCCCTTGCTCACTTTGCCACTGGATTCAAGCCAGCCTGGCTTTGGTTTTGCTTTGGTCATCATAGGGTGCCAAACCACAAGAGCGCCTCTTTCACTACATATGGATATTTGGCTAAAAGTGAGTCTTATAAAGCTTTTTTACTGTGTCGACTCATTAAGAAGGATATTTTTTGAGTTGCAGGATTTATCAAAAGCTTGTTTATTGTTCATAATTTATCGGTTGTCACCAAAGGCGGAACTTTTGAAAAGTAGAAAACACAGTCTTTTATTTATGGACCATCTTTCGAGCACGGGTTAGACATACAGCACAGTTACCAGCACGGTTCAGTGTCTCCCTTTCTTCATAATTTTCTTCAGTCTAATTTAAGTGCACGCTTTCATGTTTCCTTGCTTCACCAGCATGCAGGACCTATTTGGGGAAATAAAAGTTGTCACCTTCTATTACCTTCATACGTATGGTTGGTTTAGGAGAATATAACCATTGTACACAATTGTACTTAGTTTAAGTTTCTTCTATTTTGGTAGGATTTAGCCCCTGATGAAGGGAGCAGCCCAAAATTCATTGGGCACATTCAATTTGAAGATATATGATTTTAAATTAAAACAATAACAAATGATTATGGACGCTTCAAAGTGAAAATGAATTTAATTGTTAAAGAAAATAAAGAAATTTCTTGCAATAACTTGAAGTACATTTGAACAAATTATTTTGAACTTTAATTTCGAGTGCGGATTGGGGAAGCTCCCCACAAGTTGGGGATATCACATTTAGTGTTGCACCCCAATCAAATGACAGATCAGACAAGCCATTTCCTAGGTAAAACAGTGTATGTACAGCAAAAAGCAATACATTTGCTGTAGATTCAGTTTGATGTCTAGAGGCCAGGTATTTTATCCTGTTTGGATCATCTCCTAATCATTTGCTGCAAAACCAAATTAATGTGTGTTCCATATCTAAACTTAGCATACAGCTGTTTTAAAAGTAAAGAAGTGAAAATCTAGATATGTCTCAGAGATAGTAAAAGACTTAAGATCAAGAAAAGCATCAGTTATGCTTCCCAATCTGGAGCTAGTAAGGTCATTAAACAGCATACTACCAATCTTTCTCCTTTAAATGTTCTTTTGGAAATTGCTCTAATATCATCAGGATTTTACCATTGCTTTTCTAAACCTGATGTATACATACATGATCTAACACATTTCAACCATTTTGTTATGCTGGAGTAGTCAAGCGAAATAATCTCTTCAAGGCCATTCTATATGAGGCAAATTCCTCAGTTTTCCAGATTATGTTCCAGTATAAGAGTGATCTAATTGTTGCTTTCTGACCAATGTACCTAATTCCCATATCCATTTGGAGGGGGAAGATGGAGTATTTTGTGGGAGTTGTTCAAGAGACTTGAGAAAGTGTTTTTCCATTTTAACCAAGCTCTGAATGTTCAGGCATCTCCAGAGCTCTGCACCATAAAGAGCAGCCTCTAGGATTTGAGCATTATAAATCAGTAGCACAGTGGTGACAGCTTTAATCAAAGCTGATTTCTGCACTGTCAAAATGAAGGCCCACTATTGTTGCAATTTGAGTGCACTTTTATTTATATGCATATCCAAAGACATGTTTTTTGTCAATCTCATTCCTAGATATTCAAAAAACTTTGCATTCTCAAGTTAAACCCAATTAGGTGTGGGTACCCGCCTGCTATTTCTTGGTCGGGTTAAATAACATAAATTGGCTTCACTGGCTAAATATGGCTTCCAGGATGAAGCTTCAAGGGGAAGCTCTTGGGTATGGGATCAACAATCGCTGAATATCCTTGTCTATACCCCACGATTCACCCTTCTGAGATTGACCTGCGCACCAACGACCACTCAGGAACACATTTATCCTTAAGAGAAACTAGAGTTACTCACTTTCCCCCTTCCATATGTCGATACTTGATCCAACCAGATTTCTATTGTCTCCCTGCAATCTTGCTCTTCCCACCCTCCTCGAAGATTTGCATGAGCTTGATCATCTGAAGCTAATGCCTATAGAATTACATTTTTGCTAAACACCCTGGCTATTCGCGCCCCTGAAGGCCTAGCCTAATGTTTGGGCCCACCTGCCTTGCTCACTCGAAGCTGGCCTGCTGTACACCGATGGACGGAGGCAGCCTGCATAAATGAAATAGAGGGCACTGTGGATGCTGATAGTTGCCGCTTCTGCTGCCCGAGCGCTGGGCCATGATGGATGTAGGTGGCTAGCATCAGATAATTTGCGGACACTGCGGAGGTGGGTATGTGCTGATTTAGCTCCCCGGCTTCTGTTCTGCTGACCTGCCCAACTTCCCTTGGTGCAACTCCCTCTCCCTACAGGCTTCTGACACTGCTGCAGCGCAGTGCCTGGGCGAATTTGGGACCAGCCGGCACATAGCCTGGCACCAGTACCGGCCTATACCACTTACCGACCCAGTCATATCGGAGATTGTTGCAGAGTGTGATGAAAAGGAGGCTTGTACCACTGATGCAGCTCGGTGGAGGGACAGCCTCTGGACCTGCCGGTCCAATAGCGCTGCTCCAGGGCTGGCCCACTCCTTCTTCCATGCTTGTTGTGGACGCTGAGGAGTGTTTTCTCTACGCCATTTTGCGGTCCCATCTAGTTTGGAGATCCTCATTACTAAGATGGCTGTCCTGTCCCTTGTTGCCAAAGAGAAACTGCAAAACTACTGGTTAATTGCAGTTCCAATGAAAGCAAAGTAGGACTCTTCGTCTATGAGCAGTTCTAAAAAAAAGTAAAGAAGGACTACAAGCAGGCCCTAACACAAGTCTGGAACCTCAATGTCTCGAAGCAGTGTCCATCTTGAAATGATTCTTAGCTGATACCTACCTTTCCTGCACATCTACTTCTCGTCCTAACATTGCAGTCTTTCCATTTCCACACATGGTCTTGCCATACCATTATTAACTCAGGATATGAACTACTCCTCAACTCTCAGTGCAGCCTTTTCCATTGCCGCTCAAGGTCCTGCCATATCATAAGTGCCACAAGAACTGATCTTCATTTTTACCACCCTTCCTTTACCCCTTCACTCCTCCCATTATATACTGCTGGTTTAACTACATGTGTCTTTGGGCACCTTTGACAAACTGGTTTGTCTCAAATCAGGTCATTTTCGATCCTCTAATTGGCACTCCTATCCAATTCTTTTCCAATGGTTCAACTCCATGTGTTTCTGTGCCTTTCGGCAGACTGGCTTGACTCCAATGTGGTTCAACCTCGAACTAGTAACCAGCACTTCTTTAGCAGGTGACTCAGAATTTAAAGGACATTACACTCATTACTAACTTGAGCACTGACCCTATATATTTCCACCTTCTGTTTTTCTGGCATCAGTTGCATCAAGCTCTGTCATGGATACTAAATAATCAAGAGGTATCTTTACTAATTTGGAGCCTTCTGGCAATAATGCTTATAACATCAAATATCCTTCTTACTTAACAAGAAACGCATCCCAAAACTTCTAACACAAACACCTCAAATCTCACCCAGAATCCCTTATTTCAATCCCTACTTCTGCACAAAAAAGAAGCTACAATAAGTGATCTTCTCTCCTACACAAAAAGAAGTGGTCAATGGAGGAAGGCTCTTTATTCACTGCTCCTGATCACCACATCCAAGAAAACTCCTCATGATCTAAGACTCACGGTTGCATCCTCACCTGTTTACAGTTTAGAAGCAACCATCCCCCTTTACAATAATAGGTCTATCCTTATCCAATCATTTGAGCGCAACCTCGAAATGTTTGCCAACTTTTTCCTGTCATGAAAAACACAGCGACTAACACGGAATCTGCCCCCTCCCAAAGACGTTCAAGTTCCTCTGGCAAACCCCAAGACCCTCAAGTAGCTTCCTTTCATAGCCATGACATCTCAATTGACTCTTCCCTCTCCCTTCCTTGGTCCTCCAGTGGTTTTATCATACACAATGCCAACTCTTCAACTCCACCTGGTGGGTTTGAGCCCCTCTCCAGCATTCGCAAATTAGTCCGCCCACTCACCACTCTTCTAGAGCAGCTAGAGTAGAGTTAAAAAGCTTCATAAGTCTCATCATCACCCGTCTATACCCTTGACCTCCAAACACAATATTGTGGATACTAGTAATGTGCCTAAGACACTCCCCACAGACCTATAGTTGTCACGTCCAAAATCTGAACTCGCAAACTCAGCTAGTAATGTGACCCCTTTGACCCCAGAGCTTCCACGTGTCAATTTGTTGCGCTTCCCATCTACCCCGTCAAGACTCACGCCATACAAAACCCTACCCCACCTCCACTGGCTCTCCCAGGCCAGCATTCTTCTAACACTATCTGCCCGTACACCCCCAACTAGCTCCTGTCTTCAACACTTGACGAAATCACACCAGTCCTCCAACATCTCAAGGTAGATGTTCAAACCCTATGGATATCTGCCTTGCTACCCTCTGAGGAGTTCACGCCAAAGAAGCTGACTTCCTCTCTCGTCCATTTGAGAAACTCTCGAAGGTCGCTAAAGAAATCAGCTCATCTATAACCGCTTGTCCCTGCCGCTTGAGATACATCATCTTGCAGTTGTTCTGGGAATCCTGCGCTGTTGCTAGCTGGAAGGAAAAGTGCACATTAACTCTAGCGCATTTCAGTGCTGAACTGGAGGTGCCTTATTATTCTACGTCTGCTTCCCTGGGGGTCTTAAAGTGTCCCCATGCCCAGGTCTGTTTGTCTGTCCCATTATTGCTTGACCATCCTCGCCCTGATGAATATGTGGCCCCGGCCGGGGCTAGACACCGAAACGCGCGTTGGCGTTTAAGTTGTGTCGGGTAGCTGGACTGCAACTACCCTCATCCTTTGGATGATCTACGAAACTCTGTCATCCTATCATCATGTGGCATCTGGCCTACCTTGACGTAGTCATGGACTGTTGTTTTTAATGAGAATGTGTGTTTTGAGTGCATGTTAGTATGACTGATTTTTTCGATTTAGCATTGTGGGACATTGTATTGTGATTGCACCAATTTTGGATGTAATTTTTGTATGTTCTTATTTTTTCATTGCTTTATCTATTGATGTTGATATTTGAAAAATAAAATGAAAACAACTCTTTTGATTAAAACAGTTTATTATTGGTATATTCCTTGCATTTGTCTGTACCGGCCTGCTTTTCCCATTTCGGGATCCCTTTTGAGGACCCTAAAAATGTAGCTTGGCAGGTAACCTTTCCTTTCATTGGTTCAGATGTTCAAACCCTATTATACCTCACCTCTGAGCTGGCCAATTATCGGCGGCTAAGCAGGTAAACTGAAAACAAATAGTTATATTCACGCACATCCCACTAACTTCTGCACCAGGTTTCTAGTACACTACCCTATCACTGTGTTCTCACCAATCTTGACCTCTCCTCACTCTAGATGGAAAACGTCACCCCTCCCCAACGACCCCTCTCGGCCCATTAGGCTAAATGATCCACTGCCTGAGAAGGATATTCACTCCCTCTTGTGCTCATACGGCCCAACGTACGCTATCAATGCAGACAATAAGTGTCAAATCGAGACAATCCATGATGACCCACACAGAGAGCCTAGGGTCAATTCCAGATGCTAAAATAAGAACAACCGTACACAAGTCATGACCGCACAAATAACTCTAGCTGACACCAATCCTAAACTTAAATGCATGATTCTTAACTGCAGATCTGCAGTGAGACATGCAGCAGATATCGCTGCCCTCATCCTCTCACATGATACCAATCTCTTAATTCCGACTGAAACCTTTCTTATCTAACCTCCTCTGCACCTATCCTTGACCTACTAGTCCCTCGGAGCTACCACTTCATTAGATCTATCAGTCAAACAACCACAATACGCCGCTCTTTCGTCATGCAAATACCTTTGCATTGAGGTTGCATGTAACAACAGGCAAATATGCAAATTCCACGTGCTCTACCATCTGCCATGAGACAACCTTTTCTTCAATGAAAATATTATAAATCATCTCAACGAATGCGGATTTTAACAGCACACAGATCTTCCTTTGAGATTTTAACCTTGCCTGGAATGATGTAGTCAATAGCCTTAAAACCTTCCTATTGGACCTCAATTTAATTAAAATATATGATAGTCTATAGTCCTACTCGCTTCCTTAAATCTTATCATTGGCAAGACCAACTCCATTCAAATTGAATCTATCATCCCTTGCGACTGGACCACCTCTCTCATCACAGAATCTGTGAGAACTAATAAAGTGCAGCTATAACGAAACAAACACTGGCAAAGAAGCCTGCGAAACATTAACTTGAATAATATGACATCTCTCAGTAATAACATCTTACACCCTCATGTAGATATGTCCGATGTCCATGACCTCACAGACCACTACAACCAATATATGATGAACATTTTAGACTTGTTTGCCCCTTTACAGCTAAAACAAATGTCTTCCAAAGTCTCCAAACCCTGGTACAGTGGTAGTTTAAATGCTGAAAGTCGAAATCTGAGACTAGCAGAATGATTGTGGAGATCCTCGCCATTCCTCAAACATCTCAAACATCTGAGATCATTAAGGAACATCTATAACAAACGCATTAGAATTTCTAAAGCTAATTACTTCAGAAACCAACTTGAGTAAGCTAAAAATCGACCAAGAAAATAGCTTGAACCTGTCAAGCTTCAATCAAATAGCCAACTTAACCTCTCTCCAGTGGGATCCTGCCCACAGCCGAACTGTGAGTAATTTGCCACCTTCTTCCTTGAAAAGACAACAAAGATGGAAGATGATCTGCAGACCGCAATAGAGCACCTGCCGATCTTACCACCTATCAGCCTCCACCCTCCTCAGTCTGTGGTGCCCCCTCACTCCAGTTAACACCCACAAGAACAACGCCTCTTGGAAAACCATGGATGAAAACACCATTCTCAAAACTCTTGCAGCATTGAGACCATCTAACCACTTAAATGAGCCTTTGCCATCTTATTTCTTTAGAGAGATCAAATCATCCATACTCTCACTATGGACCAAGATAGTCAATGCCTCACTGCTTCAAGGCTCTAGTCCAGACTTCCTAAAGTCTGGGCAGGTTACCCCTTCTCTAAAAAACCTACTGCAGATCACACTGACCTACACAACTTCTGCGAATTTCCGACATTCTGACTTGGGCGAAGCTCATACAGAAAAGCTTCCACATCCAGTTATGTAACCACATAGAACAATTCTGACTACTAGACCAATCCCAATCTGGCTTACTTTAGGGTCGCAACACTGAATCCACACTTACTCACATTGTGGATGATGTGCTAAAACTACTGGATCAGAACGATTCCCGCTGTTTGAGCCTCCTCGACCTGTCGCCAGCTTTTGGTACGGTTAAACATGATTGCTTACTCGACCTATTGGAACATAGGGTGTGGCTCTCAGGGCCCTCCCTAAATTAGTTCACCTCATTTCTCCACAATAGAACTCAAAGATTCAAGGTTCATCAGTCCCTGTCTAATCTCTCACCGGTCAAGCTAGGGGTACAACGTGGGTTCACACTCTCACCAACTCTCTTCAACCTCTTCATGGAGCCTTTAAATGAAATTTTGAATCTATCCAGCATCCATTATCACATGTATGCCAAAGACAACCAACTGTGCCTGAAAGTCTCCTCTCCTGAAGACATCAGGTCCCTCAGCACAACTCTACTGAAAACCTAAAACTGGCTGACCCTCAATCACCTTATTAAATGTTCTTAAAATGGAATTTCTTTTAATCGCCCCACCCAATCACCAGCCATCAAAGAATGGATAAATCAACTTACAGCTCCTAACTGCATACCACACATCATTGACTCCACAAGCTCACTGGGTATAATGCTAGATAAGAGTTTGAACATGCAGAAGCACATCAGTGCTCTCACCAAACTTCCAAATGAGCATCTTAAGGAAAATAAAACCTTTCCTCTCTCCCAATGACTTCAAATCTGTTGTGCAAACTCTAGTAATTTCCAAGTTGGATTATGGACGTGCAACCCTCTGCAGCCTTCCTAGATCTAAGATGGGTCCACTAAGGGCCTTTCTTTACTCTGCTGCAAGGCTCATCACAGCTTCTAAAAGAAACTACCATATCACGCTGGAGCTGAAATCCTTTAACTGGCTCCCATATGAAGCAAGGATGCAACAAAAAAATTGCCTGATTGGCCCACAAAGCCTTACACTTCAACACCCCGATATACCATGCACAAAAAAGTGTGCTCTCTAGTGGCTCCAGATCCTCTAGAAGTGCCAGCACCCTACTGCTGAAGCCACAGAAATTCCATAAAAAGAAAACGTACAATTGAGCTTTCTCGTGTATCGTACCGAGAATTTGGAATTCCCTGCCCTCTGAAATCAGGATGAACCCCTCAATGGCATCTTTCAGAAAAGAAGTTAAAGTGCTATTAATGAACACATTTCTGCCCTAGAACCCCGGCTCTTCAAGCACTCGCCCTCTTCACCCTTGTTTATTATTTGACTGTTATGGTTGCATTTTGGTGTGTGGGTTTTAGAGTTACTTCTTCTTGTACTTTTTGTGTTTACCTTGTGGACGGATTCTCTGGCTTCCTCCTTCTTGCGCAATTGTAAAGCGTTATGCATCTCCTTGATCATCTTATCTCCAGGCCCACTTTGACAAGTTTTTCTCAACCTTGTGTATTATTTGACCGTTTATGATTATGCTTTGTTCTGTCAGCCTAGAGTTACTCCTCCTTGTACCTTTTTGATAACGCTGCTGTCTGATCTATATGCCTCCTCTTTCTCACTCAATTGTAAAGTGCTCTGATACCACCAGGGGAAAATTCCAAGGGCTTATTAGTCATACACTATAAAATAATTTTAGTCAGTTGATCATAACTACAAAAAGGAATAGTTCGAAGTGTACAGCAGGAAGTAGTCAATCCATACCATTATCAATTAATGTCTGGCTATTATCACTTTATGCCAAAGCATCCTTATCCCTAACTAACTGTGTGAGATCTAACCACTTATTTTCACCCCATTCCCTTTTAGCTACCATTAATTCATTTTTCTTTGCTTTCCTTACAAATTCAATAGATTCACCATTCATAATCCCAAAGGCCACAATCAAAGCTGCCTTGGCTTTTATGCATTTCTCATTAAACCAAGAGGCACTCTTAGGGGTAGTGGGAATTGTCTTAAATCTCTTATAACTTTTTTTTTGAATTAGTAAAAATGTCTTCTTGGATGCTAAGAATATAGGTAGGACAAAGATTTTTATTAGGAGCCTACATCAGTGTCCCCATACCTTCAGCCACCTCACCATACACAGTAGCAAATGTTTCCCTTTGCCATAGAAGGAACCCCCACTTTATTGTTTGTCTGTTATTTGATATAGTAATTTTACTCCATAAAGTTGGAATTGGTTGGGCTAGTGGAAGGAAAAAAGTCCTTCATTATCAGATTGAGGGCATTGTGATCGCTATCATGACGTTCAATGACTGACATGTCTATCACATCCTTCCATAGTCTTACATCTAGAATAATATAATCTATTCAACTGGTATGGTTTAATATACTGCAAGCGTACTGACCACTTGGGTTAGACCCTGTGCTGCTAATACAATCTCTAAGACTCAATGACAGAGTTAAGGTACTTAGCATTACGGCAGCAGCGGACCAGCAATAATCAGGGGAGCTCCATCATTAGAGTTATCAATGAATGTGTCCAGCTGTGGAAGTGTCTCTGATCCTGTCTTTTCCCTAGCGGAACGACAATACAGGTTGTAGATATGATATTTTTTAGTAATTCATTAATTTTAAAGTAATGCCTAGTATAGCATGCAAACTAATCTCAATACTTTTCAGCTTCCAGCTCAGGGTGACTTTAACTCAAATCACTAGAAACACAAGCATATGCATCATGTTTCTTGCAAGATTCAGATGTCAAATGTATTTATAAAGTCACAATTAGGATCAGCTCTTTTTGATTGTAACCCAACTACCTTCCAGGATAAAATACTAACTGTGTTAATTATACAAGAGGTGGCACTAATCTCAACAAGCTGCCATGAATGCCCACACCATTGTAACGTTTAGGGCCCAATGGTTTATCCAAACCATATTCGATGCCCCATGGAGTTATATAGGATGGTTTTAATAGGTGTACTGCAACCCAGCCCAGTTGGCTTTTTCACATTGGTGGTGTCCCTCAAAATCATGGGGACCTTTGAATGTGACCTGTCTACAAAGTTGATGCTGATTGGATTCGGTCTCACCCATTCTACTTGTTCTTCAACTTTCATTCCGGGCATTGACTTGCAAACTATTGGTCCATTGGCAATATTACCATTGACTTTAATTCCCTGTGGAATATGTTTTTATATGTCAGTTATCATACTTTTTATTGTGAAAGCACATTCAGTAATGTCCAGGGGTTTATAAGTAACAATAAAAATGCCAGCAATAATCAGGGGAGCTCTATCATTAGAGTCATCAATGAATGTTTCCAGCTGGCTAAAGTGTCTCTGATCCTGTCTTACCCCAAATTAAAGATAATTAATTGACCTTAAAATAATGCCTAGGATATCATGCACACCAAACTCAATACTTTTCAGCTTCCAGCTCTGGTTGTCTTTTACCCAAATCACAAGAAACATGAGTGTAGTGCACAATGTTTCTTTCAAGACAGAGATGACTAATTTATCTTTAAAGTCACAACAATCAGGATGTTAGTGTTTTTGATTGTAACCCAGCTACCTTTCAGGATAGGTCTCACTGTATTAACATCACATGAGGTGGAGGAAATCTCCACAAGTAGGCAATAATCCCTAAACTCAGGAACTATTCGTGTACATTGTTCATGTGGGAGATAGTTCATATCAGAAGTATAGATAAAATCAAAATCTTGGTTGTTTATGTTGAGATCCCATACGCCTATTCTTGGCAAAGAGCTCCCTACTTTACCCATCGTATTCTATAGCAGTCATTCTGCTGAGACAAAAACGGAATCACCAACCTGTGAAGAATATTCAGTAGTGCATGGAAGACTTTTCGCTGGAAACAGCTGATGCTCCAGGTGAAGGTAGTTGCATTTAAATTGAATGGGGCTATTCATAGGGGAGAGTAAATGGAGTTTCAATCCTAACAGGCCATTGGCCAACTCTCTATCCATGACCATAAGTTTGACATAGTCATAGTAGCGCTGGTGGGTAATATAGCATTTGACTCACAATACTCAGCTGCCAGACTTATCCTTAACCTACCCCAAATAGACCCACATCACCCCCCACCTTGGGAACCTCCACTGGCTTTCCATCCAGAATGGATGCCAATTCAAGATGTTGACACATGCGTACAAGGCCTCCCCGAGTAAGGACCAGCATACATCAACCACCGCCTGAACTTCCACTGATCCTCCAGAAACTGCGCTCTGCCTGCTTTGCTGTCACTCACACTCCCCGCATCCGCTGAAGCAACTGTGGAAGATGCTTTTCTCCTACCTCGTCACCAAGTCCTGGAACGACCTCCCCCAGCAACTCCGAACAGCACCCTTTCTCCCTGAATTCAGAAAAGGACTAAAGAACTGGCTCTTCAACTGATCCCGAAAAGGACCCAGTGCCTGGATACCCTCACAGGTGAACTAACAGTGTCTATCACTTCTTATCAAATGTATGGATGCGATATTCAAAGAGATTCCATCCTCTTTCACTCTGTTTGATAATTTTGTAATGTAAATCATTAAAACAAATCCACTTCATGACTTGTAGGGAAATCGTTTTCCTATTGCTCCACCAGTGCAATGTTTAGGGCCCAATGGCTTACACCATCTATGTTTGCATTGCCAATGTATTTAAATTGGATGATGTCACTACTTTTATGATACAGCATAGAGGTATTGAAACCCAGTCTAGTTGGATTTTTAACATTTGTGGGGTCCCTCAAATTTATGGGTTTCCCTTAAAACTGAGGACCTTTGACTGTGACTGGTCTCATATTGCTGTACAGATGTTTGCTAGGATGCTGATTCGACTTGATCCCACCCCTCCTACTTCCTCTTCAACTTTCATACTGGGCATTAACTTGCAAACTATCAGTCCATAGGCAATATTACCATTGACCTTAAGTTCCTTTGAAATATGTTTTGGTATGTCAATTTTCATAGTTTTACGTTTTTTAGTTTCAGCTCTTAGCACTCTAATCAGATCTACCATTGTGTCAACGGGGGTTTTAAATAAAGTCTCTTTCTCAGTGAACCCCTTCTAATGACCTTTTTATTTATTCTACTCCTATTTCCCAATATCTTGGAACTCTCCCCTTTTTCCCATTTTAATATTAAGGGTTGACAATTTTCATTTGTTGGTACTTTTATTTATCTCCACTCAAGTGATTCAAGTATTCCTTTTATGTCGCTTTTGATGCAACATCAGATGGTCATTTTATCCAATTCTAGCGCACCTTATGCACATCCTGATTCTATGTCAGGACTGGTGACGCATAACTTTCTTCATGTTTTATTAGTCATCAGATTCAAAGTTAAGGAGAAAAAACATCCAACACTACAAATCCCATGAGTCCAAGGAAGAGTGTCCCTGACAACCATTAACCAATAGTAACACTATCTGTAACTGTCATAGACACACAGTCCTTCCTCTTTCTTCACCGCTGCATCAGTTAAGTCACTCATTCCCTTAGCGACTCTTGGGTTGTGTGGTGATTTGGTGGGATATAGAATACTTGTTGACTAGATTGTTGACATTATTGTGCTGATAACGGTTCGCTATGCAGTGTTTTTTTCCGCGCAGCATACTTTGGCTCGAGCGCGTTTTAGTACCGCACAGATCCACTAGGGGAGCTGTTTTGCAGCATCAGCAACCTCCATGAGGCACATTTTGGCCTGTGCAGCAGTGCATTTCATTTTACTGTGCTCCGCAGGCATGCATCGGGCGTTAGGGAGCTGCGGTGCCTGTCAGCTCCTCAAATACACAGCAACCTACCGCTGGGGCATCCCTCCTCCCTACCATCCCTTTCATGACACTTTTGCGGTGGTAAGAATTTAGGGCCTTCCTTGGCCAATGACAGTGTATTTTGGTTGTTTTTATAACTGGCATCAAGCACCTGCCAGAGGGCTGCCTTCGCAAATACTTACAGGGCATTTTTATATTGAATATTAGTGCTCACACCCCCTGATTTAATTGGCATCCTTCATGAACCATGACTACTTACATGAACTGGCCTCTGAGGAGGAAGGGATCCCCACAACGCCACTTTCCTGCAGGTGTGGACAGGCTCCTTTCCCAAGCCATAGTTAACATGCTCGCACCCCTGCAGCAAAGTGTGCAGAAAAGTGTGGACAAGTTCACTTCTCAGGTCTTGAGCGGCGCCAGGATGTTTGGGGACTCAGGAGTAGAGCCTAGTGGACTCACCGCAAACACCACCCAGAGGGCCCAGAAAGGTGACACGGTGCACCTGTAGGGCTTTAGTCGACTGGGAGAAGCCTTCTGTAAGAGTGTGTGCATTTTATGAACTCTACCCTCCCGGGAGGAAGACTTACCTGGGGAAACTGGTGACGCTGTTGCACCAAATTTCACCCCCCTAGAAAGGATGACCCAATATGCAGGGGGGTGACACGGATGCTGCTGGGTCCTCTGATGATGGACAGGATTCCAGGAGGCCATGGAGTCCTAGTTCGAATGTCTCCAGATCGTTGGAAGGGGTTCCCTCCCTTACAGACATGTTCGAACTGGATGTCATCTACTACCTGAGGTCCTCGGAGGGGCTCCCAGATCCGAAGGTGGCAAATTATGTGGCCAGCAAAATCTGCCAGCCACTATACAAGGAGGTGCGAGGCCGCCTTTCAGTGGAGTACCCTAAACCAGTTGTCGGGGGGGGAAGTGGCGGACATCCCTGAAATTGACCCTAAACTCAAAGTATATGAAAGACCCCAAGAAGGGTGTGAACCACTCATGGAGAGCATGTGAGGACAAATTACTGGATTTGGTAGGCCCAATAATAAAAATAATAGAAATGGCAAGGCAGTCAAAACAATCTGGGAACCCCCTATCCATGGACATAGTTGCAGGTTGGTTTCTGAAGGTGATGTGCCTGTTGGGCAACACCAATTGTGTCCTGTTGGCAGAGAGACAACGTTCCCTACTAATCAAAATAGACTGTAAACTGGGGGAACTTTCCTCTTCAGAAGCAGGAGCAGTGGTGAAAAGGCAATTTGTTTGGAGAACCCTTCATAAAAGAACTGGGGAAATTCATTGCCACCTTCTTGGTGCTGGACAAGGCGCAGTCATTGATAAGAAAGATTTTTTGAGGGAAGGTTTTTGCTGAGGCTGGAAGAGGCAGGGGTCACTCCTCCTTCCACTCTTACCAACCAGGCTTCTACACAGGTCCAGCCCGCCGCAAAAACGGCTGGAAGGGCGGCCGGCAGGAGACCTTTCATCCCAACTGGAATGACGGAAAGGGCTGAGCCAATCATGCCAGTGGGGGGGATAATGCTCTCATAGCTTTTAATGGTAACCAGTATTCTTTCTTTCCCTCAAAGTCTAGGGGGCAGGCTGAGACTGTTTGCACACAACTGAGCAGAAACCACTATGGAACCGTAGGTCCTTCAGACGGGTCAGGGATGCCAAATAGAGGTCTACGGAACTCTGGTTCAGGTGGCCAGACCATGCCCCCTGGTTTTTCCGCAACAAGATATGTGCTGATTGATGGGGAAGTACAGGACCTGCTTGTCAAAGGAGCAATCCAGAGGTCAGTATTACATCCTCGGGTTTTCTCAGCAACCTCTTGTTTGTAGAAGTTTCAATATTTGGCTGGTTTACCGTCACTTCAAGATGGAGGGCATTCACCTTCTCAGAGCTACTGGATGTTGCGTCTAGATCTCAAGTACTTGTACCTCATGGTCCCTATTTTTCCCCTCATCACCATTTTCTACAATTCATGTGGAGGACCAGATTTTTTTAACTCCAATCTGTCCCTTTCAGCCCGTCCTTGGCACCTTGGTGCTGCACAAATCTCCTCCAGCCAGTGGTGGAGGCAACGAGGACGAAGGGCATCAGGCTGATTACAAACCTTGATGACATCATCTTGATGGATCCGGCACACTTGCATCTTGAGTCACATTTGGGCATGACTATTGCACTCCTTCAGAATCTGGGTTTCATTATCAACTCGCAGAAATCAGAGTTGACGCCGATCATACATTTCCTGGGGTTTCTCATAGACTCCACCACAGCCATGCTGAGCCTTCTGGTATTGAAGGTCCACATGATCAAGAAGGAGCTGGCCAATGTACTGAGACGACAAAGGACCTCCCTTAGACAATTGGCCAGGATAGTTGGCTTATTGTCTTCTTCAACTCAAGCCATATTTTCGGGCCCACTACATTACTGGGCTTTCAACATTTGAAAGTGGCTCACCTCTGGAAGGGCCTCACCTACTCAGAACTCACAACTCTGATAAGTGAGGCCAGGACCGAGCCTCAATGTTGGATAGACCATGTGCAGATATGAAATGGGTGTGGGATCTTGAAATCCTTCACATACTTGATAATACAGTTGGATGCCAGCCGGTAGGGCTGGGGTGCCGGATGCGGTTCAATCACCATGGGAGGATGATGGACAGAAGAGGACTTGAGATAACACATCAACTGCCTGGAGCTGCTGGCGGGATATTTTGCAATCCAATCAATGACAAGGGAGAATGTATCATGTTGTGCCCTCCTTCGGGTGGATAATACAAAACATCAACCGGTTGGAAGGGTACCCTATCAAGAGCATTCTCCAACCAACTGCAGTTTTCTGTGATGGCGGAGTACATTCCGGGATCTATGAACTCAGTGGCAGATTGGAACTCCAGACATTTCACGGACTCTAGTGACTGGCAGCTCGACCCGATGACCCGATGACCTTTCAGACACTGATGGCCCAGTGGGGTCCCTACTGTGTGGACCTGTTCACTTCCAGGCTGAATGCCCAACTTCTTCGATATTTCAGCTGGAGGCAAGACCCGGGTGTACTGGTGGTGGACGCCTTCCTACAGGATTGGACAACAGGTCAAGCATATGCGTTCCTGTTTCCTTTGATCCCAAGATTGATGGCTCAAGTCCAGCATCAGAGAGCATCATTGGTGCTGGTGACTCTGATCTGGAAATCTCAGGATTGGTTCCCCTCACTTCTGGAGCTGTCATGGATGGAACCAATACAACTGCCATTTCCCAAGAACCTACGGGACCCCAATGGCCGTCCCCATCCTATGGTGTTGCAAGGTCACCTCCATCTCATGACATTGAGGATTTCATATGACAGTGGCAGAACAGCAGACTTTTGAAAGAGGCTGAAAGACTTATCCAGCAGGCATGGGTACCCAGGAACAGCCAAGCAATACAGATCAGCATGGAGAAGATGGGCTCATTGGTGAATGGAGAGACACTTGGATCCAGCGGGGTCGCAAGTTACGGACATCCTGAATTTCCTGGCACAGCTGTCTAGCTAAAGGGTATCAAAATGACATGTCCTCCGGAACATAGGTATTCCAGCTTATGGGATGTTAACCTAGTACTGTGTCTCTTAGCATGCTGGCAGGATAATCAGTACCTGTCCAGATACGAGATTTCTGCAAACTTGGCAATGCTATTCTGCCTTATCTCTTGCAAGAGAGTTTCTGATATCAGGGCATTGGACGGCAAGGGTCTTCACTCCCGAAAGCAGTTACATTCACTATTTCAATCAATACATTTGTAGAGCGCACAAATCACCCATGAGGGTCTCAAGGCACTGGGGGGGCGGGGGTGCTGCTACTGCTCGAACAGCCAGGTCTTGAGGAGTCTTCTGAAGGCCAGCAGGTCCTGGGTCTGTCGTAGGCGGATGGGGAGGGTGTTCCAGGTTTTTGCAGCGAGGTGAGAGAATGATCTGCTGTCAGCGGTCGCTCGACGGATGCGGGGGATGGTGGCGAGGGCGAGGTCAGCGGAACAAAGCTGGCGGTTCGGGGTGTAGAAGGTGAGTCGTTCATTGAGGTATGCTGGTCCGGTGTTGTGGGGAGCTTTGTGAGCGTGGGTGAGGAGCTTGAAGGTGATCCTCTTGTTGATGGGGAGCCAGTGTAGGTCTCTCAGGTGGGCTGTGATGTGGCTGTGGCGGGGAATGTCAAGGATGAGGCGTGCAGAGGTGTTCTGTATGCGTTGTAGTTGTTTCTGGAGTTTGGCTGATGTTCCTGCGTAGAGAGTGTTGCTATAGTTCAGTCTGCTGCTGACGAGGGCCTGGGTGACTGTCCTTCTGGCACCGGTGGGGATCCATCTGTAGATCTTGCGGAGCATGCAGAGGGTGTTGAAGCAGGAGGAGGAGACGGCGTTCACTTGCTTGGTCATCGACAATACGTAGTCCAGGATGACTCCCAGGTTGCGTGCGTGGTTGGTGGGCGTCGGTGCAGCTCCCAGTGTGGTCAGCCACCATGAGTTGTCCCAGGGGGAGGGGGTGGATCCGATGATGAGGACCTCCGTCTTGTCCGAGTTCAGTTTCAGGCGGCTGATCATCATCCATTCGGCGATTGCCTTCATTCCTTCGTGGAGGTTGGATTTGGCGGTGGTGGGGGCCTTGGTGAGGGAGAGGATCAGCTGGGTGTCGTTGGTGTATGAGACAATGTTGAGGTCGTGCGATCTGGCGATGTTGGCGAGCGTTGCCATGTAGATGTTAAAGAGTGTCGGGCTGAGGGACGTTCCTTGGGGTACACCGCAGATAATCTTGGTGTCTTTAGAGCAGAATGGGGGGAGGCGGACACTCTGGGTTCTGCCGGTGAGGAAGGAGGTGGTCCAGTCCAGTGCTTTGTCGTGGATCCCTGCGTTGTGAAGGAGTGTGCGGAGGGTGTGGTGGCAGACAGTGTCAAAGGCGGCCGAGAGGTCCAGGAGGATGAGGGCCGCAGTTTCACAGTTGTCCATTATGGTCCTGATGTCGTCGGTAGCGGCGATGAGGGCTGTTTCGGTGCTGTGGTTGCTGTGGAATCCAGATTGGGATGGGTCCAGGATGTTGTTTTTTTTAGGAAGGTGGTCAGTTGCCTGTTGACGATCTTTTCGATGACTTTCTCCGGGAACGGGAGGAGGGAGATGGGCCGGAAGTTCTTGAGGTCCTTGGGGTCAGCTTTGGGTTTCTTGAGGAGGGCTTTGATCTCTGCGTGCTTCCAGCTCTCCGGGAAGGTGGCGGTCTCGAAGGAGCTGTTGATGATCTTGCGGAGATGGGGTGCGATGGTGGAGCTTGCTTTGTTGAAGATGTGGTGCGGTCAGGGGTCAGAAGGTGAACTGGAGTGGATGGTGTTCATGATTTTGATGGTGTCTTCATCGTTGATGTGGATCCAGGAAAGCAGGGGTTCAATGTCGATATGGCTGGGGGGCGGTGAGTCTGAGGTGTCTGTGTCTGCCGGGGGATCTAGGTGCTGAAGCTGTCATGATGTCTTCGATGTTGCGATGGAAGAAGGTGGCTAGGGAGTTGCAGAGGTCTTGTGATGGCAGGATGTCGTTGGAGTTGGAGCTGGGGTTGGAGAGTTCCTTCACGAAGTTGAAGAGCTCTTTGCTGTTGTGTGCGTTGTTGTCAATGCGATCTTTGAAGGAGGTCCTTTTGGCAGTTCGGATGAGTTGGTGGTGTCTGTGGATGGTGGTCTTGTAGGCTGTGTTGCTGTCTGGTGTCTGTTCGTGGTGCCAATTCTCCTCGAGCCTGCGGCAGGCCTGCTTGGATGACTGGAGGTCGGCAGTGAACCAGCTGGCTTTTCTGTCGTTGTGTCTGTTTGAGGGTTTCCTGATCGGGCGAGAGTGTTGGCGCAGTCGTCGATCCATCGCCTGAGGTTGAGGGCGGCAGAGTCGGTGTCGGTAGTGTCCATAGGTGGGTTTCGGGCGAGGGTGGTGACAAGCTAGTCTTCGGTGACTTTGCTCCAGCTGAGGTGGGGGGCCCATTGTGTGCAGCGGTGCGTGGTAGGCTTCTCGAAGGTGAAGTGAACGCAGCGGTGGTTGGTCCAGTGGAGTTCGGTGGTGTGGCTGAAGGTGACGTGGTTGCTGGTTGAGAAGATGGGGTCAAGCGTGTGTCCGGCTGAGTGGGTGGGAGTCGTGATGAGCTGTTTGAGTCCGAGGTTGGCAAGGTTGTCGAGCAGGGTGGTGGAGTTGCTATCGTTGGTGTTCTCGAGGTGGAAGTTCAGGTCTCTGAGGAGGATGTAGTCCATGGACGCAAGGGCGTGCGTGCTGACGAAGTCGGCGATGGAGTCGCTGAACTGCGGACAGGGGCCGGGGTGTTTGTAGAGGAAGGTTCCTCTGAGGGGGGTGAGGGGGTCGGTGAGGATCTGGAAGTGCAGGTGTTTGGCGGTGATAAGCGTGTCGTCGGTGCTGGTTGCGATTCTGAGGGTGTTTCTGTGGACGATGGCGATTCCTCCTCCTGTTCCGTTGGTGCAGTCCCTGCGGGTGCTCTTGTAGCTGTGAGGGATGGGTATGGCGATGTCGGGTGCCGAGGAGGGGTTCATCAAGGTATCTATCAGGAAGGCGACATCTGGGGAGGTGGAGTCCAGTAGGTCCCAGAGTTCGATGGCGTGCTTGCAGGCGGAGCGGGTGTTGAGTAGAAGGCATCGGAGGTTGTTGCGACCTACCCCGGTGGGTGTGGGGGTGGTTTGGAGGCTGGTGTATCTGCAGTTCCTGCAGGAGAAGGGTCCTTGGGTGCGCTTCGAGGGGGCCCAGAAGCAGGTGTGTAGTCGGCCGGCGTTGAGAGCGTGGAGGGTGCTGGCGTCGTAGTGGTGTCGGGCATCATGGTGTTCGCAGGGGCCAGGGGGTCTGACGCTGGGCGCGATCCAGGTGCAGACGGGCACAGACGGGCTTGCCTTAGGCACACTTTGGCGCAGCGTGCCCGCACAGCGGCCGCCATAAGAAGGGGAGGTGGGAGGGAGGAGCAGTTGGGAGGTGGAAGCAGGACGAATGGGCGAGCAGGGGGGTGGGGCCGCAGGGGACGCAGCGGCAGGAAACCAGACGAGCAGAGCAGGCAGAATTAACAGGGGGCACAATAAGGATACAAGAGGAATATGGAGAAAATAAAAGCAGAATTACAGTGCAAAACAGAGCAAAATCAGAGCAAAGGACCAGAACTAATACCAGGTCAGAACCATACCTGTCTTCTCCTAAACTCTGTGTGGTAAGATGCCTGAAGACTTACGAGGAAATGGCGGCAGAGGTAAGTCCCCTAGTTGAAAAACAGCTATTATTTGCAATTAACAAGCCATTCCTGGCTGTTGCTTGTCCCTCCATTCCCAGGTAAGTAAGATGGCTCATGGCAAAGGCCTGGATTGGTATTCACCTTTTTGGGGCCTACTCAGCCAGGGGGGTTATGGCATCCAAGGCCGTGCAGGTTGGCAGCAGACTGAAAACATTATGAGTGCGGTGGATTGGTCCTCAGAGTCCACCTTTGAAAGGTTTTATTTTAAACCCTATATATGATGTCACATCCTTGGTGGTAAGTGAGCTTTACAAATGCATAATCGTGAGCTAGGAAATTTCTCATTTTCTCAGTCCCCGACCGCCCTCCAATTGATGCAGCCTCCCTCCAAAAGCTGACTTCGGCAGCTCTCAGGTCATTTATTTGTCCGGTGGAAGAAAGGACTCTTCTTTCTCCGTGGCTGTTTTATTTTTATCTCTCCTGGATAAATTACATACCTTTTTTGCAGGTGGTTATAGCTTACCCCTGTTCAACGTGCCCTTATTTGCTTTATCTGAGTAACTGCACCAATACATTTTACTTTTCCTGGCAATGGCTCATTCATATACCTGTCACTGGTTGCAGGCACTTTACTCCTCCTACAGCAAACTTAACTGTCACTGCAGTTATTCTTTTTACACAGATTACATTAACAATTCCACGTACAGTGAGTATGTTTATTTCCACACAATTTTGAAGCCCAATTTTTCCAGAATTAATGCACTTGCTCACATAAACTCTTTTTTTGTCCTGACGATGGCACGTTCATTTACTTGGATCAAAACACTGCTGACGCTTCTGTCGATTTTAAAAGAATATTAGTTTTCATAGTGTCAGATTACTGGGAATTTAAGATCTGCACTTACTACAAGAAATATGGTGTTGTTCCATTGTTGTTTTACATCTTTTAACACACACCATGTGCAGTTCGAATTTACCGTGTGTTCACCTGAGCACTGTGCACTTATCTTTTAAAATATTATCTTTTGACACATGATCAACATTATAAATATATTGAGTTTTTTGATACTGCAAAGTTGGCATATTGTTTTATTGATTGCTGTTCACTCTTGAGCTCTCTGAAAATGATCATTGATCATATTGAATCCCCATTCCTTTTACTTGTTCTACTTGGAACCCCTGCTGTACATTTACCTTGTTAAAGCTCAGCAACTTTTATTTTCCTCATAACATAATAATAAACAAATCACAAATCAATAGATAAAACAACGAAGCACTGTTTGACTAAAAGTCCATAAGTAATTAGCACAAAAAAGTTAATAAAAACGTTTGTTGGTCCATGAAAAGCTATTAACTAATTGTTCTTCATGACTGTTGTGGGGCGAGTTATTGTCAGTGACAGCCGGCACAGATAAGAGCGGTGAGGCAGAGGTGGTGTCAGGTGAGATGGGGGAAAGTCGACAGATGACGGGATAGGTAAAATACTATTAAATAAATAAATAACACCACTTATCTTGCTCTCTCCGTATCACTGAGTTGGCGATGCACAAGCGCAATGTAAGTGGTCTTATTGTATGTTTTATTTAATTTGACCTTTCCTGTCGTTTTTCTACTTCAGCAATTTTCTACATTCTCCCAGTGAAGGCAATGGAAACTGTACGACTAGGGCTGACTTTTTTTGACCAGATTTACGTATAAACCTGTTTTTTTTCTCATATAGGAGATAGGAAACATCACCACCTATGGCTCATGTTCCATTGATAGTTCTTCTGCCTATGTCTTTGATTAAACGTGTGTTTATATTGGCAGGGAGAAGCTTCTCCAGCGACAGCGATCAGTCCTTCTACATCAGAAGAAGATAAAGAAATGGAATTGTATGATAAAGTGCAGCACCCTAAGGTATACCATTTATTTTTCGTACTTAATGCTGAATGAATATATATGAGCTTGCTCAATGTACAACACTGTGCCACTTCCCCAGTGTTACCCTGTATGGAAAAACCTTCTCCATACACTTAACTACAAAACATTAGTTACAGAGCACAACCACTGTTTAGTTGATCAACCGACCTTGTTGTCAGTTGGTTTTAATGAACACGACACCATGCAAAACAGAAAGTAACCATCTAAGTACAGAAAGCAAAAAAGGCATGTCAAATCTTGATTGTGTTGACAGGAGGTATGTATCGTAGATGCAGACAGCCGACATGTGTTTTGTCGTGTATACGACTTTTTCAAGGCTGTTGAAAAAGTGTGTAATCCAACACTCAATATATATTCAACAGATGTTTAGTTACATAATGTAATGCCTTTACATTGTATAGCAAAAAGGAAAAGAAAAGCAGTGGTATTTTACAAAAGCCAGCTACAGCGCATTGCCAGACCAAGAAACCAAAATGTGTCACAAGAGTGTAGCTAAAGAATATTACCAACTCCACTAAAGTCTAAAAAGATCTTCAAAAGCACCCGTGATTGGAAATAGTGAAAGAAAAAACAAGAACGAGCAAAGAAAAAAGGAAGAAGAGAACCCATAAAAGTCATAGTTTGGGAGAAGCGAAGGAAAACATAAAAAGTTGAGAACAACGATGAAAATGTGCTCCAATAAATCAGACCAGTGTGCAACATAATAGTATTAGATAGGTTTATGTTTAGCAAAAATGTGGAAAAGATGATAAGTAAGCTCCTTTGATCCCTCAGTGTTCTGGATGCACAACAGCAATGGTGATAATCCAGAGTCTTAATTCTTAGGTCACAAGTAAGACTGTCAGTGTAGAGAGTTGAAATGCATTAATATGAAGAAAAATAATAACTTAATTCAAAGTCAATTAGCATTACGCCCTATGGCAATTGAACATAACAGCAAGGTGTTGGCTTAAAAAATCCATTTAAACTGCTGCCACATTGGTACATAGCAGCAAGCCTATAACCTAATTTGGTTAAAATCATGATAGAATTCAAGTCTACAATGTTCCAGCAGTTGGCAAATGGAAACGCATCTCACTTTGATTCCATTATTTGAATATAAATAACACCCCTATATGTAGGGTAAGGTATATATATAACCTTGTAAGATACATGTCACATACCTTCAAAACACTTTCCAGAAGTGTAAATTATTGTGTAGACGGTGCGTTTGTCAATAGTGCTAGGACTCAGCGCATCCAATCTTCAAAGAAAACAAGTGCAAATGCTCTAGAACAAAAAAGAGTGGAAAGTGTTTTGAAGGTTTTGAGTGCAACTGTTTCTCTTCACCTTCATATGCATAGTGGGTCTTTGGGTTGCTGGGTTGTTTTCCCCCTTTTCTGCCTACTGTTTTGTTTTTGCGTTTTAAGGATAGAACATTGGAGAAACCAGTTATATCATTGATCAGAGTAACATGTATAGTGGTGAAACGGATATATAAAGGAGGGGAAAAAGAAGAAAAAAGAGAAAGGAAGGCAAAACAAGTAGTGATAGATAAAATAATTAATCAACTATAAAACATAAACTTACCTGGGCATTTATTCTGTTTTTGCCCTTAAAGAAATTCAGTGATGGAGACCAGGATAATCTAGAAGAGAAAAAAGTAATAAAAGTGTTAAACGACGGCTACAAGAGTGAAGAGAACTCAGTGGAGAAACGAGAGGCATTGTTCTTTTATTTATTTAAGTGAAATGAAAAAAATCACAATTTGCCTCCAAAGTTGTATTGTCACCCATCTCTCCAAACATACCTACCAACAAAAAAAAGAAAAAGCACCAGCATAAATAAAGAATATTCCAAGTACAAAATAGACATTGCCAACTTGTTTTTGTAAATATTAAAACTGACAAATGTACTATAAAAGACATTTAAAAATAATTCATCCCATCCTTTTTTTAAATAAAATAATTTAAAAATTGTAATAAAATATAACACTAACTATAAACAAAAATAACTAATACATATATCATTCTCAACAGAAGAGGGAAACATCAATTAGCATTTTAAATAAAAGGTAATTTATATTTTCGTAATCTATACTCTACAGACATTATGCCGGAAACTGAAGCATGTATAATTTCACAAAAAGGATAGCCTCAGCTAAGCTATAGGGGATAAAAATACTACAAAGAAAGTAATAGTGATGAAAAGATGCATTGGAAATGCACTAAACATTATTCCACTTCATGCTACAGTACAACCACCGTCAAAAATGACATAGAATGTGTGAGGGAACTCAAATATCCCCCGAATGTTGCAGAAAATGCATATACCCCTACTAACCCTAATGCAGTGCCAAAGCAAATGTTGGATCAGAGGTTTAAAATCTACCCCCCTTCATTTTCACACATATATACAATTCATGTCTAGTATCATAACACAAATATTCCATTAATATATGAATTGCTTCCAAAGTGCAACAAATAATGAATTTCTAACAATCAAATATTAAACTAACGATTACAACTCTCAAAACATAATTATATACTTTGAACAAGCAATGATAGCCTCTATTTTGAAGATATACCTGCACACTGCCATAAAAGGGTGCATTTACCCTTTTAAACCAATTATATGGATGCCCCTAGAGGAATCAATACTATGCATAGATTCTGACACATACCCTAAATGTGCTCATGGGACTAATAAGTCAATAGCCTTAGCCAATGCCCTTATCATAAAGATTGTAAAACAACGTCATATTCATAGAATCCCCAGTCTACCCAAAATACTGAAAAAGAAGCAAAACACTGTCTAAGCTATTTGACTAGATTTAAAACACCTGTCCAATCAGGATGCAAGGGCCAACCCAAGTTTAAGATTCCATGGTTGAATGTACATGAGAGAACACTATTACAAGAAACAAAAAACGACAACACAGTGTAATTGTACATTACTCTTTCCTAGGGAGAATGAGAAGATGTTGCCCTAGTCTACAATTCCTTTGACGTATTAAAAAAGACCAAAAAACCCAGAAGGGAGAGCTATAGAACAAATTCTTACTCAAATTGAACCAAAAATATCCTGAGAGACAAAACAAATTCACAAAATGCTAGCAAACAAAGTGATATCATTCACTAAGAACCAAGGCCTAACATACATTGAAGGACTGGATCACTACTCTAAAAGAACCATTAACAATTTACCTAAAAATAACAACTAACATTAAACCAACATCTTAAAAGTAGCCCTATATAATTTAATAACAAAATATCTTTATGCTACTGTAGAAATAATAGGTTTGAAAAAATAAATTAAGAATGATAAGAAATGTAACTTATTATTTAAAAACTCAATACAAAAAAACACCCCCTCAGATATACTCAACCAATATCAAATAAATCACAACCTCAATGATTCTCGTAATACATATACATAACATAAAAATCACAAAATCACAAATCATAGTCCCACCCTACAACTAAATAATAAAAATTGCACTTACAATTTTTTTAACAGTAATACCCCATCCATAGTAGAAGTCAAAATATTAGTCCACCAAAAAGTAGAAAAAATTAGATCCCAACTAAATAAAAAAATATATTAGGAAAAATTGGAATATTCATTCAATCCCACCCTTTCAAATCGATCGTCACCCAGCTAAACCTGACAAGTATTACAAATATTTAAGGAATGTTTCTGGAATCCTGCATAATACAAGAGAAATTAAAATAAACGCTTGGTAAATAACCTCCAACTGATTCCCCCTCCAAAAATAACCCACAAATGCCATTTGTTAAAAGATTTCCATGATGAAAACAAATTACATAGAAAGAGCTAATACAGAAACCTGTCCTCCCAATGCACAAAACCATAAAACAGAACTAATAACGCTTAAAAAACTGAAAATAGAACATACACACCTAAACAACATGTAAATAATAAACACTTTACAATTAGGCCGACACCGTTCACATTACAATTACTATGACAAAGTCCTATACTAATTAACTCAAATTGGAAAATTATACTAACCTAGACCACAATAAATGAAGTAGCAAACTACCACTTCATATACCTAAGTACCTTATAAGTTGGTCCAAACATCCATAGTGAAAAACCTTCTAATAACAGTCCATATATCACATCATAATAAAATATATTATAAATATCTACCCAAATAAAAACACAATTACACATCCAAAGATATAATAAAATATTTGAATAATGCATGAATCACTAAATTAATTGTTAAAAATAATATACCAAAATTAATAATAAACAAATTACAATTCTCAATCAATTAAGTCATTATCATCATCAATAAACTTTATTCGGCTTTAAAAATAAAACCATAAAAGTCATACAAAACATCAATATACTATCATTTGGTTTACAAATTGACAGGTTTGATAAGTTCTGGGTAGTTAAAATGCAGGATAAAAATACATGACTTACAATATAAGAAATAATCACAGCTTGCCCTGGGTCTGACGGAGACCCGTAAAAAGTTAAGAGTGTACAACACAGAATCCCTAGAAAGTTGTTAAAAAATAAAAGCTGTTCTCATCATCCTAAAGCCCATTTTTTAAAGAATGGGAATAATAAATAACTTTCTAGGAACAGCATGAAAAGTACCAAACATTAAAAAAATGCATCTTGTCCTGAGGAGACTCACCGTCGTAGCCAGAGGTCTAGAGACACTGTCCTCTGTGCGAGCCTTGGGGGCATGCCAATAGTTAGTGAAAGGGGTCGAGACGGAACCTCGTCAATAAAAAACTATCATGAATACTTTTAAGCCCTACAAGATAAGGCTCGGTGGTAGGCACAGTTTTCAGCACTATATACTTTCGCACGCTGGGCTAACACTGCTCTTTTTCTTCTTGCTCACCACAACGTGTTTTCAAAAAATACTCCTTGGCCCAAACAAGGTCCCTTTTACAACTACGCTCAGGGTTCGTAAAAAGTTCTACTCTTTCTAGCCTGGTAAAGACGACTCATGTGTACTGAAGCCATCCAATACGTGAAATTCGATCAAGAGAAATACAATCCCGTAGGATGTCTTTACTAAGTGAATTCTCTTGCTTGGCCCAAATCTTGAGCCACAAAGCCAGGTGACAGAAGGCCAGTTCATCTGAAAGGAAAGACATCCCCATTTCCTCATGAACAACATAAGATGGAATACATTGCGGGACAGTAAGGACCCTTCGCAGGAAAGAATTTACGGCACTTTGCATGATCCCAAGCTCAATGTGGCACCATAGCTCGCTCCTGGAGCTAACCTTTGAGATGCATTTAGCTCGGTAGATCTTCAAGAGGGCCCCTATTGGCTTCCCTCACACTCTACTGGGAAAGTTAAAGATAGCTGCAGAGGATTTCACTGGCTCCCCTTTCTTCCAATTAAGCAAGGGACACCAGATCAAGGATCCGTCAAACACTACTCCCAAGTAGGAGAAAACATTAGTCTTGGGTATAGATGAGTACCTTATGGGCTGCTTTGCCTTTGCCTTCCCAGGGCCCACCTGCAAAATGGAAGATTTGGAATGGTTCACCGACAGATCCCGGTCCTCAATAAATGAGGCGAAGGAGTTAAGGAGAAGTTGTAAACCCCTTTCTGTCCTCGCCAGGAGGACTGCATCGTCCGCGTATAAGAGTACTGGCAGGCTACGCTTGCCTACCAGGGGACAGTCGGTTTTCGTTTCAAGAAGTGCCTTCTCTAAGGAGTTGATATATGGATTGAAAAGAAAGGGTGCCAAAATACACCCCTGACACCCCCTTCCTTGATGTTTAATTGGAGGGACACTTTCAAGTCCTTTGAGTAACCGACAACCGCCTTGGAGTCCCGATGAAGGTCCCTCAAGAAGCAAATAATGTTATTGTCAATGCCGATGGATGACATCAACTGCCATAGCTTGGACCTGTTCACACAGTCGACGGCTGAGGACAGGTCCATAAAGGCTAGATATATGGGGCAGGCACGCGCCACCGTATACGTATTCAGGACCAGATATACATTTAGGCACTGCTCCACAGTGAAACGACCAGGGTGGAAGCCTTGTTGAATCTCCGCTAGATGATTACTTTCCTCTGCCCAAGATAAAAGTCTTTCAAGAATCATGTGACCCACCACCTTCACCACAGAGTCTAGGCGGGAAATGGGCCTGTAACAGGAGGTACTGTCCCAATCGCCCTTCGTAAATTCCGGGACTATAGTTGATAAGGCCCAAGAGTCTGGGTGACCAGCCCGAACTAAAGCATTGATAACAGCTGTGAGGACAGGTGCCCAGGTTTCTACATGGGCGATGTAGAGGTCAGGCGCAATCCCGTCTGACTCAGGAGCTTTAATTTTAGACAGTCCCAATATACCAGCTCTCACCTCTCCAATGATAAAGACGATATCTGCCTTGCCTTCCACCCCTTACTGCCCCTCAATTGGTGTAGTATCCGGCTGAAAGATACCCTCAAAGTGATGGACCCAATCGTCCTCCATAATGCGGGCATCCAAGAGGAGAACAGTTTCTTTCGATAAAAGTGGACTTTTGAGAATGGCCCAAAACTTAGAGCTGTTACGCAATGTACTTGCCTCCACTAAATCAGTCCAGGCCTCCTCCTTCAGGGTGGAGTTACGGTTAGCTAGCTTGGGCTTATATTATCGACAGAGAGGTTTTACCTCCACCATATCTGGAGGCTTAACACTTAAGGCCTGTCTCAAATTCCTGGAAGCCTGGGAACAAATGGAGTCAAACCATCTAGGGCCTAATGGCTCACAGCCCACCCCCGGACCCCGGAGTAATCTCCGAATAACAGTAGACATGGTTCCAAATGCACCCAAGATGTCTGAGGCACTTGCCTTGCCATCAAGACATGTGACAAAGTCCCTGCAACACTGGTTAGCCAGGGACACCTGTAGTAACTCTGGGGCAATATACCCCCATTTTAGGCTCCTCCCGCCTCCACCACTTTGAGAGGAGCCCCCACCCACCTTGGTGTGTCCATGTACTCAAGACCATCCTGTTGCAACACAAATGGGATTATGGTTGCTATATTCACTTGTAACCAAGAGAGGAACCTAGAGCTTTTGATGCGAGGTCCTGCACAATGCTCCAAGGATTATGAAAGACAACTCTCAAGGGGGGGGGGGGGTTTGGGAGAGGGAAAGGAACAAGTCTCTTATTGAATGCCCTCACACACCTAGCAAGGTGTCATGCTTCATCATTGGGCTGTGCTCCTCGTCGGGCCGGCGCTGCAATGCCTGACGGGCTCCCGCGAAGGGGCTCTTTGCCGGAGATCTTTTAAGAGACAGCCGTTTGGTGCATGAGGGTGAGTGAACTGTGTAGTGAGTGAGTGTGCGAGTGATTTAAAATAGGTCTAGCACTGCCTTTGGGGATTATTTATATTCACGTGGTGTGCTAACCTAATTAAAATGTGTGCGCCCTGTCTGGAGAAATAATGATCCACAGGGACAGTAAATGAGTGTGGTCGACATGTTTCTTGCCTACTGCCCCTAACGGGTCACTCGGCAATTTTTCAGGACCGTTGTCTCAGAGAGAAAGTGCTCAAAAACTCTTACACTACTACAATGTCAGCGTAATAGAAATTCAGTATATCTCCAGCAATGTAAGATGCGGTCCAAGGGCGATGGAGGACCTGGAAAGAAGTGACTCCCAGTTGTGAGGTCGTGGGTAGATGGGGTTGCCTTGTGAGCAATTCGTTGCTCACCATGCAGGGGGGCGCGCAACTAGCGGTGCTCCTGCTACAGCGCGGAATGCAAAATCCCTCCCTTCGTCACAGACCATAGATCGCACAGACACACTCAATCACTACATTCGCTGGTGGGGCCCATAACACCAACACTCATCCTCTATTGATCTGTTTTCCTAGGAGGCGATTGTTCCGTTCGCTGTGATGGAAGGAAGTACTCCCTTATCCCTAATGAGACCTTTCTCTATTCATTAAGGCCTAAGCTTCACCTTTTAGTACTCCTCCCATGGATAGGCCATGAATCAGCTTAGCTGCTGGTTAAAGTGATACTCAATCTACAATTTATTTACATAAATACACAATTTCATAATAATTACCCAACACAGTTCTTGTAATAAATCTTAAATCTTTATCTGAATAATTGAAAATCGATTGTTAATCAAGCAGCTGACCATCATATTTACCTAATCTGGCTAAAGTCGTCCTCTAAATCAAAATCTTGGTCATCAGTTCAATCTGTCAGAGTCTTTGGAAACAGCTGTCCTGCAGTGTCACCGTCCTCTCCGTCAGCATAACGTCAGGAAATTCAAAGATGCGACCCTACCATCTCTATTCTATGCTGTTTTATAGTAAAATTACATTCCAAAAGTAACGAGTAGTCTTCTTTGAATGTCTATGATTGGTGGATGAAATCCGTACCACCACTTTCCCATATGCAAAATGTTTCTTTTAAATGTAGTTCATTAAATCCTGGGACCAAAGTATCTTCTTATTGTTTATTCAATAAAGCTGGCATTCCTCCCATGGTGTCCTTGATGGGCACAGTCGGGTTAGGGTCACTGTTCGGTCACCGCTGCTGTTGGTGACGCATGCGCAGTCCACCCAGAGACCTTCACAATGAAGTCATCACGTCAAATGGGGATGTCAGCCATTTTGTGGCCACCCGAAATGCGAAGAGACACAAAAACGTAATTAATACATAGAAATGACTAATTAAATGTTATCCCCTTACTAATACCCATATGTGTGTGTATTTATCTAGCAGAAGCAACACTTAATGCGGGTTATACACTCACATTAATAAAGCACAAATCACAAATACATCACAGAAGCAACATATAATATGTAATTTTCTACTTATCTATGATCAATATGCGTACACATTTTAGTTTACGTATTAGTTAGGCCATGCAAAAGCAATTCCCACGTGTATTCTTTATTCTAGTAAGGTTGATTTAATTCCACAGCAAACCAGTTAATACAATTACTATTAATCAATTAATCTTATTAATATAAACATGCAAAAATGGAGAGGGTATACAAAAATTTTTTTTTTTAAATAAAAACCTGCTCCAGCAATCCCCCCTTTGGTGATTTTATCACCACCACATCACTAAATTTCTTTACCCCTTTTACGGTAACTCAAAATGTATTCTTGCTCTTATTCATAATTCAGTTTCTTCTTCATCTCTTTTTGCCTTTTTATACATGCTTTCCTTCCACTCTTCTAAAGTTATCTCTTCTAAGTCTCTATATGGATCTTTTGCTTTTCTTTTTAGTTTTTCTCTTTTTATTTTATTCTCAGTTTTCTTGTTTTTACAACACATACAACCTAATCTTAATATTAGTAATATGAAAACCACACATGTTAATGGAAATAATATTTTACCTATAAATGTACTACCTATTTTATCTAAGAGATTCTTAATAGCAGCTATTTTCTTACCAATCCTTTCCCAAACACTTTCAACCTCCAGTGGTGCAATTTCATCATGCAATTCAATAATATTTTTAATATAAATTTTCAGATCTTTACTTTCGTCTGGTATGTAAGTGCAACAATGTTGAACTTTCAGCATTCCACAGACTCCACCCTCTTTTGCCAATAATATATCAAGGGCAAGTCGATTTTGCATCACCATAGCACGCATGGCAACCATTTCAGTATCTACCAATGTAAATCCTCCAGCGGTGCTTGTTGACAAGCGATCCACTACTGTTGATAATTTTCTAATTTTGTCTGCATTCAAAGATATTCCCACTGCTGGTATCAATGCTCCAAAGATATCACCTATAATCTCTGTCCAGGATTCTCTTTTACTACGTATTAAATGATTACCTAAACTATGTACACCATCTTCTCCTCTGTCCATGTGAAAGATTTTTGGAAAAACCAGGCCTACGTAACATGTGCCATACCAATGGTCTGGCAAACGATAATATGCCCTGTTCCCACAGATAAAATAAAGTCCAGGGAAAACTGGATCTCTTCCACCTTTAAATCCCCATCCACCCATAATTCGGTATGTATCATGGCACTCACTATTATCTACAAAATAATTGTCATAAGCAGTTTGATTCCTTCTAATAAACATTTTCCATTTCTGGGGCATGTCTAAAGCTATAGTTGGACTAGCTTCACCCTTCAAATGTTTTCTTTTTCTATATCCCAGACTGTTTTCTCCCCTTTTACATCTGCTACTTTTCTTTGCATTTTCAATCTCCTTTCTTCGACCATGTTTAAGAATGTCTTTTCCTCTTTCTTCAAACTTCAAGTCAAATTGTTTCTAAAAATATATTCTAATGTTAGTTCTTTAGTTTCTAAGAAAAATTCACCTAATACCTTAGCAGGTCTCACTTTGTTTAGTTTGTTATTAGCAGGCACTTGCGCAAAAATGTTATCTACATCTGAAAAATAATATTCTTATTTACCTGTCTGATAAAATAAGCTAGCTATCACACTACATGCTATTCCATATGTTGCTGGAAGATGATGATAAGTCACTCCCTCTGAAACAGATGCAGGTAACTGCATGCATACGTAGCAGTCCCTTACGTCCATGGTTTTTACATATTCATACAATAACTTTGAAAACACATTATTTGAAAAATCATTAATAGTCCTATCTTTATGCAAATAATTATTATCTATTCTAGTCTGAACTGCCTTTTGAATCTTCCCTACATTAGTAATGTTTTCAGTGTGTCCTTCTAATGTATCTATAGTAACTTTGAAAGAAATAAGTAGAGCAAGTATACTCCACAGAAGCATTAATAATCCTGTACAACAACAACACATTTTACACCATCTTTTCATGAATGTACATCTACTTTTGCTATTATCTATGTTAGCCATCTTTATTAATTTGTACTGTGTCTTTTGACTTAGCCTCTTTTACTTCACAACTAGTTTTCTAACTTTAGGCTCTAAGCCTCTACTTGGTTCTACCAGACTTTATCTTTTGACTCAAATTGTTATTCTTTCCATCAGTAGTTTTCTAGATCTTCTCAATTTGGCATTTTATCGTTTTTTACTTCTTTCTGTTCATCCAAGTACAGAATTTCCTGATCTTCCGTCTCTTCTTCTCCAATATCGGATAAGATGACTCTCAGGATTCCTGCTTCTTCTTCTTCTTCAACCACTTTCAGTAAAGCCTCCTCTGTATTTCCTTGACTATCTGCCTCTTCATCTCTTTCAGGCAGCGCCACGTCCGTCCATTCCGGTGACTTATACTTCTGGTTAGGTTTCCTTGTTCTTTTATCCTCAGTTGTTTCTTCTTTTGATTTTTCTTGGCTTGTCACTTCATTCACCTGTTCAGCTCTCGGTGATTTCACTCGTGTCAGCCGATATCTCAATCTCTTTACTTTGTTTGGCCACACTTCATCCTTTTTAACTCTTTTCTATTTACTTTCTTTATTATTATTCTCGTCTCTCCAAGCCCTTTTCCTCAGAACTCGACCTTCATGTATCTCATTTTCACTTTCTTCAGATTCTGTCTCAACTTGTCTTTCTCTTTCAACGACTTCTTTTCCCACTGTTTGTTTTGTTTTCCTTACTTCTGTCCCTCCTCGGGTCTCCGACACGCAATCTTCCTGCTGACTACTTGTCCCTTCACCTAGCTGAGTGATGCAGTTCCCTACACCTCCTCGGGGGTCTTCCACAATCTGTCCCTCTCTCTCTGTACCTGTCCCTTGTTCACTTGAATTGGTTATTTCTGGTGGAATTTTCCTCAGCCTTGCATCTGAAACTTCCTTCTCCTGACTTTCTTTTACTG
This sequence comes from Triturus cristatus, assembly GCF_964204655.1. NCBI lineage: Eukaryota > Metazoa > Chordata > Amphibia > Caudata > Salamandridae > Triturus > Triturus cristatus. The sequence continues at coordinate 154,517,735 of NC_140595.1, forward strand.
TCACTTCATTGTCTTTTCCCCTCTTCTTTCTGTGTTCTTTTTGAGGGCCTTGTGTTCTTTGTTCGTTTTCAGAATCTGAACTGGTATCAGAAATCTGCAATCTTCTTCTCAGAGAGATACTTCTGGGGACCAGATTTTGATTCAGTTCTGTTTCCCCCCTTTCAGAGTTCTCTTGTGTTTTTGGCTCTTCGTTCTCTGATTCAGTACTTGACTCTGATTCGTCATAGTACTCTTTATCTTTGCTGTCCACTGGATTTGGTATCCTCAAGGTATGACTGGCATGGATACAGTTTTTCAATCCAGCGCACTTCACAGCTGTTGTCGTGGTCAAAATGACTTGTCTTGGTTTTCCCCACCTTGGAACCAAACAGTTTCTTCTTCTGTGGACTTTTATCCTTACCCAGTCACCTGGGCTCAGATCATGGGCTGGCTTCCTTTCAAGGGTGGTGGCATCCGCTCCAACCTGATGAAACACAGAATGGACTGCGTCAGCCAGGCCTTTACAGTATTCCAACACCATGTCATCAGTTATTGTCATCAGCTTGTTGACTGGAATGTACACATGCCTCATTGCTCGTCCCATACTTATTTCATGTGGACTTAACCCTGTAGTTCTGTCTGGTATCGCCCTGATTGTCATTAGTACTAGAGGCAAGACATCAGGCCATTTCATACCTGTGGCTAAACACATTTTCCCAATTCTATTTTTGATCGTACCATTCATCTGTTCAACCACACCAGAAGCCTCTGGTCGGTAGGCACAATGTAGTTTCTGTTGTACATTCAATGCTTCACTAATCAATTTTACAATCTCTTTATGGAAATGTCCTCCTCTGTCTGATTCAAGGGTCACTGGGAACCCGAACCTGGGGATGAATTCTCTCAAAAGAAGCTTTGCCACTGTCATCCCATCATTTCTTCTAGTTGGAAATGCTTCCACCCACCTGGAGAATAGGCAGACTATGACCAGAACATACCTCAATCTGTTACATGGAGGCATTTCAATGAAGTCCACCTGCATTCTAGTGAAAGGACCTCCTTCTCGGCCTATGGTTCCTAGACTCACCATCCTTCCAGGATTGTATTGCTGACATATTAGGCATCTTTGACATAGACTTTCTGCTACCAGTCTAAACTTGGGGTTGTATCAGGTCTGCTTAAAGGACCTGATCATAGCATCTCTCCCTATGTGTCCCTGGCCATGATACATCTGTGCCATGGTAGACATCATGCTATCAGGCATTACTGGTCTTCCATCTCGATAGACCCACACACAGTCCTTCTCTCTTGGTGCACACCCTGCTTTTATCCAATGTTTCATTTCCTCATCTCCTGACTCTTCCTGCAATTGCCTCACTTCTTCCCAAGTTCCCACAATGTTAGTAAACATTACTGAGCAAGAAAACATTTCCTTTTCCCTTGCCCGATTGACTGAATTCTGATTCCTTGCACAATACTGTGCCATATCGTTAGCATACCTGTTTCCGGTAGTGATGTAATCACTACCCTGACCATGGGCAGCACATTTCACCACAGCCAATTGTTTAGGCAGCTGTATCGCCTCAATCAATTTTCCAACCACTTCAGCATTCTTAATAGGGGTTCCACTTGAGGTCAGGAAACCTCTTTGTAGCCAAAGTTGGCCAAAATCATGGACAACCCCGAAGCCATACTGGCTGTCAGTTATCACAGTCACTCTCACACTCTTCCCAATTTTACATGCTTTAGTCTTAAAGCAACAAGTTCAGCTACTTGAGCTGACCTCACTCCTTTCAGGTAAGATGCTTCCATAACTGCTGCAACCGTACATACTGCATATGCTGCACTTAGTACTCCTTCATCTGTTCTCAAACATGACCCATCAACAAACAACACAAAATCAGTTTCTGGCAAAGGTACATCTTTTATATCTGGTCGTGGCTTCGTGCAATACTCAAGCACATCCAAACAATCATGATCTGCTTCATCTCTCACTTCCACATTCTCAGCATCTGGTAACAAAGTTGCAGGATTCACATTCAAACACCTCAAAAGGCTCACATTTGTTGCACCTAAAATGACCTTTTCATACTTAGTCAGCTAACTATGTGTCATATACTGAGTACGACTCCTTGTTAAAAGAATCGCCACATCATGAGGTACAAACACTCTCAATGGATATCCCATCACGATTCCGTCACTCTGCTCTAGGCTTCGACATGTTGCAGCCACTGCCTTCAAACACCCAGGTAAAGCTGCAGCCACTGGGTCAAGCATTGATGAAAAGTATGCAATTGGTCTTCTCAACCTTCCATGTTTCTGGATCAAAACAAAAAGTGCACATCCATTTCTCTCACTGCAATACAACTCAAACTCTTTCTCATAATAAGGCATACCTAGTGCTGGTGCTTCACACAAACCCTCTTTCAATCGTTTGAATGCTGCCAATTCTTCTTTGTTCAGTTCCAGGGGATCTTTTACATCACTCCTGGTCAAACGCACCAAAGGTTTTGCAATCAGCGAGAAGTTGCTGATACACTGACGGCAGTACCCTACCATTCCCAGAAACATTCTCACCTCTCTCTGAGTCATGGGAGCTCTCATTCCTTTTATGATTCTGATTCTGTCTATAGTTATTTTCCTCAGTCCTTTCTCGATTTTATGTCCCAAATACTGTACTTCCTTCTTACAATACTGCAATTTTGCTGGTGACACTTTCAATCCTCCGTCTGCCAAATGATTTAGTAGTGCTATAGTGTCTACCTCACAAGCTTCACGTGTTTTCAACGCCACCAAAAGGTCGCCGATATACTGAACTAGTACTGGACTCTCGGGCATTTGCAGACTTTCTAATGACTTCTTCAATAATTGGTTGAATATTGAGGGGCTTTCTGTATACCCCTGTGGGATTCGGCACCATGCCAAGATCCTCTCTCCAAACCGAAATGCAAAAATTTGATGACTGTCATGATGTAATGGGATAGAAAAAAAAGCATGGCATAGATCAATTACTGTATACCATTCCGCATCATGGGGAATCTGGTACAAAATAACTGATGGATTTGGCACAATGGGACAGCATGACACAACAATTTTGTTTACCTTTCTCAAATCCTGTACTATCCTGAATTTTCCATTAGGCTTTTTCAGTCCCATTATGGGTGTATTACATGGACTACTCATTATCTCTCTCAGTATTCCTTGTTGAATCATTTTCTCAATTATTGGGGTTACTCCTTCAATTATCTCAGGTGTCAATTTATATTGAGGAATATTGGGATAGCTTATTCCTTCCTTTACAGTTATTTTCACATGATCTATATTTCTTATTAGCCCTACATCTTCTCCGGTGAAATCCCATACTTCCGCTTTTCCTGACTGCTTCAATTCTTTAGGTAATTCATCAGGGTTGAATATTGCATAAGTCTCAGTAACCTCATCTTCTCTGTTAGCTATGGTCATTTTATACAGTACATCCTCATCTGGTGTTTCAAATGCTATTCCATCTGGAGTACAGAATATAGTGCAATTCATTTTGCACAACAGGTCCCTACCTAATAAATTCACTGGGCTGGTGTCACACACAACAAAGCGGTGCATCTCTGTAAATTTCCCTATACTAACTTTTACTGGTTCTGTCAAAAATGTCTTTATCTGTTTGTTGGACACACCAACTACTTGGATTGTTTCATCCGAAAGAGGATCTAACAGTTGATCGAGTAGCGCCAGTGTCCACTAGGAAAGTAATATTTTCATCATTAACCCTCCCATCTACAAATGGTCCTGTCTGGTCTACCTCTAGAGTTGCGCCAAGTATGCACTCTTCTTCCTCCCTTCGGCACCGTCAATCGCTTCCTTCTGACTCACTCTCATCGCGTTGCAGCCAATACTGCGAAACAGCGCGAGCGCGTTGCGGTTTATTTACCTGTTCTTCATTGTAGAATCCCGATTCGTTACTATACTTCTGTGTGTTTCTGCTCTGCGGGAAAGGTGGTTTTGGCACCTGATTCTGTGAGGTAACCACCTGCTGCTGCTGCTGCAGTTGACCACTCACCTCATTCTGCACCTGTGGATTCAATGATGGATTTTCATTATTAGTACTTGGAGGAAACTTACACTCGGATTTCCAATGCCCTAACCTACCGCAATTGTGGCATGGAAACTTCTTTTTAGCTTCTTCTATATTACCTTTCCCCTTTCCTGGGCCAAATCTCGGTTTAGTTCCTGGGTTATTTGCTTGTTCGACTAACTGAGCTTCCTGTCTTTCAGCCACTTTCACCTGCGCCCACGTTGCCTTTTCTTTTAATTTTCGCTGTTTTGCCTCAATTTCATCACTAAAATATTTAGCATGTCTCAAAACTTCATCTATTTTCTTGTTTTGCCAATCTACCATATGTTGCTTTATCATATCACCAATGTCTGGACGTAATCCATATACAAATCTGTATACGAAATTACTCAAATCCTTATCACTCAGGTTCTCATCTCCACTAAACTGTTTAAAAGCCAAGATCAACCTCTCACAGTATGCATGTACTGACTCCTTACTTTCTTGATGTGTTCGGTCAATTTTTACCCAATCTGTCTCTTTGGGGGGTACCTTATTTTTCAAAAATACCATAACCTGTTCATATTTCTTCATTACCTCTCGGTCGGGAGCTCCTGTCTTAGGATCCCTAGGGTATTCCTGATTTGGCCAATTAATCATAAGCTTGCATTCCGTCCACAAGTCTGCTGGCACTATTATGTCAAACAGGCTATTCGATCTATCCATAATACTTTGGATAATTTTACAAATCTGTCTACTTGCCGGTACCACTCGACGGGCTTTTCGCGTAGTCGAGGGAAATCATTCGTTAATGACAAAATGTCCTGTCTTGTCCAGGGGACATGTACATGTCCCCCTCCTGGAATTTCTCTTAACAGGGAATGCCGAAACTGTCTTTTCTGAGGCATCACTACGCTTTCTATACCACTTACTTCTCCATTTATCCACATCTCCCCATTTTCTCAATAAAATGATTATGTCCTTAATCTGACCTATCTGTCCTGTAGTGTTCAGATTTTCAATGTCCTTTTCAGTAAAATCAACTCGATAGGGTTTCTGTAAGGCTTTTACCTTATCAATATCTATACCCATTTCATTTGCAATTTCTCCTAGTCTTTCATGTAGATTTTTTGCTCTCCATGTCACGCTTTTACATAGGAATAACAATTCCTCATCCTGATAATTTTTCAATTTTTCTACAGGTATAGTCCCTACAATTAATTCTTCTAATACCATCTGTAACTTGGCCACATCTATTGACTGGGATTCTTTATCTTGTTTCTGTAACCCTCTTAGCCATTCACTTAGTTCTTCCACAGAAGGTCCTACTGGGTTTTCTACACTACTCTTTTCTGGATTTCTCTGGGGTTCCAATAATGTTTCTACTGTCGTTCTACTCTTTTCAGCATAATTCTGATTTATAAATGGATTATTTGAAACGCCTGGTTCAAACATATTTATTGTCTGTCCCCACGGATTCTCAATTTGACTCCGTTCTGGACTCTCATCCAAATTATGGTTCCGGTAAGGTACCGTCAAGCAATGTTCGCTATCCTTTTGCTTCTCAAAAATGGGCATTACTGGACCTATGGTCACGGGAACTGTTACAGCTTCTAAATTCTTGGTTAATTCTCTTATTTTCTCTATTAATTCTAGGGTTGTTTTGGCCAATTCTGCTGAATTTTCACTATTTATTCTATTCTCTGACCTCTTTTCTACTTCTCTAATGGAGTTCCTTCTTCCTAAATCTGGTGACATAGTTTCAGACTTGATAATTCGTAATGTTTCTCTCATTGGGGCACTTGGTGTCAACATTTCTGGGTCTGGTCGGTACGGTGGTGGATTTTTATAAAACACATCATCCAGCACATCATCATCTGATTCATTCGCTTCATAACCTCTTGATTCCACATCATTTCTTTTCTCCACACATTTTCTTCCTTCATTCTCTCCTACTGCTCTCACAGGAAACATACCCTCAGTCATACTTGCATTCCGCCATCTTTTCATTCGATCATCATGCGTTTCATATCCATATGATCTGCCAAACAGATTTCTATAATTTCTACCACTTCTTTGTATTTCTCGTTCATGCATTTCGTCTTCCCATTCCGTCGATGCCTCAAACTGCGTCGGTCTAGGTCTTGGTTCTTCGCACAGAATCCCGTCTTTCCCGAGAACAGCGAACAATCTGTCCTACTACAGAATTATGACATACGTTAACAAAGCAGCGCTTACCTCTACTTTGTCCTTCTAACATGCTCAGAGAATACCTGCTACCTTTTCAGTGATGAGCGTTATCGGTATGCCATTTGGTTTCCTGGTACTTAAAGACCAAAATTTCACAGGTAACCTTCGCTATCATACACACTTCTTTTACACCGAAATTATTTCTAGTGGTAACACACGACGATGCTACCGAATCGAACCCAAACAATGCGACGTGCAACTTCAATCATTACACGTTTCCCCTGTGTACCTACAGGGCAACAACAATTCCGGCTTTCCCGAGAGCAGCGCTTACCTCTGCTCTACTACGGAACTGTTACAAACTTCCGACTTCCTACATCCCAGAAGCCGTGCAAACAACATATAACTTGACGCGACTCAACATAGAGTGTTAGTACATAAATCAATACCAATCAATAATCAAAAAGTCAATAAGCTATTTACAAGCAATGATCACCAAACCAAAACAGTAGCTAACCATAACTCTGCTACCAAGAAATACTGCTGCAGCGCGGAATGCAAAATCCCTCCCTTCGTCACCGACCATGATGCGAGGTCCTGCACAATGCTCCAAGGATTATGAAAGACAACTCTCAAGGGGGGGGGGGTTTGGGAGAGGGAAAGGAACAAGTCTCTTATTGAATGCCCTCACACACCTAGCAAGGTGTCATGCTTCATCATTGGGCTGTGCTCCTCGTCGGGCCGGCGCTGCAATGCCTGACGGGCTCCCGCGAAGGGGCTCTTTGCCGGAGATCTTTTAAGAGACAGCCGTTTGGTGCGTGAGGGTGAGTGAACTGTGTAGTGAGTAAGTGTGCGAGTGATTTAAAATAGGTCTAGCACTGCCTTTGGGGATTATTTATATTCACGTGGTGTGCTAACCTAATTAAAATGTGTGCGCCCTGTCTGGAGAAATAATGATCCACAGGGACTAGTAAATGAGTGTGGTCGACATGTTTCTTGCCTACTGCCCCTAACGGGTCACTCGGCAATTTTTCAGGACCGTTGTCTCAGGGAGAAAGTGCTCAAAAACTCTTACCCTACTACAATGTCAGCGTAATAAAAATTCAGTATATCTCCAGCAATGTAAGATGCGGTCCAAGGGCAATGGAGGACCTGGAAAGAAGTGACCCCCAGTTGTGGGGTCGTGGGTAGACGGGGTTGCCTTGTGAGCAATTCGTTGCTCACCATGCAGGGGGGCGCGCAACTAGCGGTGCTCCTGCTGCAGCGCGGAATGCAAAATCCCTCCCTTCGTCACAGACCATAGATCGCACAGACACACTCAATCACTACATTCGCTGGTGGGGCCCATAACACCAACACTCATCCTCTATTGATCTGTTTTCCTAGGAGGCGATTGTTCCGTTCGCTGTGATGGAAGGAAGTACTCCCTTATCCCTAATGAGACCTTTCTCTATTCATTAAGGCCTAAGCTTCACCTTTTAGTACTCCTCCCATGGATAGGCCATGGATCAGCTTAGCTGCTGGTTAAAGTGATACTCAATCTACAATTTATTTACATAAATACACAATTTCATAATAATTACCCAACACAGTTCTTGTAATAAATCTTAAATCTTTATCTGAATAATTGAAAATCGATTGTTAATCAAGTAGCTGACCATCATATTTACCTAATCTGGCTAAAGTCGTCCTCTAAGTCAAAATCTTGGTCATCAGTTCAATCTGTCAGAGTCTTTGGAAACAGCTGTCCTGCAGTGTCACCGTCCTCTCCGTCAGCATAACGTCAGGAAATTCAAAGATGCGACCCTACCCTATCTATTCTATGCTGTTTTATAGTAAAATTAAATTCCAAAAGTAACGAGTAGTCTTCTTTGAATGTCTATGATTGGTGGATGAAATCCGTACCACCACTTTCCCATATGCAAAATGTTTCTTTTAAATGTAGTTCATAAAATCCTGGGACCAAAGTATCTTCTTATTGTTTATTCAATAAAGCTGGTATTCCTCCCAGGGTGTCCTTGATGGGCACAGTCGGGTTAGGGTCACTGTTCGGTCACCGCTGCTGTTGGTGACGCATGCGCAGTCCACCCAGAGACCTTCACAATGAAGTCATCACGTCAAATGGGGATGTCAGCCATTTTGTGGCCACCCGAAATGGTCAACTTAAGCAAAGAGACACAAAAACGTAATTAATACATAGAAATGACTAATAAAATGTTATCCCCTTACTAATACCCATATGTGTGTGTATTTATCTGGCAGAAGCAACACTTAATGCGGGTTATACTCACATTAATAAAGCACAAATCACAAATACATCACAGAAGCAACATATAATATGTAATTTTCTACTTATCTATGATCAATATGCGTACACATTTTAGTTTACGTATTAGTTAGGCCATGCAAAAGCAATTCCTACGTGTATTCTTTATTCTAGTAAGATTGATTTAATTCCACAGCAAACCAGTTAATACAATTACTAATAATCAATTAATCTTATTAATATAAACATGCAAAAATGGAGAGGGTATACAAAAAAAAAATTACAATAAAAACCCACTCCAGCACTCCTACCCAGGCTCAGGCTCCCAACAGTGTTAGACCTATTTTAAATCACTCGCACACTCACTCACTACACAGTTCATTCACCCTCACGCACCAAACTGCTGTCTCTTAAAAGATCTCTAGCAAACAGCCCCTTCGTGGGAGCCCGTCGGGCACTGCAGCGCCGGCCCGACGAGGAGCACAGCCCAATGATGAAGCATGACACCTTGTTAGGTGTGTGAGGGCATTCAATAAGAGACTTGTTCCTTTCCCTCACCCAAACCTCCCCCCTTGAGGAACTGCACACACAGTTGTCTTTCTGCTATATTCACTTGTCAGGATAGAAATATCAGTGACCAAAGAAAAGAAAGGGGCAGATTCACAAGTAAAATCTATAAAGGTCGCGCACCCTCTCCCCATGAATGTGGGAGTGATATCTGTTTTCCGCGGGGGCAGTTTATTCATGACTGATGTTAAATCGAATTCAAGAGGGATAGAGTTAAGCTCGGTACTCTGTGGGGTGTGTTCCAAGTGCAGGCCTGCTTGTCGTGCGCAACCCATAGCTTCCATACCTAGGGGTGGGTGGACAACTCCGTTCTGCCCACGGAATGTGCGGAGATTTGGCCTTCCGTGATAAAGGCAGAGAAACAAGGCAAATCTCCGCACACTAGGGCATAACGGAAGTTGGCCTCTCGCCTGCCGCCCGCCTCCCGCCCGCAGTATTAAATACATTTAAAAAGCACATTTCAAATAACCTTACCTTATAGGCGGCGTCCACGGGCTTCCATCCGTCTCCATCGCTTCTTCTTCTGGGAACTGCGCATGTGCGGAAGCCCACGCATGCTCAGTTCCCAGAAGAAGACGGGATGTAGACGGCTGGAAGCCCGGGGACGCCGCTGATAAGGTAAGGTTATTTGAAATTTGTGTTTTTAAATGTATTTAATACTGTGGGTGGGAGGCGGTCGGGAGGCAGGTGGGAGGCAGGTGGGAGGCCGGCGGGAGGCGGAAGGTGCGTAACATAACTAGGCGGAGAGTGCGGAGATTGGTTCCATCTCCGTGCCTCTCCGCGTAGGTCCCTTACGCACATTACGCCCACCCTTATCCATACCTCCTTGCCTGATGTCCCCACACATATGGATATTAAAATCCCCTGTTAAGAAGATGTGATACCAACTCTGACTTTTCAAATTGCCACCACGTAGTACCGACCCCAGCTGCATTATGCTACCCGCGTCCTTGTGTGTGACTCCCATGTTATATACATTTACCAAAAGTAGCTTACTCTTGCCACTAGACAGCAACATCACATGTACATTGAGGGAAACATAAAGTAAGGTAACGGAAATATCAAGGACAGCTAACGAGACAAGAGTAGTGAGCCCCCCCTTAGCTCTCCCTGACATGGACGGAATTGCTGGAACAAAGAGGGTTATGTAGCCATCCAGGTGGTAATTATTCTACGTGGCCCAAGTTTCCTGGAGACATATCACATCATAATGTTTCACAAGGGCCAACCATCTAGGAATGCCAAACTTCTTTGCCTACCCGCGATGTTCCAAGAAAGGAACTTACACCCTCCACACTCCACTTTTCAATACCTGTTCCGTAGGCAGGACATTTCCCAAAGGTACAACCACCACAGGGTCCGGGGGAACCTTAGAGCGTCAATCACAGTCTTCCAGAAAACTCAAAGGAGCAAACCTATTTACAGTGCTTACCCCTGATAACCCCTGAGTTATACCCTGATGGCACCCCTCATGTCGAGGCCCCGATTGGAAATTTCTGGGTCAGTAAAATGTAAATGTAAATGTCCAGTATTTGTAAAGTGTGAACAATCACCTGAGGGTGTCAAGGCGCTAGGGGCCGTCGAGAAGATTAAGCAAGCTATTACCCAGAGTCACATGGTGCTGGGTTGATCTGCCACTGGTGCCGGGGATCAAACCGTGAGCCCCCGGGTTCTGGAGACATTTGCCCTGGCCGCTGCGCCACACCTCTTCCCTTAAGAAACCCAACGGGAGTGCCATGATTGCAGAATTCCAACACCGATAGTCAGACTGCTCAACCGTGCTTAAGATGTGATTTACAATGATTGGGTTATTAAAATTAATAATAATACAATCCACCTGCCAATGTTTCTTACAGCTACCAACCCACCATGTCCTACGCACCATTAGAATTTGATTTTCCACCCTGAGCCTGGGGATGATGTTAGAGTTAAGCCAGTGCACCACCTTATTTTTCAGCTGGAAAAAGTCTTCCTTAATACCAGGAACCAGACGCAGTACGTTAGCTATCACCACGACCAGGGGGGGTAGACTGAGGAGGGAGATGAACAGAGACCACACTAAGGGAATGGTAGTTAATATCCCCCGGGGCATGACATCAAACCCATCTCCCCTGTCATCGACACTTTGGGATTGGCGGGGCTGAGAGGAGGCTGGATTCAAAATGTTAACCCCCCTACGAATAGAAGAACAGTCCTGAAAATCAGTTTGAATCATAGTTAATGTCGATGAGACTGCTACCACGGTGTTTGACTGCTGTGTAGCGATGTGTACCACTCTTGTTCCCGCCCCCGTACCACTACCGTTGAGGCTAAGGATAGCGGTTGAGGGCGTAGGCTTTGCGGGAGGATGACTTGTCGTAAGAGAGGCGCGGTGCCTTTGCAAAGAGGCTGTCAGTTCAGAGAAGTTATTTTCCAATGCAGCAAGACGATTTAAGATGGGATCCAGTTTGGTATCGAATGCTGACAGCAAGGCAGTTTGAAGCATGTCTAACGAGTTTGCATCCAAGTTGGGCGCTACTTAGTGTGCTGCTGAGGTTAGATGAGGGCCAGCTTTCTTACTTCGTTTACAGGGTCCCACCACCAAAGGGCACTTCCTCTTTGTGCCTCCTGAGCTCAGGCGGATTTCAGAAAGCTTGCACAGTCCTGACCCAGATGCTTGCATGTGCGCACCACACCTGGTGATGACCGTTGTGGAAAGAGGAATAGCACCACCTACATCAACTGGCGACTGATCAACCCGGTCTACCTGATCGGGCTGTAACCGAGTTTGAGTGCCAGCATGTGGGGTGACTGGGGAAATCAATTGAGAAAGGTGGGAAGGTGATTGAGATAAATATCTGACCACCAATTCAATCTCTTTGTCCAAAACCCCAGCTGCGCTCTGCAAAAAGGCATCCATGCTACCACCAGTATGCGGGGGCCCTTTACTTCTAGATCCAGCCACCCCCCTACACTTACCTATTGTTTGTATGCTTGATCTTTTCAGAGTAAAGATGCCCAGGTCCACCCTGCACAATTAAAAGTTATTTTTTAAAGATAGTTAGGGTGTTAAGGTCAGCTCACTACACAAAAGGAAATACAAAACTTTCAGACTGGATTAAAACACTTTCCTTGTCAATCCAACTCCTTGACCCTTTAAGATGTTAATGCTTTAAGAAGCACGTCCAACAAATAGTTAATGCGGGTATACAAGAATAGGTGTCAAAGGAGATTGCTCCCTAGCTGGTCAACGGCAGCTGTCGTGAAAAGTGGAGTTTGAGCTGTAGAAGAGGCAGGAAAGTGGATGAGCCTGTTGGGCAGAGGTCTGAGGAAATACAAACAGAGCAAAACCAAGAGGGTAGGCCCAGCCTGGTGTCGGACGAAAGACATGGGCTCCCGAGCTGCGGGAGCCCTGGCCAAGTTTAAGCGCCTCCTGGCACATGGAAATGCGTTGGTGGCGTCCGCGCCGCTAGGCAGGCTGGGGGTCGTGGTCCCTGCTCCCCCATGTTCAAACTGGCAGCAAGAAGTAGAAAGAAACAGGCTCCCGTCAATAAGTACAAATAAGTAAAAATATACAGTGTTTTACAAATGCTAAATTCTAATAAATAAAGCAACTATGGCCCTATTATGATGTTGTGTGGAAAGCCATCTGGCAGCTCGTTGGAGGACTTCCGCCTGATATCATGGCTTTCCGTCTGGATGCAGTATAATGATACTGGTGGTCAGAGAGAACCCCGCTGGGGAATGCCGCTTCACTTACGATGGGCTCACAGAGCCCGTCAGGGCTGCGGGCGGAATTGTAACCCTAAAATGATAGCAGAGCCAGCCTCTGGTCCACCGTTAGGATTACAGTGTCACTTTCTGCATGCCCTTTCATAGCGGTCTGCCAGCCATGAAAAGGCAGGTGGAAAGTGACTTTGGGGGCCCCTAACAGGGCCCCTCCCCCCCGGCCCTCGGCTATGGGGCCTAGGGGATACCTATGTTGCCCCCCTAAACATCCCTGTACCATGTGGCAGGCACCTGCCTCATGGTACAGGAATGTTTGAAAACATCAGTTTTTCTATTGCAGCTTGTGCTGCAGCCCTTTCCACATGGCCAGGTCTAAACTGGGGTGGCATGGTGAGCAAAAGAATGTTGGATTTAACCCAGATCTCTTGACTGAGGGTGAATGTTTTGATTGGTTCTGCATTCCGTCCATCAATTGTGTGTCTTTTGCAGCCCTTTTCTGGTCATTGCAAAAGCTGCTATAGAACAATTGATGTTTCTGACCACTCATATGGCGGCTGCATCCTATTGCTGTGTGTGGAGCCATCGACTAATAGTCAGGCGGTTCCAATCCCACTACGGTGTTGGTCAGACGCTCGTCTGACCGACATCGTAATCAGGCCCATAATATGAAATTATTAACAATTTTAAAAAATGTTCTCAACGAACATGAACTAAAATACATTCATTTCAACAGCTAACTTAACATAATTTGATTTTTAATAAGAACAATTATCAATATATAATAAATGAAAATATAAAAATTAATTAATTGAAAATTGATTAGAAATTATATTTGAATAAAAAATTATTACATTAATTATTATGGACACATTTATAGTTTGGCAAATATCTCACCACTGTAGCACAAGTGAATTATAGCCTCAGTCATATGCAATGCGGCAGATGGGATGTCTGCTGCATTTGTAACTGAGTAACCTGTGTACCAAACTCTAATCAGACCCTTAATCTTTAGTTTTTACAAACAATTAAATTAATATATCACCAAAACACTTCCCATGAAAATTCAAAAAGCAATGAAAAAAACATTTTTAAAATGTAAAAATAATCTACTTTATGAACTGATTAAGAATTCAAAAAGAAAAGTACAAATAACATTTTGAAGAATGAATCATGAACCAACGAAACATTTTAAATAGATTTTAGGATCAGCCCTACAAACTTTACAACTCACATCTAAAACATTGTCAAAAACACATTCAAAATTGAATCTACAATTTGTTGTAGACAGATAGATAGATAGATAGATAGATAGATAGATAGATAGATAGATAGATAGATAGATAGATAGATAGATAGATAGATAGATAGATAGATAGATAGATAGATAGATAGATAGATAGATATTTTAAATGTAAACTTCCTTAAAGTTAAACTGATTTATTTGTATTCAAAATTCAAAAATACAAATTGAAATAATTAAAAAATAAAACAAATATAAAGAAACAAACATGTTTAAGTCACTTCCCATGCTACTGCCTTAGACACACTAAAACTCCTGACTAAAACATGAGCAAAAATAAACAATAACACTAAGCAAATACAATATTACATACAATATTATTTAAAACCTTGATCTAACTAATAATGATATTAAATACAAAAGTGAATCAATTATTTTCTTATATATGAGATGGTGTCTTCAAATCATGATATTTCTGCAACAATGTAACACAGCAACATTAGTTTTCTCATTATATATTATTTAGGCTGAACACCAATTGAGGGGATTGGGGTTTAACCAACTTTTGCTCCTAATACCTGACACAAAACCACATCATTTATAACTAGGGACTATATGTCCATTCCTTTCTTCCCACATAATTCTATGAGGTCCTCTCTGTGAGATGCCTGTCAGGGCAAGACTCATAATTCTGCAACTAAATGGTTGTATGGCAGAATATCAACTATAAAAATATTATGCAACAAAAATGTCTTAGCCAGATTATCAACTACAACAATAATCTGAAGGAAAGTTTCCATAGGTCAGTATAGATTCTTTCTACATCTCTATGTACTTTAAAGATACACATATCAATTATTATGTTATGTTAAAGAATGGTAAATCTAGTCTTACCTCTATGTATGTACCTTGATAATATTATGCTATATTATGGTAGTCCATATTCTGGCTGCCACATTTATGTAAGCCACAATTTAAAACTTGCTATAATGAAGACTCATAGATTGCCTCTTATTGTCACCCAAAGCTTGTGTCCCATATCACTTTATACAGATGGTGAAGCTAGAGGCTGTATTGTTTTTTTAATGAGAATAGCACTTTATAAACAAAAATTTTAATTTCGCAGAATAAAACCTACAGTGACCCTACTCCTTCAAATCAGCCAAATGACCCAGGAGGTGCAGAGAATGGGATTTCTCTCTATGACACTGTGAAGGATACTTTACAAGTAGGTCGTTTTCATTTTAAAATTAGATATTGTAACCAAATTATTTCTCAGTGTTTTTGTTTTGCAAAAGTGCTCTAACCCTACACCAAATCATCAAAGCAAACTGTGATTGGGATTATAATCACTACAGTATCTTGATAAAGGATAAATATGTGTTTTTCATGTTTTTAAACTTTGCACTGGTGACGCTTAACTATGTGATTCGCTCACTCCAGCACCTTTAACTGATTTAAGCCAGTTTCTTTGTATTCCAGGCTTCTGCAACTTTAATGTTGTGCTGCTGTATCTCATTCACTCACTGTAGGGCCTTAAACGTATTTAAACTTACCTTTTCTCACAACAAATTAACACTTTCAACCAGGTAAAAGTTTGAAACTATCAAATGTTTCTATTAAATGCTGGCTTCACCTACTAAAAGTAATTTTGACTCCAGGCCTCTCGAGTTTCTTCTCCTGTAGTACTGCACTGACTGCCATTTCTAGTTAGTGACCCAACTCTTTGATCTTCTGGCTGGCTTCTTCCAATTGAATACAAATACCTCAGTCCATAATTTCCTATTAAGTAGATCTTTGGCTGATTTAACCCTTTCTGTTCACCTTTTCCTACTCTGTAACTCTATATTTCTAGTCTCCTAAATTCTGCCTCTATATTTTGCTTTTAATCTCTACAAATGTATTTACAGGTATAACTGAAATATATTTCACAGGACAACTGTAGCCTTACTTCTTACCTGACTGTCGGCGTGGGCTGTAAATTCAGTACCAAATGAGGTCCCTTCTTTTTCTGATCATTCTCATCACTGTTCACAACTTTGACCCACTCTCCTTCCTAGCTTACTTTACCTCTAAAGATTAACTTCAGTATTACCACTTTTGCTTGTTACTCACTTATTTATCTCCCTATTCAGCCTCTTATGTTTGATGTATATTCCTAATCTAGTATCCCAAATGTCACTCTTCTCTTCTTACTTGAGCTATTCTCCTTCACAATCATCTACAATTCTGCTAATCACCGTGAGCATAGATTTCGTCACACATGTCCTGAAACCCTCATGAAGGACCAATAGTATTTAAGAGTTTATAAAAAAAATGATTTCTCTGGTCAGACATCTTCCCTCGCTCTTTAATAAAATTGTAAACCTCACACAGACAGAAATGTACAATATTTGTTTTTCCATCTTTTATCTTTCAAAGCTGAAATCTGTTTTGTTTTCTAGAATGGGGTAATTACCATCCAAGCATTTACAATTTGGGAAGCTGAATCTTTGTCAGACAGTCTCTATAGGGTTCCCTTAAACCTCATATAGTTGTCAGGGGAAGGACTAAGGGTAGGTAAGGGTAACAACAGGAAAAAGGGAATGGCAGAAGTACAGTGGGAGATGAATGGGGAAAAACATATGATTCACTCAAGGAAGGCTGTTCTGGAGTTATGAATCTTAGAAGACAACAAGTATACAAATCCTGACCCAACATATTAACAGATTGTCTGATAATACAAATTTGATGGCTCTTTCCAGCATCTAAAAGATATCAAAGCTCAAATTGTTATGATTAAAGAAACCCAGATTGGTAAAAAAATATTGGGTCACTTAAATAAAACAGAAATATAGTTGCTTGCACAAAATTCTGTTATCAATTTACTTCAGCATCACTGATATTGCTATCATCTCTTGAAGAATACTAACTCTGCATTTCCTTAATATGAGTAAGACTAGCACCCTGTAGCTGTCTCATAAAACTGCGTCTAGTGGGAGATTTGCTGCAGAACATCTCCACGACACTAGTAGAATTCCCACTTGATACATTCAAGGGAACATTTAGAACTGTTATTAAAAGCTATGGCCCTGATTTAGTTTTGGTGGAAAGGTAACTCCTTGACAAGTGTGACAATAACATGTCTGTCAAATTACAAGTATTATATCCCAGTGTACTTGTAGTAAGACGGATGAATATCGGTGATGAAATACCCATCTACCAATATCTAAACCAAGCCCTGAGTGAATCTGGACACACTTTCTGGGGAACCACCATTGAAAAAGGTCTAAAGAACCTCATATCCTCAATGACTTTCAAACATTAATTTACTCTCTTGCATTATTTGGAATTGCTGCCTCCAAGACCAGAAACGACCAGTCATGGGCCTCAGCCTTAGGGTGCTTGGTCCCCAAACCACAGGATACATGGCAATTGAATACTGGTTCTTAGTCCAGCGTGTGCTCATGAAAAACTAAGCTGTAGTTCTAATCTTTCTGTTTTTCAGGTTTATAAAAAAAGTATTTGTAGCAAGCCAAGTGACTCTTCTCTTGTGCCTAATTGCCTCCTCCTCCCAGATCAGGTTGAAAGGAATCTGGTATCTTCCAGTGCTCTGTATTCACCAACGGCAACTATCTTTTCTCATCTCAGATTTCATGACACTAAACATCCATTGCTACTCCAGGCAACATCTTGATGACCACTTCTTTCTGATAAGAACATTTGTCTTCTTCACGTTCATGGCTTTCCACCTTATGGATTTTATTAAGACCCAGGCTGGGCATGTAGAACAGCTCTCCATTATTGTCATAATGGTGATCTTAGACCAGTGTCAAAAAGATTGTAGTTTATTTCCTTGTTAGTAGGTCTCTAGTTACAACAATTAGACCGACGCTCAGATGTAGACTTGCTTCAACTTCCAGCCTTTCCAACTGCCAAGATGAGCAGGGCACAGAGGACATTCTCGTTCTACACATTCCATCACCATCATCCCACAGTCACTCAGATAAAACTTGATGAAAGTACCTTGACAAAGCACTGCTCACTTCTTATGGAAAAAGAAAGATCATGGGATGCTACACTCTCCTTTTTGGGGAGAAATGAAACACATTTAAACACATTGAATCTCCTAGAAAAAGTTGTAACTAATGTAGCTGTTCCTTGTCCTAATCATCATTAACTGACCTTAATTAAGGCTTAAATATCACCAGTGCCAGTGCAACCTTTATTGTGTCGTGACATAGGAGGTTATGTAGAGTATGCAAGAGCTAAAAATTAGTATTTCACCCCCCCAGGAAACAAGTGGTCACTCTGCCTCCTTAATGGTGGTGGTATTGTTGGTTTCAAAAGTTAGAGCTTAGCTTGCTTCCCTTGTGAAACCCCTTAACCTGCCGTTTCTGCTGGTACAGAGCTATCAGGGAACTGTGACAGTTATCCTACTCTATTCAGGTAAGGACAAACAGATTTCTAAGCCTTGGACCACCACGTGAGGCATGGCAACCCAAAGTAGGAAAATAAAAGTATAACAGCACCCTGCATGGAGAAAGTGCCTTGTACATAAGGGTCATTGTTCCTTGATTTAAAAATAAATAAATCAGTTTGGGACAATAGCCAAAACATCATGACACCTGTTCATTAAACTCTTCTGCCTTCAGAGCAATTGCTTGACTGGAGTTTGCTATATAGGTAGAGAGAAACATGGGGAGCTTGCAATAAGGCATGTTGCTCTTTGCCAGAGGAGAAGAGGCCATAGACTCAACTGAAGTGATTGTCAGATGGGATGCCTGCTAGACTCTAAATCAGCCACTACGTCTCTTGGGTTGTGAAATGTATTAGTGTCTATTCAGATGAGAGGTTTTTCTCTTAGTTATATATCATTGCCTTGACCGCACTGCAGACACTTGGAGACTGAACACTTAAAAGAACTTAGGTTTTTCATAGTCATTATTGGAAATGGACCTCTCTGCAGGGTCACATCCACACATGTTGCCTTCCTCTTCCACAGTTGGCTGAATTTGATTTTGCTGACTTTAGGACTGTGCGCACTTTTCCACTACTAACCAGTGCTTATGTGTTTATGGTCTTTCCTGAAAATATGTTAGAATTGGCTTATAACCGATTGACATATTTAATTTACTTGTAAGTCCCTAGTAAATGGGTGCTACATGTGCCCAGGGCTGGTAAATTAAATGCTGCTAGTGGGTATGCAAGCATTGGTTGTGCCACCTACTTAAGTATCTCTTGAAACATGTCTCAGGCCTGCCATTGTAGAGAATCTGGGAAACATCGTTTACAACGCGGGGATTACATCGCGATGCCATTACATCGCAGTTTTTACAACGCAAGTCGTTACAACGACTTGCGCTAGATGGCGCTCTAGGACAAGGAATAGTATAATTTACTATCCAACACCTTCCCTACTGTACGTAGACTGGAGTTGGAATAGTAAATTATACTACTCCTAAGTCCTATTCCTTGTCCTAGAGCGCCATCTAGCGCAAGTCGTTGTAACAACTTGCGTTGTTAAAACCGCGATGTAGTGTACCGCGATGTAAATGTATGCGTTGTAACGTCATACATCCAGAGAATCTATGTGCAGTTGAAAACCGTCATGTTGACCTGCCAAAATAAACCTTTTGCCATCCCCAAACCTTTTTTTTTAATACACATGCCTCACCCCAAAGGTAGGCCCTAGACAGCCCCCAGGCAGGGTACAGTGTATTTAAAAAGTTGGAAATGTACTTTTAAGTTTTACCTGTCTTGGTAGTGAAAAACGCGTAAATTCGTTTTTTCACTACTGCAGGACCTATCTCTCCCATAGGATAGCATTGGATTCACCTTATTACATTTTATAAGTGTAATTTCCAAATTGGACGATATAACTGTTTCAAGTTTGGTACCCCTGGAATGCTAATGTACAATCCTAATTTATGGTGAAGTCAGATTTTAAATTACAATTCAGAAAATGCCACTTTTAGAAAGCTTATATTTGACAGAGGTGTGGGCCCTAGAACACACAGCTGGACTAGACCAATAATATTCATAATACAAAAGATTATCTAGCTGGCAATTTTCATGCTGCTTCCAATTAGCAACCTGAGACCAAACTTCTGAATACGTTGATCTAAATAATTTATTATGTAAATTCTGTAAACAATTTTTTTTTAATTATTCAAGTAGTTAATTGTAGGACAGATCAAGATTACACCTCTTGCTTACATTAATACAAAAAGCAAAAATAACACAAAACTTAAACACAATCAACAGAGTAATTTCATGTGACCAAAAAACACAAATAACATAACATTTTTTGAATATTAGACCACTCAACTTTTACACGGCAACCCTACTCTTAAGTTTATTGCCAAAATTAGACCACATTCGAAGGTTGCCAACCAAAGGGAATAGGGATTCTTGCCAACAGGGTCACGTATTCAGTGATGATTCCCCTGTGAGGCTCTCTTTATTTGTCAAAAGGCTTGTTTCTCCTGAGCCTTTTGACAAATAAAGAGAGCCTCACAGGGGAATCATCATTGAATATGTGACCCTGTTGGCAAGAATCCCTATTCCCTTTGGTTGGCAACCTTCGAATGTGATCTGATTTTGGCAATGAACTTAAGAGTAGGGTTGGCGTGTAAAAGTTTACTGATCTAATATTCGAAAACTGTTATTTTATTTGTGTTTGTTGTCACATGAAATTACTCTGTTGATTGTGTTTAAGTTCTGTGTTATTTTTGCTTTATGTATTCAATCAATCAATCATGGGTTTGTTAAGCTCAACTACTCACCCGTAAGGGTCTCAAGGTGCTGAGGAGGAGGGTCGGTGCAGGTTCCAGTCCATCAAGGAGGGGGTCTGTCGAAGAGCCCGGTCTTGAGGTTTCTCATGAAGATGGGGAGTGATATTGTCTGCCTTAGGTGGAGCGGTAGGGCGTTCCAGGCTCTGGCCACAAGGAAGGAGAAGGAGCAGCCTCTTGATCTGATCTTTCTGGTGCGGGGAACCACAGCGTAGGAGAGCTGGGCTGATCTTAGGGTACTTTGGGGTGCGTGGACGTTGATTCGGCTGTTGAGGTATGCTGGTCCGGTGTTGTGGAGGGCTTTGTGTGCGTGGGTGAGGATTTTGAAGGTCAATCTAGCCTCAATGGGGAGCCAGTGGAGTGTGTGCAGGTGTTGGGAGATGTGGCAGTGTCGTGGTAGATTGAGGACCATTCTTGCGACGGCGTTCTGGCTGTTTTGTAGCTTGCGGGTGAGGTTTTTGTTTATTCTGGCGTAGAGTGCATTGCTGTAGTCGAGTCTGCTGGTTCCGAGGGCGTGGGTGATGGTTTTTCTGTGCTAGAGGGGGATCCATTTGAAGGTCTTACGAAGGAGGCGGAGGATGTGGAAGCAGGAGAATGTGACGGAGTTGATCTCACGGTCCATTTTGAGCTCGGAGTCTAGGATGATTCCAAGGTTGCGTGTGTGGTCCGTGGGGGTGGGTAGGCTACCGAGGGCGGGGGGCCACCAGGTGTCGATCCAAGCTTTGGGGTGTGGGCCCATGATGAGTACTACAGTTTTGTCGGTGTTGAGTTGCAGGCAGCTGCTTTTCATCCATTTGGCGACAGCTTCCATGCCTTCTTGGAAGTTGTGTATGGCTGCGTTGGCTTCGTTGGATAGGGAGAGGATGAGTTGGGTGTCGTCTGCGTATGAAACAATGTTGAGTCTGTAGGTTCTGACGATGGGGGCGAGAGGAGTCATGTATATGTTGAAGGGCGTTGGGCTGAGGGAGGACCCCTGGGGGACTCCACATGTGGTTGGTGTAGGGTCCGAGAGAAAAGGGGGCAGTCTGACCCGCTGCATTCTGCCGGAGAGGAAAGAGTAGATCCAGTCGAGGGCCTTGTCCCGGATACCTGAAGAGGTGTAATCTTGACCTGTCCTAAAATTAACTACTTGAATAATTCCCAAAAATTGTTTACAGAATTGACATAATAAAATATGAAATCAACACATTCAGAAGTTTGGTCTCAAGTTGCTAATAGGAAACAGCACGAAAATTGCCAGCTAGATAATCTTTTGTATTATGAACTTTTAGAAAGCTGGCATTTTCTTGCTTTAGCCATTTGGTAACTGTAGCCTGTCTCTGATCAGAGGACTGGGTGTAGTTGGCAGTTGGACTTTGTGTATTCCGTGTAGACAGCCACACACAATGGGAGCTTAGGTTTGAGTTAATGGGCCATTACTGGCAGGATGCGAAAAAGGAGCTGAGCACAGCCTCAGTAACACACAAAGAGGCTGTGTCCTGCCCACACGCAAAGGGCTGCCAACTCCTTGTAATGAGTCTGGGGCCAGAGCAGGAAGGGTAGACATCAGTGTGCTTCAAAGGCATGTCTATGAAGTCTCCTCCAGTTCAAAGACACCACTGTGTATGAATACTGGACCTCAGACACCACCACTTCAGTACACCTTTGGGCCTGTGGATACTCTGCCAGGAAGAAGGACTGCTGTGCTGTTGAATGACCTACCACACTGCTGGACTACTACTCTGCTGGATTCCTGCTTTGCTGTGCTGACCTGATGCCTGCTGCCCTCTTGCCTGGGTGAGAAGGACTGGGCCTGTATCTCTTGATTCCAGAGTGACTCAAGGGGGAATTGGCTGGCTTCCTGGTCTGAAGCCTAAGGGAAATAATAGGCTCCCAACAACCTTACATCTGCTCCTGGACTCTGCTATCTGTGAGTCTACCCTGCCAAGTGGTGCCACCCCAGTCCGAGTCCCTTGGAAATGGATCTAAGGTGCTTACCAGCAGAATTGACCATTTTATCTGCTGTGCGGTGCATCTTCAAGCCAAACCAACGCACCTCCTCAGCTGAGTTGCGCATCCTTGAGTAGAACTGACACTCCACCACTGCTGCGTGTGTTGGACATCGCCCTCACAGTCCTCGAAACCGATGCATCGCTGAAGGCACCTCGCATGTCCTGCCCAAGTCCTCAAATCTCTTGTTGATGGCAGCCTCCACAATGATTACGGACTCTGCATCACAGCCTTGAAGTTCGTCTAAACCAACACATCGCCAGATGCATGCCACATCCCCGATGCCAGGAAATTGCATGCCCTATCGATGAGATCTTCAATGATGGCGCAACGAGACCTTCCAATGCAGTGTCGACGCATCTCGGAACTAACGCTTCACCTTGGCTGTGTTGTGCTTCTTTGACCCAGATCCACACAATGCTCCTCAACCAGGATTTAAGGTACTTTGTTCAGCGAGCCTAACTGGTTCCTTGTAGCTGGCCCGAGTTCCATCGCAGTTGGCCTGAACTTGTGACTCTGTCCCGGTGCGGTGCAGCCAGACATCACTTGTTGGTGCTTGGTGCTTTTTGGCTCTATTTCAACTTAACATTTTAAAATTCAATATCTCTGGTTTCACTGATTGGATATTTGTCATTCTGGTCTTGTTTTATTTATTAGAATACGTTCAATTTTCTAACCTGGTGTGAAATCCTTTTTGTGTGCTGTTGTCACTGTTTTACTGTTTGAAGGGTTGCACAAATAATTTACACATTGCCTTCAACTTAAGCCTGACTGCTCTGGGCCAAGCTACCAGAGGATGACCACAGGTTAATTTGGGGTTTGCTTGCGTCTTACCTCCTTGGCCTTGGATTGTGATTGCTGCTTGACTAGGGCTCACACTCCACTCAACCAGTAACCCAATTTCTAACAATCATTATTTGACTGTTGGTGATAATGCCAAATGGCTGCTGAACCTCTCCATCAATAGATCATGATCTTTTCCTAGCTGGCATATTTCAAGAAGATATGTAATCACTATTTGTGCAGCTGCAGACTCACCTGATACAGCCTCATGACAACATGGTGCAATGTAGGGGCAGATTTATGTTGGAGTTGCGCCACTTTTACGCCGCCGTTGCGTCACTTTTGTGACGCAACGGCGGCGTAAACCCTGCGCCACATTGCGCCCTATTTACATCGTGACGCATCTATGGAGATGCGTCACGGTGTAAAGCCCTGCGCCACATGAAACCTGCGTCAGGTTTCATGTGGGCGTTTCCATGCAGGGGGGGCGTTCCTGCGACGGAACGCCCCTGAAAAGTGACTCAGTAAAAATCTATAAGATTTCACTGAGTCACTTTCCCAACGCTGATCCGTCAAAACCCTGCGCCTGCTTGAAGCAGGCGTAAGGCTTGACGCACCATGTTAGGTATGGGGTAGGTTGGAACAGTGCTGAAGTTGCGTCGCACTTGCGACACAACTTCAGCACTGCGCCAACCTTACGCCGGCAGATTTGTCATGCATCTGCTTGTCCTTGCGCCACGATGCGCTGCATTGTGAATGCGGCGCATCTGCGGTGGCACAAGGGCAAACTTGCGTGACGCATCTTCCCTGGCGCATCCATGCTGATTTGCAGGGATGCGCCAGGGAACATAAATCTGCCCCTTAGAGTCAAAGAGCGTGTCCCAATGGGATATCCGCCTTACAGAAGCACATGTACGAGTTCTCCATCGACATGAGTGTTGCCTGATACCAGCACTGATGGTTCTGAGATTATTATATTGCAACAGAGTAAAATCTCCTCTCAGGCTGACTCTATTGCTGCTCTTCAATTTTAAACATTCTTTCATGCTTGCTCTCACCACAATACCATAATCAGTTTTCAAGTCATGAATTTCTGCAGTGTATCACACATGTGAAACTCAATCGCCAACACTTCACCATTGAATCAGTTGTCAATGAATGATATCAAGAGGCACCAAGATAATAGCATTTTATTATATTTCTGTCAGTACACAAAGCCAAGTTAAATGCCCATAACTGAGTGCCCCACTCCTTGATTTGGCCAGGCATATAATGTCCTATTCCTGCTCTGGAAACCAGCATTGCACCCACTCTCCCTCCTCCTTTTCCCTACGCTGATCAGTGTGGTATTGCGCTACTATTTATTTAACACTGACACTTCATATTATGTTGGTGGCTAGCGCGGAACTAAACCACGCCCAGAGCCCTGGGCTTTTTATTATCTCCACACACGTGGTCTCGGCATCCGCCGCGCCCACCTTACAACTTCACTTTGGAGGGGTGATTGTTTATGGCACAACCCCTTGCGTTGCGAGAGCCATGGACTCTCCCATGGTCTCTCGCGACATTACAATCAGAAGCTGTGCATTCACTGCCAACCTTGATCCTGACCCCAAAACTGAAATTGTGAAAGGTTCACTGCTATATGTCTTAATATTGTGGGTAAAAATATAATTTTATATATAGATTTAAGTAAAAAAAAGTAGACAACCACAATACTATGTGGGTAATTATAAATGGCTAAGCATAGATTTACTATTCTTTCTCCACTTTTATGTACCACGAAGATATTGCCTAGGTGTGTGCAGAGGTAAAAAGAGTAAATCTGTGCTCACACCTATAAACATGCCTTCGTGATGTTGTGGTAATCAATATTCTGGTTATTGATTATTTTTAGGCCAATATTTAGAAACTTGATATTCTGGTAGAATACCAGCCACCCTTGCAAATGAAAACTCACAGATGCCCTCCCATTTTTCTGACCTCACTAGGAAAGGGATGCATTTGGTTAGCATTCTGCTTCAGGTACCCATAATGTATGCAATTCAAAAGAAATACCTTCGTTGCATGTTAGCAGACAGTTTTACTACAATCAAATGTCCCTAAAGCCTGTTTGCTATTCCTACATCTCAGTGATGCAGGTGAGGTACTGAACTTTTTTTATGAGAACAGCACTTTCCCTACCAGCATTTTCCTTCAGCAAGATTAAACCCAACTCCCAAAAAAAGAACTTGTGGGCTCATGAGGTGTAAAGATTGGGCTGTATCATTCCTACAAACACAAATCCAAGAATCCTCATTAAGATGCACATTCCATCCTCTCCAGCCAGTAATGTTTAATTTACCTTTTAGGGCCCTGATTATAAGTGGGTCCGAGGAATGTGCCCTTCATCGTTGATAAAAATAAGAATCTATCAGAGGTGTTAAACTGCACCAAACTCAAGGTTGCAGGAGTATCATATAGATTTTGGTTTTTATCGCACACATTTGCTGCATGTTATAGCAAATACTGTACTGTTTTTCTCCGTTGGAATTCCGAAAGATATGACCTGCCGAAAATTAAAGAATCATGGGGAGTTTGTCTTTCCCGGTAATAAAGGTGAAGTAAATTCATCATAATTTGAAATTCGGACACCTGCGCTTTTCTCAGGGTTGGGAAACTCGAACTATGTATAATTGGGGCCGAAATGTCTTCTACAGACCTGTAGACCAGCTGCTGAGCATCGGCCAGAGGTTCCTGACACTATAGTTTATTTCTATTTGCATAT
The DNA here is from genome assembly GCF_964204655.1 of Triturus cristatus. Lineage (NCBI taxonomy): Eukaryota > Metazoa > Chordata > Amphibia > Caudata > Salamandridae > Triturus > Triturus cristatus. Next base: position 154,544,045 of record NC_140595.1, read on the forward strand.
TTTTATATAAAAAGCTCTACAATTAGCAGAAAATAATCTCTTTTCATGGAGCTAGTGCAGGCAGAAGAGGAAAGGGAAAAACAAAGGTACATAAGGGAGGTAAGGGTATCTGGAAGGAGCTAAAAAGGGTGGGACTCGAGGAGAGAAAATCGGATAGATAGGGCAGTTATTCAAAATACATTTTCATGAAGCTATTTCATTTTATTCTCAGTTCTTCATGATAGATGAAGTTGGCTGACAGTGCAGACCTAGCAGATGCCAACCATTTTCCACCCAGACATTTACTGTGGCATTTAGTGGTAGGCAGTTGAGGCTCTCTGGTGGAGCGAAGCCTTCTTTAAGGACTGATCTGCACAAAATGCTTTGGGCCACATTCATGAACACATTTTCCCATAGACACAGAATGGGCAAAACCCTTTGATGCATCTGGCCCTTGGTGAGGTAATTAGTAGCGTGGTAATGGGAGGATTTCCAGATGATGCTGAGGGAATTCATCTTGACTTGGGTTTTGATGGATAACAAGTTCAGTCAGAAATACGTGCTGTGAGGAGATGCTTTTTCTCATGAAAAATGCAAGTATCACAGCCTCTTCTATACAGAGGGCCTGATTCACAAAGGACCTTCACACTCGTGGCGGAGTCTTCACAGTTGTGAGGGTGTCTCCGTACTTGGGGCAGAATCTCGACAACATGAAATCTCATTGCTGAGTTTCTGCCCCGAGTACAGAGACCCCCGCATGATTGCAGGGCCTCCGCCATGAGTGCGGAGACTCTTTGTGAATCAGGCCCAAAGCCATACCAAAGGGGGATTTGCTTCCTGAATGGCCCTTCCTTTCGTAAGTAGGGCTCCCAGTTGCTGTCTACCATAAGTACCTGTGAGTAGGGCTCTCTCCCAGGAGGGGTCTGTGTCTAGCCATAATATTGCATGCTGTAGCTGCGATGCCAGGTAATATAGTTCTAGGTCCGGGATTGCCAACTGCCCTCTATCCCACTGCCGTTTCATTACCTCTAGGCCTACTCTGCAACGCTTCCCGTTCCACAACAGCAGTGTTAGTAGAACATCCAGTTCCTTAAATACTTTATGAAGAATTTCATAGAGGGACCCCGGCATAACATAGAGGCATTGAGGTAGAACCACCATTTTAATCAGGGCTACCTTTCCCATCAGGGACAGTTTCAGTGTGTTCCAAAATTGTACACTACCGTGTAACTCCCTTACTATCGCTCCCACATTCAGTTCGTAGAAACGATCTTCCTCTCTGGCAATATGTATACCTAGGTATCAGACAGTTTCTAGTTTCCAAGGGAGCTCTAACTGTGGGAGTTGGGACCGATCACTACTCTCGGCACATCCCATCGGGTACAGCTGAGATTTGGACTTGGTGATTCGCAGGCCCAAGGCTCCCCCAAAGCTTTCCGGGGCACTGATTAAAATTGAAGTAGAATGCGTCGGGTGACTAAGGTACACTAATGCGTTGTCCGCGTAGAGTGACACTTCATGTTCCACCAGTCCAATTTTTATACTGTGTCCCTTCAGTACTGATCTCAAATGACATGCCAGTGGCTCCATTGGTATGGCAAATATTATTGATGAGAGAAGACCCATGAAAATTCCTCTTTTATGGTAAAGTCCAATTTGAAATTTCAATTTTTAGAAATGCCACTTTCGGAAAGTTGGCATTTTCCTGCTTTTGCCATTTGGTACAGAAGGTCTGTCTCTGGGCCACATGACTAGGTGTAGCTGACAGTTGGGCTTTGTGTATTTCTCCTAGACAGTCACACACAATAGAGAGCTTAGGTGTGCATGGATGGGCCATCATTGGGAGGATGGGTGGGGTTAGAGCTGGGCACAGCCCTACTTGCACTTAAATAGTCTGTGTTCTGCCTCCACATAAAGGGCTGCATCTCCCATGTAGATAGTCTGGAGTCAGGGCAAGGAAGGCAGGAAGCCTGTGTACATCAAAGGGAAACCTCTAGAAGCTTCTCCCACTTTAAATGAAGGTGCAGGTATTAACACTGGACTTCAAACACCAACCCTTCAGTACCATTTTGTACCTGTGGATAATCTTCCAGGAAGAAAGACAGCTGTGGGGCTCAATAGACCGCCACTCCGCTGGACTGCTGCTCTGAAGGACTGCTGCTGTTGCCCTCTTGCCAGGGTGAGAATGACTAGACCTGTATCTCTTAAACCCAGGACCCCAGAGTGACACCAAGGGCTTGTTGGCTGGCCTCCTGACTAGAGCCTTAGGGACAGAAGGCTCCAACAACCTTAAACACAGCATCTGGACTCTGCCACCTGTGAGTCCTACTCTGCCAATTGATGCCACCTCAGTAATGGACCCTTAGAAATTGGCCTGAAGGTGATCTTCCAGCCCATCTGTAAATCCAGCAGAACCAACGCATCTTCTCTGCTGCACAGCATAACCCCGAGCAGAACTGACTCTTTGCTTCCACTGCAAGGAATCTCTCAGCGCGAAGACTCTGCATCTATCTTGCATTGGAACCGCCACTGTACAAACTTCCCTGTTACTGGCCCTCACATCACAACTCTCTTGCCAAAGACAGCCTTTGTGACAATGCAGGTTCTTGCATCCCAGCCTCGTAGCTCCTCAGAACCGACACATAAACTCAACAGCACCACTTATTCTCAATGCCAGACTTTGCATCACATGCCCCTGTTGATGTGGTCCTCAACGATGACGCAGCACCTCACATCGCAGCTTTGCAGCTCCTTGGAACTGACGCATCACCTCTACCGCATAACGCATCTTCGACGCAGGACCACTCCATGGTCCGCAACGAGGATTTAAAGTACTTTTTTCAGCAGACCTAACTGTGTCCCTGTAGCCAGACCACGCTCAATTACAGTCAGCCTGAACTTGTGTGTTTGTCCCTGTCCGGCGCAACCAGATATCCTCATTTGGCGCTTTGTGCTTTTGGGTGCAATTTTAACCAAAATCTTTAAAATTGCATATCTCCAGTTTCTACTTATTGAACTGTTGTCATTTTGGTGATTTAATCTATTTAAGATTAATTTATTTTTCTAAATCTGGTGTGGGATCCTTTTTGGTATGTTTTCCCTCTATTGCTGTTTGAAGTGCTGCAAAAACACTTTACACATTGCCTCTAAGTTAAGCCTGGTTGCTCTGTGCCAAGCAAGCAGGTGGTTGCGAAAGATTTGGAGTTTGCTTGTGACTTAATCTAAACAAGGGCTGTGGTTTCTGCTTAAGTAGGGTTTTACTCCTCTCAACCAGCAACCACGTTTCTAACACTGGTGATTAGTAGTGAGGATTTGGACTTGTGTTTGTGCAGTACTATGCAGTAATTTTGTGTTACACTACCATCCCATATAAATAATTTCAGATGAATTCAATCCTTTTTTAATTCTACCTAGTTTGCTGATTGGCTATCTTTCCTTTTTTCCAAAGCTAACTTCCCTACCTTTTTGCCTTATACCATGCAAATGGAGAGACTCGATGTGGATAATCTCAGCAGTGCTGCACTGCAGAAACTCTGCAAGGAGAAGGGGCATGTGCAGGAAAGAAGGCCAAAAAGCTGGGCTTTTAGAAAGCCCTCTATGCCTATTAGGGAGCCATTAGGATGCAAAGCCAGCTCAAGGATCATGAGGATCCTAATGTGGAAGATCCTAATGAGGAGGAACTTGATTGGGGAATGGAGGATGACATGGCTGTTTGACCTGAGCAGGAGGTCCTAGAAGAGGGAGATTCGCTATCCACTAAGAGAGAGCCCAGTGTGAGGACAGGAAGCAGTGTGTCCTCTAGGAGCACTGGGAATACTGGCTTGTGAAAGCAAATGCCTACAGTGGGGAGAGATACTCTACTCACACTAGTAGTAGATGACCAGACCAAGTATGCCCCCATTAAAGCCATCCTTGTCACTAGATTTGGGCTGACCCCTGAGAAGTACCTTCAGAGGTTCAGGGTCAACCACAAACTTCCAAACCAGTCTTGGGTGGACATCTTAGATTACTCTAGTAAGGGGATGAATGGTTGGGTGAGGGTCAGCAAAGTGAATGATTATGATGGGCTGTACAACCTCTTTCTGAGGGAGCACATGCTCAATGTTTGGTTTACAGAGCTGCGCAAGCACCTGGTGGATAGCAAGTTGACTGATCCCAGGAAACATGCTGAGTAAGTGGACATTTGGTTCAGTACCCGGGTGTCCAAGAAGGCATCTGGGGAGGACTCCCAAAAGGGTGGTCAGGGTTCTCACCAGAAGATAGAGGGGGAGGTAAAAACAATACGGAGTTCTCACATATGCCAAAAAACAGTTTACAGGGAAAAGGGTCCAAATCCTAATCTGGTCACCAAAAGAAAGATTCCATGGACACAAATGCTGCTAAATTTGTCCCTCATTGATACTAGTGCTGCTAGTATGGGCATGCAAAGGATGATGCTAAGTGCTCCAAAAGGGCACAGCCACCCCACTGGCAAGCAGTCCCAGGGGTTGGCCAGTGTAGCTCTTTGGGAGAAGATGGTCGCAGTCGGGATAGGGGGGGTTTACCTGAGGTTACCTTAGTGTTCCTGAGTGATGGATGGATAGTTCCTAAGGCCCACATGCCTGCCAATGCTTTCAAGTATAGGTAGTGGGTCACCATCAATAGGTAGGCAGCGACGTATCATCTCCTAATCTTTGTCACCTTTTGTGCATAAAGGGTGAAATATAGATCCCAGAGTATTCTTTACATTGTCATCCACTGTAGTTGGCAACTTGCTACATGATTTTTATTTGTGTTTCGTGCATCAGAATGAATTCAAATATTATCATTATTAAATAGTCACCAAAACGTTTCTTCCTTTGTTCAAAGAGGGTTTGCTAAAATGAATTTCCAGAAGTAGTTCTTCAAGTGTAGATATTATTTTCACAAAGGCATAAACAAGAATTGGATTAGTGATTAAGATTTGTGGGGAAGAAAATGATTTTAAGAGATTTGGAATTCAAAAAGAACCACAGCGATTGAAGGATGACATTTTATGGAAGAGAGTTTTTTCATTGTCAGAGAAATACTACCTGCTACATCTGACATCCTTGGCATTGTATTCCCTGAGTGGTTTTTGCCTTCACCCCTGTAATGCTGAATTCATTTTTGTTGGCTTTTGGACTCTGCACACTTTACCGCTGCTAATCAGTGCTAAAGTGCTTGTTCTCTCTTCTTCAAACAAGATAATATTGACCTACACCTTCATGGCAGATTTCATTTACTTTCTTCTGAGAGAGCCCCAGTTGAGTTTTGCGTCCAACATGACACCCAAATAGGAAAAAGCCCCTGTTTTGGGAACCGATGTAGGCCCCACCTAAAAGTTAAAGGGCTTCCCTCTACCAGGTCCCACCTCCATCACGTAAGCTTTGGATGTGTTGACTAACAGGTCCTGGTCCTCCATAAATTTCACAAAGGATTCGAGGGATTGTAGCCCACTCGCTGTCTTAGACATGAGGACAGTGTTGTCTGCATACAATAATACCGGCAGAACACACCGTCCACGTGTGGGGCATCTACTTCGGAAGCGGTCAGGGCCTTCTCCAAATCATTAATATAAAGATTAAATTAAAAAGGGGCCCAGGTGCAGCCCTGGCGCACCCTTCTCTGGATGGGGAATTGTCGAGTAACGTGACCCTCTTTTATAAAGCGTACAACAGCTTTAGTGTCCCTGTGTACTTCTCGGAGGAAGAGGACAATTTCATTGTCCACACCCATGCACTGTAAAAACTCCCATAACTTATTTTGGTTGACACAGTCGAAAGCAGATGACAAGTCTATAAATGCGAGGTAAATTCGGCCTGAACGAGCAACTGTATATTTGTTAATAATCATGTACAGGTTCTAGCATTGGTCGATTGTGGATCTCCCTGGTCGAAAGCCATATTGGATATCTGTCAAGATGTCGTTTGCATCAGCCCATGTGGACAACCTTTCTAACAGAATCTGTCCCAGCACTTTGACAGATGAATCCAAAAGAGATATGGGCGTATAACATAGTGTGCTATCTCTGTTCCCTTTCTTAAAAACAGGCACTATAGTTTATAGGGACCAGGTACTAGGCAGTTCCTTGCTAATGGCAGCATTTATGACCGTTGTGAGGATTGGCACCCATAGTTGGGGTCTAGATAAGAAGAGGTCCGGAGGGATGCCATTCAGGCCAGGAGCTTTGTTCTTAGACAGGCCCGCTATTCCTTTGCTGACTTCCTCAGCTGTAATAAGGAGGGATGACTTCCCTCCATCTCTAGGTTGAAAAATATCTGCTTGCCGGCAGAACATTCCCTTGACGTGACAGTCCCAATCCTCTTCAGTGATATGTGCATCTAGGGGCTCAGAGTTTTCCCCCGACAGAAAGGGGTAATTTACAATATTCCAAATGGAGAACTATTTTTATGCCAACTGGCCTAGCTAAGTTTGATCCAAACCTACTCTTTGAGCTCATTCTTCCGCCTAGCTAATTCAGTTTTATATATCCCTCAGCTCGCCCTTATCTCAGCGAGATTCCTTGGACGGATTCTCAGGGTCGCCCTCAAATTCCTTGCAGCCTTTAAGCAGCCATGATCGAACCAGCTCCTAACGCATCCTTTCCGGGACACCGGGGGAGCCTCAACCAGGAGTCCAATTGTACGTGAGATGGTCGAGAATGCCTCCAACTCGGCATCTGCCACCCAACATCTAGTTGTACAAATGTCGATTTTGCTCTTGCAATTTGCCATAAGGGCCTCATAAAAGGAGTCCGGAGATGTGTGCACCCACCTCAGCCTTCTGCCCTGATCTACGGCCTTAGTGTTCCACTGGGAACAACGCTAGGGGAATTCCCTACCTTGGGCCAGGAGGTCGAGATGCACAGGGGGTTATGGTCACTATGGATACTATCCTCCACCGAAAAGTCAGAAAGGAATTCGAAAAAGGAGCTTGAAACAAAAATATAGTCTATTAACGTTGAACACCCCCTTCCAGTGAAAGTCGGAACAAAGTACTTCCTAGTGTAGGCCACCCTGGTCCTCGACTTAGTTAAGTCAAACTCGTCATCAAGTGCGTTAAGACTGTCTCCCTGGGCAGTGTGTTCAACATGCAAACCCGCCAACCAGGGGCATCCCGATCCTGAATTTGGTGCCTACAACTAGATCCCCACAAAGGTGAGTGTTAAAATCTCCTGCAATCACAAAATGTCCTGTCAGGGAACCCTTTGTTTCCAGGTTCCTTAGGAAAATACCCAATCTAGTGATGTTACAAAGGGGTTGACGCCCAACATTAGCATTATAGAAATTTAACAACAACCTTTTTTATTGAACCTTGAGATAATGAGATGGCCTGCAAACAAACATTATCAGTAGGTATTTCCTTCAATTTGCAAGGGATGTCCAAGGGAACATAGATTAACAAAACCCCCTTTGCTCGATCCATCTCTGAAGCAGTAGCTAGCACAAAAAAAGTCTTAGAACCCTCAAGACAAAAAGTGTTAATTGTAGTCCACATCTCCGGTAAACAGAAAATTACTGAAACCTTTAATAAACATGATCCATCCGGGGTCAGTCATTTTATTTGGAAGCCCAGCTATATTCCAGGAGATAAATTTGCAGATTTTAGCTTGATCTGCCCCACCTGCCCCTACTGGGAGAAGCCCCATGAAATCTTCATGAGGAGGTACTAGCTCTGCAGACACGTCTTCCGTGTGTCAATCGCAAGCGTCCAAGGATGCCAAGGGAGCAAAGGGGTTGATGGTCGGAATAACTTGAGATTCTAGCTGTTGAACCTATCGAGCCTGTTCCGAATGACCTGAATTAATAGGGAATTTTTGAATGCCCACCCCGTTAGGCCTTGAGATGTCAGAGGGAAGTCTATAGAAGTAGCCTAGGTGGACAGGCATTTATGGAAGAGAGTTTTTTCATTGTCAGAGAAATACTACCTGCTACATCTGACATCCTTGGCATTGTATTCCCTGAGTGGTTTTTGCCTTCACCCCTGTAATGCTGAATTCATTTTTGTTGGCTTTTGGACTCTGCACACTTTACCGCTGCTAATCAGTGCTAAAGTGCTTGTTCTCTCTTCTTCAAAGAAGATAATATTGACCTACACCTTCATGGCAGATTTCATTTACTTTCTTCTGAGAGAGCCCCAGTTGAGTTTTGCGTCCAACATGACACCCAAATAGGAAAAAGCCCCTGTTTTGGGAACCGATGTAGGCCCCACCTAAAAGTTAAAGGGCTTCCCTCTACCAGGTCCCACCTCCATCACGTAAGCTTTGGATGTGTTGACTAACAGGTCCTGGTCCTCCATAAATTTCACAAAGGATTTGAGGGATTTTAGCCCACTCGCTGTCTTAGACATGAGGACAGTGTTGTCTGCATACAATAATACCGGCAGAACACACCGTCCACGTGTGGGGCATCTACTTCGGAAGCGGTCAGGGCCTTCTCCAAATCATTAATATAAAGATTAAATTAAAAAGGGGCCCGGGTGCAGCCCTGGCGCACCCTTCTCTGGATGGGGAATTGTCGAGTAACGTGACCCTCTTTCATAAAGCGTACAACAGCTTTAGTGTCCCTGTGTACTTCTCGGAGGAAGAGGACAATCTCATTGTCCACACCCATGCACTGTAAAAACTCCCATAACTTATTTTGGTTGACACAGTCGAAAGCAGATGACAAGTCTATAAATGCGAGGTAAATTCGTCCTGAACGAGCAACTGTATATTTGTTAATAATCATGTACAGGTTCTAGCATTGGTCGATTGTGGATCTCCCTGGTCGAAAGCCATATTGGATATCTGTCAAGATGTCGTTTGCATCAGCCCATGTGGACAACCTTTCTAACAGAATCTGTCCCAGCACTTTGACAGATGAATCCAAAAGAGATATGGGCGTATAACATAGTGTGCTATCTCTGTTCCCTTTCTTAAAAACAGGCACTATAGTTTATAGGGACCAGGTACTAGGCAGTTCCTTGCTAATGGCAGCATTTATGACCGTTGTGAGGATTGGCACCCATAGTTGGGGTCTAGATAAGAAGAGGTCCGGAGGGATGCCATTCAGGCCAGGAGCTTTGTTCTTAGACAGGCCCGCTATTCCTTTGCTGACTTCCTCAGCTGTAATAAGGAGGGATGACTTCCCTCCATCTCTAGGTTGAAAAATATCTGCTTGCCGGCAGAACATTCCCTTGACGTGACAGTCCCAATCCTCTTCAGTGATATGTGCATCTAGGGGCTCAGAGTTTTCCCCCGACAGAAAGGGGTAATTTACAATATTCCAAATGGAGAACTATTTTTATGCCAACTGGCCTAGCTAAGTTTGATCCAAACCTACTCTTTGAGCTCATTCTTCCGCCTCGCTAATTCAGTTTTATATATCCCTCAGCTCGCCCTTATCTCAGCGAGATTCCTTGGACGGATTCTCAGGGTCGCCCTCAAATTCCTTGCAGCCTTTAAGCAGCCATGATCGAACCAGCTCCTAACGCATCCTTTCCGGGACACCGGGGGAGCCTCAACCAGGAGTCCAATTGTACGTGAGATGGTCGAGAATGCCTCCAACTCGGCATCTGCCACCCAACATCTAGTTGTACAAATGTCGATTTTGCTCTTGCAATTTGCCATAAGGGCCTCATAAAAAGAGTCCGGAGATGTGTGCACCCACCTCAGCCTTCTGCCCTGATCTACGGCCTTAGTGTTCCACTGGGAACAACGCTAGGGGAATTCCCTACCTTGGGCCAGGAGGTCGAGATGCACAGGGGGTTATGGTCACTATGGATACTATCCTCCACCGAAAAGTCAGAAAGGAATTCGAAAAAGGAGCTTGAAACAAAAATATAGTCTATTAACATTGAACACCCCCTTCCAGTGAAAGTCGGAACAAAGTACTTCCTAGTGTAGGCCACCCTGGTCCTCGACTTAGTTAAGTCAAACTCGTCATCAAGTGCGTTAAGACTGTCTCCCTGGGCAGTGTGTTCAACATGCAAACCCGCCAACCAGGGGCATCCCGATCCTCAATTTGGTGCCTACAACTAGATCCCCACAAAGGTGAGTGTTAAAATCTCCTGCAATCACAAAATGTCCTGTCAGGGAACCCTTTGTTTCCAGGTTCCTTAGGAAAATACCCAATCTAGTGATGTTACAAAGGGGTTGACGCCCAACATTAGCATTATAGAAATTTAACAACAACCTTTTTTATCGAACCTTGAGATAATGAGATGGCCTGCAAACAAACATTATCAGTAGGTATTTCCTTCAATTTGCAAGGGATGTCCAAGGGAACATAGATTAACAAAACCCCCTTTGCTCTATCCATCTCTGAAGCAGTAGCTGGCACACAAAAAAGTCTTAGAACCCTCAAGACAAAAAGTGTTAATTGTAGTCCACATCTCCGGTAAACAGAAAATTACTGAAACCTTTAATAAACATGATCCATCCGGGGTCAGTCATTTTATTTGGAAGCCCAGCTATATTCCAGGAGATAAATTTGCAGATTTTAGCTTGATCTGCCCCACCTGCCCCTACTGGGAGAAGCCCCATTAAATCTTCATGAGGAGGTACTAGCTCTGCAGACACGTCTTCCGTGTGTCAATCGCAAGCGTCCAAGGATGCCAAGGGAGCAAAGGGGTTGATGGTCGGAATAACTTGAGATTCTAGCTGTTGAACCTATCAAGCCTGTTCCGAATGACCTGAATTAATAGGGAATTTTTGAATGCCCACCCCGTTAGGCCTTGAGATGTCAGAGGGAAGTCTATAGAAGTAGCCTAGGTGGACAGGCATTATAGTTGTTCTGGACCACTGAATGCAAGATTCTCTCTGCTAGGTGGGGGTCTGTTGAAATTAACGATTACACATTCCCCTTCCCAGGTTTTGGTTAACCCGCCCACCCATGAGACTCTACGCACCATAATAATATGTTTCCCCACCATTAGGCCAAGAGATGTATTCCGATCCAGCCAATGTAAAACCTTATTCTTAAGCTGGTTGAAATCCTTGCCAGCACCACAGGGGAGTGCTGGAACATTACCGAGTACCACCACATATGGAAGACATTCCAGGGGAAGATGTATCGTTGGGAGCAACTGCCATGTGTTCGCCCCCTTAGAGTCTGAAACAAACACCTCTGACGGCTATTCCTGGTGGAGAGTTAACTTGGCTGCTTTGATGTTAACACCCCTACTCCATCCTTTGGGATCTCGATGGACTGCGTGGAAAAGTTGTTGCTGTTATTGACTGATACCAACACAGACTGAAGACCACTTGGGCCAGCTGACCCCCGCTCTTCAGATAGGGTGGCAACTACACTCTGAGAATCCGAAACCCCTGCTGGCCTATATTTGGTCTCCTTTAACTCCTGCCCAATTGCAGCTAAACGTGTCCTGATGGGGTCTAATTTATTCTCGATTTTAGTCATTAGTGAGCCCATCCAGGCATCCATTAGGGATTCCAAGTCCACCTTGGTTAGTGGGGGGTGTTTGCTCACACCATGTCCGTTCCCTTCTTCCCTTGGACGTTTAGCCTTTGCACGAGAGGCTGGACCTTTCCTTTTAACCCCCGTTCTCACTCCAAATTTAGTAATCGCTGGATTACTCAGGTTGCCCTCATCCTGTAAAGAGGTGGGAACTATTGGGGCAGATCTGGTAGGGCTAGATCTAGGACTGGATCTGGCTACCACAGCCCAATGCGATCCCTCTCGCTGGTCTCCCTCGATCGCTCCCCCCGGGCCCAGAGAGCTAGATTGACCCGAAGGAGTTCCAGTTGCTGAATAAATTACTTAGTCACAGTGCAGGGTACTACCCACCCCCTGCACCTGGAGGGCTAGGGGCAAGTCGAGGCATAGGCGAGCGGGTAAGCCGACGGGACACTAATTCAATTTCTTTATCAATGATCCCTGCTGCCCGCATTGGGAAGGCATCCATCGTGGAATGTGAAGAGCCCGTAGGTCCCACAGGAGCCAGCACCACACCTTTACGTCTCCCCATCTGCCTAAATTAAGAAGACTTAAGAGGACACAGCACACGGTAACAGAGGAGATAGTGAATAGGGTTAAGATCAGCATTTAAATGTTCTGTCACAGCAGTCACAACAATGCTACTCTGACTTCAGAAGAACAGTTCATAAGAGATCCTACCTCACGAATTCCACATCCGAGACCAGTATGGCAAACCAAGGGGCCCCTTCACAATACTTGAAAATCCTTTGATGCCATTCCTACTCGAACATCCAGGCTGTCGAATGCACATCCAAGAGTGGGGGTCCAGCCCAACCTCATCCGGGCTAAGAGGGCACGGCCTTTTGTTCGCGATTGGCAGCTCCTTCTCCTCCTGGGGGCCTGGTGGCTTCTCGGCAATGCAATCCCCTGGCACAATCAGCGGCAGGCGGCAAACAGAAGGCAAGCGTCCTGTGCCGCGGGAAGTCAGCTGCACTTTTGAGCAAGATTGGCGGCTTCTCCCCCCTCCTGGGGGCCTGGTGGATTGTGGGCAATGCAGTCTCCTGGAACAATCAGCGGCAGGCGGCAGGCGGCAAACAGAAGGCAAGCGTCCCGCGCTGTGGGAAGTCAGCGGCGCTTTTGAGCACGATTGGTTGCTCCTCCCCCTCCTGGGGGCCTGGTGGCTTGTGGGCAATGCAGTCCCCTGGCACAAACAGCCGCAGGCAACAGGCGGCAAACAGAGGGCAAGCGTCCAGATTTTAAGTCACTATTCTGAAAATGACACTTTTAGAAAATTGGCTTTTTCTTGTTTTAACCATTTGCGCCTTCTGCCAGTATCCTGAGTCACATGGCTGTGAAAGATTCTGCTGTTGGGGTTTGTGTATTCCTGACACACAGGGAGACAAAGAGGACTATATGTGGGCAGGATGGGCCATTCTGTCTGGATGGCTGAGGCGATTCTGTACCTTGCCACACTTTCCCTTCAAAGGGCTTGCCACTAGAAATCACAAAGGACCCTGACACCACCATACTGTCACCCCAGACAATTTGGAGCCTTGGCAGGAGAAGAGACGAACTTTCCAGAGCCAGCTGTGGAGGTAGGATGTCCCCTCAGCTGCGTGACACATATTTGATGCGGAACCTCGCAATGCTCTGTACCCACACTTTAGGTTACTCTTCTTCAGCAGGCTTAGCTGGGTTCCTGTAGCTAGACCCTGCTTTATCACAGTGAATCCATCAAGGTGTCTTCCCACACACAAAGACTGGCACTAGTTATAATTATTGAACCTCCTGAGCCACTAATCAAAATAATCCTGGACCTGTAGACATTACAGAAGAATGGCTGCTCTGCCACTGGAGGACTGTCCTGCTGCTACTGGATGTCTTCCCTGCTGCTTGAGCACTGCCTTGCTCTCTGAGAAGGAAGACTGGACCTGCTCCATTCATCCCAGGCTATCCTGAGTTTCTCCAAGGGTCAAATGTCTGACCTCCTGCCTGAGCTACTAAGACACAACAAGCTCCAGAAGCCTCCCTGGAACGGCCCAGATGACCTGGTGCTTTGGACCTGCAACTGGACCTTTCTCACCCCTGCTGGAGTGACCTCCTGATCCCCAATAGGTGCCTCACCATGTCCTGGATCCTTGACTGGTATTCATTTGAGCTACTTCAAAGAAATCCTGAAGTTTTGGACTCTTTGCAGCCATAAATGAGCATGTTCATTCCAAGACTCTGACGCCCATGATGAAAGTCAATGCAAACCTGACTCATCGGGCTGCAGCAACTACCAGCAATAATTGGCAACTCTAGACTTGCACGCTGTGACACAGCAACAATGGCCTGTGGTGAACGCAAATGCATAGCACCAGCAACAATCAACCGCTATGCCCGACCAGCTCTTTGCACTAATATGGCAACAGTCTGTGCATCCAACCTGCCTTCACGCTGCTGCAATGACCATCCATGATACTCTCCCTGCTCCTCCCTGCCTTATCAGCGGCAAAAGGAACTCTTCGCGTCAAACTTTGAGAAAGTAACTTTTTCAGCAGGACTAACCTGGTCCCTGTATCCGACCCGTCCTTCATCGTAGTCAGCCTCCATTTGTGACTTCCCCTGGTCTAGCACGATCAGACAACCATAAGTGGAGCTTTATATTTTTAGGTGCTATACTTCCTTAAAACTTTGAAATTGCATTTCTCCAGTTCTACTGATTGGATGTTTGTCATGCTAGCATCATTTTAGGTAATAAAATGGACTCTATTTTTACTTCTCCCCAAGGCAGCACATGCGCTGCATGCGCTATCTCTTCGAGACATGCTGTATCTAAGATATGAGCTTCAAATAACACCTATCTTTTTTATTGGCTCCTCCTACTGTCCTTTAGAAATGCTGGCTTTTCATTGGTGAATACAAGTAATAGTCCCTCCTTTTGGAATTTTGAATTCCCCATGCGAATTGCCCTGTTACACGTGTACTTACTCTTCATCTTAGTTGTACTTAGAGAGCTCTCTTTTTTTAGTTGTCCTGCCTCTGCTTGTTAAGGGTTCTGTGTACTTGTGCATGAAACTTTGGTCCACTTGCTGTCCCTTAACCTCCACATGCTTCCCACAACACGGCTTGCAGACCCCTTGCCGTCTCGTAATCTCCCTGTGCTTCCCCCCTCCAACAACACTGATCACAAGGCTCACCACCCCTCCGAGGCCACTGCTTGTTTTGCTGTTTTTTCATTAGTTTAATTTATGCTTCATTTGTACTGCAGTGCCCTAATTTAATCTCCCTTTGCTGTCTCCCCTCACAACACTGCTTGCCCACCCCCACTTCCAAGATCACTGTTGTATTATTTTGTTAATTGAAAAAAAAAAGGGTGCATTACCTTATGTGGCCAAAAGAGGTCCCAAGGGAACACCTAGTGACGACCTGTGGTACTGCCCTCTTTCCCTGCTTCATGCACATTAGAAGAGTAAATGTTGCTGTACCCACAATAATGTGCTGAATAGGTAAATACATATAAGGTCCCAAAGGTGAGACCGATTGCATTGCAAATGCTTGTTCCAAATTGGTTTGGGATCTTTCTTGTGATGTTTTTTTCATCATCATCATCAATCTTTATTTCTCCATTTAATGTAAAAATATACATTTTAAAAAGACATTTTTTGTGCAATTCATAAAGATTTACTGTTAAAATGTGGTGAGAAAAATAATTCACATCTAAGTATAAAATGTATTTATTTGTGTGAATATACAAATAGACTCCCTAACTTCTTTGTTTCCTTATATTTTGAAACTTCAGGTGCCACCTCCTCCGTTTAAAGGCACAACAAAGGAAGGAAGCTAGAAACGTAAAATGATTAGCTAGCTAAAGAAATTAAAAAGCTGGGTGACATTGTCTAAACTTAAGCCTACGCATGAGCGGGAGAATATATGTTTTCCTTTCCTCAATGTAAAATTTGCAAAAGAATAGAACGTTTTCATTTTATTACTGTTTGTTTGCTGTATAGCTGTTTAAATATTTTACACTTTGCCTCTAAGTTAATACTGACTGCTTTTGTGCCAACCTACTAGAGTGTTAAGTACAGTTTATTTTAGTGACTTTTGTGGTTCACCCTGATAAGAATTGTGGTTGTTGACTGAGTGGAACTTCCTGGTCCCTCATACAATAACCCAATTTCTTACAATACCTATTTGCATCTAATTTGGTCACAATACCTAGACTACAGGTCAGTTGGCATTAGGCAGTTATTGTGCTTCAAAAGAGCATTGAGCAGCACATCTTTTACCATGGCACAATATAAAGGTGTTATTCCTCATTGCCATGGGGACATTGCCCCAGGCAAATGAGGGAACACATTTGTCCCTGTGGCATGGTGCACAAGCAGGGGAACGTGCAAAGAGCCCCTCTGAAATACAGTGACTGTGCAACCTGGGAATGGTGGAATATTAGCGTGCCACTCCAGCAGGGCCGGACTGACCGTAGCGGGCACCGGGCAATCCCCCGGTGCACTGCACGGGTGGGGGCCGGTTTTGGGCCCCTGGGGGCTGTTTTTGTTGCAGGGCTGTTTTGCAGCATAGCTGCAAAATCGGCCCTATAACAAAATCGGCCTAAAATAGGGCCTGGCAAAGAGCTCGGCGGCACCCCCAACCCCCCGGGGGGGGGGGGGGGGGGCGGAGGGCCGGCCGAGCACTTTACCAGGGTCGGTTGTGGTTCTCAGTCAGGCCCTGCACTCCAATGTCATAACTCAAAATCATGGGCCTACAAGCAGTTTGTGGTGCAAGGCACTGGAGATTTGCATACATCACAGATATTCATAGATCCAAGGATGACTGGGGGGTCCCTTTAAGGGTGGGGGCACCTGCATCACATGGGCTTTAGGCGCCTGTCTTACGCTCCTGTGTCCTTCATGGATGAAAAATAGAAAGGACAGGCACACCACAGCGGGTTGAGTAGTCACAGGGTGCAACACCATGTGATGTGGTTCCACCCCAAAGTTGAGGCTGGCCGGCTGACTATGCTGTCAGTAGAAAGAGCAGCAGGCGTTTGAACCACCTCTACACGTTTTGCATTCTACCCAGCACGTGTTAACTGAGGGAGCTCATACTAACAGAAATACTGCATCTTTATGCAATCAGACACGCGACCCCAGTCTACAACTGGCACAAGATAAGAGGGTGTTCACTGGCACATAAGAGAGCCATGACCCCAGCTACCTAAAGCGCCCCCTGATATTTAATATATTTATCTCTGTTTCCGACGGCATGCTCTGTACTCTGACCTCAAGTTTGATGTATTATGTTGCTTAAGAAATGTAGGGGCATATTATCAAGAAACGGCGATAACATGTTCTGGTGTCAACATGGGCTTCTATTGGATATCTCACAGGCATATTATCAAGCTCATTATCGCCGCTTTAGCGGCAGTTTTCTGCCACCAAAGCGGTGATAACTTTAACACCCAGCTATATAATATGCTCGTTCTTTTTTTATTTGGCCTTTTAATAATATTTGCCCAGCAATTACCCAAAGAA
The DNA here is from genome assembly GCF_964204655.1 of Triturus cristatus. Lineage (NCBI taxonomy): Eukaryota > Metazoa > Chordata > Amphibia > Caudata > Salamandridae > Triturus > Triturus cristatus. The sequence continues at coordinate 154,560,957 of NC_140595.1, forward strand.
GAAAACACATGTTAATTTCAATACTCGGTCGATGTGAGACTCTGACTACTTCATGTTGAATGAATCTGGTGGACATGAACCAGAAATTCAAAAACGTTGAAAGTGTATATTTTAGTTAGTCCGCATATCTTGTTTATCTTTCGGATTCGAATTTTCCAACATAGAAAATATAATTTACCGTCCCCTCTGTACTTAAATTGTATTTCATTTTTTTGTTTACTCTGATGCCTAAATTGAAAATGTTCATGTTTCCTGTGCAGAACACCAGGGATGAAAAGAAGAAACTTCTGAACGCACCCCCTTACGAACAAATCATACGGGAAAACAACCAGCCTGCTGAATAGAAGCAACACATAATGTCATGGAAAATCTGGAAATTCTACTGCTGGGAAGAAAAAACAATATCACATGAGCAGGATGCCATTAAATAGAATCCCGCATACCGTGCCACTCTTTTGCAACTATAATTCACTTTTATTGGCCAAGAGAACTGCTGTCTATTGGTTTTAGTGGTAAAAAATGAAACTAATGTGCCCTGCCCTTTGGCTGCACAGAATGTATTTAGCTGTAGATGGGTAAGTATCAACTTACTGGATAATTTGCTACCTCAGGCTGTGAATATTATAGATAATAAGGTTGAAGCTCATATTGTCTATGATGTCACAGTTCCAAAGTGGTAAACATCCCGTTGTTGAAGCCTCCTGTGTCCACTTTGTGGATTGCACCTCAATTGTCAGCACAATTCACTCCATTTTTACAGGTTCAAACTGATCAGTAAGCGAGGACGGATGTTAAGAAAGACATGTAACCCTCTCTGCCTTAATGCTGACCTACTTTGACTTCCTGCTTGCCGCCTGCATAGCTTGCTCCTCTCCCCGCTATCTGCACTGCCCACTGCAGTCAAGAGTTGTGTGTGGCTGGTTTGGATCAAGAAATCTAAGAAACAGAGAGCAGCTATTTAATATCAAGTGTTTACAGAGGAATTACTGGAACCTGCCATAAGCACACCAATGCAAACAAGCACTGGCAAAGCCAATAGGTCTCGCCTTTGGGACCGCATAAGTGTTTAGCCAGAGCTAGAGCTACTGGCTTTGCTAATGTGATTAAGCTATGTCGTAAAGTAGTGTGGCTTGTGTGTAGCAATTTGCAAAGTTATATTTAAAAAAGTGTTGTAAGCATTTTTGTTACCTTGTCTATAATTAAGATGATATTATGTATAATTGGACAACTTTATTAAAAAAAGAATTGATATGAAAAATGTTTAGTGGCTTTTATTTTTGTAATGTTGGCAACTTTTTCCTGTCTGTTCTAATAGTTTTTATAGGTGTTCTTTGTTTTGGGTGGGGAGGAAATATAAACAACGAGAGGGAAGAGGCTGGCAAATAGTTTGTGAATTATAACTTGAGTAGCGGATGGATATTAGGGGAGAATTAACTGATGTCAGATTTTGAGGGTACTACGGAGCTATAGCAAGGGCCAAAATATGGAACAGATAATTAAGTAAGATTACACTTAATGCCTTTTGTCTTCCACCTGGTGCTTTGAAAAAGGTTATGAGTTATATAAGCACTATCCTACCAATATGAGATAACAACATCAGTATATATATATATTTACTCCCTTAGTACTATTATCATTTTTAGAGCAACCCAAACAACATGACAATGACATAACATGAGGATAAAATGTGAGGCTACCCTAGTGGCAGAAGTCCACTATGCAAGAAACAAATAACATCGCAAAACTGATGAACTTCACCAAAGGGAAATACAATTTTGCCATTTATTTTCTCTACAAAAAGTGACCATTTCTTTCCTAATAAGAGGCAGCTCGGTGGTAGCGAGGACATTTGCAAAAATAAAAAATAAAATGAGTCTTGCTTACCTGTTCTCATGTGGTGTCGGGAGACTTCCTGTAGTGTGGCCCTGGCTGCCGGTAAAGAGCTGTTGTCTGCCCCTCCCTCAGTGATCACCCCTTTGCCACAGGTTGCTGCAGTACATGGGCATGTCACCAGTGGAGGAAGGAAGGCACAGGGGTCCTGTTGCTGTTACTGTATAATTGTACCACCTGCCATCCCCTGCATGGTTATTGTTATTTCCGCAGAAAATAAATAGCGGCAAAATCGACAACCAGGTATTTCTCCCTTTTTTGAAATGGCTCCTTGAGCAGCAACCAAAAACCTTAGCCACATTAATAAACTTTCCTCTTTTTATAAGGAGATTGCAAGGAAAATTTGCGATGGACAATGGTCAGACTACTACTACTGAGGTTCATTTACTTTGCCCAAAGTTTATGCCCGACCCAATTTTAACATTTACCTTACTGCCCCTTGCTATGTACCTGGTGCGTGTGCTACAGTGAATGAATGGGCAGGGCCACCCTAGAACAAGGACGTAGCTCTTGAGTTCATAATTTTCGAAGATGGTGTCTATACTAATGGTGGCTTCTTAAAGGCAATGTTAGGATAGAGGCTAAACATTAATCAAGATGTTTATCCTAGAATTAGTTCAGTGAAATTGGCAGTCATTTAGGCATAAAAATAACATCTGTCTGCAGTAAACAACATTTGCAGTCAGAAAGAAAACAAGCATTGGCATAGCCAATAGGCTCGCCTTTGGGACCTTATAAGTGTTTAGCCATGCAACAGTTGCATAACTAAATACTTATAAGGTCCCAAAAGCAGACCTATTGGCTATGCAAAGCGGGCGTGCGGCCGCGAAAGTGATCAGGTAGTTTACAGCCCATGTCCATCCTGAGCTCAGTGTTTATGACCTGACAAATGGCTTTGAGGAAGCAGTCTTTTCAGCCCCTCCCAAATGCAACAACACATTGAAGTAATTTGTGAGGGCATAAACAAGGGGCCTGGTAGGATGTACAGCAGAGCAGATTGGCAATGGAAAGAAGCATGTATAGCCTCAGGTTGCGGTCTGTGTGGAGTAAACTATCGGAAAGGAAATCCCAGGAGGCCCCAGCCTTGCCTTTGACTCTAGCCTTGTGACCAGGCCAGGGAGTTTAAAGCTATCATCTGTTCTGTATACTATCATTTATGCATTGCCAACATAAGATGCAGCACTGAAATGGCTTTTTACTTTCAAGAAGTTGGACAGGAATGAATGGCAGCGACTGTGTTGCATGTCATCATGTGTTAATTAGTACTTACTGAAATATATGTAAAGGCTTTACATATTGCAATAACAGGTTTATTTTGCAGTTTTATATAGCGCTTTATTAACCTCCTTGCTTTCTCAAATTTGCTTTAAAATGTATCATTTGCCCACTCTCTTTTTAAAACTTTTTGCGGGGGAGAACTCCCCCGAATCCCACTTATGGCAGTCAGCTCATTCCCACCAGCTACTCATCCCGAACGTTTACGCCTCACCACTTTCAAATGTCACCAGCCGCCACTGGTGTCATGTGTAAGGTAGCGCTGGCGAATGCTGATTCTAGTTTCGCGTAATATGGGGCTTTTCTATGTATGTGTCGCCGTGAACAGCTCCAAGTCAGAACTTGTGTTTTACACTGCCTTCAGTTGGCGTTGCGATGCGTCGGCCTTGGCTGTAACCGGACAGGGTGCCCTGGGTGGGACAAAACAGTATATCAGTTTGTGGTTGAATATTGGTGGGTTAAACCAATGTGTACTGCCAGGGTGCCATAAAGTGGGACGGCCACTTGGGGGCAGTGTTTCTCACTTTGGCTGAACACAAATGAATAATGTCTTCATTCTCTAATACCGATCATGGGTAGTGCTCCATCATTTTCAGCAAAGTAGACCAAAGCGGTTTGATATGTCCTTTGAATTTGATGAGCAATTCGTTCAATGCTTTTCTTTCATAGAACTATTTTCGCTGATTTTAATTCAGTAGTTTTGGATGGCGCCCATGTCTCAAATCCATCACTATTTCATTGAGGATCTGGTGACTTGTGTCACGGAGAGGCCGCAGGGGTGCATTCACAGCGCAAAGATAGGAAACGCTTTTCGCATTGATGGGGTCTAGTGATATTTTGTGGGGCAACGTGGGACTGGAGCCAGTTTGAGGTGTGGCATCATTGGTAGTACAGGGGCCATTTTAGCGGGCGTGATGTTTTATGAGAGAGTAACAACAGAAGGCGTGTGGCTGTTAGCTATGTGTGTCGAAGGTGGCTCGCGCTGGGGTGTGCGCACTAGAGTAAATCGGCGATAAAGTTGTAGTTGTGTAGGCGGTTGTGACGGTGAGGTAACTTCAAAGTGACTGATTATGATCTTGCACAGCCTCATCGTTTCAGAACCAAGGCATGTACAAGATCCGGACGTCGGAGCCATAGTTGTTGCTCATTTACTGATGCAACTATCACCCAATAGTATGGCTTGTGGGTGTAGTGTCACTTTTGAAGTATGTAGCGCAAGCCAAGGTCAGGGGCCGCAAATTGCCAGTCGGCGGCACATGGAGCTATGCACAATTGTCAGCCTCAGGAGTCACAGTTGGGATTATTGACTTATGCAACTATCGCCCATTAAGTCTGGCTTGTCGGTGTGGGGTTTCTTTGTAGTATGGAGCTCGAGGCAATGTCAGCAGAGGGGGCATTCATGCAAGGATGTGGACAAACTAAGAACACGGAGCTCACACGCCCACTTTACCACCCTCCACAAAGTGTGACATAATGAAAGAACAGCAGGACAGGCAGAACACGTTTTCAGCACCTGTTGGACGGCGTGGAAGACGTCCGGGTGCCCTACGGTGTTGTTGGCTGTTCTCGAACAGCTCTGTGGTTGGGTGTCAGCGGGGAACTTTCACGTGGCATTACCGTACTGGGTCGGTAATTCAACCATCAGTTATTATTGCGACGCCATATACCGCAAACCTTACCAGATGGTGTCAGGCGCTGTGATATAAGACCAGTTACATTACATAGAATGCTGAGTACATGTGTCACACATAAGATACGAGCACAATGGCTCTAATTCCAAGGACAGAGCAGGTGTTTGGGGTCAGAATCATCAGGTCACGAGGGGCATGTCAGGATGATTTCTTATCGCCATGTAACCAGTTGTAGAGGCATGCTATTGATCCAATCTAATAGTGTGGTTCTGGGGGTTCTTCTGCCCTCCACCCCTCGTTAACCGATCAAGTGAAGTTGCAAGCAAACCGGAGGTGGAACATAGATGTTCTTGCTTTCTTGTGTACAGTTCCCCATCTGTTGCCTATGCCTATGAAAGATCTGATGGGGGACCCTTTCCAGGCTCCTAATTGTAAGTTTCCATGGTGGCCCGGCAACCACGTTATGTCGTCGAAATCTATTGGTTTGGGGCAGCTACAATGCACCAAGCTTTCTGTCAGGCGCTATCTGAATTCATAAACCAAGGCCATCTATTAACTCCTGGGTGTGTAGATCTCCTATGTATTCACCCCTAGGCTAGACGTAGGGATTGCACAATGGGTACGGGATTCACATAGGAGTGCTGGCCACCAGCCGTGCCCCGGAAACGGTTGCAGTACGCTAGTAACCAGTAATTGATAGTGGTACAGAACAAGTTCCAGGACCATCACTTTACAGGATCACCCTCTGACTGGGGAAAGTGTTGGGATGCGGTGTGAGAGGATATCGCCCATTTATGGATTTATGCATAGTGCAGGCAAGGAGGTATGCCTGAAGTACCTGATAGATCTTTGGTAGAGCGTGGTATGTGTCAGGCAGTATTTGGTACCAACCAGTAAAAGGAAAGACCACAGGGGGCTCTAAAGTAGTCCGCACAGTCAGACGGCAGCAAAGTTATTGACCTATCATATATGCGGTCTGCTATTAACATACAGGAGGTAAAGGTCCCATCAAGGGGGGCAGGCGCAATAGGGGCAATGCGGCGCTTAGCGTTCGACTCAACCAGCAGCAGTACGTCCAGTAGGGGCTGGAGTATTGACTCACAGGCAGACCGCCAAGCTAGCTGGACTAGATACCTAGGTCACCCGCATCAGGCATAGGTGTCCAGTGAAATCACATAATTGAGGACGGCACCAGGACATGAAACTGCACAGGTTAGATTCTGACATAATGTTTTTGCACCACTGATTGTTAACTGTGACAGGCATTTCGCTAAGGCCTCTTGTTAGATGCACCAGTAGCTGGGCAGGCGCATACTTGGGGGAGGATGGTTACAAAGGTATATTAGCCTGAAGTGGCCAAGCTAGCAAGACAATTTTACACTCCTCTCTAACGGAACCCATTATGGGGAAACAGTGGGTGGTGCTTGCTATTTGGGCAGAGGACAGCAGGTTCAAAGAGCTTTCCAGGGTCACCATTGGCTTAGCCAAATGATCAATGCACAGGAGTATGGAGGGTGACTACAATGGCCTCGCTGTTGGCATAATTGAATAACTACAAGGTACTACAGATAGGGAGCATATCAGATACCCAGCGGAGGTAGCACAAGAGGATCTTATACTCGTGATTGTAAGGCCTTATTGACGCTTGTCTTAACCGTCCAGAGCACTACATTGGGGGTGAATAATAGGCCAAGTCCCCTGTCAATTTAGGCTTCCTTTTAGTCGCCCGGGAGTGGGGCTTGCAATATCTTCCAAATTTGGGAGCTAGAAACGGGAAAGGCAAAGAAATACCTGTGACTGTGCGAGGGGCACTCAGCAGCGAAGTAAGCTAAGATTCAGCATAATCCTGGTACACCTTCAGAAAAACTCAGGGTTATGGGCTGCACACGAATAGGCACTATTCAGTCAGCTGGGGCGTGAGTGTCAGTCCCAATATGGTGCTGTTACCTCTATAGGGCTGAAATAGAGGGGTGGATCACAAATACGGACAACTACCAGAGCACATTTTGCATTCATAGTTAGGAGGATTCTGGACGATGTGGTACTCACAGAGGGTATTCTGATTGCACCAAACTGGAGGTTATGTGGTATGGCCCAGTGGGCCTGGTCACCTCCTACCTGGCCCTTCACCGTGCAGGTTGAACAGGTAATGCACATGGGAATTACAAGGTTTTTAAAGGTACAGCTATCTGCAGCCACCCAGCGGAGTGGCTGGAAGACAGGTTAGGTGTATGATGTACAGGCGAACATCTGAGTATTCCAAAGGCACCCGGGGAGGCGCCAGAGGTGTGATGGGGTGCAGTGTTATTGTGCAAGTATGTGCAAACTGGTGTAGGTAGAAAAGGGGGTGCAGTGCTCATTATGGGTGTTAGCAAACAATCATTTCTTTATTTTGCCAAGATCAAAGGTCTGGGTGAAGGGCCTTCAGTGCGTCTTGAGTGGCGCGATGGTAGGAATTCAAGAAATGGATGCATGGGTTTCCACCACCAAATTATTTGGGTTGGGGTCCCAGGCATGCACTAGAACAGCCGCTAGAAGTTGCGGCGTGGACTGGGGGGGGAAATGCCTCCCCTCCCGATGCTTTGGTCATACACCTGGGAGGCAATGATTTGACTTTCCCGGGTAGGAGGGCATGGCTGCCAGACATAATATCCTCCTGGTGTAAGTTAAGCAACCAAGGGTGGACATGTGTGTTAGGATGGTCAGAGATAACCCCACTGTTAGTGTGGCAAGGGGCCCGGTCAGGGGTTTCTGGGGTAACCTCACGTAGGAGAGTTAATAGTGCCATGCGCAGATTCACTGAACAGAGGGGTATGGTTTCAGTAGGCATGGCCGGCTGCATGCTAAAGTCCACAAGGAGTTTTAAAGAGGATGGGGGGGCACCTGTCCTGAGGGAGTATGGACTGGTTTTGCTGGACCTGGGAGAGGCCCTGGAATCAGCAGGAGGTAGCTAAGGATGCCTACCTTGGTGGCATCCTATGCGTAAATTCACCGAGCAAAGGGGTTTCGGATTTATTAGACATGGGTTACTACACGCCAAGGCCACAGGATGTTCTGAAGAAGATGGGGTACACCTGTCCAGAGTGGGCATGGACTTATTCTTGCTGGACCTGGGGGAGGCCTTGGAATCAGCAGGATGTAGGTAGGAATGCCGCCCTTGGTGGGGGGCCCTGCTTGTGACGGTGGCCACACCCAGAGCTGTAGCAAAGTTACAGGGTGATCCAGAGGCGGAAAGGAACTCCGCGGTACCCTCTTCAGGAGCACAAAGGGTGCAAATGCCAAATATCCCCATGAAGTCCTCGCGCTGGACCCTGGAAGAGCGATTGCGCCCCGCTAAGTCCTACGGGCGGTTGCAAGCCTGAGCAACCGGGTGTTGCCTAGAACGCTCCGCCCCCTCGGGGGCGTGAGTAAAGGGGTGGACTGGTGGTCCACCGGTGGGAGGAGTTACCCAAAGCCTGGGCTGCGGGGAGGGTGACCTTTACTGTAAAAGGCTGCGGGCAACCTGCTGTATATTTGAAAGCACTTGTGAAAGTGCTTGTTCAGTTGTAGCCATTTTAGAGAGCCTGCTTTGTTTGCGCCCTGCCTGGTGGGGGATTCAAAAGCCTGGGCTGCGGGGAGGGACCTTCAGTGTCATAGGTGCAGGAGGCTGGAGGTGCCGTGTCGAAACAAGCAGCCTCCACACTCTCAATAAAGAACAAGCATTGGAAATGCAACTGGACTTGCATTTGTTTGAGTTGGATCTATTGCCATTGTAAATGGCAATGCATTTTTCTTATGTGTTATGGAATGTATGTATGTGGTGTGTAGTGGAACTATATGGGTTGGATTGGATTAGTTAGTTGTGTAATTGTGTGGTGTGGAATTTTGTAGTGGCATGGTGTGCAGTGGAAATATACGGTTTGCATTTATGTGGCATTTAGTGTAGTGGCATGATGTGGCGTGGGATTGTGTGTTGTAGAGTGGTAAGTAGTTCAGTTTAATTATGTGTTGTGCTGTTGAATTTTGCGGCACAATGTGGAATTGTATGGTGTGAATTGGATGTATGTGGTGTGTTGTGCAATTGTGTTGTTGAGTTGTATTATGTGATTTGGTGTTAAATTATGTGGTGTGGACTGAAAATGTGTGGAGCTGAATTGTGTGGCATGGGACTGTGTGTATCGCTTGCGTATTTGGTGACAGAAAAAAACAAATAGGTAGGAGCTAAGCATCAAATCTGTTTGTTTAAAAAAATGAAAGAGTTGGAGCCATTGGCATTGTAAATGACTCTTGCCTATGTGTTGTGGATTGGAGTGGATGTATGTGGTGTGTACCAATTATGTGGGTTGGATTGGACTTGTTAGTTGTGGTATTGTCTGATGTAAAACTGTGTGGTGTGGATTTGTGTATTGGAGTTAAGTGGTATGATGTGCAGTTGTATTATGTGGATAGTAATTATGTGTTTTTGCGTGTATTGGAATTAAGTGGAGCGGGACTGTATGTAAGTATGTGCAATGGTATTTTGTGTTGTGGAGTGTAATGTCATGGAGTTTAGAGAAGACATTATGTACAATTAAATGACTATTACAAAAAGAATTAACAAGAAAAGTCTTCTAGTTTTTTTGTCCTTGCAATGCTGGCAACCTCTTCCTGCCTGTTGTAATGCTTGTTCATTATAGCTTTTTTGTTGTTATGAGTGAAGGGACATAAACATAGGAGGGTGGAGATTGAGAAATAGTACCTGAATTACAACACGAGCAGTGGACGGGCACTAGGAGAGAATCAACAGATGCCAGATTTCGAGGGCACACCGAGGTGGTGCTAAGTAATGCTGAAGTGGGTCTGAGGTGGTGGTATACTGGTGCAGATTGATGCTCAGGTGATGCTGAATGATACTCAGGTGGTGCTGAGTGATGCCGAGGTAGTGGTGTGCTGGTGTGGAGGTGATACTGAGTGTTACTGAGGTGGTGCTGAGTGATGCGGAGGTGGGGCTGAGTGACACTGTGGTGCTGAGTTATGCTGAGGTGGTGGTACTGCGCTGGTGCTGAGGTGGTGCTGTGTTGAGGTGATGCTCTGCTGATGCTGAAGTGGTGCTGTGTTGGTGGTGGTGAACTGATGCAAAAATGGTGCTGATGTTTATGTTGTGCTGAGGTGGTGCTGCGCTGATGCTGAGTTGGTAGTGAACTGATGAGGAGGTGAGAATGAGGTGGTGCTGAGTGATGTCGAGGTGCTAGTTCATGCTAAGGTAGTGGTGCTGCACTGGTGCTCAGGTGGTGATGAGAGATGTTGAGTTGGTGCTGTGCTGAGGTGATGCTGTGCTGATGTTGAAGTGGTGCGGTATTGGTGCTGAGTTGCTGATGAGGTGGTGCGGAGTCATGCTAAGGTGGACCTGAGTCATGCTGAGGTGTTGCTGATGCACTGGTGCTCAGGAGGTGCTGCACTGATGAGGAGGTAGTGCTGGGCTGGGATGGGGCTGTGCTGATGCTGAGGTGGTGGTGTTCAGGTGGTTCTGTGCTAATGCGAAGATGGTGATGCACTGGTGCTGAACTGATGCTGAGGTGGTGCTGCACTGATGCTGAGTTGGTGCTGCACTGGTGGTGGCTCACTGATGAGGAGGTGGTGCTGTGCTGAGTAATGCTGAGGTCGTGAGTGATGCTGTGGTGGTGCTGAGGGATGCTCAGGTGGAGGTGTGCAATAGTGGTTCTGAGGTGGTGCTGAGCTGGTGCTCAGGTGGTACTGACTGATGTTGAGTTGGTGCTGAGCTGAGGTGGTGGTGCACTGATGCTGCAGTGCTGCTGCATTGGTGCTGAGTTGCTGCTGAGGTGGAGCTGCGTTGGTGGTGGTGCACTCATGCTGAGATAGTGCTGTGCTAAAGCTAAGATGGTGCAGTGCTGAGGTTAAGGTGGTGCTTCACTGGTGCTGAGCTGGTGCTGTGCTGATGCTGAGTTGGTGCTGCACTGGTGGTGGTGCACTGATGAGGTTGTGCTGCGCTGATGATGAGGTGGTGCTGAGGGGATGTTGAGGTAAGGCTGAGTGTTGCGGATTCCTTCATCACCACCACTCTTTAACAGTGGTGTTCAGGTGGTGCTGTGCTAATGCGAAGATGGTGATGCACTGGTGCTGAACTGATGCTGAGGTGGTGCTGCACTGATGCTGAGTTGGTGCTGCACTAGTGGTGGCTCACTGATGAGGAGGTTGTGCTGTACTGAGTAATACTGAGGTGGTGAGTGATGCTGTGGTGGTGCTGAGGGACGCTGAGGTAGAGGTGTGCACTGGTGGTTCTGAGGCAGTGCTGAGCTGGTGCTCAGGTGGTACTGAGTGATGTTGAGTTGGTGTTTTGCTGAGGTGGTGGTGCGCTGATGCTGCAGTGCTGCTGCGTTGGTACTGAGTTGCTGCTGAGGTGGAGCTGCGTTGGTGGTGGTGCACTCATGCTGAGATAGTGTTGTGCTAAAGCTAAGATGGTGCAGTGCTGAGGTTAAGGTGGTGCTTCGCTGGTGCTTAGCTGGTGCTGCGCTGATGCTGAGTTGGTGCTGCACTGGTGGTGGTGCACTGATGAGGAGGTTGTGCTGTGCTAATGCTGAGGTGGTGCTGAGGGGATGTTGAGGTAAGTCTAAGTGTTGTGGATTCCTTCATCACCACCACTCTTTAATAGTGTTCCTTAAGGCTCCATAACCACTAATGTTCAGGTGCATTTCATTAGTTATAAAGCGCCACTCATACCAGTGTAGGGTGTCAAAGCACTTTGCATCACACAAAAATTACACAGAGGTAATCAATCATATGTGTATAAATTATAGTAAAGGAAATTATACATAAGATAGAGGACTTCAGGGTGTAGGAGTCACAAGTCATGCATATTGGTAGGCAGCATTGCTAATGAGTGCTTGGGCTCCAGAAGCACAACCTCAGAATTGAAAACAGCTCACCACAGTTGGATATTCTCTTAAATAAAAAGAACCGATTTCTACCCAGATGAACCCTTTTTACAACATTATTATCTGCTCTAATCTATACTTTGCAGTGCATGCAGTTCTACGATGACAGTTATAAAAATTCACTGTTCTAGGTTAGGATTTTAACTTATAAGCTGCAAGTAACAGAAAAGCAGTAACCTACTGACCTATTTACATTTTATGCATTTTGTATTCTGCATGGTACACTTTCTTCTCAGCCCAAATTTATTTTAACACTTTGCTACCTTGCAATGAGTCAAAACTACTTCAACTAGACAACTCCATTCCTCCATCAAGAACGTTAATCACTGGAGTTATCTTAACATTTTTATTTTCTGGAATTGCTTGAGCCTGGAATGTGTCAGTGGGTGCTTTTAAAAGCAAAATAAACTCGGAAACACTGCCCCTCTGCTCTGAAGTCAGCATTCAGTGCGATGACACCGCCCTTGTGCCGGCCCTGGGTTCTTTTTCTGCATTTATTTAATGTTTTCCATTCAAATGCACATTTACAGGGAACATTCTTCCAGAAAGAAACATTTTGGCCTCAGCGCTAAACCAAGAGCACAGACTTACAACCCCTCACACAGCAGCCAAGCACAGGTCCTGGAGGGTAGGAAAAAACACAAGCAGCATGCATATTAAAGTATCAATCAACCAGGGGTTTATAAAGCGCGCTACTCACCCGTGAGGGCCTCAAGGCGCTGGGGGGGGGGGGGCAGCTCCGGATCAGTTGTAGAGCCAGGTCTTGAGGTCCTTCCTGTACGTGTGCAGGGTTGGGGAGCATCTGATGTTCACAGGGAGCTCGTTCCAGGTCTTGGCTGCGATGTAGGAGAAGGCTCTCCCACCTGCTCTGTTTCTGCAGATGCTGGGGACCTCTGCCAGGGCAAGGTTGGTGGAGCGGAGGTTCCTCTTGGGTACGTGGAAGGAGACTCTCTCGTTGAGGTACTTGGGTCCGATGTTGTTGAGGGATTTGTAGGTGTGGATGAGCAGCTTGAAGGTGACCCTCTTCTCAACAGGGAGGTCACGTAGGTGTTGGGTCATCAAATCCAATTGGCCGCACTCTGCTCGTCTTACCAGCAAGTTGCCCCAAGGAACTATGGTCCATGTAGTGGCGACGGCGAGTACGCCTGTGCCAAAGTGTTCAAAGAAAGTAAGTGTCGCATTTGCCATCCCTGGACACGTGTTTCGAGGTAGTTGCCTCTCGTCAGCAGGGAGTAGGTGAGTGTATGGGGGTGCCGCGTAGACTGCCAAAAAAGTATAAACAGGTAAAGTACCACTCATGGCGCGCAGGTGCTGGTCCAGGGCTCGTCAGCCCAATGGCTCAAGGGAGCCTTAATACAACAAATCCAATTGGCCGCACTGCGCCATGAGAGGTACTCTACCTGTTTTTAATTTTTGGCAGTCCACGCGGCACCCCTTTACACTTACCTGCTCCCTGCTGACGAGAGGCAACTACCTCGAAACACGTGTCCAGGGATGGCTATACTTTTCCATACACACCGTGGCATAGGCGTACTCGCCGTCGCCACTACATTGACCACAGTTCCTTGGGGCTACTTGCTGGTGTGACGAGCAGTGTGCGGCCAATTAAACTTGATAGGTGTTGGGTCATGTGCTCATGACGTGGTGTCCCGAGGATGAGTCTGGCTGCGGCGTTCTGGATGGTTTGGAGTTTGTGTAGAAGAGTTCTGTTGATTCCGGCGTATAGGGCGTTGCTGTAGTCCAGTCTGCTGGTTATGAGTGCGTGGGTGACGGTCCTTCTGCAATTGGGGAGGATCCATTTGAAGGTCTTGCAGAGGATGTGCAGGCAGTTGAAATTGGTGGAAGCGACGGCGTTGATCTGGCGTTTCATGGAAAGGGAGGAATCGAGGATGATGCTGAGGCTTTGGGCGTGGTCTGTAGGAGTGGGTGGCTTCCCGAGGGCAGAGGGCCACCAGGTGTTGTCCCAGGCGGAGGTGCGGGGTCCAAGGATGAGGATCTCGGTTTTCTCTGAGTTGAGCTTCAGGCAGCTGTCCTTCATCCAAGCTGCGACGTCCTTCATTCCTTCGTGGAAGCAGTCTGGTGTCTTTGGGATTCTTCGTGAGCAAAAGGATGAGCTGGGTGTCGTCGGCGTTGGATACTATGTTGAACCCATGCCGTCTGTCGATGGCTGCGAGGGGGGCCATGTAGATGTTGAAGAGCGTCAAGCTGAGCGATGGTCCTTGGGGTACTCCGCAGTTGATGTCAGTGGGTTTGGAGAGGAAGGGAGGGAGTCTGATCCTCTGGGTTCTGCCAGGGAGGAAAGATTTGATCGAGTCGAGGGCGGCTCCTTGTATTCCCGCATTGTGAAGTCTGGCTGCGCGCATGCAATGTGGGATGGGGTCGAAGGATTCGGAGAGGTCTAGAAGGATGAGGGCCGCAGTGTGTCCCGGGTCGAGTAGTATGCGGATGTTGTCAGTGGCGGCGAGGAGGGCAGTCTCGGTGCTGTGGTTGCTGCGGAATCCAGATTGTGAGGCGTCAAGGATGGAGTTCTCTTTGATGAAGGCAGTCAGCTGGGCGTTTACGAGTCTCTCGCTGACTTTGGCTGCGAAGGGGAGGAGAAAGATGGGCCGGTAGTTTTTCAGGTCCGGTTTGTCGGCTGTTGGCTTCTTCAGGAGGTGTTTAACCTCAGCCCGCTTACAGTCGTCTGGGAAGATGCTGGATCTGAAGGAGGCGTTGATGGTCCATTCTAGTTTGGGTGCGATGGTGGCGGCGGCCCTGTGGAATATGTGCGGTGGGCAGGGGTCCGTTGGGGCCCCTGAGTGGGTTTTCTTCATGGTCGCGGTGATGTGTTCGATGGTGGCGGTATTCCAGATCATGACGGGTTGGCTTGTCTGTGGTGGCGGAGAGGGGGGTGTAAGTAAGTAAAAAAAAATTATTGTTTCTGATTCATTAAAACCATTACAAAGGTTCATAATGAGTGCACATTTCATCAATTTCTGAATTTGAGAACAGTCTTAAAGAAGTTAAAATATAAAAGTTTAAGAAATATTCATGATTCCTTGTTTTTCTGTGCACTGTCATCTGTTTTAGGTTGTTTAAACTTAACTAGTTTCAGGAATTTTACCAACAGTCCATTTAGATGTAAAAGTCTTGGGTCGAAGCATGCAATGACTGCTTGTCTCCGTGTACGTATGTTAAGTTCGTTAAAGGTGGTTTTCAGGAGAGCTACTGTTTCCTCTTTTAGCTTTTTGCAGGAGCATATCAGATGTTCCATGTCTTCTTTCCCTGAGCCACACAGCCTGCATGTGGGCCCGCAGTTCTTTCTCAGCCAGGGTTGTAAGTGGGGAATGGCTGGTAAGACTCCAAGCCTATGTTTTAAAAATGCTTCTTTTGATTTCATGCAGTAACCCAGTCCAAAGTATGCCTGTAACCCGGGCAATTTTTAAGAGCTCAATATCATCCATGTGTGGCGTCTGTGGGCAAAGGTGGCTTTATCCTCTATAAAGGAGAGTCGCTTTATGTTCTTATTTACAACTCGTTTAAATTGTGTATTCGGAAGAGAAATTTCCCAGAGAGCTTTTAGGCCCGTCTTTGCTAGTGACTCCTCTAAATAGTTTCTTGCAAGTGCAGTGGAACTACCGCGCAGGTTTTCCCAAAGCTGGTGATTCAGTGTGTTTTCAGGCGAGTTCTTTATTTTGTACCAGCATTTGATGTATGATCCTCGCCTTGCGAGTAGTTGCTTGATTAAACCAAATTCTAGCCGGATTTGAGACTGTGAGGTGTATGATGGTAGGTTTAAGAGGACTCTGCAAGCTTTTGAGATAGTTATGTCCAGCAGTTTTGCGTCTGTACCTCTTAAGGCTTCACTACCGTAAGTAATTGATGACTCGATTTTTGCTTGGGCAACACGCAGTAGTGGCAGAAGAGTTGGCCCCGGACAGATTGGTTTTGAGTTGTCTGAGCGTTGTTGCGATCAGCATACCTTTCCTCTTGGTGGCCTCAAGATGTTTTGAAAAATGGCCGCCCCTGTCGACAATGTCGGCAAGATATTTATATTCAGAGCAGTTCTCTATTGCCCTTGTCCCAAAGGACCAGGAGAAGGATTTTTTTTTTCCGGATATTGTCAGTGTTTTGGTTTTTTCGATGTTGACTTCGAGCAGGTTATCCTCAGCGTATCCGTGCAGTACATTGATAAGGTGTTGCAGACCTACCTTAGTGTGACTAATCAAAACCACGTCGTCTGCATAGGATATGCTGGGCAAGGTTCGACCCCTCCAAACGAGGGGCGTGTGCGTTGCAGGCCTCTAGAGCTGGTGGCAAATCGGCTGTGTATAGATTGAAGAGAGTTGGTGCTAAAACGCACCCCTGCTTAAGGCCTTTTGTTGTTGTTATGCGCCTTGAAAGGTGGGTGCCATTTCCGAGCTTCACTTGGACCCATGTGTTGGAGTGCAGTTCTATCAGAAGATTTAAGAGTGGTGCAGGAATCCCCCATAGAGCTAATTTCCTCCACAGATTTGCTCGATTGACATAGTAGAAGGCTGCTTTGAAATCTACAAAACAGAAGTGGAGACTTTCTGGCACATGCATCAAGGAAAAATCCAGTCGGTAAAATACAGAATCGGTAAAATCAGCCGTTAGCGAGTGTCAAAAACCGAATCCCAGTGCATCAACACTAATCGGGATAAAATAAAGAATCGCAAAATAAATACCCGGAAAAATAACGAATCGCAAATAACCAACCCGCTAAAATGAATAATCGCTAAATACCGAACTCGCTATCACCGAAATCACTATTAGCTACCGGCAAGTGCCAATGGCTAATAACGAATCGCTACTCAATGCATCAAAAATCGCAAATACCGAAAATCCCAAAAATCGCTATTTAGCATGAGCAGATTAAGGGGAATCAGAACCTGGAGGTAAAGTTACAAAAAAATAAAAAAAGCTGGAAAAAAAAATACATGTGCCACAGATGGTACCAATCAGTAAGCCCTTAAAATTGGCCCTGGAGTCCCTGTTGGCTTGCACAAAATGGCAGCCCTCTACGTGCTTGCAAGGAGGATGCGAATCAATGCAGCAGGACAGCGCAGGAGAAGGGTCCAGGAGAGTCTTCAGAGTGCGTATCACGTTGCTAGGACAGAATGAGGATGAGGTGTACGACAAGTATCGACTGAATCGTGCCATGATCATGCGCCTAATTGCAGACCTCGAACCACTACTGCAGCACCAGACACATCGGACCAATGCAATTCCTGCGCACGTCCAGGTCCTATGCAGCCTGCACCTACTGGCCTCAGGAAGTTTCCAGGGGGTCATCGCCGTAGCCCGAGGCGTATCGCAAAGCGCACTCTCACGCTTCTTCCACAAATTAATTGATGCCATGCTGACAATGATACACACACACATCAGCTTCCCCACAACCCCACAGCAGTTGGACCGCAACAAACAGGCATTCTACCAGGTGGCCCATTTCCCCCATGTCATTGGATGCATCGACTGCACGCATGTCTTCATCTGTCCACCCTCTGCCAATGAGTACATATTCCGTAACCGGAAGTCCTACCACTCAATCAACGTGCAGGTTGTGTGTGATGCCAAGCACATCATCATGGACGTAGTGGCACAATTTCCGGGGAGCACACACGACTCCTACATATTCAGACACAGTGGCATCCACAGGCGCCTACTCAATGGAGAATTTGGAGAGGGACTTCTGCTTGGTACGTATACATACCTCTTCCAAACATGAGCACCACACATGTATATACATCACCGTTGCTAAGCCTTTGCTTCCATCTTTTAGGTGACAGTTCATACGCCCTGCAGGAATATATACTCACCCCCTACATCAATCCAGCAACACCACAGGAGCAACGATACAACGCGGCCCACATAAGCACCAGGAATGTAATAGAGAGGACCTTTGGGTTTCTGAAGAGTCGCTTTAGAATCTTACATAAGACTGGCGGTGCCTTGCAATACAAACCTGACACCTGCTGCAGGATTGTAGCTGTATGTGCCATGCTGCACAACATCGCAACCAGAAGGGGGATACCCATAGAGGTGGACAGGAATGACGACTACCGGGATGACCAACCACCCGCACAACACCGACAGGCACACGTCCCTAACACAGCTGAGGGGCACAGGAGGCGGACATACATCACGCAACATAATTTCTGATCCTGATCCAGGTAAGAATGAACCATGCCGATTTCATTTGTGGTGCTACTGTTTAATGCACAGGAGCACTGAGGTATGTGCGGGCACACATGATAGAAAATAAGAGCTCCCCAAAACAAGTGTAACAAAACATGCCCGTTGTAGTCACGGGTGTGCAAGTGTCAAATAGGAGAGGACCCTGGTTACCCCACCATGGTCATGGATGGCTTTCAGTTTGTCTAGTGGCAGTTGCCATGAACGCCCAGCCTCCTTTCAGGTGTCTTCTCTACCTCACCACGGCCTGTCCCTGTGGCTGTGGAGCAACATGAACTGCGCCTCCTGGTGCTGGCCTCCGCCACGGAAACACTGCTCACACTTGAGGCAGCCTCACTGCTGTCCTCCCCTCCCAATGCGCTAGCACTGAAAGTACCGCTCTGCAGGTGTTCCACTGCAGCGGTCACCTGGCCTAGGGCCTTGGCAACATCACTGCAATAATGGCCCAGGTCCACCTGCAGTGACACCGAGCGGCGTGACAAAACAGCTGTGCTGTTGCACAGCCTAGTGATGGCCTTCGTAGAGGCTGCGGACCGGAGCAAGTTCTGCCGGTGCCTCCTTCTCTCACTGTCATGCCCTGCTCTCATGGCACGGATGAGTTCCTGGATGTCCTCCCTCAGGTTCCCATTACCCTCTGCCACCACAGTGGTCATGTCCCTCACTGCTGCAGTCAGGGTATGCATTTCTTTTGCTAGGCGCGCTATGTGACTGCTGATGGTAGCCATGTGCCTGCTCTGCAGGCGCTGGACACGCAGCATCTGTTCTTCAATGCCACCATTTGGGGAGCTTGCATCTTCGCCTACATTTGGTGTACTGCGCAGAGACCTGCGGCGCAGTGGGAGTCGTACATGTGCTGGTGGTGCTGCAGGCGGTGGGACGAGTGTTGGACTTTGGCCCGATGGTGTTGCAGGTGTCTGACATGCATCCATCACCTGCATGGGTGGGACTTGTGACCTGCGTCTTTGCTGTCTTGTTGCAGTTGGCGCATCAGCAGGTGGTGGTGGAGGTGGTGGTGGTGGTGGTGGTGGAGGTGGTGAATGCGGCTCTGCCGGAGTATCGACTTCAGAATCGGCTGGTGTCTCTGATATGATTAGCCGGCCACTGTCATCGGAATCGCCAGGAGATGCATCTGTGTGTGAAACAGTGCATGGTTAGTGGGATTGTTACTACTAAGGTGTATTTTACAACATACATGTCCTTCTATGATTCACTAAATTAAAGTCTATTTCTAGCTTCTACAGATGTTTTGACAAAAGTATATTTTTTCTTCCTGTAAATGCACACCGGCCTGACATGACTACAACTCCCATGATGCACTATTGTTATGAGTGAAGATGTGTGGGGCAATTCTGCATGCACACTGTGATCGTGCAGGGTGTTTGGGAATGGTTGTACGCAATGCTGAGTATGGGCACAGCCATGAATCTTACCTTGGGCACTTGTGGCTGCGCCGGAGGTTTCCATCTGTGTGACTCCCACGACGGCCTCTGGCTCGATGGTCCCTTCTACCAGCTCCTCCAGGGCAGTGTTTTCTGGCACTGTTGATGGTCCCCCTCCTGTTCTAGCTGCCTCCCGGAGCCTTTCAGCGATCCTCTCCTTGGCCCGCTTCCTGAGGTCGTACCACCTCTTTTTTAAATCGTCTATGCTGCGGGGCGTCACTCCCACCGCATTGACCCTCTCTCTGATGCGCAGCCATATGCGATGCTTTTCTGCCTCTGGCACCTTTAGGGACAGCTTCCCGAACAGCCGATCCTGTTTGCTGCTCACCCCCTCGATCAGGTGCTTCAGTTCCCGGTCGGAGAACTTGCGCTTTCTCTTTCTCGCAGATTCTGCGCTGGCTGGTGCATCTTTCGCCATACTGGTTGGGTAGGGTGGTAGTCCTGTCAGTGGTAATTCACTGGGCTCAGGCTGTCTCCAGTTCCTGCTCCTGTTAGCTCCTCTGCCGAGTGAATGAGGGTGGGGCTGCTGTACTTCCTAGTAGTGATGTCATTAGACCGTTCCCAGAGCGACCCGTTTATTGCGAAATCGCTATTACCGATTTCGCTAATACCGAATTCGGTATTAGCTAATTCGGTGTTTGCTATACTCGCTATTGTTGATTCGGTAAATATTAGCGATTTTTTAGGAATCGCTAATTTTTCCCGAATCTGTTGATGCATTCTGAAAAGCGATTCCTTAATAACGATTCCTTATTTATCGCTATTAAGGAATCGCTTTTGGATTTGTTGATGCATGTGCACCTTTGTTTGGTCTGTTTTGCTTTATCAATAAGTAGTGATAAAGCTAAAAGATTTGTTGTTGTTCCAGCATCTCTACAAAATCCTGGTTGGCTAGGCGGAATTAAGTTGTTCTTGGTAGCCCATTCACGCAGCTGAATCAATAGTAGCCCTGAAAAATACTTTGCCTCAATATCCAATAGAGCGATCAGGCAATAGTTTTTAGGAAGAGCTCTGTCACCTGCTTTATATATTGGTGAGATAACTGAGCACTTCCATGACGCTGGGAGGCCCCCAGACAGGCTGGCCGAGATGAAGAGTGGGGTCAGAATTTCTGACCAATAATCCGGGTCGTGTTTAAAAAGCACTGGTGGTATTCCATTTGGCCCTGGCGCTCCATCTTTCCTCCCTTTGGAAATTAGATCCCTGATTGTAGCAGCGCTGATTTCAGGTGGTGCCTCTTCATGTAGTGTTTTTGTTTGCTGTGGGTTGGCCGCCTGAACATCCTGGCGCCTGATTGTTCCTACAGCCTGTTGATAAAAGTGATTAGCTAAAAAGAGTTCCCAGGAGTCATCTGTTACATGTGATATTATACCTCCGTGTTTGGGGTTTAGGAATTTATTCAGGGTGGACCAGAAGCGCGCACTATTGTTTACTTTAATGTCGCAGTGAAGTTTAGCCCAAAAGTCATCTTCTTTGCATCTTTTGATCTCCCATTTAAGTTTTTTGAGATCAGCCTTTCGTTTGCGAAGCTGTTGAAAAATGCCCGTGCCCCCCTGATGTGTCCTCTGCAGCCTTAGTAGTTTATTTATGGCATTTTTTTGATGTTTCAGGGCCGATTTCTGAGCACTGGATATCTTCCCTGTGATCATTGAGCAGTGAGACGGTTGGTGCCGAACTATGGTAGAGTAAAGGTTTGAAAATACGTCCGTGAAGATCTCCCATAGGGCTATAGGATTGCCCTTAGGGTATTTCTGACTGTTTAATTGAAATTTTGCTGCTAAGAGTACCTCCTTTGTGTTTGCCACTGAGGACTTCATTCTTTTAAGGTTTATTGTGTGGCAAGCGTGGAATCCTGTGGGATTGGGGAGGGTTAAGTCTGGAGAGGCCAGAATGGAGACTTCCTGAGGTCGGTGGTCACTGTCTCCTTTATCTCCTAGGCTGAAGTTTAATATATGATGGAAAAATGGGAGAGATACTAGAGTGTAGTCAATTGTGGAAGACGTGTTACCTGAGTGGAATGAGGCGGCAGATGGCGAGTCGTCTGCAAATCTTCCATTTAAAACTCTCAGCCCTAAGTGCTCCATCTCTTCTAAAAGCTCCTTTCCCCTTTTGGGGATTTTTCCCTGGCCATTGGTGGATTGGGTTGGAATATTCCAATAAGAGGACTGAGCTTGAATGTCATTATTTGTGGACGAGCCTAGGATATATTGGTTGAAGTCCCCCGACAGAATGAATTTAGAGGTGGTTTGCGTGGACATCAGTTGGTGCAGGTAGTCAAATAGAGATTTTGACTCCTGTTTTTTCTTTTTTGGATTTATGTAGATGTTTATCACCAGTACCTCTTCTTTTTTCCCTTTAAGGTTTAATTTGATCTTTACGGTGTTTAGAACTGGGGATTGATGAGTTAGTTCCAGGGCACTGTGAATTTTTGTAATTTTAATGTAAGAGGCTAAGCTGCCCGCTAGCGGGCCAAATTTACTTTTCCTTGTGGCTGAAGTGTAAAAACAGGTGTAACCCTCTATTTGCACCGGGTTTTCTGACCATGTTTCCTGTAATAGGATAATGTCAAATGATTTTATGTATCAAAGAAATTCGGCGTCTACAGCCTTATTGTTTTGCCCATTTATGTTCCATGAGCACAGTTTTAGTAGCGTAGTGTCTGAATTTGGATCCGTCCTTATCGGGTTGCCCTGTCATTGCGGATAGTTCGTAGCATTGATCGTCCTAAAGATCCGGACGTTTTCAAAATGATCTAAGTGGGGAGCCATTGCGCCCTCTTCATGGTTCAGCACCTGCCTCTTTAACAGTGAACGACCCTGGGCGCCCCTTAGGACTGACGTGGTCTGTGAGTTTTTCAGAGGTAGTCCTTCACGGGGTCTCTCAAGCAGGGGGAACGGATATCCTATGTTGTGGTATAAGGCTGATTGGATCCCCCATGCTTTGAGGGTTGTCTGCGCCTCCAGAATTTTATTAACTATTTCGGACGACCTCCAGGTTGCTTTTGTGGCTTCCAAGTTCTGTAATTTATCCACTTTTATAAATTCTACTGAGAGAAGATCAGCTGAACATAAATCATTTAGGGTTGGCATGGCGTTTAGGAGTCGAAGTAGGTTACCCCTATTCAAGATGTCAAATGGACCCTTTGATTCATATTCTGGAGTGAAAACAATAATGGTGGAATTCATGGTTTGGGATCCCGGCTGACCTATTGGATAGTTGCCACCCAAGTAGGTTCCTCCATTGTTTGATATAAACTGTTGTGGGGGTCTCAAATTGATTTCAAGAGTTGGAGGGTCTTGGGACTTGGAAGCTGGGGGGGCTTTAGGGGCTCCGTCTGAGTGGGGAGGCAGTTGAGCCCGGGGACCCAAAAGTCCAGAAGGTATGAGCTCCTTGCCCGATGATTGGGGCGAGTAGAGGATGATCGTAGATTCCGGTACTGATTCAGTACCATGTGTGAGTAGTGCCTCTTTTGGCATGTTTGATGGTGATTGTCTTGGGAAGTTAGCAGCTTCCCCATTGCTATTCCCGCTGAGGACCGTAGTACTGTAAGAGCCAGTGTGGCTGCTGGACTGGGCCCGGCCTACCCCCAATATTGGAGCCTCTTTGTGAACTGCCGGGTTTCCCCCCATTGTAGGTTCACTTGCCTTGATAGGAATTTGTTCTGCACTTGTGAAGAGAGCTGTAAGAAATTTTGGTTCAGATTGCTCCTGTCCAGATTCTGTCTTAAAAAGGGGATAGACCTCAGGAGAGGCTAAGGTTAGTTTTTTGTTACGGCCTTTCCTTCTTTGTTGACAACGCTGAGGTTCTGGACTTTTAAGAGTCCAGAGGTGTCAGGGAAACAACACCCGAAGACCCCTGAGTTCCTCCTGTCTCGGTGCACAAAATAAACAGAGACGCGGGTTTCTCGATGGTGGCGTCAAAGACCAAGGTTTATTTACTGCAGGGACACAGAAGTCATAGGAACCACACAGAGGCAGAATCTACGAGACTGTTCAGATTGCATTAAGTGGGTCGTTTCTTAAATACACGAAAAATGTCTTGAGGCAAACATTACACGAATATTTCTCATGCCCAACCCGGTATCCCAAACAGTCAATAAATATACATCAAACAATAATTAGTCGTAGGTTTTCGGTATTCGATCAGGTCCCCTTGTCAGTTCTCCATTCTTTGCCCGATCCTCCCCATGATAAAAATCGTAACCTCCCCATTGTAAAAGCCCAGAAGGAGAGGAGCAGAGCCAGGTGCAAGGATTGAAAAGCAGGATAAGAGGTGTTTATGGATCATAAACGGGCATGGCTATCGTCTTCGGCCTCTCGGTCAGGACAATGGACACGAGAACCAGTATAGCAAGACTGGCCTTAGGCAAGGGAGGCAGCTTGATTCTGCCTAGTCATGTAGCGTCAGCCTTTCTCGGGACTCGAGCTTACGTGTCCTTAACCAGGTGATCCTGCCGGGGTCATTGTCCGTTCATTGACTATGTGAGGGCAAGAAACAAAATGGACGCTGTGTCTAAAATGGATGCCATGACTTGACAACAGAATGCCCTATCCTTCAGAGAATTCATGTTAGTTGCGCAGCGAAAACACTGTCATGTATATAATGGATCATTTGCGGTTCATTGGTACCAAAATCGTGTCAGTACTACGATACCGAATACTCGGGTTCGGATCGCTACGGAACCTCAGACTGTCCTTTTGCCCTTACTTAGGCAATAGCTTACTCTATGTCAGAGTCCATTTCTATGTTCATTAGGTCACTGATATGTTGCTGAAGCATTACTCTATCCCGTGGCGTATCTCTAAAAACAGGTGGTCTTCTTACGCATGATGAAACACAAACGCTACATAAGGCAGGACCACACTGAACGATGAGACAGCACGAAAATAAAAGTACCAACGCAACACCAGCGATCATCAGAACCTTCCATCCCCACGCAGATAACAGGCTCCAGAACCATCCCATTAATGACCAGTCACCTTCCTCTACATGAATAGAGTCAGAGATTTTGTGCAACTTAGAGATGGCCTTGTATACCGTTGGCGCATTATCTGGGATAAAAACACAGCAACTTGATTGGATCATCTTACATACCCCACCTCGATCTGCAAGTAACACGTCAAGGACCATACGGTTCTGTAACGTCATGAGGCGATCCGCTTGAAGCTCAGCCGTTAGGTTACTAAGGGCACCCGCAGTTTCGGTAATGGTGGATTCAACTACCCGTGTTAGTTGACGTAGGTTTCTACTGTTGGCCATAGGCCCCCAGAACGGGAGGTAACCTTTGAAAAAGTCTCCTGCTTCTTGGCCAGCAGTATCTTCTTTACTGAAGACACCTCTCACAACTCTCGTTTTGTGATAGTCCGGTGCAGCAGTGTATGTCGGAGGTAACAGTTGAGCGATATAACATGAGCCTGAGAAATCAGCGGGCAGCCATGTGTATGCTCTGTCTTGACAAACAAAATAGGTACCCTTAGCAGCTAAAAATGCAGGGGAAGACTGTGACGGGAAAACGTATGTTTCGATACAGTCACTCTTCCCTAGTTGAGCTTTCGGATTCCTCCCATTTCCTTGCAAGCAGACTTGACCTTGGTGAGGTACGACCCAGATCGGAGTCGAGCTTTTACGTTTGTTCTCACCCAGAGTAATGCCATATTCCGTAATGTTCCACCCCATGTAAACTCGCAATTCATCCTTGGGGATAAACGGAGTGTTATTGACGTCTCTAACCATGTCAGTAATTCCCTTTACCAAGGCTCTGTTAGCGGAGTTATACCTAGTGGAATGCGGAGGACGTGGGGGGTAGGTCTCTAGAGCATAGGCGAACATGGTCTGAAATGCCCAGAATGATCCATTATAACTAAAGGGCAAAACTAGATAGGGAATGCCCTTATCCATGGTATGTGGTATCAAGCCACATATTTAGATAAGTGAATATAGCAAGTGAATATATATAAAACTAGGTGTATAGTGAAAACTAGTCCATGAAATATCAGACAATGATATAAAAAAAAAGAGAGAATCTATTCTTACACAAACAGATATTGATTATGAAAAAGTGGATTTATTGTTAATCATTTCATTTTAATCCATCATTCATTTTGTTGCTGTTTTGCATACAACATATTTTCTATAGACAATTATGCAGACAGTATGGACATGGAGTTAATAAAAACAATACAGTAGATGTTAAACAAGCAAGGCGGTCGATGGAACTACGCGCGTTTCGGCCTTTCAGCCTTCGTCAGGAAACCGTCTATTGCTTAAAGTGGTAGGTGAGTGTTCTTTACTACCGGTAATCTTGTGTATATATAAGGTAGCGTAAAAATATATCCAAACATACACAGATATGGAAAGTCAGTGCGGACAAATATTGGTAATGGAAAACACGGAGGAGTAGGAATTGTTGATACGTGTAAATGAGCTTAAAAGCTATGTAGCGTCAATGAACCAGATACGGTTACAATGGTTTGTGAAGAAAGGAAAGGGTGCCTAAGATGATGATTACCGCACCTTAAAGTTGTTAATATGTCGGTATATGAGTGAATTTTGTAGCCACGGGTATCCAGATACGATAGTGGTAGTTCGAATAGACAAAGGAGGGTATATCAAATGCTAGCCCCCAGACCTAAAGTAATCTATAGGTCAATCTTAGGATAGAGATGATAAAATTCACGGCTTTAGAACGATGGCCGGTCAAAAAATGCGGTGCTTTTTGTAGGCAGAGAGCAGGATAATGCAAATATTTCCACCTCAAATAGATTCCGCGTCGAATTACGGGCAGCGCCGCTCAGTCCGAGAGTAATGAATCTATTTGAGGTGGAAATATTTGCATTATCCTGCTCTCTGCCTACAAAAAGCACCGCATTTTTTGACCGGCCATCGTTCTAAAGCCGTGAATTTTATCATCTCTATCCTAAGATTGACCTATAGATTACTTTAGGTCTGGGGGCTAGCATTTGATATACCCTCCTTTGTCTATTCGAACTACCACTATCGTATCTGGATACCCGTGGCTACAAAATTCACTCATATACCGACATATTAACAACTTTAAGGTGCGGTAATCATCATCTTAGGCACCCTTTCCTTTCTTCACAAACCATTGTAACCGTATCTGGTTCATTGACGCTACATAGCTTTTAAGCTCATTTACACGTATCAACAATTCCTACTCCTCCGTGTTTTCCATTACCAATATTTGTCCGCACTGACTTTCCATATCTGTGTATGTTTGGATATATTTTTACGCTACCTTATATATACACAAGATTACCGGTAGTAAAGAACACTCACCTACCACTTTAAGCAATAGACGGTTTCCTGACGAAGGCTGAAAGGCCGAAACGCGCGTAGTTCCATCGACCGCCTTGCTTGTTTAACATCTACTGTATTGTTTTTATTAACTCCATGTCCATACTGTCTGCATAATTGTCTATAGAAAATATGTTGTATGCAAAACAGCAACAAAATGAATGATGGATTAAAATGAAATGATTAACAATAAATCCACTTTTTCATAATCAATATCTGTTTGTGTAAGAATATATTCTCTCTTTTTTTTATATCATTGTCTGATATTTCATGGACTAGTTTTCACTATACACCTAGTTTTATATATATTCACTTGCTATATTCACTTATCTAAATAGCTCTTTTCCCTACATATAGCAAGCCTATTAGTTGAGTAGGGGTCCCCTGTTTTTCCAAATAGTATCAAGCCACATACCCAGCAATTCGTTGTGTTTACCACTAGTTGGTGTTGGTGTAAGAGCTGAATGAAAGTGTTATTTATAAACTCGGAGCGTCGAGCTTCCTCGTGTGCAGGAAAAGGATGGAAAGAATGAATAGAAACAATAGTTGGGGAAACAGAAATATGGGGAGATACTGTATACGTAACAGGTGCAAAGATCAATTGAATACCAAAGATAATTCCGCCTACCAAAGTTATTAAGACAATCAGAAGTGTCAAGTTCAGGAAGCTCCATCTTCTACAACCGTTCGCAACGGATGGTTTGTACCTGTTAAAAACTTGCCTCTGTTTACCTTGGGAGTTCCCAAAGTAAGCAGAAGAAACCGACCTTGTGTCTGGTTCCCTGCAAATTAAAACAAGGCACACGTTACGACCCTACGGTAACCCAGACGGCAAGGTGAGAGAACAGTAAAAACAAAAAGATAAACAGCAAACTTCCTGACTGAATGGAATGCAGCAAGATCAATACAGTTTTCAAACAGAAAAGTAATTAAGTAACGTCATTAGTTCATAGCATGAGAACGTAGATTATATCTGTACTTTCCAGGTCTTGTCTGATCTTGAAATAGCTGATCTACAGGTGCAGAAATGTTCGACTCCACAGGTGATGAATGTTCACTTTGTATAACACTCTGTTCAGGGTTTGAAAGAGCAGTTCCTACTGAGGTGTCAGAGTTTTGCGTTTCAGTTTGTTTGTCCGTTATATATTCTGCATCACTGAAAGGGATGAGCCTAGGAACAGGTTCTGTCTCGGATACACCAAATCCCTGTCTAACCCAGTTGTCGTAGGGGAGTGGAAGAGGGACACGTTTCGTATGGCTAGCGTGTACCCAGTTCTTTTTTCCAGCTAGTCGTACAGCAGTCCTCGTTGCCAGGAGCACCTGGTACGGGCCCACGAATCTTGGCTGGAGGTTCCGAGTTCTTTCGAAATTCCGGACCACCACCTGGTCTCCTGGTTTCAGCGTGTGGCCAGGACTCTCTGGCAGTTTAGGCAAGGATTCAAATACGTGTTGACGAATAAGGCTTAATTTAGTAGTCAGATCAAAAAGGTAATCAATTAACATAGGGTATTCGATCTGTTTGAATTCCTTTGGCCTAGGGACTCCCCAAACATTGGCAGGACGACCGAACACAATCTCATATGGGCTAAGCCCTACTCGAGAGTGTACAGTCGCCCTGATGGATAGCAGAGCTAAAGGCAGTGCGTCTGGCCAGGAAAGACTAGTGGTAGCTTGAATTTTAGCAAGTTTCAGCTTCAAGGTACCATTGTACCCTTCAACCAAACCTGCTGACTGTGGGTGATTCGCACTGTGGAATTTTTGGACAATCCCCAGGCCCGCACATACACTCTTCATAACTTTCCCTACAAACTCACTTCCGTTGTCTGACCAAACAATCCGTGGCATACCATATCTGGGGAAGTATTCTTTGAGGAGGATTTTGGCAGTGGACATAGCAGTGTTATCCTTTAATGGGTATGCCTCTACCCATCTTGAAAAGGCACAGACTACCACTAGGACATACTTAAGATTATTACACGTGTCCATGTGGATATAATCCAACTGAATCACTTCAAAGGGACAAGAAGGGGGAGCGAACTGACCTGTTGGGGTTGGGGTTCCCTTACCAGGATTATGCATCAAGCATACCATGCAATTTTTCACCACTCTTTCCGCACACTTAGTGATTCCATCATTCTTCCATACTGGAGCTAACATTTTACAAATCCCTTTCGAACTGATGTGCGCCGCTCCGTGCGCCATCGTGACTACTGCAAGCACGTACGCATCAGGTAACATCCAACGCTGCTGTTCAGACAGATCAACCCAACATCCACTCGAATCCTTTTTACCCGTTTTCTCCCTCCACGCATTCTTCTCATTTTCAGTTGCTTCATTCTGGATTGCCTTCACGCTTTCAATCGTATTCTCACACATCCCTGATTCAGCAATCCAGCTCGCAGACGTTGCAACGTACATCCGGCTCGTCATGTTCTTGGCCGTTTCTTTGGCGACCTCATCAGCAAACGCATTCCCACGGCCAACATCATCCATAATCTTTCGATGTGCACTGCACTTCACAATCGCAACTTCATTCGGTAGGGTCAGGGATTCCAATAGATCGCTGACTAACTGTCCATGTTGGATCTTAGTCCCATGGGACGTGAGAAAACCTCTTTCTTTCCAGAGACGTCCAAAGCTATGTGCTACGCCAAAGGCGTATTGGCTATCAGTAAACACATTCACTCTCTTTCCCTCAGCTAAAACACACGCTCTTGTCAATGCAATTAATTCTGCAGCCTGGGCAGAATTCTGACTCACTCTTGCGGTCTCCACAATTGTACTCAAAGTCGTAACTGCATACGCGGCCATCACATCACCATTCTGTAATTTAAAACAAGACCCATCGACATATAGAGTGCCGTCTGGATCTAGTAATGGAGTATCTTTTAAATCAATCCGACCTTTTGTCTCTTCCTCAGTTCTGAAACAACAGTCATGGGGCTCTGAATCACTCGACTCCTGAGTAGTTGGCAACAGTGTTGCTGGATTCAGTGTGTTGCATCGCTTGATCTGAATATGACTTGCCAAAAGCGTTAGCTCATAGCCTGATAGTCTAGCACTGGTGAGGTGCTGAGTTTTCGTTCGATTCATGAGTGTATCCACAGCATGTGGAACCATGACTACTAACATGTTGTTCATGACTAGTCCAGCAGACTGTCGGATAGACACTGCGGCTGCTGCTGTGGCTCTCAAACAACTTGGCAATGCTCGGGCTACCGGATCTAATGTGGATGAGAAATACGCACAAGGCCGTTGTTTGTCACCAAATTGTTGTGTTAAAACACTCAACGCACAGCCTTCTCTTTCATGGACATATAGTGTAAACGGCTTACCGTAGTCAGGAGTACCCAACACAGGGGCTGAACACAACGCGTCACGCAAATCAGAGAAACTCTGTTGACATTCATCAGACCATGGCAAAGGGCTCGGAACACCTTTTCCAGTCAGGGCTACCAAAGGTTTTGCCATGAGAGAAAAATTTGGGATCCATTGCCTGCAGTATGACGTAATACCTAAAAACGCACGCACTTCTCTCTGTGTGCTTGGTACAGTCATCTGCGAAATTGCTTTGATTCTTTCTGGGGTCAACCTTCTTCCCTCCTTTGACAAAAGATGACCTAAGTAGTTCACTTCTTGGCAACAATATTGCAGTTTAGAAGGTGACACCTTGTGATGTAAATCTGACAAATGACGCAATAAAGAAATTGTAGCTGTTTTGCAAGTTTCCTTGTCATCAGCGGCCAGTAAAAGATCATCTACGTATTGGATCAGAGCAACACCAGGAGGAAGTACAAAAGCATCTAATTGACTCTTCAATGCTTGACTATAAATCGAAGGGCTCTCACAATAGCCTTGTGGAGCGCGCTTGAACCTGAAACTGCGACCTCCTAACGAAAAACCAAAAATGTCTCTACTTTCCTCTGCTATCGGAATGCTGAAAAATGCATTTTTCAAATCAATCACTGTAAACCATGTTGCCGAGGCAGGAATCAACGTCAATAATGCAGTGATATCTGGTACCACTGGAAACTGTGGAACCACAATTTTGTTAACCTCTCTGAGGTCAATCACAAATCTGTAGATTGGAGGTTTGGAAGGATCAGTGCGTTTCAAAATCGGCAGAACAGGACTATTGCAAACATTTCCTCTCGTTTCCTCTATCACATCTTTCTGTATTAAGTCTTTCACAATCAGTAAGAGTGCCTGTTCACCTTCATTCGAAATCCGATATTGTGGGTTTCGTGGGAATTTAACATTTGCTTTTAGACTTACCACATAAGGGGGAATTTCCAAGAGGCCTACATCGTTAGGACCAGTCGCCCAGAGTATCAGGGAGAGAACGCAGCTCCGGTGGGAGCTTATCCATCGACATGTACATTGGAGAGATGACTCTTTTACCTAATGTGAGCTGTACTCCCGAAGGAGAACAGTACAATGTCGCATGCAGGCGTTTCAACAGGTCTAAACCAAGCAGATTCTCACTACAACCAGTTGTTAGGATAAGGGGCGCTTCTAGCTCGCATGGCCCAACAGAGATAGATAAAGGATTAGACACAGGATTGTGAACAGGGGCGCCTGAGAAACCTACTGAAGTGTTCGTTAAGCCAGACAAAGGTGCGCCAGGGAGTTTTGCATGCATGATTGAACTTTTTGCCGCACCAGTATCCAACAGAAACGGTTCGACCACGCCTGATGTAACTACTGCGACATAAGGTCCACTCTGATCAACTGGAACTGATACTACTCCCTCTCTTTGCCTGTGGCTGTCCTAGTACTCGCTTCTCTGAATCTTTTCATTATGATCATAGTAATCTTCAACATGATACTGTGAAGATCTACTTGGCTGTGCAGGTTGTACATTTCGCTGATCGAAATAATTTGATGGGCGATCGGCCTGTGGTATCATAGTACCACGTCCTCTACCTCTAGGAACTTGTATAGACCCAATACTACCTCTCTGAGCTGGGACACCACTGGTCTGTGCGTGCAGTACTGGACACTCGTTCTTATAATGACCCTCCTTTTTACAATAGGCACACTGATTCCATGCTAACTGTTGTCGAGGAAATCCATAATTAAATCTTTGGGACGTCCCTTGTTGAAATTGTGGCTGGTGCTGAAACTGGGGTCGCTGCTGTGAATCTGACTGATTCGAGCGAGGCGGGTATGCCTGTTGCAATAGTACTTTAGTCTTTAAATCTTTTGTCTTCTTTTCTGACTTTTCCTTCTCTTCTTTCTCCCTATTTTCATAATACTGGGCAGTTGCAAGTATCTGTGCTGTCGTCGACACTGCCCATGCGCTTTCGGAATCCTTTAACTTATTACTAAGCTCAGGTAGTAAATTAAACACGAACTTATCGACAAACAACCTCTGACCTCCCTCAGTGCTCATATCTTGCCCACTGTGGTCTACGAAGGTCTCTTCAAATCTAGTGAAGAAGTCAGAGACGCCTTCGTCCTTCTTCTGTTTGCATGCTGATAGTTTATCCCAATTTACCCGTAACGCTGGCATCAGCGTTTTCATCAGATTAATTATTCTGCCAGTTAAGTCAGCAATCAGAGGTTCAGGTTTAGCACCGCCAATTTGTTGTGCATCTGCCGCTACAATAGCCGGCCAATCACCTCCTAGGGCGACTGGGTGGTTCTCTTGCCGAATCTTGGCCCATATAGGTTGTGGCACTACGTTGCCAAATAGCATTTCAATATCTGCCAAATTCATGATACACGCTTGGACTGTCTGCGTCAACTCTTTATAATACCCAGCAGGATTTTTCCGCGGGTCTGGCAATGCTTGTTTTACTGCTAATACTTCAGCTCGCTTCCAAGGGATGTGTATCCACACTCTCTGGAATTGTGCTGGAGCAGCTGCAATACCATTGGCCGCATTAGCGGCAACTGCTTCGCGCCATATGGGCGGAACTTCCCTCATCGGATACTGACCTCGTTTTTTCCTAGTAATCGGTGAACCATCATGATCCTTTGGCATTCGAAGAGGGGAATCATCCCTATACGCTAAAATCAGTTCTATCGCTTTTCCTACTTCTGAACCTATCACCATTCCTGCGGCGAATTTCTGCTGAATATTTATCAGATCAGAGGGGACAGTATCTAAGTCATCATCATCCCATTCTTCACGCACAAGAGAACACATCACGTCAAAAACATAACGTTAAGTTGGTTCGTTCCATTGCATAAAGGTATCTAACACTCTTTGTGCATCATACTTCGCAGCTTTCGACATCCACCTAAGAGCTGTCGAATCTAACATTTCTCGTTCATGGGGACCAGGAAACTGGCTACGTCTCTGTATAGAGTCAGAAACGGGGGTCCCAATTAAAGACCTGTAGAGAGGAGTTAAGATGTTAGTTACAGAGTCGGTTATTTTCCGACGAACGGAAAGCGGAGTCAGAATGTTTACAGGGTTCGGGAACAGGGCAGTTGAAGCAGATGATATAGTAAGGGTAGGAGTAGTAGGTAAAGCAGTTTGCGAAATGACAGGCAAAGGCGGAGTAGGCGACCAAGGAAGAGGGGGCGCCGTGGGATTATTGACCACGGGAAGGACAGGAGCTGGATTCAAAGGAAGTGGAGCACCTATTCCAGGCTGACCAGCAGCTGGCTGTACAACAGGTAGTAACTGTGGTGCTGTAATACCCTGTGCATACGGTGGAGGTGAGCTCAACAGGTAAGACAACAGAGGATCCTTTTCAAGGTCCTCTATTGGCTTAGCAGGACAAGATGGCAGTACAGGGTAACATTTATCAATTGCCAAATTATATTTTCTATTCGCCATCTCCATTGCTTTTTCAGTCTCGTTGACATGCAGCTGCCTAGCAGACTCCATTAAAGTCAACCCTTTCTCTTTCTGTTCTTTCTTTGTTTTCCTAATTTCTCTCTGTTTGGCTTCTTTACGCCATACGCGAAAAGAATCAAACATTGCCGGCCGGGCTTTTTTCTTAAACAACTTCATTTCTAAATTGTCTAGGATTTCACTTTCGAAGCTACCATGCGGTGGCCAACTAAGGACACCATCTTTTCTGGTATAACGAACCCATACTTCATTATACGCAATAGGACCAACACCATGTTTACAATAGAGCTCATATGTAGGAGTTCCAATCGGAGGAACCGAACACGAATCCTCCAACCGGGAATCCCCGTTGCAACGTAACAAGGACAAGAAACAATTACTACTTTTAGTCATGACAAACGAAAACAAATTTTAACCAAAATGCGCAGAGAACTTAGGCCTACCAAAATGAACCAATACCAAAACAAAGATTATCCTAACAAGAGCAACCAATGATAATCTACAAATTCAATACAAACGTATCCAGATAACCAAACTGAGCACGAACCACTTAATACTTAACTGAAATGTGGAAGACGTCACCAAGGAGAACCCGTCTACGTCTCGCCGTACTAAGGTCTGCACCTCGGGTCCAAGACAGGGCGACAGTCAGGGCAACGGTCCTCTGTAGCCGTCTAGGAACGGGAACCCTCGTGGAAGAGATCGTCGGGCCACTTTTACGACATGCAGGGATCGATGAAGCGGGGTACCTCCCTCCGGAATCTTCACACGAAGCTCCTCGAACTTTTCAGGCTTTGGACCGGTACCGGATGACGTAGCCCCACGTTGGGCGCCAATTTGAGGTTCTGGACTTTTAAGAGTCCAGAGGTGTCAGGGAAACAACACCCGAAGACCCCTGAGTTCCTCCTGTCTCGGTGCACAAAATAAACAGAGACGCGGGTTTCTCGATGGTGGCGTCAAAGACCAAGGTTTATTTACTGCAGGGACACAGAAGTCATAGGAACCACACAGAGGCAGAATCTACGAGACTGTTCAAATTGCATTAAGTGGGTCGTTTCTTAAATACACGAAAAATGTCTTGAGGCAAACATTACACGAATATTTCTCATGCCCAACCCGGTATCCCAAACAGTCAATAAATATACATCAAACAATAATTAGTCGTAGGTTTTCGGTATTCGATCAGGTCCCCTTGTCAGTTCTCCATTCTTTGCCCGATCCTCCCCATCATAAAAATCGTAACCTCCCCATTGTAAAAGCCCAGAAGGAGAGGAGCAGAGCCAGGTGCAAGGATTGAAAAGCAGGATAAGAGGTGTTTATGGATCATAAACGGGCATGGCTATCGTCTTCGGCCTCTCGGTCAGGACAATGGACACGAGAACCAGTATAGCAAGACTGGCCTTAGGCAAGGGAGGCAGCTTGATTCTGCCTAGTCATGTAGCGTCAGTCTTTCTCGGGACTCGAGCTTACGTGTCCTTAACCAGGTGATCCTGCCGGGGTCATTGTCCGTTCATTGACTATGTGAGGGCAAGAAACAAAATGGACGCTGTGTCTAAAATGGATGCCATGACTTGACAACAGAATGCCCTATCCTTCAGAGAATTCATGTTAGTTGCGCAGCGAAAACACTGTCATGTATATAATGGATCATTTGCGGTTCATTGGTACCAAAATCGTGTCAGTACTACGATACCGAATACTCGGGTTCGGATCGCTATGGAACCTCAGACGCTGCTTAGCATTCTGAGTTGGATTTTGGTGCTCGGAGGGACATGGGTGGCATTTAGGTGAAGTGCACTCTGGCGTTGACAGTACAAATTTGTCAGTAGTTTTAGCTATGGAAGGATCCTTTTTTGGGTTTTCGAAGCTGGTTTTTGTGCTGGTGCTAGTGTCCAGTCCCACTTTATAATTCCCCCTTGGTAAACCTTCAATCAGGGTAGATACTATTTCTGGGAGTGACGATAGTTTGTCAATAATTGAACCGCAACTGCAGATTAACTTTGCTTCCTGCTGAGCTCTACCAATTAGAAGGTTTAGTTGGCCTAGTTTCTCGTCGATCCGCCCCACAAAGAGAGCCAAGGTGTCAAGTATGGTCAGTTGTAGATCCATTTGTCGGACTGGTAATGTAAGGTATCAACCGTTCATTGCATTGTATTTAAAAGAGTGTCCCACGTTTTAGATGCGTTCGATGTTTGGGTCCCTAGTTCGGTCCCAGATAAGCTTAGGAGGCCTGGGGATTCCAAAAGGGCTGAAGCACTATGTTGGTTTATTAAGTTTGGAGGAGTTCCCACCTGATAAAAAGCCTGGTTAACGTGCTGATTTTCTTTAGTTTTGGCTGTAGACAGAGGTTGTTTAGCAGGGGTGACCTGATTTTCAGTAAGGATTGTATCCCCCCATTCCTGTTGTCCCGGATAGGAGACGTTGGTAGAAGGGTCTCGCCCTAAGTTTTGTATGGTTTCCATGGCCTCCTTCGGCTGCTTGTAATGGCCCTCTTCGTGTACTATTGCAATTGCTTCTATAGGCAGTTGAGTGATCTTAGTGGTCTCAATGGTCTCCAGAGTGTGGGGGGAGGCGTTAATAGACTTAAAGAGGTCATTTAAGTTAGAGCTGTTGAGCACCTCATGCTCTTGGTTAGAAACTTTACCTGGGCTTGACATATGGCTAAGCAAGGGTTGTCTTCCTTTCTGGTTGTATAAGGTAGTTGGGGTGATTATGGGCTTTTGAGAAGACTGTAGACCAGAGGGGGACTGCCCTCCCTTGCATTCCTTTTGCTGGGCTGCTTTGCTAGTGGTGCCCCTGTTGTCGAGTGCCTTTTTGTCTGTTTTTCCGCTAGTTGACAGGGGAACCGTGGAAGGGGATGTGTTGATGGCGTAAGGGGAGACCAGTCCCTGCAACGCTGGTGCTGGTGATTCTTTACAAGGTAGAGGGAGAAGGGGGTCCTGGAGGCCCGAGATTTTGCCACTGGATGAAAAGACAAATGAAGGTGGGTCTTTTAGAAAGTGAAATTTTGTTGTAATTTTTGGTTGACGAAGATTTTAATAATGAACTCCGGCCTGGTGAACTGAACCGCTACTGAACCCTTCTGGGGATGTGACCAGGCTCCCGCTGGCCGATTTGTTGTCATCAGTTCTTTTTGCCTTAAGATTGGGCCTAGTCACTGGCTGACCTCTTTTCTTGCCCGACCTCATTCTTGTGGCTGTATCGATATGCTCCGTATTGTGACCTGGGGTTCATAGGTGACTGTGTATGACAGAGAGTCGATAGCTGAGAGTGACTGAGTGCTCTCTGATGCGGTACCTGCTGCTTGGGAGAGGTTTTTGGAGAAACTGGGGATTCAGGGGCACTGATGCGGCTCCAGCCGCTGGGATGGGCACAGACTGCTCCTGCGGGGCGACAATGCAGCCGGTGTCGCCGGTGGGGAGATGCCCGCGGCTCCTCCTGCTGCTAAGGCGCTTGTCCGCTCCCTGCTGCTGTTCCTGCCTCCTACCTCTTGAGGGGGATTCTCCAGCGACAGTGGGGGCACTAGTGCGGCTCCTACCGCTGCACGGGGCACTGGCTCCTGCCTCCTGCCACTAGCGCGGCACCAGTGCAGTTCCCACAGCCCTCTGACGGCAACAGTGGCGGTGGCAGTTGGGGTGGCGGGATACACCACACAGGTACAAGCACAGGCACAGGCACAGGCGCAGGTACGGGCACGGGCCGCAGATGACCCGAGCAGATACACTGAACCTCTGCGGAGAACTTGGAGCTGAGGGAGGCCTCCTGGCCAGTTCTCAAATTAGTTAAGGGAGTAGAGGTTCACTGGCACTGTGGATGGCATTGCTCTGGCAGTTGGTTGATGGTGGTGAGGAGCAGATAAAATAAAGGATGAATAAAGTCAATGGGGGGGCAAGCGGCACACTTGGCGTGGCTGCAACGCCTGCTACGCCTGCTCTTATCGGGCCGCCTCTGCAGTCCAGCCAAATTCAGTCTCTCACTGCAGCCGCCCACTAATGGCGGCCACGCTTGCCGTTGCAGTATGGGTTTTGAGTTTGTTTGGTGGCCGCCTTCAGCTTGGTCCCGCCTAGCTCACTGCAGTCCCACTTTTGGTAGCGGCCGCACTTACCCCACTTACCACACTTGTTGTTCAGAGCGGGCTCATGAGCCAATTCAAGTGCGGCCAAGGGATCGCCGCAGACCACTCACCACCGCCAGAAGCCGCAGCGCCTGCTGACCGTGGACCACAACCCAAAACCAAGAGATCAAGAGAAGCGGGTATTTCGTTCGGCTCACACCTCTCCTACCGATGTCTTTTCTTGTCTTTTCCTTGTCCTTGCCTACTGCTCCGCTTGCACTTTGCTTCTGGCAGCTGCTGCCTCCGCCGCCGTTGCCACACTCTCTCTTTCTCTCGGAGCAGCCCAGACACTCGGCGAGTCGAGTCGAGAATGTCACCGTGGAAGCGGGCGGGCAGGTGGAGATCAGGGATAGCAGGGAGCGGCTGGTTCCTCCACGGCAGCTCCAGGCAACACTGGCTGTGAGCACACTGCGGGCTCTCTGGAAGGGGGGTGGTGTCTGGCGTCTGTTCGCTGAAGTTGTCGTAGAGGGTCTTGATTTTCAGATGAAAGTAGGAGCTGAGCTTGTTGCAGAGTTCCTGGGAAGGTGTGCCATCCGTGGCTTTGCTGGGGGGTTTGGTGAACTGCTGTATGACCTTGAACAGTTCCTTGGCGTTGGCCGCATTGGTCTGGACTTTGTCTCTTATGAAGGTCCGTTTGGTGTCTCTTATGCGCTGGTGGTATTCCATCAGGGCGCTCCTGTGGTTGTTCCGTGCTTCCGTGGTCTCATGGTTTCGCCAGGTTTTCTCTAGGCATCTGCAGGAGCGTCTGGCTTCTTGAAGTTCTGTGGTGAACCAGGCGGCCTTCATAGGGCGTTGTTTGGCAGGGTGGCGGAGTGGTGTGAGCTTGTCGGCGCAGCAGGAGATCCAGCGGTGAAATTCTTTGGCTGTGGAGTTGGTGTCGGTCGAGGCGCTGGGGGGGTCTTGGAGGACATTGCTGTTGAGGTGTTCCTCTGTGACCTTGCTCCATTTCCTTCGTGGAGGGTGCGGGGCAGGCTTGGGTGCGGTGGTGGTGTTGAAGGTGAAATGGACGCAGTGGTGGTCCGTCCAGAGGGGCTGGGTGGGGTCGAAGTTGTGTCCAGCTCTGTGAGTGGGCATGTTGACCAGCTGCTTCAGTCCGAGGTTGTCGAGGAGAGTGGTGGGGTCGAGGTCATTGCAGTTGTCGAGGTGGAAGTTCAGGTCTCCGAGTAGAATGTAGTCCATGGAGGTGATGGCATGGGGTGCGGTGAGCTCGGAGATGGTAGTTGTGGACTGGGTACGAGGTCCCGGCGGTCTGTAGATGAGGGTGCCGCGTAGCACGGTCCTGTGGCTGGTCTGGATCTGGAAGTGGAGGTGTTCAGTGTTGGAGTGGGGGTCACTCGTGCTGGAGGTGGAGAGTCGGAGGAGGGTCTTGTGTGTGATAGCGAGTCCTCCTCCTGGGCAGTGGGGGCGGTCCCTTCTTTGGATCTTGTAGCTGTTGGGGATGGCAGTGGCGATGTCGGGGCTGGAGGTGGTGTTGTTCCAGGTTTCCGTGAAGAAGGCGACGTCGGGCAAGAGGGTGTCGATCAGGTCCCAGATCTCTATGGCGTGTCGGTACAGGGAGTGTACGTTGAGGAGGATGCATGTCAGGGTTTCGGCGGTGCGTGCATCGGGCGGGCCTTCGGCTGCAGTGGGGGCTTTGTCGATGGTGAAGTATCTACTGCAGGGTCTGCTTGAGAACTGTCCGTGGGTGGTGTTCGGCAAGGATCTTTTGCAGTCAGTGGGTCTTCTGTGATTGAGTGCGTGGAGTGTGATGGAATCGTAGCAGTAGGGCCTAGGAGAACCATGGTTACTGGCGTTGGCTGCGGTCAGGACACGGACGGGCGCAGATGGGCTTGCCTTTGGCATGCCAGCGGCACGCCCACTGCGCGCGACCGCACAGCGGTCGCCATTAAGTAGGGGATTGGGGCGGGACCAGAGGTAGGGAGGCAGGAGCGGGGCTGTGTAGGGGGAGGGGCCGCAGGGGCAGCAGTGGCTGGAAAGTGACACAGCATGGCGGTGAACAAAAAAACAAAAACATAGAGTACACAATACAGAATCGAAAAGTAAATCACACAAATCTCACAATGAGGAGAAGCAGGAGAGAACGGAAAAGCGGAACAGCAGGCAAGTGTGAAGGCACCTGTAGTGTTGGGCGGACTGCCAGTGCAAACACTGCACAAGGAGGGTCTCTGTACCAGGGCGGTCTGGCGGTGAGGCGGAGCTGCTGGGGAGAGTGCTGGCCTGGACCAGAGGTATCATTTGAAGCGTTGATTTAATGGTACTAGAAACAATGGCTGTTTTAAGTAGTGGTTTAACTTTTTTACATGATTTAGAGCTGCAGTAGCTAGATGGCATGCTGTTGCAGTGCTATTGTGCCTGTTTCTAGAGGAAATTAAAGGCGGCAAACTTAGACTTAAAACCACAATAATGAAATACTTGCATTCCAAGCCAGCCTGGTAGCTGTCTTCAGGAAGAATACAAAAGAATGCCAGCCACATGGAAGGTACTGAGAGGGTTAATGCTACAATAAAATGTAAGAAGCTACGGGGCTGAGCAACCACAGTGTAACACGAGGTTGAAAACATAATAGTTCCCCACGAGCAGATCAACAGAACAAAGCGTGATGATATTATACTAAGTCCCTGCTCCTTGGAGGAAAAAGGAGGGACAAAGAGGCAGGACGGGCCACTAGTAAGCAAGGATTTTTTAAAGGACACTGAAACAAACAAATGAGAAGTAAACAATGGCATTTGGCCCACAGAGATATATGTCTACTAAAGTATACAAGAGGTTGTATGCTTACGCTCGACCTAAAAAGTACACATACCGTGGAACAACAAAGTAAAGGGGCCCGACGCCATTGGAGGATACAAATGACGCCATGGTCACACTAAGTACAGACTAACAAGCCTATTAAGGAAACAGAAGACAGCATTGACAAAGGACAAAGTCAGAAGACAATGAAATATATGGGTGGGGCTTCTCCTCTGTACTCTACCTACAACAGATCGCCAGAGCATCGCTTGCATGCTGGCTCAGGCTCAACCTAAAAATGGCCTAGGGCATGACCCTGTGACAGTTCACCTCGCCTGGGCATAACCTTGATTTTAGGACATCTACCACAAGACGTTGTTGGAAGGACAGCTTGAAATGATCATAGTCACTTGTAATCGCTCGGGTTGCATTCCTGGCCATCGTTTTCACTCACAGGAGCAAGACATGGCCAATTAGTCTCCTGTCTGAGGAGTCTCAACTGATGGAAATGCAGCCTGGGTAATTGCAAATGGCTGAGAATAATTTATGCATTCCACCAATGCTTTTTTGTTTTCCTCAGTGTAATGCTCAAAGTGTGATAAGTATGCCCATAAGTGTGCCCTTTTCTCACTGTTCAAAGTATACAACTGCACCTTACTGATGAAGGTCAAATAAGGCAAAACTGAAATCTGGTTTCTTTTATCTCCATTCAGAGGGGACCTAGCCTGAAAATTTAGGTTGGGCTGGCCCTATTAGAGCAGGACCAGTGCTGATTTGCATATGGCTGATTCCTGTGTGAGGTGGAATGGTGGGCAAACAATTATGGACTGGAATGTGGATTGAGTAATTACCAATGGCTGACATTAATTCAAGTATTCAACCCATCACTTTTTTTTTCTTTAGGGCCATGCTCAAGGAGTCAGGCTCCTGTTTTAGCATTGAGGACCTGATTTAGATCTTGGTGGATGGGTTATTTCGTCGCAAAGGTGACAGACATCCCTTTCGTCAAAATTTAAATCTCATTGTATTCATATTTCGGCGGATGAGATATCCGTCACCGTTGTGATGGAGTAACCCCATCTGCCAAGATCTAAATGAGGCTGTTTGTATCTTTGTATTTATTTGCAGACTTTGGAATATATCAGTTCAGGGCACTGACTCTTAAGGGCCCATTCTGATGAGTGTCGGGAAGTCTCCCACCTCATGTCGGAGGCTTTCCGACACTCATTGTCGGTTTCAGTTCAGACCACCTAATTAAAATCTAGGTGGTCGGAATTGAAACTGGCCGGTCATTCTGACTAGATTCCGATGGGCTCAAGGAGCCCGTTGGCAAGTCGTAGCCTGGCCTGTAATCCCAATGGATGGCATTTTTCGCTGTTGGGATTACGATGCTCTGTTTCCTACAGGCTATCCATGCCAGGCTTTCAGACATGGAAAGCCTGCCAGAAAGCAGGTTTGGGGGCCCCTAGCATGACCCCATTCTCTTTGTGGCCTCCAGTTGGGGGACGAGTTGATCCCTGCACCTTGTGGCAGGCCCCTTGAGATGCCTACCACGCGATGCAGGGATGGGAGCGTGTGCTACTGCCGGTTTACAGCCATAGCACTAGCTCCCATTGAGAAATGGGAGTGTGCAATCGCACCATGTGCAGTCGCATTGTAAATGCGGTGTCGGGACCGCCGACCGGCGGACGGTCGGTCCCGAGACCGAGACGGCAACTCCTACCAACATCGTAATAAGGCCCTTAGTGTTCTAATACCATTGATAGTGAGTGTTCAAGTGTTTTATTTACATTCTTGCTGCCAGTTGTCTCATTCATGCTTTCTCTTAACTGTACTATTCACTAGCTAACTAACCACTCATCTCACTGATTTCCTCACTTGTGTCGTAGTGAATGCATCTCACCTCCCAAAGGTGTTCCTGACTTCTTTTGGTGCAAGATACACAGCTCCTGATACTCACAGGGAGAGGAAAGCGTTCATGATGGTCTATGGTTTGAGCAGCTAAATAAGTCTTTAGCTAGACAGTTAAATGAGCAGGCAAATAATTTTTAAGCGTGGGTAAAACTCACGTAATTCCATGTACCATAATCACTTGGAATTACCTAGGAATTCCACAAGATTACGGGAAATTACGCAGCATTTAATTTACAGGCCCTGTGGACATGTTGTGCACTTTAATAGGGACATTTAAGTAAATTAAATATGCCAATTGGGTATAAGTCAATTCTACCATGTTTTAAGGAGAGAGCATAAGCACTATAGCTCTAGCTAGCAGTGGTAAAGTGCACAGTGTCCTAAAGCCATTATTATCTGTTTGGTCTTCTTGAAAAGCAATAAAATACTTTGAAATTTAAAAATAATAATAATAATTCAGTAAAAAGGGGAGGAGGAATGCAAAATATTTAAGAGTGACCCTGCAGAAAGGGCCATTTACAATAAAAAACAAATAAGAAACTTGACTATTTTTTTACTTAATATCAGTTCATTTGAGTTGTTCCTTCTGTGATGGTTCTTCTGTTGTCTATGTAAACTAGAGCTTTGGGTAAATGTGTTCTTTTACTTTGAACTCTGGTACATTTTCTTTCTGCCACCATTGGTGCTGTTGAAGAGTTCATTATCCCTGAAAAGCTGCACATATTTGTTTTCTCATACTGAAAGCAGACTAGTCCTATATCTTGATGTAGTTGCAGTTTTTTGGGGGGAATGGTACAACTCCAGTGCCTAGAATAAATTTAAAATGTTCACTCTCTATTGAATTTGTTAGAAAGCCTAATTTATTGGATCAGATACAGAGAATAGAACTAGTGTTTTAAATATTGAATCTGTACTAGCAAAAGATTTGTTTTAGAAGGGATCAAGACAATGATGTTTGTTCAAAGAACACCACAGAAGACATTAGACAGAAGGCAATTATTAAATCGCGAAATGAAAAGGGGAGGAAGGCGTAAAACTAAGTACATTGCATGGAAAATCCAAGTGTATGATGATTCCCATGGTGTGAGTACAGACATAGGTGTTGATTATTATTCTATCAAAGATCTGAATTACAAATAAAGAAATGATTGAACTTACTGAGGGATTAGTAATGCCACCTCTATTACATAGAGATATTTGTGATGTGAAGGTGGATGCTTTCAAATGTATCCGGCAACTAAAGCTTAAACATTTTGTTGAAACCTGTCTGAAAAAACAAGAGATATTAGCTAAGAGGATGGAGCTCTCTGAAATCACCATTCACAAGCTATTGTATCTTCAAACTATTGAAGAAAATGTATATTTGAAACAACTAGCAAACACACTTAATAAATATTCTTTGTTATATGTGGATATAAACTCAAATCTGAATTGGTCCCAAATGTTTCTAACAAAGATAATATTGATGTATTCTAAAATATTATTGGCTTTGTGGAGAATGAACAACCTACCTATACCAACTTATCAAAACAGGGTATGCTCTTCTAACTGAGATCAAGAATGTCAAATCAATAATCCTTAGAAAAGTTGACAAAGGAGAAAACGTGGTCATTATTGATTGGGAAGAACATAATAAAGCCACTTTGCATTAACTGGATAACATAATTTGTTAAAGTCCAAAATACAATAACAAAAAGCTGAAGCAGCTATGAACCGAATGTTAAAGAAATGGCACCAAACTGGAATTTTTGACC
This sequence comes from Triturus cristatus, assembly GCF_964204655.1. Classification (NCBI taxonomy): domain Eukaryota; kingdom Metazoa; phylum Chordata; class Amphibia; order Caudata; family Salamandridae; genus Triturus; species Triturus cristatus. Next base: position 154,604,935 of record NC_140595.1, read on the forward strand.
ATTATCAATAGAAATATTTAGTAACAGAACATCCCACCATACCAGTTATTTATTTCTTACCAAAGGTCCACAAATATCTGCCCCCTACTGGGCAGAACAATATTGAGCTGCTCATCATTGTGGAAATAAACATTATGTTTGCTGGGAGTAAAATGTTGGTGTTGTTGTGTTGATAGCTGGTAAAATGTATTGACCAATAATAAATAAGCTATAATATTTCCAGGTTCACATAGCAACTTAATTGACATTTATTATAGTGGAGATACTATTAAGTAAAATATGAAATACAATCAACTTTAGAAACCAGAAGTGTGAAATTACAGTTTTTGCATATTGGATTTTAAATCTGTAGCTATTGTAAGATGCATGAAGTGAGGAGAAAATTGCATAACTGTATAAAAATAAGTATGGACTATTGATAATATTTTTATGTATGACTCGTGCTGATTCTCTTTGATAGAATTGTTTCTTTTTACTTTTCAGCTTTTAATAGAATTTATATGGTTTGAATAGATGTATAAAGTATGAATTTAAATCTGTTTATATTACGAATGTATATATGGGCATTAATGCCCCAATAAAGCTGAAGGAGATATGTGTGTTGGCATTCTTTGAGTTTCTATATCATTAACATTAAAAAAAACAATATACAAATGAAACTATGAAACTATGAATACATTGGAATTATGAAGGCATAATAGAAGTGGCAACTGTTATTTGTTCTATACCTCATCTGAGCCCTTCCAAATGTATTAGGGACTCAAGGGAAGTGCACCAAAGTTCAGTCAAACAAAGCCTGTTTGCTGTTTGTGAACAGTTGTTGTCCTCATCCTGTTTGCTCTCTGCACTCTCTCAATCATTCTGTATCGGTAGGAAAAGGGGTTCCCCTGCTTCTCCTCTTGAGGACAATTAATAAGAATTGAAGACATTGCTGTATAAACCAATCGCCCTATTTTCTACCTTGGCTACTTTGAAAATGATGCTTGTTTTTCAGTCAGGTTTCTCTGGCAACATTATCATATATGCTGGTTACACTAACAGATGGTGAATGCTCAGGAGGAGCTTGATCTTCTCCCCTTATTGATGATGCTGTTTAATATAATAATAATAAACCACATTTGTAAAGTGCGAACAATCACCCGTAAGGGTCTCTAGGCGCTGGGGCCTGTCGGGAAGATTAAGCAAGCTATTGCCCACAGTCACATGGTGCTGGGCTAATCTGCCACCGGAGCTGGGGATCGAACCGTGATCTGCAGATTCCAGAGTCAGTCGCCCTAGCCGCGGTGCCACACCTCTTCCTTAGAAAAAACAACGTTGGTAAACAAACGTATGAAACTAAGGACAGAAGGGTCTATTCCCAAAGCTTTTTGAGTGAATGACCCAATTAATAGTAGGAAAAAACATAGCATGAAATAAGAGTAAATGTGTGAGATCCACATACATACACATCATTTTCATTTCAGTTTGCACCAATTGTCATTTTCAAGGGATTCGTTTAACTAGTGGTTAGGTTAATCCTAGGCGAATGCGGTGCTCACTGACTGGTTCTTAACTTGGTGGTGATTAATGCACAGAGATTGCACATGCAGGTTTAGAGTAACAGGCACATGTCACTATTGTTGTTTGTTCTATGCTTTTACCTGATTGATGCACAACAATTTTAAATGAAATGTGTGTAAATCACAGTCATCCACAGGTATAATTTCCACTAGTGTGTTTGAGAATAGGGACCACTGTGAATAATTAAACATTTGAAGACAGTGTATAGTGTCATTGATTTTTAAAAGTTGATCAATATGAAATAAGCATAGGACTAAATAACAGTGTTCAGTATTTTAAGAGGGCAGTAAAATAAAGTGAAATTATTAAAATATTCACAAAAATATGTGAGATATTTTCACTATTAATTGCTTGAAACATGCTGACACAGGTGACAAACTATGTACAGTTAGGTAAGTGCAGAGGCAATACACTAAAGAAATGTGGGAGTATATTTACAAGATTTGCCGCTAAGCAGTTTTGACATTGCTTAACGGCAAAAAAATTTCCGCTGTCTATCGCCGAAATCCTTTGCCATGTTTGCGACGTATATACAATACGTTGTTACATGGCGATAGAATCAGCTAGCGGTGGCGAAAATGGCCGCTAACTCTAGCGTCACGCCGATAAAAAATCTTAGCGACAAAAAAATTCAAGTTAGTCAGCCCAACGTCACTTTTCAGCCTCCACATGCAGAATGGAGTAGTCAGGACCAAGTTTAGCACAGGTCAACAACCACACCCCCAACCCCCCCAACTGGCAGAATGACCAGCCAGAGTCCCAGGGAAGGAGGAAATGCTGAATCAGGGCATCATCTATGAAAAGTGGCACATCTTAAGGAAAAAACAGTGATGCAGCACTTTTCATTTCATTTCACCATCCTTGTGACTCCATGGCGGCACATGCCTGGAAGTGCAGACAGTCCCTGGGGCCTGGAGGCCATGCTGGGCCTGCGTCTGAGACCCAGAGTGGGAGGCGCCGGTGCTCTGGAGTAACTTCGGCCTGAGGGTGAAGGCAGGACGCTTCCGGTCCGGGCCTGTGGGGGTCGGCAGTATACACTGAGAAGTCAGCAATCGCCCTTACCTGGTGGCGAAGTCTGTCAGGTCTCATGGAGAGACATTGCTGATCTGTGTGAGAAGAAGACCGCCTAGTGCCCCCTAGAACTGTGATCGTTAGAGGCACTCCTACACACTTACGCGGTGAGGTCTGCATTGCATAACACACACCACCACTACACCATGGTGCAAGGAGGAGATTGCCGATTGTGGGCCATGTCTCTCTGTCACAGGCCAGAGGAGTTGGTGCTGGCCAGACACTGTGGAGAGTTAGGCCCCTGAGCTGCGCCGAACTTGTGTGGTGGGAGCACCGCTACTTCGCACCTAAGAGGGCCCTGTTGCATTACCTGCATCGGGAGGTTCCCCAGAGGACTCGGTGGCGAGTGCTGTATCCAGGCTTGGGAAATCCGGCCTGGCTGAGGCTCCTGCTGGCTGAGTCACAGATTCAGAGTGAGTGCGGCAAATTGAGCCCATGTGTCAATGTCCAGGTGAGGAGAGGGTGTAACAGAGAGTGGAGAATGCCTGGGGGTCATGTCTTGGCCAGGCCTAGCACCTGAGGGTGGCGCACTCCGTGCACTGAACAATACCTGCTCTGCAGAGGACCCAAGTCACTCAGGGCACGGCACAAGATTGGTGGGGGACTCCTCTAACTGGCTCAAGTTGCTGACATGGTCTCTTGGTGGCAGTGTGTGCCAGGGGCATGAGGGTCAGTTCAGGTCCAGGCCCTTGGGCATGCAGCTTGATCTGCCGTTACTTGCTGGGGCACTGGGGAACATGGATTCTGGTCGCCACTGTTAGATAGGAGGAGGTGAATGTGTGATGCTGCCTTTCCTCGCCCCTGGTTAGTGCAATTTTGGGTGTACAGGGGACTATCCCTTAGTGGACTTGCTCCTTCCACAGCACAGTGCCATTTGGTAGCTGCTGCTGCTGTCCCCATCTGCGGCTGCTGGTTTCTATGACCTGGAGGTCAGGAGTTCGAGGCCCTCCTCCTGCTGCAGGCTCCTGCCAGGCTCATCCCTGGTGGCCCAGTGGTAGAGCGTCCCTGCTCTGCTGCTTGACTGCCCTCCTGTCCCTCTTTTCGGTTGTTTCTGTCTCTCTTTCCCCACTGCTTTTCTGTGTCTGCCTTTGACTTTGTTTTTTTATCCTTTGCTCTATTTGGCTTTGCTTTTCTGTGCTTTTTTCAGTTCCTTTTTCCCTGTCCTCTCCCTCATTGCCGCTGTGATCCCCGTGGCCCTGCCCCCCTCCAGTGTCCTTTCCTGCTCCCGCATTTCTCAACTCCCAGCTGTCCAGCCCGCCCCGCAACACTACTTAATGGCGGCTAGCCCATGTGCATCTGTACATGCCTGGACCATGCCCAGTGCCAGGGACCCTGCCTCTCAGACACTCCACAGCTATGACTCCAGCACTCTCCTTGCCATCAACCCTGACCGCCACGCCGCATGCCATCTAGCATCACCAAAGAATTCCCTTGACCCTTCGACTGCTGAAACTGCAACCGCACCTTCTGCCACACCAACACACCAGCTCCTCTCACTGCCCAGCCATCCAACAGCGTACCGGACCGGCTCAAAAGCATCCTCCTCAACATGCTGTCCCTCCACAAACACACTAGAGAAATCTGGGACCTCCTCAACGCCACCTCTCCAGACATCTCCTCCTTCATAGAAACCTGGACCCAATGCCTGCTCTGTACCGTACATTGCCATTGCCATCACTGATTGCTGCAAAATCACTCACAGGGACCGCCCTACCGCCCAGGAGGCGGCATCGCCATGGTCCAAAAAAGCACACTCTGACTGACCATGCACTCTAATGGCCAAACGGCAACCATGGAACACCTCTACTTCCAGATCCGGACCAGCCCCAACACCACCCCCAGCCCCCTTCACAGATGCCATCGTAGACCTCATCGCACTCCAGGCTCTTGCATCCACCAACTACATCCTACATGGAGACCTCAACATCTAGCTGGATAACCCCAGTGACCAGAACACCACCTCATTCCTGGAGAACCTCGCCAACATCAGACTCAGGCAGCTAGTCATTGCAACGACCCACATAACTGGGCACACGCTTGACCCCGTCTTCCCAGCCAGCGGGAAAGTCAACTACAGCCACACCACCAAACTCTCCTGGACCAACCATCATTGCGTACTTCTCGCCTTCACCATGCCCACTGTACACCACCACCTCATCGCCCCATCGCAGCTGGATTAAGGCTATTGAAGAACTTCTCATCAACTCCCTCAGCATCACCCATCCTCCAATGCCCACGGACACCAACACCTCAGCGCGCAACCTCCACCGATGGATCTCCAAATGTACGACACCCTGGCAACCCTCAAGAAAAGACCTGGCAAACAACACTCCAAGAAGGCCAACTGGTTTACTCGCACCCTCTAAGAATCCAGATGCACCTGCAGATGTCTTGAGAAGAGATGGAGGCACAACAAAACTCCAGAAACTCACGCAACCTTCAAATCTGCTGTCAACGTACATCACCTCCTTCTGAAAACCACTGGGAAAACAGCCTTCCAAGACAGAATCAACACCAATGGACGCAACCGCAAGGAACTCTTCGCCATCGTCAAAGAGTTTGCCAGGCCGAACAGCGAAACCACAGATTTTCCCTCCTCCCAAGACCTTTGCAATAAACTCGGCACCTTCTTCCACCACCATATTAGAAAGATCTATGACAGGGGCGAGACCACAGCCCTCATCCTTCTAGATCTCTGGGCCTCCTTTGACACCATCTCCCACCGTAATCTCAAGTCTCCATGACGCCAGCATCCTCAACAAGGCTTTGGACTGGATCCACTCCTTCCTCTCCGGCTGAACCCAGCGAGTCACACTATGGCCATTCCTCTCAGAACCCATGGAGATCAGCTGTGGAGTACCCCAGGGTTCCTCCCCGAGCCCCACCCTCTACAACATCTACATGACCCCCTCACAGCCATCGTCAAAAGCCACCGACTCAACATTTTCCTACGCCTGCGACACCCAGCTGATCCTCTCCCTCACCAATGAACCCACAACTGCCAGAACCAACTTCCACAGTGGAATGAAGGCCGTTGCTACCTGGATGAAAGGCAGCTGCATCAAGCCCAACTCAGACAAGACTGATGTACTCATCCTGGGACCCACCCCTTCAGCCTGGGACAACTCCTGGTGGCCAGCCGCTCTTTGATCTCCCCTAACCCCAACGGACCATGCACACAACATCAGCACCATAGAAGACTCATCACTCACTATGAAACGCCAAATCAATGCAGTTTACTCAGCCTCCTTCCACACACTCCGCTGCTTCAAAAGACATTCAGATGGATCCCCACAGAATCCAGAAAGACGGTCACCCACGCACTCATCACCAGTAGACTTGATTACGGCAACACACTCTATGCCGATGTCAACCAGAAACAGCTCAAGAAACTACAGAATGTCCAAAACACAGCAGCCAGACTGGTCCTCAACTACCGCTCCCCACAGCCACATCACGCAACCCTCCAACAGCTCCACTGGCTCCCAGTCAACAGGAGAGTCACTTTCAAAGTCATCACTCTAAGTTAGGCCACAAACCAGTGCCCGAGCTTGTTACCTTATACAATGCAAAATGCATGTCGGTTGCATCATATGCGGTGGGTATGTGGGGCTATCAAAGAAGTCACTCGCTACAAGTGGTGGAGAATAAGTTTATAAAAAGTCTGCTGATGATTCCAAGCAGTTCTGCCACCTCATTTTCTCATCGAGAAGTGGGGATGGAATACATAGAAGACCGCATCGGCGCTGCCCCTCGCTCTTGTGGGCCAAAATTTGGTTCTCAGAAGAGCTACAGTTTTCCAGGGAGATCATCGAAGACTGTATTAGTTTGGATAAGTCTGTGAAGATCCCCTGGCTTCGGTTTGTTAGGGATAGGTTACCAGAGATTGGGTTTGGTGAGTACTTTGACACCCCGTCGAGTATCCCCACAAATGCGAAGGGTGTAATTAAAGAGGAGTATAGTGTCTGGGCAAATTGGTGTCATTCACAACTGGAGGTACCCAGCCCTAGCTGCCCTTTCATGCCCAAACAGCAATATTACCTATCCTTTACCACTAACAGCCAGATACGTTTTCTTTTAACAAGATTCTGCCTTAGCACTTTGCACTTTTTGGTAGCGTTCCCTAAACAATCTGGGTGGATGGACAACCTTATTTCTTGCCCATGTGACAATAGAACTACCCAGAGCACCTTGCACTTTACTCTTTTTTGTGCACTTTATAAAGAGCCAAGGAGTAGATTTTTGGTACCCTTGCTAATGAATATTCACCCATGTACATATATTGAGGGGTACAGATATTCGCAATCACTGATCAATCCTGTTATTTGCACTGCTGTGTTAAATTTCATTAAAACAGCAATGGGCATTAGGTAATGCTATGAAGTGCAATAATTGGGTGGGTAGATGAAATGATTTGTATTTTTATGTCAAATTGGTTCGAAATTCTATGGTCATTATTACACTTATGTATAATTATGATTTTAGCTTGTAAAGGAACTTTTATCTTTTTTTTAATATCTTTAAAAAAAAATATTTCAAATATGTATTGTTCATTTGTCGAAACTTTTGTGGCCATTTGCCGAATAAAGTTAATTTTAATTGAATTGAGTCACTTTCAAAGTCATCACTCACTCCTACAAACTCTATACGATGAAGGACCCACATACCTGAACCACCACCTCACATTTCACGTACCAGCCAACTCAACCTTGCCTCCAACCCCAGAATCCACAAGACCAGAACAGGAGGAAGGTTGTCTCCTACCTTGCCACCAAGACCTGGAACACCCTGCACCTCAAGTAAACCACGTCACTGACCCAATTCAGGAGGGACCTCAAGACCTGGCTCTTTGAATGGTCCTCCACTCAGTCCTACCAGCAGCTCCCCTCCCCCAGTGCCATGAGACCCTCAGGGTGACTAGCCACGCTATATAAGGCCCTGATTTATGGATTGATTTTCTGCGGTGCCGCACAAACGAAGATTCCTGGCTAACATACACTTGACTGGAGGAGAGGGGCCGGCTGGCCACACTACACTGCACCGTATGTCATACATAGTGTCTGGGCATCTGGCACAACGATGGGCCGCCTGCACTTGGGGGAGCATCGACACCTGTCCGCTCCTTCGTGTTGGTGGACCAAGTGGCTGGGGGTCACTGGCACCAGGGCAGGTGACAGTGGATACCATGGACTCCAAACTAGACTCTACTCATGGCTGTGGAGAAAATAGATACCTCCCTTGAACAATTACGCACTTCTCTTGAGGGCTGCTTCAACAAAATCAGAGTTGACTTCACCCCGGAGCCCGCAGATCATCGCAAGCTGACTGACAAGGTACACAACATTGAGCAAGAACTGATGGAAGTCCACCTTATCACCCAGAATGCAGCATTGGAGGTACAGCAGCTAATGGCACGTGTGAATTCACTAGAAAGTAGAGCTGAGGATGCGGAGGGCCGCTCCCGGTGGAACAACATGCGGGTGGTCGGTCTGCTTAAGGGAGCAGAAGGAGCTGATGCCGTGGCATATATTGAAACATGGTTGCGTGACCTACTGCCAGCAGGGGCACTCTCCCCATTCTTTGTTGTGGAGCAGGCCCATCGAGTGCTGGTGAGCCATCTGCTGCCGGGGGCAGGTCCTAGACCCTTCCTCTTTTGCCTCCTACAGCAATCGTGATGCTGTCCTGAGAGAGGTAAGCTACCATGGAGAGGTGAAAGTGGATAACTCCACAGTACTTTTCTTCCCTGACTAAGCCACAAGGTTACAGAGGCAGAGAGGGTCATCTCTAGAGGTTAAGGTGGGTTAAGACACGTCTCCAAGAGTTGGGCATCAAATACTCCATCCTCTTACCGGCATTGCTGCGAGTGGTCTCAGATGGTAACACATAATTCTGTGACACCGCAAAACAGGTCCGGTCCTGGATGGAATCTACTGGGTGCCAGGTGCTGTGGACAGGGAGTGAAGGGTCTGCGCAACAAGCTGTCATTTGCGGAGCCAGTTGTAGTGTGGGGCGTAGGAGGAGCAGTTGTCCCCCAACACAACTACAAGCCACCCCCAATCTGGAGCAGGTTATGCAAGAGTGGCAAAAGGCACTGCATGCGGCAGCAGCGATGGGCGACTGCACTCAGAGATAGGATCTCAACACTTCCCCTGAATGCTCCCCCAGTGAGAATGGCTCCCTCCGGGACATGGTCATCCGGTGCGGAGTCCGGGCAGCCCCCGGATGTGATCCTCAGATGGCAGATTAACTAATTTAGGGTTGTCTGGTTGTGTGTCTCTCCTTCTTCCATGGTTCCAGATGGCTCTGGAGAGTCTCTGGCATTCAGCGGTTCTCGGTCTCCAGGATTCTTTTGCTGATGGACCGGTCTACCGAGGTCAGCATTTAGTGGGGATCAAGTCCAGTCATCACCCAAAAGGAACAGATCACTTGTTCAGGTGAGTGACACATGACAGGGGTGATGGTGGTTTCCTTGCCAAGGATGAATTATGGGAGGTCTTCTATTATGAAAGGGCATCATTTAAGAGGCACTTGCTGCACTTTTGTACCACTGGAATGTCACTTTTTTGACGTTCCAGTGGTGCAATGTGCCACAGCAAATTTACAAGGCCACATAAAGCAACTTTACGTGGCTTTCATAGCCTAGTAAATATGTGCCACTTTCATGCATAAACTGTGTGAAAGGGGCATTCCATGGGTGTTGCTGTGTGTGTTCCCACCCAAAACCCATGGAATCTGAAGCATTCTCAAATTTACGAGAAAATGTTAACCTGGAAATGCCTCAGAATCTAACACCACCCCAGGGGTTCCAATTGGGAGGTGCTACGAGGATAAATGTTTTCACTTTTCCCCTTTTTTTTACCTTTTTCTATGTGTGTTGCATTCTGCGACACACATGCTATGTTATTCTATAAACTCTTATAAAGCGCACATCAACCCCACGGGTATCCTGGCCCAGAAAATCATTAGTTCCACTGTTCGCACATGTTACCATAAGGATGACAATTATTCGTAAAGGATGGCTAGACTACATTACACCTTTGGAAAGAGCCATGTTTTCAGCTTCTTCCTGAAGTGTAAAAAGTCTTCTGTTTGTCTAATATTGGTCGGAAGTTCATTCTATAGTTGAGCAGCTGCACAGCTGAATGCTCTTCCTCCAAACCTTGCTGTTCCTAATCTAGGCATGCTAAACAGATTGGCTGTTAAAGAGCGAAGACTTCTGGTCGGGGCATACCACACAAATTTGTTCTGCAGTGGCATAGGCCCAGGTCCATGCAAGGCTTTGAACAACAATGCAGAGCAATTGAATTGTATCCTCTGTGTCATTGGGAGCTAGTGAAGCTCTCTGAGGGACAGGGAGGCCGATGCTCTGCACGGTCTCTTTAAAGCTAGCTTCACAGCTATTGTCTGGAATCTTTGCAGTTTTTTAATCAAAGAGTGTGGGGCGCCTAATAACAGAGCATACTCTGACTGGCTCAGAATGACACTTCTCACCACAAGTGCTCTAGCTGAGATTGGTAGCATTGGGAGTATTTTCTGTAGTGTTCTGATAAGGGAGAAGCAGGTTCCAACCGTTTTATTCACTTGGGTTTCAAGGCTCAATTGATCATCAAATACTATCCCTAGATTGCGCACTGTCTTAAAGGGTGTCAGAGGCTTATCTGTAGGGATAGGCCAAAAGTTGGTTTTTGCTGTGCAGTACAGAATTTCTGTTTTTTCTCCGTTAAACTGCAGGGAGTTGTCTCTGAGCCATCTTTCAGTTTTTCGCATACACTCGTGAAAACTCTCGAGTAGTATTGACTGTTTCCCCTCCAATGTCAAAATGACTTGCGTATCGTCTGCATAGTTCACCAAATCGATTTTGTATGATTTAATAATTGGAATCAACGGGCTCATATAAATGATAAATAGAATCGGACTGATAGCTGATTCTTGGGGGATGCCATGCTGGATGTTACCATATTTAGATAGGAAGGGGGTAAGACCGCTGCCTGTTGTCTATCCGACAGGTAAGATTGAAACCATTTCAGTGCCATGCCCCCATCCCAATTTCCCAATTTCCATAAGCCTCCTCAAGAGGATTTTATGATTGACCGCATCGAATGAAGCAGACATATCCAGTAGGATCAGTATGGCTGATTGTCCTCTGTCTGCTCGCATTCTAAGTTTGTCCAAGACCGTTACTAATGCAGTCTCTGTTCCATGACCTGGACGAAAGCCAAATTGTACTTCTTCTAGCTTGTGATTAGTTTCTCAGTCAGTCAGTCAGTCAAAGTTGGCTTTATTTCGATGTAAAACATATCTTTAAAAGCAATACAATACATCTATTTTTAAAAAGAAAATAAAAAGCCAATTCATAAGAAAACAATTATGCAGGTTCAAAATACGAATGGCATAGATAAATTACATAAAAATTCCAGTTTTTAAAACCATAATTAAACAACATACAAAAGCCTTTTTGATCTGATCGACCATGCCCAATTTAAGAACTTCGCCATACCACAGGCGAATAAAGGGTGTGTGTCGGATTTTAAAATACGGAGAGCCTCACTACATTGTCTTGTGCCTAGCTCTTTACATAGGGGTTTCAGCCACCTGAGGCGAGGAGCTTTATATGCAGGACATTCAAATAAAAGGTGGGGAACCGACTCAATCCTGGTCTCACAGAAAGGGCAGAAAGGAGTAGTCTGTGCTGGTACCTTCCATCCTGCGGTCAACTCACACACAGGCAGCACACCTATCCTAAATTTAAAATATAAAGCCCTATCTCTAAATTTTGAGATGATATCGAGATAAGGCTCATGTAGTGCCACCTCCTTTACTAATAGGAATTCAGCAGTACATCTACATAGATTGGGATTAGAGTTTCTGGAATCCATTACCCATTTCCAGTACAGTTTTTTCAGGACAGACTTGGATGGTGCGGTCCTGGACTGCCAGGCCTCTTCAAGACCCAACTCGCCCAGCAACCGCTTAACATCCCTCAACCATCCTATTTTATGCCAACCAGGCATTGATAAAACCTCATTTATCCCCTCCGCATAACTAACAAGCTCCGGAACTCTCCATATGTGGGCCCAGAGGAGTAGAGGGCGCAACCTTGCCTGGTCTTCAATAGGACAGCAGCTCATGTCAAGGAGTAAGGGAAGGGTGGGGGTACTATAAGGGAGGCCCATTAAATCCTTCAAAAACTTATTTTCTGAACGGGTCAACTGATCCACATTCTGCGCCCCCCAAAGCTCTGCTCCGTAAAGCGCCGCACTCACCCCTCTTGCCTTGTAGATGTCAAGAACTGGGGCAATCGGTTAGAGGGTGGAGGACCGTTGTTCTTTGAGCAGTGCCCCCACCACCCTTTTATGACAATTCCACCTCATGGTGTCAGAGAGGCGGATTCCTAAATAGTCAAACTCCTTGACCCTTTCTAGGGACACTAAGTTCAGTACAGGTGGCCTACCCCTTTTTTGGGGGGATTCAAGACCAAATATTTGGTCTTTCCCATGTTAATTTCTAATCCCCTCAAATTACAAAAAGTTTGGAACCTATCAAGGAGGCTCTGCAGCCCAACTGGGGTCTTTGAGATCAAGAGGGTGTCGTCTGCAAATAATAGAGTGGGTATTCTCCTGCCCGCCAGGGATGGAGCATCTGAAGGATTTTGTAAGAGATGCTCCACCACTCCATTGACGTACAATGAAAACAGAGTGGGGGCTAGAACACAGCCCTGACGGACACCTCAGTTATTCGGGCGGTCTTTTGGCCCTGATTGCCCCACCGAACCTGTACAAAGTTTTCAGCATGGCACTTAATTATCAAAGATAATAAGTACGGTGGCATACCTAAATCTGACAACACCCTCCATAGGCGGCTGCGGGGCACTAGGTCAAAGGCAGTCCGTAAATCTATAAAGGCAAGATACAGACTGCCTTTGCCCAGAATGACCACCTTCCAGTATAACAACAGCAGACGGAATGACTGCTCAATGGTCCCAATACCTGACCTAAAGCCCGCCTGGTAATCAGAAAGTATCCTATTCTCCTCTACCCACTGGAGCATCCTCCCTAAAACGACCTTTCCTGCCACCTTTTGCGATGAATCCAGTTGGCTTATAGGGCGATAATTAGCTGGGTCATCCCGACTCCCTTTTTTGAAAATCGGGAAGACCTCAGCGCCCATCCAGGAGTCTGGGAGAGGTGCATCATAGAAACTTGCATTAAGTAATGATGCAATGAGCTTTCCCCATTCTAATATATTAATGCGGATCAAATCCCCGGGTAGCCCATCCGGCCCGCAGCTTTATTTGGGACAAGACACGAAATCGCAACCTCTACTTCCTTCCCTGTAAACAGGAGGTCCTCACTCAGCCCGACAAAATCAACCGAAAAAGTTTCCGCTGGATCTACCACAACCCCCGTAGCCACAGTATAAAGGTTGGAAAAATGGTCAAACCATTGCGCCTCAGGGATATTGCATGTTATAAGGGAATCTATCGGATTAGTTTCTAGGAATTGCGAGAGAGTCTTACTAACTAAACGCTCTAAACTTTTCACAGGGGAGGGTAGAAGAGAGATGGGTCTGTAGTTATTTGGGCAGAGGGGATCAAGCGTAGCTTTCTTTAATAGAGGTGTCACTTTTGCCTATTTCCAACAAGCAGGTACTACCCTTTCATGTACAACATCAATCAGCTCCTCAACGCAGACACCCTTTCTCCATGGCGCAAGTCGGCCTGCATTGGTGCATGGCAGCCATTGTGCACCAACGTAGGGGGAAAAGAGAAGAGAAGAATGCGCCCTATCTTATTGATAAGGTGCATTCTTGCCCTTTTGTTTTGTCGCAGGGCAGCTCAGAAAAATTCCGTGCAGTGCTGTCCTGCACCAAAACCTCTTAAATGAGGCCCCAAGTGTTTTGCAGCATTTTTAAGACAAGCTAATTTCGTTAAAAAACTGCCTCTAATTGGACTTAGCAGTAGTTTTTCTTGTAAATATCGCACTGTGTTTTGCTTAGGTTATTACGTGGGATTGCCTACATTGCATCTCATTTTCAGTAAGTCTTGCTGATAGAAGTGCTGCTATGAAAAAATGCCACTAACTGGACTTTGCGGCAACTTGTAAATATGGGAGTAAAAAAAAAGGCACTATAATGTCATAAATTGACACTACGGCGGCAATAAATCCTTGTAAATATGCACTGTGGTGTCTATTTGTGCCCCAGTTAGCAGGCATTGGAAGCATAACCTCATTACCAAATGGATGATCTCAATATATTAGTTGATTCATTAATCATTAAATGTCCTCCTCTTGAGTAAAGGCAGTCAAGTATGTTGCCCCTCTTAATAAATTGTGAACGCTGTCCCCATTCTACTCAGGATCTGTCCCAAGGAGTACCAGGTTACCATTTCATTATTCCAGTGCTCAAATGAGGACATAAAAATAATACTTATGAACTCAATTTGATTGCAGTGAATGCCAGTGAATATCAATTGAATGTTTATAAGTAGTACTAACGTCAATGGTTTCACAGGCCCAACCCTCAACAACAGTTTCTTTGTCTGTGTTGTTGATACTTTGTACAGAATACCTTTGGTTGATTTTGCATCTTCAGAAGTGGTCATCATACCTACAAGTTGGGGGGATTACAATATATTAATACTATAAAAATGGACAATCCGTAATTGGAGAAAATCACTATTTGCTTGTCTTATTTTTAAACAAATATAAATATTATGTAATTATAGGATTATTTATCTCATATGGCTGGTAAACTGTATAATATCCATAGTCTAGATTGACCATTCATGTTTTTCAGCAGCGGTCCGTGGAGGGAGTTCCGTGGGGCGGAAAGGCGGGGCGGGGGAGGGGCAGGGTGGGGGGTACTAAACACCGGAACATGGATAATTGTAGGTAAGTAAACAATTAAATAAATAAAACGAATTTTGTAGCGCGCCCTGCATCACAAAATGCGGTGCAGCCCGCGCTACGAAATTCGTTTTATTTATTTAATTGTTTACTTACCACCAATTATCCATATTCCGGTGTTTAGTACCCCCCACCGTGCCCCTCCCCCGCCCCGCCTTTCCGCCCCACGGAACTCCCACCACGGACCGCTGCTGATGTTTTTCTCTTCTACTAATTCTGCATGCAAGACTTGGATGGAATAGTTCTCGGTTCCTCAAGCCTGCTAGCTGAAGCTTTGTTGTCCATGGTGTGTGAACAAATGAGAGAGTTGTCATTAAACAACCTGTATACGTTGATGGGTTAAGGGGGCAAGATGGTCACCACTTGTCACCTAGCCATTAAATGATCACTTGATTCTTCCTGGCTATTTAGTTTCTCCTTATGAAAACCCATCCTGGTATTTGGCTGGCCAATGCTTAAAAGTACTATTTCAATAACAATTGGTTTGTTTACTCTGATTTTAAAATCTGGAATAAATGGCAATAATGTTTTGCCAGCTGACTGACATTCATTTGTGTGTGTTATTATTCCATCGGTTAAAGATCGTTAAATCACTGGCAATTTGTCTTAAACCACTGGCAGCATAAAAACATGATTATTTTTATACTTGCAGTTTACTAAAAACCCTTCAAAAAATCTCATTCCTCTTTTACTGATTTTCTTAGTGCTAGCCAAATTGTATTCCACACACATTTAAAGTGTATACAAGTTATGTTCAGGCTAGCGATTACTTAGCCCTGGCCGCTTGTATACCTCCATAAACAATTATCAACCAGAGATTTTTATTTTTGATTTGTGTTTTTGTATCATTATAGAAGTAATTTAGCTTGGGTAGGCATTGCTAATCCCATCATTTTTAAAGACGGTGGATGGTGATGTAATATTTCAGGAACCACGATACCTATTTCAATACTTAATTTCAATACTTTATTTCAATGTCAACACATAGGGTTTGGGGGTCAAGTAGTCTCACAGAGACAGAAAATAACTCCTCATAGAAACCCTTCTGCCATTTTCCAAAATGGTCGCACTATAATGATGTGTTTTAGCCATCATATTGGTAATTTATTTTAATAGTGTTTTTGCTTCAGTTTTTCCATTGAATCAGATTTGTAAACATGAGCAAAGCAGATGGTAGCAGAGGATCTTCACTTTTTGGCAGAGTGTTGCTAACTACAATATCTGAGGACTCCTTCAACAAAGACAAATTTGTCCTATGCCAAACTATCCGAAAGGAAAACTAACATCAACTGTGGCTGGACAGAAGAAAGTTTAAGATGCTGCAGTAATACGTAAAGACAAAGTTCACAAAAGATTGAAACTGATGGATGAAGAGGTTGAAATATTTTATTATTTTAACAACAACTGCTACAAGTCGTATAAAGTGGAGAAAAGCTTGGAAAACAATTTACCAGAAAATAGCAGGAATTAGTAAATCCCAAGAAGAATCTGGGGCTTCTGAGAAAGCGACCACAACCAACTCCAATGCGCCATCCACTTAGAAAATCAATGGCTACCCCTCGTCCACCTCCAACAACTAATCAGAAAGCAGAGGATTTTTGATGTATTATCTGTGGTTTAGCCAGAACAAGGGCCAAAGTGATTGACGAAAGAACAAAGTCAGTGCATGTGAGTCCAAAGAGTAAACATGTGTTTATCTGCAGCTAGTTTCCTCCAGGATGAAGTTTTCAACCGAGTTGCTGATCTAAACAGCGAGGTGAATGTATTTGCAACAGATTTGTATGCCCACCCAGCCTGCATGCGTTCATACATTTGAAAATATGAATGTACAATGAGCTCCCAGCAGCAATGTAACCACCTGCCTTAAGTTTAGTTTACACTCAGGGAAAAGGCAAATTAAGTTTTAAAGCCACTCTTGAGTGCTGGCTATGGGTTCACATTCAGTGAGATTAGAGAAATAATGGTCAACATTGATGAAACTGTATTGATCCATAATGATGAAATGAAGATATTTTTGTTGTGAATGTACAATGACAGAATTTGTTTTTGTCAGTCTAACAAAAAGAATGATCCACTTATGGTGTTCTCAGCTGATTGACTCATGGGGCCATATTACACAGAGTACCCCACGGAAGCAACAGGCATTTGCACCCACTTTGAACACCCCCGGGGCACTTTGGTATTACAGAAGGGGCCACAGAGACTTCTGCGGCCCCTTCTGTAATACCAATAGCGCTGGCGCACATAAAGCGCCAGAGCTATCTTTAGTGGCGTTCCTTCATTTGAATGTGAGGTGCCCCGTGGAAATGAGGGAATCCCTTTGCCTCTGTGGCCGCTGTGTATTACAGACATGGACCAAAGAAACTCTCAAGAAGTACACTGACAGTGCACCCCCTAGGAGCAGCCCTCTGGAGGGGGGAAAGCGGGTCCAATGGACCCCTTAATACCATATAACAGGCGAGTGCAGTCACTCTCTGCACCTGCCTGCAAAGGGTGGTCTAATACCCCTTTAACCCACCTGCACTGTGAAAACGCAGAGCGGCTTCAAAGCAGCTGCTCTGTTTTTCACATGAATGTGCTAATTTTCCTACATTGCGCTGGGCGCACCTTTTAAAGGGTGCACCCAGCATAGTGAAGAAAAATGAGCTGCGTGTATAATACGGCCCCAGATGTTCGTGCTGCCAAAAATAAGATCACAGGATGCAGTTAAATCAGCAGGATTCATTTTCAGAAATGTCCTGAAAAATTTAGATTTTAGACTTAATGACAAATTTTGTGATACCCCAGAGCTCTGCAAATCTTGGTAGTCAACAAGAATGCCTGATGTTGTCTTAACATTTTTTACATCATTGTTTAATATCTGCAAACAAAAACGGTTACAAAGTAAAGTTCTTGAGTTGGCAAGCCGACAACGTTGATGATGGCTTTGAAGATACAAGTGAAGAAGTGGAAGACAGTCCCATGAACCGGCAGGCTTATGCTTTGCAAATGTACTGTCTTTTCCAAATCATGTTTAATGCATTATATCACGCCAAAAAGGAATCTCACATGATGACTTCCGACGCAATCTATGACAAGTGCAAAAGCAGAGGGCGAATCACTTAAATGAATAGGATTGGTATATCAACAAGTTATACTGACATAATAATATGGAGCAGGAACTTGTTAGCAGCTCATGCTGTAAAATCTTGTGAATCTAACAGCAAACCACTTCCAAGTCATTTTATCAGGAAAGGATTTACAATTTATTCTCCTGATAATTTGATTTTGAAGGCAGCTCTTCTTTGCCTGGGACATCCAGCACACATGATACAGCCACAGTGCTTTTTTAAGACTGTACCAATGATGACGCATCGCCTACAAATTCTAAGGATTGGAACCAACACATTGCCTCCCTGCTCCTCGCATCCCGCCCTCAACGTTGACCCATCCTACAATCACTGTCGTTTTTCAGTGGGACAAGTTTGGTCCCAGTATCCAACCCGTGCTCTGTCATGGTTGGCTTGAACTTTTGGATTTACTCCAGTTAAGAGAGGCCAGATAGCTCTGATTGGAGCTTTATGCTTTTAAGCACTATATTTTCTAATATTTTAACAAATCATAGCTCCGGTGCTACTTATTGGATTTTTATTGTTTTGGTCTTGTTTTGTTCATTAAATTAAGCTCTGTTGTGTGGAGTTGTCACTATTTTACTGTTTAAGTTTTGCACAAATACTTTACACATTGCCTCCTAAATTAAGCCTGACTGCTCTGTGCCAAATTACCAGAGTTTGAGCACAGAATAATTTAGGGTGTGTACCTAACTTACTCTGACCAGCATTGCGGTCCCTACTTGGACAGAGTACATACCTTTGCCAACTAGAGACACAATTTCCAACAGATTGTGAAATTAAAAATGTCAACAGTTTCTGGCCAACGTCTGTTCAGTCACTTGAGAAGTTGACGTAACTGCAAAATGAAGTTTCAGAGCATGGAAAGAAAAGATGGTATAAAGCAGGATGTTGAAAAAACAATAATGGAATTTGGATGCTAAGTGACAAGTGATTTGTACTACAGATTGTTGAAGAAGGCAAGATAAATTCATTTACCTACACATGTGCAACATGATGGTTTGTTGTTAATCTTTAAAATGTATTGGTTTAATTTTCATTTCAGGAAAATTGCAGAGACACTATGTCAAAGATGTGTCACCTGTCAACAGGAAAACTTTGGTAGGGGGACAAATGTCACCATGAGACATTAGGAAAATCAGAAGTTTCCTTCACAAGATTACAAATAGATTTTATACTGATGCCTCCTTATAGCAATCTGGGATATAGTTAGGTAATTATGTGTACTGAAATGGCTGGATATCCTTCCCTTAGTTTTGGTGAGCATGAGGATCACACCCAAAAAGATTACAGGCCTCTCTCCATGAAGTCGTAATGAGGTGAGCAATGAGAATTCCTGTTATCTCTTCTGCTGCACTCACAAATATTACTTATGATCTGGTTCCGGATTACTGTAAGAGTTTGGCTTATTTGGCACTCACTATTTCTAGGCAGATGAATTTGACTATAACTTTAGCAAGTCAAGAACCCTGCCATGACCTAGAGCCTGGTAATTGGGTCATGGTGAGGAAACATGCTTGTCAGAACTGTTTGAAGCTTTGATGGAAAGGCCCTTGCCAAGTGATCTTTGTGAAAAATAATGCTGTGAAGTGTGGAGGTTTGCTACATTGGTTCCACACATCTCACATGAAGAAAGTGACATGAAGAGACGGTGTCACAAATCACTGATTTACAAGATCAAACTTGACTTTGCTACAGGTTTCCAGAGGAGGAGGATAAGAGTCAGAAAGAACAAGAAAAACAACCAAAATAATTTTACTTTATTAAACTCCAAAAACTCGTGCTCAGAAAACACCAAGAGTAACTCAAGATGTTCCAGTCATAACTTATGCAAATCATGAAGTGAGTGAAGAGGAAAATGAGGCAAACTTAGGTAAAAATATCTAACTGAAGAAGGAACCTTGATTAATGCTAATTTATCTTAAGGTGTGAGAGAATGAAAAAAGTGTTGCAGAGAGTTGGTAGTCTGAAGAAAATTGGAGAAAAATCATTTCAAGCAATGAGAGATTTCTAAAAAGCCAGGAGATCAACAAGAGTAAGAGTGCTCAAATAAAAAGTATGCAGCTCCTGAATGGGCATATTTGGAAAAAAATAAACAAGAAGAAAGAGATGATCTGAGGGACTATCAATTTCTGTTGGAGGGAATTCCCTGAATAAACATGAACTGAGAATGAAGCTGATCAATTATCACTGGCTGTGATTAGTATGATCATTTCATCCATCACTTTCTGTATACTTCAGTATGTCGCCATAAGTGAGATGGGTTGCCCAAATGTGGGTCACGTGCAACACTGTGTTACTGGAACAAAGCTACACTCAACTGATGAGCCCATAGCAAGGGTGAACCTGGTCCTTGGGTTTCTTGTGTTGCAGATCAAGAAGGACCTGGCTTGGCAGTTCTGGCAGGACTGTTCCCATTGGAGCAGAGTCAAGACTGATTTGCCTATGGCTAGTCCAAACTGAGGTGGCATGGTGTGCAAAATAACGATGGACTGGAATTACCAGTGGCTAGGAATAATTCAAGCATTTCATCCATAACTTTTTAAATACTTTAGTATGTCACTCTAAGTGGGGAGGGTATGCCCAGATGTGGGTCCCGTGCTCACTACGCCACTGGAGTCAAGCTATCCTGGCTAAAGACGGGTGAAACCCCAAAACCGGTCCTAGGATGCTTGATTCCGGTCCAGGGAAGACATGGCTTGGCAGTTCGGGCTGGACTGTTCCCATGAGGCACAGGGTCAAGACTGATTTGCAAATGGCCATGTCTGAACTGGGGTGGCGTGGTGAGCAAAATAACGATGGATTAAACCCAGATATGTGACTGGGGATGAATGTTTTGCCTAATGTGCAACATTCCGTCCATCATCTTGTGTGTTTTGCTGTTCACCCTATGTGGGAAGGGTATGCCCAGACGTGGGTCCCGTGCTCACTACGTCACTGGAGTCAAGCTATCCTGGCTGAAGAGGGGTGAAACCCCGAAACCGGTCCTAGGATGCTTGATTCCGGTCCAGGGAAGACAGGGCTTGGCAGTTCGGGCTGAACTGTTCCCATGAGGCACAGGGTCAAGACTGATTTGCATATGGCCATGTCTGAACTGGGGTGGCGTGGTGAGCAAAATAACGATGGATTAAACCCAGATCTGTGACTGGGGGTGAATATTTTGCCAATGTGCAACATTCCGTCCATCATCTTGTGTGTTTTGCTGTTCACACTATGTGGGAAGGGTATGCCCAGACGTGGGTCCCGTGCTCACTACGTCACTGGAGTCAAGCTATCCTGGCTGAAGAGGGGTGAAACCCCGAAACCGGTCCTAGGATGCTTGAATCCGGTCCAGGGAAGACATGGCTTGGCAGTTCGGGCTGAACTGTTCCCATGAGGCACAGGGTCAAGACTGATTTGCATATGGCCATGTCTGAACTGGGGTGGTGTGGTGAGCAAAATAACGATGGATTAAACTCAGATCTGTGACTGGGGGTGAATGTTTTGCCAATGTGCAACATTCCGTCCATCATCTTGTGTGTTTTGATAATAACACCCCTGCCATGCTCTTGCTCTAGACCTATCAGCAGCATTTGACACTGTGTCCCATTTCAAGCTACTTCAAAGGCAATAACAGATTGGGAGAGTAAAAAACTAACCATCCGACTCTTCAAGGCGAGCAGAGGAGGTTGGTTTTGTTGCATTCACCACACTGGCACCATTTAGCAGCTGTGCACTAACCTCTGCATCTTGACCTATTGGGCAATTGTGACTGATTTAAAGCGTTGGACGTTTATTTGTTTACCCTCTTCTAGGGGAATACTTACGCTACACAGCACTTGTTAGGTATGGGGTAAGACTACACATATGCTTTCTAGCTCCTGAAGGAGGATCCCGGATCATTTTGGGTAACTAGACGCAAAACATGTTGACATGACTACACACATTGTTTTAGACTACTGGGATACATCACCTGCCTACAATAGGCCAAACCGTTTCATTGGTTTATAACCCTGCCAAGAGAGCTACCATATGAAATCTTTTTTGATATCTCTTAGCCAGTTTTAACCTCTCATATGCACTATACTCATGCACCCCACCTCACAATCTCTTGAGGCCCTCATATATATACATCATACGGCTAACCCATAAAAAGATCTTCACTAAAGCAACCCTTCTTGGGGCCTGTATGATATTGCAACACTGGCCCTATGAGGAGAATGCCTGATGATGAAGCATGATATCCCCAGGGATGTCTGAGGGCACCAAGAAGTAATCCCTAGGATTCCTTCCTGTCCATCCATATTTACCGTACTTTCCTGATACGAACAGTACCTCCTAGTTTGTTAGTTCAATGATTTCAGAGCCTGGATCCTGGATCTTCATAGACTCTTAGCCCCCCTTCCTTTTTTTAATATAGCAGCACCTCTCCCAGAAGCACCAGTTGTGGTCAAGATGCCGCAGGTCAGTCAAACTGTTAGGGACTTGCAAGAATCTAAAACAGCACTTGTTCAGCCTGAGGAGGGGCCTATAGAGTTGGTTGTCGAAGCTGAAAATGAAGAGGCAAGTCCTGTGGTTGTGGTTGTGATTGAGGCAGACTGGGATCCCAACTTAGGGCCTAGTGCTGTAGAACTGTTAGTGGCTGTGGAAAAACATTGTCCAAGAAGGCAGGGGAGGGGGAGACTGGTCTTGCAGGGAAATGGTGACATCCTAGTCATCCCAAAGGATACTGAGGATTCTGATCTGGGTTACGGAGAGGAAAAGGGTAAGATACTCAAAAAGTCAAATCGAGAAAGAGTGCCTTCCCCTGAATGAACTTACTTCCTAGCAAATTACAGAGAGATCGAGTTCTGGGAATTCAAGAATCATTGTGAAAATTCAACTTAAACTTCTAGAACTTGATCTTCAGTTTGATCCACCATTTGAACTTCCTTTATTAGTGAAATTAAGTGCCTTGAGACATCTTATTCTGGCTTTGGCCGACATTCCTTTCTTGGATGCAAATGAGTTCCCTATGCTAGTCGATGAACTGTAACACTTCATTTTAGATCTGAATATCAGTGAACTTGAACCATTTATTATTAGAGACATTTAAATAGACTTTGTAGGGAAGAAAGAAAAGTCACAAAGACTCTGTACATAATTTTGTTGCACATCATTTGAACTTGGTTTTGCCCGTTTGTACAGGTGGAAACTGACGGAGAAGACTCTGCAGCTGCTACTTTCCACCCAACGGTTTAGATTCTTACAAAGGATTTGAAGTCAATTCTAATACTAATAGGTCTAGATACATCATAACAGGCACACTAATAGCTGTAGCTACTGTATCAATCATAGTGCTTACAGGATTATATCCAGCTACATATATGTTAGCAGAAGTTAAGCCTACTGTTGCACATAGTACACAACATCCTGATGACAGTAACCTTGTGGGAGGTTATGAAACTGCACACAGATCTATCATAGGGAGATTATGCTTTAAACACTTATTTTAGATTGCTTTATGAATACATTGACACTATAAATGTTAGAAATTGTAACATGCACTCAGTTGCCCGCATCTATTGCAGACCTATAGCCTATAGTCATAGTACTTCGACCTATAGCATTTACTGTAGACTTTTACTACGCCTATTCTATAGACAGGGCCATTTCAGTATAATTTTTTGAACTATGACTTGGTCCTTTCAGTGGTTCCTGTATTAAAAGGTTTGAATAGGAATAGGTATTTTAAGGGGTGCTGAGATTGCAGTCAAATAGTTTGTGTCTCTTAAGTCACTAGACACTGCATAGGCACACAGACATATTTTGACTTGCTCAATGTATGATGTGGAGAAGACATTTTTGGATTGAGAGGAAGACAGAAGGAGAGATCTAGAGTCCAAATCTGAAACTGATAAAGATCTTAAGATACACCATAGGTGAGGTAGTGAAAAAATTGAACATCAGGTGAAGGGAAATGTGGCTGCCTTGAACTTAGATTGGCAAAATAAGTGGAAGTTGTGTATACATGCTGCTCAAAGGTGTATAGACCCATTATTTTTAAGACAAAGTCGCTGTGAACATGGTTTTGATGCCAGAGGGAAGAATAATTTTCATTTTGAGGGACAGGATCCTGTGATTCCTGGAGTATACTTTTTTTGTTGGACAGTATGCATATTTTAAATTACCCTATTGATGGCATGTTACATGTTATCTTGGTATAGTTTTTCAGAAGATTTACCAGTAGAACATTTCCATCTACCTATATGGGAAACAAAATCCAGGACTAGATGAGTTGTCAGAGTAGCGGAAGTCGTATGAGATATTTTTTGCACTATAATACAGTCTGTAGGTGTGATTTTGAATGATCTGAAAATTATAAAGCTGTCTACAATAGTGAATAAACTGTCTACTAGTGCGGGAAATTCTTTATTGCTTATAAACACTGAGATGGTTGTGATAAGGTCAGTGGTTTTACAGGGGGAATGAAGTAAATGGTTTGATGTATTGGGGGGTTTTGTTTTGTTTAAGTTGTGTTCACTGTGCTCCCCTATTTTACCTGTGCTGCAGCTCATGAATGACACTCCACACCTCCGCTACCGCATCACCACCGGCCCGTGCCCCAGGCTGGGCCGCATCTTGCTGCTGCTAACCAACCCATATACGACCGGGATGCCTTCTCATAAATTGATGTCCTGGAATGTGGATGGCCTCCTGTACTGCTGTCCTACGTTTTGTTAAGCGCTTCCTGTCGGCCATTTTCATGCTGCAGGAGACTCATTTGCTGGGTACCTGTTAGATCTGGGGGTCTCTAGTTGGCAGAGGTAGGTACCACTGTCCAAATAGGGACCCTTACTTCTAGTCAGGGTAAGAGGGATACACTCTTTAGATAACCCCTGCTCACCCCCTTGGTAGCTTGGCACGAGCAGACAGGCTTATCAAAGGCAATGAGTAAAGTATTTGTACCAACACTCACAGTAACACAGTCAAAACACAACAACTGGACTCCACACCAGTGTAGATAAATAAAGTACTTTTATATAATCTACACAAGACCAAAACAACAAAAATCCAACATACACAGTTCAAGAATATGGTTTCAAAAGAGTTCTTAGCTTAGCGACAAAATAATCCACATTAGCGTTGATTTTAGCCAACAGTACCTGGTGATGCGATAATAGTTCCTAGCGGCGCTCAGGCGTCGAAAAACAAGCAACATCGTCAGTCCAGAGACCCTGGGGAGGCGATGTGACCACCCCGCTGCATGCAGCGGGCGTGTGCGACGAATCCAGTCTGTATGGGGAGTGAGGCGATACTTGTATGGATTGCAAGACGTAGCTTCTCCAGTAGAAATGTACTCGCAAAGGCACGATGCGACGATCTTTGATGGCTCTGAGGCGATGCTCGCAGCGACAAAATGCAGCCCGCTGACGGGCGGTGCGACGATTTTTGATGGCTCTGCGACAATGTTCACAGCGACGAAATGCGGCCTGCTAACGAGCAGTGCGACGATCTCACTCAGCGGTGGCGGCAGGCTCTGCGACGATGCTCGCAGCGACGGGAATCTCCCCGCTCCGGGTGCGATGCGCTCTGAAGACGAACGCGGCGTTGACTTTGCAGCGGCAACAGGCGCTGCGACGATCTTTGTGGCGACGGAAATTTTCTCGCTAAGCCGGCGGTGCGTGAAAAAGTTGCAGATCTTTTACTTCTTTTCTCTTGGTCAGCTTCCCAACAGCAGGCAAAACTTCCAGAGGCCCCACAATGGGATCAAGCACTCTAGGAAGGGCAGAACTCACACAGCAGAGTTCAGGGGGAAGCTGGGGGTGAAGTCCTTTTGTTCCTGGGACTTCTTAACAGGAGGCCAGCTCTACTCAGGCCCTTGGAGATTCCTTCAAGCCAGGGGACACAGCACACAGCAAAGTCCTTCCCCTCTCCTTGGCAGCAAAGCAACTGCAGGTCAGCCTTACAGCAGGTCAGTCCTTCTTCTTCAGTCTTCCAGCTTTCTCCTTGGCAGAGGTTCCTTCTTGATTCCAGGATGATCTAATTTTCTGTAGTCTTGGTCCCAATACTTATACCCCAAAATCCTTTGTCCTCTGAAGGCAGAGGGGCCTTGGCCTAGTCAAAACCAGTTCTGGCCAGTCCTGGAGCACTCTGTTTACCTGGTTTCTTCTTTCCTTTGAGAGAGAGGGGCAGGGTCGTCAGCCGCTCAGCAGGGGGTGGAGCCGGCATTGTGGAAGGCAGGCACAGCTCTAATCACGCCCAGGTGCTACTCCTCCCACCCATCTACAGGGGAATTTCCCTATTAAGCCCTGGGCTGACTCATTCAGCCTCTGGGAGCCACCCCTGTCCCTGTCACTCACAAACCAGACAGTCAATTCACAAACAGGCCAAGGCACACAGAAAGGGCAGGAAAGGAAACAGCCACTTTCTAAAAGTGCTGTTTTCACACACAGGATTTAAAAAACATCTTTCCTAAAAGATGTGTTATTAAATTCTGAGTTCAGAGATACCAGACTTTAATTTTCTATCTTGCTCCTATGGGAAGATATGCAGGTAAATAATATACTCAGCATTCCCCATTACAGCCTATGGGCAAGATAGCCTTTCAATAGTGAAAAACGAAAATGGCTGTATTTATTTATTTATTTTATTCATTTATAGAGCGCATGGTTATACCTATCGGTGTGTCCCCGTGCTGAGACAACTAGGAGAGAATAAGATAAAGAACGGATCAATGTTCAGAGGTTTTTATTCAGATATAGCCATGTCTTCAATTGACTGCGAAAAATGTGTTCGCTAGGTTCAATTCTCATGGTCATAGGTAGTGTATTCCATAATTTTGCCGCCAGATACCTGAAGGAGCGAGCTCCCATTCTGGCTCTGAAAATTCTGGGGATTGTCAGTAAGGCCAAATCCCTAGATCGGAGATCCCTACCTGGGGTGTATTTAGACACCAATGGCAGGAGGTAAAGAGGGCTTTTGCCAGTCAAAATGCGATGTACATAACACATAGCTTTGAACAGGATTCTCTTTCCTATGGGTAGCCAGTGTAGGGTTTCCAAGGCTTTTTTTGTATTTGTTCTCTTGGGGAGACTGAGAACTAAGCGTGCTGCCGCATTTTGTATTCTCTGAAGTTTTATGAGGCCTCTTTTAGAGGCCCCCAGATACAATACATTCCCATAGTCTAATTGTGATGTAATTATAGCATGGACTACGGTTCTCCTGGCCTTTATTGGAAGCAG
Organism: Triturus cristatus; assembly: GCF_964204655.1. Taxonomy (NCBI): domain Eukaryota; kingdom Metazoa; phylum Chordata; class Amphibia; order Caudata; family Salamandridae; genus Triturus; species Triturus cristatus. The sequence goes on from NC_140595.1 coordinate 154,631,785, forward strand.
GTCAATGACTTTCCTCAGGGTTTTCATTGCTCCATAACATTTTCCAGCAACTTTCCGTATCTGGCTGTCGAATGATAGTTTGGAGTCGACCCAGATACCTAAATTCTTCACTTCTTGTTTAGGGAGAGGGACCTGTCCTAGTGTATTCGGCCACCAAGCCGAGGACCATATGTTAGGTGTTTTACCAACTACCAGTACCTCTGTTTTACTTCCATTCAATTTAAGACAGTGGTCAGTCATCCAGATTGCCACTTCTTCCAGGCATTTAGAGAAACGGATAGCAGCCTGATCTCTGTTTTGAGATAGTAGCACAATTAGTTGGGTATCGTCAGCATAGGATACAATCGATACCTCATGTTTTTGTACACATTCAGCCAGCGGTCCCACATATATGTTAAACAGGGTTGGGCTTAAAGTAGATCCCTGAGGATCTCCCTGTCTTAAAGGATGGCTGTCGGATGTGTGTGTGAGTTGAGCTACTTGAAAGCTTCGTTGGGCTAGAAAGGAGGTCAGCCACTGAAGGGCGCATCTCCGTATACCACATGCCTTTAATCTTTGTAGTAATATGGGGTGTGAGACAGTATCAAAAGCTGCGCTCAGGTCCAGCAGGATGAGCGCAGCTGTATTTCCCTCATCCGCATATTTTCTTAGTGCCTCAGTGGCCATCAGTAATGCAGACTCCGTGGAGTGTGCCTTTCTAAAACCTGACTGCGAGGGATGAAGGATTGAATTCGCATCAATGTGATCTACTAATTGTTTATTTACGATTTTTTCTGCTATCTTTGCAGTCAGTGGTAATAGAGAAATAGGACGTAGGTTCTCCAGTACGGAGAAGTCCAGAGATGGTTTCTTCCTCAAAGGTTTGACAGTGGCCTGTTTCCAACTTAAAGGAACTATCCCGGTCTTAAAAGAGCATTGGATAAGTTCAACTATATATGGTAGAATCATATTGATTCCCATCATTATTTTGTCTGGCCTTGCTGGATCACGGGGGGATCCCGATTTTATTCCCTTAATCGTAGCTATCAATTCTTCTCTCTCCTGTATTGTAAATTCATTTAGTGTCGTCCCTATAAACTCATCCTGGCTACAAAGGTTTTGGTTACATCCCATTTGGGCCTTAGTCGGGAAGGACTCATATATTTTGGTGACTTTATCCGCAAAGAAACCTGCTATTTTATTGCAGATCTCTTTGGAGGATGTTGTAACTTCTTCCTCCTCCTTGTTTTTGAGGGAGTTTAATATAGAGAATAATTCCTTATGGGAGTTTTCTGCACTATCAATTTTATTCGTATAGAAATCCCGTCTAATTTTCTTTATTAGTGCGTGGTACGCTTTTAACTCCTTATTGTATTTATCTTTGGCCGCCGTACAATAGGTTTTTCTCCACGCTCGTTCTGCTTTTTTGCATCCTTTTTTTGCCGTGCGTAGTTCTTCATTGAACCAAAGTGCCGTTGCTTTTATTCTCTGCGGGGCTCTCGTGCTCCATGGAGCAACTTTGTCTAAAGCCCCTGAAATCCAGGTCTCAAACTGCTCATTCGCTAGATCCATGTTATTGGCTAGTGTAGTCCTTGTCTCCTTCAATGCTTGTTCAAAGGATGAGGAGTCAAAATTTTTCCACTTTCTGGTAGTGATTGCCTCCTTAGCGGGTCGCGCTCTCATTCTGCGTGCTGGCACAGAAAACGGGACCACGAAGTGATCTGACCATGGCACCGGCCAAGGTGCTCCTATTTCAATTTCCTTTGCATTAGTAAAGATAGGGTCTAATAAATGGCCTCCTTGGTGAGTATGGGATTCTACTCTCTGTGTTAAATTCAAGGTCAGCATATCTTTGCAGATATCTTTGATTTCTTTATTGTCCATATCGTCAAAATGTAGGTTTAGATCTCCCAGGACCAGCAGCTTATTATGCCTCAGCGCAGGGTGGACTATCTTTTCCTCCAGACTAGCCACAAACTGATTAGACTGGCCCGGAGGGCGATATATAAGGAACCCTGTCCAGGTGTTGCCTATTTCGGTGGACAGGGTGAAAAAAAGAGCCTCACATTTTTCTAAACCTGCTGGTTTGATTTCGCAAGATATATTCTCTCTGAAAATAATGGCGATCCCTCCTCCTCTTTGGCCTTCTCTATCCTGTCTAACTATCCGATATTGATTAGGGACTGCATCTTTAATATCAGGCATTGTATGTTCATTGAGCCATGTCTCAGTTAGAAATAGGACATCAATACAATTATCTGTAATGAGATCACTGATCTCATATTTGTGTTTGGTTAGTGACCTGCAGTTTAAGAGAGCCATTTGAGTTGTAATTTTTATATGTGTCGGCACTCTATGTAGCAGTCTCTTATTACAGTGTACGCATACCGGCTCCATATTTTCCACATTAGTTGTATGCCTGCAAACAGTGCTAACCATTGTTCGTAAAGCCAATAGAGTTTGTTTGGAGAATTGTACCCTTGTTACAGGTGTCATTGATTCAGGGTTTGTGGCCCTGGGTCCCGGTCGGGCGCGGACGGGCGCAGACGGGCTTGCCTTAGGCGCGCCTACGGCGCGCCAGTGGCGCGCCCGCTGCGCGGTCGCGAATACATTGGTAATTTGAAGGCAGTCCGGCGGAAGCCCCGCCTCTGCCGCCCAGCCCGGAAGTGATGTGCCCTATGACCTTCTGCCACGCCCTCCACAACAAACGGCACACAGCCGGGGTGGAACGGGGCGGGCACCAAAACGGTAAGCTTGCAATATAAAACCCTTTACATGTGCAAAATCCGCTTTTTAAAAGAAGGAACACAGTTTAAAAACAATTAAAAGTACTTATTTTCCTGCTTAAAGCTTCGTAAAAACCACACACAGTTCGCTAATATGCTCGCGCTCTCTCTACACCCACCTAGAGTGTCTCAGCGCGGTCGCGAACGCATCGGTCATTTGAAGGCAGTCCGGCGGAAGCCCCGCCTCTGCCGCCCAGCCCGGAAGTGATGTGCCCTATGACCTTCTGCCACGCCCTCCACAACAAACGGCACACAGCCGGGGTGGAACGGGGCGGGCACCAAAACGGTAAGCTTGCAATATAAAACCCTTTACATGTGCAAAATCCGCTTTTTAAAAGAAGGAACACAGTTTAAAAACAATTAAAAGTACTTATTTTCCTGCTTAAAGCTTCGTAAAAACCACACACAGTTCGCTAATATGCTCGCGCTCTCTCTACACCCACCTAGAGTGTCTCAGCGCGGTCGCGAACGCATCGGTCATTTGAAGGCAGTCCGGCGGAAGCCCCGCCTCTGCCGCCCAGCCCGGAAGTGATGTGCCCTATGACCTTCTGCCACGCCCTCCACAACAAAAGGCACACAGCCGGGGTGGAACGGGGCGGGCACCAAAACGGTAAGCTTGCAATATAAAACCCTTTACATGTGCAAAATCCGCTTTTTAAAAGAAGGAACACAGTTTAAAAACAATTAAAAGTACTTATTTTCCTGCTTAAAGCTTCGTAAAAACCACACACAGTTCGCTAATATGCTCGCGCTCTCTCTACACCCACCTATTTCACTACCAGAGCATGTCACCTACACCAATACATGCTCTACCTTTCACATACACTGCACCCTGCCCAGGGGGGTACCTAGGGCCTTCCATAGGGGTGTCCAATGTGTACAGAAAGGGAAGGGTTAGGCCTGGCCAGTGTGGACACTGGTCAGGTCAGCATGGCAGTTAGCAACTGCACCCAGGCAGTGCGGTGGCAGGCCTGTGACACCATTTTAGGGCTACTCCTGTGGGTGGCACAATCAGTGCTGCAGGCCCACTAGTAGCATTGAATCACCAGCCCTGGCACACTCAGTGCACTTTACTAGGGGCTAACAGGTGAAACAAATTTACCAATCATGGATAACCAATCAATATAACAATTTACCTAGGGAGCACTTGCACTTTGACACTGATCAGCAATGGCAAAGTGCCCAAAGCATCTAAACCAGCAAAAACGAAATCCAGCACAGCGTCAAAAATACAGGAGGTAGAGGCAAAAAGTCAGGGGAAACTACGCCAAAGATGCCAGGTCTAACAGTACCCAATGTCCATTCCTCCACCGATATGTGTGTGACTAGGTGTTCCACGTAGGGTTTATGCGGGGATCCAGAGGGGTGGCCAACCTGCTCCATAAAGGGTACCCCCTAGCAGTTAATAACTCAAACTCAGACCCTTAGGGATACTGCTTGGTGGTAGAGGGCCTCCTTGAGGGCCACTACTATAAAATAATTCTCAGTTTGCCTGCCTAACCGAACGCCTGCAGCAACACTCGTTTTACTAACTTCCATACTTGCAGACCTACTGATGGGTGTCTCGAACATTGGTGGCGATTTCAATACAGTGCCCATTCCCTTCCTTGATGCAGCTGTCCCCCCCCCCCACTCCGGGGTGTGTCTTTCGTGCATGCCAACTCTGGACCTGGATGGATGCACTGGGGCTCTGCAATGTGTGGAGGGTTTGGCACCTGCCGGGAGAGAGCATACACTCACACTTCGGTGGCACATGGAACAGACTCCTGCATTTACACCATTTTGCTACCGGCCATGTGAGCTCTGAGTCCATCCCCCAGAAATGGATCTCCGGCCATGCTCTCCTTTCTATGACATTTGGTCATGCAGACAACACTCAGAGACCAGTTTAACGTCTCAACTCCTGCTACTTTACTCACCCATACTATGAAGCTTCCTTAGGCCCCAAGATCCAGGCCTACTTAAAAATCAATCAAGGGTCAGTGACCTCAGTGGCAGGAGCAGCCAGTATGCTGGACAAGCGGCCGTGCAGGTGGCTGGGGAAACAGGGGCATAGGGGTCACGGGGGAATAAAATAAATAAAAAATAAAAAACCTCACCTGCAGCCGCCCCCATCGCACTCTTCTGCTCCTATTTACAGCAGGAAGGCACAGGCTCCCAGAATGCCCTGCAGTTAATCCTGTAGATGCCCCCACGAATGAGAGGAGCTTTAGGATTGGCCTGAGAGCCCTTGATTTGCACTCCAGGACAGACTGTGAGTCTGTGCCTGCTCTCTTCAACCCAGTTGTATTGCTGGGTTAGAGAGAACTTTCACTGTGCATGACGGTTTGGCCAGCCTGAGACGGCTGGCCAAACCATCATGCACAGTGAAGTGAGATCACTACCACTCCCCTCAATTCCTATCACCCCCATGCCCCACAATCCAAGACTTGCCAGGAAAGAAAAAATAAAACATCTGTTGTTTTATTTTTCCTTTTCTGGCGATTTTGGGGGGACGATGCTCCTCCGCCATAGCGGAGGAGGTACGCGGCTCGGCAGCCATTCTATGGGAGGTCGGTAAGGCAGCGATTCGTTGTCTGGGAAGAGGATTCATTCGACAGACTAAAAGGCAGAAAATGTCACAAATTATTGATCTTCAGACTCATATTCACAGCCTGGACTGCCAGCCTCCTGACCACTCTATTACTCCCCACGTGTTGCAGCTCTCAATGGTTAGAAGTAGCTTATGGCAGCTCGCCCTCGAGGATGGCCACCAGTGCTGGTGGGCACGCATTAGAGACATCTATGAACACTGTGATAAGTCTGGGAAGCTACTTTATTGGTTTGCCACCCATGATACTGTTTCCAGAATGGCACCCCAATAAACAGATGAGGATGACCAGCACCTACTACGCACCCCCTATATCCTACAGTCCTATGCAGCCTTTTATAAAGATATTTATGCCTGTAGGTCTTGACCCCCCTCGGGGAGATAGACGACCCATTACTGCATGATATCATACTCTGCAATCCTTTTTTCCCCGGCCCTTGAGTTGGACCCACCCAATACTGCTGAAGAGATTAACTCTGCCCTCTCTGACATGTCTTCTAGCAAGACCCCTGGCCCCTAGGGATTCCCCATTGAGTAATAATGGAAATTTCATACCCAATTGACCCTGTTCCTGATCAAGCTTTATACCAAGGTGGCCAAGAGGGAAACATTCCTGCCTGAGCTCGACCTGGCCTCTATAGTAGTTATTCCCAAACCAGGACACCCTCCTGAGCAGTGCTCTTCATACAGGCCCATCCCGTTAATCAACACAAAAGTTAAGCTTTATGCCACAATTCTGGCGAATTGACTGCGATCAATGTGGCTTTATGCCTGGTTGCAGCACAAGACTCTGTATTTGGAGAGTCCAGGTGGGACTCTACAGTCTCCAGGCTGGACATATCTCACTGACCAGTGGCACTCTACCTTATAGATTTTGAGAAGTTTGATACAGTGCACTTGTCTTTTCTCGAGGCTGTTATTGAGCGCACTGGAGTAGGGAAACACATAAGGTGCCTTATTCGCACCCTTTACCACCAGCCCTATGCTCAAATCCGGGTACATGGCTTGCTCTCAGATCACCTCCCTATTTGCAGGGGCACACCCCAAGGTTGCCCCTGATTCCCCTTCTGATTGTCCTTGCCATAGAATCCTTGGTGCAGCTTATCCACTGCGAAGCGAAGCGCAGCTCAGTGGGTTGTCGTGGGATGGTGGACAGGATGAGGGGACTGCCTTATATGCAAATAACATTCTCCTGTTCTTGTCTGACCCCTGACCACCAGACCCTTGCATCTTGAACTATGGCATTATTCTACAAGGCCTCCAGGTGAATATAGCCAAATCTATACAGGTTCCGGTTTGAGGGGATGCGAGTGCCAATACATGGCAGTCCGACATCCCGGTGAAGCATTTCTCCTTCAAATTCCTTGGGTTTTACATCTCCCTCCTCCCTGAACTTACACAACACCTCAATCTGACTCCATTGGTGTCCAAGATGAAAACAGACATCCAGAGGTGGGCACAACTTGCCCTGCTTGTGGTGAGCCACATCGCTCACTTCAAGAAGATTCTCCCTTGCTGTCTGTATATGGCTGGCCTGCGCACCAAACAGGAGACCCCAGACTGGCTGAATGAAGTTGACTATTATCAAACGTCCAGGCCTGGGCACCTTTGAACAATCTTTAAACAATCTTCAAACCTTTCTCTGATCATCCAAAAGTATACTTAGGTCAAAAAAGCATGTGCCCATCTTGCAGTTATGAACCTAACATGTGCCTTTGACAATCAATGTAGATTTTAACAGGAAATTCCCCTTGGATGTAGAGTCATGCAATTCCAAAGAGCAGTAGATGAGGTTTTAGATTCTCCAAAAGACTGGGGCACAAACCACTTAGAGTAAATGTGTGTCTGCTGCCACATTTGGTTCGGGCTCATGGGGGTATATTATGGTAATTCCTTAAAAATCGTGCAGAGAAAGTTTATAAGACGACTTCTGGCTGTTCCACATTTTACCCCACAGCCTTTTGCCATGAAGAGGTTGGGCTTGATTATATATAGAAGATCATATCAAGCTACAACCACTTTTGTTATGGCATAGAATCTGGAAAGACCCAGAAGCCCATTTATGCAGAACAATCTTACAGGATTCTCTGAAACTGGACAACTGTCTAGATATTCCATGGATTAAGTATATTAAAACAAGTTTCGAAAGACTGGGTGCCACAACAGTTTATCGTAACCCGGACAGTTTGTCGACTATTCTCCTAACTCAAACTAAAGCACTTTTTAACCAAAAAGTACAAAGGTCTTGGGCAGAGACTACAGTGGTAAGGTTAGAAAACAAGGGTTTTTCCTGCTTGCTTCGCAATTTACTTACAGGTCATTGTAAAGGAGAGGTACAAGCTCCTTCTGACATGGTTTCATCTCCAAACTATACACTTTCTGCTAGGTTTCCCAGTAAAAGGTATGTGGTTTTCATCTCTCTCTCACTGTCAGTGTACATTTCGAGCAGAACAAAGCACTTTGCACTTTTTGTTTGTTTCCACATTTTACACTGCACAAAGAGTCCTGTTTCTTCGGCCTATACTATGAGCTCTAAAAACCCGATCTCATGCGGCGGACTTTGCTTATTTACACTGTGTGGGAAATGAAACCATGATACATGCAGTTTTACATTAAATTTTAAGTTTTATAAAGATACAATCTCATTATTGAATGATTCTCTTATTGCACAGATGTCTTTTAATACCTGTTTTAGTGCTTTTAGCAAATGTCTCTCCAATTTTATGAAGTTTAATACTGTATGTGGTTTTCTTTTCTTTTGCTCTGACTTTTGTGGAATAGTTGAGCTGAATAAAGTATTTGATGGCTTCCTGTACATATTTCAGCACTTCCCACTCCTGATTTGCCCCCGCGGGTTTCATACATCTAACTCCACCATTCGTTCTGTTCTTTGGTCCAGTGTTTGGCCACAAATATCATTACCCAATGGTAGGCAATACTCATACAATGGCAGATTGGGAATGGTGGTTCTGTGGAAATGTGGATTTTCCTGATCAGTTATGTCCCCTATCTTGGACCCCAACGGTTCTATGTGCATGTCACAAGTACATGTATGTTCCCTCCAGTTTCAGTTTCCAAACGCAAACATATGTGCGTCCACCGTCAACATGTTCTCTGTCAGATCCGCCATCAATGGGCTGGATATTCGATTCCTAAGTATGAAAGGCCACCGACTTTATATGGCTAAGTTACTCCATTTTTACAGTTCAGGCAAGTAGGCCCGATTCTGTCCTTAAAGCCTTCCCTGCTCTCTGTCTCTGACAGCTTCAGCTTGAGCTCGCATCTGTATCCATGAACTTTGTCCTACTCCCTGTGCAGCTAACGGTGCCTGCCTCGGCCAGTTTTGCCTGCCTGCCAAGAAGCTGTATTTCACCTTCGAATTATCTACTTTGCTCTTCAGCCGATGCATTCCTGTCCAGTGATTTAGGTAAACATTTCCTTTAGCTCACAAGCAAAGGACTCGGCTTTTCCGTCCTCCTGCAAGTAATTCATAGCCCTGTTGCCATGGAAAGTTTTCTGCCCCTCGCATCTCATATAGACACTTAGACGCTTGTACACGCACACACAGTCAGTATAGAATAGATTCTGTCCGAGAGTCTTTTCTTGTGGATAACATAGTTCTCTAAACATAGGATGTTAGATATGATTTGGGATTAGGTTGACTTGACCCCCCAGACTTCTCGTCTCCACATGTAGAGCTAAATGTCAAGTCCCCTTCACCCCCTAGTTGCACTTCAATCACACGTCATGCTGCTGCGCGCGCATCTATGTTAAGTATTATCTTATAGATCCACCTATGCATGATAATCAGAGCCAATCATGTTTCTTTCTGCTCCTTATTACGCCTAGTTTCGATTACGTACCACTCTGTCATTTCTCTTATCAATTGTTACGCCTTTTGCATTCATTTCATTGTAATGTATGACCTATAAAAGTTACTTCTTGTCAATAAAGTATTGTACTTCACTTCCTGAACCCTCGTGGTGACGGAACCTGAAGGCCGCCACTCGAGTCGGCCATTTTGAAATAAAGCCCATTCAGAAAATCTCTTATACCACGGATTCTGCCTCTTGTTATTTTGAGCTATTCTACTTTATTTCAGATTCAGTATGAAATTCAGTCAAGGTAAAAAGAATATTTACCACATAATGGCGCCCGAACAGGGACACTTTCTCATCTCACGCGCCGGCGGTGCGTTGCAGGCCCGGTCTCCTGCCACAGCTGGACGGACCATAAACGCGTACCAGCAGGATTTCCTGTAAGCTCCCTCCGGTCAAGCGGGGGCGACTGAGGCTGCGATCAACCCAGACGAGGCGGTGAGAAGTGCGAAGTATCCCGACCAGAGCCTAGCTGAGAGAGCAAGATCCGAGGTATACAGAGGCCCACCAGGTTTTCGAAATCCCGATGTCCAGAGGGTCCGCTGTCCGCAGTCATCGAGTCCCGTTCATTCTCTGAGGCCTTCCGTTTCAAGGAGCTACTCGGTGAGTACCATCGCCGGGGAGGCGTGTTGACGCGCACATAGGTTGTGCCGGTCAAGACGGATTTGGGTACACAAATCCGGTCTGCACTGTTTAGCAGTATATATGTACTGTTTAGCAGTATATCAAGTATTCCGAAGTATTCAGTTATTGTCAAGAATTCAGCTTGGTGATTAGTTATGCAGACTGTCATCATCGTCGGTCATTTTTAAAATGTTTAATGTTTAAATGTTTAAAGTGTTCAAATGTCTTGCATATTGTGGTATGAATGATTGTTCATTGTTCACCGTTCATTATTGTGTTTTTCGTATTAAGTGAATTCAAGAGTAAGTATCAGATCAGTTGTCAAGATGCCGCTCTTCTCGAAGTTAAGACAGATTACTACCAGAAAAGGGGTGCTCGAAGAAGCAGTTCCTATTCCTCCTAGGGACACCCCAGGGCATTTTATGTATCACAAGCATGGCTTAGATGCCATATTGTTTCTTGATCTATGGGTAGATTATACCAAGGGATTGCCGGAAAGTCAAAGGTGGCCCGCAGCGGGAACCTGGGATGCAGAGTGCATCATGAAAGTGGAGGAAGAGTTATGGAAAAGAAAAGTCAGACAGTCACAGAAAGACGCTGTTGAGTTATGGCGTAAAAAATCTCATAGACGTACAGAAAAAGCACGTAGACAAGAAGAGAGGAGTAAAGAGAGTTCAAAGGAAGTTCAAGAAAATATATTAATTGAGGAAGGTATCCGAGTGAAATCAGAACAAGTAGATAGACAAAGAAACGCTCTTATGAGTGGTATGTATCCCCTCCTAGCCGAAGGACTACCTAAGGCTGTTCCAGAGATGCCAAAAGACTTGCCACCCCCATTATTTCCAATTAAGGTACATCCAAAAGGGCATCCCAGAACCGCAGAAGATGTTTTTCTTTCCTCATATCTAGATGACGCAGCTCCCGAGTATGCTAACCCCACACCACATAGACCGTCTGGCAGAGGGGTTCAACGTCAGGATCAGGTATCTGTCCCCGTGCAACAGCAAGTCCCGACACGAGCTCCGGCAAGTACATCTGTTTCCGCATCTGTCCCCGCAATCGATTCTACAGTGGTATCGACACCTATAGTTGCTGTGTCACGTTCGACGAATCCATTCACACCCGACGCCCCTGAAGGGGCCACGGGAGGTGCAAGCAATACTTTTACGCCACCTAGAATAAATAAACTTGTTTTTCAAGAATCAGCGCATTCACGTACACCCAAATTCGTAAGTGAACGCACGCTTAAGGAACTCCTTATAGATTGTAGATATGACCCGGTGGTCGGTAAAGAGGACGAAATGGTCCTGGCATCATTACGTATCAGACGAGCCGCAGAGTATTTAGCGAGGTTACCAGGAATGACTACGCATCTAGATAACATATATCATTTTGTCCAAACAGGGCGAGACCCAGAATGTATTAACAGAGCTATGGAATTCCAGAAAGTAGAGATACAGGGGGAACTGTTACGTTTCCTCATAAACTGCGTGATCAGAAATCAAGACCGTCCGGGGGTAGACCCGAATACAATGCTTATTCTTACAAGATGGAGCCAGAATATATCAGAAGGGAGACACGATAAGAAAAACTGTATAATAGCCATGTGCCGAAAAATCCGTAGAGAAATAGAACGTATTCACGAAGAAAGATTGGAAACAGACGAGTTCGAGCAAGATGAAGTCTCCGAATCAGGGAATTCCGCAAGACAGTCAGAAACCATAGCATACGTAGGCAGAGGAAGATCCTGTGATAATACTAGATGTTTTTCTGATCCCATACACTCTGTATGTCCAAATAATAGCAGAACGTATCCGACGCCTGTAATAAATTTAAAGTCTCCTGAACATCTGTTCCAAGCCGCAGATAAACTACTACGAGAACGAAGGGGTTACCACCTCCTCGATTCCATGGATGAGCAAGAATTGGCCAGATCAGCCGTTCACTGGATTGACAGTCCTGAAAAATACGGTGATGAGACCGTAGCACACACGTTTTTTAACCTTAGTGCAGATGAACAACGTTTAGCTGGAATCTATATGATTCAGCAACTCCTTATACTATATAAGAGCCAACATGCTGACCCTGGTCCTTTACCTGATATATTAACGGAACTACTCACGAACAGATGGAGAGGTTCTAGTAACAAGTTAATTAAAGAAATATTAGTGTCACGTAAACAGTATGTCCTTTTTGTAAATCCGGATTCTTTCCCGCTGCCCCGCAGAGAAAGAACGCCGTATTATATGGATAGACAAAATCCCTTACGAGAAGTGCACCCAATAAAAGGCGAAGACAATGAGTTTCACCGTGTATTTGTATACACACCCATATCAAAAATTGAATTGTTAGAAATGAAGAAAGTAGTACCAAGTCATGACAAAGACCCAGCGGGTTTCCACCGAGAAATTAAGGACATGTTGCTGATGGGAGAGTATACCTATCCTGATATTATGACGATATTAAAGGTGCTCTTACCTGCTGGTATTTATGAAAAACTGAAAGAAAAAGAGTGGGAAGTGGGAGACCAAAAGATAGATTGGACAGCATTAGAAACGGAAGAAAAGGCCCGAGCTGCAGGTTCAGGGCTCGGGGATAAAGTCAAAGCATTACCAGGTTTACTAGTACAAGTACTGCCACGTTTGTTAACTACGAAAAAGGAAGATTGGGGTGCAATCACGGCCTGTAAACAAAAGCATGATGAAGACACAAGTGACTATTATGCCCGATTTGAAAAATGTTTTGGAATAAATAGTGGTATAAAAACAAGTAGTGAGTCGTATCCACATTTATTTGTGACAAAATTAGTAGAAAATGCATTACCTCCAGTAAAGAATAGAATATTGAAATTCGAGAGTACCTGGCAAAGTAACACTCCGTCACAAATGCTACAAATGTTACAGTATCATCACAATAGAATTAGAGATGAACAAGAACACGAACAAAGACGTATGAAAGATACAAAAATGAAAATGCTAGTGTCTCAGACAGTACCGGCTGAAGGACATAAAAAGGGTATGACACATTCCGATTCAGCAGGACTGGTAAAAGGGACATGCAATTATTGCAAAAAGCCAGGTCATTATGTACACGATTGTCCAGTTTTAAAACACAATATCGCCATAGGTAAAACACAAGAAAGATCACGGCCACTCAGACAAGATCAGAATGAACAAGGAGCTATGCCACATTCCCAGGCCATGCCAGCCGCACAACAGCCAATACAGTTTGTGCCAGCGGCACCACCGTTGCCTGTTACTGCCACACAAACCACCACACGACAAATGTATCAGACTGCACAGTATGAATATCCTGAGTATCAGCGTTACGCATGAACCAGCCTAGAGAGGGAAGTTGACTTACCGCTTATCGAGATTCCTGTAGATCAAGAAGGACCTTATGTACATAGTGAATTATTAGGTCAAGATAGAAAATTCTTACTCGATACAGGGGCAAGTCGAACAACTATAAAACGTAGTGAAGTTCCAGGGGCACCCCTCTCAGGCTCTCAAAATGTTTCCCTTGGTTTTTCAGGAAAACCTATTGTTAATGAAGTATCACAGCCTCTTCCACTTACGATAGGACCTTTGACACGAACTACAGATTTATTGCTTACTAAATCATGCCCAGAAAATCTGTTAGGAATTAAAACTCTGAAAGCCCTAGGAGCCATAATATGTTGTTCTCCGGGAGGAATAAGGTTGTTTTTACGTGATTTTAAAGGTCACTATGTGTCTAGAGACATGGATCCCCGACTACAGACTTTACCAGCACATCTATGGGCACAAGGCCCTACTGATGTTGGTTGCATGAACATTACACCATACCGAGTTACACTCAAGGCAGGAGTGGTATTACCACGAATGCGACAATACAAGTTACCGCAAGATGCTGTAGTGGCTTTGCTGAAAATCATTGATGAGTTAATTGCCCAAGGAGTAGTTGTAGAAACAGACTCCAATGTATGTAATTCGCCGATAATTCCGATTCTTAAACGAACTGACCCTACTGCTCCGCCAGTATACCGATTGGTTATTGATTTGCGTGAACTAAACAAGTGCATTGTGCCACAATTTCCTGTGGTCCCCGATATATCATCATTATTGACAGCAATTGATTCCGAAGCAACATTCTTTACTGTAATTGATCTCAAGAATGCCTTTTTTAGCGTCCCAATAGATCCGGAAAGCCAATATTTGTTCGGATTCAGTTTAAATGGGCGCAGCTTTAAATTCTCACGCGCTCCCCAAGGATTCACAGAAAGCCCCAGCATCTACAGCCAAGCACTGAAACGAGAACTTGACAGTATCCACATGCCAGTCAATACTGCACTGCTTCAATATGTCGATGATCTGCTGATCACCGCGAGAAGCGAACCTGAATGTGAAAAGGCTTCCCTGACAGTTTTACATTTTCTAGCCGACAAGGGGCACAAGGTGTCTCCTTCTAAGCTGCAATTCTGTGTCCAGCGAGTTATTTATCTTGGTCACTCGCTGTCCAAGGAGGGAAGGCAGCTTACACCAGATCGCATCCAGTTAATTGCTAACATGTCAATACCCCAGACACAAAAGGAGGTGCGGGCTTTCATAGGCCTCACTTCATATTGTAGGCAGTGGATCCCTCAGTACGCACTTCTAGCAAAACCACTCATTCAGTTAACCACACAGGAGGCAGCCACATCGACTGTTCTCCCTTGGACTCAGGAACATACACAAGCTTTTGAAAGCTTAAAGGAAGCTTTATGTCAAGCACCTGTTTTAGCAACACCATGTTATAGCAAACATTTTACACTTTTTGTCACAGAACGCGAAGGTACTGCTTTGTCAGTACTCACTCAGGATCAAGCAGGATCACGCAAGCCATGTGCTTATTTTTCCAGTACATTAGATCCCGTAGCTCAGGCTTTGCCCGCGTGCCTGAAATCAGTGGCAGCAACAGCTTTAGCAATCAGACAAAGCGATGCCATAGTGTTAGGACATCCATTGACAGTACAAGTACCACATGCAGTAGAAGTTCTTGTGAACCGAACACAAACACAACACTTGACCATAGCAAGACTTACCGGTTATGAACTGACATTGTTTCAGCCACACATAGAGATCCGACGGTGTAATACATTGAATCCTGCTACACTATTACCTGTAATTGGAACAGACCCACTAGCTCATGATTGTGTTGAAATTATTGAAATAAAGACGAAACCTAGACAAGACTTGACAGACGTTCCATTGTTAGATCCAGACCTGACGTTGTATGTAGATGGATCGTGCATGAGAGCAAGTACAGGAGACTTAGTGGCCGCGTATGCAGTCACAACAGACACTGAAGTTATTGAGACAAATTGTATAGATACTTTGTCAGCCCAAGCAGCAGAACTTATTGCTCTAACACAAGCCTGTATTCAAGCCACAAATAAGAAAGTTAATGTATACACTGACTCACGTTATGCATTCGGAGTTGTACACGACTTCGGCGTGCTGTGGCGAGAGAGAGGTTATTTAACCTC
This sequence comes from Triturus cristatus, assembly GCF_964204655.1. Classification (NCBI taxonomy): domain Eukaryota; kingdom Metazoa; phylum Chordata; class Amphibia; order Caudata; family Salamandridae; genus Triturus; species Triturus cristatus. The sequence goes on from NC_140595.1 coordinate 154,647,148, forward strand.
CCATGGTGCCCACATTCAGCACGGAACCCTCATTCATGCCTTGTTAGACGCAATACATCTACCAACTGCCATATCGATTATGAAATGTAAAGCACACACGAAGGTTACTGATATCATTTCTCAAGGCAATGATTTAGCTGACAGAACAGCTAAACAGACTGCTCAGAATCGCACATTAGACATGACAAAGCCAATAGTTCAGACACCAACACAGTGTATGACAATTAAGGATCCCGCACTTGACGTAATTGACATACAGACACATGCTACTGCAGAAGAATTAAAGAAATGGACTGAACTAGGAGGGATCCAGACAGATCAGGGATGGATGACAAAGGAGAAATCTGTATGGTTTCTTCCTGACTCTATGGTCCAAGCCATTATAGCTACCATTCACAGCCCAGCGCATTTAGGAGAGAAAGCTATGCTAGATAGCATTCAACACATTTGGTTCAACAAACATTTACGAGCAGCAGCTAAACAAAAAGTCCGTACCTGTATGATATGTTGTCAGTTCAACCCAGGAAAAAGTGTTCCCGTAGAACAGGGTGGATTCCAGACTCCTGATCATCCTTTTGAAGTGCTCCAAATGGATTATATCCAGATGGAACGATGTCGAGGATTCAAATATGTTCTGGTAGTTGTCTGCGCTCTGTCCCGTTGGACAGAGGCGTACCCGGTTTCAGATTACACGGCCCCGACTACTGCCAAACAGTTAGTTCGAGAATTCTTCCCGCGGTACGGTTTACCACGTGTTGTATATTCAGATAACGGCCAGCCTTTCTCATCCGAATTAATGAAACATGTCTCACTTTTGTTGGGATATCAGTGGAAATTCCACTGTGTCCGACACCCCGAGGCAGCAGGTCTCGTGGAACGACATAATCAAATTTTGAAAATCAGATTGTCTAAAATATGTAAGGAGAAAGGTGTTGACTGGATAGTAGCATTACCAGTTGCACTATTTTACATAAGAATGGTAGCACACTCTCGAACAGGGCTATCCCCGTATGAGGTGATCTTCGGAAGACCACCAAATATGTGGGGGACGCCTATACCACGTAAAATAACTGATGTTAATTGTAATATGCTGACAGATTACTTGGCTTCCTTGATGTCTGCACTACAATCTTGTCGTTCACAGGTAGCTGCAGCTTTTCCTGACAACACTGAGGTGAAACCCCATGACGTTGCTCCGGGGGATCTGGTGTTTGTGAGAAATTTTGATCGGAAGACCCAGTTGGAGCCCAGGTGGAAAGCACCGAAGCTAGTCCTGCTGACCACAAGAACAGCCGTGAAAGTTGAGGGCCGCAAGGGCTGGATACATTCCAGCCATATTAAGAAATTTCATGGACTATCCTCGGATATAGACATTGTGCCCTGCACTCCCTCACAGACTGATTCAGAACTTCCTTTTGTTGAACAGAATGACTCTCAGTGCTATAAATTAAAGCTTAGGCCCAAACAGTCGAGCAATTTGATTGTTTAAGTCCTCTCCAAGGTGAAGCGGTTGAATTGTCTCCGACATGTATCCCTTGGACCTGAGTAGAGAAAATACCCGAGAAATGTTGAAACGACAGGCGTATTGTAAATCACTGCGTAGCTACTGTATGAGGACATTATTAATTTTGTTTTTATTGAGTGTTTTAATAATTATTACGAGTGTGATTTTGCACATATATCATCCTATTTCTAGACATGTTTATAATGTTGCTACTGAACATTCTTTTAGTGACCTACCGCCACATGAATTATCTTATAGACTTGCGCTGCGCAATAACACTTTCATTAGTATGTTACATCATTCCCATCAGACTAGTAATGCCACCAATTGTTGGGTGTGTGGCCGACTCCCTCCCTATCAGAATAACAAAGGAGTTCTGCCTTTCTTTCCACATCCGTTCACACACAATGGCTCCTGTGGAGCATGGATTAGTTTACTAAATTCCATAGACCCAGACACAGCAGTTTATCAACAACATTGGATATGGGGAAATCTGAATCTAGTTTTATTCAAAGTCTGTCATCCTAATAAGGAGGGTCACCCCAGTAGAACAGGAACTGATCTAGAAAATGAAGTGTATAAATTAGGTAATTTTACACCTAATCTTATGATTCTGAATGTCAAATCCGAAGTTGAACTAATTCTGCCCACTATGTCAGTATTTCCAGTTAAGGGTGAATTATGTGTAAGAAAAGTTGGTTCCATACATATGGGCCATAGCCAATGCGTTACTACAGTAGAATATAGTGATCAAGGTAAATCTTCATTTAGAGCTTCTCGCCATTCTTACTTTATATGTGGTCAGACGGCATATATGCGTCTGCCTCTGGATTGGGATGGTACCTGTTACATAGCATTCCTTCTGCCACCTGTTTTCCTAGCTCCCCCTGATTATTATCGGAATGTTCATTTAGTACACAATAGAGAGCGAAGAGATCTCCCAGTTGTCGATTATACTGAGACGGCATGGGACAAGTATGTAGATTTCAATAAAGGTATCTTTCCCTATATAGGTACAATATCAAATAGTAAGCTGATACGTAGACTAACCAAGACTCTCGAAGCTGTAGTAAACGAGACTATAGCCGCCCTAGGCAATCTGACAGAGGAACAATCAGTGATGAGAATTGTTGTTCTCCAGAATCGTCTTGTCCTTGACGTCATCCTGGCCGATAGGGGCGGAGCTTGCAGGGTCATCGGATCCAGCTGCTGCATATTCATACCAGAAAATTCGCCATCTGTATATAAAGCTATAACACGCCTTCATAAGATTGTGAGCCAGATACACGAGAATCCAGGCACTTGGACGTGGTCCGGGTGGTTTTGGAGTGTGATATCAGCCTGGGGATGGAGAGTTCTATCCTTCCTAGGTATTGGCCTTCTTATGCTCTTCAGTTGTTGTTTATGCCTGCAATGTGGACCAGCGATTTGTGGTCTGTGTGCCACATCATGCATTCCATATCAAGGTTCTCGTTCAAAATGCCGGAAGAAGAAGGAAGAAGAAATGATGCTCCATGAGCAAATCGATGGAATGATGAAGATTGATATCTCTTGAAGGGCAAGTAGGGGACAAGGAGGGAATGTGGAAATGTGGATTTTCCTGATCAGTTATGTCCCCTATCTTGGACCCCAACGGTTCTATGTGCATGTCACAAGTACATGTATGTTCCCTCCAGTTTCAGTTTCCAAACGCAAACATATGTGCGTCCACCGTCAACATGTTCTCTGTCAGATCCGCCATCAATGGGCTGGATATTCGATTCCTAAGTATGAAAGGCCACCGACTTTATATGGCTAAGTTACTCCATTTTTACAGTTCAGGCAAGTAGGCCCGATTCTGTCCTTAAAGCCTTCCCTGCTCTCTGTCTCTGACAGCTTCAGCTTGAGCTCGCATCTGTATCCATGAACTTTGTCCTACTCCCTGTGCAGCTAACGGTGCCTGCCTCGGCCAGTTTTGCCTGCCTGCCAAGAAGCTGTATTTCACCTTCGAATTATCTACTTTGCTCTTCAGCCGATGCATTCCTGTCCAGTGATTTAGGTAAACATTTCCTTTAGCTCACAAGCAAAGGACTCGGCTTTTCCGTCCTCCTGCAAGTAATTCATAGCCCTGTTGCCATGGAAAGTTTTCTGCCCCTCGCATCTCATATAGACACTTAGACGCTTGTACACGCACACACAGTCAGTATAGAATAGATTCTGTCCGAGAGTCTTTTCTTGTGGATAACATAGTTCTCTAAACATAGGATGTTAGATATGATTTGGGATTAGGTTGACTTGACCCCCCAGACTTCTCGTCTCCACATGTAGAGCTAAATGTCAAGTCCCCTTCACCCCCTAGTTGCACTTCAATCACACGTCATGCTGCTGCGCGCGCATCTATGTTAAGTATTATCTTATAGATCCACCTATGCATGATAATCAGAGCCAATCATGTTTCTTTCTGCTCCTTATTACGCCTAGTTTCGATTACGTACCACTCTGTCATTTCTCTTATCAATTGTTACGCCTTTTGCATTCATTTCATTGTAATGTATGACCTATAAAAGTTACTTCTTGTCAATAAAGTATTGTACTTCACTTCCTGAACCCTCGTGGTGACGGAACCTGAAGGCCGCCACTCGAGTCGGCCATTTTGAAATAAAGCCCATTCAGAAAATCTCTTATACCACGGATTCTGCCTCTTGTTATTTTGAGCTATTCTACTTTATTTCAGATTCAGTATGAAATTCAGTCAAGGTAAAAAGAATATTTACCACAGTTCTCCAGTGCTATTACTATGCTTCCCAACAAATTGTCCTCAATGACTGGTTTAGCGGCAGGTGGGATGACCCTACTTATCAAAGGTAGTCTCTCTTCTGGGTCATGACGCCATCTTCGATATTTTATATGGCGCCCCATTACTCCACATAATCCCTGACATCACTCATGTGTTCTTCATTTGTTGACGTTCCGCACTGAGATTTTGGGCTTTGAACCATAGACTGACTGGCATGACTCCACTCTGAAGGGGGTGATGGCTCTGCCACATGACAGGGTTGGAGAGATTTCTTAAATGGGATTTCATAGCCATCACAGTCCTGGGGTATGTTTGGACCTGGAAACACATCCTGACTTTAAAGATTTACAAGGCCTCTATCACCTTCATCGGACGTAATGAAACAAATATTTTCAATTGTGCCAAGCCCTCGCAGTCAGCATTCCTCCTGACACTGCCATCCTTGAATTTAGCACCCTCAGGGCCAGACTGCTATTAGACTGCTTTGGTAAGGGTGCTTTTTCCCAAAGTGCTCACTCATTGTGAATGCCCCACATGGTTTTGACACTCTTACAAATTGTTGGGAGGGCTGTATTGGTGAACTGGATGAGGCAGACTGGAGGGAAGCTAGGTTAGCTCTGTGCATGCTGCCAATTTTCACATGCGTCCTGTTGATCCAATTTGATTATTTGCATATGACCTAGCTCAACCCAACACGTTTATATCATGCTGGTAGAATACCCCACCCTGCTTACTTCCATTTTTTGGCAACCCTAGCCGATTTCAACCACATGGTCTGGGACTGCCCGATTCTCTTACCTACCCGCAACATATCAGATGTGAACTCTCCGAGATCTTGGAGCGTGTCTTTGAACTAACCCCTAGAGTGGCCCTCTTGGGTATGGTCGTTGAGATAGCTGGACTCTGGGCTGATGGCACTCTTGTGGGCATTGCTACCTTGGTCACTATATGTGATATTGTTCATCGGTGGAACGCCGCGCACGCCCCTTCTATACTATCCTATCTATATTGCGCCGGACTGGTGGCAAAAATACGGCAGAATATAGGGATGGTAAGGAGGCCTTTTATGGCTTGGGAATGTGATGTATCATATGGTTAACTGTTATGTTAAGGTGCTATGCAGATTAAATAGTTTTCAATAAGGTGGCATTCGAAAAGTGAATACCAATTTTTTTATTTAAAAAAATGTGGTGGGCCATAGTCCATCAGGCTGGCAGAGGTAATGTCCTCTTCCGCCCTGAAAACCTGTACTCCATCCACCAAACTCTACATAGGGCCTTAAATTTCATATGTGGACTGCAGTCTGTACTTACTCCACCAACATATATGACAAAAAAGGCTGTCTGACAGGGGCACAACTGTATTTTGACTGGGTGACATTTTAAAGCAATCATCTTATTGACACACAGCAGGGAAAAGGGCCTTTCCCATGAGGATTTGTATTGACTTTGTATTCATGTTACCACTAGAGTGTGACTTCTAAGCACACAGGGTAGAATGTGGTGCTAATGTTTATAAATAGGAAACACTATATGTGCTCCCACAGTGAAATAAACCCCAGAAATGAATATACTCTGTGGGTCTTGCCAGACGTTTTCTGATAGAGACCTATATGGGATTAAAATAGTATATTCCCCAATTTCCGTTTAGGAAATGCTACAAAAATGCTTCCAAGTTATTTCTTACTTATTTTCAAAACCTGATATAATGGTGACATTTGGTTTTTGGTAACCTGAGTGGAAAAGTAACTTTTAAAAATGAACTTTAGGGTGCCTGAGCCAGAACTGGCTCATAAACAGTTCAGCTGTTCATCACACCTCCAGAGCTAAAAAACACATCCTCTGGTAGGAGAGTTAATGACCTGGCGTCAGGGGCCATCACCCTGCTTATGAGCCTAGAAAGGACAAATCAGTGTTAACCTGATTACTTAGCTGGTGATTAGCTATTTGGGAGTGGACAGAAACAGCTGGCAAAAAAGGAGGAGTGTTAGCAGTACCTTGTTTGACTTGGAAATGCCACTGAGGTCTTCGCTGTTTATTCACAGGATGATCCCAGACAGCCAGGCTTGTGTCACAATAGTGGCTAGACCAGTCAGATAGGGCAAGAGCTCATTTAAATATGAGAGCACCCAAGGAGCTGAAGCAGGTCTGCCTGGTGGCAGGTGCGTTGTTAACTTGATGCAGGGGTTCCTTTGTAAATTTACAGTAAAGCAAAGAAGAAGTGCCGCAAAAGAAGGTAAGGGACTGAAAGGAAAAGGTTAGGAGGTTGGGGTGGGTTAAACTTCCATAATTACTGGCTAATACACAGAATAAAGCCACAACCATCACCTCATTAGAACATTCCTGGACCTGGGAAGGCACCACTTGAAGACGAAGGCCCTGCTGGAAGAAGGCTGATGGCACCTGACTGCTCTTGGAAGAAGGAAATTTACTGAAAGAGTCATGGACTGCTGAATCCTGCTAACACTCAGGTAACTGGAACTGTTCTCTAAAAGCCAAGTGGTTGTCCTTTTTTTGCCTTTATCAGGGGAACAAAAAAGAAAAAGTCCTGATTCCAAGGTGGCCTAGATGACCCCAGAGGACTAGACTATGAAGTAGACCTCGGTGGAGGGTCATGGTGCCTAGAAATCTGGCCAGAGGAGCAAGGGGATGCAGAATTGTTCAGGAAGAAGTCTTCCAGCACTTGGAAATAGTAGGTACTTATCCATTTTTCCAACCACCAGAGGAATGAGGCTTACCCAGGGATGTCAAAACCCTGACCAACTTTGGCTCCCAGCCTTGTGCCACTGATGGATTTTGACTTTCAAAAAAGTGAATTAATCTGATGGTAAAATATAGATCAGGTCATGGAGCAAATCTATAAGTCCCACAAAACAATCTTAGTGGCTATGAAGTTTTGCCGGCCTGGTGTTTTCCTTGCCAAAACAAGTGACTTTAGTAGGAGCTCGCCAGCAATGCATCTTACTTCGCAAGATACTAGCTTTCTTCGCCCAAAGGAGATTAAGTCCCAAGGTGACCACTTTGACTGTGATAACCCACACAGTGTATCTGACCTCTTCTCCATCACAGTTGGTCTGACATCGTACCTAGGTCCCGGTCAACTAAAAACAGTTACTTTTGATTTATGTTTTTGCCCTAAAATGTCAAGTTAGCCCATTTAATGTTCTTGGTGTCGTTCTTCTCTCTTTTTCTAGTTTTTTATATTGGTTTGGGTATTTTGTTCCTTGTGTTCAAATTTGTTGCTACTCTGTGAACCTACCACACACCTCTCTGGTCATCATTTGTTGCTTATGTCATAGCTACCAGGGGTTAAGATTTTCTTGGCACTGTGGTTTGACCTAATCAGAGTAGGTTCATAGAGTTGGTAGGGGTACCCCCTTCCAAATCAAAACCTCATTGCTGACAGTTATCAATGATATAGTACATCTAAGTTGACGGTTACCTAAAATTCATAAACTGAACACACTGGAACAATCTATTATCTCAAGTCTACAATTCTTAACACATGGGGTCTTGGAGCATGTCTGTTCCTACATTAATTTCATATGTAAAGAATTCTACAGATATTTTGATGAGCCTGTTCAGTATACCATGAAAATGTATTTTCCCAGGAAACCTTGTGACCAATTTGTAATGTTGGATTAAATTTTTTTCAAAAGTACTATAGCAGGTTATTTATGTATGAAAACAGTGCATTTATCTTCACCAACACCAGCTCTGCTAATTATTTGGAACACTCAATGATGCTAACTAAAGTATTGCAATGTATTTTGTCGAACAATTGGTTGCAATCTGAAAGTTTTCAACCATATTGACTGTAGGCTGATCAAGGAGTAGAGTGGCTGAGACACACTATTATTGGCTCTCTCTGTGGCCTTTGATGCCTTACCTCCTCACGTGCTCTTTATTGGTTTGGCCACCATTAGAGTACAAGGCAAGGCCCTCAGTTGGATTTTCTCCTTCCTTTTAAACCAAAACCAGTACATTTTTCTTCTTTCAAACTATTTATTGTTGTATCCCCAAGGGATCATCACTTCACCCTACCTACCCTGTTTAAGATAAACATTAACCCTTTGGCCCATATTGTCCATTCCTATCTGCCATGCCTCTAATCGCTTATTCAGTGACACTCAAATTGTTGTCTTTAATAATGATGACTATTTGAGATTAAAAGGGGGGAAAAACTTCTTGTTTGGCTCATCTCCAGGTTTGTGGTTGTAGGAAAGTGGAATATTATGTGGTAGGGCTGGGTAGCCTTACCATGTAATATTATCAAAATACCCCAAAGATGGTCCTTGGATTAGAACTAATAAAAGCTTAGCTCAGTCCTAGTAGAGTGGCAAAGAGCAGTCAGGCTTTACTAGAGAAACATGTGTTAATCATTTCACAGAACCATTATGGTTCATAATTAATTGACACAACTCAATATAAATCCATCATCAATTTATAAAAATAGAGGATATTGTTATCTGGATTTAGACACCAAAATGAACAAAATACTTACACATATAACCAGAGTTTTGGATTTTCAAAGCAGTAAAATACAGTGAGACTTTATCATTTCAGTTAAAACAAAAAATATTAGTGACAATCAGTCACTTAGGGGTCAAATTGCCATGTACCCAACCAGGAGAAAGGTGCTGTGGGTTCCAGGACAAGGCCCTAACAACCATTTTAGCTTTAACTAGCTCGTGTAGTCCGGGTGCAGAGCTGTCTTGGCTGTCTGTGTTGGAGAGCCGGACCCGCGGGAAATCTATTTTTTCTACTGAGACGGTGCTGCTGAAATGAAGATGCAAAAGCACAAGACCAGAGTCATTGCCGACATTGGTTGCAGATGTTGTGGAATGCCCTCTTGACCGACAAACCTTGGTAGTGGTAAAAGTAGCAAATAGTAACTTCGACATCTGGAGGTCCATGGGAGTGCGGTAGCAGCTTGAAACTTTAGGGAAGGCCAGACTGCAACTTCCACAATGTACTACACCATCTGGATTGGTATAGAGACAAAATATCTAATCAAAAATATCAATTTACACAAATTTCAAGTTAAAAATATCGTGGGGCAGAAATATCGACAGACAAATTCTCGTGGTCAAGAATATTACATTTAGGTAGGTAATATCGATGTTAAAAATATCGAAGTGTAAAATATCTTTTGCAAAAATGTAGTTGTTAAAAATATCGATTTTTTATTAATGTTATGTATTTTAGTATATATTTATATGTATGTGATGCATTTCTTTTTGCATAAGATTTGTTTGTATTTTTAATATATGTGTTACATTTTTAGTAGTCATTAATTTTTTTTATTTGATTTGTGCGTTTTTGGTTCTGTAGCGTGTTTTGGGTTTATAGGGGAATAGAGTGGGAAGTAATTTAATTATATACTATGTATTGATTATTTTTAGTAGTTATTAATATTTTTCTATTTGAATTTTGTATTTTTAGTTACGTAGCGGGCTTGTCAGTTTATAGGTGAATAGGGTGGGTGAAATAATTTAATTATATTACATTTATTGAACATTTTTTATTTATTATTATTTGTTTAATTGAGATGTTATAGTGTTAAATGGGTAAAGTAGTTTATTATTTATTAATTAATAATTAGTTGTTAAGTCATTTTAATTAGTTAATTGGTAATTAATTATGGTAATTCTGTATTAATTTTAGGTGTGTGTTGTGGTGTTTATAGGTGTAAAGGGTGGGAAGTAATTTATTTTTAATTGATGAATTAATAGTTAGTTGTTAATTAATTTTAATCAATTAATTATGGTAATTGTGTAATTAATTTTAGGTGTGTGTTGTGGTGTTCTTAGGAGTAAACGGTGGTAAGTATTTTGTGTTTTATTAATTATTATATAGTTGTTAATTAATGTTAATTATTTCATATTTATTCTGTGTAATTGTTTATTTTTTTGTTTGTTGTTTTTACTTTTAAAGGGGTAAAAGGTGGGTACTAAATACATTTTTAAATATTTAATTATTCGTTAATAGTAATAGTTTTTCTTTTAAAAATAATATTTAATTATGTTTTATTATTTTATGGTTTAGTTTAGGTGTGTGTTGTGGATAATATATTGTTAAAGCATGTGTACTCAATGAAAGTTTATTATTTAATTTTTTATTAATATTATTTTTTTATTTAAATATATTCTTGATTGATGATTTCATTTCAATAATTCATGTTACAAAATAAAAGGATCATCATTTTCCCCCAGTTTATGCCCTCCACCACCCCGCCCAACAATGCTAGACATTTACAAATGGTCATTTCATAACAGTAGTACAGATCAACTTACTGACTTAATAACAGACTAGACATAAGTGGAGAATAAGACCTCAGGACCAATATAAATAGGAAAAAGAAGCAAAACCCAGATGCTACAAAGTGTGTCGTGCATGACTGTCTCAGTTCCTAGATTCTATCCAATCAGTAAGCGACTTTCATTAACTTCTAAAATGGTAGATTTACATCCATCTGCCTATTTTGTATTAGAATGCTTTGGTAAATCACCCCACTTTGCCCTATGAATCATCGTAAGACTGTAGTTCAGGCTACTATTATGTCACCCCCGGATTAAAATGAATTTGTCCTATCTTGTGTTTACCTGAATCATCACCTACAAACCAATTAAAATGTGGCAGCTGGCCCAGTCTTGGTTTCATATCACATGCTCCCATCTCTGTTCAGCTTAAAAATCCCCAATTGGCTTTGAGTGCCCAAACAATACACCTGTAAGTCACACTATGCAGCAAGTGATTATATTTTTTCAGTAGTCATATTGAATTTCAACACATTTTTACTCATCACTTTCCCTCTCACGTCCTGTGATCCTGTACTGCAGATCTTAGATTCTGAAGAATAGGAAGGCATGTATAAGACGTTTTTCTGCCACTTTCTATTTTGGAAAAAAATTAAAAGCTTCTTGTACATTTCCACCTAATCATCCATTCTTGTCGGTTTTCCTTCAAGATAAGGCTGTCCCTAGAGTTAATATGGAGTTTTACACACTGTAATTTGTGGTAAAGTCATCGGTATCTGGTTTTCTCTCACTTATGCAGACCGAGTCATGTGTTGCTTTTAGACTGAATACTGTGACAAAGATACCTATAGCCAACTTAAGTAGCAGGGTCTAAAGAAATCAGAAGAATTATCCAAACTAGCCCCAACAAGATTTTATTGTTTCCAATAATGTTTTATACATTCTTAATCTGTGTACATTTTAGATGTTATCTTCAATGTACATAGTGGCATTGGCCATATGTGATCAAATCATTTTTTTGTCTGTATGTGTGATTTGAATGCTGATGCATATGTAAGATGAATGAAAGGTCACTGACGACCTGCCCCTTGACATTATGTATAAAATATGCTATTGTGTTTCATAGTCATAATACATGGGGAACAAAATATTGAAATGTATTTAAACATTTATATAAGAATAAAATAACAGAATATCATCTATGAACACATTCCCTTTTTCTTCACACATACTTTGTGCCTAGTTCTATTACATCCATTTCATATATATTTTATTTGTGTAGACTATATACACTGTCAGTATATTTTCAAGAGTTGGCCTTAGGTCTATCTTCATTAAAACTCCTGTTCAAACCAAACCAGTAGAGATACTGAACACCTGCTGATGGGGCCAAGATACATGGATGACAACATCTTCCTTTGTCACATCAGCACGTTTCTCTGTAATAATTATGCAGTGTTCTTAAATGAAAATGATTAAACTATATATTTTTTTATTGAAGTGTGGACAGTCAATCCTAAGAAAGGGCTCATCTGGAGATTTATTACCTACTCTCATACAGAATTTGTTTTGTATTTGAAGAAGATAGGACATTTTACATATGGAACCTGACCTTAAATTCGATATGCCTGATTGCCCATAAACAACATTCAGAATGTCGTGGATTATTAATTATATTCCCAGCCTAAGTGATCATAATACAAATAATTGAGTGTTCTTCCATTAGCACAATAGCTCACTCTGCAGCCAAAATGAAACACAATTGTATATTGTCCTGCGAAATTGTACATTATCCTATATGAAAATGATTACATTACTAATGTTCATTTAAAAAATTAAAAAATGTAAAGGGCGATGTTCAGTTTTTGCTGTTGGATAATTACAATCTTACAATACTGAACAGAACTCCAACTTTAACACACTCATCAAAAGCAATCTAACTTCTGCCCCAGGATTTATGAGAGCCACAATAAGAAAACGTAAGTACAGAATCCAAGAACATTGTTGAACAACAGGAAATGAATATTGACTCTCATCACTACCCTTATAAAATGTTGGAAATCATTTAGTCAGATTTCCTTTTTGCTTATTTGGTATGGAACCTGGCGCACAGATGGAGTCTGAAAGTAACTGTCTATGACTCTCATTGGTAGATCTGAGTAAGCATATATAGAAAATGATTTGCAGAAATTCCTATACGGGTTTGAAGTGTGCACAAAGTATGTGTATTTCTAGTTTCATATGGACAATTGTCTCTCAGGTTGTTTTGTTTATTTGTCATGATGAATGGATCATGATGAAATGGTTCTGAAAAACGAATGCATAATTCATTATTTCTTAATCAATTGGAGTGAGTCAGAAGCATTCGAGGGGGTCCCCTTAACTTGCCAGTTCCATAACACAACTAACCAACCGCCAGGGAACCCACTAAAAACCATGAATCCATTAATGATGAACACATTGTACTCTTCACTTACTATTTTGATCACCGCCTTGTGTCTTTAGCGACAGAAGGAGTGTCTGACATGACATGTGAGAAACACTCACAAACAGCCTAGAGTTTTCTGCAAACAATAATAATAATAATAATAATAATAATAATAATAATAATAATAATAATAAAAATATTTTCAAAAACAGGATGTAAAAATCACCTTCACTAAAAGATGCATCTGTAGATTCTGAGGACAGTCATACTATACTTCATTTTCCTACCTAATTCCTTGGGCCAGTTATGTTTATAAGATGTTATAAACAAACCTCCCATTCTCTCCTATGGGGAACCGGTAGCCTTGCAATAGTGAAAAACGAAATTGGCTGTAATTCACTATCGGGACATGCCACACACACTCTGGCAAGTCCCACCTTTCACATACACTGCACCCTGCCCACAGGGGTACCTTTGGCCTACCTTAGGGGTGCCTGACATGTAAGAAAAGGGAAGGATAGGGACTGGCAAGTGTGTGCACAGGCCAAGTCGACCTGACAGTTACAAACTGCGCGCAGACTCTGCAATGGCAGGTCTGAGGTACCTTTTCAGGGCTACTCATGTGGGTGGCACAATCAGTGCTGCAGGCCCACGAGTAGCATTTGATTCACGGGCCCTGGCACACTCAGTGCACTTTACTAGGGACTAACCAGTAAATCAAATACCCAATTATGGAAACACCAATCCATAACACAAGTTACGCAGTGAGCGCCTGCACTTTACTACAGATCAACAGTGCGAAAAGTGCGCAGAAACATTACGCCAGCAAAAACAGAGTCAAAACCGGGAGGTCAGAAAGCAAAAACCTAGGGTCTAACACCCCTCCACCTGAAAACAACCCCTATCCTGCCCCCTGCCCTGAGCCCTCCAACTCAGCCCCCTAAAAACTTCTCTGATCCTAGACCCCTCCCTGAGCCCTAAAATAAGCCCCCACCCCAATCCCCTAAAACCTAACCCCAGCAACCCCCAGCCCAGCCCAACTTCCCCCTCAGTCTTAAAACTCCCACCTCCGTCAACTGCCCTGAGGCCTAAAAATCCCGACCCCCGTCGTCTCTGTAAACTACCCTGCCTCCCTCCGAGACCTAAAAACTACCCCACAACACCTCCAAACTACCCCTCACCCCCCAAAACCCAACTTACCTCTGCTTTGTCCTGTTACTTCTTCTTTCCGCTTCCTGCTCTTCTGCCGGGCAGCAGCAGCAACTAGACTGCGCATAGGCATTTTCGTGGTTTAGACGTGCGTGGTACCGCCTGCATGGTTCAGGCCCGAGTAGTTCACCCTGCGTGGTTAAGGTTGTTTCCCCTTTTCTTGAATTGGGAGACTCATTGTGATATTAACATAGAGTTAAAAATATCAAATCAAGCTAAATTAACTTAAAAGCAAATAAAATGAAAATTAATTATTGGATATCGTTTTCTCTGATTGGAATTAATTGAAATTACCAGTGAGAAGACACTTCAAAAACATTCTCTTTTGTTGTTAAACGAAAACATGTATTTGAAACTCGGCGAGACTAATTTCGCAAACTGAACTTTATTACACAATATGCATGATTATGTCCCCAAAGTTAAAAAATCGACATTTCCTGGCTTTTTAGCCAATAGCACTGTGTATTTTGGTACTTCTCCCGCCATCTCAAAGTAGGGGAAATTGAAACAGTAAGTCCGAATATACAGCAAGAGTTGACTTTAAAATAAAAACCTATCGGCCCGAATGTGAAGGCTGGCTGGTGATGTCCCACACCAAAAGGGCAAGTTTGGCTTGACGTCCCCTGAGGCGTGACGTTTCTCAACCACTTAACCATGTCCTTTTTGGACAGGCGTAATGTTTCTCAACCACTTAACCATTTCCTTTTTGGACAGCGTTGTCAGCACTGATCTGCAACTCCACTCTGCTTAATCGCCATTTTAGAGAAACATTTCTCAGTTCTGTTTTATGTTGCAAAAGTCGGTTGTCGGTAAAAATGAAGGATTTATTTTGGCGTTGTCTCCTTTGTGCGCTAATTGGTAAGTGAACCTGTTATTTTCTTGATAGTGAAGTTGTAATAGCATGCGTCCAGAGACGGATTGGAAAAAAAAGCATTAACAATGCAAATTTTGTGTTCAAAATTTTAGCATCAAGCAATGTCACTTTGGAGGCTAACTGTTCACATTGCTGGTCAGGGAATCGTCTGATACAATGACAGATTCTCGCATGCTTTGCGTACATGTGAGCAGCATATTACATTTGGGTGCAAGGAAAGCATTAATATGAAAAACGATTAAAAAATACTATACGGAATACGTAATGTCAGGTGCACAAATATAGAAATATAGCAACTAGGCAGCATACTGGCTAACATTCATGAGTCTTTTATGGCTTATTTAATGTCTTTGGGGCAATTATTTGTACAGTGAAACCTATTGTTATTGATGGACAATTTTGCCATCGCATGTATTAATGAATTCAAATAAATTCAATTGAATTATAATTGTGATTAGGTTTCACATCCGTATTTTGCTTAAAATTCAATATTTGTTTCTGTCATGGGGTAACTCGTTGCTCTTGAAGGGAGAAGCCTGCTTTCTCTGCAGAAGGTTCCAAAATATGTTTCTTTTAATTTTCTCTATGCCAGCAGTACAGAAAGATCATACATGCAATTAATTATGTTTGGGTTCAATATTAAAGTGGCATGTGTTTGAGTGTATACATTTGCTTTCTAAATGGAAGTGCCCCCCTCAGTTATAATGTAGGACTGGTGCACTCTAATAAATGTTGTGAATCCACAACATCATTATCAAATATTGTTAATAACTACATTTGCACCAACAGTGTAAAAAAGCAAGAAGGTGATTTTATTTAGCATTTTTCATACACTCGGTTGTGGGGCTTATTAAACCCAATGTGCTGAGCCCCAGCGAGATTATGAATTATAGATAACTGCCAGAGGTACTTATAGCACCCCTCCCCCCAAAAGTCTGACAGTAAGAAGTGAGAGTTAGAGCTTTCAGATCACACTAGACATTTTTGACTGGCGCAATTTCGTGTCCTTTGTTGTAAGTTACAACAATGCTTGCAGCAAACACAATTCACCTCCATATTGTCAAAATATCTGGAGGCAGTAATGTTTGCCAAGAACATTTGTGAATGTTTGTTCTGTGGCATTATGTTGTGATGGTGATGTGTTCTATGTTTTTATGCTGTTTTGTACTGCATCATTGCAATGTGATTTTGTTGTTACTTTCCTCCGTTCCGTCGTATGTCCGAGTTTACTACCCCACACCCTGCCCCTCCCCCAACCCGCCCCACCGCCCCACAGCATGCTCTATGCAAGCTGCCACTGACCTTGGTTTGTTGTGTTGCATTCTGTTTTGCTGTCTTGTGCCCTGTTATGTTTTAATTCTATTGTGATGTTAGTTTGCATATTCTCTTATGTTCTGTTGTTTACTTTAGATATGTCAACAAACAGTGCTACGCTTCAAGTTAAAAGCAGCACATGCGTCGAAAGTTCCAATGGCAAGCAACCATGTACCCTGTCTAACGTGGTAAAGTAGTTCTGTTGCAGCTCTTTAACTACATAAGACACCAGTCAGCCAAAAACTGTGGCAGGGACTGTGTCTTAACACAATGTATTCACTTCAGGTGATCCATGGGTCAGGTGTCCTCTATTTCAGAACTATATTTTACATACCCTTTCCAGTAGGAGTGTTGACAATTCTGCTAGACTTAGAAGAGCTGGTTTCTGGAATTATCACACTGTATTGGTTAATCCATGTGCCGTATTACTGAGGTATTTTACCTGTACCACTCACAAGGAGGGCCAGAGTTAAGAAGCGAAATAATCAAGAATGATCAGAGGAGGCAAAGGTACTCTCTTAGCAGCAGCGTGTGCTATTCTCTGAATACAGTCGAATATATCAATACTAAAAATGGGCTCCTTATGGTAAGAGTTTAAACCCTTCTGCTCCCTTGCCACTTCTGGCTTAGGCTTAGTCCGTGAAGTATGTGAGGCAGGTTTTTTTACGCTCAGTTGTAGGTTCGGCTGGGAAAATAATGATGCTGTCCAGTATGAGGGAGGTCTGAAGTAATAAAGATGGCTCTAAATCTATAATAATCCCGTATTTGTAAAGCGCAAACTAATCACCCCTAAGGGTCTCAAGGTGCTGGGGGCCGTCCGGAAGTTTAAGTAAACTATTGCCCAGAGTCACATGATGCTGAGCTGAGCTGCCGCCAGCTCCAGGGCTCGAACCGCGAGCCCGGCGCCCTAGAGTCATGCGCTCTGACCACAACGCCACACCTCTCTCCTCTCTATAGTGTTGATACTGATCCCCACCAAAGGATCGGTGCAATGAGACGGTATAATTGTTCTCACCATAGAAGTACTGGCTACACTTGGCGCGTCTAGTTCCGCAGCCCCAGCATCAGTTCTTAAATCTTCCACACAAGATGCCTGCCCAAGTGACATCCTCTATTCCGTAAGTGCTATTTTATTAATGATAACTGCAACCACGCGCTCCAGCACAGTGTCAATACTGGTTGGCTTACATAGAGGGATAGAGCTTCCAGTGATCTTGCGCTTTCCCGTGCTCAACGGAGAACAATATAAAAGGTTATGATGCTTAAAACAGGCACAGGCATCTTACCTTAGGGTTCCAGGTGTCCGGAGAGCAAGTGTCCCTTAAAGCTTTTTAGGGGGGTGGCCAAGCTCAGCCTCGTCCGGACACCGACTAATGCAGCGGGCCCGCCCTTGGCCCTGGCTTTGCCTGAGCGTGGCCTGAACATGCCCATGCTGCGGAAGTCCCATGCCGGCATTTTGGCATCTCCCCGGCACAGGTGCAAGCTGGGGGACCAAATCCCAATCTAGCGAGAGAAGCAGGTAGCAATGCTGCGTTGAAGGCTACACACGGCCTGGTTTCTGCGTTCCTCACTGCGGGAGTCCCAAGCGGGCTGTACGAAATTGCGGCACCTCGCAGACACCAGTGCAAACAAGGGCACCGAGTACCACCCCAGATGGAGAAGCAGGTGGCAATGCAGCGTTGTGGGTTACACACGGTCCCGTTTCGACGTCCTGCACTGCAGGAGTAAAACACCAGCTTTACAGCATTGCGGCACCTCCCAGACACACGTGCAAGCTGGGGGACCAAGTCACACCCCAGTGAGAGAAGCAGGTGGCAATGCTGCATTGCGGGCTTCATGTGGTCTGGTTTCACAGTAACGCACATTGAGGGCCCCTGACAGCAGGAAGCATTAATAGACACAAATTGTCATTGGGATTATGGGCCCAAACTGTAATAGGTTTTATTTCCTCCATACAGTATACTTCTGAAATCTATTTCAGTTTAATGTTTGTAATTCGTCATATGACTAATGTCATGTATGTGACATAAGTTCAACTGAGCTCTTTTAAAGCATTTTTGACCATACAGGAGAACTTTATAAACTGTAAATAAGTAAGCAAATAAAAAAGCAATACCTGATCCAACAGTAACCGATCCGCAAGATCAGTATTTGATCTAATGGAATAAATCCAACTCTGGATGGCTTCCCAAATCCTCCACTGTGCCTGTTTGCTTGAACCTCAATGGCTCAGCACAGCTGGTTTAGATGAGTGGAAACCTGCCACCTGAGCACATTGCCACTGGCTTCGTACTGAAGCTAGGACTGAATTCAAGATAGCTTGCATAACAAACAAGACAGTGCATACCAACCTACCTACTATCTTCCCTGAACAACAAACTACAATCCAGTGGTGCTCAACGTGATACCAGAAAAGCAGCTGCTTAATTCTGAAAATGCCTACAGCCTGAAAAGACAAAACATCAAAGCAAGATTTCTTCTGCCTAACTTACAATTCTGATCTTCACACATTCTGTAACTATTTGAAAAGAATGCTTCTTCTAATTTACCTCTCAGATGAATTCACCTCTTATATTTCTCCTGATACACCTATCTATTTTCTTACAATGTTTTATGTTATTTTGTTGCGTTATATGGGAAGTGCAGCCCTTCGTCGGAGGCAGTCCACTGCCCACATGGCAGGGTTTGTGCAGTAGAACTACTTCAAATACAATTTTTTACAAACATTTTTGCCAGTGCAATCACTTTCAAGTCTCAGAGATACAGATCTGTTTACATTTTGTAATGAGTTTTAATTAATGCAGGTAGTCACAATCTCTGACGAGAGAAGAATGTGCTCCATTCATTCTTGTTAAATAATGCATCAATCTAAGTTCAAATAATTTTATTAGAAGAAAATTCAGGTATCCATACAAAAAATATAATATAAAACTTGCAACACCACATTACAATCTTACTGGTTAAAAATGAAGGAATTGGACAAATAATACAAAGATGAGACCACAAGAGAAAATATTGTATAATAAATAAAACTTATGTGCACTGTATCTAATAAAAAACAAAAAAAGAGGAAAAAAGTCAATAGATAGTAATAATAATAATTAAAAAAAAGGATAAGAAGTTGTGTAACTACTAAGGAAATCAAGGTGGTTTGAGAACCTCTTGTTGGGATGGCTTTGGCAGAGAGCAACTTCTAGCGCTATTGTCAATGAATGTTGTAACAGGTGACCATAAAGCAGCACGTTTTATAGCTAATTGAGGTGGGTAAACAAAGGAGGTATCCAGTCTGTGATTATGGCAAACAGTATACCACCAAACTCTGTATGAAATCTTCGAAAAATCTTTCCAATTAACAGTAATTTGTTGAAAAGCCAGCCCTAACAATAAGTCAATAATTTTGACATTAAGAGAAAGCCCCTCCCAGATAGAAGAGAGACTACCCAGAAAAATATGAGTAACAGAAAAAGGGAATGAAGTGCCATATATCAAGTTAACCTGAAGCCATACTTGCTTCCAAAAAGTTTGTACCTGTGGACATATGAATAGCATATGAAACAGGTCAGCATTGGGAGAAGAACAGGTCCAACATGTATCTGAAATTGTTGAATAACGCTTACATAAATTGGCAGGTGTGAATAAAAGTCTGTTGTAAATAAAAAATAATGTTTGGGTGGTGCTTGCTGCCCTAGAGGCCATACGTAATTTGGACCAAATGCCCTTCCAAAGTAAAGGTGGCCAGCATACCCCCAAATCTGTTTCCCAAGCGACTTCAGTTTTTGTTTTCTGTCTATCTATGGTAGTACCTTGTAAGTGCTCGTAAATAGTAGAGGCTTTGGGGCTAGTTAGCAGCAAGGCGTGTAGTTGAGGAAAAGGTGCAGATTCATTAGGAGAAGATGATGTGTTCGGTAGACAGGAATATGCTTCCAATACCACTTGCTTAAGAATGTTGTATTTATGGATGAAGGAGATTGGTAAATTGAAAGTCTTCATGAGTGCATCAAAAGATAAACATTCTGAATTAGAGAATAATTGATGAATCCAAATAAGACCCCTGTCTCTCCAAGTCCTCCAATAAAGGGATCTATTACGAATCAATAAAGCTTTATTATGCCAAATCGTGGATTTTAACAAGGACTCCTTAGAGTTAAGAGCTGGACGGCTGGATAAGCCAAGTAATGTAGAAGTGTGTTTCAGGATGGGAGTGGAAATGGATTGCGGTTTACGTGAGAAAGATAGATATTCATTAAATGAGTAGGGAGCCATAAACAAGCGTTCAAGTGAAGTCCAAAGAGGACAGTCATCTATAGAGTCAAGCAACCACAGAGAAGCCTGACGCAATAAGAATGCTTTGTGATAGGCCTGAAAATCCGGAAAGTTGACTCCACCTTCCGTTCTAGGACGAATGAGCTTCAGTAAAGACAATCAAGATTTCTTATTGTTCCAAAGGAAAGATGATAAGATGGAATTAATCTTTTTAAATAATTTGGAAGAAATGGGGATTGGGATATTTGAAATAGTGTATAAAACTATAGGTGAGAGCATCATCTTTATAGTGTCCAAACGGCCCCACCAAGACAAATAAAGGGGATGCCATTTGGACGTCAAATCCGTGATTTTTTAAATACATTTATTCATACATAGAGATACCGTTTCTGAAATTGAGGGTGTAAAATGTAAACCTAAGTATTTAATATGATTGGGGTGCCGCTCGCAGGCGCGGACTCTGTTGAATCCACTCGTTTTAGCTGTCATCACCACCGAGAAGCTGCCGATAACTGCGTGGGGAGAGCGACTGGCGCGGACAACACGGGAGGCTGCCACTAACTGGGACTGCGAGGACCAGGGTGCATTGGGCTGTAATTAGTGAACGCACCTGATCCTCTTCCCGGACACACCTCCTCCCGCTATTACACTGACTCCATCTCACGCGTGAGCGGGACGCGTGCGGGGCGAAGCCCGGGCAAAGGGCGGGCTCGTCTGAGCTCGTCAGAGATCGGCAGAGGACGGGACGGGCCACTGCTCTTGGCTGTTGTGGTACGTGGGTACATATTTGTCCTCTGCTGCCTGTGACTGCTTGTGCTGTATTTGCTCCATTGCTCTATTGGCCCCACACGTTTGTTGTCCCTCTCTCCTGACACTGTGCCTGGCGTGTTGGGTATGGCAACTGGAGGTGTAGGAAAGGGGAGGAAGTCCCTTACTGGGTCTAGTGTTGTTGGTACGCTTGATAACTTTATTACGAGAGCCTCCTCGGTTTTACAAAGAGAAATCGAGCTAACCGAAAAAAGACTTTCTCTTGATCAAGTGTTTACTAAAAGGTCGTCCTTGGGAAAGATATCAACAGTGTTGTCACCAACCAACACCCGCACTCTCAGTGATTTGGCTAATACTCAGGGAAGACCATCGACAACTTCAGCCCTGATTCATAACAACAATAGCTCCACCGAGTGCGATGAGTCTGCTGACCAGGTTCTATCTTCCCCTCTGAACACTGTGGGGTTCACTAGATCTGGCCAACCAATTCGTTCAGTAGATACTAACACTACCACAAAAAAAAATAGTGTGAGGCGAAAGCGGAGTGCCATAGTTCTGTCTAACAAAAGATCGCTATATGCCAAGCGGTCGAAACTTGGAGTAACGCACTGTGCAGTCAACACTGAATCGGTTAATTTGGTATCTAAAAGCACGGAGTGCAACCTATCCATGGAAGTTAGAGGAGACTTTTGGTCAAAACTAGAGCAGTTATTTACTGTCACATGTCTTCCACTGCATAATAGACTTGCTGAAATAGAAAAAAGACTCTCAGATTTCGAACTGCGGTTTGTTGATGCCCAGAGGAAAATTGAGGAGGGGATTCAAATCAACATCAACCCCTCCCCTACTGTAATAAACTCTGCTGAATCAACTGTACCTGCAACAAAATCCCCTGTCGAGAGATCTGGAGTTGTAATAGACACTAATATTCAGTGTGATAGGTTTGGTACCACCATTCATTCAACCTCTGACAGCCTTGGGCTACCAACTGTTACTGCAAATGCTGAGAGTAGGGGTAATACTGTTACCACTAACACACCTCTTGAAGTAAGCACTAAAAATCCCCCACCCGAAACACTCACCTGTCCAAATTATGCCACTCAAATGAAACCCAAGTTGACTAGGTTGGACCTTCCCCCCGCATCAGTCCCGTTTGTGGTGGTACTTACAGGTGTTCCTACTCTGGATAAGGGTACAAAGGAGGATTTTAGCATGCTCAAGAACAAGTGTATTCATTGGCTGAACTGTCATAAACCCCTACCAACTGGGTGTAAGAGTGAAATTCTCTTTGCAAGACGGCTAGACTGGGTGGGCCACAGAAAAAAAGATATACAGGGTGATTGCGTTGTAATCAATTTTAGGAACACCAGAACAGTTGGCTACATTTGTAACACGCAGTCATGTACCCTAGGTAATGTTGAAACATCTATTAAAGCCCTCCCGCTAACCTATTTCTACCCTGGTCCACTTACAATAGGCTGTGAAGCCCCTAGGAGACAAGTGGTGATGGGACCGGGCTAGGAACAGGTGGGCTCTACCTCTCGCTGGCCAAAGGAAACACAAGTTGACATGCAATTCTGCCCACCAGCTCTTGAATCCCTCTTTCATTTCAATAACTATAGTGTGTTAGATCAGGTGGACTGACGTCTGGTCCCTAGTGTTTCTCCTATTTTGACTGGGCCCCAGAAAGAGCCAAATAATATCAAGCTCGATAGGGGGATTAACTGCGTTTTGCCTGAGCCCCCTCTTCTTGCCCATACATTCACTCCCAAGGTAGTTTGTCACACGGAAGGTTCCGTCGTATACTTGGAAGACCCTCCCGCATTGCCTTTGTTGGGGGGGCCAGCACAGGAAAACGGAAGGGCACACGAGGGTAACGTTTGCAGCTCCCCTACATCCTTTCCTGTCAGACAGGAGCCTAAGGCTGACGTCAATCTCATTTCTTGGAATGTAGCAGGCCTGAAGAGTAAACAGACTGATGAAGACTGGGGCAGCTTTATAGATACATTTGATATCTGCATGCTACAAGAGACTTGGGCCATGGAAAATTATCAACGAGTTGGGTTTGCCTCCTTTGGTATATGTGCTTCCTCTAGTGGCAGGGGGAGGCCTTCTGGAGGTCTTAGCACCTGGGTTGCAATACACCTTGGTGTCATGGCCAGGCAACTTCAAACGGGATCTGATGACATTTTATGTGTTTTATTAGAATTACCTGGGAACAAACACCTAGTTCTTTTAAATGTTTATTCAAGACCCTCTCCAGGAGGTGGTGCATCCAAGGTTATTTCAGCTCTGAATGATTTTATTTTGTCTTTAAACCCAGGATACTCTGTTATAGTAGGAGGCAATTTTAATTGTCAATATGAACCACTTAGCCTTCTTGCACAAAATGACCCTGCGGCGGAAGATTCATATTTGAACATTCCTGAAGCCATTATCACTCCGGTTAGAGCCTGGACCCCACTAGTGCTGCAAATTTATTCTTTTTCCCTTTCCCTATCGTTGAGGGCTTGCAATGGCAGATTTAAATCTGACCAGCCTGGACATACTACCTTCAACAGAGTTGGGCATCTGTCGATTTTGGATTATATCCTGATTGACACAAAATCCTGGGACAAAGTTTTAGACTTTAGGGTGATCGCCCGTGGCGATAGTGACCACAATGCTCTCACTCTGAAACTCAAACCTGATCAGTTGGGACTTGCAACCTATGATAATGGGATGCTCTCTCCTAAGCAACCTCTTATTCTCCATAATAATAAGCGTAGAGTTAGATGGCCAAGTATTTTTACGTGTCCTGTGAAATTGGCAGAAATGTATAGTTTGGCAGTTCCATGTCTCTTTGAAATGGCTGAAGTTGTGTTAAATAACTCCTCTACTGAAACCTTATCTAGCCCTGTTACTATCCACACCAAGTTAGCCACGAGACTCTTAGATGTTTTTTCTAGATCGGAGGCCCCTAAGGCCCAGGTGGCGAACAAACATCCTTGGTATACTTCCGAGTGTAGGAAGTTAAAATCTGAGTTGATTTTGGCTATAAAAGCTAAAGACAAAACTACGATAAAATTAGCACGGGAACAATATAAAAAACAGATTGTCAGGGCAAAGAAATCATGGGAAGATGATAAGTGGGAGGAGTTGAGACTATCACTACAGCATAAGGATTTTAGGACTTTTTGGGCCATTGTTAGTAATGGCAAGAAAGATCCCGATATCATCATTGGCTCTAATATAGCTCCTGCAGTATGGGAAGGGCACTTCGGGGGCCTATATTCTATAGCAAATTCTGATCCATCCTCTTTAAGTGATTTCTTTTCTAACCCAACTCTTTGTGCTGAACCTATTCCACGAATTACGATCCTGGAGGTCGAAAATGCCATTTCTACGCTTATTCCCAATAAAGCGCCGGGTTTGGACAAAATCCCAGGTGACCTTTTTAGGTCCGAACCCGCGATATGGGCGCCCTACCTATGTGTTCTTTTTAATTCTATTCTCTGTGGGGCAGTACCACCATTAACATGGCGAGGGGCGGAGATAGTGCCTATCCACAAAAAGGTTGTCCCTTACAGCCCTCGAATTATCGCCCGATAAGCTTAATTGATACGACCCAAAAATTATTCGGGCGTATAATTCTGAATAGATTACAGGCTTGGGAAGAAGAAAACAACATCCTAAGCATTTTGCAGGCTGGTTTTAGGAAGGGCACCTCAACTCTGGACCAGATATTTCGTCTCCAGGTCTTATTCTGGAAGTCTGTGAATGTAGAGGGTGGCAGCCTCTACCTCATATTGTTGATTTAAGATCCGCATTCGATCTGGTCCCTAGAGAAAAGCTTTGGGCTGTGCTTGAGTCACTAAATGTTCCCTTATATCTTCTAGAGGTCCTGAAAAATCTACATACGACCAACTTTGCCCAGGTTAGGTGCGGAAAGCACGGGGAACTTTCCGAACGCTTTCCAGTTAGACGTGGAGTACGACAAGGATGTGTGCTAGCGCCCACCTTGTTTTGCCTTTACATCAATGGGCTCATAAACCATCTACTAGCTCTAAAAGACACTGATGTTCCCAGGCTTGCCTCGGGCAAGGTACCAGCGTTAATGTTTGCTGACGACACCTTGTTGTTGTCACGCACTCCTATGGGAATTCAGCGCATTTTAGATGGCTTTGTAGATTTTTGCAGTGACCAGGGTCTTGAGATTAATCTTGCAAAAACAAAATTCATGATCCTTAATCCTCCTAAACGTACTCGCCCCAACCCTGTTCTAAACGCTATTCCTTTGGAACGGGTGAAAACGTTTACTTATTTAGGGATCATACTGCAAGAAGACCTGGGCTGGGGAGGCCAGGTCATTAATTCTACGCTTAGGTTGACTCAAACCACAGGGGGCATGGCCAGACTATTTAAAGGTTCAACTTTCAAACCAGCTCTACCAGTAGTTGAAATTTTTAAAACACAGGCCAGACCGGCTGCGATTTATGGAGCCGAACTATGGGGCCATTCCAAAATAGGTAGTCTATCGAGGGTAGAAAATTCCTTTATAAGGAAATTGTTAAGTTTACCCCCTAGTACACCGTTAGTCCCCATTAGATTTGATTTGGGACTGCTTCCAATTGAAGAAGTGGTGGCGGCCCGACCTGTGCAATACTGGAAGAGACTTTGGTCCAATACGGACCTGGAAGTCTACAGAGATGACTTTTTGGAGCTCTGGCCTGTAATTAAACACATGAATGTCCCTTGGTTAATTTATGTCAGGGATATTTGCCGCAAGATTGGTCGTCAGGAACTCTGGGATACTCCAGGAATTTCTTGCCCAGTTGTTTCTAAAACCAATCTTGCCGAGGAAATCAGGCATTTTAATCTGCTTCGTTTGCACATGAATCCAAATGTAGGTAGGCTGACGGAGCAGTTTCTTTTGGTCAAACCGAATTATGTAAGGGAGTCTTTTCTGGATGTGATTTTCCCCCCTGCTGCTAGGAAGTTATATGTCCAGTTTAGAATAGGTACCCTACCACTAAGATCATTTACTTCTAAATGGGACATTAACAAAAGTATTCTATGCCCTGCATGTGGCTATAAACAGGAGGACGAAAAACATGTGTTTTTTTTCTGACCAACATATCGTGCGCACAGAAATCGCTGGGTAAAATTAATTTGTAAGAATCTTGGTTTCCGTGATTGTGCTAATGCCCTGCGAGTTTTAAAATACGACACCTATCCTGCAATTGTATTTGCTGTTTCACGTTTCTTAAATGCTGTATGGTTACAGCGGAGGAAATTTGCTACCAATTGTTAATTTTCTGGTTATTTTAATTCAATTGATTTTGTATTCTGCTTTGGTGGCTGAAATGTGTTGTGCCTTGTACAAAAATTATTGTTATGTATTGTCACTTTTATGGCCTTTGCGGTCGAAAGAAAGTTTTTTTAAAGTAAAGTAAATATGATTCGGACTCCATTTAAATTGAGAAGCTTGGAAATGAGAACTAAAAGTATGTTTTGTTAGCGGTAATATTTCGCATTTATCATTATTTAACTTATAACCGGAGATACATGAGAAGGAATTTACCTCCGCTAAAAAGGCTGGAATGGAAGTTTCCGGTTTGGACAAGAAGAGGAGGATATCATCAGCATAAGCCGCAAGTTTGATATGTACATTCGTTGCTTGGAATCCAAAGATGTTTGGGTTTTGCTGTATTTTGGACAGAAATGGTTCTAAGGCCAAATTAAAGAGGAAGGGAGAAAGAGGACATCCCTGACGTACCCCTCTACCTAGGTCAAAAAATGAGGAAATCAAGCCATTAGCACAAATTGCCGCTCGAGGATTAGAGTAAAGAAGAGACACTAAATTAACAAAATTGGGACCAAAACCAAACTAATTAAGGGTGTAAAATAAGTATTTCCACTCAACTCTATCAAAAGCCTTTTCGGCATCCAGTGCGATTGCTGCCAGAGGATGATCGAGATACGAAGACTTGGAAAGGACATAAAAAAAGAGGCGTGTGTTATCTGTAATGACTCGTCCTTTGACAAAGCCAGATTGTTCCTTGCCAAGTAATATTGGAAGGTTAGATTCAAGACGCAGAGCTAATGCCTTAGAAAAAATCTTATAATCAATATTGACCAACGAAATAGGTCTGTAGTTTTTGCAGTAATTAGAGTCTTTACCTTCTTTGGGAATAAGGCAGATATGGGCTTCCGAAAATGATCCAGAAGAATTTTGTAAGGTAGAAAAAAATTGATAAGCGAGTGCAATTTAGGCAATAAGAGTGTAGAGAAATGGGAATAAAATTCAACGGTAAAACCATCTGGGCCAGGAGCTTTGTCCTTTTTGAGAGTCTGGAGAGCTTTTAAAAGTTTAAGTTGGGAAAGATTCGATTCTAAGGGGGAAAGGTCCAAAGGGGTAGGCTGAGGCTTTTGGATGCTAGAGAAGAATTGGGAAAGTAAACAATCTGTGGGATGAGCTTCTGATGAGTATAAAGATTTGTAGAAGAGGAAGAATTCATGTAGTATTTCGGTGTCTTTAAATTTTAAGACTGAATGTTCATCAAAGATAGATTCAATATTTAATTTATTTTGGCGGACTTTTAAGTAATTGGCCAAAATTTTACCAGCCTTATTTTTACAACCGTAAAATTTTGCGCTGGATTTTAATAGATAGAGTGAAGCATCCTCTGTTGATTTTTTATTAAATTCCAGTTTAGCCTTGATGAGGATTCTTAGAGTTGCATCTGATTTAGATGTATAATATGAATGTTCTAGTGCTTTAATGTCTTGAAGAAGGTCTGTAGTCAATTTACTCGCTACTCTTCGTTTCTTTGCAACATAATCCAAAATAAAACCTCTTGCTGATGCCTTGAAGGCATCCCAGATAACTGCTGGAGATAAGGAATCGCATTATTCCTTTCAAAATAATCTGTGGAGAATAAAACAAAAGCTGTAGTGAAATTGGGCTCTAAAAGTAGCGCATTATTGAAACGCCATCTTCTAGAAGTATTATTCCTCGGGAGTATGTCAAAGCCAATGGAAACCGGTACATGATCTGATAGAAGAATAGGGCCAATGTCTGCGTGTATGAGGGATTGTGAAATATTATGAGAAACAAAAACATAATCGATTCTTGATTGGGTATGGTGGGAGGAGGGATAAAAGGAATATTCTCTGGTAGTCGGGTTGCAAAGGCGCCAAGCATCAAGCAATTTATGTTGATGTATGGTGTGAGTAAAAGACTTATGTGATTTGTTAGGTACAAAGGACACTTTTGAATTCCTATCTAAGAAGGGATCGAACACCTGGTTACAGTCCCCAGCTAGAATAAAATTATCCTCCATATGTTGAGAAATATGCTGTGCCAAATTATGCCAAAAGGAAGCGTCCCCTCCTGTAGGAGCGCAGACGTTAAGGAGAGAAATCAAAACCCCCTCTAATGAAAGTTTGACCATGAGCCACCTCCCTTCATCATCTGAAACCTGTGAAACCAATACAACTGATAAGGTTTTTCGACAAAGTATTACCAAACCGTTTCGTTTGCCATCTCCCGGAGAGAAATAAGCCTCACCCACCCAACCTCTTTTCAATTTGAGAGACTCAACATCAGTAAGGTGAGTTTCCTGTAAGAAAACAATATCAGCATTCAATTTAGCTAGATGCGACAAAACTCTTTGTCTCTTGATATGGGAATTTAAACCCCTAATGTTCCATGAGACTAACTTAAGTGACATGAAATATTAAGGTGAAATGTCAAAAACAGCAAAGATTGATAATCCAATACAATAGAATAAAGAAAACCATCAACAGAATGATACAAGATAACAGTGCAAAGATCCAATATTGTGGAAAAAACTTGTATAACAATAAAATATAAAGCAAAATGAGGAGAAAGAGAAACTGAGTTAGAGCAATGGGAAATATAGAAAGTAAATAGGCAAATGCATGAAAAGATAAAAAAATTAATTGGATTAATGGAACAACAATCTAACAGTCTACAATAAAGATGTAAAGTACTTAGAAAGACAAAGAGGAAGTTAAGGAATAATGTGAGGTAATGACATAGACAAGTGTAAAGAATAGAGGACCAAAAGCCAGGATGAAAACTAAAGGCAGAAGCAAAAAAACGAAATGAGTTGGAAAGGAAAATGAGAAAAAGAGAAAGGAAAAGACAAAATATGTGATGTGACAACAATTAAGAAAATGCAGAAAAAAAGAGAGAACGAGACAGTAGTACGATGAATATCGTACTCAAAAGATTCAGAAAAAAAACAATATAGAAGAAAAGATGTAAAACATAGATCCAATTCATGAAACAAAAGCAAATAATGTCCAGGAAAGGAAAAGGAGGGTGAGAAAAGAATTTGCAACCAAAAACAGTCGGGAAAAGTAAAAGTAAACCATGGAAGCCAGGGTTGAAAACAGAATATGTTGATAAAGAGAGAAATGGACGTAACAAATAAGAGAGATTGGAGTAGGGATATACAAAACACCTGAATGTAAAATGGGAAAGAAGTCTGGAACAAACAAAAAACAACAAAAAACAAAACAAATAACGTACCTACAAAAGAGGAACATGAATGCGAGGGTAGGTGGAACCACATGGATCAGACGGAACATCCAACGAGGGTCGACTCAAACCGGGGAATGAACACGCCAGGTCAGGAATATAACTGTGAGAACGAAGAAGAGAAGAGAACTGACGAGACGAATACTTTAAGTATATAAGACAGACTATAAAACATTCAAGTTACTGATACGAACTAATATTAACCAAAGCTATTAAAGACAACAAGTAGCTGTGAATCTAAGGATAAGAAACAGGAACTAAGAACTGTGCATACAAGGAAACGAAAAACGGATGTCATAAGTAAATTGGAAAAAGTCAAATGACATGTGAGGAAGAAGGACCTGAAGAATCCATTAGATGATGTCTATTCAGATTAATGAAGCTTTGCAGACGAATCGGGTCTTCATATGACGTTGTTCTGTTGTTACATGTAACCTTAAAGACACACAGATGAAAAAGACCGTATCTGGCTCCCATGGTGCGAAGATCAGGTCTCATATCAAGGAAAGCTTTGTGCCTGGCAGCTGTTGCCATGGAGTAATCTTGCGCAAAAAATAATGTAGAGCCAGACCAGGAAATCCGTTGTAGGGCTTTGGCAGCTGCTAGAACTTTCAATAGGTCAGTGTACTCTAAAAAATAAAGAATGACTCCCCTGGGTCTCTGGGAGGGTGAAGAGTTGGTAGAGATACGCCCTAATCTGTGGGCTCGCTGGATATTTAAATTGGAGTCTTCTGGTAAATGAAGGACCTTGGGAAGGAATGATTTGAAAAAAGTAATAGCGTCTGTACCTTCAACCCCTTCTTTCAGTCCATAAATGTGCAGGTTGTTCCTCCTACTGCGATTTTCTAACTCTTCGACCTGCTTCTGGAGAGTTGAGATTTGCATATGCATCAGGGAAACATTTTTAGTAGTGCTCTCAAAGGCAGAGACGTTTTGCTCTACCACCGTAAGTCTAGTATCGAGTTGTAACCAATTATCAGACATGGACTGTAACTTAAGGTTCGTTTCTTCCATGAAGGGTCTAAGTGATCTGATTTCTTGGAGCAACATCTCCATTGAGACTGGAGAATTGGACTTAGGTGGCGAAGGGGGGTCTTGCTTCAAGCGCTTCACGTTGGATTTTCCTGGTGCAACTCGTACCGAATCCATTGACTTGTTGCCGCCTTCTGCCATTCGGAGATCAGCGTGATCCAGTTGTGCGAGCTCCGAAAATAATTTAGAGTTTTTAATAAAAACACGTTTTGGTTTTGAGGCACCAAAAAAAGATCCTTTCAATCTGCCCATCAAAGTATGAGATAGAAAAAATTGTAGGTTATTGAGAAAAAAAAAATTCAAAGTTGTGAAATGTTAAAATAAAGGAGCCAAGCCTGCCCGTTAAAATAAGCATCCAGAAGAGCAATGCGGCCGGGAAGTGTTGCAGAATTTACAGTAACCCCAACAAAATTTGGCGGTGCAACGCACCAGGAAACATTGCAAGTTTTGTTGTGAGGAGAGCCCTGGAGCAGCTGAAGTATTTCTTTATCGGCAATCAATTCAGGTTCCTAAAATAAGGCATAGCAACATGAAAGGCGCAAAAATGCACAGGGGAAGCCTTAATCGGAGGATGTACAAAAGAAAAAGAAAAGCACAGTTGGAGCATTCAAACGCCTCATACTTCCTCAGAGGGTGGATGTGAGGAAATCAAAACCATTCTCAAAATGGCTGCCACAGCCTTGAAGGTTAAAAATTAAAAAATTAAGCCATGAAGAAACAATGGAGAAACTGCAAGTAATAAGATCCCCAGAGATATGCAGCAAAAGTTGAACAATGTAAGAACATTGTGAGTGACCGCTGCTTCCAGAGGAAAGTAGACGCTCTCGGCAGAATGTAATTAAAAAAAAACGCGTTAAAGCAAAAACAAGATGGCGGCCGCAGTAGCGCGACTCCACCTCCGAGCGTCTACCTCAATTTAATGTCATCCGCGGTGTCAGAAGCTTGTGGAGAAGTACACATCAGCGTCAGTAAACTTTCACAAATCGGCTCCGTAGGGCATCTTCGTTCGAGCTTCGCAAATACCGCGTCTCCATTCCTCCGGCGCGGGAGCCTCACGGATATGCCGCCATGACCGCTGGGCGCCAAGCCTCGCCCCCCTAATGCATCAATCTAAACTTGCAAGAGATCATGATTTTCTGTCAAGGTTCATTGAAATCAGTTCTGGGAGCTGGGTAATGATTGAAGTGCTGAAGACATCAGGCACTTTTATGCCCTAAATGAAAACGTTTGTCTGAATCTTATACAAAGTCGTTAATCATCTTACATGAATTCCTCTTAATAAATACCCACTGCATTTTTGTCTCAATCCTCAGCTTGCTTTCAAAGCATATGTAGCCTGCTTCATATAGGGCACATAACCGTACCCACTGTCACCCAATGAACTCAGCATATGTCGGATACTGTATCAACATTAATGTTAGGAATCAAGCACAGTGAGATGTTTGATGCCCTTGCATACCTGACTGATGAGCTTTGGGCTCATGGGGATGAAGCCTCAGAGGAGACTAAGGAGATGGACATGTGCTGCCTCTACCTCGAACAAAGTATAAATCTGTAACTTTATGTTCATTTCACAATGTAAGTAGGTTCTTAGGTTATTCACAAAATAGTCTAGAATTACTCCGGGGAATCTGTGGCAGTCACAGTTTAGTAGGAGTATTTCTTGAATGTATTTGTTAATTACTAGGTGTAAGGAATTGATTCTTTTGCATGATTACCCCCAAACATTTTGACTGATGCCGCTGGTTTTACAAAACTGACCGTGCACTGGGTCCTGCTAACCAGGCCCCTGACAGTTAAAAATTATGTGTTTAATGAGTTTACCCTCAATTGTCATAAGTTAACTTACTTATAAGTCCTCAGTACATGGCACAAGAGATTTCTAGTGTCAGTTATGTGTTTTTCGTCGACTACAGCACTTATTGTGTCACCATAAATGTGGCAAAGCAACACATGACTTCCAGCCTCCCAATGCAGACCGACAGGCAGAGCACTTTTTTAAACTTCTAACTCATCCCTTGACAAAGCCCAACTCCTCCTTTTGAATATTTATAAGTCACCCCCAAGGTAGTAAGGCTTGTAGCCCCATTGGCCAGTCTGCGGTTACACACTGACAACTCAGCAATGCTAGCTGTCAAATGGAACTACTAAGTCGTATACTTCAAGATATCAACAGAATTGTTGTATTTAACTCGACTTGTTGCCCAAATTGAATATCATGTGACTATTTTACAGATGGCAGCTTTAGAAAATTGCCCTTTGTTGCCCGAGGATTCCAGTAGCTGTTTCTGTTGCTAACTGTTGCTGTCCTCGAGACAGCCTGTTGCCCTCCCGGGGAAAGGTGAAATGACTCTCAGGAAGAGGATCAATGGACCTGCTGAGTGCCTATGTGTGACCTCCTCCTAGCCGAATAGCCAGAGTAGGTGTGAGCCAAAACAGTGAGCTTCAAAGGGGAAGCCGCCTTTGAAGCACAAATGGCAGTCACACTAGGAAACAGCTACTGCTTTGTTTAGGCAGACTGGCTGGCATCTCTCGCAGAGAGGAAAAAACATTTGCCAAACAGTTTTTTCAAGGAGAATGTAGCTCCCCGGTAGTTACGCCTATAGGTTGGGCTATGAAGCTCTATACACAAAGACAAGGCCTTGCATGTTGAAAGAGGGCATAATAATGCACATTGGGAGAGCTGAATGCCACAATCATAAAAAGATGCCATCAGGCGAGAGGAGACCTGGTAGCCCTTTGGCTAGTTTGTCAACCCCCTCCCTAAGCTTGTAGCAGGCATATAAGTGGCCTCCCTGGCACCCAGTCATCAGATCACTAATGTCTTGGAAAGAAGACAGAAGACGGACTGCCCTGCTGCTCCCTGGATCCAGCTAAAAGAGGCTGTACCAAAGACTGGACGTTACCTGCTGAACCTGAGAACTGGAAAAGAGAGGACTATGCCTACGCTGCCCCACTTGTGGAAAAGTTGCCCATGAGGGCCAGACAGACAGAGAGACTCCAAAAGTCAGTTGGCTGACTCCCTGTTACAGTCACAAGGACAATAGATTGCACTATGCACAGCTCTTGAGGCACAGCCGGGAGCAGGGCACTGAGAGCTCATTTTAAAACTATTTTAGTTTAAAAACGGTACTGCATTGTTTTAAACTGCGCCGTATTTCAATACCCTCCTACTCAGCAGAGTGTTTGCTGACGTAGGTTCAACTTCCCTGCAGAAGCGGCGGGATTGGCCGGTTGCTAGGACACGCCCACCTCCGTAGCCACGCCCCCTCGGACATAACCCGCGCTGATCACGAGCGCCGCGTTTGATTGCACTATGCACAGCTCTTGAGGCACAGCCGGGAGCAGGGCACTGAGAGCTCATTTTAAAATTATTTTAGTTTAAAAACTGTACTGCATTGTTTTAATCTGCGCCGTATTTCAATCCCCTCCTACTCAGCAGAGTGTTTGCTGACGTAGGTTCAACTTCCCTGCAGAAGCGGCGGGATTGGCCGGTTGCTAGGACACGCCCACCTCCGTAGACACGCCCCCTCACGCCCCCTGGACCCTCCTCTCTGCCATAAAGCATGTGTCCCCACAGGAAGCGCAGCGGACGAGCGCAGCGGGCGCGACGATTGCGCGCCGAAGGCGCGCATAAGGCAAGCTCGTCTGCGCTCGTCCGCGCCGAGGACGGGCCAAGGGCTACCCCCCCTGCTGCTCCAGTCCCACGATCAGCTACCAATTCGGTGAGAATCACCTACACCTCTGCCGAACTACTTGACCTCAGGCACGTAGCTGACTTTCCTCATGCTCTACCACATCTAGGGTATACCAATCCCATCCTAGGCCCATACCAATGTCCTATATGCAGAAAGGAAACCCTTAAACCCGCAACAACTGTCCCACTACTGGTTCAAGCAGCGCTAATAAATGCCAGATCCCTCCCCAAACACAAGCTAGAAATTGCCGACTTGATTGACACGCATAAACTGGATCTCTTATTCATTACAGAGACATGGGGGGATGAAGCCTCCGGCCCAGACTTCAGAGCTGCCACCCCTATCAACTACAATGTATGCAGACTAGACAGGACTAAAAATAAAAAAGGTGGAGGCATAGCAATAATCTATAAAAACGAGTTTAAGCTCACAACGACGCAATCTAATTGCCCTGAATACGAGGCTTTCTTTTTCACACTAGGCCTCTCGGCCAAGTCATCGTTTAAGGGCATGCTAATCTATCGCCCTCCTGGGTCAAGATCCAAGTTTCTAGCCAACATAGGCAATATGATTGAAGCAGCTGCAGGCTCCCCTCACTTCACCATACTAGGTGATTTTAATTTTCACTTAGAAGCCTTCAACGACCACGATACCACGCAGCTAACTACAGACTTAGCAGCTGCCGGCCTGCTGCAATTGATAAAATCTCCCACGCACCAAGCAGGCCACACACTAGATGGTCTATTCACCAACAGTCCCTTTATAACCGTTACCCAAGTAATCCCCCTGATCTGGACAGACCATGCAGCGATCTGTTTCTCTGTTGAAATTAATCCTACCAAACCTCCTACTACAACCTCCTCCCAATTTTCTTACAGAGATTGGAAAAACATCAATCTAGCTCACTTAACAGAGTTGATGCAGGAAGGTCATATCCCCAACGAACAGGACCCCACTATAGCGTCTTTTAATTACTTGACAAACCTAAACACGGCCTGTAACAAACTAGCCCCGATCAAAATTTCCCACCGCAACAGGAAAATACCATCAGCTCAGTGGTTTACAGAGCCCCTTAGGATTCAGAGACAGTATTGCAGGAACCTTGAAAGGCAGTGGCGCCGCCACTATAGCCCTGCAGACAAAATGACCTATAAAAACGCCCTTTCCATCTACAAAAGACTTATAGTTTCTGAAAAAAGTCGCTACTATACGTCACAAATCAACCAGGCGAAAAACTCGGTAGGAGAACTATTTCAGGTGGTTACAACCTTGTCCAATCCCCCCGCCGCGCGCCTAGAAGGCTCTCAGTCTCTATCGGACGCTCTGGCCAGCTTCTTTGAGGAGAAGGTTAGTTCCATTTTCCTCACCTTCTCTCATTCCTCCCCTTCCCCCTCCCCTGTGGCACTTCCCAGCAATACTCCTCCCATCTTTTCATCTTTCGACACCATCAATCAGGAACACATTCAACATCTGGTAGCCAGCACCAAATCTGGATCCCCCTTCGACCCATGTCCCCCTGCTATCCTGAATCTCATCCCAGAAGCGATTTCTCCCGTGTTGTCTACTATCTGTAATGCCATGTTTTCAACAGGCATCTATCCATCGGTTTGGAAGGAGGCTATTATTAAGCCTCTTCTAAAAAAAGCCAACTCTGGACCCTCTTCTCCCCGCTAGTTATAGACCTATCGCCTGTCTCCCCTTCCCAGCCAAGATTTTCGAAAAAACTATGAACATCCAGCTTTCGAAATTCATCAATGACAACGATCTACTTGATGACACCCAGTTTGGCTTCAGACAGGGACACGGAACGGAGACAGCACTGCTTAAAGCTGCAGATGACATCAGAGCAACGATGGACAGGGGTGGAGCGGCGGTCCTAATACTTCTGGACCTTTCCGCTGCATTTGACACGGTCGATCATGTCACTCTGATCGACCGTGTCTCGGCTTTAGGAATAAGAGGCAAGGCCAAAGATCTTATTGCTTCATTCTTGGCCAACCGCCCTCAGACAGTCAAGATGGGTAATTTCACCTCCCAGACCTTCTCCCTCCCATGCGGAGTCCCACAAGGCTCCTCGCTAAGTCCGACGCTTTTTAATATCTATGTGTCGGACTTGGCGAGGGTGATAAAATCGCATGGAATTGCCCTTACAACGTACGCCGATGATACTCAACTAGTATTATCGGTGCACAATAATGGAACATCTGTCGCAGCCAACTTCCAAGAGGGAATGAAGGCGATAAGCTCCTGGATGTCATCAAATTGCCTCAAATTAAACTCTGACAAAACTGAGGTGATGACATTCGGGAGCTTGCAACCGGCATGGTCCCCTCAGTGGTGGCCATCTCAGTTGGGCCCCCCCCCAACCGGTAGTCAAGGTCCGCAATTTGGGAGTCATTTTTGACAATAAGTTGACTTTCCTCCATCACGCCAACGCTGTGGTATCATCTGCCTTCTATACCCTAAAAAAAATAAAAAAACTACTTCCTTACTTACCACAGTCCGCGGCCAAAACACTTATCAGCACCTTAGTGTTCTCAAGAACCGATTATTGTAACTCCCTTCTTCTGAATGCTCAGGAAAGGGTACTCAATAAACTCCAGACGGTGCAAAACGCCGCGGCCAGAACCCTACTACACATCCCCAAATTCACCTCCACGTCTCCTTACATCAAAGAGCTACACTGGCTCCCTATTAGGAGCCGAATCAAATTTAAGGCTCTGTGTATAGCCTACAAAACTCTGAATAACCCCGGACCACAGTTCCTAAAAAAAGCCCTCTGCCCAGTGGAACAACCTAGGACCTTACGATCGTCCTCAGCCTACTTGTTGAAAGTCCCACGGACAAGAAAGGCCAGCTGGGGAGATAAATGTTTTACTATCGCTACTGCCAAGCTGTGGAATACACTACCACTCCACATTAAAACGGCCCCTACGCTGCTCAAGTTCAGAAAGAGCCTTAAACATGGCTGTTCTCTGCCTAATTCCCCCTCATCGCAAGAAGTGAGTTCTGCAATCGATAGCGCCGAGACACCCTTACGGGTAGTTGCGCGCTTTAAAAATTGCATAAAATAAATAAATAAATAAAAGCTGAGAAGCCAGAACTCTTAAGAGGCCAGTGCCAAGAACCCTGACTGGTGCTGAACGCCAGGGTACAGCCTGGGAGACTGAGTGCTTACCCTCGCAATGTGCACCCCAGTTCATTGGACTTGTGAAGGCCATTTGCATGCAGTCTGGTCTCTGTGCAAGAAAGGTATGGCCAACTATGGGAAACTGAAGGGATTGCTGTAACTGATGACCTGTAGGCCAGTGGCAACTTGTGCTGCACTGGACTTTACTGGGGCTCCATGGGTGATCGACCGATGAGGCCAAAGTTGCCCCTTATGCTGGAGGACTGAGGGGGTGAGCACAGGAAGACCCACCACACCAGCGCAGCATCCCCAGCATCCTCAGCACCCTTGCAACAGGACCACTTCCTTCGACTCTAATAGCGTTTCTCTCAAAGAATTTGGAACTGGATTGGAGACTGCTAAATGTGACAGGTAACTGGAGTTGGCCCATCCAAGAATGCCTAGATAGCCATTTTCAGCTTGTTCATTGTGGCTAACCCTAAATTGCTATCGTGGTCGAGTACAATGATTCATTGCAGTGCAAAAGCAGTGATTTGTTGTTTCTTTTAAAAATCATATCTCTGGATCACTCTGGCAGCTTTGTCTCACTCAGGTGTCTACTTAAAGATAAAAATGCGACCTATTTTTATAAATTGGTTTTGGATTTTTATTATTTCATGTTTTCTTCTTATTTTTTGCTTTGGTACTTCCTAATGCTTTACACTTGATCCTTTGATAAAGCCTGGATGTTCGGTGCCATAGCTACCCAGGACTGAGCTAAGGCTTTGCAAACAAACTTAAAATGGACCTGATATGGAATTGTGTCATTATCACACAATGAGGTTGCACAACCAAACCATATAATCATCCACATTTCTCAGATCAGTCATTCCAAAGTTAAACATTGCCATTGTGTAGATGGGCTGCAAAGAGCAAATGTACTTACATCTTTTTTACTCTCCTTGGAAAATACATTTTGGGGGGAAGATACTTTTTACAGTAAACCTTATCAAATTGTGGGTTGTACCTTTACCTGTTCCCCACAAATATAGATTTTCTCCTTCTCTTAATAGTAAATTGTCAACCATATCCCATATTGGAACGATAAAGGTTTTTGGATGCTCACCTACTTAATCCTGGAACTTCTCCACAGAGCAGATTTATTCTTACGTAAATTTACATAATGGTGCTGTAATTTTACATGTGAGAAATTCCATTTATGAGTGCAAATTCATATTCTATGAATATGAGAGTTCAGTCTGCTCTAATAAATACTAAATACTGTTATTTGCAAATCTAATTATTGCTTGTATCTAAGCTCTGATTTCTCTGCTCAAAGAGTGATATGTTTGGAAGCTTTGCACTATAGACATACAATGTGAGGAACATGGGGAAAAATGTCCGGAACAGGCTTGGAATTATGCTTATTGAGAGTTATGGGGTTAATTATTTGCAGAAGGAAGAAGCCGCGCAATAAGAGAAGTCTGAATACAAAGCCTCTCCCATGTAAACCAAAGCCAAACCTGCACCCTCTTTCTTCTAAATAGCAGAAATTGAGTTCTTATCAGAACTGAGAGATACAACAGGGTTGATGCCACTTTTTTCAGGAGGAAATATTCATGGCAGAATCCAGTGGCATAATAAAGGCCCCAGCAGTGCAGGGGCTGAGCTCCGGGGGGCCCCCTCAACACAGTACCCTGGCCTGAGAGCTCCCGAGTGAGACCAGAGAGGGGTCCCTCCATGTACTTTGCAGGTGGGCTCCCTCAAGTTTTGTTACACCACTGGCAAAATCAGAGTATTGATCACAAAATTAAGAGACCATCTACTAACTAGGATAACTACAAAATGTTCCTCACCGTAAAAGCATAAAAGGTTTTTGCTTCGACATAAAACAGAGAAATGGGGGTTACGCACATTAATCTGATGATACCATACAGCAGAGCGGCAAGTGAGTTCCATTTGCAATGAAGGATGATTCATAGCAAATGTGCTGTACTGAGTTTTACTGTGTGGGACATCAGAGAATAAGGGCCTCGACATGGCTGCTGGTTCTTGCACAATTTAGCCACAAAAAACTGAAAAAATAAGAAAAATAGTGCAGGAATCAATATCCCTTCAGAGAGAGCCGTTAATTCCCAGGTCTTCTTTTGCTGTTTAGCGATAATGGCTGATTTGATTCTAAGCGGGTGTTGGTTTGACAACACTAAGCAGCGATGTACCATTCCAAACTGGTTTTGAAACACAGTTCTCGCTCATTCTCCTGTGTTGCCATAAAATCCCATAGCATTCAGACCTGCACTTTAGCAAATAAGTCCGAAAGAAGTCCAGAGAATTTGAACAACATACACAATAGGATACTGGTCTATGGACAAGTCCGGTTGGAACTAAAAAATCTGTGACTGTTCTGCACTCACTCTATGAACTAATGACATTCACTAATGCCACTATTATTAACTTTGATTTTAAAACTGTACAGTATTTTTCTATCTTGGGTTTTCATTGTTATTACTTGAAGATATTTCTTCCACAATATAGCGCTCAAAAAGGTGGTAATGGATGATGTAATCATATTGAATATTTGTCTATATCTCTTTTCCTTTTAAATGTTAATATTGCATAGGTTTTAATTAACTATGCAAAATAAAGAAACTTGAAACATAGCATTCTGACTGAAATGAGGCATGGAGCACACATACTTAAAGCTAAAAAATGACGCCTCCAATAGAAATACCTTCTGAAAAGTCAAAATGATCTGTGGGGAATCCACATTGTTGGACGGCCAATCCATAATTCGTGTACAGACCAGGCTAAGCAAAACGTTTCCTCATAAGAGGATGAAATTAATCACACTGGATCCATCGCGATGTAAAAATATCCGCTTTCACAAATTCTTGCATTGCTTCATTCTTTACAAAAAATATATAGTGAAAAGCTGTGAAAAAGCCTGACGTGTTTAGGCCTGCCTCAAAGTGATGTAAAATTGATGAAAGGGCAATGGAACTACATCAGCTCCCTGAAGCAGCAGAGAGGCACTTGGAAGTGAAAAAGCTCAAGGTGACAATGCTTATAACCGATGCTTTAGCTGCTAAACGAAATGTTCGTGTGTGTTCCAGTGGTCCACGCTTTGGTAACTTCCACAGGCATTTTAATTGTGGTGACATCTTAGACACTTGCTTTGTGAAACAAATGCGCTTTGTGGTGGTTTTGGAGCAGACACACTTTCTAACCGGCTAAATTAATTAAATAATGATACCCGCCGATGACACCCAGCTGATCCTCTCCCTCACCAAGGACCTCCACACAACCAAAACCAACCTCCACGAAGGAATGAAGGCCGTCGCCGAATGGATGAGGAACAGCCGACTGAAGCTGAACTCGGTCAAGGCGGAGGTCCTCATCCTCAGATCCACCCCTTCGGCTTGGGATGACTCCTGGTGGCCGGCTGCACTGGGAACAGTTCCAAAACCGACTGACCACGCTCGCAACCCAGGGGTCATCCTCGACTCCACCCTCTCCATGACTAAGCAGGTCAATGCCGTCTCTTCCTCCTGCTTCAACACCCTCCACATGCTCCGCAAGATCTACAAGTGGATCCCCACCGAAACGAGAAGAACGGTCACCCAGGCCCTAGTCAGCAGCAGGTTGGACTACGGAAACGCCCTCTACGCAGGACACTCGGCCAAACTCCTGAAACGGCTTCAACGCATCCAGAACGCCTCTGCACGCCTGATCCTCAACATCCCTCGCCGCAGCCACATCACACCCCACCTGAGAGACCTGCACTGGCTCCCCATCAACCAGAGGATAACCTTCAAGCTCCTGACCCATGCACACAAGGCACTCCACAACACAGGACCAGCGTACCTCAACAGACGACTCAGCTTCTACACCCCCACTCGCCAGCTCCGCTCCGCTGACCTCGCCCTCGCCACAGTCCTCCGCATCCTAAGAGCGACCGCCGGCAGCAGATCATTCTCCCACCTCGCCGCCAAGATCTGGAACACCCTCCCCACCCTCCTACGGCAGACCAAAGACCTGCTGACCTTCAGAAGATTCCTCATGACCTGGCTCTTCCGAGCAGTAGCAGCATTCCCCACCCCCGGCGCCTTGAGACCCTCACAGGTAAGTAGTGCGCTTTACAAATGCTATGATTGATTGATTGCAATAATTAAATTGAAAACTGAATGGCACACACTTTTTTTTAACAAATGTGCTCTTATCAAAAAATTCATATATATTTATTTTTTTAGAAATTTGTGCTCTCCAGTATTGCTCTCTAGACTGACAGAGACTATATTTCCTGATGTCTTTCTTCTATCTTCAATTTAGGTGTGGAACTCTCGGCAGGAGGTGAATGGCTGCCGCATGTACTGGATGCTGCTGTGAGCGATGACGTGAGGTTCCCTGTTCAGATCCCAGACGGGTTCGAGATTGGATATGTTGTATGGCTTTTCAAAGGTAGCGCTTTAGCTCAATTAACACCACCCGATAAATTAACCGAGAGAGAGAGACAGTTCAAAGGAAGAGTGTCTATAAGCGGACAAAACGGCTCTTTGCACATCCGGAACCTGAGCACGGAAGACAGCGGAGAGTACAGCGTGGAATTATCCAAGAAGGAAGACGCAACGGATAAAGAAGTGAGAAAGTTCACACTCCGTATATTCAGTAAGTCTTTATCAACCCTGCCGTGAATGAGGAGTGGACAATGACGTAGATACGACAAGAAAACACACACACACTACACATACAGCAGTTGTTTTGCAGACGAAGCAGCATTAACAAAGCCAACAGTTCTCGAACTTATAAAAACGGATCAATAGTGAGACCCATCAAAGGGCCAGGGTGGATTAGGTTCGGGTGGGCGCGGGTTTCATTTTATAAACACTTCAATAAGTATTTAAAGTAGATAATGCAAAAGAAAAAAACATGCTGAACTGGTGGTAATGCAAAAAGTGAACCCATTGGGGCTTATTTACAAGCCCCTTGCGCCACCCTTACGTCACTTTTCCCATGTTAAAAATGACGCAAAAGTGGCGCAAGGGGATTGTACATCAGCCCCATTGTGTTAATGTGACTGCCCCTGCCGGAGGGTCCTGGTGTGCACTGGAGCAGCGCTAGAAAAGGGTTCTGGAAATGTTTGAAAAGATAGTGCAGGCAGTAAGGACTTCCCCTGCTCACTTCTGAAGTGATCCAATCACTATTGCTGCAGGATCGAAGAGGTGCTTGTGCATGGCAGAGCAAACCACTCAATAAGGTTCAGGAGCTGAATTGGAATACGTTCTGCTTTCATTTATGATTTGGGCACGTAAGTGTGCACCCTCAACAGGCAACAGCTGCACGATAAAGGCCAGCCCACAGTGTGAGTCCTGCAGAGAGCCAGGGAGGCACTAACAACAACGATGCGCACCAACCACAGGCTCTTGGTGATCACCGGGTGTTGGTTCACTTTGCACAGTTCTGTAGAGGGGGGGCAGATGGGTGCTGCAAGGCCTGGTAATCTATATCTGTGCATGACTCCACACAGTACTGGATAAACGGGCATGGTAATGCACGTCAGAGGGAGCACAGATCACCTGCATTAATGTGCCTAGTACTGAGAATCCGTGGCCCCACTCAATGAATGCATCAATCGGCATATTGGCATTTATGATATGCGTCAGTGGCCTCGTGCAGTACAAGTAGCAATGGCTGTAGGGAAGAGCATCATTGGCCTCACATAGTGAATGCTTCAACATGCCTAGTTACGAACTGAAGCGGCCCTGTCGACAAGTGCATTGCTAGGCCCAGCAATAATCAATAGTTGAGCCAAAGAGTGCATCTTCAAAGGACCTAGCCACGAGTTTGTGTCACCCCACTCAGTACATGATTCAATGATCCAGGCTGCAACAAGCATAATGTATCGATGGATCTAATAGCAAGCATCGGTGACCTGAGACTGTGAATGCACCAGTGGGCCAAGTGTCAAGCATCATTGTGGCCTCACACTATAGATGCCTAAATTGTTCTCCTAAGGAGCATCACTAGCCTCACACTATAGATGCCTCAATTGTTCTACTAAGGAGCATCACTGGCCTTACACTATAGATACCTCAATTTTTCTACTAAGTAGCATCACTGGCCTCACACTGTAGATGCTTAAAATGCTCTACAAAGTAGCATCACTGGCCTCCCACTATAGGTGCTTCAATTGCTCTACAAAGTAGCATCACTGGCCTCCTACTATAGGTGCTTCAATTGCTCTACAAAGTAGCATCACTTGCCTCCTACTATAGGTGCTTCAATTGCTCTACAAAGTAGCATCACTTGCCTCCTACTATAGGTGCTTCAATTGCTCTACAAAGTAGCATCACTGGCCTCCCACTATAGGTGCTTCAATTGCTCTACAAAGTAGCATCACTGGCCTCCCACTATAGGTGCTTCAATTGCTCTACAAAGTAGCATCACTTGCCTCCTACTATAGGTGCTTCAATTGCTCTACAAAGTAGCATCACTGGCCTCCCACTATAGGTGCTTCAATTGCTCTACAAAGTAGCATCACTGGCCTCCCACTATAGGTGCTTCAATTGCTCTACAAAGTAGCATCACTTGCCTCCTACTATAGGTGCTTCAATTGTTCTACAAAGTAGCATCACTGGACTCACAATATAGGTGCTTCAATTGTTCCCCTAAGGAGCATCACTAGCCTCACATTATAGATGCTTCAATTGTTCTCCTAAGTAGCATCAGTGGCCTCACATAGAACTCCCATATATGGGTCTCGTAACAAGCATCAGGACTTCCCACAGTACATGCATTCATGAACCTAGTAACTGTGCATGTATGCATCAATGAGCCTCCTAAGTAACACCAGAACTGGGGCACACTGACTCTCTGTGCAAGGTTAAGCACCGGAGCTCTCTCACTCACCTTTTCTTCCTAGGGAGCTCAGTCAGCAGCCGTGAAGAGTCTCCGGATAAATTTGTCCAACTTGCCCGCAATTTACCCTTAACAGTCGCTGGGCCCTGATCAGTTGGGAGCACAGTCTCCAAATTCTACCAATATTTTGTATGCCTGCATCTAAGTAGCATATATTTTGTCAAATGATTTTACTCTGAGGAGTATTTATACATATAAGCACTATAAATAGTAACTACACAGTTCATACTGTGTCAGTGACTTGTTTCTTCTTGATGATTATCTCTAA
Organism: Triturus cristatus; assembly: GCF_964204655.1. Classification (NCBI taxonomy): domain Eukaryota; kingdom Metazoa; phylum Chordata; class Amphibia; order Caudata; family Salamandridae; genus Triturus; species Triturus cristatus. The sequence goes on from NC_140595.1 coordinate 154,692,116, forward strand.
TCAACATCAGCACGCGTTTCGCTCCCTAGGCCTGGGGATTTTTAAGGGCTGATAGTATATACAATTAGGCTCGCATTAATGCCCATAATTAAATATTATACAGAAGTTTTTAATGTGGTTTTGATTTTTACTTATAATTTCAGTGACTTCACACAGTGATACAAACTCAGTGGGGCACAGCAAACGTAGTTTGTTCACATATCAATAGGTGTAAACGTGGTAGTGCGCATGTGGACAATAATGCCTCCTAATCATATTCCTATTATCTTATGATGGTAAAAGAAGTAGAGAAGGAGCGACTGTGTCAATCACTGTATTTGGTAGAATTGAAGACGGCCCATGAAATTACCCTACTGGGACATCGCTGCTATGATAGATCCTGTTTGTGATTCTAAATGTATGGCTTGTCGTCTAGGAGAAAAGGAGATAGCACATTGTAAGGAAAGGTGAGTGGGGTGATCTATTCCTTATATTTGAGGAAGCGCCTTGTTCTCAATCAGGAAAGAATATGGGTGGAGTCCCGCAGAGAGAACCCATGGTACATTTATGGGTCAGGGACCTCAGCCAAATGTTTTTGGATGAAACACTGTGTGATATGTTAACTGTAGTGTAATATACAGTAGATTCGCTTTGGTGGCATGCCCTAACAAAGTCATACACAGAAGAAGGTAAGTAACTGTGATTAACTACAGTGACCTTCGAATCAAACAGGGTCAATGGGGGAGATGAGGGGAAAAGGGACACTTATGTGAACAGGTCCGTGCAACATTCCTAGAAATCTGTATTTCAATCTCACAGTGATAAGTGCCAGTGATAAGTGCCAGCGATAAGCGCCAGTGGTAAGTGCAGTGACAAGTGCAATGTGGTTTGGAAAGGAGGGAGCGAGTCCGAGCGGGAAGAGACCTTGAAGTATAAAATGTCAATGATGGCAACGAGGAGAAAGAATACATTGCGGTGAAGCGGTCCATGCTGGGCCCATAGCAGACACCCTGCAGCCCCAGGTGATTGGGGAGGGCGTGACTCATCTACAGATGCAGGGGCCCCCTCAGCTTGACTGTGCAGTGATGTGAGCGTGTGTCACTCTAAAGTAGCTGTAGAGTGCAGCCTGCTGAGCTGCCGACGCTGACCCAGGACTGAAGAGAAACAAAATAACAACGTATTTGTTTCTCTTGTCAGAGCCCGCCAGGCCGCTTACAGGAGAGGGTGGAGGGGCCCTCAGTGACAGCGGTGCACACAGGGCACTGCTCCTCTGGGGGGGGGGGGGGGGGCACGTGGTAGCACAGACCTGACTGGGGTGGAGGTAGGCTTGCCATCTTTCCTAGAGGAAAATACCTGCACTCTGTTCACGTTTGAACATTTTTGGAAAGTCTGGAGCATGATTCTTAAGTAGAAATGTATAGGAAATCATTACCATGACTTCTATCTTTGTTTACTTAAATTATCAGCACAGCCACTGGAATTACACAGCAGGGAAGCACACATTTTGAAGCAGGGTTGACTAAATTATGCAGCACGAAAATGCAAGTAAAGGGGCATAGTGCTGCACATTTTTTTTATGGAACTTCTTAATTCCTTAAGCATTTTTACAGATGGAAATATTGCCTGGACAAATATTTCACCTCATTAATATCCGTTTAACAACCAGATACAGAAATAAGCAACTGAAAGATGGCCAGTTAACCTTTGCGAAGGGCTTTCCACTGCACGTGAACACATTGCCACATTTTTAGTACATTTTGATTTGTTTGAGCTGGAAACATTCGTTTTGTTAAAATCTGCAGATTATGCAGAAGGTGTTGGATTATAAACCTAATGTAGCAAATCTATAATTATTAAAAAAAAAGCCACAGCCGCAGAATTGCATAATTCCAGTGGCCCTGATTATGAGTAAGGGATCAGTAGGGCTGCCACGGAACACAAATTAGACAGTTATCTTCTTACATTAACTGTTCAAAGTACTGATAAGGGGAAAAATACACACCGACATGGACATTAATATACCTATCTTGCTGATCTAAACCCGGCCAGGTAGCATCCCTAACCAGGGGATGTGTGCACCTCCAGCAACAAGACCAAGACACTTCTCGGAGGCAGTGTATGGTACAAAACATAGCTACAATGTGGAAAGAGTCACAAAGCTATAAAGGGGTGATTGCATATGGGTGATTGGGGTGGGTGCCAATGACTTGCACAGTTGTCCTTTGCACAGGGATTTTGTTTTGCTAAAGGTCTGCTGAAAAAGGACAAGGGTGGTGTATAAGCAAATACCCAAGGGGAGGTATTTCAATGTTTTTACCCAAAACTGCAATTATACCTGCCTGAAAAAAACAAAGGTTGCAGAGACGTTATACTTAGGCTCAGGTTTCGCTCGTACAAAATCAGTGAAATTCAGAAGTTAAACTTGGCTGATCTAACCATAACTTGTGATCCTTATGACCTCATATATTACATCACTCATGACATGGTCACTGGCTTCACTGATGACATCACTGATCATATCTCAAATTACATCACTGATGATGTCATCACGTGACTGTGAGTGTTTTTAAAAAGTTTATGAGTGTTAAATATATATATCAAAGTGTATCGGTAAATCAGTGGGTGTCTGGGGGCCCCTATGGATGATTCAGTGGGTGCGGGACTGACTGTATAAGTGAGTGGTTAGGTGTCTCATTGAATGTATGGCTGAGTGACTGGTTATGTGAATGTCTGTTAGACCTGTCAGCTCTATGGTGGTTTTACCCCGTTTTTTTCCCTTTTCGCCTCATTTTAGCCACCATCTTTTTGTTGGACCTAGGACGCTGGGCGCCTTACCTTGTGTGGAGTGGTGTGGCTCACTGGTTAGAGGCAGCAGACCCGGAAGCAGAGGACGGCCTGGGACCAGGGTTCAATTCCCGACGCGGCAGGGTTGTGGACCAGGGCCAGCGGACTTGATAATTCTCGCCTCGGTGCCTACTCTAACCAGGATCACACTCGGCAACTCTGGGCATTAGCTTGCCTCATCTCCACAACGGCCCCCCACATTCGCTGGGGATGCCTGGTTTCACCTTGGAGATACCCAGGAGGGACCATCTCACAGGGATAGCCAGGACGGGTTCCCCAGCGGTCTACAGCGCCAGGACGCCTCAGGGCAGCAGTGCGCTTTACAAGACATTTACATTTACCACTGCCAAACAGTGCTGATGTGCAGGTGCTCTCCCCTAATAATATGGCAGCTACAGGCCCCTGCTACTGCGGAGTGGCCATTGTACATACACGCACCAGTAGTTAGGATCAGGCTGGGACATACTGTTACTGTATCCTTGCCTTCTCGCCTTTTTGTCACCTAGACAGACATGGTAGAAGCCCCTGGAACATTCCAGCCCAGGGAGGAGTTATACTTTGCCGCCTTTCAGAAGGGTCACCTGACCTAGGGGTATATGCATGGTAGGGTACATGGGTGTATGTTAAAATCCCCTAATAATATTAATTCAAAAGTATTTACGTTGGTACTGTAGACTGACAAAAATTTGTCCAGTACTTCCAAATTTTGACTGGTACAATCATTTGCGTGTGTATTGTAAAAATTAACAAAAAGGATCTTCGCTTTATCTTGGGAAAAAAGCTCAACAATCAAACAATTATCAGAACCAGATGAACACTGAGTTAATGTACCTTTTATGTCCAGTTTAAATAAACTTAGCAAGCCCCCCTTAGATCTTCCTGCCACACTGCTAGTAGCTGGGATACAAAAATGGCTATAGCCATCCAAGAAAAAACTATTTGTCTGATCCCAGGTCTCTTGTAGGGCAATGATATCAGAAGCTTTTAATGTCAATAGCCATTCGGGATTCCCAATTTTATTCTTTATGCCGGCAATGTTCCAGGTGGCAATTTTAAGGGACGATGCTGGTAACTGAGTAGGATTCCTCGAGGCGTCGAGTAGTCAATCATTTTCCTCCATTAAGGATAAAGCAGTGTAACGATTATAAAGGGGAAGAATATTGTCCAACTGCCTATTAGCTGCCTGAAAACCATAAAGATCCCCGCTATTATGGTGCACAGGTGCGTTCAGACGCATGTTGGAAAAGCAACCAGCCGTACCCCTTACTGGCCCATTTCCAAGATGCCTTTGCTGCTGAGGTGATCGATATTGGGTGTTGGCCAGATGGTTATAAAAATAGCCAAGGGGTCTGACACGTACAGAATTTTCCTGGGTAGGTAAAGAGGCGGCTCTGAGGAGAACAGTAGCAACATGTTGTGGGTGTTTAAAATTTACAATGATGCAATCCCCTCTTGTATTTTTTCTTCCATAGCCAATCCAACTGACTCTACGGGTGAATATTATATCATTTCAAAAGGCTAACGGAAAACCACAATTCCTATTCAGCCAAGCAAGTGTTTTATTTTTTAGGGCAGCATGGGTTTCTAGCCTAGAGTCAGTCATGCAGGAGTCAACCTCTGGAACATTTGTTAAAACCACAGTGTATGGAACACACTGCGGTGGGAGGTTGACAACATTTTTCCTCCTGGGTTTACTACTCCCGGCAGTGTCTCCCTCTGCTAAATTGTTCTGATTGCTCTTTTGTACTATTTGTGGTTGTGATGAAATTGGTGCTAGTGCAAGTGCAGTACCCACTGGTGGTTGGTTAGATGGTGGAATGATCAGTGCATTGACAGCTGGAGAGGCCTGAATGATAACCCCCGAGCCACTAACCCTGGTATTACCTGGGGCGTATACTACGGGTTCCAATGAGCTATGGCTTATGGAACCCGATGGGCCGGGTTGAGGGCTCGTCAGGGAAGAAGACCGGGTCAAATAAGAATCAAGAAGACCTTTCAGTCTGGTAACCTCTTGGGCAACTGATTCTAACTTTGCCACCAATGGGCTAATCAGAACCTCTAGTTTAGACTCAAGAAAGGTTGTCAAGAATTCAATGTGGGCTGGAAGAAGGGTACTTCCCTCAGCATTGTTTATAGGCTCTAAAGTGTCCCCCCTGCTGAGTGATGTTAAACCTGGCTTTTTAGACTTTCGACCCACCGCCCTCTTAACCGGAGCCTTCCTGCATGCACGCACCGTTCTCCGAACAGGAGATTGAATTGGTGTGACCCTTAAAGAGGATGTCGGGCTCTGGCTAGAAATAAAGTCAGTTAGAATTTCCCGCTCTTCTATGGTCACTATGGTGGATACATAATTATTTGAGTCTACATTGTTAGAGTTAGCACAGCCACAATCCGGGAGGAGCAACGGGGTAGTGGGTGTACTCAGCCTTGTGGGTGACGTTTCTGGACTCAACATACTAAGTGATAGTCTCCTATCCTTATTAATCTTACTAACTACCTTAATAAGGTAGTTATCCATTGTCCTTGTGTCATTAATGGCCACTGATTTAGAAGCCCTGAGCTTAGACATAATATAGCCAGCTAGTACTAACTACGAGGTGAATTTGACAACAGTAACCTGTCAAGATAGTATTAAAAACAGTGAAGGCAATAGGACCAGCAAACAGAAAACAAACGTAACCAATATTCACAATAGTGTCTTACTAGTAATCCAAGTTCCAGGTGATACAGGCCAAAATCCGTGGCCCAGCCCAGCCTCCTTTGGCCCCTGACGGCCACAGACGGCCCGCCCTTTGCCCGGGCTTAGCCCGGCGCCCGAACGCGCGCGTCCCGCGACGTGGAGGGAGCCGCGGTGTTTTGTGCACCTCCGGGCGCGTGGGTGGCGTCAAGGGGCGCTAGGGCGCCTGGGAGCTGTAGATTCCCCGCTTCTGGGCCGCGAGGTGATGTGGCGGCAGCGGCGGGTTACACACAGCGTAGAGGGCCAGAGGAGCAACGGCAAAGATACCGGTAAGGGAGGGCGCCGACAAAGTCCCCCATCCAATGGAGCAGGTCTCTGTATTTTTACAGGTCTCTATGTTTGGACTTCCCGCTCCCCCGAGGGAGCCGCGGTGTTGTGTGCGCCTCCGGGCGCGTGGCTGGCGTCAAGGGACGCTAGGGCGCCTGGGAGCTGTAGTTTCCCCGCTTCTGGGCCGCGAGGTGATGTGGCGGCAGCGGCGGGTTACACACAGCGTAGAGGGCCAGAGGAGCAACGGCAAAGATACCGGTAAGGGAGGGCGCCAACAAAGTCCCCCATCCAATGGAGCAGGTCTCTGTATTTTTACAGGTCTCTATGTTTGGACTTCCCGCTCCCCCGAGGGAGCCGCGGTGTTTTGTGCGCCTCCGGGCGCGTGGGTGGCGTCAAGGGGCGCTAGGGCGCCTGGGAGCTGTAGTTTCCCCGCTTCTGGGCCGCGAGGTGATGTGGCGGCAGCGGCGGGTTACACACAGCGTAGAGGGCCAGAGGAGCAACGGCAAAGATACCGGTAAGGGAGGGCGCCGACAAAGTCCCCCATCCAATGGAGCAGGTCTCTGTATTTTTACAGGTCTCTATGTCATTTTCATGTGCACTTCACATATCCAGCACTAACGATTGCTTATGATGATTATAGACTACACCTGATCATTTGTCACTGTCTGTACACCTCGCATGAATGTATGTCACAATCGTGTGACACCATAACATCAAGCAATACAATGCCACTATAATCACCCAGGGAGCACATTTGTTGGATAGTAATAACAAATGTTTGCGAGAATGACAATATCAATAATGTTAAATATCATATCAATCTCTACCTAGCTGTGAACAAGTCGCATGTACTATCTTACGAAGGCGACGAAACACGTGTTTGCTTGGGAACTACTGTTAAAACAGAAGTATTAAAAGAAGAAAACCACAAGAAAGAAGCAAAGATTGATTTATTGTGTTTCATGTAAAAGTGACTTTTTAACTCTGCAAATTGAAACTCTGCGTGTGCTTGGGTGTACCTTTTGATGATTCTTTGTTGCTGTTGCCACAATAACTTAGGGAGGCTGGTGGTTCTCCCCAACCCTTTAGCACCGCGAATAATATAATTCCCACAAATACTAGGTGAATCAACCATAAGCGCCTATTATCTATTAACAATACCACTGCCCAGAACAAAAACAACTCAACCCCCTACCCTTTCCCCCAAGATACTGCAACCAAAGAAACCGCAACCAAGATGTCACTACCACCTGCGCTGGGACTGAAGCGCTGAGGACCCTGTGAGTGCTGCTGCTACTGGGGTAAAGCACCAGGTAAAGCGCCGTGCTTCTACGCGCTGGGCTTCCATAGCCTGCGTCCTGCTGCAAGCGCTGTGCTCCCCTCGCGCTGCACAACCCGAATTGGCTGCCCACGTGGCTGCTGGCCTGAAGGAACTGCCTACCCTGCTGAGCGTTGTGCAGCGCGCTCCTGCTGTGTCCCGGAATCACCGCCGCAGCTCCTGCGCTTGGAAGTGTGTAAGCGCTGTGTCCAAAAATCACTGCTGCGGCCCCCGTGCTAAGAGATAACGAAGCGCTCTGCCCAGGATCACCACCGTGGCCTCTGTGCCCTGTACTGAGAAGCGCTGTGTGCAAAACTCACCGCCGCGACCTCGGGGCCGCTGAAGAAAGAAGCGCTGTGCGGCGATCACCGCTGCAGCCCGGGCGCCGCTAAGCCAGAAAAAGCTGAGGCCCGAATCACCGCCACAGCCCAGGTGCCGTGTAAATCAAAGTCCCAGTGATTGAATCCAGGCCGCACTAGGCCTGCTGCGTGGAAAGGAGGCGTTGCCCAGCAACCAGGGCGCCAGCTGCGTCATTGGGCGCGCCCCCCTCAGGCCGCGCTGTGATTGGCTCCCGGGTCTTGAGGCCTACGGAGGCCCGGGGCCTGCTGCCGGCCGCACCGGCGAGGATCTGCGAGGCTCCGGGTGGATCGAGGAGTGTCTTTCCACCCCCTCTTCAAGGGAGCCCGTAACTTTGCCAGCTTTAGCAGCGCGCCGATCTGCCTCCCCTGGCCGAAGCCCCACGTACAGAGAGGAGCGGGCTGACCGGGGAGGAGGCGTCCGGCGATATTTGTGGCTGCAACTTCCCCCGCAAAGACCAAGTGGTGAGTGGGGAAACCAGGGGACGGCGCCCCCTTTCAACATCGCGCTGAGTGTGACTGAGGGGTGCAGAGACTTAAAGTGTGCTTCCTCTGATTGCTCCCTCTCTGATTGAATTTGGAAGGCCGTTAGAGATCTGGCCTGATCAACAATTGCATCCCCATTAAGAGTTAATCTTTGTGCTGCATAGCTAAGGGCGCTGTATGACCTGCCCTACCCAGGAAGTATTGCCAAAAGTGAATTCCTGCATACCAAGTGTTCTTGGTGTTGAATGCCCACAGAAGGGATGGTACACTATTGAAAGTGCCTTAAGAAATGTTCTCATGTCATTTGCAAACCTGCATGAAGCTCTTTGTTGAATTGAATGTACCTGAATGCATTGAAGCCTATGTGTTTAACCTGCACTGCATTACCTACAGTGATACTTGCAGAGAGAAGGTTGTTACTCCTGCCTTTTTACCTGCAGGAAGTTCTGCTGTTCTGATGTACTTGAAGGAATTTACTCATGTTTTGAAGTGAAGTGAATTTACTGTTGCTCTGAGATTATCTGCCCTATCGACTGCTCTGACTTGAATTAGATAAAGAGTCTTGTTTTATAAAACAGCCTGGTGTGGTGTCTCTTCATTGCGTGCGCATTACTGAGTCAGTGCGAGTGTGTGCTGCACAACAGCTTAATACATTGCCTTCGGGTGCCTTCCTGCCTCGCGCCAAGCTACCGTGTCGGAATCGGTGACCCCGGTTCTAACAATGTCTTTATCGGTCTGTCATTTGGTGTCTAAGTTGTTGTATGGGTGTGTAATTGGGTATGTGGCTGGCTGTATGGGTGAGTGATTGGTTATCTGAGTACCTGTATGGTTGTCTGATTGTCTTTGTGAGTGCATTAGGGAGTGTGTGACTGTATGTATGGATGAATGAGTGGGCGAGTCAGTGGCTTTATGGGTTAGTAAGTGTGTGTGCATGGCTGTGTGGTTGAGTAAGTGGATGTGTCAGTGTATATGCGTCAGTAACTGGGTATGTGAAAGGTAGTATAGGTGAGTGATGGGGTATATGAGTGACTGCATGGGTGAGTGAGTGAATGTGAGAGTGGTTGTATGGGTGAGTGTGTGCTTCTGGAAGTGACTGTATAAGTGAGTGAGTACATATTAGTATCTATATGAGTAAGTGAGTGGGTGTGTGTATATTTGTATGGGTGAGCAAGTAGCTGTGTGATTGACTGTATGGGTGAGTGTCTAGGTGTGTGAATAGCTCTATGGGTGACTGACCCAGTGTGTGAATGGCTGTATGGGTGTATGAGAGGATATGTCTGTGGCTGTATTAGTGAGTGAGTGGGTGTATGAATGGCTGTATGGATCAATAAGTGGATGTGTTTATAGATCTATAAATCATTGAATGGGTGAGTAAGTACTGGTATGGGTCTGTGAATAGTTGTGTGGGAGTGGGGTATGAAAGGTTCTGTGGGGTCTGAGTGAGTGTGTCAGTGATTATGTGGATGATGTCATCAGTGATGTCATGTGAGATATCATTAGTGATGTTACTGGCCATGTGATGAGTAAAGTATTATGTGAGGTCATAAGCAGTGCTTTGCAGGGGCACGAGTTATAGTTAGCTCAGCTAACTATGACTGCTGAATTTCACTGTTTTTTCTACGAGTGAAACCTGCCCTAACTATAAGGTCCCTGTAACCTTTGTTTTTTTCAGTGAACTTCTAAGATTTTTTAGAATGCTGATTTGTAACTATACCATCCCTGTAACCTTTGTTTTTTTCAGTGAATTTCTATGGTGTTTTTTACTAGTAATGAGTACAGAGTGGTGGAGAAAGGGGATGAGGCCTCCGAGCAGCTGTCTGCAATCCTGCAGTCTGGAACTTACTGGAGGTAACAGAAGGGGTTCTTGGCCTCCAAGAACCCTTAGCTTTGAAGGGGGCATCGTCCCCCAACTAGATTTGCGCCTGGAGGTGTGTTTACAGATTGGTGGAGAAAGGGGAGGTGGCCCCCGAAGATCTCACAGCAATCCTGCAGTGTGGGACTTACTGGTGGTAACAGGAGAGGTAGTTGCCCCCAGTATCCTCTGGAGACAATGGGAATTCTTTCCCCAACCAGCAGTACACCAGGAGGTGTGTTTGCAGAGTTGGGGAGAAATAAGCTGGGCCTTGGAAGTTCTCTCATCAATCTCACTGTTTGGAACTTACTGGAGGTAACAGGAGGAGTTTTCGGCCCCAAAGGGCCCTCAACATTCAAGAGGACTTCATCCCCCAACTGTGGTGGAAAAAAGGGGCATGGCCTCCGACCAGCTCTCAGCAATCCCACTGTGTGGGACTTACTGGAGGTAACAGGAGTTGTTTCTGGTGCCCAAGGACCCTCAGGAGGCAAGGGGACTTCTTTCCCCAACAAGTGGTGCACCAGGAGGCGCGCTTGCAAAGTGGAGGAGAAAGGGGGCATGGTCTATGAACACCTCTCAGCAATTTCACTGTGTGAGACTTACTACAGATAACAGGAGAGCTTGTTGGCCCCTAAGGACACTCTAGAACCAAGATGACCTCATGGCTCAACTAGCAGTGTGCCAGGAGGTTCATTTCCACAGTGGTGGAGAAAGGGGGCGTGGCCTCCAAAATCCTCTCAGCAATCGCGCTTTTTAGGACTTACTGGAAGTAACAGGAGGGCTTGTTCGTCCCCAAGGACCATCTGGAGCCAAGGGGACTTCATCCCTCAGCCAGAAATGCGCCAGGAGGCATGATTGCAGAGTGGTGGGGAAAGGGAGCGTGTCTTCTGAAGTCCTCTTGGCAATCGTGCTCTATGAGACTTACTGGAGTTAACAAGAGGGCTTCTTAGCCCCAAAGGACCCTCTGGAGAGACGGGAACTACATCCACCAACCAGAAGTGCACCAACAGGCACGTTTGCAGAGTGGTTGTAAAGGGTGGGGTGGGGATTCAGGTGACTTTCCAGTCCTTTTTTTAGGTCTCGCCTGAGCCAGCGCTTTAGCGCTGCTCTGGCAAGAGCTTTAGAAAATAGGGATTTGGAAGGGCAAACTAGTGCTTTTCAGGCCTCCAAACACAGTGCATGTGCGCCGGGCGCGCGCACCATTTGTCAGCCTGCCTGATCACTTTCGCGGCCGCTTTGATGTTCTCAGTGAGACGCACGGCCACTGAGAACATCAAAGCGTCCGCGAAAGTGCTCTCCATTTGTCACCCTCTCCCTTATCCCACTTCCTGCTTGTTTGCTACTTGTGGGGGAAACAAGACCCTTCCTGTCTGCCCTCCTAAGAGACAGTTCAGAGACTTTCTCCAAGGGTGAAACCATTCACTTGTAGTGAAATTTACTTCCTCTAGGCTCGGATTGCCTTCTGGAAAGAGTGCAGGGTTATATATCCGTCTTTAGATTGAGTAAACTTTAAACGCATCGTGCGTCTAACTTCCAACATCAAGCAGTGACAACGGTGTGCTATGAATATTAAAAAGGAATGTTGACAAATAGGAGATCAATAGACCCTTCATATTTAATCGCTGAGGGCACTGGTGCAGCTTGACTTTATTAATCGTGTTTTAGGAAAGAGTCTGTTCCAGAACTTGGCTTAGGATTGAAGTCGGTGTAATGTTATTGATTGTCTCGCAGTATGAAAAGCAGCCAGGGGTTCAGGAAGGAACCCACAGCATCATTGCCTTTTGTCGGTTTTAAATGTGCAGTGACGGAGCTTGGTGAGACTCGGCAGCCATGCGTGAATGCCATCACTCAGGGCGGGATTCTTCATGCCAGTGTCACAATCACTAAGTGAGATTCCGGCGCAGTTGCTGACGTGCAAAATAAACACAATAACTACTTTCACAGGCTCAGGAAACTTCACATGTGGTTCGGAAATAATAATACCAATCAGTCAATTCAATTCAATTCAATTATCTTTATTCGGATATAATATATATCCATAAAAGTACAACATCACTGCTAATGTACATGTAACATACAATCTTCTCTCAAGCGTAAAAATAGTTAAAAATAAGATCAGACGATAAAACTTGTAAAATTAAATATCATAGAGCCAACATGCAAGTTGTAAATGCAATTTTAAAAATGAATAGATTAACCAATAATTCATACAGAGACCAGCAGCAGTACTGTGCAAAACCGCAAAATGTAAGCTTTAAACACTGTGCAAAATAGACAATTTGTAAACATCCTACCAAAGGGTTGGGGAGAACCACCATCCTATCATACCAATCAGTCAAAACTCAGTGCCACTACACCAAAGAAAAATAGCAAACTTTAACCTCGGAAACTCCTCCGTAAACACTGCTGCTGATAACCTATCTCCGGTATCTGCTGCGGTGAGCCACAAAAAGGCGCTAACCCTTCCGAAGGCCGGGGAGGGCTCTGGCACGCGGCCACCTTTACATCCCGTACACACCCGGTTTAGCCATTGGCCGCAGGAATTCGCTTCACGGGGGAGTTGTTCTTTATTGGGACACTTAGGTTAAGCTCTCGTTTACGTATTTGGATGTTTAAAAAGCATTGGCATAGCAATAGGTCTTGCATTTGGGACCTTATAAGTTTTTAGCTATGCAATAGTTGATGTTCTTTCACCAAGGATATTGTGCTGCATAACTAAATACTTATAAGGTCCCAAAAGCGAGACCTATTGGCTATGCCAATGCTTGTTATTATTTGGGGACGGAGGCTACATGGCCCCCTTCCCTGGATTGATTTCGGCTCTAGGGAACCCATCACCCCCATGCCCGGCCTTTTTATTTTTTTTTTAAATATACTAAAAAACAAGGAGAGGGGTGCTATGAATACCCCCTTCTTGGGCCAATTTCAGACCCAGAATCCCCATTCCTCTGTGCCATGCCTCTAGTGTGGGTACCCTAGTCACACCCAGGGTACCCACATTTAAGCGTTAGGGACCGCAGGGGGAGCCTCAAAGCCCCCGCTGTCCCTGCCAGCTCCTCCTCTCCTGCGGGAGCCGGCAGCACTTTGACAGAGAGGTAGCTGCTAACATGCAGCTCCCTCTCTGTCAAAACAATTGAGCTTACTTTCAGCATTTCTCTTTTAACTGGCCGAGGGAGGTGGCGGTCCCTGGTGCTTGGGGTTCTGCATGTCCCTCCCCATTAATTAAACATAAAGCCCCAGGGATGTGGCAGTCACCGGGGCTTGGGGGGAGTCCATGCGCCCCCCCATGAATTAAACTTAAAGCCTCGGCAAGGTGGTGGTCCCCAGGGCTGCGGAGGGGGGTGCATGCCCCCACATTTATTTTAGCTAAAACTCCTGGGATGTGGCAGTCCCTGGGGCTGTTGTGGGTCCCGCACGGCTCCCCTGCTTTGTACCTACATTAGCCCTGGGGAGGTAGCGGTCCCTGGGGTTGCAGTGGAGGCCATACAGGCCTCCCATACACTAATTATGCAAATAGCCCAAGAGAGGTGGTGGTCCTATGGGCTGCGGGGGGGCCAAACAGGCCCCTGCATCATTTTATTGTTTGCCCTGAGGAGCTGGTGGTTCCCAAGGTGTGGGGGTGCCACGTGGGCAACCCCTGCATAATTAATAAACCATCCCCCTAGGATTTGGACCAACCAGGGGCTTAAAAAAAAGGGACGCATTCGAATTTAGCCAAAGATCCACGGTCCACCTGCAAATTTGCAGTAAGATTAAATTAACATTTTTTGTTAACCCCAGGCGGGGTCCTTGTGGGAACCCCCCACCATAGGTGGGGTGGTCAGAGTGTTCCTACCCTGCCTCCTTTTCTTTACTTTTTACTTTTTTTTATGGGACTCGGCTTTAAGCCCAAGACAAGTGCCAACACTTCCTGGTTAAAGTGTTGGCAGACAGTCAGATTTCAGTAGGATCCGCGGGTCCACTCCAAGGACTTACGCCCCAGATATCTATATTTTTTACTCTTAAATAAGTTATTGGCAAAACAAAAAACGCTTTTCCTAAGGAAACTTTGGTCCTGACTTCAACTATCTACTGCCGACCTATACATACATGAACATATATATACACACAGACGCACTTACATGGTTGCTTAAAATGTTTAAATCTTTCTTTGTATGTATATATCTATACATTTATATTAAAGATATCAATACACACATACAATGTCAGATTTAAACATTTTAACCAAACAACACTACTTAGCAATGAAAGGTTGTTGGACAGGTTAACGTGTATGCCAAAGTGCACTGTGATTGTTTTTCGTGTCATCTCCTCCTGGTGTGTTCAGTAGCAGTGATAGTGTGGCACAAGGCAGGGCAGGGCAGGAACAAATAGCACTGAGACTCGTACCCCATCTAGCCTCTCTGGAGTCTGGAGTCACCAGTGAAGAGACTCAAGAGATAACTAATGCAACCTAGGAGTTGGGGGTTTCAGGGTGAGTAGCAGGGGAAAGAAGGGTAACAAGAGATCAAGAGGAGGGATCCAGGTTCCGTATCATGCATAGGCTACAATACAGTTGTGGAGCCAGCAGTACTAAAAAGGAAGACTTTTCACCCATGGACCCAGCCTGCGCCAGATGAAGGGAGAGCAATATGCTGGATAAGAAAGCAATGGGACCACTAGACAGCTTTCAAGCATCCATTCTACAATATTTCTCATGCAGATATTAAACCACGTGGTAACTAGCTCAGTGTTTAAGGAGATCAACACTACTATCTGGGTGGTGTTCTGCGCATCAGAGCACAGAGAAGCCACAAGACCTAATGAGCTCATTGAGGGGATGATTTATATATTAAAAAGGGTGGAGGTAAGCGAGGGGCCCTGTGGGACCCTGCAGGGATGTTTAAAAGGATCAGAGGAGAATTTTCCAACAGTCACCACTTGATCACAATTGGATAAAAATGAGCGGAGTAAATTTAGTGATCCACTCCTGATGCCTATCTGTTCAAGACGGTTGATCAAAAGTGAATGGTCAACAGGGCCAAACGCGGTTGAGATATCAAGCAAAATCAAGGCTGCTTTCCCCCCATTAATAATAATGGCCCTGATTTCCTAAGTGCATTTCAGGAGCCTGTATTCTAAACATCTATTTACATATTTCTATTAAAGTTAGGGAGAATAGTTTGGTAGTGTTAGTGAAATTTATCTCAGAACAGAATTGTTTTCTCAAAAAAGAAGTAATTAGTTAATATTGGGGTAAAAGCAGAACAATAAAAAATGTAATAGATCAAATGATTTAGTTCAATTGTTGTCTCGGATAGCACAGTCACAATCTGTTGGGCCTGCACCTCCTGTATCCTCAGGTGGCTCTAGTTCAGCCCTAAAGAATACCGAGTCCATAACCCCATTCTTTGCCACTCAGTACAGAATGGCTTTGTCATCAATGTTGGCTTAGCTCATGCCAGCCAGTAGCTAGAATAGACATGCAATTGTTTTTGAAAGCTCCAAAACATCATGGCCTCCACACAAAGGGAGTTTTGTCCCTGAAAGTGGAGGCCTATGTTGATTTTGCCTACCTGTCATGGCAGACCCTGACAGTCTCTGCATTAGGCAACCCACCGAAAATTGGACAGGCCTCCCTGATGCACTGATGGCAAGGATCCTGTGGTGAATATACCTTCACCTATGAAAGACTGCTGGCTGACTAGGTCTCAACTTTTAGTAACCATTGACATCACCATCTATATTTACTAGCAACTATCATATTAGTAATTCCAGGATGTGGAATTACTGGTGCTAGAACTGGCTACTCAGAATAGAGCCCTAAATAGAAAGGGTTAACTGCCAGTCTTAAAGAAGGGGAACTTCACAAATTTATGACAGATTAGGTCCCTCTGTCAAAATATAAATGATCCACTTACCCTTCACCTTTTTGTGATTAGATTTAATTTGCAATATTAACCCCTTGCGTGCTCATGACGGAATCACTCCGTCATGAGCCACGGGCGCCGTGTGCTCATGACGGAGTGGTTCCGTCATGCTGCGGCCGCTGCGGCCGCTCCGCCCACACGGCATTGATTCCCCGCCTGTGCGGGCGAATAATGCGAGTGGGCGGAGTCGTGACGGAACCACTCCGTCATGAGCACAGCGCGCCCGTGGCTCATGACGGAGTGGTCCCGTCACGAGCATGGCGGCGCCGCGCTCACCCCGAACCCCCCCAGCGCCGCGGCGGAATTCGTGCCGCGGCGAAGGGGTTAAAATAAAAAGTATGAACACAACTCGGTTTTTAGTGTGCATGTATGTAGAGCATGCTCATCCCACAAGTATAACTTTTTTCTCTTTGACTCTAAATATGTCATGAAAACTCCTGAAGATGTCATGTGGATGCAGGTGGAAAAAGTGAAGTACTTCTAGAGGAAGGTTGGTGAATGGAACGGTATAGGCATTCTAGGGACCCCCCCCTAACTATTCCTTGCAGCTTCCCCTCCTTAAGGTTTTGTTACACCTTTGGTCCATGCTAGCATTCTTGTTGTAGGGTCATAAGGTTTTTGATAATCACTGTGCTTAAAAAAATGGATAACATATTATTAAGATGAAAAATGTCAATAGTACAGAATAATATATGGGAAGCATCTGCATAGTCACCAGTGGCGGCTGGTAGGGAACAGGGGCTGGGGGGGGGTGAGGTGAGGTGGGGTTAAAAAAGAAAGAAAGAAAGAAAGTAAGAAAGAAAGAAAGAAAGAAAGAAAGAAAGAAAGAAAGAAAGAAAGAAAGAAAGAAAGAAAAAAACATACCTGCCGGTTGCATCACCAGCCGCCGCCTCTTTGCCACCTCTTCTCCATTGCCGGAAGCTCCCAGGCTCCCCAAGCCAATAACAACACTGCAGTGCAGCGTAGTAATTGGTCTGAGCTCCGTGGTTCGTGGGAGGCTGTGCATGTTCCTCACCAGGCTGTGCAATGCAGCCTGGTGAGGAACGTGCAAAGTGTCCATGACTGTTTGGATGGGCCAAGACGGCTGGCTAAACAGTCTTGGGCACTTATGGTGTTCTCAGCACTCCTCCTCCTGGCCCCTGCTCTGGCCAGTTCCGCCCCCCCGCACCTAGGAATGGAAAAATAAAATTATAATAGCGTTCCGTTATTATCATTTGACTTTTCCTCTGCACTGCTCTTAGAGCAGTGGGACGACGCTCCTCCGCATTAGCAGAGGAACCATCGCTGGTAGTCATGGCATGCCTGAAATGGAGCGAGTCCTTATTATAAATTAGTTAGGAAACAAGGGGCAGAAATGAGATAAGTAATACAAAGTAGCAAGACACTGTGGTCGGTACAGCATAAAGGGATCGCCCATCAGAGGTGTACCGGGAGGGTGTCTACTTAAGTTCCAGAGCAGTCAGCTGAATAAACTACAAAAATTGTTGCAATCTGAAGTCCAGCAGTAAAATCAGTTCAAGATGTGTCTGCTTAAAAAGATGCGGTCTAGGTTATGACTTTGGTGTTCCGATTTCATTAAGAAGACTGAGTACTGGAAGTGGAAATAAAAAAGTGGCGTGATTGGTGACTACGTTAGTTAGATTAAAAGTAATGGAGATCATGAAGGGAATTTCTGAAACTATACCAAATGAATAGCTAATGAAATTGGAGAGCAGTTTAGACAAAGGCATCAAGTGTGTATCTGTAGAATTAGAGGGTGTTCAGAGTAGTTGCTTGTAAAGTCATCCATAACATAGTAAGAGGATTGTGTCTTTTTCATGTCAATGATTGTGAGATTGCGCTATCTTGGAATATGTGTCTAGACATATGGAGATATGCTGTTTTAATTTTGAAATCACCTAAAATTGCACATATACTTTTTCCATTTGTGATACACCATCTAGTGTGCCATTATCATGACTTAAATATAATTTTGGGATACATTAAGCTACACCATTCACAATATCTATGTAGTATAGTGAAAAAATGTTTCCGAATGGAATATGTTTCATTGTATTCTTATTGTCTCCTGGGTATTTAAGATCTGGAAATACAAAAATTATGGTGTTAAGCCTCATGGCTGTTTTTGAATAACAATTTAAACATTTTGATCAGACATCACCGTATTGCTAATCATTTCAATTAGGACTCAAACATAAAATATATGTGCCTTGTATACATATTCTAGAATTGTTTATTAATACTAGTCATATGGGCATCTAGTTGTAGTAGTCTTGTAGTGCTTTCCAAGTATGGATTGCATTTTTTTTATTAAGGATAGAGTAGTTTCAGTTTCAGTTTCAGTTTTATTGTACAGTTAATTAAAACCTTTACAATCATGCGTTTCATTTTTGACATTTTGTAACAAAATAAAATAGGTCGCCATTAAAACAGAATAAAATCTGGATAAAATATGACCCAAGGATAGATTTGCACAGCAGGAACCAAAATGCAATGGCATGCGGAAAAAAAGAATGCAATGTGCAAGACCACCATTTAACCTATGGAGGGATTGTGGTATATTCCATGCGTTGTAAACAAGCAATCAGTTCCCTGTGGATATAAACTAGACATAACGGCAAGGAGTGGCCAGCCTCGTGAATCAGGTTCTTAGCAGCAGGTTAGGGTAAATAACAGAAAGAAGAATGGGTGGGCATGGAGAAAAAGTGCAAAGTACAAAGGCAACAATAATTACATCTACGGGATTCAAATGAAAGTCATAAGTATTCTGCTTATCTTACAGCAGAGAGATATACTAAATACAGAGCATCTGTTTGCAGAGATTTTACTATGTGGTAAAACAATACACTCATAAAACTGTCGGATGCTTGGTGGAGCTAGGTGCTAGGCAACTATTTACAGGAATCTTACTGTAGAGTAAAACAATGAGTACATTAAAAAACATCATAGGATGCTTGGCCGCGTTGGTCTACTACTTAGCAGCAAGTTTAAGTGGAGGAGCAGAAAGCTAGAAGGAATGCCTCATATGAAAAAAAGTGCAAAGTCCTAGAGCAGCAGGTATTACATCTGTAAGATTCTAATGAAAAGCGTAGCTATTCAGCCTAACTTGCAACTGAGTAAAGTGCTAAGTCCAAAAATGGCTGTTTGCAGAGGTCTTACTGTGGGTTAAAACACTACATTCATTAGAGAGCTTTGGATACTGAGTGCAGAGCTGTGTACAGAATCTTGCTATAGAGTAAAACAATGCATACATTATAAAACATTGAATATTTGGAAAAGAGAGATTGGTCAGCATAAAAACAATATTTATATGGGACAGTATGCCTGGAGCGAGTCCTTTGAAAGTGAATGGTGTACCATTCTGTGACAATGCTGAAGTTCCCATTAAGGCAGCAGCGCAGATAGCGTCTTGTGAGGGTTAGATCAAAGTACCATGGATAGAGCAGAGTTTGTTGTGGATGCATAAGGGTGTATGCAGAGTGGTTCTTAGCATTAGTTGTGTAAAATACCTGAATTGTTGAGATTAAGATGGTAACATCATCAGCATGGGCAGTAATGCATCTCTGCTTCTTTTTTAAGTTCATTCTGCACAGTATTTAATCTCACAGTTAACTTCACCATTTGGGATGTTTTGTATGGAGCAGGAAGGATAAAAGCTATCTGCTGATATAAAGAGTTAGCTGCAGTTTCATTCCTGTGTAATTTGGCTACATTGTGCTGTCCTTGGTGTATGTAAATAGTAAGTTCCAGGAAATCTATTGGTTTTGTTGAGATGGTGGAGCTTGTTGGTATGTTTTAATTTATTTAGTTTTAGATTGCTATTAATTTGCTGTAATGGTCCTTGGCAGATTAACAGAATGTTGTCTATATGACAATGGGGGTAAATGTATTGAAACAATTATTCCACAGCAAAATACTTTCACTGCTTCAATAAGTTTTTAGGTGAAAGATGAGAAGATGAGATAGCAAGGTAGCCCACATTAAAGTCCATCATTTGTTTTTATAGCTGAGATAGAAATATCCTCTCTGTTAGGGATGAGGAGCCACTGTGAGCTTAAGTTTAAGTAACCAATAAAGAGGTACAGCTGAGGAAAATCTATAAGGCACTGCATTGTCAATCTTAGCTCAAACTGAAACAAAAATGTCAAAGCCCACTTTATGTACTTGTTAAAGTACTGGTAATATTAGGTCCTTGTGAGAAAGTGGATTATTATTGGGGTGGGTGGATAGTAGTCCACCGCTTGTAACAATGTCTTGAATTGTGTTAAGTCCGTTAAGGCTTTCAGTTTTTTTAAGCCTGAGCTCAAGCTCAGGTAGCTCTTGCACAGTTCTGACAGGCTTAACTTAGGAAAATGTGTAAATCATTTAGATGTACGACAACAGTTAAAAAGTCAAAAACACAATACAATAAAAATCCCACTAAAATTTATAGACATAGAGAATATTTTCATGATCAACATGACACTAAAACAACAAGAATCCAACAAGGGTAAAAGGTTAAGAGGAGATATGAATTTCTAAAAGGTAAGTTTTGAGGCTTGCAGAGATGGAGTACAGGTTGGATACAAGAACAAGGTTGGTCCCGGTCAAAGAGTTACTTTTGAACTTAGGCATTTTCCCAGAAGGTAAGGTCCGCAGTGGGGCAAGATTGCATGATTGCATGCTAGTTATGAAGAAGGGCCCATCGGTGATGGGTTGAGGAAAGACCAAGTCTTGATGAAGACATCAACAAAGGTAGAAAAAGCTCAGAGATAAGAAAAGTTCAGAATTAGCTCCCAGGAAGCCGTTAGTGTCGATCTAATTCTGCTGGAAATTGGGCCTGGTGAAGATTTTTTCTTTTTTTTACGTTGAATTTCCTCAGTGGGGCAAGTTTGCAGGCTGTAGCTAAGGAGGGTTCGACTTCGATAGATGCCAGTTGGTTTTGGGTCCATTGAATCGGATTTGCTGCAAAGAAGAAGAGCGAAGCAGGAGCTGCGGTTAAGTCAGGCACACCAGCAATGCATCCTTGTCAAATCAGCTAGCAGGTTGGTCTCAGTCTATGTATGTCCAGGTGGAACATCTTGAAAATGTTTCCAAGTAACAGCTTCCGGTTTGGTAGGAGGAGTACGCGCTGGTGCTGACCAAGGTTTCCAGGACCTCAGGAACAGCACTTAGAGCTCAGGATTCACTCTGAAAGAAGGCATCAGCATGAAACAGGGCATGTCCAGTTGAAACTGGTTAGCTGGGCTCTTCAGTGCTCCTTGCAGCTTTTGTGTCCCTATAGTTTAACAGGAGGTTGGCCAATTGACTCTTTGAGTCTACTTCCTTTTCCTGGGCATTGGTGGAAGCAGGTCGAGCCCGGAGGGTTCTCCTTACAGGCCTCAACAGCAGGTGTGGTCCAGTAAACATCCATTTGTACGCGGTCATTAAACCACGTACCATTACTGCACAAGCGTTACAACGCATGCGCTGTAATAAAGCATAGCCATTTCTATGCATGTTATTACAACGAATGCATTGTAATGCGAACCACATCGTTGTGAGGAAACTGAGGCATTTCCTCACAACGATGTGCAACAATCACCACCCTTCTGACGACGCAGGCAGGAAGGAGAACAGAGAACACGAGGAGAGAGAGTTAACTATTCGTGTGGTCCATCTTCTTTCTTCCACACATCCATTGGTGTTCTGAAGAGGGTACCCAAGGGTGCCAAATTTATGCCTGGCACTAGCTTGTGAGTGAGGATGATTCCTGCCATTTCCCTAACAAATAGGGAAAAAGTCCAGGGGAGACCCTACCTACTTTTGCAGCAGTTCATGTGTACCCTACTTCAAACAATCCCACAATGACTCGCTCTACCTAAAACCAGAATGGCAGAACCTTTCTTCCCTTATCCAGACAGAGCTCCTGTGCCCATCCTAAAGGTCTGGCCAGGAAAATGAGCAACCCCCTCCTCTGTGGTTTCTAAAAAAAACAGTTCCGGGGGCAGCTCCTGTTCCACTGAGATTAGACCCTGACTAGTGAAGAGAAAAAAAGAGAGACAGACCCAGGTGTGAGCTATACCTTCCAATAATAGGCTAGGCATTCTTTGAAGTTATGCAAGGGGTTGGGCACAGTCCACCCTGTCAAGGGAATGTCAACCTCTCCCACAGTCAAAACCTTTGTCTCAGCCCTGGGTGCCCACCTCATTAAGAAGCTATTCAGCTCCTGTGTGATTGATAGAAGTTCATGCATTTGGGCTTCTAGAGACTACAGGCAGGTTAAAGGTAGATTTTTAAAAGTGCTTTTGGTAAGATATGTGTTACAAATTCAACTTTACCAATGAATTGGATTTGGAGTAAATCTTTCAAAAAGTCTAGGAATGAACTTTTTGTCTGGTTCCAGGGAGGAGATTACATTATTTAATTTGAAAATTAATTCCTAATGCTTTCCTGTGGAACAGTTAATCCTGCTACAGTGAAAGTAGCTTTTAGGTCCTTGTCACTGTAAAATATATCTAGCATAAAAAATTTACACATTCTGCTCTAAATGCCATGCACCGTGCCTCATGGGCATTTAAGGCCTACTTGGAGGTGACACGTTCTTATTTAAAAGGAGAATTTAGACCTGTCAAACGGGACTATATTGATAAGTCAAATTTGCAGTTTTACATCTGCAGAGTCAGGTTACTTGTGGCAGACCTGCAGCCATGTTTTGCATTGTCCCTGTTGTGGTGGCACAATACGTGCTGCAAGTCCACTAGTGTCATTTAACATATGGACCCTGAGTAAATTTTGTTCCATATACTAGAGATTTATAGGTAAGTTTAATGTGCCAATTTTGAGTATAGCGAATTTCAACATGTTTTAGGGGTCAGAGCGCATGCACTAGGCCCAGGTTAGCAGAGTCCTAGTGCACAAAGTAAAAAAAAAAGCAGCATCAGTTCTAAAACATGCGGGTGATGTTGAAAAAGGAGGAGTTTTCCTACAATCCTACAGACAGCTGTAGAACTAAAAATGGCTCTTGAAAATGTGAACAATTGGTAAGAGATAACAATAAGAGAAGACAAACATTTGTATGGCGGTATGCTAAAGTGTGGAAGGCAAGATTATTGATGTGCACTTTTATCAACAACAGAAAAATGACTTCCAACATATTGTCAGGGTCAGTAGCACACATTACGCAGTGTAGATTTACTATTGTAACTTGCACTTACCTTGACGATGTGTTTGGAGTTGACACTGCACAGTCGATATAAGAGCATATCGATATTTTGACCTTAATATTCAGTAGAACACTAGACAAAATTAGATAGTGGCAGAAAGAAAGGTAGAAAAAATATATAGGAACATTTAAAATAATTTTGCTTTAGAAATAATACCCACTAGAGATACAAAATGAGTGCCCTCTGATGGAAATGAAGTGCAGCAATTGTAGAACCATGTTTTATGTACGTGCAAGAGTGATACTCTTGTGTGGCAGTTCATCAGAAGAAAATGAGGAAGGCTATCCCGTATTATAGAAAACAGTGAAAGGGAAGAACTCTCCAGAGTGGTGTATTGACATCAAAGGTGTGGCCATGAACATGGTAGCTGATTCAGAGATGCATTTCAAGATAATTAAAAACAGAAATCTGAAGGGAACATTTTCCCAGGTTCATGAGGAAGGGTAACTCCAACAAATTCTAATCCTAAGGGATACAATGATGGGACCAAAAACATGTGTAGCAGATTATCTTTTAGATACAAATCAAGAGCGATGTTAGAAAAACTACATGTAGTAAAGAAGGGACTACAATATTAGAGTTAGAGATCAAGAAAAGTTGAAAGTAATTTTGATGCCAATGGAAAAGAATACGTGTTTGGAGTAATGTGTATAGCTAATGTAAAGAATGTGGATTCTACTGTGTGGAAGGCAGAAATTCCAGACATTTTTAGCAGAAAAATTTGAAGACTCAAGGCTGCTAAATATAAAATGGATGAATTAAAACAAGAGGATGTACTAGAGATTCACAAATGGAAGGGAATTCCCTAATACTTCAGAGATGAGAATGAAAAAGAGTTAAGAAAACTGAAAACAGCTGCTAAAATATGACCTAATAATTCTACTTATTGGTTGGTTCCCTTGATAATTAAATAGTGCAAGGAGGCTGTGCGTAAATTTGGGAGAGTTACATTTTAACCAATGGGTAAACCATTACCCACAACCTAATATCAGAGTAGACTCTAAGATGTGTATTCCAAGAAGGAAGCAAACAGATCCTTAGTGAACATAATGCTATCCAGTGTATGGAGTTGCAGCAGGACACACCCTTCTTAATAAAATAGGGCTTCAAGTGTTTCTAACTGTCTTTCTTGGATATATTACTCACCACACATTCTAGCATGCTATTTCATTACATATTCCATCCTCAAATTTTCCATTCCGTCAAGCGTTCATCTGCACATTGTGCACTCTAAGCAACTTGCCACAATCCACTTAAGCACGTACCATCTGCTGGCATTTATGAAGAGAATACCCATGATCAGCAAAATAGACAAGCTCAGCCTGGCAATAAATACTACTGGAACAAGATTACTTAGGGCCATATTACGAGTTTGGCACACCGACCGCCGTAGGACCGCGTCTACCCCCATCAGCAGCCACGGGGCCGGTGGTGTGGAGGCGGGGATCTTGCAGCGGTGGTGAGTGCTATTACCAAATATATTGATGCCTGTGTGTGCATCTCGACTACATATGTGTCGGATACACACATGTGCATGATATATGTGGGACAATACCATGTACACATTACCAGGGTTCGGCCCATATGTGGGCCATCTTGGCAATGGGTATCTGGTACGAAAAGGACTCTGCTGTAGCTCGCCGCACACAGGGTCGTAATCCTTGAGGTGATGATCCTGCTGTGAAGGGGGACATGGAGAAAGGGAACTACATTGGAATCTGCCTGGAAGAAGAAGGAACGGATGAGTTCACACTGCAAATCCTTTGTCACTGCCACCTGGAAGCAGGCGGTCAGACAACCGTGGTCCACACGTGGAACAGGCAACTCATAATACGCATAGTGGTGCAGCTCCCCTGTACCCCCTATGGTGGCTGCCTTTCCCCAATCGCGAACCTGGTGGTCGACAGTCTGATGACAGTCTTGGCCGTCCAGTGGCAGTCTTCACAAATTCGATCCACTCAACTCGTATTACGGCGGTCGACCATCTAGTTCACCACGCTCAGAGCACAACCGCCGATACGGCAGTCCATGGGACCAGCAAACTCGTAATAAGGCCCTTAATATTGATGAGTTTTATTATACAATTTGTGATTTATATGTTAAAAATAATTTTGTTTGGCCTGCTTTGTGATGTGGCTGTATTTTAGCATTCTGCCCCTGGCTTTTTGGGTTTGGAGTACATAAAATACTTCTGAGATAAAATGTTGGTGATGAGGTAGATTACATTTTGGTGATGGGGATGGACAATACTGTTACCAAACAAAAAAAGATTGAATACACGGGGGTCTTAGGGAATTTTAAAGACCACAATGGATTTATTCCCCAATCATAACTCCAAAAAACAGTACGAAATCCATGGGTCTGAACAATAGCTAAAAAGTGTGTGCTCAAAAATCTACAACAAGATGGGTATATAATCTATTATGACAGAATCACAAGCTGAAAAAAGACCGCCAAAGGGCATTTCCCTTTTTAGGACAAAATCCCTCACTCAGGAAGGAGGCACCTTTATAGTCCATGCAGTGCAGGAATTGTTTTTGGCGTTCCCATTGCAGTGCCCATTTTCAGAGGCACCACTGCGGGGCTGCCAAAAAAAGCATGCTAGACACGAGGAAACTTGTACTCTAACGGGTGGTCCATACAAGGGTTTGGCAGTTTGAAAGCGTGTCGCTGGCATGGCGGTCCGCTCTTGCACTGCCAAACTCGTAATCAGGCTCCAAGTAGGATTTGAAAGTGCTGTGGAAACAAAGAATTGTGAAGTTCTACAAATGTGATTTGAACATTGCCACCATGACAGATTTATATAACGGAGAAGAGTAAAACCAAAAAGGGTATGTTGAAAGCACTGTTAAAAATCAGAACATTAGCGTTAATGGATGACTTACAAGTGTCTTTGGAGTAGAGGGAATTTTATGTGTGCTATGCCAAAGAATGCTCAAATCTTTTGAACTGACTACATTTGCTCTAAAGTCATGAAACGCTTTTGAGGAGATTCACAAAATGGTGAGACTATTGTAACACTTTATGCCTATAATTTAAGATGGTGGGCTGTATTACCTCAAGGGACAAAAAAGAAAAAATGCAAAAGCATTTTCTTCTAGGGCCTTTGCAGCTACAGATGAAACGTGCTCAGTATGGGAAAGAAACACTCTAACCGATGTAAAGGGTCAATTATTGGGAGGCACCTAAATCACTATTAAAAGTGACCATAAACCACTGATAGTTTTATTCATAGATGCTGGCGATATGACTGAAGCATCACCTTGCAAGCCTATGAATGTGTTCGTAAGTTTATGCCTACAATATGGAAATTGATTCCTCATGCATGGAATGATGTGGCTTACTTTTCATCTTGTATGCCATTCGATTACTCTAAAGATGAAGTGGATGAAAGGCAAGATTTTATGGTCCCAGATTGGGGTGAGGCCTACATGAAGCAGTTAACATGAGCGAGTAGAAAAGTGGAAGAGTAATTGAAAGGAGTAAGATTTAGAAGTAGTACTAGACCGTTATTCCTAGCTATCTAGCATTTCTGGGGATGGGCTGTGATGGGAAAATAACATGGATGAACATTTTTTATGGACTAATAATCAATAGCTGGGAGCGATGCAATCAACTGAATATTGTAAGGAAATGTCTCCATAAACAAATCATTTCTGGCAGAGGAAAAAGACTGGCAGAAAAAATTTCCAGAAGAAAACACAGAGGGGACAAGAGTTTAGGATGTGGACTGAGAGCCTGCAGCAGACATGCTAATTGGCCTCTAGAAAGAAAAACAGACCCAGTTAAATGTACAGCACAACTAGGAAACAATAACAGGAGTGCAACTAAGAACCAGGAATAGAAGTGTTCCAGTTTCCCTTATATATCTTATTTTTCGTTTGTCTTATTGGGAGAAATTACAGTCACATTCATTAATATATTTCATCAATTATAAATACATTCTCATAAACAATATATAATTATCTCTGCTCAGCCGATCTTAAGAATATAGCCACCCCTAAGTTTGGCCCATCATATATTCCCAAACTCATTTACCCCCTGCCACCAAATCAATTAATTTAATTTCCTTACACCAAATTCTCCCAAATATCCATATGTTTCCTCAATGACCCAGGTCTTATTGCATATGACTTCTCATATCCCTTAACTTTTAATATTTTAGCTTACCATGGTTCAAACAAGGGCACAAAAGATTTTCTCCACTTTTGGAAACTTAACAAATGTCCTGCAAGCATTGCTATATACAGCTTCTTACACTGCTTGGACTCAGACCTGCTTAAGACAGATAACCTAATAAAATTAATTGGGAAGTAATATGTGAGGTCATAAGAAGTGCATTGTGGAGGCGCAAGTTATAGTTAGCTCAGCTAACTGTAACTGCTCAATGTACTGAATGTCATTGGTTTCATACGAGTGAAACCTGAGCCGAACTATAACATCCCTGTATCCTTTGTTTTTTTAGTGAATTTCTAAAGTTTTTCAAATGCTAATTTCGAACAATAAAGTCCCAGTAACCTTTGTATTTTTCATAGAATTTCTATGGTTTTTCAAGTAGTAATGGCGTTCTCAGATTGGTGGAGCAAGGGGGCAGGCTTCTGAGTTACAGAGAGTACCAGGAGGGCTTCTTGGCCACAAGGCCCCTAATCATCCAAGAGGATTTCATTCCCAACCAGTAGTGCACCAGGAGATGCTTTTGCAGAGGGGTGGAAAAAGAGTGCATGGCCTCCGAAGACCTCTTAGCAATCTCGCTGTGTGGGAATTACTGAAGGTCACAGGAGTGGTTGTTCGCGCCCAAGAAACCTCATCAGCCAGGGGGACTTCACCCCCAACTAGTAGTGCACGAGGAGGCATATTTGCAGAGTGATAGAGAAAAGGGATGGGCCATGAAGACCTCTCAGCAATCTCATAGTGTGGTACTTACTGAAGGTAAAAGGAGGGGTATTTGACCCACAAGGACATCCTTGGGGCCCAACGACTCTTCCTGTTACCCCCAGTAATTCCCACATACCGTGAATGCTTAGAGGTCTTCGGAGACTCCGCCCCCTTTCTCTGCCACTCTGCAAACCCCGCCTTCTGGCATGCTAATGGGTGGGAGATAAAGTCCCCTTGGCTCCAGAGGGTCCTTGGGGGCCAACAAGCCCTCCTGTTACCTCCAGTAAGGCCCACACAGCGGGATTGCTGAGAGGTCTTTGGAGGCTATACCCCCTTTCTTCACCACTGTGCAAACGCGTCTCCTGGTGCACTGATAGTCGGGGAATGAAGTACCAGTGACTCTAGAGGATCCCTGGTGGTCAACAATTCATCCTGTTACCTCCAGTAAGGCCCACACCACGGATTTGCTGAGAGATCTTCAGAGGCCATGCCCCCTTTCTCCACCTGGAACACTGCTGGCTGGGGGAAGAGGTCCCTTTGGCTCCAGAGGGTTCTTGGGGGCCAACTACCGCTCCTTTTACCTCCAGGAAGTCCCACAATGCAGATTGCTGAGAGATCTTTGAAGGTCACACAACTTTTTCCAGTACTCTGCAAACGTGTCTCCTCGCACAGTAGTGGTTGGGGGATGAAGTTCCATTGGTTCTTGAGGGTCATTGGGGGTCATCTACCCCTCCTGTTACCTCCAGTAAGTCCCACAAAGCTGGATTGCTCGGAGGTTATATGAGGCCATGCCCCCTTTCTCCACCACTCTGCAAACACACCTCCTGGCGCACTACTGGCTGGGGGAAGAAGTCCACTTTAGTCCTGAGGCCCTCAGGAGGCAAGGGGACATCATCGCCCCACCAGCAGTGCATCGCGAGGTGTGTTTGCAGAGTGATTGAGAAAGGGAGAGTGACCTCTGATCAACTCTCAGCAATCCCACTGTGTGGGACTTACTGGAGGTAAAAGGAGGTCTTGTTGGCCCCCTAAGGACCCTCAGCAGCTAAGGGTACTTCATCCCCTGACCAGCAGCGTGCACTGGAGGCATTCTGCAGATAGGGGGAGGGGCCTTCAATATTGTGCTGGTTCCATTTTCTTTTTTTTATTATAAAGGAGGGGGGGCCATTTGCCCCCCCCCACCCCAGGGCCATATTTGCCCCGGAGACCCCATTCCCCAGTGGAAAGCATTTTTAGAATGGCGAGGGGGCTGGCGATCTCCCTCCCAAGACCGATTACCGCCCAGGACCTCCATCCCTGGGGTCTGTGTTTTCTTAAATTAAAGAAAGGGAGGCCGCGTTGCCCCCCTCTTGGACTGATTTAAGCCCCGGGAACCCCATCTCCGTGGGCCCTGCTTTATTTATATATTTTTTTTTAAAGGGGAAGGGACTGCATGGCCCCCCTCCCCAGGCAGATTTTGTCCCCATTGCTCCCATACCCCATGGCCTAGCCTCAATGTTGGTGACCGCGGGTGCCTTGCTGGCTCCACGCCTCCTGCGCAAGCTGGCATTGCTTTGAGACCCAGGGAGCTGCTAAACATGCAGCTCCTTGAATCTCAAAGCAATTTGTCCGTTTCCCTGCTGACTTGACAGTGGGTGGGGAAACGGATATGGTCTGCTATTCAGATAGCGAGAACATTTTCTGCTCTCGCTTGCTCAAAGCAGAGCCGAGTTTGCTATGGCTAACAGGAATGATGCTCCCACCAAGCCATAGCAAACTGCAACATCCCGGGGTGGGCACTCAGGGACAATAGCTGGAGCCGGCCCTGGGGTGGTGGTTCCCGTGGCCATCTAGGGTTCCAGGATGGAGGCCATGCAGTCCGCCTCCAATGTTAACTTTAGCCTCAGGGAGATGATGATCCCCAGGGCCAGGGGTCACTAACAGACCCCCTTCATTGTTTGTGCCCCAGAGAGGTGGTGGTCCCAGGGTGCGGGTACAGGCATGCCCCCCACATTCCTAATAAGTGCAGCAGGCAGGTGGCAGTTCCTAGGGCTGTGGGGGAGGCCATAGGGCCCCCACTTTTTTTAAATAATGCATGTGCCCCGGAGAGGTGGCGTTCCCTGGGGCAGTGGGGGGCTGAGCAGGCCCCCCATATTTTTATTGTCTACAGCCCTGGGAGGGTGGCAGTCCCTGGGGCTTTTTATAAGACTAACAGGTGGTCCCCATGAGCCCCCTCCTTCATGCCCCTGGGATTTGGACCACCCGGGAACTTTAAAAATCCTCTCAGGAATCCGCAGAAAACATTTTAAAAAACAGATTTTTAACCCTGACAGGGTGCCTGAGGGACACACCACCCTATTTGGGGGGTTAGGGTATTCCTACCCTGCCCCCTTTTTTGATTTTTTACTTTTTCTGCGGGACTCAAGTTCAAACCGACTCCCAAGAAGGCTGACAACACTTCCTGGACACTTCCTTTTTTCACTGCCCTGCTTGATGGATCACCCCCGAAACTTTCAACACAGCAGCTGAACCAAAAAGGAGAAGTTTTGTGACACATTTGTGGAGAAACGTCAAGTGGAGCCAAAGTTATTGGCAAAATAAATAGCGATTTTACGATGGAAACTTTGGTCCTATCTATAAATACCTACTGGCAACCACCAGTAGGAAATACATATATATATGCTTCTTTCTGCATTTCTTTTTTTTCTTTCTGTGCATTTTTTCTTCTTTCTTCACATGTCCTATCTCTGTAGGCATAGTTAGAAATTAGCATTTAAAAAACCTTTGAAATTCACTGAAAAAACCATAGGTTTCAGCACGTTATAGTTAGGAATTAGCGTTTAAAAAACCTTAGAAGTTCACTGAATAAACCATAGGTTTCAGGGGCGTTATAGTTAGCTGGACTTTTCACTCATACAAAACCATTGAAATTCCCCCGTTATAGTTAGTTCAGCTAACTATAACTCACGCGCCCGCAATGCACTGCTGATGATGTCACATATTACATCACTCATGACATGGTCAGTGACATCACTCATGACATCACTATTGACATCTCAAATGACATCACTGATGACATCATCCACTGAATGTGTGTTTTTCTGAAAATTAAATATGTTTTATATATGCATATCTCAAGGTCGATGGAAAAATAAATGGGTATATAAGTGTCTAAATGGATGATTTGTTTTTGAAAAATTGATTGTATAACTGACTGATTAAGTGTATCTTAGTGAATACATGGCTTAGTGAGTAATGTTTAAATATGTAAATATCTGTATCAGTCTCTCACTCTGTGAATAAGTGGCTCTAGAGGTTGGTGAGTAGCTACATGAGTGTCTATATAGGTTATTAGTTGGTTTTTTGAGTATCAATGTGAGTGTCTGAGTGTCTGTATGGTCCGGTGGGGGGTAGTACGTAGTGCATAGGTGCATGAATGAGTGACTCACTGTTTGTATGTGTTGAAGACAGCATGTGTGCAGGCCTGTATGGGTGGAGAAGTGTGTGTATGGGTGTGTTAGTGAGTGAATGACTGTCTCAATAGTGTCTTTATGAGTAACTACATATGTTTTAAACTAGTATAAGTGACTATTGGTGTATATAAGTGAGTATATGTGAGAGTGAGAGATTGGAAGAGTTCATGTATGAATAAGTATGTGTTTCTATAAGTGATTGTTTAAAAGACTAAGTATGTGTAAGTTTCTGTAGAAGTAAGTGTGGTGGTGTGTGTATAACTGTATATGCAAGTAAATAGATGTTTGATTCTTTATTAGCATGAGTGACTGTGTGTGAGTAACTCTATGGATGAGTGGCGTTGTGTAACAGGATGTATAGGTGTATGAGTACATATGATGAGTGAGTACATGTATGAGTGACTGTATAGGACTGTTGATGAATGAGTGGATGTGTATGTGGATCTTAGAATGACTGAATAGGTTGTTGTAACTGGTATTGGTATGTCCATTGTTTTGAAAATTTTAGTTTCTATTTTTGAATGTGTGTATCAAAGGTTATATTAGGGTGAGAGGAGATCTGCCACTCTATCACAAGGATGATGTCATCAGTGATGCCATCAGTGATGTCATTTGAGATGTCATCAGTGATGTCATGAGTGATGTCACTGACCATGTCATGAGTGATGTAATATGTGACGTCATCAGCAGTGCATTGCGGGCGCGCGAGTTATAGTTAGCTGAACTAACTATAACTGGGGAATTTCAATGGTTTTGTACGAGTGAAAAGTCCAGTGAATTTCTAAGGTTTTTTAAATGCTAATTCCTAACTATAACGTGCTGAAACCTATGTATTTTTCAGTGAATTTCAAAGGTTTTTTAAAATGCTAATTTCTAACTATGCCTACAGAGATAGGACATGTGAAGAAAGAAGGAAAAATGCACAAAAAGAAAAAAAAGAAATGCAGAAAGAAACAACAGAAGTCCTCAAAGACGAAGAAAAGTGCAGAAAGAAGGATAACGTACAGAAAGAACAAACAGAAGAGCAGAAAGAAGCCTTGCTGCAAAATCATCCTGTACCCTCAACTTTTTCAGACGGATACTGGTGGTAACTGAGTCTGACTAACCAGTCCTAGAGCCAGTGCTATGTTAAAACACACTTAGAATACAGTGAAAACACCTACATACACTAGGGAACACTATGCGTTGGGGTCCCCCTGTGATTAGCATGACCTCCTCTGTAAGCCCCTAGTATATAATAGGGCACGGGGATTAAAACTACCTCTTAAAACGCGCCACAGGGCATGTTTGCACACCTCACCTCAGGCCCCGTCCCCTCCCTTCCCCTGTAAACACGCCCTGTGGCCGTTTTAAGTTGGGAGATTAAGTCCCCTGGAATCCTGAGGGTCCCTAGGGTCCAACTAGACCACTAGGTACCTCCAGTAAGCGCCACAGAGCTGTGTTGCAGAGAGATATAAAAATGGCCATGGCCTAGACCACCTCTCTGCAACGCAGCGCAGTGGCGCTTACTGGTAGCACCTGGTGGGCTAGTTGGCCCCCAGCGTCCCTCAGGATTGAAGGTGAATTATTTCCCCAACTTAAAACGCGCCACAGGGCGTGTTTGCACATGTTAACTCAGGTCCCGTACCCTCCCTTCACCACTGTGTAAACACACCCTGTGGCCGTTTTTAGTTGGGAGATTAAGTTAATTTGAATCCTGAGGGTCCCTAGGGTCCAACTAGCCCACTAGGAACCTCCAGTAAGCGCCATAAAGCTGCGTTGCAGAGAGGTGTAAAAAGGGGCACGGCCTGCACTGTCACGTTCCACTGTGGCTCCGGCAGACTCGAATGAAGCACAAGGGTTCCACCTCCCGACGTCCCCGGCTCTGGTTCGAAGACACACAGAGTACCAGGGCAATCAGGCGAGGGACTATGACTATAAGGGGTACAGATGATTAGGTGGGAGTCCTGCAAAGTAATTACATGAGAGAATATACAACCATCACAAGGTAACCTACTCTCAGTTAAGTCTCACTAAGTGTTTGAACCAAGTGTCTCTTCATGCACACCATGCACTCTGTATTTCAGGAGCCTTAACCTCAGACTCGAGAGGACCAGCCCTCTCACATACCAACAAGCCCAGTCGGACCGTTCTCTCCGCCTTCGTTCCCTTATCAGCTTCCCCTTAACGCTACTAAGCGCCAATATGATTATACACCTGAACTCTAATCCCAATGTCACTACTCCACTATTGAGTTCATGTAGAGTCGTATATGGGCTTTCCCTGCTCTCGACTGAACGTAAGTAACAGATAAACAAATGTCTCGCACTCCTAATCCTATTCCATTTTCCTCCTCGCTCCTCTGGCCAAACAATACTGTCCCGCTAGGAGACTCCCTTCCCGGGTTCCAGAGATACCTGATTCCTTCCCGGTTTCCAATGCGTCTCCTTTGCCGTCCGAAGGAACGCTCCTGCTCCTAACCTCGTTGCTCTCCAGCGACTGAGAAACGCGGCGACGCTTACGTCAGCGTCCCGCGTGAAGTCGGAACTGTCTTCCCGAAGCCGCGTACCTCGCGGCTAACCTCTGCCACAGCCAGGTACTTGCTTCCACAATGGTAATAGACGCGAACACCCGCGTCTTCCTTCTCTCCGATGATCCTCCTGATCAGCATCAAAACCACCTTCCAGTATTACGCGCCTCGATTGGCTCGCTTCGCTCGTATTTACCCTTTCTTGGCCACGCCTCCTTACAGCCGGGGATTCTGGGGGATGTAGTCCTCCTTTGACTGTACATGCGGTAGGCGCCCTAGATCCGCGCCTGACAGTATGCCCCCCTCGCCGGGCGCCTCCTATGACCAGGCTTGCCCGGGCAGCGGGCGTGAAAGGAACGGACCGCCTCCGGAGCGTGTATGTCCGAGGCCGGGACCCAGGAGTCCTCCTCCGCCGAGTACCCCTTCCAGGACAGAAGATACCACAGACGACCCCTCCTCAATTTGGAATCCAACACCTTCCGGACCTCGTACTCCAACTGGCCATCCCGATATATCGGCGGGGCTGCCACCCTCCTGGCCCCCACCGCCGGCTTCAGCAAGCTGCAGTGGAACACCGGGTGGATGCGCAAAGAGACAGGTAAAGCCAATCGATACGCCACCAAACCCACGCGACGAACCACTGGGTATGGGCCTATGAAGCGAGGATGAAAGATGCTGCGCAGCTTGAAGCGGAGGTATTTCGTGGATAACCACACTTTGTCGCCCGGTAGATAGGACGGGCCGTCCTGTCGACGGCGGTCAGCCCAGGCCTTATAAAGGCCCTTCGCTCTCACCAGATTCTTCTTGAGGTGTCTATGCAAGTTCCCCAGAACCCGCAACTGGGCAGCCAGAGCGGGCTGGTCCCGCACCTCCGCTGGGAAAGACAACGGAAGAATCTTGGCGTGATAACCGTAGGTAGCCCTAAAGGGTGATTCCTTGATGGAGCTATGCCACGCATTATTGTAGGAGAGTTCAGCCAACCAGAGGAGCGATACCCATGAAGCGCTTGCTTCTTTGGAGAAGCAACGGAGATACGTCTTGAGTGTTTGATTAAGACGCTCGGTCTGGCCATCCGTCTGTGGGTGGAAGCTGGTTGACGTGGCTACCTCCACCTGCAGGGCCGTACACCATGTTTTCCAGAAGCGTGCAATGAACTGCGGGCCTCTGTCCGAAACTATGACCCCAGGAACTCCGTGCAGTCTCACCACATGAGACAGCAATAACTGCGCTGTTTGACTGGCCGAGGGTAGGTTTTTGCACGGCACAAAATGACCCAGCTTGGTGAGGCTGTCCACCACCACCATAATCGCATTGCATCCCTGGTCCATCGGTAGCCCCACGACGAAGTCGATACTGATGTGTTGCCAGGGCCCTGCTGGAGTTGGCATGGGAACCAACTTGCCCTTGGCTTTCGAGTGGTCGCCCTTGGCTCGGGCGCACACGTCGCACTGTTGTATCCACCGTCGGACGTCCTCGTTCATGTGTTCCCACCAGAAGTAACGTTGTAGGAGATGAAGAGTCTTCGTACACCCTGGATGACCCGCTATCAGTGACTCATGACACCATTCGAAAGCCTGGTGCTGCAGCGCCACAGACGGAATAAATAACCGGTCTCGAACAAAAGGCAATCCTCCCTTCCGAACCTTGTTCCTCCCATTGTAGCCATTGCACCAGGGTACGTTGTTTTCTTACGGTGTTCAAGAATGTGTCCGCTCTGATCCCACATATCACCTTTTCTGGGGGAATGATGGCCTCTAGGACTTCCCTACAAGCCGGATGGTCCCCATTTTGTCGAGATAGCGAATCAGCTTTTCGGTTCTCCGAACCCGGTCTGAAAGTGATGACAAAGTCAAACCCTGCAAAAAACAGCATCCACCGCATCTGCCTTTGCGTAAGGTGCCGGGCTGTTTTCAGATATTGCAAATTGCGATGGTCCGTATACACCGTTACTGGGTGCCTAGCCCCCCACAGGTAGTGCCTCCATTCCTGAAACGCCTTTCTCACAGCTAGCAACTCCTTCTCGGCGATCGTGTAGTGTGTTTCAGCCGGGGACAGCTTCCGAGACAGAAATGCTATGGGGTGCAGTTGGCCGGACAGCGCTTCCCGTTGCGAAAGAACCGCCCCCACTGCTATGTCAGAAGCGTCCGCTTCTACTATGAACGGTGAATCGGATCTGGGATGCTGTAGAATCGGTGCGGTGGTGAATGCTTGTTTTAGCTCACAGAACGCCTGCATAGCCTCTTGAGTCCATGAAAACTGGTGACCTTTTCGGAGCAACCGGGTAAGAGGAGAGACGAGCTGTGAGAAGTGAGAGATAAATCGCCTGTAATAGTTAGAAAAGCCCAGGAAACACTGTACATCTCTCACTGTCTTTTGTATAGGCCACTCCTGTACAGCGGACACCTTCCTCTCAGCCATACTCAATCCTGAAGGACTCAGGATCACTCCCAGGAACTCCACTTTCTCAACATGAAATTCGCATTTGCTCAACTTGCAAAACAGATTGTTCTCTCTCAACTTCTGTAGTATCTGTGAAACATGTGTGCTATGGGTTCTTCGTTCTGTGGAATATATCAGTATATCGTCTATGTATACCACAGCTGTTTTGTCGATATACTCCTTGAGAACGTCATCGAGAAAGAATTGGAATGCCGCCGGGGCGTTACACAGCCCAAACGGCATTACTCTATACTCAAAGAGACCGTATCGCGTCTTGAACGCCGTCTTCCACTCATCCCCCTCCCGTATCCGGACCAGGTGATAGGCCCCCCTCAAGTCCAATCTTGTATAAATGGTTGCCTCCTTCACCTGGTCCAGCAAGACCGGGATGAGTGGAAGAGGGTAACGGTTGCGAACCGTGTTTTTATTCAAGACGCGATAATCGATGCACGTCCTCAAGTCGCCATTAGCCTTCTTGATAAAGAAAAGAGGCGACGCTGCAGGGGAGCGGGAAGGTCTAATGAACCCTATTTCTACAAAGTGTTCTAAGTACTTGCGCAGATGTTCTGTTTCTGGCTCTGATAAAGCATACACTCTACACGAGGGCATGAGAGCCCCAGGGATTAGCTCTATTTGGCAGTCATAAATGCGGTGTGGTGGCAAGTCTTCCGCCTTACTCTCGCTGAATACGTCTCTAAACTGAGAATATACGGCGGGAAGTTCCGTCTCCTTTTCAGCTGCCGTGAGAATGTGATACCCATGGGTGAGGGCAAGGAGATGGGTTCGGTGCGCGTTAGCGCATTCCCCTTTACAAAACTCTGTTTCGAAGTCCACTGTTTTTCTCTTCCAATCTATCTTGGGATTATGAGTTGTTAACCAAGGCATCCCTAGAATCACCTCATACTGGGGAGCCTCGATGATATTCAGGGCTACTTCTTCCACATGATCCCAAAGAGGTCCCGGTTTGGTCAGTGTCAGTGCTTCTGTAACCTCCGTGATAGGCCCAGAAATGAGAGGTTTCCCATCAACCGCCCATACCGTTTCGGGACTAATTCTCGGGATGCGCCTCAACCCCAGCCTCTTCACCAACCCGCTATCCACGAAATTCCCGGTGGCCCCTGAGTCAACCATCACTCTGACCTCATGGTCTTGCGTTCCCACCGACAATCGCATGGCTAACAGAACGTGTGATTCAGAAGCGACTGATTCTATGACCGCCAAAGAAGGCAACTGTAACGTCCTGGGTTCGGATACCTGTACGCTCTGTTCTGGAGCCAGAGCGTCTGAGAGGGAGGAATGCATCGTGGTCACCGCTACTTTCTTCATACCCGCGAACCCGCTCTTCTTGGGTTTTATGGGGCAGTCTCTGACATAGTGTCCCTTCTTGCCGCAGTACATGCATAACCCTGCTAGTCTGCGTGATTCTCTTTCTGCCCTAGATAATGGGGCCCGGATAGCCCCCACCTCCATGGGTTCCGGCTGGACCTCAGAAGGGGTTCCAGCGTGTCTGTTGCCCTTCTCTGGTCTCTCTACGTGGGCATACACTCTCTCTCCCCTTCGTTCTGCCAGTCTATGATCTAGACGCAACGTGAGATTCATCAAATCCGTGTACGTGGAGGGCTGCGGATCTATCTGGGCCACCACGTCCTTCATGTCATCACACAAGCCTTGGTAATAGAGGGACATCCTTTTTTCCTCGGGCCATGCGGTTTCAGCTATGAGCCGATTAAACTGGGTCAGATAAGATACCAAATCTTGTTTACCCTGGCGGAGAGTTAACAATTCTCGGTCCGCCGAGAAAGTGGTAGCCCTTCGATCAAACACCCGCTCGAACTCGCTACGGAATGCGTTCCAATCCGATAACAGAGGGTCATCGTATTTGACCAAGGGCACCGCCCAATTGGCGGCGTCCCCCGTCATATACGAAATCGCAAAAGCCACTCGTGAATGGTTAGAGGGAAAGGAAGCGGGTTTGCAAGAGAAATGCAAGGCTATTTGCGTCAGAAAGGTTTGGATCTTGAGGGGATCCCCCGAGAACCTCTCCGGGCTAGCCAGGGGTATGGGAGGAGACACGTTCACCTGTATAGGTGATGAAGACAGAGTGGCGTCAAACGGATTTCTACCCTGACGATCCACCCTGTCTCTTAGGGCGGCCGTTTCTGCTTTTGAGGCGGCCAATTCCTGTTGCACTAACAGGAGAGCCTGCAACACTTCGTCTAACGACGCCATGCTAGTGCTTTATTCGAACCCACCGGAGTGTTTTCTTGGGCGCGTAATTCTGTCACGTTCCACTGTGGCTCCGGCAGACTCGAATGAAGCACAAGGGTTCCACCTCCCGACGTCCCCGGCTCTGGTTCGAAGACACACAGAGTACCAGGGCAATCAGGCGAGGGACTATGACTATAAGGGGTACAGATGATTAGGTGGGAGTCCTGCAAAGTAATTACATGAGAGAAAATACAACCATCACAAGGTAACCTACTCTCAGTTAAGTCTCACTAAGTGTTTGAACCAAGTGTCTCTTCATGCACACCATGCACTCTGTATTTCAGGAGCCTTAACCTCAGACTCGAGAGGACCAGCCCTCTCACATACCAACAAGCCCAGTCGGACCGTTCTCTCCGCCTTCGTTCCCTTATCAGCTTCCCCTTAACGCTACTAAGCGCCAATATGATTATACACCTGAACTCTAATCCCAATGTCACTACTCCACTATTGAGTTCATGTAGAGTCGTATATGGGCTTCCCCTGCTCTCGACTGAACGTAAGTAACAGATAAACAAATGTCTCGCACTCCTAATCCTATTCCATTTTCCTCCTCGCTCCTCTGGCCAAACAATACTGTCCCGCTAGGAGACTCCCTTCCCGGGTTCCAGAGATACCTGATTCCTTCCCGGTTTCCAATGCGTCTCCTTTGCCGTCCGAAGGAACGCTCCTGCTCCTAACCTCGTTGCTCTCCAGCGACTGAGAAACGCGGCGACGCTTACGTCAGCGTCCCGCGTGAAGTCGCAACTGTCTTCCCGAAGCCGCGTACCTCGCGGCTAACCTCTGCCACAGCCAGGTACTTGCTTCCACAATGGTAATAGACGCGAACACCCGCGTCTTCCTTCTCTCCGATGATCCTCCTGATCAGCATCAAAACCACCTTCCAGTATTACGCGCCTCGATTGGCTCGCTTCGCTCGTATTTACCCTTTCTTGGCCACGCCTCCTTACAGCCGGGGATTCTGGTGGATGTAGTCCTCCTTTGACTGTACATGCGGTAGGCGCCCTAGATCCGCGCCTGACATGCACCACCTCTCTGCAACGCAGCACAGTGGTGCTTACTGGAAGCACCTGGTGGGCTAGTTGGCCCCCAGGGTCCCTCAGGATTGAAAGGGAATTATTTCCCCAACTTAAAACGCGACACAGGGCGTGTTTGCACACGTCACCTCAGTCCCCGTCCCCTCCCTTCACCACTGTGTATACGTGCCCTGTGGCCGTTCTAAAGTGAGAGATTAAGCCCCCTTGAATCCTAAGGGTCCCTAGGGTCAAACTAGCCCACTAGGTACCTCCAGTAAGTGCCACAGAGCTGCGTTGCAGAGAGGTGTAAAAAGGGGCGTGGCCTCAGAACACCTGTCTGCAACGCAGCTCCCTGGCGCATACTGGAGATACCTGTTGGGCTAGTTGGCCGTCAGGGAACCTCAGTATTGAAGGGGAATTAATTCCCCAACTTACAACTCGCCAGGGCGTACATTTGCAGAGTGCTGCAAGGAGGGGGCGTGGCCTCCAGCACGCTGCCGGTCTTTTATTTCTTTTATTTTTTTAAGAAGGGGGGCTATGTGGCCCACCTTCTTTTTCTAATTCATTGGCCCTGGGGACCCCATCCCCCAGGGCCTGCCCCCTAATTTATTTTTTTTTAATAAAAAAATTTGGAAGGGGGCCGCGTGGCGCCCCTCCCAAGGCCCTAATCGGCCCCAAGGACCCTAACCCCCGGGGCATGACCTTTTTTAAAAAAAAAAAATTCTTTTGGAGGGGGGCTGCGTTGCCTACCTCCTCAGGCCACTTATGGCCCCGGGGACCCCATCCCCCGGGGCCGGCCATTATTTTTTATTATTTTTTTAAAAATATATTTATAGAAACACCTAGGACATGCCGGACAAACCGTACGTACCTATCACCATGACGATTTGCGTGATATTCATTAAAAGGCGACTATGCATACAATGAATCCACATGGAATGTATTTACACCGCTAGTGAAGCTCTGACATGTCTAACGCCCTACCGTGCCTAATCCCGGCGCCCCCGCTGGTGGGTACTCTCCAAGTAGACACCCTTGTCGTTTATTTATACAAACATGGGTAGCTATTGACGGGCACTTTTAATACACACGCACACCAAGCCATTCAAAGGGGATTCGACAAAAATTAAACCAAAACTATGCAAGAAACCCCCCTCACGGTTAATAAAACACACATCCGCCGCCGAATGTGTAATACTTTTTATTTCACTCTCTGGAAAGGAGACGAACCTCACTTGAGAGTCACAGCGTGCTCCTGGCTGAGCCCAATGCTGTGTTACACCCATCAGTGCCCGCCGAGTGCCACACACCTCTGTGTTGTATTCCACCAGCTAGTGTGTATGCTATGACACTCTCTAGCCCATGTGCACTGTAACACCACCCCATGAATATATCATGCCACACTTGCCTTCGCACGGGTTATATTGCCCCATCTAACGTGCCTTCCTCAATGCCTATATTAAAACGCACAGCGCTATGCCATACATATTACAATCTGGGATCCATATCTTTGTCACAGTGCATATGCAACGTTACACTCCCCAGCACATATTTTATATTACAACTTTAGAGACTAGTTAGGTTACACAACAATGCCCTGTGCATATTACACTCCAAGGCGCATACCACATAGCACGCGCTAGTGCCTGTGCTATCTCGCGCTTTCCAATGAATCTGTCATTGCGCACAATGTATTGCATATTATATTTCACGCCCGGTTCATCTTATAACACACTTTTTGGTGCATAGTTTATACCATACACTATATCTAGTTTTCATTTTCAATCGTGCTCTCAGGACTATGCTCTATATAACACTGCGTTCACCTACCCTTTTCACAGGCATTACATTTTGCGATGGGGGTGTAGGGTCAGGAGGTGTTTGTGCCAAGTGAGCCCAGAGTCACAGTCACAAACGTCCTCTTCTTCCTGAATAAAAGTGAGATTATGCTGCATACTTGTTCATATTTTAAGTAGTTTGCACAGACACACATTTTAAAAACAATAAAGTTCCTAATACCCACCTTCTCTGAACAGTTAGCTTGCTGCCCCATCCCCCTCCTCCCAATCCTCTGTTGTCTGAATCCATGCACTAGCCTCCTCCCTCCTGCCATGCATGGTCTGATGTACTGCCACTGCTCTCAGTTTAGCATGATATACCAGTCCACTCCTCCTGCCCTCCATTCCCCAATTCTATGCCCCATCATTGGCCTCCTGCTTAGCCTCTGTGCTTAGCTTGCTGCCCCTATTCTCCTTCCCCCTGCCCTCCGATGTCTTTGTGCATGCCCCTGCTCCATCCTTTT
Organism: Triturus cristatus; assembly: GCF_964204655.1. Classification (NCBI taxonomy): domain Eukaryota; kingdom Metazoa; phylum Chordata; class Amphibia; order Caudata; family Salamandridae; genus Triturus; species Triturus cristatus. The sequence goes on from NC_140595.1 coordinate 154,733,903, forward strand.
TGCCCACCATGTTCCATGGACCTGCCACTCCTATCTACTCTGAGTGTTCTGTTGAGCTGCCACTCCCCTCCCACCTGCCTAGCATTGTCAGATGACTGTAACCTGTCCCTGCCACCTCCACCTTGCCTGTCCACATGCCATGCCCCCATCCCCTTCCTCCTGTCCTCCATGGTCCATTTGTGCTGCAACTGCTCCTCCTGCCTGCCCCGCGCGGTCTATTATGAGACCTCTTCCCCTGACCTCTCATGTCTGTGCCCAGGTCCTGACCCTCCCTTCTATCCTCCATGGTCCTTTGTGCATGCCCTGCACCCTCCTTCTTGCCCATCATAGCCATTGTGCTGCCACTAACCCTCCTGCTTGCCATGCATGGTCTTCTGTGCTGCCACGGCCCCTCCCACCTTCCCTGTGTGGTCAGCTAGCTGCCCCTGTCCCCCTCCCACCTACCCTCCATGGTCTGTGTGTATGCCACCATAGTCTCACTGTTACTCTCCATGGTGTGTCTTGCTTCTAGTGCCCATCCTGCCTGACCTCCATGGCCATCTTGCTGCTCCTGCCCTGCCCCCTTGCCCTCAGCCCTCTGTTTCCATCTGCAGACCCCTATTCCCTCCCTCCTGGCTTGTCTGTTCCATTGTAATGCCCCTGATCCGTTCCTCCTGCCCTTTATGGTCTGTTATGCTGCAGCTTTCTCTCCTGTCTGTCCATTATGGTCAGCTAGCTACCATTGCCACTTTCCCCTCTGTTCTCTGTTGTCCATGTGCATGGTCATGTCCCATCCCTATTGCTTTCTATGGATTGTTGTGCTGCACTCCCTGTGTGGTGTATTGTGCTGCTGAAAACCCTGATGCCTGCCCTGCAGGGTCAGTTTGGTGCACCTCTCCATGTCCCTCCTGTCCTCTGTTATCCAAGTCCATGTCCCTACCCCAATTCCTCGTGCCTTCCATGATCCAATGTACCATACTTGCGAACATTTTGAACTTGGGAAGAGTGAGATTTTGAAAATAAACTGGGGTATTGATTTTCCCCTTTGAGTTACATTGAAAAAGAGGAGATTGTAGACAGGAGACAGATCAAATAAAGCCCCACATTTGCCATAAATTCAGAATGTTAGCACTCTAGTTGCTCATTAGATCACTGTAGTAAAGCTACTGCTCACCAGGGAAGTCTGCTGCTGGTATTGAAAGTGCATGTTTCAGTCTGCATGTCCGAATTTTTTAATGAAATAGAAGAGGATTTGAGAAGTCACTCAAAATGTGCCCTAATTTTTCTTTCTGCTGCACTAATCATACTTTCTATGGCAAAATGACCCCCTCATTTTTTTCCTTTTTAAATTAAATGTTTTAAGAGATACCACTTTATTCCAATCAAGATGGCTTCAGGTGTGCCATATGTTTATCATAAGTAGGACTGTTATCGCTCTAGTTGTTCTTTGGAACACTCTGGGAAGCTGCAGTAGAACACAGAGGAATCAACTGACAGTCTCTGCCCTTGTTGAATGTACATGTTTTACTGAGAATGTCAGACTTAATTCTCACATGACTGAGAAAGATAATGTAAATTTACAGAAAATATGCTCTCAGTTTAGCTTATAGATCACCTTACAAACCTCTGTGGGAAAAGCATGAGAAAATAGTAATCTCTCAAACATGATTCATGATATCACAGCAGAAGGCATTTTCAGATGGTAAAATCACCTTAGAACATACCACAATTCCTAAAATGAGTATGGTATCATCAACAAATGGTTTATAATGTAACTAAAGTCTTAAAACCTTCTATTAACTGCAATGCTTTTTAATGAGGTGCTATCATGTATATTGGTTCCAAGATGGCTGCCAACACTTCTTGGATGAAGTGCTGACAGCCAATCAGATCTCACGATGAGATGTGTGGTTAGGCTCCGCCCAGATATATATGTGATTTTAACTTTTGATTTTCTCAGGAACTACTGAACGGATTTACACCATTTAAGCAAAAGGCACGACTCTGAACCAAGGTCTACCTTTCTGCCAAATTTGGTGTAATTCCATTCAGCAGTTCGGGCTGTAGCTGCGGCTAAAGGTCCTATGGGAAATTGCATGGGGAAAACACGTTTTGGGACCCCGCTTTTTTCTCAGCCCCCGCTGCACGAATCATCCAGAGACTTTCAGGATAGGAGCGGACGGGAGCTGGCCAAAAGTTTTGAAAACTTCGCGAAGATTCGTCAACGGGCGCCAAAGTTATTCCAAATAGAATGTTGCGGGTTTCCTATGGAAAATAGGTCCTAACTATAACTACCTACTGGCGACCGCCAGTAGGTAATATATATATATATATATATTAATATATAAATATGCACACAAAAATTATCCATTTTACCGGGGGCCTCCAACTCTGCAGGGCGAGCTCACAAACAGGAATGGAGAATCCTGTAATAAGCACAGATGAAAACAAAACTGAGCCCACAGCTTCGGCATCCTTTCAAACTGACGCTTTATTGGTCTGATTGTCGTGGCAGCTTTAAAACAACTCTTAGTCCTTACGCGTTTCAGCGCCAAGCGCCTTGTTCACAGGTGAGTTGATTTGTGTTTCTGAAGTCCAAGTGGTCACATGGTCAACGCTGAGACCACAATACCCAGAATGCATCACTATTCAAATTAACAGCTTGGCTCACGTTACTCTATATTTTGCTTAATAGCATTAATGTTTGCCAATGTCTGTGTTGTCTTTGCGATGCAAAATAAAACGCACAGTGCACTTTGCTGCCACTCCCAAGTAATACTTGCTTGAAAGAAAAAGCACGAAGTCTGCCAGAAAGAGGGCAACCCCTCCTTCGTCTCCCTTTCTCATAACCAACACCAAATATTCTTGGAAGTCCAGTGAAAGGTGTGGTGAAGAGCGAGTCATGCCCCCTCCATTTGATGCACACAAAATTTTTCCATTTTACCGGGGGCCTCCAACTCTGCAGGGCGAGCTCACAAACAGGAATGGAGAATCCTGTAATAAGCACAGACGAAAACAAAACTGAGCCCACAGCTTCGGCATCCTTTCAAACTGACGCCTTATTGGTCTGATTGTCGTGGCAGCTTTAAAACAACTCTTAGCCCTTACGCGTATATCTGTGCTTATTACAGGATTCTCCACTCCTGTTCATGAGCCAAGCTGTTAATTTGAATAGTGATGCATTCTGGGCATTGTGGTCTCAGCGTTGACCATGTGACCACTTGGACTTCAGAAACACAAATCAACTCACCTGTGAACAAGGCGCTTGGCGCCGAAACGCATAAGGACTAAGAGTTGTTTTAAAGCTACCACGACAATCAGACCAATAAAGCGTCAGTTTGAAAGGATGCCGAAGCTGTGGGCTCAATTTTGTTTTCATATATATAAATATAAAGATATATATATAGATATATATATATATTCACTGAAAAAAACATAGGTTTCAGGCACGTTACACTGAGTTGGACATTTCACTCGTACAAAACCCAGAAAATTCCGCCATTATAGTTAGTTCAGCTAACTATAGCTCACGCCCCCGCAATGCACTGCTGACGACGTCACATATTACATCATTCATGACATGGTCAGTGACATCACTGATGACATCTCAAATGACATCACTTGTGACATCATCCAGTGACTGTGTGTTTCTTTAAAGTTTAAATATGTTTTATTTATATGCCAAGGTGTATTGAAGAATGAGTGGGTGTATAAGTGTCTGGATGGAGTATTTAGTAGGTGCGTGACTTACTGTTTAAGTGAGTGATTGAATGTGTTTTACTGAATGCATGGGTTAGTGACTAAACTGTGTGAATTTCTGTACCAGTCTGTCTGTTGTTGTATAGGCTGCTGCATGGTTTGGTCAGTAGCTACATGAGTGTCTATATGGGCTATCGAATGGTTGCCTGAGTATTTGTATGGGTGCCTGAGTGTTTGTGTGGGTGGGTGGGTGGTGTGTGACTCTGTGCATAAATGTTTGAGTGGTTGATTCACTGGGTGTATGGGTTCAAGAGTGCATGTGGAAACAGCTGTATGGATGGGTGAGTGAGTGTATGGATGTGCTGGTGAGTGAATAGATGTCTCAGTGGTACATGTCCAAGTAAGTACATATGTAAAAGGCAGTGTATATGAGAGTTGGAGTATATAAATGACTATATGTGAGTCAGTGATTGTGAGAGTGGCTGTATGTATGAGTGTGTACTGGTATCAGTGATTGTATAAGAGAGTAAGTATGCATTTGTTTCTGTATGAATAAGTGATGTGATGTGTGTATAACTGTATAGGTGAGTAAATGGAAGTGAGATTGATTCTTTGCATGCCTGACTAGGCATGTGAGTAACTCTGGATGAGTGGTGGTGTGTGAGTGTCTGTATAGGTGTATGAGTGCATATGATGGTGTTGTATTGATGAGTGACTGCATGTATGAGTGATTGTATGGGTGAATGAGTGGATGTGTGTGTAGACCTAGGAATCAGTGAGTGCGTATGTAGTAACTGCTATTGGTGTGTCGACGGTTTCAAAAATGGTAGTCCGTATTTTACAGTGGGTGTATCAAAGGTTGTGTTAGGGTGTGAAGGGGTGCCTCAGATTTTCACATGGATGATGTCATCAGTGATGCCATCAGTGATGTCATTTGAGATGTCATCAGTGATGTCATAAGTGATGTCACTGACCATGTCATGAATGATGTAATATGTGACGTCACAGCAGTGCATTGCGGGGGTGCAAGTTATAGTTAGCTGCACTAACTATAATGGCAGAATGTCTCTGGTTTTGTACGAGTGAAATGTCCAACTAAGTATAACATTCCTGAAACCTATGGTTTTTTCAGTGCATTTCTAAGGTTTTTCAAATTCTAATTTCTAACTATAATGTGCCTGAAACCTATGGTTTTTTCATTGAATTTCTAAGGTTTTTTAAATGCTAATTTCTAACTATAACATAGTAGTCTCGTTTTCAGAGTGGTGGAGAAAGGTGAGCGTGGCTTCCAAGCACCTTTTAGCAATCCCACTGTGTGGGATTTACTGGAGGTAACAGGAGGGGTAGTTAGCTCCCAACATCAACCTTGGGGGCCAACTACCCCTTCAATACTTCCGGTAAGTCCCACACAGCAAGATTGCTAACTTGTTACATCAGGCCCCATCCCCTACCTGCACCACTGTGCAAACGTGCCCCCTGGCACGTTGTAAATTGGGGGATTAATTCCCCTTTTGTCCTGAGGGTCCCTGGGGGCCAACTAGCTCACCAGGTACCTCCAGTAAGCGCCAGTGAGCTGAGTTGCTGAGAGGTGTAAAAAGGGGCATGGCCTTGGAATACCTTACTGCAACGCAGCTCAGTGGTGCATACTGGAGGTACCTGGTGGGCTAGTTGGCCCCCAGGGACCCTCAGGATTCAAGTGGACTTGATCCCCAATTTACAACATGCCAGGGGGCACATTTGCACACTTGTTTTGTTAGGCCCCACCCCCTCCCAGCACCACTGTGCAAATGCGCCCCCTGGCGTGTTGTGAATTGGAAGATTAATTCCCCTTGAGACCTGAAGGTTGTGGAAATATGGATTTTTGTGATCAGTTATGTCCCCTATCTTAGACCCCAACGGCTCCATGTATATGTTACAAGTACATGTATGTTCCCTCCAGTTCCAGTTACGAAGACGCAAACACATGTGCGTCCACCGTCAACATGTCCTCTTTCAGATCCGCCATGAATGGGCCGGATATTCGATTCCTAAGTATGAAAGGCCACCGACTTTATATGGCTCAGTTACTCCATTTTGCAGTTCAGGCGAGTAGGCCCTGAATGCTGCCATCAAGCCTTTCCCTGCTTTCTACCTCTGACAGCTCCAGTCTGAGCTCGCATCTGTATCCATGAACTTTGTCCTACTCCCTGCGCGGCTAACGGTGCCTGACTCGGCCTGTCTGCCTGCCAAAAAACTGTATTTCACCTTCAAGATTATCTGCTCCGCTCCTCATCCAATGCATTCCTGTCTGGTAGTTTAAGTAAACATCCTTCCAGCTACCGAGCTAAGGGCCCGGCTTCTCTGTCTTCATGCAAGTAATTCATGGCCTTGTTACTATGGAAGATTTCTGCCCCTCGCATCTCATGTAGACACTTAGACGCTTGTACACGCACTCACAGTCAGTATAGAATAGATTTTGTTTGAGAGACCTTTCCTTTTGGATAACATAGTTCTTTAAACATAGGATGTTAGATATGATTTGGGATTAGGTTGACTTGACCCCCCAGACTTTTGTCTCCACATGTAGAGCTAAATGTCAAGTCCCCTTCACCCCCTAGTTGCACGTCAATCACACGTCATGCTGCTGCGCGCGCATCTCTGCCAAGTATTTCTGCTGACATTGCGAAATTCTTTCATGGATCCACCCATTTGTGACATCATACCTAATGACGTTTTCTAGTTACGCCTAGTTACGCCTATTTTAGTTACGCATGTATATCTTTATCTATTTTATCAACTGTTACGCCTCCTGCATCTGTTTCACTGTAATGCCTCTTCTATAAAAATGATTACCTGTCAATAATGTATTGCCCTTCACTTCCTGAACCTCCGTGGTGATGGAATATGAAGCCTACAATTCGAATTGTATAAGGAATAAAGCCCTTTCCGAACCTCTAATACCACGGATTCTGCCTCTTATTTTACTGAGTTATTCTTAATAGTTTTCCGCATCAAAAATAAGTACCGGTAATTAAATTATTTACCACATAATTGGCGCCCGAACAGGGACACTTTCTCATCTCACGCGCCGGAGGTGCGTTGCAGGCCCGGTCTCCTGCCACAGCTGGACGGACAACAACGCGTACCAGCAGGATTTCCTGTATCTCCCTCCGGCCAAGCGGGGGCGACTGAGGCTGCGATCAACACCCAGACGAGGCGGTGAGAAGTGCGAAGTATCCCGACCAGAGCCTAGCTGAGAGAGCAAGATCCGAGGTATACAGAGGCCCACCAGGTTCCGAAGTTCCGAAGTTCCGAGTCGAGTCCAGTCCAGTCCATTCCAGTCCAGTTCAGTTCCGAGGCCTTCCGTTCCGAGCTACCCGGTGAGTACCATTGCCGGGGAGGCGTTCTGACGTGCACATAAGGTTCTGCCGGTCAAGACGGGTTTGGGTACACAAATCCGGTCTGCACTGTTTCAGCAGTGTATCTGTACTGTTTAGCAGTATATCTAGTATGTCGAGTATGCTAAGTGACTAGTTCCCTAAATGGCCATCATTATTGTTCGTTAAAGTTAAACGTTAAATGTTAAATGTTAAATGTTTTAAATACGTTCTACATGTTGTGGGGTGAATGACTGTTCATTATTGTTCATTATTGTGTTTAGTTGTATCAAGCGTGTTCAAGATTAGGTATCAAATCAGATCTCAGAATGCCGCTCTTTTCGAAGTTAAGACAGATCAAAACTAGAAAAGGGGTACTCGAAGAAGCTGTTCCCATTCCTCCTAGGGACACTCCAGGGTACTTCATGTATCATAAACATGGCCTAGACGCCGTATTATTTCTTGATTTATGGGTGGACTACACCAAGGAATTACCAGAAAGTCAGAGGTGGCCCGCAGCTGGGACCTGGGATGCGGATTGCATCATGAAAGTAGAAGAATTATGGAAAAAGAAAGCTAGACAATCACAGAAAGATGCCATTGAATTATGGCGTAAAGAATCATATAGACGTACAGAAAAAGCGCTCAGACAGGAAGAGAAAAGTAAGGAGAATTCAAATAAAGTCCGAGAAAATCTATTAATTGAAGAAGGTACCCGAGTAAAGTCAGAACAAGTAGATAGACAAAGAAACGCCCTTATGAATGGTATGTATCCACTTCTGGCCGAAGGGTTACCTAAGGCTTCTCCGGAAATACCAAAAGACTTGCCACCTCCATTGTTTCCAATAAAAGTACACCCCAAAGGGCATCCCCGAACAGCAGAAGATGTTTTCCTTTCCTCCTACCTAGATGACGCAGCTCCCGAGTATGCTAACACCGCACCACATAGACCGCTTGCCGATAGTGTTCAACACCAAGACCCTCCGTCTGTACCTCCACAACAACAAACTCCGACACAAGTTCCGACAAGCACATCTGTTTCTACAGCTTTTCCCGCAACTACGGTTGCTGTCTCACGTTCAACAAATCCTTTCACGTCCAGCACCCCAGACGGTGCTACAGGAGGTACAACAGACATTTTTTCCACGCCACCCAGAGTAAATAAACTTTCCTTTAAAGAATTAGCACACCAACGTACGCCCAAACTAGTAACTCCCGACATGCTTAAAGAACTCCTAGTAGATTGTAGATATGACCCTGTGCCCGGCAAAGAGGACGAAATGCTGCTGGCATCATTACGTATCCGACGAGCTGCAATATGTTTAGCGAGGTTACCAGGAATGACTACACATTTAGAAAATATATATCACTTTGTCCAGTCAGGGCGAGGTCCTGAAAGTATTAGCAGAGCCATGGAGTACCAGAAAGTGGAGGTACAGGGGGAACTGTTACGTTTCCTCATAAACTGTGTGATCAGAAATCAAGACCGGCCTGGGGTAAATCCGGAAGAAATGCAAATACTTACCACATGGAGTCGGAATATATCAGAGGGGAGACATGATAGAATGTTAAGTATAGTAGCTATGTGCCGAAAGATCCGCAAAGAAATTGAACGAATACACGAAGAAAGATTAGCGATAGACGAGCCTGAACAAAACGGAAGGGAAGGGGAAGAGTCAGGAATGCCAACAGGACACGTGGACACGATGGCCTATGTAGGTAGAGGAAGATTTTCTAATAATACTAGATGCTGTAATGATTCGGTACGTCCGACACGTCCAGAAAGTAGCAGACATTACCAAACACCTATAATCAATATAAGATCTCCCGAACACTTATTCCAAGCCGCTGACAACCTACTTCGAGAACGAAGAGGACATCATATACTTGATTCATTGGACGAACAAGAATTAGCTAGATCAGCAGTACTATGGGCTGACAGTCCCGGAAAATACAGTGATGATGCACTAGCACACACGTTTTTGAACCTTACCCCAGACGAACAGCGTTTAGCTGGTATATACATGATTCAACTTCTCCTTATATTATATAAAAGCCAACACTCCGATCCTGGTCCTTTACCTGATATATTGACTGAATTACTCACGAATAAATGGAGAGGTTCAGGTACTGATTTAATTAGAGAAATACTAGAATCCAGAAACCAGTATATTCTTTTCGTATGCCCAGAACATGTCTCACTGCCCATCAAGGAAAGAACGACGTATTATATGGATAGACAGAATCCCTTACGCGAAGTGCACCCAATAAAAGGTGATGACAATCATTTTAAACGCGTATTTGTATACACACCCATATCTAAAATGGAACTATTAGAAATGAAGAAAGTGGTACCCAGTCATGACAAAGACCCAGCGGGTTTCCACCGTGAGATTAAAGACATGTTACTCATGGGAGAATATACCTACCCCGACATTATGAAAATATTAAAAGTATTAATGCCTGCTGGCATTTACGAAAAACTCAAAGAAAAAGATTGGGAGGTGGGAGACCAAAAGATAGATTGGGCAGCATTAGAAGGAGAAGAAACCGCCCGAGGTCCAGGTTCAGGGCTTGGGGAAAAGACTAAAATACTACCAGGTTTACTAGTACAGGTACTGCCACGTTTATTAACTACGAAAAAGGAAGACTGGGGTGCAATCTCAGCCTGTAAACAAAAGCAAGATGAAGACACTAGTGATTTCTATGCCCGATTCGAAAAATGTTTCGGTATAAATAGTGGCATAAAAGCAAATAGCGAATCATATCCACATCTGTTTGTGACAAAATTAGTTGAAAATTCCCTGCCCCAAGTTAAGAATAGAGTATTGAAATTCGAGAGTACCTGGCAAGGTAACACCCCGTCACAAATGTTACAAATGTTACAGTATCATCACAATAGAATTAGAGAGGAACAAGAACATGAACAAAGACGAATGAAAGATACGAAAATGAAAATGCTAGTTGCCCAGTCAGTTCCAGCTGACGGTCATAAAAAGGGTATGACACAGTCCAGTGATTCAGCAGGTCCTGTGAAAGGGGCATGCAACTATTGTAAGCAGCCAGGTCATTATATACACGATTGTCCAGTCTTGAAACATAATATCGCCATAGGTATAACAAAGGAAAGACCACGGCCACCTAGACAGGATCAGAACCAACAACAGTCTATGCCAACTCAACAACAGTCTATGCCAGTTCCACAACAGTCCATGCCGGCTCCACCACCGCAGCCTATTACTGCCACACAAAACACGACACGACAGATGTACCAGTATGCACAATATGACTATCCTGATTATCAACGATACGCATGAAACAGCCTAGAGAGGGAAGTTGGCTTACCCCTTATCGAGGTCCCTGTAGATCAAGAGGGACCTTATGTGCATAGTGAACTATTAGGCCAAGACAGAAAATTTTTACTTGATACAGGGGCAAGCAGAACAACAATACGACGTAGTGAAGTTCCAGGGGCACCCCTCTCAGGCTCACAGAATATTTCCCTTGGCTTTTCAGGAAAACCTATCATTAATGAAGTATTACAACCTCTTCCACTTACGATTGGTCCCTTGACACGAACTACAGATTTATTGCTTACTAAATCATGTCCAGAAAACCTGTTAGGTATAAAAACATTGAAAGCTCTAGGAGCTATAATATGTTGTTCTCCGGAAGGAGTAAGATTGTTTTTACGTGATTTCAAAGGGCACTATGTGTCCAGAGACATGGATCACAGACTACAGAATTTACCTACACATTTATGGGCACAAGGCCCTACAGATGTTGGTTGCATGAACATTACACCATATCGAGTCACACTAAAGACAGGAGTGGTACTACCACGAATGCGACAATACAAGTTACCCCCAGATGCTGTAGTGGCTTTACTGCAAATCATTGACGAGCTTATTGCCCAAGGAGTGGTTGTGGAAACCGACTCCAATGTATGTAATTCCCCGATAATTCCGATTCTTAAACGAACTGATCCAAAGGCCCCGCCAGTATATCGATTAGTTATTGATCTGCGCGAACTAAATAAATGCATTGTACCACAATTCCCCGTGGTCCCAGACATTTCGTCATTACTGACAGCCATTGATTCCAAAGCAACGTTCTTTACTGTAATTGATCTCAAGAATGCCTTTTTCAGCGTCCCAATAGATCCGGAAAGCCAATACTTGTTCGGATTCAGTTTAAATGGACGAAGTTTTAAATTCACACGCGCACCTCAAGGATTCACAGAAAGCCCCAGCATCTATAGCCAAGCACTGAAACGAGAACTTGACAGTATACACATGCCAGTTAACACTGCACTGCTTCAATATGTCGATGATCTGCTGATCACCGCTCGAAGCGAACCTGAATGTGAAAAAGCATCACTGACGGTTTTACAATTTCTGGCCGAAAAGGGGCACAAGGTGTCCCCTTCTAAGCTGCAATTCTGTGTCCAGCAAGTTGTGTACCTTGGGCACTCGCTGTCCAAGGAGGGAAGACAGCTTACACCTGATCGCATCCAGTTAATTGTTAACATGCCAATACCCAAGACACAAAAGGAGGTGCGGGCTTTTATAGGCCTCACTTCATATTGTAGGCAGTGGATCCCTCAATATGCATTTCTAGCAAAACCACTCATTCAGTTGACAACACAGGAGGCGGCCACATCGACTGTCCTCCCTTGGACTCAGGAACATACACAAGCTTTTGAAAGCTTAAAGAAGGCTTTATGTCAAGCACCTGTTTTAGCAACACCATGTTACAATAAACATTTTACACTCTTTGTTACAGAACGCGAAGGTACTGCCTTGTCAGTACTCACTCAGGAACAAGCAGGATCACACAAACCATGTGCCTATTTCTCTAGTACATTAGATCCCGTAGCCCAGGCTTTGCCTGCGTGCCTGAAATCAGTGGCAGCGACAGCTTTAGCAATCAGACAAAGCGATGCCATAGTGTTAGGACATCCATTGACAGTACAAGTACCACATGCAGTAGAGGTTCTTGTGAACCGAACGCAAACGCAACACTTGACTATAGCAAGACTTACCGGTTATGAATTGACATTGTTTCAGCCACACATAGAAATCAGACGTTGTAATACATTGAATCCTGCCACACTTTTGCCAGTAAACGGAACAGACCCACTAGCACATGATTGTATTGAAGTTATTACTATCACGACGAAACCCAGACAAGACTTGACAGATGTCCCATTGTCAGATCCAGACCTGACGTTGTATGTAGACGGTTCATGCATAAGAACAAGTACAGGAGAGTTAGTGGCCGCGTATGCAGTCACAACAGACACTGAAGTCGTTGAAACAAATTGTATTAACACCTTGTCAGCTCAAGCAGCAGAGCTCATCGCTCTGACACAAGCCTGTATTCAAGCCACAAATAAGAAAGTAAACATATACACAGATTCACGTTATGCATTCGGAGTCGTTCATGACTTCGGCGTGCTGTGGCGAGAGAGAGGTTATTTAACTTCTCACGGTGCCCACATTCAGCACGGACCCCTCATTCATGCCCTATTAGACGCAATTCATCTACCAACTGCAATTTCGATTATGAAATGCAAAGCCCATACGAAAGTTACTGATATCATTTCCCAAGGCAATGATCTAGCTGACAGAACAGCTAAACAGACTGCTCAAACTCATACAACTGACATGACAAAGACAATAGTTCCGACACCAACACATTGCATGACGGTTAAGGATCCCGCTCTTGACGTAGTTGACATACAGACACATGCTACACCAGATGAAATAAAGAAATGGACTGAATTAGGAGGGATCCAAACGGACCAAGGATGGATGACGAAGGAAAAATCTGTATGGTTTCTTCCTGACTCTATGGTTCAAGTTATCATTAACACGATACATAGTCCAGCGCACCTAGGAGAGAAAGCTATGCTAGACAGCATTCAACACATTTGGTTCAACAAACATTTACGAGCAGCAGCAAAACAAAAAGTCCGTACCTGTATGATCTGTTGTCAGTTTAACCCAGGTAAAAGCATTCCCGTAGAACAGGGTGGATTTCAGCCTCCTGATCACCCTTTTGAAGTCCTCCAGATGGATTATATCCAGATGGAACGATGTCGAGGATTCAAATATGTTCTCGTAGTTGTCTGTGCTCTTTCCCGTTGGACCGAAGCCTACCCGGTTTCAGATTACACTGCCCCGACTACTGCCAAACAGTTAGTTCGAGAATTCTTCCCACGGTATGGTTTACCACGTGTTGTCTACTCAGATAATGGCCAGCCGTTCTCATCCGAACTGATGAAACACGTTTCACTTTTGTTAGGCTATCAATGGAAATTTCACTGTGTCCGACACCCCGAGGCAGCAGGTCTCGTGGAACGACATAATCAGACTCTGAAAATTAGATTGTCAAAAATATGTAGAGAGAAAGGTGTCGATTGGGTAGTAGCCTTACCAGTTGCACTCTTTTACATGAGAATGGTAGCGCATTCTCGAACAGGGCTATCCCCGTATGAGGTGATCTTTGGTAGACCACCAAATATGTGGGGGACGCCTATACCCCGTAAAATAACTGATATTGACTGTAATATGCTGACAGATTACCTGGCTTCCTTGATGTCTGCACTACAATCTTGTCGTTCACAGGTAGCTGCAGCCTTTCCCGACAACACCGAGGTAAAACCCCATGACGTAGTTCCCGGGGACCTGGTGCTGGTACGAAATTTTGACCGGAAGACTCAGCTGGATCCTAGGTGGAAATCGCCTCAACTTGTACTGCTCACCACAAGGACAGCCGTGAAGATCGAAGGTCGGAAAGGATGGTTACATTCGAGTCATATCAAGAAATTTCATGGACTACCATCTGATGTGAACGTTACACCTTGCGTCTCTTCACCGATTGATTCAAAGCTCCCCTTGGTTGAACCGTCGGATAAAGAACAGTACAAACTGAAATTAAGGTCTAGCAAGTCAGACAATTTGATTGTTTAAGTCCTCTCCAAGGTGAATCGGTTGAATTTGTCTCTGACATGTATCCCCTAGACCTGAATAGAGAAAGAAATCGAAAGATGCAGTTGAAAAAGCATGCGTACTGTAAATCACTGCGTAGTCATTGCACAGTGACATTATTAATTTTGTTTTTCTTAAGTCTTCTGATCGTAGCTGCAAGTATATTGTTGCACATATATTATCCTATTTCTAAACGTGCTTACAATGTTACTGCTGAACATTCCTTTAGTGAATTACCCCCGCATGAGTTGTCCTATAGATTTGCGCTGCGCAATAACACTTTTATTAGTATGTTACATCATTCCCATCAGACAAGCAATGCTACCAATTGTTGGATATGTGGCCGACTCCCTCCCTATCAGAACTATAAGGGAATTCTGCCTCTCTTTCCATATCCGTTCACACACAATGGCTCCTGTGGAGCATGGTTTAGTTTAATTAATTCCTTAGATTCAGACTTGGCAGTTTATCAAGACAATTGGGTATGGGGAAACCTGAACCTAGTTTTACTCAAAGTTTGCTACCCTGACAAGGAGGGACTTCCCAAAAGAACAGGAACTGATCTAGAAAATGAAGTATATGGATTAGGGAATTTTACGCTTAATCTCATGATCCTGAATGTTGAATCCGAAGCTGCACCAAGTTTGCCCGCTATGTCAGTATTTCCAGTTAAAGGTGAATTATGCGTAAGAAAGAATGGTTCAATACATATGGGCCATAGTAAATGCACCACTGTGATAGAATTTAATGATCAAGGCAAGTCTACATTTAGAGCTTCTCGCCATTCCTACTTCGTATGTGGTCAGACTGCATATATACGTCTGCCTCTAGATTGGGATGGTACCTGTTACATCGCATTTCTTTTGCCACCTGTTTTTCTAGCCCCTCCTGATTATCACAGAAATACTCATTTAGTACACAATAGAGAACGGAGAGATCTCCCAATTGTCGACTACACTGAGACGGCATGGGAAAAATATACAGATTTTAATAAAGGTCTCTTTCCCTATATAGGTACAGTCACCAATAGTAAGCTGATACGTAGATTAACTAGGACCCTTGAAGCCGTAGTAAATGAAACTATTTCCGCCTTAGGCAACTTGACGGAGGAGCAGTCTGCGATGAGGATTGTTGTTCTTCAAAATCGTCTTGTCCTTGACGTCATTCTGGCTGATAGGGGCGGAGCTTGTAGGGTCATCGGATCAAGTTGCTGCGTATTCATTCCAGAAAATTTGCCATCTGTATATAAAGCTATAACTCGTCTTCATAAGATTGTAAACCAGATACACCAGAATCCAGGCACCTGGACTTGGTCCGGTTGGTTTTGGAGTGTATTGTCAGCCTGGGGATGGAGGGTCCTATCCTTCCTAGGTATTGGCTTTCTCATACTATTCAGTTGCTGCTTATGTCTACAATGTGGACCAGCGATTTGTGGTCTGTGTGCCACATCGTGTATTCCACATCAAAGTTTTCGCTCAAGATCCCGAAAGAAGAAAGAAGAACAAATGATGTTATATGAACAGATCGATGGATTGATGAAGATTGATATCTCCTATGGGTCAGTAGGGGACAAGGAGGGAATGTGGAAATATGGATTTTTGTGATCAGTTATGTCCCCTATCTTAGACCCCAACGGCTCCATGTATATGTTACAAGTACATGTATGTTCCCTCCAGTTCCAGTTACGAAGACGCAAACACATGTGCGTCCACCGTCAACATGTCCTCTTTCAGATCCGCCATGAATGGGCCGGATATTCGATTCCTAAGTATGAAAGGCCACCGACTTTATATGGCTCAGTTACTCCATTTTGCAGTTCAGGCGAGTAGGCCCTGAATGCTGCCATCAAGCCTTTCCCTGCTTTCTACCTCTGACAGCTCCAGTCTGAGCTCGCATCTGTATCCATGAACTTTGTCCTACTCCCTGCGCGGCTAACGGTGCCTGACTCGGCCTGTCTGCCTGCCAAAAAACTGTATTTCACCTTCAAGATAATCTGCTCCGCTCCTCATCCAATGCATTCCTGTCTGGTAGTTTA
This sequence comes from Triturus cristatus, assembly GCF_964204655.1. NCBI lineage: Eukaryota > Metazoa > Chordata > Amphibia > Caudata > Salamandridae > Triturus > Triturus cristatus. The sequence continues at coordinate 154,749,967 of NC_140595.1, forward strand.
AGTAAACATCCTTCCAGCTACCGAGCTAAGGGCCCGGCTTCTCTGTCTTCATGCAAGTAATTCATGGCCCTGTTACTATGGAAGATTTCTGCCCCTCGCATCTCATGTAGACACTTAGACGCTTGTACACGCACTCACAGTCAGTATAGAATAGATTTTGTTTGAGAGACCTTTCCTTTTGGATAACATAGTTCTTTAAACATAGGATGTTAGATATGATTTGGGATTAGGTTGACTTGACCCCCCAGACTTTTGTCTCCACATGTAGAGCTAAATGTCAAGTCCCCTTCACCCCCTAGTTGCACGTCAATCACACGTCATGCTGCTGCGCGCGCATCTCTGCCAAGTATTTCTGCTGACATTGCGAAATTCTTTCATGGATCCACCCATTTGTGACATCATACCTAATGACGTTTTCTAGTTACGCCTAGTTACGCCTATTTTAGTTACGCATGTATATCTTTATCTATTTTATCAACTGTTACGCCTCCTGCATCTGTTTCACTGTAATGCCTCTTCTATAAAAATGATTACCTGTCAATAATGTATTGTCCTTCACTTCCTGAACCTCCGTGGTGATGGAATATGAAGCCTACAATTCGAATTGTATAAGGAATAAAGCCCTTTCCGAACCTCTAATACCACGGATTCTGCCTCTTATTTTACTGAGTTATTCTTAATAGTTTTCCGCATCAAAAATAAGTACCGGTAATTAAATTATTTACCACAGGGTCACTGAGGGCCAACTAGCCCACCAGGTACCTCCAGTAAGCACAACAGAGCTGCGTTGCAGAGAGGTGTAAAAAGCGGCATGGCCTCGGAACACCTCTCTGCAACACAGCTCTGTGGGGCATACTGGAGGTACCTGGTGGGCTAGTTGGCCCCCAGGGACCCTCAGTATTCAAGGGTAATTAATTCCCTAACTTACAATGCGCCAGGGGGCACGTTTGCTAAGTGCTGCAGGGAGGGGCCTCCGGCACGATGCCGGCTTTTTTTCAAATTTATTTTTTAAGAAGGAGGGCTGTGTGGACCCCCTTCTTCTACAATATTTAAGGCCCTGGGGACCCCTTCCCCCGGGGCGTGGCCTGTTTTTTACAGTTAAAAGAATAAAAAAACGGGAAGGGGACCGTGTGGCCCCCCTTCCAAGGTCAGTTTCAGCCACGGAGACCTCATCCCACAGGGCATGGCCAGAAACACTTTTTATGTTTGTTTTTTAATGGAGGAGGCTGCGTGGCCCCCCTTCTGAGGCTTTTATCTGCCCCAGGGACCTCATCCCCCATGACATTATCTCTTTTTAATTTTTTTTTAAAAATCTCGTGAGGAAGGCTGCGTGGCCCCCCTCCCATGCCACTTCTGGCCCCGGGGACCCCATCCCCCAGGGCTTAGCCCTTATTTTTTATTTATTTTTATTTTTGAGGAGCGGGCCGCGCGGCTCCCCACCCCAGGCCGATTTCGGCCCAGGGGACCCAATCCCCTGGGGCCCGGCCATACATTTTTTTAATAAAAGGGAGGGGGGCCACGTGGCCCCCTTTCTGGGCCACTTCTGGCTCTGAGGCTACCCCGGGGAGGTGGTGGTCAATGGGGCTGCGGGGGCCCCAGCGGGCCCCCACACATTAATTGCCGAGTGCTCCCGGGACCTGGCCCACCCGGGGGCTTTTTGAAAACGAAGCACTGGAGTCCGCACTTAACTTTTTTTTTTTCACAGCAGAAGTCGGTACCCCAACGCGACTTCTGCCATTTAAAAAAAATATTGCTTTTTTTGGCCCTCGGGGTCCTTGTGGGAATCCCTGAGCAGGCCTAGGGGGTCAGGGTGTTTCTACCCTGCCCCCTTTTCTTCTTTTTCATGTTTTTTTCTGATTTCTTTTGACTCGGTTACCCAGTTACAAGATGGCTGCCAACACTTCCTGGTTTGGAGTGTTGGCAGCCAATCAGAGTGAAGCTTGTGCCCGTGAGGGTTCGCGACCTCTCCTCGGTGCTCAGATATATACATTTTTTCTTTCCTTAATTTCTCAGCAACTACTGAATGGATTTACACCATTTAACAATAAGGGCTCTTTCTGAACCAAGGGCTACCTTTTTGCCAAATTTGGTGTAATTCCGTTCAGCAGTTCAGGCTATAGCTTTGTCTAAAGTTTCCTATGGAAATTAACATGGGGAAAATGCGTTTTGGGACCCCCCTTTTTTTTAGCCCCCACTCAACGAATCACCCCAAAATTTTCAAGACAGGAGCTGACCAGAGCACCCCACTAGTTTTGAAAAATTTGTGAAGATTCGTCAAACGATGCCAAAGTTATTGGGAAAACAATAAACGCTTTTCCTGTGGAAACTAGGTCCTAACTATAACTACCTACTGGTGACCGCCAGTAGGTAATATATATATATATATATATATATTTATCGATAAAACCAAAGGGTACAGGGATGTTATAGTTAGGCTGACTTTTCACTCGTACAAAACCAGAGAAATTCAGCCGTTATAGTTAGCTGAGCTAACTATAACTTGCGCCCCCTCAATGCACTGCTTATGACCTTACATATTACATCACTCATGTCATGGTTAGTGACATCACTGATGAAATTACTGATGAAATCTAGAATGACATCACTCATGGCATCACTGATGATATTATCCGGTGACTATGAGTGTTTATAAAAACGTTTATGAGTGTTAAATTTATCTATGCCGTGGTGTATTGGTAAATCTGTGGGTGTATGAGTGACTCTATGGATGACTCAGTGGGTACGTGACTGACTGTATAAGTGAGTGATTAGGTGTCTTGGTGAATGTATGGGTGAGTGCCTGGTTGTGTGAATGTGTGTATCTGTCTGTCAGTTGATGTCTAAGTGGGTGTTTGAGTGTGTTAGTGGATATGTGGATACATGAATGGCTATATGGGCGATTGATTGGTTGTCTGACTACCTCTATGGTTGTCTGGATGTCTGTGTTTTTGGGTGAGGAGGTGTGTGACTGCCTGTATGGATGAGTGAGTAGGTGAGTCAGTAGCTGTATGGGGTACTGTTGCATGTGTGAGGAGCTGTATGGGTGAGTGAGTGTTTGTATGACTGTGTCAGTGATTGAGTGCATGTGTCAGTATGGGTGAGTAACTGAGTATGTAAAAGGCAGTATATGTGAGTGACGGGGTATATGAGTGACTGTATACGTGAGTGAGTGAATGTGAGAGTGGCTATATGGATGAGTGCATGCTTCTGTCAGTGACTACATAGCTGAGTGAGTATGTGTTACTATTTGTATGAGTAAGCAATTGGGTGGGTGTGTAACTGCTAGGGTGAGTAAGTGGCAGTGTGATTCACTGTATGGGTGAGTGTCTAGGTGTGTGAGTAGTTATATAGGTGATTCACTCAGTGTGTGAGTGCCTGTATGGCTGTATGAGTGGATATATCAATGGCTGTATTAGTGAGTGAGTGGGTCGATGTGTGGGTGACTGGACATGTGTGTAGATCAACAAATCAATGAATGGGTGCATAAGTACTAGTATGGCTCTGTGAATGGGTTTGTAAGTGGTTGTGTGAGAGTAGCAGTGGGTGTATAAAAGATTGTATAAAAGATTCTACAGGGGTGTTAGTTGGTTCATCAGATATGCTGTGGATGATGTCATGTGAGATGTTATCAGTGATGTCACTGACCATGCCATGAGTGATATAATATGTGAGGTCATAAGCAGTGCATTGAGGAGGCGCAAGTTATAGTTAGCTCAGCTAACTAGAACGGCTGAATTTCTCTGGTTTTGTACAAGTGAAATGTCAGCCTCACTATAAGGTCCCTGTAACCTTTGTTTTTTTCAGTGAATTTCTAAGGTTTTTTAAATGCTAAATCCTAACTATAACGTCACTGAAACCTGTGTTTTTTCAGTGAATTTGTAAGTTTTTTTTAAAGAGTTTTATTTATCAAAGGTTTTTTGTAACCAATATTTGTGTAGTGTTTTTGTAAGATTTTTTATGTATTTTTAAAAAGCTTCAAAGCAATTACAATCACTCACTTAAAATATATATAACGTAGCTGATTACATATTGATAGTGGTATTTATTTGAACGATTGGTTTTCTATAAGTAAAATCTGACCCTAACTATTAGTGAATTTCTAAGGTTTTTTAAATTCTATTTGCTAACTATAACTTCATTGTAACCTTTGGTTTTTTTAGTGAATTTCTAAGGTTCTTTTAATTCTATTTGCTAACTATGCTGTAACCTTATTTTTTTCTAGTGAATTTCTAAGGTGTTTTAACTAGCAGTCACGTTTGCAGAGTGGTGGAGAAAGGGGGCTGGGCCTCCGACCAGCTATCAGGAATTCCATTGCGAGGACTTCCAGGAGGTACCAGGAGGGCAACGGGGTCATTTACTCCATCGTCCTGGCGGAACAATGGGCTGTCTGCTAGGAAATAAATCTGCCCGATAATCGTATCTATTAATGGTCTATAGCTTAATTAATATAAGTTCTTCACAGTGACAGATGCTGATATTCCTAAATATCGCTTCAGCCTTGAAATGATCAATGGCCGTAGCTCTAGGAATAAGATGTCTATATTGTAATTACGTAACAAAATCTTAGTTTTCAAATGGTTTACTTTATACCCTCCCACCTCCTGAAGATATGAAAAAAATATTAGAAACATTTTGCTGTTTGCCTACTTCAGGTCTTAAAATAATTTGATTTTAGATTCTTATCCATGAGGGTTTTAATTAGCATGTCATTTCTAATAGAAGTATCAAGGGGCGCATTCAAAAATGCAAATAGAAAGGAGATAATGGGCATTCCTACCTTCACCCCTGCTTACCTTTGCAGGTACCAATGGAAATGGAATTCACAATCAATGGAGCTCTTGCTTCTTCATAAAGTTTTGTTAACACTGTAATAAGCCGGGGAGCGAACCCAAATGCTTTTAAAATGAAAAAATGCTTTCCCAAATTACAAGATCAAAAGGCTCCTCAACCCTCCAGAATATTTGAGCAGGCTTCTTTATACTATTAAAAAAATCGAGGGCTTCAGTTAAATAATTTGTGTTAGTAGATAAATGTCTACTGGATATAAAGCCATTTTGATCGTTATTTATCAACAAACTAGCCACTTGATTAATCCTGTTAGCCAGCTGCTTGACTAATATTTTATAACCTGAATTAAGATGACTGAGCAGCCTATAACAATTTACATTTTTGGGATCTTTGTCATTTTCTAGAAAGTTTATCACTACTGTGGTGTCAATCTTGGAATGTGTTGATTTAAGATGTTTGCAAACCTTTAAAAAACTCTAAAATCATTTTAACAACACATTTCCCCATTTGACAAGGAATTAGCCACTTCTTCCATTTTCTCCAATGGAAATAGTTTAACCAGGGCTTGCCCTGAATGCCAAGCTATTGTGGAATCAAGAGTTTTTTTTTTTAAAGAATATTGCAACATGGAGGTGTCTAACTATTGTCGATGCCCATAAATTCTCTTGTAATTAAAAAAGGCTTATCCTAAATGCTCTTACAATATGTACTCTGTGTATTGATTTCAGCAAAAGTTACTTCATTTATTTTAGCTGTTTTTTCCTGAACCTGCCAAGCTAAAAACTTACCTGAGTACTCACTCTCCTCACATATGCTCTGCTTATAAGCTCTGCTAGTCAAGTTATCGCCTTATAATAATAGTCTTGCATCTCTTGTTTCACATGCACGGGACATTGACACATGGTAATGCTCATATATCGCAAATATCTATCATGGGCTATTTTTAACAGATTGTCCAGGTAATTCCTTAAGCTATTGTGCTTTTCTCCTGTGTTCAATGTCTTTAGATGTTATAATAGCTCGTATGATAGTATGATAGTGTGAGACGCTTAAGTCTATCTAAATACTTGCAGGGTGCTAAATCTGCCTAAAAGAAACCTGAGTAATTTGTGTCGCAATTTCAGAAACCTAAAGTTCCTCCTCCTAATACACTTAAAGACCCATCTATAAGGGGTTCTGGTGCTCAGGAAAATCCGCAATAAGAATTTCCACCATAGAATGATCTGAAAACCCATTCAGAAGAGACTTACATTGCTTAAGAGCGAGATCGGTGTATACTAGAAAATAATTCAGCCTTGCTGCTGACTCATACCTTCGAGACACATAAGAATATTCCCCTGGGTTTAGAAATGTATTTTTTAGGGATCTATCAAAGTTAGACTCTTCTAACAGTGCATTGGCCATTCTCCTTCACCTCTGTCTGCGATTAGTTGTAGATGAACCTAGAAATGCGGGAGAACATGGAAAGCTCCTGCTAAGATCACCTTGCCTGAGATAGCATGATTGATTGAAGCAGATCAATATGTGTGCTGCGTGATCCTCTACTGGGGTGTCGATCATCTCAGCGTGACTATTATCCCATCCATCATGCCATTTATGCAAGCCCACCTAACCTCTTTATCCACCTGGGAGACACACACCTCCATCTGCAGATGCTATATATATATGTCACGAGTGCTTGACACTGTCACTTTAAAAACCTCACTTTGGCTCTGACGGCGCGTCATGTGATCAAGGCCGAGTTTTGCTGAAACGCGTCATGGCAGCAATGGTGGCGCACTGAAAATAAACACCTAACTTGCACGAATTTTGGGTTCGTCATCCGTTTTTTTCCAGTCCAAAGGAGAAGTGTAAAGCGGAGTGTGGCGATATTTATACCGAGAAAGCTTCCTCGATACTGGCGAACCCCCTCCTCATTTTAGGCGGAGTGCCAAGAAGCTGCTTCTGGCTTGTGCCGGAAATACTTTGGGAATCTCTGAGCGAGAACGTTGCAACCAGCCCCCGGATATCCAAAAGAGCTTTCTGACGATTGTGCAGTAGCGGGATACGAGTCGAAGGACGCGCAGACCGTCAGCACGGCACAAAGGTAGGAAGCATGAGTGAATTTTCCGGTAGAGGAGGTGTGCAGTGATAGAGCACGGCAATTGTGCGAGTGTACTCGTGTCGAACGCTGAAAGTGATACCAGCGTCTATATTGATACAGTGTTGCCGCCATGACTGCAGACGCGTGAGGGAGACGCGAAGGAGCAGCTGAAACAATGTTTGATGATGCCCCAAGTACGCCACAGCAAGTATTGGCTCATAGCAGCCAAACTACGGACCGGCACACAAACACTAAGCAGCTGTTTAAAAAACTTGAGAAGGCAATGCGTATGGAGCAAGGTAAGTGGTGGGAACACCGATCACTGGAAAAATAGTTACAAGTTGGGCAGATTCCAAGAGGGCTACGTATAAGGATTGCCCCAAGTTATGAAAACCCAGATCCTCAGATGTTAAGTGAGTGTGCAGAGTGTAGCTTGGAATCTTCCATAAGACTGGTGACTATGTCAAATATGCAGAAAGTGACCGAGGGAAGTTACAAAAACAAAGTGACGACTTGGAGAGTGAAATACCAAAGTTTGCAATTACACCACAAATTACAAAATACCATGAAGATATATTGATTAGACTGGCAAAAGAAGAAGACATGATTAAAAAACGGAAAATTAGGCTTCCACAAAAATTTGGAAAATTTAAGCTGTCCCTGTAATTTAGGTGGAAAACAAAGCCTTTTACATTTTATGTTTTTCTGCAGTTTTTATGTAAAATATACTAAACATTACCTAATCCCGTACTTTAGAGAGAATGCACTTATGGATTTTAACTCAGCATTTAGAGATTTATTGATGCTAGGCTCTGACGATGTAATCTTCAGAGTTAGTTGTTTTCTTCAATCTGCTGCCCGTTCTCGAGCATCAATGAACATGGTCTGATTGCATAGTTTGCACTTTGTACATTTGCATTAGTGGCTGCTCTTTTGCACATGCTATAGCTAATCAGTTGTGTATTGTCTCAATTGTAGCATATGCCAGGCCAAAACATAATGCACGTAGTACTGTAAAATAATGTTACTGTTAAGATACCTGTATCTCACAGGAAGTTTATTTTATAAAATTAACTGTGATATTTTCTTAAAAAGTTTTTAAACTATTGTTTTATTGTTTTAATTAGGATGAATTGTTGTGATGTACATGTACTTTTATGGATGTTTTTCTATATCCGAATAAAGATCTTTGACTGACTTGAAAAAACGGAAAACATACAAGTTCCAGAGGGATAAGCAAAATTATGAACAGGGACAAATATTCACGTTTGCCAGAAAATTTGATTCCATCAAAACAGATAAAAAGTGTGTGGCTCATGAAGACCAACAAACAGGTGAACAACAAGCTGCGGCATCATCCACATCAGTTTCTAATTTAAGCTCATGTATTGGAAGTGATTCAGATGCTGAACAACAAAGATTAGGGTCAAGTTTGGGGTTTCGCAAATTTACCCTAGCAGAGGAGGTAAACTGTCTCAGGCAGGATCACAAAGACACACTGTGCCCTCGCAAACAACCAAGCAAAGACTCAACTGCAAACGCAGAGAAAGGCGCAAATGCAACAAGTGGCGCCAACAACAACAGAAAAACACAATACAACAAAAAAAGATGGAATTGCAAGCAACAATAAACGGTACACACAATAATGAAACTGTCGTCAATCTATCTACAGTGAGTCTAACTACAGCAGAGATCAAATTATTGGAATTGGGACTGTCATTTTGTCCACCAAACAACTTTGACTATGCCCAAACTCGAGTGGACATCTAAAAGTTTGTTCATAAGATTAAACTAAAAAAGTACCACTCAAGTAAATCCAAACAAAGTAGTAACAGCAATACAACAGAAATGATTGGAAGTAGTAACCTAATAGCCGCGGATGGAGAGCTATTAAACAACTTACAGGAGATGGAACGTGAAAACAACAATGTGAATAACAGAGATGAGGATAATTGTCTCAACACATTTGGTACAGTTCCAACCAAGTTTAAACCAAAATCTACATTTCAACCCATTACTCTCAGAGACTCACTAGATATATTCAGTGAACTGGTCACTACAGAGATAAAGAGACTAAAAGTACAAACCTCTAGAAGAGTACAAAGACAAGACTTCCAGCAAAGGGTATACAATCGACTAATGGAGAAATTACAAAAGAATGATCAGATTGTAATTAGGAACTCTGATAAGGGTGGAAACATTGTCTTATGGTCGAGGGATGAAAACATAAAAGGGGCTACACAACAATTGGAAGATGCAAATTGTTATAAAAGAACCAACACCCAATCAGTAAGAGCGTCTTGGATTGAGTACTATTCTAAGTTCAGTGCCTGGAGAAGCACAGGACTCATCAGCATGGATGAATACAGGTTCTTAAAGAATGAGCACCCGGTTATGCCAATAATGCATTTCATCCCCAAGCTACACAAAAATGCCACCACCCAACCGGGGAGACCTATGATTTCAGCGAAAATACGACAAAGTACATCAATTTCTTTTTACAAGACTTTGTAAAGAATCTGCCATCCTTTGTGCAAGATACGGAGGATTTCCTAAGACAATTGGCAGATATAACATGGGAGCCTGACTGCTTGCTAATGTGTTTGGATGTTACGTCTTTGTATACAAGCATATATCACAAAGACGGTATTAGAACTATACAATATTATTTGGACAATAGACCCCTACATCTGGCCCAACATAATAAAATGCTAATTGCAATGATTATATACTGCTTGAATAACAACTACTTTTTATTCCAAAACCAGATCCTGCAACAAATAAGGGGAGTAGCTATGAGAGCTTGTTTCTTCCCTAGCCACTACTGCCTACATATGGGCTGGTGGGAAGAAGTAATCCTCAAATAAGTGTTTAAAACTAACATGGATACTCAGATAAAAATCTCGCTACGCTTTATCGACGACTTGTTCGTGATATGGCGTGGGACAGCAGAGTCAGCTCGTGATTTTGTTCAAAAGTTGAACAAAAATAATATCAACTTGCACTTCACAGCTACCATTAGTGACCAGTCTGTATGTTTCCTAGATGTGGAAATATACATTGAAAATCACAAAACTGAAACCAAACTCTTCTGCAAACCCACGGCAGGCAACAGTTTGCTGTATGGCACTAGCCACCATCCTCAGCAACTCATCCATAGTCGTATATGTAGCAGTGACCAGAATCTAAAAGCAGCACAACAACTGAGCAAGACCAGATTTTTACAAAGAGGGTACAAAGCAGAGACTATTGATCATGCTATTTGCAAAGCCAATACTAGAGATAGAATGGATTTACTTAACAACAAGGCATCGACTATCTCTAACAGTCAGGACAGCTCTGATACTAGACTAATCCTCACATACAATAAGCAGCAAAATACCCTACGCAAAATCATTAACAAAAATTGGTCTGTTGTACGTGGTGACCCTATCATTGGAAATTCCTTACCCATGAAACCGAGCATTACTTTCAGAAAATCTAAATCCATGAGGGACTCTATAGTTAAGAGTAGTCCGGAGGTAAGAATCTCTAAAAATTGGCTAACGGTCAAGAAAGAATTCTTGAAATGTAATAGTTGTCAGGCCTGTCAGTATGAGGTAAATACAACATCGTATATTTCCCCATTTACTAAGGATCCTATTAAAATAACTACATCTCTGACATGTGAAACGGAGTACGTGGTCTACGTTTTGACTTGCCTTGTGGGCTGCAGTATGTGGGAAGCATTAAGTTGCAAGCCCACAAACGTATACTGCAACACATGAGGGTAATTACCAACAGTGATCATACATACCCGTTTGCACAGCACTTTAAAGAAAGGCATGCAAACATCCTCCAAGATTTTAGATATTTTCTAATTGACTCTATGCCAGTATCCAGACGGGAAGGTGATCGGGAAATCAAACTCCGACGTCTCGAAACAAGATATATCCTCGATCTGGAATCCTAATGGTCACAATTCGAGCGAAGATTTTTATACCTGGTTATAACTTATGTGGGATCAGATTTAACTATGTGTTTTACCAACTGAACAATAATGTATTTATAACGATAACTAAAGCTCTCTCACACTTATGAAATTGATCTTTCTCCTTGGGATATTCTCTTCAGCACTCTGCGTCTTGCATTATGCTTTTAGTAGAATATTTTAATTCACATACATGTTTTTATCTAATTATTAAGGTATTTGTACAGAGGACTTTTTATGATGTCATTTGTATTTTATGCATAGTTTTTAGATTATTCATGTACCAATACTTTCTTTGGCACTTTGCACTTTATTTTCAGGCACGTCAAACTAGATCTGCAGCATTATTAATTATGGAGGGATGTTTTACACTTTATTTATCAACAGCAATGATATAATAATTGACCCCTTTAGCAGGATATCCCCAAATATGAAGGGAGGACATGCATGGATTTATCCATTTATAGTCACATAGGTACTCTGCTAGTTTACAAATGATTTTACATATGAATGCAGTGGGTCCATTTTTGAAAAAAAATGATGATTTTTCATATTTAATGCTTAACGGTGCTGACATTATTTTTATTACCATATATATATTTTTAAATGTATTTTACATTTATTGGTATTTATATCAACATTGTTGCATTTATATATATTTTTATTATTTATTGCAGTCGTTTTGCACAAACATGGACTACAATGATTCTTTGATGAAGTATGTTGTCTATGCCCATTAGTTTGCTGTATCACAAGTGCTTGACACTGTCACTTTAAAAACCTCACTTTGGCTCTGAGGGCGCGTCATGTGATCAAGGCCGAGTTTGGCCGAAACGCATCATGGCAGCAATGGTGGCGCACTGAAAATAAACACCTAACTTGCACCAAATCTGGGTTCGCCATCCGTTTTTTTCCAGTCCAAAGGAGGAGTGTAAAGCGGAGTGTGGCGATATATATATATATATATATTCACTGAAAAAACCATAGGTTTCCGGGGCGTTATAGTTAGCTGGACTTTTCACTCGTACAAAACCATTGAAATTCCACTGTTATAGTTAGTTCAGCTAACTATAACTTGCGCGCCCGTAATGCACTGCTGATGACGTCACATATTACATCACTCATGACATGGTCAGTGACATCACTCATGACATCACTGATGACATCTCAAATTGCATCACTGATGACATCACTGATGACATCATCCAGTGAATGAGTGTTTTTCTGAAAATTACATATGTTTTATATATGTATATCTCAAGGTAGATGGGAGAATAAATGGGTATATAAGTGTCTAAATGGATGATTTGTTTTTGAAAAATTTATTCTATAACTGACTGATTAAGTGTATCTTAGTGAATACATGGCTTAGTGAGTAATGTTTAAATATGTAAATATCTGTATCAGTCACTCACTTTGTGTATAAGTGGCTGCATGGGTTGGTGAGTAGCTACATGAGTGTCTATATAGGTTATTAGTTGGTTTTTAGAGTATCAGTATGAGTGTCTGAGTGTCTGTATGGTTTGGTGGGGGTATTATGTAGTTCATAGGTGCATGAATCAGTGACTCACTGTTTGTATGTGTTGAAGACAGCATGTGTGCAGGACTGTATGGGTGGATGAGTGTGAGCATGGGTGTGTTAGTGAGTGAATGACTGTCTCAATAGTGTCTTTATGAGTAACTACATATGTTTTAAACTAGTATATGTGACTATTGGTGTATATAAGTGAGTATATGTGAGAGTGAGAGATTGGAAGAATTCCTGTATGAATAAGTATGTGTTTCTATAAGTCATTGTTTAAAAGACTAAGTATGTGTAAGTTTCTGTAGAAGTAAGTGTGGTGGTGTGTGTATAACTGTATATGCAAGTAAATGGATGTTTGATTCTTTATTAGCATGAGTGACTATGTGTGTGAGTAACTATGGATGAGTGGCGTTGTGTAACAGGATGTATAGGCGTATGAGTACATATTATGAGTGAGTACATGTATGAGTGACTGTATAGAACTGTTGGTGAATGAGTAGAAGTGTATGTGGATCTTAGAATTACTGAATAGGTTGTTGTAACTGGTATTTGTATGTCCATTGTTTTGAAAATTTTAGTTTCTATTTTTGAATGTGTGTATCAAAGGTTATATTAGGGGGAGAGGAGGTCTGCCACTCTATCACAAGGATGATGTCATCAGTGATGTCATTTGAGATGTCATCAGTGATGTCATGAGTGATGTCACTGACCATGTCATGAGTGATGTAATATGTGACGTCATCAGCAGTGCATTGCGGGCGCGCGAGTTATAGTTAGCTGAACTAACTATAACAGGGGAATTTCAATGGTTTTGAATGAGTGAAAAGTCAAGCTAACTATAACGCCCCTGAAACCTATGGTTTTTTCAGTGAATTTCAAAGGTTTTATAAATGCTAATTCCTAACTATAACATGACTGAAACCTATGGTTTTTTCAGTGAATTTCAAAGGTTTTTTTAAATACTAATTTCTAACTATGCCTACAGAGATAGGACATGTGAAGAAAGAAGAAAAAACGCACAGAAAGAAAAAAAAGAAATGCAGAAAGAAGCAACAGAAGTCCTCAAAGACGAAGAAAAGTGCAGGAAGAAGGATAATGTGCAGAAAGAACAAACAGAAGAGCAGAAAGAAGCCTTGTTGCAAAATCATCCTGTTCCCTCAACTTTTTCAGACGGATACTGGTGGTAACTGAGTCTGACTAACCAGTCTTAGAGCCAGTGCTATGTTAAAAGACACTCAGAATACAGTGAAACACCTACATACACTAGGGAACACTATGTGTTGGGGTCCCCCTGCGATTAGCATGACCTCCTCTGTAAGCCCCTAGTATATAATAGGGCAGGGGATTAAAACTACCTCTTAAAACGCGCCACAGGGCGTGTTTGCACACGTCACCTCAGGCCCCGTCCCCTCCCTTCCCCACTGTGTAAACACGCCCTGTGGCCGTTTTTAGTTGGGGGATTAAGTTCATTTGAATCCTGAGGGTCCCTAGGGTCCAACTAGCCCACTAGGTACCTCCAGTAAGCGCCACAGAGCTGCGTTGCAGAGAGGTGTAAAAAGTGGCACGGCCTAGACCACCTCTCTGCAACGCAGCTCAGTGGCGCTTACTGGAAGCACCTGGTGGGCTAGTTGGCCCCCAGGGGCCCTCAGGATTGAAGGGGAATTATTTCCCCAACTTTAAACGCGCCACAGGGCGTGTTTGCACACGTCACCTCAGGCCCCGTCCCCTCCCTTCACCACTGTATAAACGTGCCCTGTGGCCGTTCTAAATTGAGAGATTAAGTCCCCTTGAATCCTAAGGGTCCCTAGGGTCCAACTAGCCCACTAGGTACCTCCAGTAAGCGCCACAGAGCTGCGTTGCATAGAGGTGTAAAAAGGGGCATGGCCTCAGAACACCTGTCTGCAACGCAGCTCCCTGGCGCATACTGGAGATACCTGTTGGGCTAGTTGGCCCTCAGGCACCCTCAGTATTGAAGGGGAATTAATTCCCCAACTTACAACTCGCCAGGGGGTGCATTTGCAAAGTGCTGCAAGGAGGGGGCGTGGCCTCCGGCGCGATGCCGGTCTTTTATTTCTTTTATTTTTTTAAGAAGGGGGGCTTTGTGGCCCACCTTCTTTTTCTAATTCATTGGCCCTGGGGACCCCATCCCCCAGGGCCTGCACCCTAATTTTTTTTGTTGAAAAAAATAAATTTGGAAGGGGGCCACGTGGCCCCCCTCCCAAGGCCTTAATCGGCCCCGGGGACCCCAACCCCCGGGTCATGGCTTTTTAAAAAAAAAATATTCTTTAGGGGGTTGGCTGCGTTGCCCCCCTCCTCAGGCCACTTATGGACCCGGGGACCCCATCCCCCGGGGCCGGCCTTTGTTTTTTCTTATTTAAAAAAACATATATATTGATAGAAACACCTAGGACATGCTGGACAAACCGTATGTACCCATCACCATGACGATTTGGTGATATTCATTAAAAGGCGACTATGCATACAATGAATCCACGTGGAACGTATTTACACCGCTAGTGAAGCTCTGACGTGTCTGACGCCCTACCGTGCCTATCCCGGCGCTCCCGCCTTTGGGTACTCTCTAAGTAGACACCCTCGTCGTTTATTTATACAAACATGGGTAGCTATTGACGGGCACATTTAATACACACGCACACCAAGCCATTCAAAGGGGATTCGACAAAAAATCGACCAAACAATGCAAGAAACCCCCCTCATGGTTAATAAAACACACATCCACCGTCGGATGTGTAATACTTTTTATTTTACTCTCTGGAAAGGAGACAAACCTCACTTGAGAGTCACAGCGTGCTCCTGGCTGAGCCCAATGCTGTGTTACACCCACCAGTGCCCGCCGAGTGCCACACACCTCTGTGTTGTATTCCACCAGCTAGTGCGTATGCTATGACACTCTCTAGCTCATGTGCACTGTAACACCACCCCGTGAATATGTCATGCAACACTTGCCTTCACACGGGTTATATTGCCCCATCTAATGTGCCTTCCTCGATGCCTATTGTTAGACCTGGCATCATTGGCATGAGTCTCTCCTCCATTTTTTTCTGTTTGCCTCCTCTGTTTACGATGTTTTTGCTGGAATATTGCTTTGGGCACTGTGCCACTGCTGATCAGTGCCACAGTGCAAGTGCTCCCTATGTTAAATTGTTACATTGATTGGTGTTACCATGATTGGCTTGGTTGACTTACTATTCAGACCCTAGTCTAGTGCACTGCGTGTGCCAAGGGCATGTAAGTTAACTGCTGCTGGTGGGCTTGCAGCACTGGTTGTGCCACCCACAGAACTGGCTTGTAAAATGTGTCCCAGGCCTGCCCCCGCAGAGCCTGCGTGCAGTCCCTGACTGCCATGTCGACTTGGCAAGGAAACCTACTTGCCAGTCTCTAAACCTTCACTTTGCCACATTTCAGACACCTCTATGGTGGGCCCTAGGGCTGGGTGCATTGTTGGTAAAAGGTAGGTCATGCCCTGATGTGTGTGGCATGACCTAGTAGTGAATTACAGCCATTTTCGTTTTTCACTATTGAAGGCTACCTGCCTCCCATAGGCCAGAATGGGCAGACGGATTATTACCTCCATTATAATCTATCTGACTCAGGGAGCATGGTAGCAGGACGAGTTTAGTATCCCTGAACTCAGAATTTAATAACACATCCTTTAGGATGGATGGTTTTTAAATTCTCTGTTTGAAAATAGCCCTTTTAGAAAGTGGCTATTTTCTTGTCCAACTATCCACCGGTCTCTGCTGGTTTGGTGTGTGTGTCAGGGGCTGGGTGGCTCCAGAGGTCTGAATGAGTCAGTGTGGGGTGAATGAGGCATTTACACTTAGAGTAGGGGAAGAGTAGTCCCTGATAGCCTGCCCTGCCTGACACAATGCTGGCTCCACCTCCTGCTGGGCGACTGATAGCCCTGCTCCTGCCAGTGACAATACTGGCTCCACCTCCTGCTGGGCGGCTGAGGACCCTGCCCTGCTCAGTGAATAGGCCAGGTGCCTCTGCCTGGCAACACCCACAACAAACCTTGGATGGGGGAAATTTCCCTGCTTGGACAAAGGGTCAAAGCAGAAAAGGGGTATAAAAGAAGGACCACTGAACCAAGAACTCAGATCACTTCTGACAAGGAAACCTCTACCAAGGACAAGAAGCCTGCTGATCTAAGGACTTGCCTCCCCCTTCTGCCAGTGTGCTGTTTGCTGGGGGGAACCTGAAGCTGCTTCTTTATTTTTGCCAAGGAACAAGGAGAGAGGAACTTGGTGTGTACTCTCAAAAGCTTGCTAGAAAATCTCCAAGGGCTGGAAGAGTGCCAGCCTCCTGTTGAAGTCACAGGGCCAAAGGACTTCACCCTCTACTGAATTGCTGGTTGCTGGAAAGTGTTGTTTCCAGTGCACAGGGGAAATCTTCAGTCTCGACGTTGCCGACGCTGCCGAATCCAGCTCGACATCGTGAGTAACGGCTCCAGTGTTCCGAGCCTTCGACGCCGTTCGCCGGGCCCGATCGACGCCAGTAGCGACGCCAGGAGTAGTGAGTATCGGCTCCAGCTCCAAGTGACCCCGTCTTAACGCCGGT
Source organism: Triturus cristatus (assembly GCF_964204655.1). NCBI lineage: Eukaryota > Metazoa > Chordata > Amphibia > Caudata > Salamandridae > Triturus > Triturus cristatus. Next base: position 154,766,914 of record NC_140595.1, read on the forward strand.
ATCGACGCCAGTGAGTAGTGAGTATCGGCTCCAGCTCTAAGCGGCCCCGTCTCGACGCCGCTGCTGATCGCATCGACTCGACGCCCTTCTCGACGCCGTGAGCGCTGCTCCGGCCCGACACCTCTCGACGCCGCTGCGGATCGACCCGAATCCGAGGTACGATCGACGCCGACCTCGACGCCGACATCTCGACGCCGTGGATCATCGTTTTCTTCATTTCCAAAGGTACTGTGTTTGTGGGATCTGTTGTAACTCCAGGCTCAACGTAGCGCTCCTCGCGGTCGACGCCGAACCTTGGGAATATCGTAAACTCGACGTCGTGTGACTCCTGTGTGGGTCACATTGTTGCCAAGAACTGTGTTTTCAGAAGAATACTTACTTTTGTTGCTAAAGAACTATTTCCTAAGAAGAAACTTTACCTGAACTATTATTTTTCCTTCCAAAGAGTATTTATTAAGATTGTGGTATATTTTTGTCGTTATTTGGTCTTGTGCTAAGCCTTATATAAAAATACTTATTTTTATAATAACTCCTGTGTCGTGTCCATTTGTAGTGTATTCACTTTATTACTGTATGTGGTCATAAATGCTTAACACACTGCCTCTGAGATAGGCCTGACTGCTCTGCCAAGCTACCAAGGGGGTGAGCAGGGGTTATCTGAGTGTGTAATCCCCTTGCCCTGACTAGAGTTGGTGGGTCCCTATTTGTCAGAAGTGTATACCTCTGCCAACTAGAGACCGCCGGTTCTAACACCTATGTTATAACGCACAGCGCTATGCCATACATATTACAATCTGGGATCCATATCTTTGTCACAGTGCATATGCAACGTTACACTCCCCAGCACATATTTTATATTACAACTTTAGAGACTAGTTAGGTTACACAACATTGCCCTATGCATATTACACTCCAAGGCGCATATCGCATAGCACGCGCTAGTGCCTGTGCTATCTTGTGCTCTCCAATGAATCTGTCATTCCGCACAATGTATTGCATATTATATTTCATGCCCCGGTTCATCTTATATCACACTTTTTGGTGCATAGTTTATATCATATACTATATCTAGTTTTCATTTTCAATCGTGCTCTCAGGACTATGTTCTATATAACACTGCATCCACCTACCCTTTTCATGGGCATTACATTTTGCGATGGGGGGTGGAGGGTCAGGGGGTGTTTCTGCCAAGTGAGCCCGGAGTCACAGTCACAAACGTCCTCTTCTTCCTGAATAAAAGTGAGATTATGCTGCATACTTGCTCATATTTGAAGTAGTTCGCACAGACACACATTTTAAAAACACTAAAGTTCCTAATACCCACCTTCTCTGAACAGTTAGCTTGCTGCCCCATCCACCTCCTCCCTATTCTCTGTTGTCTGAATCCATGGACTAGCCTGCTCCCTCCTGCAATGCATGGTCTGATGTGCTGCCACTGCCCTCCATTTAGCATGATGTACCAGTCCACTCCTCCTGCCCTCCATTGCCCAATTCTATGGCCCATCATTGACCTCCTGCTTAGCCTCTGTGCTTAGCTTGCTGCCCCTATTCTCCTTCCCCCTGCCCTCCGATGTCTTTGTGCATGCCCCTGCTCTATCCTTTTTGCCCACCATGTTCCATTGACCTGCCACTCCTATCTACTCTGAGTGTTCTGTTGAGCTGCCACTCCCCTCCCACCTGCCTAGCATTGTCAGATGACTGTAACCTGTCCCTGCCACCTCCACCCTGCCTGTCCACATGCCATGCCCCTATCCCCTTACTCCTGTCCTCCATGGTCCATTTTACTGCCACACCCTTCTGCCCTCCCTGGTCTCTTGTGCTGCATCTGCTCCTCCTGCATGCCCCACGCGGTCTGCTGTGAGGCCCCTTCCCCTGAACTCTCTTGTCTGTGCCCAGGTCCTGACCCTCCCTTCTATCCTCCATGGTCCTTTGTGCATGCCCCTGCACCCTCCTTCTTGCGCATCATAGCCATTGTGCTGCCACTAACCCTCCCGCTTGCCATGCATGGTCTTTTGTGCTGCCATGGCCCCTCCCACCTTCCCTGTGTGGTCAGCTAGCTGCCCCCATCCCCCTCCCACCTTCCCTCCATGGTCTGTGTGCATGCCATCATAGACTCACTTTTGCTCTCCATGGTGTGTCTTGTTTCTAGTGCCCATCCTGCCTGACCTCCATGGTCATCTTGCTGCTCCTGCCCTGCCCCCTTGCCCCCAGCCCTCTGTTTCCATGTGCAGACCCCTATTCCCTCCCTCCTGGCTTGTCTGTTCCATTGTAATGCCCCTCATCCGTCCCTCCTGCCCTTAGTGGTCTGTTATGCTGCAGCTTTCTCTCCTGTCTGTCCATTATGGTCAGCTAGCTACCATTGCCTCTTTCCCCTCTGTTCTCTGTTGTCCATGTGCATGGTCCTGTCCCCTCCCTATTGCTTTCTATGGATTGTTGTGCTGCACTTCCGTCCCGCATGCCCTGTGTGGTGTATTGTGCTGCTGCAAACCCTGATGCCTGCCCTGTAGGGTCAGTTTGGTGCACCTCTCCATGTCCCTCCTGTCCTCTGTTATCCGAGTCCATGTCCCTACCGCAATTCCTCCTGCCTACCATTATCCAATGTACCATACTTGCGAACATTTTGAACTTGGTAAGAGGGAGATTTTGAAAAAAAACTGGGGTATTGATTTTCCCCTTTGAGTTACATTGAAAAAGAGGAGATTGTAAACAGGAGACAGATCAAATAAAGCCCGTTTGAGCTTAAAAACATTGGATGTTTCCTGGCTGAAACGGGTCTGTTGGCATGTATGGTTGTACTACCACTGCCTCTTCCTTCTGCCCACAATGGTCTATTATATTGCCACAGCCTCTCTTGCCAGTCCTGTATTGTTGGTTTGTTGCCCCTGCCCCCCTTTCCACTGCCCCTCCATAGTTTGTTGTGCTGCCACTGCCCTTCCTGCCTGCCCAGTGTGGTCAAATTGTTGCCTCCGCACTCTCCTACCTGCCTTCAATTTTCAGAGTCCGTGCCCCTGGCCTCTGCCTCTCAACAGTATCCCAATGAACAACTAGATTGCTAACATTCTATATTTATTACAAAAGTGTGAAACGCCTGACGTCATCTTGATGTAATCAAAACTGTAATACCTAGAGCATTTCCTTTAGAAATTACATATATGAGAGGGTCTTATTTGCATCAAAATTATGGTTAGTGCTCTGAAAAACTAAAATGAGGACATATTTTCAGAGTTTTCAAATAGCGATAAAGAACTTATAAATTATTTGTAATCTTTATGTTTTTTTATCCAGTTGACCACTTGATTAAATGTTGCACCTAGGGGAGAGGATGTGGTGTTGGTTCCAGAGCTGCAGACTTTGCAACTGGGGAACCAGGTTGGAGTTTCTGCTTCAGCTCAACATTCTGTGATTCTGGTCAAATCACTAAATCTCTCCATGTCTACAACTAAAATGAATTTGATCTTGTGTGATGTAACCAATGCTCATGTAAAGCACTCCAATACCTGACAAGTCTGCACTATATAAAACTGCAAATACACAAAAAATAAGTGTTTTGCACACTTCTGTAATTGGGCTACATGTTGGCTACATCTGGGTGATAGTTGTGCTGCATTTGGGCTCTTTTGTCTCAAGTGGCCATCTTGGGAGATTTATTTGTTATGAAGTTTCCTAATTTCCTCATTTACTGCAGTCTCCTCAGTAGGAAATGCTTTCAGTTTTTTACCTTGATTCCATCAAGAAGTTATTCAGATATGTCACACATTTGCCATAAATTCTGAATGTTAGCACTCTAGTTGCTCATTAGATCACTGTAGTAAAGCTACTGCTCACCACGGAAGTCTGCTGCTCGTATTAAAAGTGCATTTTTCAGTCTGCATATCAGAATTGTTTAATGAAATAGATGAGGATTTGAGAAGTCACTCAAAATGTGCCCTAATTTTTCGTTCTTCAGCACTAATCATAATTTCTATGGCAAAATGAGCCCCCTCATTGTGTTCCTTTTTAAATTAAATGTTTTAAGTGTTACCAGTTTATTCCAATCAAGATGGCTTCAGGTGTGCCATACTTTTGTCATAAGTAAGACAGTAAGCACTCTGGGACATTCTGTCATTGGGCTATACTTGGGCAACATCTGGGTGATTTTTGGGCTACATTTGGGCTCTTTTGTCTCTGGTGGCCATCTCGGGAGATTTATTTGTTATGAAGTTTCCTAATTTTCTCATTTACTGCAGTCTCCTCAGTAGGAAATACTTTCAGTTTTTTACTTTGTTTCCATCAAGAAGTCATTCTGATGTGTCACACATTTGCCCCATGAATTCAGAATGTTAGCACTCTAGTTGCTCCTTAGATCCCTGTAGTAAAGCTATTGCTCACCAGGGAAGTCTGCTGCTGGTATTCAAAGTGCATGTTTAAGTCTGCATGTCAGTATTTTTTCATGAAATAGAAGAGGATTTGAGAAGTCAAAATGTGCCTTAAGTTTTCTTTCTGCAGCACTAATCTTAATTTCTACAGCAAAATGAACCCCCTCGTTTTGTTCCTTTGTAAAGTAAATGTTTTAAGTGTTACCACTTTATTCCAATCAAGATGGCTTCAGGTGTGTCATACTTTTGTCATAAGTAAGACTGCTAGCGCTCTAGTTGTTTGTTAGAACACTCTGGGACATTCTGTCATTGGGCTATACTTGGGCTACATCTGGGTGATATTTGGGCTACATTTGGGCTCTTTTGTCTCTGGTGGCCATTTTGGGAGACTTATTTGTTATGAAGTTGCCTAATTTCCTCATTTACTACAGTCTCCTCAGTAGGAAATAGTTTCAGTTTTTTACTTTGATTCCATCAAGAAGGCATTCAGATGTGTCACACATTTGCCATAAATTCAGAATGTTAGCACTCTAGTTGCTTATTAGATCACTGTAGTAAAGCTACTGCTCACCAGGAAAGTCTGCTGTTGGTATTGAAAGTGCATGTTTCAGTCTGCATTTCAGAATGTTTTTATGAAATAGAAGAGAATTTGAGAAGTCACTCAAAATGTGCCCTAATTTTTCTTTCTGCAGCACTAATCATACTTTCTATGGCAAAATGAACCCCTTCATTTTGTTCCTTTTTAAATTAAATGTTTTAAGAGTTACCACTTTATTCCAATCAAGATGGCTTCAGGTGTGCAATACGTTTGTCATAAGTAGGACTGTTAGCGCTCTAGTTGTTCTTTAGAACACTCTGGGAAGCTGCAGTAGAACACAAAGGAATCAACTGGCAGTCTCTGCCCTTGTTGGATGTACTTGTTTTACTGAGAATGTCAGACTTCATTCTCACATGACTGAGAAAGATAATGTGAATTTACAGAAAATATGCTCTCAGTTTAGCTTATAGATCACCTTCCAAACCTCTGTGGGAAAAGCATGAGAAAATAATTCTCTCTCAAACATGATTCATGATATCACGGCAGAAGGTTTTTTCACATGGTAAAATCACCTTAGAACACACCACAATTCCTAAAATGAGTATGGTACCATCAACAAATGATTTATAATGTAACTAAAGTCTTAAAACCTTCTATTAACTGCAATGCTTTTTAATGAGGTGCTATCATGTATATTGGTCCCAAGATGGCTGCCAACACTTCTTGGATGAAGTACTGACAGCCAATCAGATCTCACGATTAGCCTGTTTATATTAAACAACCTAATTTTCAAGTCATCCCTCCTCATCATCATACAAGCACACATAGTCTATCTTCAGCCAAAAGTGAAACCGGCACTGATGAAGGCGACTTACCGCTGAAACGCGTATGCCACTGTTTCACGAACTGCCAGCATGTTGATATGCCTGTATCTCATGGACTGCCAGCACTGCGAATTTTGATCTAAAATAAAGCCCTCAAAGGATTCCGGAGTGTGTCGTGCTTTTCTTCAGGGAACAAATGTTGGTTTTTGTGTTTAGTCCGCAAGCTGGTTGCGGACAAACGGCACACCCTCTCGATTTGGAGCACCTTGGGAGACCAGCATTGTGGTATTTTTGCATTCGTGGCAAAACAAGGCGCCCCCCCCAACAGATGTATCGCCATTTGGCTATATGGGCTGCAATGGGGAGAGAGGAGGCAACATGGTGTGCCTGAGGAAGGGATCATTGAGGACTTCGTTTCACACCCCCGCGGGCACTCGAGCTGGTTTGTGGCCTGTGCTCATTAATTTGGGAGCATCACACGATGTTTGGAGCGCTTATGAAATTTTTCAGTCGCCCACCCGGACTTCAAGTTCCAGCATCCCACTGCCTGTGGGAGTGTCAGCGCGTTGCAATTGCACATGATGTGGAGGAGGGGCATGTAGAATTTTTAAACAGGAACAGTAGTCACAGCAGCTGTACTGTGTGCTGACACTCGATGTACTTAGTGAAACCGGCACTGATGAAGGCGACTTACCGCTGAAACGCGTATGCCACTGTTTCACGAACTGCCAGCACGTTGACATGCCTGTATCTCATGGACTGCCAGCACTGCGAATTTTGATCTAAAATAAAGCCCTCAAAGGATTCTGGAGTGTGTCGTGCTTTTCTTCAGGGAACAAGCGTTGGTTTATATATATATATATTCAAACCCTGCCCACTTATAAAACATTTTAAAAAAATGCAATTTTCACATACCTTTTGTGGGTCTCTTGAATTGTGTGTGGCTTTAATTCCACTTCTCAATGGCTTTCAGTTTACCCTTATTATTTAGCCTGTTTATATTAAACAACCTAATTTTCAAGTCATCCCTCCTCATCATCATACAAGCACACATAGTCTATCTTCAGCCAAAAGTCTGTTACATAATCAACAAATTTGATCATTATCCATAAAAGCAAGACATATAACAAACTTTACCATCTCCTCTACTGCCTCATAGAGCTGATTCTTGTGAGCATGTGCCAAATTCTGCTTGAAAAGTGCATGATTAAGAGCTATAAAGTGCAAAAGTGCTAAGTGTGCTTTTATGTTACAAAAACTACATTTGCAATCAAATATAAACTCGTTATTAGATACATAACAACCCCAGCTTGCAATTCCAATCTTACACCAAATTTAATAGCTATATTTCTTCACTCCTTGCTGATGCTGATGTATAAAGCCAGATTACCCATTTTACCCAGACTAGATACTTTCAAACATTATGCAAAGAGTTCTTGAAGTACATGAAGTGAATAAAGTGCATAATGTATATGTGTATATACATAGCAAATAATTGAGTTGGTGCCCAACTCTTAATGATTTGAACATTTTAACAGTTATGCTTGTAACTGCGAATTCTCTCATCTTTTAATCTGCTTTTACCTTTCTTACTCTGCCCCTCCTCAGATTTAGCTGTTCCAGCAGGTCTTGGCCACTGAGATCTTTGAGTAGTCCCTGTTAACCCTTGAATTGGCACCATGTCATTGTGCTTAGCTTTTCTGTTCTCACTCTCCTTAGTGATCCACCTTTCAAATCACAACATACTTAGTTATTCCAACCGTTAGAGCTCTACTTATATTCCTTTTAAAGGAATTGTGCTTCGTCCATATATCCCAGCAAGTGAAATTGACCTTTATGCAGGAACTTTCTTCTTAGGAGGCTGAGTTACGGCAGCCTTCTCACTCATTGAGTGAAAGGGTGCTACCAACATTTTAAAGTCTCTCTTACCATTACCATCAATGGCCTTTTCACGTAAAGCTTTATTCAATATAATTTCCTTAACCCTGGAATCAGCAAAGTTCAATAGTAGAGTTTGCACATACATAGCATAGGGTAGCAAGCGAGAGCATACCCAATGAGACTGCATAATAGTCAAATCCTGCAGGAAATCTGTGAGAATGTATCATTGAATTAAAGACTCCAAAAAATATATTTTCCCAGATGCTTATTCCTTGTGTTCAGAGATTCTAGTTATCCACAAAATAGATCATCTGGATTGATTTTCAAGCTCCTACTACAAATTCCGAAGTAAAAAAGTTTATTTCACATAATCTGTAGTCTTGGATAAACTAGCCTCGCCATCTGAAACTCGCTTCTCCATTTCTTCCACTCTATTCAAGATCTGCAAGATATTTTCATCCATCCTCTCCAATAAATGAGAGAGCTGTTAACTAATGTCCGTATAAATATAAAAAAGAGAGGGCTACTGGGAGAAAAATACACAGGTCTGTTGTACACTATAAATACAAAAAAAGAGGGCCCCTGGGTGCCGTGACTATTAGTTACCGCAAGCACTGTGCCTCAGCTCGGTGGGAGCTGCGCTCTTACTTGTCGACGTGGATGATTGTGTCATTCATACAGTTCAACCAAAGTCCATTAAATCCAATGGTTGGTGGATATCCCATGATTCTTTATCTTCCCTTTTGAAGCCCTGTATCTATGCTATTATTGTCGAACCTTGGTCCACTTATAACCAGCAAGAGAACCGCTACGTAAAGGATTTCCCCAAGGTCCCTTTTCTGTTGGAGCCGCTTTTGTCTTATCTTGGTTATTTTTTAAAGTGCCTACATTCCTTGACCTTGATCCTTCGACAGATTTTGTCTTCCGTTTGACACCAAGACACCCTGATTCTCCTACATTTTTAGCACCCTTAAGAAGGTGTGACCTCTCTATTAGGTCAATACCGAAACGCGTGTCGGCGTACACTTAGGAGACCACCTCAAACAGAAATGATATACAATACATTCTTTGTAGCGATAATACATAGAAGCCACTCACAATTTCATTTGTTCAGGATACTGATATATCCCTATTGTGGCAAAACAGCTATATTGTGAATATTATCTGTTTGCTATGGATATCAGGCGAAAGACACTGAGACCGATCCAACTTTAATTAAGCAGATTTCTTATCCTGGGTTCTGCTTCAAATATTGTATTAGGATGGTCTTCCTAAAGTTGTCTATTCTCTATGTTGTTTTTAGAATGTGTTAAGTATTTGTGGTATCAATGTGGTATGTCTGGAAATGTGAAATCAGATATAACGATTCTCTCAGTGTCTTAGTGTTGTTTTCATGAATCAATTTATTCTTTATATTGTATTAATCACCCTGATAAGATTATATAATGTCTAGTATTGATTGTTTTGATACAAATAAAAATAAGAACGTAATTTCTGTTTACGTTTTCTGATCTATTTGAATGTATATGATCTGACTAAATTATTGTACTTTCATTAGCCACACACAGTGATCAAAGCACCGTTAGGCTCATGTTGTGACTCGTGAGAGCACTTTTTAGAGACAAGTGTTTCCGTTAATTCAATCAGTTTGCAGACAGGATAATTTTTCTCTTATAGTGTACTAATGTCCACATGACATTGGCTAAACTTTTTGATCTCTATTTTTTTCAACATAAAGGATATTTTTTCATCCTTTGGCTTCTTTCCCTGCATCAGATTTTCTGATGCCCTTTTTAGATGTCTTTTTTAGCTAGACTGTCCAATGTCATATTTAGTTCAGCTGCATGGTGGCATGGGACTCAGTGCTCCCAGGTGAATCTAAGGGGTCTCCTACCAATCTGCTGCCCTATGGATTGAGATACGACCCTGAGTGATTACCTGTGACTGAGATAATTCAAACATTCCATTCATCACTGTTTTGTATACTACTTGTGTCACCCTAAGTGAGACGGGTATGCCCAGATGTGGGTTCAGTGCACACTGATGAACCCATAACTAGGGCAAAACCGGTCTGGAATTGCTTGTGTTCCAGGCCTGGCTGTTCAGGCTGGACTGTTCCTATTGGGGCAGGGTCAAGACTGTCTTGTATATATCAAACTGAGATGGCATGGTGTGCCGAATATTGATGGATTAGGATATGGCCTTGAGTGCTTAACTGTGGCTGAGGTTAATTCAAGCATTCCATCATCACTGTTTTGTATGCTTATTGTGCTGCCCTAAGTGGGACAAGTATGCCCAGATGTGGGTCCTGATGTGGGTGTGTCCACACTGTGTCACTGGAATCAGGCTGTACTTAGATGATGAGACCATAACTAGAGCAAAACCAGTTCTGGGTTGTTTGTGTTCCAGTTCAGGGAGAACCTGGCATGGCAGTTCAGGCTGGACTGTTCATATTGGAGCAGGGTAAAGACTGATTTGCATAAAGCTGATTTGCATATAGCTGAGCCCAAACTGAGGTGACATGGTGTGCAAAATAACAGTGGATTGGGATGCGGCCCAGAGTGATTTCCTGTTGCTGAGATTGTTTCAAGCATTCCATCATGAGTGTTTTGTATACGTATTGTGTCGCCCTAAGTGGGACGGGTATGCCCAGTTGTGGGTCCCGTGCACACTGTGTCATTGGAACCAAGCTATACCCTGCTGACGAGTCCATACCGAAGGCAAACCGTTCCTGGGTTGCTTGAGTTCCGGTTCAGGGAGGACCTGGCTTGCTAGATTGGGTTGAACTGTTCCTATTGGAGCAGGGTCAAGACTTTTTTGCCTATTGTTGGGTCCAAACTGAGTTGCATGGGTTGCAAAATAACAATGGATTGGGACACGGCCCTGTGGCTGAGATTAAATCAAGCATTTCATCCATTACTTTTTTGTATACTTATTGTGTGCGCTCTGTATGTCCTGACATGGTCCCGTGCACACTGTGTCACTGGAACCAAGCTGTACCAGACTGATGAGGCCTTTAATAGGGCTAAACGGGTCCTGGGTTGCCTGTGTCCTGGTTCAGGGATGACCTCTCTTGGCAGTTAGGACTGGACTATTCCTATTGGAGCAGGGTGCAACTGCTTTGTATATAGCTGTGTCCAAAATGAGGTGGCATGGTGTGCAAAATAACAATGGATTGGGCTGTGGCCCTGAGTGATTACCTGTGGCTTTGATTACTTCAACAATTCCATCTATCACTGTTTTGTATACCTAAGTGTATGCACAGGCATGTGTACCATGCACACTATGGTATACCCTGAAATGTGTTGCCCAGTATTGGCTTAATAAGAATGTACTCCTGTATCCTCAGGAGTGGGCAATACGCCTATACCCACACTGACATGTTCAGTTAAAGGGAGAATTGGACGGACAGTGGATAATGTAGTGGGATTATTTTCAAATAAGCAGCGGGACACGTGTTGGCTGGAGTCTCTCACACATAAAGTATATCTAAGTGAATCATTGTGTTCACATTGTAGATAATGAGCCTAACTGAATCCTTGAGTCCCGGAGATTTATCTCATTCAAAAAGAGTCTCACTACATAATCCACTGTCTGTCCCACTCTCTCCTTACCTTTTGAAAGGTGTTTTTTTTACAATATTAGTTGTGTATTTAAAGACCGCCAAGGTCAATTGTAATTGACCAGAAATTCAGAATATCCCACTGTTTATAATTTTGTCATGCAGATGAATGTTTAATTCCTTTCCAAATTAAGAGCATTTTATAGGATATTCTTCAGCGACACTCATGCTGTGGCCCTGGAGAAGTGATTGGAATTTACATGTCCTGACCCACAAATAAAAAACATTTGCCAGGGTCCTTCGCAGTTTATGCACATTCAAAAATAGGGGTCGGAGGAGCCTCTTATTTTTTAAATGTTATTGGTACTCTCATTTAACCTTACAATAAATAGTGCCTTTTCCCCACCAGTACTAAGCCTGTTTTTGACTATTTGGGATAGTTCGCTCCTAGGCCTCCATAACTTTATTTCCACATAGGCTAGCCACATAAAATTTTCCACCTTTTTTATCAACTACCTGGGGATTTTAAAAGTACCCACGAATTCTGGATTCCCTTAGAGGGGACCAAGAAATTATCCAAAATATAGCTATGCTTTGTTTTTTTCAGGATAAAGTGCTGCATAAGAAAATGTCTGTTTTTTCCTGCAAATGGCATCAATGAAAGCTTTGAGGTGATAAAATCACCATCATACCAGCTTTCCGGAACAAGCAGCAATTTTTACCACAGCTTTGGCATTTTACAGGGAGATCGCCCATTTTCCCTATTTTTCTGCTTTTAACCTCCTTCCAGTTTATGGTGGAAACGGGTGTGAAACCAATTATGGATCGTGAAAAACTATACATTTCTGAAAACTAGACAACATTCTACATTCAGCAAGAGGTAATTTGTGTAGATTCTTCAAGGTGTTCCTATATAAAGTAACAGTTGAAATAAGAAAATATTGAAATTGAGATGAAAAAAAACAGCAATTTGTGTCTACGTTTTTTTTTTCATAGTGTGGCAGATTTCCATAAGCAATATGCCGTTATGTCAGCTGGGACATTCTGGTTGTGGGGATATATAGGGTTTGTAGGTTCTCTGAGAAGCCGAGGTACCCAAAGCCACCAACCTAGTTGCACCATACGATGGCTTTTCATTGTGTACCGACTAAAGAGCAAATCATATGATAAATTAAAAGAATGGAAACAGGGTATGAAGGAAAACTCTATATGTCTGAAATGCACACCAGATACTGAGTTTAGGAGCAGTGGTTGTTTGTACATCTCTGAATTCCTGGGTACCCAAACTGGCATGTGTTTTAGAGGGCATTTAGTAAAATGTCTTCTTTGTTACACATTTGCTTACATTTGAAAGACACAAACTTAGAGCTATTCAATTGGTAATAACAAATGTTCTACTATTCTGTATTCTGACATCTCTAGATAACAATAGTACCCCACTTGTGTGGCTAGGCCCTGAACCTGGAACATAAAAAACACCCCAAAATGTGACCTAGGCTACTGGACTCATTGATCACGGTGTTTGTTTGGGGCCATGGTGTAGGAGAGTGGTGCTGGTGACGATGCAACACCCGGTAACGGCGGGTGGGGTGGCAGTCCCTGATTTCGAGAGGTATTATATTGCAGCTCTATTGCCGTGGCTGGTCCAGGAGCTGGCACAGAGACGAAACCCAGATCAGACTCTGGGCCCCTTTGTGCCACCATTGCTTGATCTCCTTCGGGTGTTTCTCAGAGTGAGAGGATCATCTAGGAACGACTTGTAAGAATTCAGAGTTCTGGCTAAATGCTGGAGCAGAGGGTTACAGAAGATACGTGTTAAGACGCCTTATTCACCTGAATTGCCTTTAGAAATGCTGAGGGCACTTCCGCATGGCAGCAACTGGTGAGGCCTTGACCTCTGGATTGAGGCTGGGGCGACAAAAGTGGGGGATCTCTATAGAGATTCTGAACTGCTCCAGTTCGAGGAATTCCATGAAGAGTTTGACTTACCACTGGGCACTTCTTACTGCACAGAGTGCCAACAATAGTGTTACGCAAACAATGGCACACAGGGACTACTGAACCTCCGGTATTGCAGAGCTGTCAATTTTTGGCTCTCTCTGCAGGCACCATTGAGACAATCTCTTGCTTATATGGAGTGCTGCGTGTAGATCAACAACGTACATTAGAGAAACTGCACTCTCAGTGGGAGGATGAGCTGGGTATCCAGCAAAGGACCGGGACAACATTTTACTCAGAATGCCCAAGGTCTCTAGGAATGCATGTTTTAAGCTTATCAACTACTACATCTTCCAGATGTCCTATCGGACCCTGGAACACATAGGTAGATACTTTCAGATTGCTCATGCGGTATGTCCTAGATGCAGGAAGGGGGGAGGACACATACATCAAATGTTTTGGACATGCACTGTGTTGCACACATTCTGGGAAGAAGTCTTACGCATTATTGAGAAGATTATTGTGCGGGAGGTCCCCCATACCACGGGGCATTGCTTGCTGGGATGGTTTCCTCACACATCAAAGACAAAGGTTAGAAGCAAGTTCTAAGACTTAGCGTTTATCCTTTACAAATGTGAGATTACGAGGAATTGGAAGACACCTGGGGGCCCCTGAGTGCCATTACAGAATGGGCACAATGCGAGGGGTGCATACTACTGAGAGAAGTCAGGAGAGGAATAGGAAATATTGATATAGCCCGAGCCGGCGGAATCATGGTAGATAGCTTATCCAACATGGAACCGGACACACCTACGTGGTCGCCTGCGGGGTCACTGTGAGTTTCTCCTGACAGGTGAGGCCTCTCCTACCCGGGTATACATGGTCCACCTTTAAGCGATTGCTGAGAATGAATGCCGGCTGGCTCACTTCCTGAACCATTTTGTTTATTTTTATGTTTGCAATTTAGTACCGACTCATGGGGGTTGGAGGAGGGACAGTTTAAGTGTCAATTGTGTAGCTTTACCATGATGTGGTATTTTTCTATGCACTGTAATTTCCCAGATCCAGGTGGATCAGAAATAAATGTAACGACTATGATGTTAAATGTACAAAATGGACAAAAACCAATAAAATCTGTTTTTTTAAAAAAAGTGACCTAGGCGACATCATATTTCACCCAGCAGAATCATTTTTTACAAGGTGGCTAGATGTGGATTTTGGGCCCCAGCTCAGCTGGCATCTAGGGAAACCTATGAAACCAGCACATCTTCAAAATCTTGATACCTGTGGGAGTCCAGGTTTTTTATCCAGAACTCCCTGTAAATCTCAAACTTTGCCAAAAAACACATTTTCCTTGCATTCATGTGAGGAAAACACTTAGAATCTGTAGGGAACCACACATTTCCTACCACCCAGCATTCCTCCAAGTCTCCAGAGAAAAAAAGTGCCTCATTTGTGTGGTTAGGTCAAGTGCTCAAGACAGGAAAGGACGCAAAATGCAACATAGACATTTCACGTTTTCCCACTAAAAAAACAATGCATTTTTGCAATATGGGTAGTTGTGGATTTTGGGATACAGCTCTGCCGGCACCTAGGGAAACCTACCAAACCAGCAAATGTTTTAAAACTAGACACCTGGAGGAGACCAGAATGGGGTGACTTCTCTTGCTCTCACCAGGTTTTTTTTATCCAGAATCCCATGCAGAGGTCAAACCTTACCTAAAAAACACATTTTCCTTGCATTTCTGTTTGGAAATCTCCTGAATCTGCAGGGAGTCACACATTTCCTACCACTCAGCATTCTCCGAAGCCTCCTAAGTATAATGGTGCCTCACTTGTTTGGGTAGGCCATGTGCCTTCAAAAGGAAAGGGCATCAAATGCAACGTAGACACATTACAATTTTCCACTGAAAAAACAATTTGGTCGGTAGCTGTGGATTTATGGGACACAGCTCAACTGGCACCTAGGGAAACCTACCAAACCAGCAATTTTTTTAAAACTAGACACCAGGGGGGGTCCTACGTGGTGTAACTTGTGTGGCTCTCACCAGGTTTTTTTACCCAGAATCCTGTGTAAAACACAAACTTTGTCTAAAACACACATTTTTCTTTCATTTCTATGAAGAAAACTCCTGGAACCTGAAGGCAGCCACAAATGTCTTACCACCCAGTGTTCCCTAAGTCTCCAGAGAAAAACTGTGTCTCAATTTTATGGGTAGGCCAAGTGACCACTACAGGAAAGGGCCCTAAACACAGCGTCGAGGCTCCACATTTTTCCTGTGAAAAACTATGTGTTTTTTGCAATATGGGTAGCTTTGGATTTTGGGCCCCAGCTCAGCCAGCACATAGGCAAACGTACAAAACCAGCACATATTTGAAAAGTAGATACCCAGGGGAGTCCAGGGAGGGGTGACTTGCATGGCTCTCGCTAGGTTTTTCTACCAAGAATCCCATGCAAAGATCAAACATGCCTAAAAAAGAAAATTTTCCTTGTATTACTGTGAGGAAAAGTCCTGGAATCCGCATGGAGTCACATATTTCCTACCACCCAGCATTCCCTCAAGTCTCCTGAGAAAAATGGTACTTCACTTGTATGGGTGTGTCAAGTGCCTGCAGCAGGGAGGAGCCCAAAACGTATTGTGAAGACATCAGAATTATATATTACAATGTGACCTGGTTTTGCAATGTAGGCACATGTGTTTTTGTTCCTGGGCTTGGTGGCCATCTCGGGAAGCCTAAAATTTGGCTAAAAAGAGATTTTCCTCACATTTCCATTTAGCAATGTTTTGGAATGGCCAGGCCGGCACAATTTTCCTGCCATCCAGCATTCCCCCAGGTCTTCCGATAGATATTTTACTTCACTTATGTGGGTGGGCCAAGTGCCTGCAATAGGGAAGGGCCCAAAACATATTGTGGCGATAATGATAACTGAAGTAGGTGTAATAATTAGTTCTGAGGTTGGAAACCATGTAGGGACACCTATCAAATTTGAAAAAACAATGAGTCCCTGATCCAGAATCAATATTTTTGGGCGAAAGTCTCCGTATTTAAGAATCTGCCTCAAAAATGGATCAAGTGTTATAACCAGAAATATACTTTACTGTACACCAATGCTTTTCAATACCATTAACAACAACATAAGATATATCAGTGTGCACTGAATTATTTTAACAAAAATACATTGAGCATAAACCCAATATGTAAATAAAAGCTTTGTTTATTTTATGAAAACATCTGTGCAAAACGGGATAGACGTTACAATTGACACTTAATTAAAAGCATCTTCTCATGTGAAAAGTTACAATAGGTATGTATAGAGACATAAATGTTTACACATTAAAATTAAAAAGACGGAAATCTTATGGAGTCGACGCAGCGTTTTGGTGAAATCAAATTCCTTCACCTTCTTCAGGAAAATGTTTTCATAAAAACGTCTATTGAAGTTCATAGGAGTCAGAACATCTCTAAGATTTGAATAACTTGATAGATGTAAATTCTCTGACACGGAAGGCAAAGTAACTCATCCGAAATTGATAAAGTTGACCTTTACATTAATATATAGTACTTGTTATTTTTTCAATAGAGCCACCGACATTTTTAAATAAAATTCTAGGCTGTTGAGGAGATGCGCCCTTTTGGAATAAAAACGCACTGTCACTTCCAGCTTTGCTAAGAGTATCGACTTTTTCAACATTGGCGATACTTTTTTTAATTTCTTGATATTTCAAATTAATGCCGGCGCATATACATTAAAATCAAGTACAGTACAGATGGCCTCCCTGCTCTATCAAACACATCCGGGTCAGGGAAACCTATCAAACACAGACATTTCCGGAAAGTAGACATCCGGTGGGTTCAGGGAGTTGTCACTTGTGTGGATCCCCCAACTTTTTCTTACCCATAATACCCTGCAAAGGTGAAATGTTGAATACAAACAGAAATTTTCCATGCATTTCCGTGACGTAAACTACAGGAATGTGCAGGGATCCACAAACTTCCCACCACCCAGCGTTCCCCAGTTGTCCTGATGAAAACGCTACCCCACGTGTGTGCCTGGGAATTGTGCCCATGACAGTAATGGATCACAAGATGGTCAATAGTAGTCCTTGATTGAGGACTACAGTTGACCCTGGTATGATCCATTCCTGATGCGGGCACTAGGCCCAGACACACGAGTGAGGTAGTATTTGTATCGGGACAAGTGGGAGAACGCTGGGTGGTAGGAATTTTGTGGATTCCTGCACTTTCATGTAGTATTCACCACAGAAATACACAGATTTTTTTATTTTTATTCAATGTTACATCTTTGCAGGGAATTCTTGGTAAACAAATATTGGAGGATCCACACAAACCACAGCTCTCTAGTCTCCCCGGGTGTCTAGCTTCAAAATGTCTGGGTTTGATAGGTTCCCTAGATGACCACTGACCCCAGGGCCTAAAGCACAGGTGCCCCCTTGCAAACCAGGTGAACGCCCTCAGAAACACAGAATGACTGGCAATTAACACATACTGCTGTAGAAATGTCTGCATTTGGGTCAAATTATTTCATAAACTTAAGGATGTGCCTTACATTTTTTACAATGCTATTTCTTCTAAAAGGTTAGTTCGAACAGGCGTATAATTGTGTCTATATCTGGATTAATTTAATTTTTGATTATGACTTGAGAAAGATTTACATGATTTGTCTGTGTGGAAAGGCCCTGGTTGATAAATATTTTGTTATCTCACAATATCTACTTTTATTCCCTCATTTCACGGTATATATTTTATAATCAATCAATCAATACTTTATATTCTATATGAAAAAGACCTTTGGTGGATCCACTATATTGGTACAGGCAGGGAAAACATGGAACTCCTTGCCGATCAAGATACAGACTGTAAAAGAACACCTGAAATTGTAGTATAAGCAGTTTAATACAGTCTTTCCTATTTAGGAGCTAAGTCCAGGTTAACTGTGTTATATGTCCACAGTGAACTACAATCCAGATAGCCTCGAAACACCCTTTTCAAGAGAATCAGTTTGTATCAGTACTGCACACTCTGCTGAAGAGTAACTAGAAGTAACAATAAATCCACATAATGATATTCTCCAGGCCACCTGTCATCAGTGAAGGCCGAGCATCAATGGGATCCAAGTATCTTAGGAATCACTGCAATTGGGAAACTATCACAGCCTGCTGTGACCAATTCTGGTGGCATAATAATTATATTATTTTTCTGAGTAAGGATCCATAGCAATTGGAAACAACCTTAGGAGCCATGGCATATATAGTGCTCAGGATCACAACATGCATTACACCCCGCCCCTACACCCACCAATGGGGCACTTTGGTATTACTGAAGTTGTTATAGTTGTCATGTATTTTGCTATTTTTAGGTATTCTGCTTTGAAATTTATTTTTTCATTTATTTAGATGTATGTTTTACATGAAAGCACACAGATGCAAATGTTGTTAAAGTTTAATTGCAACGCACTGTGAGAATTCAGCTTGCTCGATTATATTCATATTATATTTTATTCTGGCCTGAATCGTTTTTCTACTTGTCAAATAATAAACAAGGATTCATGGAAATTAATATTTTGATTTCTAAATTATTGTTTTTCAACAAAAGTAAAGCTTCATAGAATATAATTAGGTGAATTTTAGATAGGCTTCATTATTAATTGTTAATCCTGAAGAAGTTCAGCAATATGCAGACAGAGTATATAAACTGGAACAAAGCATATTTAGATAGAGGGGAATTTTCCTCTAGGGATTCAGGACTGAGGGTCATCCGGTAGCTGTTAACACCATTTGTTGCTAAAGGCTACAGAGAAGGCACATTGAGTGCTCCATGCAACTCAGCTTATCTGCTGTACTCAAGCATATAGCCACTGGAACACGAAGACAAGAACAGCAGCTGCGGTCTCCTTATTGTACACTGCTTCTATTGTTCAGAAAGGTAGGTGAGTGTGAAGCATCTAGGAAACTTGAGTAGGTCTCTAGATTTGGCTCAGTCAGCTAAGGAATAGAAGGGTTGTACGAAGCAGAGAAAGCCTTCAATACTGCCATAATGTTACAACATTTTCTATTGTTCTGCATGCTGACAAATATCATTGCTTCTATTATGTTAATTTAGTAATAACTACACTTCATATTGTGTGTACTAGGATATGATTTAGAAGATTAGTAATATATAATCCTTGCTTTCTA
The DNA here is from genome assembly GCF_964204655.1 of Triturus cristatus. NCBI lineage: Eukaryota > Metazoa > Chordata > Amphibia > Caudata > Salamandridae > Triturus > Triturus cristatus. The sequence continues at coordinate 154,786,209 of NC_140595.1, forward strand.
GAGTTCCTGAGACCCTATTGATGAAGAGAGAAAGTTGGAATTCCACAAATTATTCCTGTGTAGTTTCAGAGAACTGATCGCTACTAGGCCTGGGCTAAAATTCCGTTCTGCTCGCGGAAATTGCGAGAATTTGAAATTTTCGCGTTCCACGGAGAGCGCGAAAATGTCAAAATTTCCGCAGTCCGCATCTTACCGGAACTTTTTTCTTGCTCGCGCTGTAAAAAAATACATTCTCGCGTGCGCGCGATCGCCTTGCCTGAATCCCCGCGTTCACCGACAAGTTTTCCCGATCCAGTCGCGTTCTCCACGAGATGTTGGATTGTTGGTAGCCATTTGCGCTGTCTTGCGACAGTTCGTGCCCGCATTAACGTCATTTGTCGCGCGATCACGTAATTCGTCACACGATCACGTCTTTCTTCTCACGATCATGTACCGCGAGAGTATGAGATGATTGAGATCTCACGCCCATGAGCAACCGCATGGGTAAGTTGGCGAGCCGCGATCATGCAGAAAATACCGCGAACGGGCGGGAAAAAAACGTCCGCGTCTTCGTGATATTTCCGCGTGTTTACGGAGATTTTTAACATTTTCATGATAGTTTGCGAAAGTGAATTTCGCAAATTCCGCCCACCCCTAATCGCTACCAAATATGGACCTCATCCATGTAATGCTCTTTGATTTGGAGAGGTTGAGTCCATCAGGCTCTCTGTCTCATGTTGGTGCATTGTCTAAGTCCTTGGTGCCTTGGGGTTTAGAGAAAACCTCTCTTGTTCCATGTTCTGAAGAGAAACCCAGAAAATGCATTAAGGGTGTTAGCAATGGAGGTCTCTAGTTGGCAGAGATAGGTACCTTTGTCCATGTACGGACCCTTTTTGCTAGTCAGGATAAGGGAGTTACACTCCTAAAATAACCCCTGCTCACCCCCTTGGTAGCTTGGCACGAGCAGTCAGGCTTCTCTCGGAGGCAGTTTGTAAAGCATTTGCACATAACCAACAGTAACATAGTGAAAACACTACAAAAGGACACCACACCAGTTTAGAAAAATATCCAATATTTTTATATATCTCAAAAGAAGACCAAAATGATAATAGTCGGGGGACGTGGCTTGCAGCCGAGGAAGATGGCCGCAACCTAGTGCGGTTCCGGAGCCCAGCGCCCGATCCCGCAACTATCCGGCATTGATCCTGGCCGAAAACCGGCAAAAACTGAACGACAGCGCCCCCTGACTGCCCGGGGCCCAAGGCGAGCGGCGGAGGCGCTGGGAGCGGTGCGTCCGGCCAAGAGGCAGACTTGGGGCGGCAGCAGGGCCTACACACAGGGAAGACGCCGGGGCCTCGAGTTGCGGCCACCTGATCGCGGGAAGGCTGAGAGGACGAAACCGGAAGCCCGCGACGTCGGTGGTCGCGAGCCACTGCACGGAGCACCCGGGGCTGTCACACCAGCGAGTCGCGGGGCCCTGGGGCCAGGCCTCCCCCGTCGCCGACTACAGTCTGCCATCGGAGGGAAAAGACGTCGGCGTGGCGCAGTGTTGGCAACGTAAAGGAGACATTGGCACACAGCATCAATGGAGGCAGTCTGAAACGCGGGGAGCCGCCGACGGCAGGCAGAAAGGACCGCTTCCCTAGCGGAACCCCCGGGGCGGAGTCCTCGGCATCTCCCAGAGTCCGGAGTGGCCATGCGGCAGTCGACGCGTGCACGGTCGGAGGATCAGCGCTGAAAGCGCCGGCGGTGCGTGGTGTGCAGCAACTCACCCGGTAAGGAGCCAGTGGTTAGAGGCCTGCACAGTACCAGGACTGGAGGGGAGCATAGACGAGACCCCGTGGCAGCAGACAAGCAGTACCTTGGTATCTCCGCGGCGGGCTGTGATACCCGCCCGACCCCTGCTGATCGCCCGGCCCCTTCCCGGGCTCTCCTGTCGACACGGCCCAAGAGGCACAGGGTCCACCAGCGCAGGCCATTATGGGGGGAAAGGGCCATCGTGGGGGAGCACAGGCCAGGCTCGAGAAATACGCCTTTCAGAAGGATCAGACTGCCTCCCCCCCCCCCCTGAAAAGACCAAAGAAATCACCCTGGCGGATGTTATGGCCAAACAGACCCAGATGCAGGCCTCTATAGGCTCCATTTCTACGGACGTAACGCTGCTGAGAGCTGATGTCGCCAAAATCAATACGAGACTGTCCGAGGTAGAATCGACTACGGCGACCCTCACCGAAGACGCGGCCGAGTGTAAGAAGCGGATACAGTCGCTGGAACTGGTACAAAAACAGCTGCTGGTCAAGCTTGATGACCAGGAAGGCAGGTCCAGACGGAATAACGTGCGCGTCGTAGGTGTGCCGGAGAGCGAACGGGGACCGGCATTAGACCTCTTCGTCGAAATACTTATCACGGAACAGCTGCAGCCACGTGGACTCTCAAAATTTTTCTCAGTCGAGAGGGCGCACCGGGTGCCCGGGGGAAGGCCTAGACCTGGGGCCCCCCCGCGCCCGATCCTGGCCCGCATTTTCAACTTCCGAGATAGGGACGCTATCCTCCAGGCGGCGCGTACCGCCCCCCCGCTGAGGGTGGACAACTGCAATGTAACCCTCCATCCGGACTACACCGCGACAGTGATGCGGCAACGCCGAGACTTCCTCGCGGTCAAGGCGGAGCGGCGCGCCCGAGAACTTAACTATGCGATGCTTCACCCGGCGAAACTACGGGTAGAAGCCGAGGGGCGCACATGGTTCTTTGCCACGCCGACGGAGGCCACGGAGTGGCTGGAGGGATGGCGCCCGGCGAAAACATCGGGCCGAGCGGGACGCGCCCCCCGAAGCCACTCGGCCTCCCCTGAAACCATGGAAGAAGCTGGGCCTAGGGAGGATGACAGCACGCTGCGGAGCTGAGGCCGCAGTGGAGTGGACGGACTTCGGCGGCGGGGGAGTGTCGGGGCCGGTTGGGCCCGGGCGATCACAGGAGACTCGGACTATGCAGGGGCGCTGCGGTCTTTGACCTTTGAACTGTGAAGTCTTCTGATAACCGGTTTCTGGAAAGGACAAGCACATGGTGCAGGGATCGGACGAGGGACAGTGAGCAGCCCCTCCCCCACACGCAAGTAGCAAGTTATGGGACTCAAGCACTCTGCTAAGTTGGGGTGGCGGGTAGTTTTAAATCTGCTGGGCCGGGAGGCAGGGAGGAGGGAGGGGGGACAGGGGCACTTTGGGAAAGTTGGTTTGTATTTAGTTCTGGGTTTAGCAACTACACATTGGCAAACTCTGCAAGCTAGGCCTGTTGGAGATCCAGGGAGGGATGCGCGGCAGCGAACACTCTTTACCACACTACATGACTCACATAGCAACACCCAGGAGGTCACCGCTAGCTCCACGGAGGGACAAGCGCAACACCACAGTCCCTCACTCCATGTTCTGTCGTGGAATGTGAACGGACTGGGAGATAATATTAAACGAGGGCTGGTCCTACAATATCTCAAGCGCAGGGGGCCGGCGGTGGCACTCTTACAGGAAACACATCTAGTAGGCACGACCACGAAAGCACTGGACAGATGGGGATTCAAGATGGCGATACATTCTGAGTTCACGTCTGGGTCCCGAGGGGTGGGCATATTAGTAAACAAGCGCTTCCCTCTGATTATGGTTGACTCCCGTAGGGAGGAGCATGGTCGATTTGCGGCGCTGACCTGCCAGTGGGAAGGGAAAGTGTATAACTTTGTGACAGTATATATCCCACCGGCACTCCACCAAGATACGCTCCGGGCACTGGGTGAATTCCTGCTGACGTTACCACAAGGGGAGCTCATCATGGGCGGGGACTTCAATGCAACTATGGACCCACTACTGGACAGGTCATCATTTAGAGGCCACGGTAGCACCACCCCCAAACTACGTGAATTCACGGAGGCACTCGGCCTCGTAGACACCTGGAGGGCGCACTGTCCAGAGGATAGGCAGTACACATTCCACTCAGGGGCTCACAACACCCTTTCCCGCATAGACTATATTTTCACATCACCTACAGGGTTGAGGGGAATGACGAACGTTACCCACTTACCCAGGGGCATTTCGGACCACTCTCCGGTGCTAATCATATTTACCATCTTCACCCCACATAGGCGCAGGGTATTCCCAATTCACCCAGGTTACCTCCAAATCCCTAAAGTTTGTAAAGCCCTTCAGACGACAACCAAACAGTATTTCGCGGAAAACAAGGACTCCGGGGTAGGCCCGACGACGCTGTGGGAGGCGTACAAAACGGTCCTTCATGAACAAGCAATCTCCATGGTTACGGACCACAAAAGAACCCAACGGCTGGAGGTGCTCAGGCTTGAACAAGGGGTGAAAGAGGCAAGAGGCCAACCATGCAGCGCATATAGATGAGGACACCACGCATGGAGTCCGCATGGCACAGCAAGAATACAAGTCATATCTTTGGGAGGCCGCACGAGCCAAACAGACGGCAGCACGGCATACAATTTATGAGCTGGGGGACAAGGCAGGTAAACTGCTGGCCTGGCTTGAAAAGGGGGAGCGGGCGGCGCGTTGGGTGGCTCGGATCAGACTAGACTCGGGAGACCTCACGTCGGAGCCACGGCAAATTGTGGAGGCGCTAGCGGCTCACTACAAACGGGTCTATACAACGGAGGCCTCGTCCACTGTGGCAGACAACGAGGCCTTCCTCCGGGACGTCGCGATGCCAAGGCTGGCCCCGTCGGAGGTAGATGCCCTAGAGGTGGACCTGACGGCGGAAGAGCTCACACTAGCAATACTTGCTCTCCGTGCTGGGAAGGCGATGGGGCCAAATGGAATCCTGGTGGAGTTCTATAAGAAGAACGCTACCCGCGTAGTCCCGCACCTATTGGACATGTACAAAGACAGCCTATCGGCCGGGACCCTGCCCCTAGACCAGAGAATGGCTACCATAGTGGCGATCCCGAAGCCTCACAAACCTGCGCATGAATGCGCTTCCTATCGCCCAATCTCGTTGCTAAATGCTGAGGCAAAAATCCTGGCAAAGGTGCTGGCGACAAGACTGCAGCCCTTCCTTTCAACCCTGATACCCCGGACCAATCCGGGTTTATGCCTCATCGAAATACCGCCCTGAATATACGGAGGCTCCACGGGATTCTTGCGCGCCGCTCCTCGATAGAGGACGACGCGGCCATCCTCTCACTAGACGCACGGATGGCGTTCGACCGGGTGGAGTGGCCATTCCTCTTTGCCGTTCTTCGCCACGTAGGACTCGGCCTCAAGATGTGCGCATGGATTCAGCTTTTGTATACCGAGCCACTGGCACAGGTGGTGGTCAACGGACATATCTCAGACCCCTTCCCGTTGGGGCAGGGGACGCGACAGGGCTGCCCTCTTTCCCCACTCCTTTTTGCGCTGGCCCTGGAGCCGCTGGTGGCCTGGTTGCGGCAGGACCCGGTGATCCGGGGGCTCAGGTGGACCATGGGATGGGAGGACCGCATCTCCCTTTATGCTGACGACATCCTGCTCTAACTGGCCTCACCGGCACAATCGATCGCCTGTCTCTTGGACATCTGTGCGTCGTACGGAAGGGTGTCCGGCTATGAGATAAACTGGGAAAAGTCGATTATATATATGCTCCGAGGATCACCGCCTCGGCTCCCGAGGGGGTGTGAGATCCGGGTGGTGGAGGACGGGTTCAGATACTTAGGGATCTATGTGACCACTGATAGAGACAGATTTGTGGCTGAAAACCTAACGAAGCCCCTACATAGGTTTCGTAGCGACGTCAAGCACTGGCGTTCCTTACCCTTGACTCTGCTCGGGAGAGCCGCACTCTTCAAAATGATGGCTCTCCCTAGATTTTTGTACCTACTTCAAAATACACCCTTCCCGGTGCCGCCGACGTATTTCGCCGCCATCAACGCGGAGGTCACCAGCCTATTGTGGGAAGATAAGACGCCACGGATAGCACTCCATAAGCTCACCAGGGGGTGGTACGACGGAGGTATAGCCCTCCCAGACATAAGACTGTACTATTGGGCATCGCAACTTACGGTGATAAATCAGTGGCTGCATGTGCATGGGGAGGACCCGGCGTATCGTATGGACCGGCAGCTGCTGGGGGCCGGGGGGGTCATGGGAGCGCTATACACCTACAGGAGGGGCCGCTGCCCCTCGGGTCCCACGGCGCACACTCTCCAGATATGGTTTTCGGCACAGCGGGCGCTGGGCTGGGCCGGGAAAATAACCCAGGCCACACCGTTATGGGAGGCAAAACAGTTGGGGGTGCTGCGCACTACCAAGGGGTTCCATCAATGGGACCTCATTGGCATCTCCAGGGTCGGTGACCTTTGGAAAAAGGGAGAACCGGTTACGTTTGCCCAACTGCAAGCAGATTTCGACCTGGCCGACACCGAACGCTTTAGGTACATGCAAATTCGTCACGCACTACAGGCGGCGGTCCCGCCCGGGACCCGGTTTCCGGAGTCGTCACCATTGGAAGATCGGCTCCTCACGGAACACCTGACACAAAGGGCGACCTCCTTGACATACCGCAAAATGATAAACAACCGGCCAGAACCGTTTGCAGCCCTTAAGTGCAGATGGGAGTCTGAGCTGGGAGACTTTGCCGAGGCAGACTGGCAGGCGGCGCTTTCCTCCCCTAGGGAAGTGGGCATATCATCCAAACTGCAGCTGATCCAACTTAAAATCCTGCACCGCACATACTACACCCGTACACTCCTATTTAAACTTCACCGAGCGGACTCCCCACTATGTCTCAGGCAGTGTGGTATGGAAGGAACCCTTTTGCACACCCTCTGGGAATGCCCGGCCATAACTTTGTACTGGAAGGGAATAATGCGCATACTCTCCCAGGTGACCAAGGTTCCGACGCTCCCGGAGCCGCGGAGGTGTCTCCTCAACGTTTGGGAGCAGACAGATCTCAATAGAGTGACACGACTCTGGGTAACACTGGGACTCATGTTGGCGAAACGCAATATAGCCCAGGGTTGGGGATCTAGGCAAGCGCCGACCCTCGCTCGATGGTCCCAGGATATGGACTCCACAATGGTGACTGAAAAAACGGTATATATTCATAGGGGTTGCCCCAAAAATGGACCCAGGTGTGGGGTGGGTGGAATGCCTATAGAGGAAATGTATGTGAGCCCCCTCGTGATGTTTCAGACGCGGAGTTGAGTGACAATGATTAGACGATCTATCGCACGTCTGCAGAACAAGATGTACACTGTCATACGATGCAGAAGGGAAGCTCTTGTTTTTCTAGACTGTCATGAAAACCTAGCTACACTCTCGATGGGTTGGTATATGCTGAACCTGCTGCCAATGTATGTTGCTTTATATTTTAAAAAATCAATAAAAATATTTACAAAAAAAAAAAATGATAAGAGTCCAACATACAGTACTTAAAAATATATACTTTGCAGAAATATCTAAAAAAACACAGTTCTTCGGAGTACGTAGCTCCCTCCGGGGCTACCGTGATACTCAACACAAAAGAATCCAACAGTTCCGCCTGACTGCGTCAGTCTGGGGTGTTGGCTGACTCGCAAACAGTACCTTTTTGTGTTGCGGCCGACTTCAGAGTCCTGGCCGTTCGTGGCAACCGTCGCAGTTGTGATGTGAACTAAAGCGGTGCAGTGTGTAGTGTCTTCAAGTCGCGGTGCAGGCAGTGGCTTGGTGATGGTCGCCCAGTGGTATTGGTGAGACCAGGGCTGCGGTGTGGAGTGAAGGCAGCGCTCGTTGCGGTGTTGACAGATCACGGTGCAGGCTACAGAGCCGGTTGCGTTGATCTGGTGTCTGTCAGTCCGGACTGCAGTGTGGGACGAGGCGGTGCGTTGTGAGACTTACGGGCGGTGTCCCCAAGCCACGATGCAGTCACGGATGTTGCGGTCAGTGTGCAGTGATGGAGTCAGTGAGATCAGGATGGCGAAGTGAAGCAAGGCAGTGCGGAGTGCGGTGCCCAGAGGTCATTGTGCAAGCAGCGGCTCGTTGGCGGTGGCATCGGTCGTCATCTGTGAGACCAGGGTTGCAGTAAGAGATGCGGATGGTGCCCTCTCAGTGCCTTCAGGACACAGGGCCGGTGATGGACTCAGTGACGGAGTCGGTTGCTTTCCCCCCCTCTGTGGTGACTGAGACTGCAGTTCTAGAAGTGGTACCCAGAGGTCGGTGAAGTGCTTGCGGTCCCTGAGAGTTCAGAACAGGACGCTAGCTCTGTTTTAAGCTCTTAAAGATACTCAGCACAAGTAAAAGGAAGCTCAATCCAGTTCTTTCACTGCCCAAGGCAGAAGCAGAAACTACAGGCCAACCCAGCAAAGCAACAACACAGCAAACGGGCAGTACTCCTCCTGGTAGTTCTTCCAGCTCTTCTTCTTGTCAGGTTCCTTGATTTCAGCGAGTTCTAAAGCCCTGGGGCCTAGGCCCCAATATTTATACTCAAAATTCCTTTGTTCTCTCAGGTAGAGAGTGTCTGTACTTAGCCCAAACCAGTTTGGTCCTCTCTGGACCAGCTTCCCAACAGGAGGTGGAGACAGCATTGTGTAAAGCAGACCAGGCCCATTCAGGTGCAAGGGAATCTTGTCCCACTACTCTATATACAGCCCAGGTCAATTCAGCCCAGTCCTGACTTATCCAAGAAAGGCAGGACACACCTCGACCCCCCAGTGGCTGTCTGAAGAGAATTCACATCTCCAGCCCCTGTCACTCCACAGCCAGACAGTCAATCCACAAACCCAGCAGAGGCCCACAGGAAGCTAAGCAAGATAATACATACTTTATAAAAGTGGTATTTTCAAACACAGAAAATAAAAATCATATTTACCAAAAGATTCATTTTTACTTTCTGAGTCCAGGCGCACTAAACTCCATTTCCCTATCTTGTCCCAATGGGAAGTTATGCTTATAAGACGTTATAAGTAAACTTCCCATTCTTTCCTATGAGACAGATAGCTTTGCAGTGGTGAAAAATGAAAAAAAAAACATTGTAATTCACCACCAGGTCATGTCACACACACCAGTACATGTCCTGCCTTTAACATACACAGTGCCCTGCCCACAGGGGTACCTTGGGCCTACTTAGAGGCAACTTCCATGTAAGAAAAGGGAAGATTAGGTCATGGCAAGTGGGTGCACTTGCCAGGTCGACATGGCAGTTACAAACTGCATGCAGACACTGCAGTGGCAGATCCGAGACCCCTTTTCAGGGCTGCTTGAGTGGGTGGCACAATCAGTGCTGCAGGCCCACTAGCAGCATTTGACTTACAGGCCCTGGCACTCTCAGTGTACTTTGCTAGGGACTTACTAGTAAACAAAATATGTAAATCACGGAAACACCAATCCATAACACAATTTACAACAGGAGCACTTGCACTTTAACACTGAACAGCAGTGAGAAAGTGTGCAGAGACATAAAACTAGCAAAATCAGATTAAAAACCGGGAAATCGGAAAGCAAAAAGGCTGCGGCAACACGCCAAAGGGTGCCAGGTCTAACACAAGGCCATTGATGCTTCAGGTCCCTTTTGTAATATGGATTGTGACAGTTCAGAATGTGTACCTGTATTATCAGATTGTTCACTAATTTGCATAACACCATAGCCTTGTGCAAATAACAGAAAGCCTTTGCCCTTACCCTCTGTCATTCTACAGATGGGTGCAGTTGGCTTGCGGGGCGATACCTTCTACCTTTTAAAACTGAGCCTCAGCATCTTTCCAGCAAAAAAAAGAGCCACAGTTTAAAACTAAGGCTCCATCTTTCATTGATGGTCTGTAACCATGCAGCGCAGAAGCAAGCCGTCAAAGCGCAAACCTAGACTCGGTCCACTGCATTTTTTCTGTAATTGAGCACTCACTCCCTGTCTAGGCTTGTTGCTTCCAGTTAAGGGAAGCCCACAGGTCAAACCTGGTTAGTTTCTGGGTATTTAATCTAGCGCCGGATCTGACCCCCGAAATAGAGTTTGCAAAACATGTAAAAATAAGTCATATACCTAGCATCAATTCAGTCACCTGATATTTGAATCTTTGAATGTGTCTATTTCTTTGCCTAAACATGAGATTGTTTTTTCTAAGTTCTGAATTTGAATAAACATAGTACTCATTTAAAAGTTTAAGGTTTGTGATTAAAATTATTACAGGTAAGGAAAACCAAATCTCTCTTATCAGATGGTGAACTATATCTCCGTTGTCATCACCATATGCCTTGACCTTTTCTGTAGAGTTCTTCAACCACCCCACATAAGTGTTCGAGGGTTTCCCTCACTCAAGTGCTTTATACAAAATAGCCTGATCATTTCAGGCAATGCCTTCACTGACAATATATTTGAGTGAAATCACAAGAAAAGAGATGCCTGTGGTGTGCATTGTACTATATAAAGTGCTAAATAAATAAAATAGATACCTAAGGGGCATATTATCAAGAAAGGGCGTTAAAATTATCGCTTCTTTAGCAGCAGCAAACAGCCACTAAAGCGGTGATAATAGGCTTGATAATATGCCGCAGAGAATTCCAATAGAAGCCCATGTTCTGGTGTCAACATGGGCTTCTATGGGAATTCTCTAGTGCATATTATCAAGCCCATTATCGCTGCTTTAGCGGTAGTTTTCTGCCGCTAAAACGGCGATAATGTCAACGCCGTGCTTGATAATATGCCCCTAAATACGGTTGATTTTGGACAGCACCCCTTTGCGGTCAGGTTCTTATGGTGCATAGGTGGAATCATTTCATGTAGGGTCAGGTTCTTCATGTACCATTTTTAGAGAGTGTTTCATGAACTTTCGAACCCAGTGCTGGCAGTTGCTGAAGGGTTGCATGCTGTCTGGGTCTTGATGGTGTAACTTCCTTCTGCATTAAACCGGTTCTTCTGTTGAACCTGGAACATGTATGTTTGCTGGAGAAGACACACGGTTAACATATGCCTTGGAAAGTCACGTTGCATTAATGTCCTCCTCTATCTTAGATCGGGTTACGGCGCAAGTAAACATCACTGCCAATGGACCCTGCAGCATCATTTTAAATTGCACTGAAAAGGATGGAAACAATGTGAGCTTTGAGTGGAGGAAAGGAAACGTGAAAACAAGTGTGGAGCCCATCCTTAAAGTCAACTTGACAGAAAAGGATAGCAAACTGGAAGTTTGCTGTCGAGTCCAAAACCCAGCTAGTGCCTCAGAAAAGTGCGTCATTCCCTGGGAACAAACTATTCAAGGTAAATACTCACCTCAAATGTCAATTGCAGTCTGTTAAGTGACTCAATGTGCTTTTTTGTGTGTATTCTCATGTTTTACTCTGCATTTGCAAGCTTGTTTTGGGTTGGGAACGTTTAGGTAGTTCATAAGACAGCGTCCAGAAGAAGAACGTCAGAGCAGAACGTCATCTTCATGGAAGAGGTGTAGTCCAGGTAAACCTATAAGGAATAAACTACTTACTCTTGCAGGAAGAGAATGTCTAATCAGGTTAGAAATCAATGTCATTCGGTCATTATCAAATTTAGGACGCGTGTAATTGTGTGTATTCACCAAAAATAATCTCTCTTTTGTGCATTCCTCACTTCAAAACTATTTTCAAGTAATTCGCAAGGTGGAGCAAAAATGTCTTTACATAAATATCCCGGTCAGGCTTTACTACAGAAACAGTAGCAGTACTAGTAACTCAGCAAAAATGATTTTTTTTAGACACACTGGGACTTATTTACAAGCACCTTGCGTCGCCGGTGCGTCACTTTTAATATGGGAAAAGTGATGTACCGGCGGCGCAAAGGGCTTGTAAATAAGCCCCAGTGTTTGTCTGCATGTTAGAAGTCTTCCTATGCACTCATTCTCCTCAAACTTCCTCACATCTGTGCCTCGGCCTGGTCACCCCAACGCTCCCAGTACCTCCTGCCTCCTGCCTTCTGCTGCTGTGCCTGCCTGCCTGCTCGCCCTTGCCGTCAGCGAGCTCGCCTTTGCCGTCAGCGAGCGCCCCCGCCGCCGCAGGGCCGCCCGCCAAGCCCGCACTCGCTTTCCCGCCGCTGCCTGCCTGCGGCCCCGCCAGCCGATTGGATCCCACGCTCCCGCCTCCCAGCTGACCCACCCTCCCGGCTCCCTTCTTAAGGGGAACCCGGCTCAGTCCCGGGAGTGACCACTGCGCCTCGGCCTGGTCACCCCAACACTCCCAGTACCTCCTGCTCCTGCCTCCTGCCTTCTGCTGCTGTGCCTGCGTGCCTGCTCGCCCTTGCCGTCAGCGAGCTCGCCTTTGCCGTCAGCGAGCGCCCCCGCCGCCGCAGGGCCGCCCGTCAAGCCCGCACTCGCTTTCCCGCCGCTGCCTGCCTGCGGCCCCGCCCCCCCGCCAGCCGATTGGATCCCACGCTCCCGCCTCCCAGCTAACCCGCCCTCCCGGCTCCCTTCTTAAGGGGAACCCGGCTCCGCTACCCACGGACTCTTCTGCTGCCACACCTGCAAGTTCGCCTGCATCCGGACCTGCACTACTCCAGCACTGACCAAGACCACGACGCGCAACAGCAGCAGCCACCTCAAGTGCATCCTGCTCAACACCCGCTCCGTCCACAGACACGCCGTCGAGCTCTGGAACCTGCTCGACATCACAGCCCCAGACGTCGCCTTCCTCACGGAAACCTGGATGAACGCCTCCTCAGCGCCCGACATCGCCATCGCCATCCCAGACGGGTACAAGATCATCCGGAGGGACCGCGTCAACCAGACTGGAGGAGGCACCGCCATCATCCACAAGAACACCATCCGCATCACGACCAACACCGACGACACACTCGCACCCGCCGAGCACCTCCACTTCCAGATCCACACCGACCCAAAGACGACCCTCAGAGGCACCCTCATCTACAGACCCCCGGGACCACGCACACAATTCAGCGAAGACATCGCCGACTTCGTCAGCCCGCACACCCTCCCCTCCGCTGACTACATCCTCCTCGGGGACCTCAACTTCCACCTGGAGAACAACAACGACCGCAACACCACCACCCTGCTGGACAACCTCGCAAACCTCGGACTCAAGCAGCTGGTGACCACCCCCACCCACTACGCCGGACACACACTCAACCCCGTCTTCTCATCCAGCAAGGACATCACCTTCAGCCACGCCACCGGACTCCACTGGACGGACCACAGCGGCGTCCACTTCAGCTTCAGAAGGACCACGATCCACCACCACCAGCAACAGGTTGCACGCAGAAGCTGGAACAAGATCACAGCCGACCAGCTCGCGACTTCCCTGAGCATGAACCCACCCACCAGCGCAACGAACCCCAGCGAAGCGGCCACCAACCTCACGAAGTGGATCAGCGACTGCGCAGACGACCTCGCCCCTCTGAGGACCCCGCCTAGCAGACCCGGCAGCAAGAAAGCCCCTTGGTTCACAGACGAACTCAAGAGCTCCAAGAAGAACTGCAGAGCCCTCGAGAGAGCCTGGCGCAAAGACCCAACACCGGACAACATGACTGCCCTCAAGCTCGCCACCCGAAAACACCACCAACTGATCCACGCCACCAAGAAAACTGCATTCAAGGAACGCTTGGACAACAACGCACACAACAGCAAGGAACTTTTCAACATCGTTAAAGAGCTCTCCAACCCCAACGCCGGAAACAACGACATCACCCCTTCGCAAGATCTCTGCAACTCCCTCGCCTACTACTTCCACAACAAGATCGCGGACATACACAACAGCTTCAGCACTCAACCGACGCACGCCACGACCGAACCAGCGCCCCCCACCACCAACCTCCGCGCCTGGACCCCGATCAGCACCGAAGACACCGTCCGCACGATGAACTCCATCCACTCCGGATCTCCGTCCGACCCCTGCCCTCACCACGTCTTCAACAAGGCCGACACTGTCATCGCACCCTACCTGCGGGACATCATCAACACCTCCTTCAACACCGCTACCTTCCCGGAGAGCTGGAAGCACGCCGAACTCAGCGCTCTACTTAAGAAACCATCAGCCGACCCCACCGACCTCAAGAACTACCGCCCCATCTCGCTGCTCCCGTTTCCTGCAAAAGTCACCGAGAAGACCGTCAACAAGCAGCTGGCCGCCTTCCTCGAGACGAACGGATCCCTCGACCTCTCGCAGTCTGGCTTCCGGGCCAACCACAGCACCGAGACCGCCCTGATCACAGCCACCGATGACATCCGATCCCTGCTCGACAATGGAGAAACAGCGGCCCTCATCCTCCTTGATCTCTCCGCGGCTTTCGACACTGTCTGCCACCGTACCCTAGTGCAGCGCCTCAGCAACGTCGGAATCCAGGAGAAGGCACTGGAGTGGATCATCTCCTTCCTCGCCGGAAGGACACAGAGAGTCCGCCTCCCCCCGTTCAGATCAGAAGCCACCGAAGTCATCTGCGGCGTTCCTCAAGGCTCCTCGCTCAGCCCTACCCTCTTCAACGTCTACATGAGACCCCTCGCAGCCATCGCACGCCAGCACAACCTCAACATCATCTCCTACGCCGACGACACCCAGCTGATCCTCTCCCTCACCAACGACCCGGTCACCGCCAGAGCCAACCTACACGAAGGGATGAAAGAGGTAGCCGAATGGATGAAGAACAGCCGCCTGAAACTGAACTCGGACAAGACGGAAGTCCTCATTCTGGGATCTTCACCCTCCGCCTGGGATGACTCCTGGTGGCCCCCCGCCCTAGGCAGCGCACCCAAACCGACAGACCACGCACGTAACCTGGGCGTCATCCTGGACTCCTCCCTCTCCATGACCAGACAAGTCAACGCCGTCTCCTCGACGTGCTTCAACATCCTGCGCATGCTACGAAAGATCTTCCGGTGGAACCCCTACCGAGACCAGGAAGACGGTCACCCAGGCCCTCGTCACCATCCGACTGGACTACGGCAACTCCCTCTACGCCGGAACCACCGCCAAACTCCAGAAGAGGCTCCAGCGGATCCAGAACGCCTCAGCACGACTCATCCTGGACATCCCCCGTCGCAACCACATCTCCGGACACCTGAGAGACCTGCACTGGCTCCCGGTCAACAAAAGAATCACCTTCCGTCTCCTCACCCACGCACACAACGCTCTACACAACCAAGGCCCAGGATACCTCAACAGCCGCCTCAATTTCTACGCTCCCAAACACCAGCTTCGATCGACCGGCCATGCCCTCGCCGCCGTTCCCCGCATCCGAAGAGCCACCACAGGGGGAAGGTCCTTCTCCTACCTCGCCGCCAAGACCTGGAACTCCCTCCCGACCCACCTCCGCCTGACCCAGGACCACCTCGCCTTCAGGAAGCAGCTCAAGACCTGGCTGTTCGAGCAGTAGCAGACACCCTTCCCCTAGCGCCTTGAGACCCTCCGGGTGAGTAGTGCGCTTTATAAATGCATTGATTGATTGACATCTGTTCACCTCAATAATTCTGCTCTATCATTTTTCTCCTCACCTTCAGCACTTTATAACTCTCTACTAATCTATTTGCCCTTGCCAGCAGTTGTCATTTCTGGAAATGCTCTTACCTGGTTCTCCGTCTGGACCACTGTTTTTCTGGTGCTTGTCTCCCACTCCTTTATCAGCTGTGTTGCCTCTGGATTTGTCGTAGTTCATCTATTATCCTTTCTCTATACAACCTCCGTTAGTGACATCATAGCCTCTTTCATCTTCACCTTTCCTGTACATGTTAAATCTTCTCAATTACACCCCTTTCACCTTAACTCCAATCTAAAATTCCAAAATATCTTAAGACCCTTTATTGCTCTTCATTCCTTTATGTTGATCTCCTCTGAAACCTCCCCTGCCTTCCACATACAATCATATTACCAATTACACCTTGACACGCTCTCCCACTGCCAGAAATATGGAGTTCTTAGTTCGTATCAAAGTGAGCATAGAGTATTTATCAAACATCTAGTGAGAATTTGCCTACAGATTTAAACATCCTGCTTCTCCTTTGGAGCCTATAGACCTAGACTCCAATTTTAACTAGATCTACTTTACCTTCAACTCATTAATGTATGCACATACAAGAGGCTAATAGTGACAACGCCTGTTTGCCCACGGTAGAATTCTGAGGATTTTAGACCGTCAAGAGGTCTTTGCAGGACATAGTTTTGCTGGTATGGAAACTACATGTTCATAACAAGGGCATAAATAACCATCTATAATATGTGGAATTAAAAGTCCTTTTTTGTGTTTTATTCATGTAATTAAGGTAAAACGATTTGGCTAACTTTGAGAATGTTTCATTATGTCAACTGGTATATGCCTTTTTCAATTCTATTGCTTATCTCTTCTACTACAGGCTACAATCACTCAAATTGCAGTTCTCCTGCTGATCTTGATTCGAGGACAAGTGTTTTCCCATATGTTCGTGCTGCTATTATCCTCGTTGCTGTCGCCGCCGGTATTATCATCACTATACGGTGCTAGGAAAGACTAACAAGGTAAAAGAAACCACATTATAAAACTGCAGGTGGCTATTTGCTAATTAAATTAATTTGTTACTTTGGGGTGTTGCACTACAATTCTGTATGTGTTTGCTAATGATGTGGCTTTTTATCAACTACAGATGATCTAATTTTTCACACTTCGGAGTAGACTTCAGATTAGACAAAATACGGCAAGTTTGAAATAGTCATCTCTAGATTATGAATAACTGGAGTGGACTTTTGAGAGAACTAAACTTAAAATCCAGGCTATCATTAGAAATTGTAAATGATTCAATGCAGAGCGAAAGTTTTCTCTCTGGTAATATAAAAAGATACGTATAACTCAAGACAGAATTTGCTTCTCACTCTACGTTGGTGCAGATCTGTAATCAAGAGCACTTTATTTTATAAATGGCTTGCTAAATCAATTTAAGTTTGCAGAAGTAAAATCCTTTTCTGACCACTTGCTGTAAAGTGAGTGCTCTGTGCTTTGATTCTTCTTCCCCAGTTCTTCAAAAGAGGGAATGTCTTCACTAAGCACCCACTGCAAGAAAGAGGGGGAGACAGCTTGTATCCCTGTCCACATGTAGATGAATCACTGAACATTCACCAGACATTTTTTATTAAGTGTGGCTTGAGTGTTCTTTAGCCACAATCATGCTTGATCCTTTGAAGTGATATCTAGAAAGAGGGGAGTCTTCTGGAAAGCAGGACTGTAGGCTTTTTGATTAGGTTTCGCCAGTATCATGCCATCTCACACATGGAACTTAATTAATGCGCCATTAGCATGTGGCTTTACATCTTTCACTCTTGCTGTCAGTGTGAGATGTTAAGGAGTCCACATTATAGGGCGGAGGCCTGAGGTAATGAATGTTATGGAAACACAACAGTGCTTTTCTCAGGGAATAGTGAACAATGCTTACCCTATGACCAAAGACATAGGCATGAGGATAGAACTTTAAATATGTCAGGTCATGCTCTGATCAGCACTAAAGCTGTTTCACTTTACCCACAGTAGTTGAATCCCACATGTATGCGAAATGCACTTGGGAGTCGTTACTGGGGCTGAAATTCATCCCAGTAGAATGATGGAGTATCTAGCGGCCAGCAGTCAGTCCAGATACTGTAAGTCACTCGCACAAGTCATACTTTTCCCCCTGACTGCAATCAGAGTAGATGTCTACATTAGTTCATGGTACTAAATCTTGTTCCAAAGATCTTCAAATGGGAATGTTTACTGAATAAATCCCTCAATGAAGAAGCAAGTGGAATCACCCTTTCTTAACTCAAGATAGTGTTAGTGTGAACACAAACAGGGCTTCACAACAGTTACTGATTCAAAGAAACCATTTAAAAGGTTCTGCATGTCCGAGCAATCACTGACAGAATATCGGACCGAAAAATATCCGTGACCAGAATAATCGTGTCAAAAATATTGAGGACCAAAGTATCAAGAAGTTAAGTTCAAATAGGTAAGTATATACTATTCTTAACTCCATATCTATGTACCTTTACAATATATATATCATCAAGGTACATAGATGAGAAGTTACATGTATTAAAAGTTTACTTACCTATAGAAACGTACCTTCATGATATTTTTGCCCTCGATATCCTTGACGCGATATTTTGGTCCACGATATTTTTGATTCCGATATTTTGTCCGAACTGCTTCTTCTTTACAACAGTAGATATAAAGACACCACATCTATCTTTCCCAATATACTCAATCCACCTGCAAATAAACAAACCGTACACAGTAATGTGCTGTGAACAAAAAGGTTATGCATAAGGGTTGATATTGAGTTAAAAATTAAGTAATTACTTTCTCATCACTTTGGGCATGATTTATATTTTGGCAGATGGGTTACTCCATCAAGGGAGGAAAGAATATCTGTCACATTTGTGACGGGGCAACCAATCCACCGAACTCTACATTAGACTCATAATTCAGGACATATAATACCCTCTTTTCCAATCGTGATTTATTATCACTACTTTTGTTCCTGTCACTCACTAGACCATTATCCTCTTTTAATTCTCTCACTTTCACTACTTCTCTCTTCTCTCCCAGCTCTCCAGTTACACTATCCTGATTCAAAAAAGGTAAATATACATGTGTAGATTTACTCATGTGCAAAACTACCAATGCACGTAGTAGTATATCTACACTTTTTTGCTATTTAGCATTTCTGACTGTAGATTTAGACATAATCGTACGCTTTCATATCTCCACCCCCTGGTACAGCTTCTTACTAGTAACGTTTCACATAAGGGCGGAGATCTCCACCACCATCATGGACATCGCCATATGGAAAGTGTAAGGAAGAATATTAAACTCTAGTTCCATCTCCTCTTTCTTTTGATCCTAGCCCTCTGCCATTCGGTTGTATGATCTTCTCCGGAGGTTGTATTTCTCTAACAAAGTTGGCTTGTTACTTCCTTCACCTCCAGAGTCAACACTGTCTCCTGTTACTGATATGTCAGATTCAACCTCTGTTTCTGACTCATGATCTGAGGCTAGACTTCCACCAGCTATTCCTCCATTGGTAGATGATTGTTTTTGACGGGCATCATGCGTCCTAATGAATGTTAATATTCTATCTAATTCATAATCTTGACACTCACAATTACTTTTTGCTTTGTTTTCCTCAATTTTTCCCCCTCAAGTGTCTCTAATCGGTTTTCCATTTGTTTATGGAATATCTGGATTTCTTTTATCTCAAGGCCCTGAGGGAGGGGGAAGTGAACAGCTCAGTTGGGGTCATTCGAAGAGTCAGGTCTTGAGGTCCTTTCTGAATTGATGCAGCGTCGGGCTTCATTGGAGGTGAAGGGTGAGTTTGTTCCAGGTCTTGGCTGCTAACTAGGAAAAGAAGCTTCCACCTGCTATGGTCTTGTAGAAACGAGGGACGGTGGCTAAGGCAAGGTCGGCTGAGTAGAGGTTTCTTTTGGGGGCGTGGAAGAATATTCGATGTTTGAGGTATTGGGGTCCGGTGTTGTTGTGAGCTTTGTAGGCGTGTGTGAGCAGTTTGAAGGTTATTCTTCTTTTGACAGGGAGCCAGTGGAGGTCACGGAGGTGTTGGGCGTTGTGGTCATGTTGCAGAATGTCAGGCATGAGTCTAACTGTAGCGTTCTGGAGGGTCTGGAGTTTGCGGAGTAGTTTTTTTTGTTCACAGGTGGAAACAGATTATAGTCATAATCATGTGTTTTTATGCAGCCTACGATGTGCCCTGAAGTTTAAAAAACAGTACATCTCCCAGCATTCTTTAAATAAAATACTCCAGTTTGTAGCAACACAGTTTAGTGGTAATCCAGGTCCAATACCTTCACGCACTATGATGACATTAATAATATAAATCCTGAAGCCGGAAAGATAAAGTGACTACGTGCACAGTGTCACCATTAATAAAACACAGGTATCCAAACCGAAAGGCAGCAGCAACATATGCGCCTTTCATCCCTTACCTGCTTTTCATGCACCATGTTCTAGGTAAAAGTCCTCTCGGGCCACAGTAGCGGACTGGTCGTGCCCCCCAGTCCGCAATTAACAGCAAGAGAGTTCTCCATTATAGGGGCCATAGACCATCCATGGCAGCTTCCAATAGCGGGAACGGAGTGCCCGTAAATCAATTCATCGAGAAAAAGAGGCAGGAAGCCTGTTTCAAAGTTCCCAAGGTCTATTACTTACCAAATCAGTAGCAGCGTGCAAATCCTCATTGTCCTGACACGTTTCAACTCTGTGCAAGCCTTGTTCACAAGTGAAAACAGATTAAAGACATAATCACATGTTTTCATGCGGGCTACGATGTACCCTGTAGTTTTTAAAAAAATGACATCGCCTGGCATTCATCGAATAAACTACTCCAGTTTGTAGCAACACAGTTTAGTGGCAATCCAGGCTAAATACCTGCACACTCTGTGATGACATTAATAATAGAATTCCTGACGCCAGAAAGATAAGTGACTATGTCCATATTACTAATTATATATTATATATATAATTAAAAGAAAGTCTCTATTCTCTCATATATATATATATATATATATATATATATATATATATATATATATATATATATATATATATATATATATATATATATATATATATATATATATATATATATATATATATATATATATATATATATATGCAGACAAAGTCCTGACCTCCCGATTTCACAAAGGGAGTTTGGAAACAGGTACGGACCTCAGTCAATGCTCAATACTGCCATCCAAGAAATGCACCAAGCGGTTTTCAAGTTTCAAATCCTGACTTTTTATTTCAAATCGTCAGACAAGTGTCCGCCTCAGACGCGTTTCGATCGCCTCCGCGATCTTGATCACGGATTTATGGGCCACACGCACCCTGAGGCCCATGACAGGGCCTTTCATTGAAAACAGCTTCATTAAAGTGCGACTATATAGTGACTATTGGGACACGGACTGCAAGTCCCACAATCCATGTGGGTGAAATTTATCAGTCCATCTGAGGACATTTAAATATACAAATAGTGTGGGAGTGTCCAGTAGCACGAATTCAGTTAAAGCCTCTGACGACGAGCAGCAGCTCAGAAACGCGTAAGGCTATCTTCAAGTTAATTGAATGGCTGAAATTCTATGGGGTTGTGAGGTGGTCCTTACCTGATTAGTAACTTCTGCAGAGTGCGTTCTTACCTGTGGGTATCTTGGAGCGGCGATATACACATATACACATATTATCTACTGGAGGTCGCCAGTAGATAGTTAGGACCGTGTTTCCATAGGAAATCTGCAACATTCTATTTGGAATAACTTTGGCGCTGGTTGACGAATCCTCGCGAAATTTTCAAAATAGGTGGGGCGCTCCGCTCCGCTCCTACCCTGAAAGTCTCGGGGGGATTTGTCAAGCAGGGGCTGAGAAAAAAGGGGGGTCCCAAAACACGTTTTCCCCATGCAATTTTCCATAGGGACCTTTAGTCCAAGGTACAGCCCGAACGGCTGAACAGAATTACTTGAAATTTGGCAGAGGTAGTCTTCAGGTCAGGCATGTGCCTTTTGCATATATGGTGTCAATCTGTTCAGTAGTTCCTGAGAAAATCAAAAGTAAAATCACATACATATCTGGGCGGAGCCTAACCACACATCTCATCGTGAGCTCTGATTGGCTGTCAGTACTTCATCCAAGAAGTGTTGGCAGCCATCTTGGGACCAATATACATGATAGCACCTCATTAAAATGCATTGCAGTTAATAGAAGGTTTTAAGACTTTAGTTACATTATAAATCATTTGTAGATGGTACCATACTCTTTTTAGGAACTGTGGTGTGTTCTAAGGTGATTTTACCATGTGAAAAAGCCTTCTGCTGTGATATCACGAACCATGTTTGAGAGAAAACTATTTTCTCATACTTTTCCCACAGAGGTTTGGAAGGTGATCTATAAGCTAAACTGAGAGCATATTTTCAGTAAATTCACATTATCTTTCTAAGTCATGTAAGAATGAAGTCTGACATTCTCAGTAAAACATGTACATCCAACAAGGGCAGAGACTGTCAGTTGATTCCTTTGTGTTCTACTGCAGCTTCCCAGAGTGCTCTAAAGAACAACTAGAGCGCTAACAGTCTTACTTATGACAAAAGTATGGCACACCTGAAGCCATCTTCATTGGAATAAAGTGGTAACACTTAAAACATTTAATTTACAAAGGAACAAAATGAGGGGGTTCATTTTGCCATATAAATTATGATTAGTGCTGCAGAAAGAAAAACTAGGGCACATTTTGACTTCTGAAATCCTCTTTTATTTCACAAAAACATTCTGACATGCAGACTGAAACATGCACTTTGAATACCAGCAGCAGACTTGCCTGGTGAGCAGTAGCTTTACTACAGTGATCTAATGAGCAACTAGAGTGCTAACATTCAGAATTTATGGAAAATGTGTGACACATCTGAATGCCTTCTTGATGGAATCAAAGTAAAAAACTGAAAGTATTTCCTACTGAGGAGACTGCAGTAAATGAGGAAATTAGGAAACTTCATAACAAATAAATCTCCCAAGATGGCCACCAGAGACAAAAGAGCCCAAATGTAGCCCAAATATCACCCAGATGTAGCCCAAGTATAGCCCAATGACAGAATGTCCCAGAGTGTTCTTAAGAACAACTAGAGCGCTTACTGTCTTACTTATGACAAAAGTATGGCACACCTGAAGCCATCTTGATTGGAATAAACTGGTAACACTTAAAACATGTAATTTAAAAAGGAACACAATGAGGGGGTTCATTTTGCCATAGAAATTATGATTAGTGCTGGAGAAAGAAAAATGAGGGCACATTTTGAGTGACTTCTCAAATCCTCTTCGATTTCATTAAAAAATTCTGATATGCAGACTGAAACATGCACTTCTAATACTAGCAGCAGACTTCCGTGGTGAGCGGTAGATTTACTAGAGTGATCTAATGAGCAACTAGAGTGCTAACATTCAGAATTTATGGCAAATGTGTGACATATCTGAATACCTTCTTGATGGAATCAAAGTAAAAAACTGAAAGCATTTCCTACTGAGGAGACTGCAGTAAATGAGGAAATTAGGAAACTTCATAACAAATAAATCTCCTAAAATGGCCACCAGAGACAAAAGAGCCCAAATGTAGCCCAAATATCACCCAGATGTAGCCCAAATGTAGCCCAATGACAGAAGTGTGCAAAACACTTATTTTTTGTGTATTTGCAGTTTTATATAGTGCAGACTTGTCAGGTATTGGAGTGCTTTACATGAACATTGGTTACATCACATAAGATCAAATTCATTTTGGTTGTAGACATGGGGAGATTAAGTGATTTGACCAGAATCACAGAATGTTAAGCTGAAGCAGAAACTCCAACCTGGTTCCCCAGTTGCAAAGTCTGCAGCTCTGGAAGTAACACCACACCCTCTCCCCTTGGATGCAACATTTAATCAAGTGGTCAACTGGATAAAAAAACTAAGATTACAAATAATTTAAAAATTCTTTGTCGCTATTTGAAAACTCAGAAAATATGTCCTCATTTTAGTTTTTTAGAGCACTAACCATAATTTTGATGCAAATTAGACCCTCTCATATATGTAATTTCTAAAGGAAATGCTCTAGGCATTACAGTTTTGATTACATCAAGATGACGTCAGGCATTCCACACTTTTGTAATAAATATAGAATGTTAGCAATCTAGTTGTTCATTGGGATACTGTTGAGAGGCAGAGGCCAGGGGCACGGACTCTGAAAATTGAAGGCAGGTAGGAGAGTGCAGAGGCAACAATTTGACCACACTAGGCAGGCAGGAAGGGCAGTGGCAGCACAACAGACTATGGAGGGCAGTGGAAAGGGGGGCAGGGGCAACAAACCAACAATACAGGACTGGCAAGAGAGGCTGTGGCAATATAATAGACCATTGTGGGCAGAAGGAAGAGGCAGTGGTCATACAACCATACATGCCAACAGACCCGTTTCAGCCAGGAAACGTCCAATGTTTTTAAGCTCAAATGGGCTTTACTTGATCTGTTTCCTGTCTACAATCTTCTCTTTTTCAATGTAACTCAAAGGGGAAAATCAATACCCCAGTTTTATTTCAAAATCTCCCTCTTACCAAGTTCAAAATGTTCGCAAGTATGGTACATTGGATCATGGTAGGCAGGAGGAATTGGGGTAGGGACATGGACTCGGATAACAGAGGACAGGAGGGACATTGAGAGGTGCACCTGCTGCAGATCGGCACATATAAATTCTCCCTGCTTCCACGGACAGAGCAAACCTACAGTCGCACGCACATACACACATCATACGCTAGGGCCCATCACACTAAAATTCACACTATTACTCTATCCACACTGAATATAGGAGAGAAAACCTAAACCAATCTGCATCTACAATGAGGTCAATGCGACCCTAATGACATTGTCCTGAGTCATGATTTTAAACATAGGAAATACATTTGAAAACTCAAAAAATGACAAGGAATAAACACCCGACACCAGAATTCAAACGAATGCTTGTTTATCTAAATTAATTCAAATGGAAATCAATCATTAGCAAAATCATTATTCTCATATTTACCTATTCTAGCTAAAGGGTCAGGACAGGTCTCTCGGTAAAGTCTCTCGAGCTGCCGTCCTCAGCATAGGTTCAAGAAGAAGTCCAAAACGCGATGACCACAAAGAATGCAATGAATGTAATGAGCGCAATGGAACACGGACCCTCTCTAGTCTAACATATTTATAAGGAAAAGGACAAATAAAAAGTTACAAACAAATGTTGAATATCCGTTGAGCCGCTGAGCAGAGCGAGCAGGAAAGGATGTCACTCGGTTACATTTAGAAAACCTCCGCTCAGGAAAAATCACAAAAATAAAAAACACGGAAAAAGGAAACTCGAGTTTGCAAATGTTACTTTTGTGAATGCTCTTCCTTGGTATCATAGCAGAGCCACCGCAGACTGGTCATTGTTCATTGTGGCTTTATCCTTCTCCAAGGACAATTGGAATCATTCCCAGAGCTGCTGTCCTCACGGAAACTTTCTACTCAGGCAGAGGCTGTGGTCAGGTGACTTTCAACCATGTTCAGCAAAGCCTCTCGTCAAAATTCAATCACTCGAGCGCAGGCTGTAAATGGCAGCCATCTTTATTTAGGCCAAAACGGACCATCTTAATTAAAAGAAACACAAAACAACGTTACCACATCATAATGATTGTACAGTGTTAATCCCCACTAATACCCTTATGTGTATGTAATTATCTAGCCTTCTGCAACACAATAATGCATTAGCACACGTTATTTTAAAAGCACAAACACAAAACAAATAGCACTTTTGCGACACTTATTTAATAAAACCGCACATTATTATTAAGCAACATATATGCGTCCCACGTGTAATTTCTCTCATTAGTAATGTTGATTAATTTGAACTTTTAACAAAGCAAACTATTAATTAATGTTCTCAAATTAGTAATTTTAATCATAACATATAGACAAAACTGGAGCTTAAAACTCGATAAATTTTCAACAGAAAACTCTGCTCCAGCAATCCCCCCTTTGGTGATATCTTATCACCACAAAAACCACCCAAAAAAAAAATGTAGTCCCAATTTTTAGGAGAAACTGAAAATGTCTTTTATGTCACAACATTAAACACCAGACTCTCTCACATCATCCCTCTTTGACTCCAAGTAAACACTCTCCCTCAATTCTTCTAATTCTATTTCTTGTGGGTCTCTCCTTGACCTTTTTTGTTTCTTTTCAGCATTTCCTCTAATTATTCTCTTTTTCCCTCCCCTGTTTTTACAACACAAACACCCCAATCTTAGTATCAATAAAGCAACAATTACGCATGTTAATGGAAATAAAATTTTACCAATAATGGTATTACCTATTTTAGCAATAAAACTCTTAACAGCAAATAACTTATTAGCTATTTTAGTCCAGATACTTTCAGCTTCCAGTGGTACTAATTCTTCATGCAAATCAGTAATATTTTTGATATAGACCTTTAGATCTTTGCTTTCGTCAGGAATGTAAGTGCAACAATGTTGAACTTTCAGCATTCCACAGACTCCACCCTCCTTGGCCAATAGAATATCAAGGGCAAGTCGATTTTGCATAGACATGGCACGTACGGCAATCATCTCCGTATTTACCAAAAGAAACCCTCCAGCGGTACTTGTCGATAAGCGATCCACCACTGTTGACAGTTTCCGAATCCCATATGCATTTAAAGAAATTCCCACTGCTGGAAATAAAGATCCAAAAATATCACCTACGATTTCTGACCAAGTTTCTCTCTTAAAACGTGTTAGTAAATTAATGTGTTCTACATCTTCTATCCTATCTATATGAAAAATGTTGGGAAAGACCAGGCCCACATAACACGTGCCATACCAATGGTCAGGCAACTTGTAATAAGCCTTGTTCCCACAAACATAATACACTCCTGGGAAAACTGGATCTTCACCACCTTTAAAACCCCATTGGTTGCAATGAAGTATGTATCATGACACTCACTAGTCCCAACAAAATATGTATCATATTGGGATCTCTTTCTGGTAATGCATAGTTTACCCTTCTGTGGTGCATCTAAAGCCAAAGTTGGACTGGCCCCATTCCTTAATTCCTTTCCCATCTCAATGTCCCAAATTGTCTCACTCACTTTATATTTCCATGCCTTTTCATGCATGCTCATTCTCCTTTCCTCTACCATGTTTAGGAAAGCTTTCTCCTCTTCTTTCAAACTGCAAGTTAAATTGTTTCTACAAATGTAATCTAATGTTAATTCGTCTTTCTCAATAAAAAAATCTCACCAAAAATGTTAGCTTCTTTAGCTGGATTCAGCTTTTTATTCATAGGCAATTGCCCAAAAATGTTATCTTTGTTAGACATCTCATAATCTATTTTCCCTAACAAATAAAAAACACTACTTAACACACTACATGAAATCCCATACGTAGCTGGTAAATGGTGATAAGTGACACCTTCTGAAACAGATGCAGGTAACTGCATACATACGTAGCAATCCCTAACTTCCATTGTCTTTACGTATTCATACAACAACTTTGAAAAAACATTGCTAGAAAAATCATTAATTGACCTATCTTTATGTATGTAAATGTTACTAATTCTAGTTGGAACTACTTTCTGTGAACTCTTCTCTACACTTGTCACATTCTCAGTATGTATCCAAAAGTGTCTATTGTAACTCTAAAAGTAACTAGTAAAGCTCGTACACCCCATAATAGCATTAATAATTCAGTACAGCAGCAGCACATTCTACACCATCTTTTCAAGAAGGCACATCTACTTTGATTATTTTCTGTGTTAGCCATTTTACTACTTTGGCAGTGTCTTTTGACTTAGCCTCTTCTACTCCACTACTGAAACACTAGAACACTAGATTATTTCACACAGCTAATTCAGATTTTCTCTTTTCACTTCTCCAAGTGACTCCTCTAGTTCACTCATTTTAGATTTTCATCACTTTTCACTTCTTCTTCAGCAACATCGAATTGTATCAGATCTTCAACAACATCCTGTGCAACCGACTCTTCTCCAATGTCAGTCAGGATAACTTTCAGGATTCCAACAGTTTTCTCCTCAACCACTTCACGTACGGTCCCCTCTGGATTTCCTTGACTTTCTGTCTCTTCACCTTCAGACAGTGCCACGTACGTCCATTCCGGTGACCTATACTTCTGGTTAGGTTTTCTGATTCTCTTGATCTCTTCTGGTTCTTTTGTAACCTTTTGTTTTTCACCTTTTGCTTGATTCTGACTCGACACCTCGTTCACCTGTTCAGCTTTCGATGAATTTGCTCGTGTCAGTCTATATCTTAGCCTCTTTATCCTGTTAGGCCAAAGATCTCCTCTTACAACCCTCTTTGGTCTCACTTCTTCATTATTTCTTTCTCCGAACCATGTTCAGCAAAGCCTCTCGTCAAAATTCAATCACTCGAGCGCAGGCTGTAAATGGCAGCCATCTTTATTTAGGCCAAAACGGACCATCTTAATTAAAAGAAACACAAAACAACGTTACCACATCATAATGATTGTACAGTGTTAATCCCCACTAATACCCTTATGTGTATGTAATTATCTAGCCTTCTGCAACACAATAAAGCATTAGCACACGTTATTTTAAAAGCACAAACACAAAACAAATAGCACTTTTGCGACACTTATTCAATAAAACCGCACATTATTATTAAGCAACATATATGCGTCCCACGTGTAATTTCCCTCATTAGTAATATTGATTAATTTGAACTTTTAACAAAACAAACTATTAATTAATGTTCTCAAATTAGTAATTTTAATCATAACATATAGACAAAACTGGAGCTTAAAACTCGATAAATTTTCAACAGAAAACTCTGCTCCAGCACACCAAACTGACCCTACAGGGCAGGCATCAGGGTTTGCAGCAGCACAATACACCACACAGGGCATGCAGGACTGGAGTGCAGCACAACAATCCATAGAAAGCAATAGGGAGGGGACAGGACCATGCACATGGACAACAGACAACAGAGGGGAAAGAGGCAATGGTAGCTAGCTGACCATAATGGACAGACAGGAGAGAAAGCTGCAGCATAACAGACCATAAAGGGCAGGAGGGAGGGATCAGGGGCATTACAATGGAGCCGACAAGCCAGGAGGGAGGGAATAGGGGTCTGCACATGGAAACAGAGGGCTGGGGGCAAGGGGGCAGGGCAGGAGCAGCAAGATGACCATGGAGGTCAGGCAAAATGGGCACTAGAAACAAGACACACCATCGAGAGCATCAGTGAGACTATGATGGCATACACACAGACCATGGAGGGAAGGTGGGAGGGGGTCAGGAGCAGCTAGCTGACCACACAGGTTAGGTGGGAGGGGCCATGGCAGCACAGAAGACCATGCATGGCAAGCGGGAGGGTTAGTGGCAGCACAATGGCTATGATGGGCAAGAAGGAGGGTGCAGGGGCATGCACAAAGGACCATGGAGGATAGAAGGGAGGGTCAGGACCTGGGAACAGACAAGAGAGTTCAGGGGAAGGGGCCTCACAACAGACCGCGCGGGGCAGGCAGGAGGAGCAGTTGCAGCACAACAGACCAGGGAGGGCAGAAGGGTGTGGCAGAAAAATGGACCATGGAGGACAGGAGGAAGGGGATAGGGGCATGGCATGTGGACAGGCAGGTTGGAGGTGGCAGGGACAGGTTACAGTCATCTGACAATGCTAGGCAGGTGGTAGGGGAGTGGCAGGCAGAACACTCAGAGTAGATAGGAGTAGCAGGTCCATGGAACATGGTGGTCAAAAAGGATGGAGCAGGGGTATGCACAAAGACATCGGAGGGCAGGGGGAAGGAGAATAGGGGCAGCAAGCAAAGCACAGAGGCTAAGCAGGAGGTCAATGATGGGTCATAGAATTGGGCAATGGAGGGCAGGATGAGTGGACTGGTACATCATGCTAAATGCAGGACAGTGGCAGCACATCAGACCATGCATGGCAGGAGGGAGGAGGCTAGTCCATGGATTCAGACAACAGAGGATAGGGAGGAGGTGGATGGGGCAGCAAGCTAACTGTTCATAGAAGGTGGGTATTAGGTACTTTATTGTTTTTAAAATGTGTGTCTGTGCAAACTACTTAAAATATGAACAAGTATGCAGCATAATCTCACTTTTATTCTGGAAGAAGAGGACGTTTGGGACTGTGACTCCGGGCTCACTTGGCAGAAACATCCCCTGACCCTCCACCCCCCATCGCAAAATGTAATGCCCGTGAAAAGGGTAGGTGGACGCAGTGTTATATAGAACATAGTCCTGAGAGCACGATTGAAAATGAAAACTAGATATAGTATATGGTATAAACTATGCACCAAAAAGTGTGATATAAGATGAACCGGTGCGTGAAATATAATATGCAATACATTGTGCGCAATGACAGATTCATTGGAGAGCGCGAGATAGCACAGGCACTAGCGCTTGCTATGTAATATGCGCCTTGGAGTGTAATATGCACAGGGCAGTGTTGTGTAACCTAAGTAGTCTCTAAAGTTGTAATATAAAATATGTGCTGGGTAGTGTAACATTGCATATGCACTGTGACAAAGATATGGATCCCAGATTGTAATATGTATGGCATAGCGCTGTGCTTTATAACATAGGCATCGAGGAAGGCACGTTAGATGGGGCAATATAACCCGTGCGAAGGCAAGTGTGGCATGACATATTCACGGGGTGGTGTTACAGTGCACATGGGCTAGAGAGTGTCATAGCATACGCACTAGCTGGTGGAATACAACACAGAGGTGTGTGGCACTCGGCAGGTACTGGTGGGTGTAACACAGCATTGGGCTCAGCCAGGAGCACGCTGTGACTCTCAAGTGAGGTTTGTCTCCTTTCCAGAGAGTAAAATAAAAAGTATTACACATCCGGTGGTGGATGTGTTTTTTATTAACCGTGAGGGGGTTTCTTGCATAGTTTGGTCGAATTTTTGTCGAATCCCCTTTGAATGGCTTGGTGTGCATGTGTATTAAATGTGCCCGGCAATAGCTACCCATGTTTGTATAAATAAACGACAATTCATTGTATGCATAGTCGCCTTTTAATGAATATCACGCAAATCATCATGGTGATAGGTACATACGGTTTGTCCAGCATGTCCTAGGTATTTCTATAAATATATATTTTAAAAAAAAATAAAAAACAAAGGCCGGCCCCGGGGGATGGGGTCCCCGGGGCCATAAGTGGCCTGAGGAGGGGGGCAACACAGCCCCCCTCCTAAAGAATAAAAAAAGAAATAAAAGGCCATGACCTGGGGGTTGGGGTCCCCGGGGCCGATTAAGGCCTTGGGAGGGCCAAATTAATTTTTTTCAACAAAAAAAATTAGGGTGCAGGCCCTGGGGGATGGGGTCCCCAGGGCTAATAAATTAGAAAAAGAAAGGGGGCCACACAGCCCTCCTTCTTAAAAATAAATAAATAAAAGACCGGCATCGCGCCGGAGGCCACGCCCCCTCCTTGCAGCACTCTGCAAACGCGCCCCCTGGCCAGTTGTAAGTTGAGGAATTAATTCCCCTTCAATACTGAGGGTCCCTGAGGGCCAACTAGCCCAACAGGTATCTCCAGTATGCGCCAGGGAGCTGCGTTGCAGACAGGTGTTCTGAGGCCACGCCCCTTTTTACACCTCCATGCAACGCAGCTCTGTGGCGCTTACTGGAGGTACCTAGTGGGCTAGTTTGACCCTAGGGACCCTTAGGATTCAAGGGGACTTAATCTCTCAACTCAGAACGCCCACAGGCCCTGTGGCGCGTTTTTAAGTTGAGGAAATAATTCCCTTTCAATCCTGAGGGACCCTGGGGTCCAACTAGCCCACCAGGTGCTTCCAGTAAGCACCACTGCTCTGCATTGCAGAGAGGTGGTGCAGGCCGTGCCACTTTTTACACCTCTCTGCAACGCAGCTCTGTGGCGCTTACTGGAGGTACCTAGTGGTCTAGTTGGACCCTAGGGACCCTCAGGATTCAAGGGGACTTAATCTCCCAACTTAAAACGGCTACAGGGCGTGTTTACACAGTGGGGAAGGGAGGGGACAGGGCATGAGGTGACGTGTTCGAACACGCCCTGTGGTGCGTTTTAAGAGGTAGTTGTAATCCCCTGCCCTATTGTATACTAGGGGCTTACAGAGGAGGTCATGCTAATCACAGGGGGACCCCAACACATAGTGTGCCCTAGTGTATGTAGGTGTTTTCACTGTATTCTGAGTGTCTTTTAACATAGCACTGGCTCTAAGACTGGTTAGTCAGACTCAGTTACCACCAGTATCCGTCTGAAAACGTTGAGGGTACAGGATGATTTTGCAACAAGGCTTGTTTCTGCTCTTCTGTTTGTTCTTTCTGCATGTTATACTTCTTCCTGCACTTTTCTTCATCTTTGAGGACTTCTGTTGCTTCTTTCTGCATTTCTTTTTTTTCTTTCTGTGCGTTTTTCCTTCTTTCTTCACATGTCCTATCTCTGTAGGCATAGCTAGAAATTAGCATTTAAAAAACCTTTGAAATTCACTGAAAAAAACATAGGTTTCAGGCACGTTATAGCTAGGAATTAGCATTTAAAAACCTTAGAAATTCACTGAAAAAACCATAGGTTTCAGGGGCGTTATAGTTAGCTGTACTTTTCACTCGTACAAAACCATAGAAATTCCCCCGTTATAGTTAGTTCAGCTAACTATAACTCGCGCTTCCGCAATGCACTGCTGATGACGTCACATATTACATCACTCATGACATGGTCAGTGACATCACTCATGACATCACTGATGACATCACTGATGACATCATCCTTGTGATAGAGTGGCAGACCTCCTCTCCCCCTAATATAACCTTTGATACACACATTCAAAAATAGAAATTAAAATTTTCAAAACAATGGACATACCAATACCAGTTACAACAACCTATTCAGTAATTGTAAGATCCACATCCACATCCACTCATTCACCAACAGTCCTATACAGTCACTCATACATGTACTCACTCATCATATGTACTCATACACCTATACATCCTGTTACACAACGCCACTCATCCATAAAGTTACTCACACACATAGTCACTCATGCTAATAAAGAATCAAACATCTGTTTACCTGCATATACAGTTATACACACATCACCACACTTACTTCTACAGAAACTTACACATACTTAGTCTTTTTAACAATCACTTATAGAAACACATACTTATTCATACAGGAACTCTTTCAATCTCTCACTCTCACATATACTCACTTATATACACCAATAGTCACATATACTAGTTTAAAACATGTAGTTACTCATAGAGACACTATTGAGACAGTCATTCACTCACTAACACACCCATGCGCACACTCATCCACCCATACAGTCCTGCACACATGCTGTCTTCAACACATACAAACAGTGAGTCACTCATTCATGCACCTATGCACTACGTAATACCCCCCATCGAACCATACAGACATCAGACACTTATACTGATACTCAAAAAAACAACTAATAACCTATATAGACACTGATGTAGCTACTCACCAACCCATGCAGCCACTTATACACAAAGTGAGAGACTGATACAGATATTTACATATTTAAACATTACTCACTAAGCCATGTATTCACTAAGATATACTTAATCAGTCAGTTATACAATCAATTTTTCAAAAACAAATCATCCATTTAGACACTTATATACCCATTTATTCTTCCATCGACCTTGAGATATACATATATAAAACATATGTAATTTTCAGAAAAACACACATTCACTGGATGATGTCATCAGTGATGTCATCAGTGATGTCATTTGAGATGTCATCAGTGATGTCATGAGTGATGTCACTGACCATGTCATGAGTGATGTAATATGTGACGTCATCAGCAGTGCATTGCGGGCGCGCGAGTTATAGTTAGCTGAACTAACTAAAACGGGGGAATTTCTATGGTTTTGTACGAGTGAAAAGTCCAGCTAACTATAACGCCCCTGAAACCTATGTTTTTTTTGGTGAATATATATATATATATATATTCACTTAAAAAACCATAGGTTTCACACATGTTATAGTTAGCTGGACATTTCCCTCGTAAAAAACCAATGAACTTCCCCCGTTATAGTTAGTGCAGGCAACTATAACTCACGCGACCGCAATCCTCTGCTGATGACGTCAGATATTACATCACTGTATTTAGACACCTATTTACCCATGTCTTCTTCCATTATTCTTTAGCTATACATATATTACAAATATTTATTTTTCAGAAAGACACATATGTAATCAGTGATGTAATATCTGACGTCATCAGCAGAGGATTGGGGTCGCGTGAGTTATAGTTGCCTGCACTAACTATAACGGGGGAATTTCATTGGTTTTTTACGAGGGAAATGTCCAGCTAACTATAACATGTGTGAAACCTATGGTTTTTTAAGTGAATTTGCAAGGTTTTTTAAATGCTAATTCCTAACTATAACGTGTGTGAAACATATGGCTTTTTAAGTGAATTTGTACAGTTTTTTAAATGCTAAGTTATGTATTTATTTATATTTTTTTTTTCAGGTTTTTCACCGTGCACGCACCGTGCGCGCACGGTGCACTTCGCGCACCGTGCTCACGCTGTGGGCGCTCGGTGCGCTTCGCGCACCGAGCACCCACGATGCGTTGTGCATGCCGTGCGCGCACAGTGAGCGCACCCCACGCTTTTTCGTCAAAAAAATAAATGTTTTTTGCACCCTTGGGGGTCCTTCAGTGACCCCCTGACAAAGGCTAGGGGGTCAGGAACTGTCCACCCTGCCCCCTTTTCACGTTCTCCAACTTTGTTTTTCACTGCCTCAGACTGCGAGAGACAAAATGGCGGCAGACACTTCCTGATTTCGACCGATTAGAATGTTTACTGACATCTAACAACCAATCAGAATTGAGCTCGTGCACGTCACTGTGCGCGCACCGTGTGCGCTTATAGATATATATGTACTTTTAACTGAAATTTTCTCAGGAACTCCTGAACAGATTGACTCCAGATATTCAAAAGGCACATCCCTGACCTGAGGACTACCTCTCTGCCACATTTCAAGTAATTCTGTTCAGCAGTTCGGGCTGTACCTTGGGCTAAATGTCCCTATGGAAAAATGCATGGGGAAAACGCTTTTTGGGACCCCCCTTTTTTCTCGCCCCCCGCTTGACTAATCACCCCGAGACTTTCAGGGTAGGAGCGGAGCGGAGCGCCCCACCTATTTTGAAAAATTCGCGAGGATTCGTCAACCGGCGCCAAAGTTATTCAAAATAGACTTTTCAGATTTCCTATGGAAACACGGTCCTAACAATAACTATCTACTGGCGACCGCCAGTAGATAATATATATATATATATATATATTTTATCTACTGGCGGTCGCCAGTAGATAGTTATAGTTAGGACCGTGTTTCCATAGGAAATCCGCAACATTCTATTTGGAATAACTTTGGCGCCGATTGCCGAATCCTGGCGAAATTTTCAAAATAGGAGGGGCGCTCCGCTCCGCTCCTATCCTGAAAGTCTTGAGGGGATTTGTCAAGTGGGGGCTGAGAAAAAGGGGGGGTCCCAAAACGTGTTTTCCCCATGCATTTTTCCATAGGACCTTTAGTCCAAGCTACAGCCCGAACGGCTGAACAGAATTACTTTAAATTTGGCAGAGAGGTAGTCCTCAGGTCAGGGATGTGCCTTTTGTAGGTCTGGTGTAAATGTGTTCAGTATTTGCTGAGAAAATAGCATTTAAATCAATATATATATCTATAAGCGCGCTCCGAGCACGTACGGTAAGCTTACCGTACGCGCACGGTGCCGTGCGCGAGCTTAATTCTGATTGGTGGTTACATGACTGTAAACATTCGAATCGGTCGAAATCAGGAAGTGTCGGCCGCCATTTTGTGTGTCTCACACTGATAAACAAAGGTGGAGAACGTGAAAAGGGGGCAACGAAGAGAGTTGCAGACCACCTAGCGTTTGTCAGGGGGTCCAAGAAGGTCACAAAAGTATGAAAAATACATTTACATTTTTTGAAAAAAAATCACGGGGTGCGCGTACGGTAAGCTTACCGTACGCGTACGGCAGAAAAAAACCGATAAAAACAAATAGAAGTAAAAGTCAAATTTAAGTGTTTAGATATTAGGGGGCTCTAAAAAGAGCCGTTGTGTTTATGAAGTGTTTTTTTGTGGTACTTACAAGTAAGTACCGATGCAGAGTCTAAAGTTGAAGAGGAAGACTCTGTTGCCTTCATCAGTGAAATGTACACCGTCTCCTCTATAAATGCCTTGCATGTTGTAACGCAAGTTGTTGTGGTATATAGAACCCATACCATAGTCTCTGAGGAAAGCAGAAATAGATTTGTTGACGTGCTTTCTTGCTTTGTCAATCTGCGGACAAAATTGGTTGGACCAGTTCCACTTTTGCCTTTGGCATATGTTAGAATATACAAAGGCAGATTGAGGAAAAAGCGACATCAATTGCACAAAGGTGTCCTTAATAAGCATTTCCAGACCTACCCCAGTTAAAGTGCCTAGGTCATTTCCACCACAGTGCACAATAATAAGGTTAGGCTGTGGGAGATGTCGAAAGGTTTTCACCAAAGGCATTAATTGGTGCCACTTTAACCCTCTCTGACCAATCCATTTAATGTCTACATTTGGCAAAGCAAGGTCTCTCACCATACCTCTTTTTTCTGCATACTTTTCACTCCAGAAGACATAGCTGTGACCTACAATCCACACTGTCAACATCTTTCAAGGAGATCTGGATGCACTCAGGAGGTGTCTTTCAGTAGAATGGCAATATGAAATGAAAGACAGTTGTAAAATGGAGGCATACATATTTTTTTTAAATAAAAAGAACTCATTGGCTGATTCAAATCATTTTACAGTTAAAACTAGGCTGTATGTGTACATTTTTAGAAGCATGTTTTGTATTGGTTCAGAAAATTGTGTTCCCACAGAAGATTAATTTGGATTTGCTGTTAGGTTTGACAGGTGAAGCACTCTTGCTCTTTGGATTTGAAACATTGTGTGCTGAACTTCTGACCTCTCTGCTCACAGCAGTGTTCCATGAGCTGTTGCTATGGGAGCAGGCAGAAGTCAAGTTGGGGGAAGGGTTCATTTGGAAAAGGGTTGAAGTTTTCAACCAATAGAAGTGTGTGATTTCATTTGAAAAAATGTGGGAAGCACTGAGATTTGTAATTAACATGTATATGTGTGAAAAAAGAGAGGGAAACATTGCCATTTACTGGTTCTGGAGAGACGAGAGAGGTGTAGAGCTCTGATATTCTGACTCTGATAGTCTGCTGTTTGAGTGTCACATTTCTTTCTCAACTAAGTAATTTTAAAGGTGAGATATGAGTTTGAGAGAGGATGTATGTGGTGATTGTTTATATAAATATTAGAATTGTGATTCTTCTTTAAAAGTTATGTTTTACATTTTGTGGTTTGGGAGATATTTAACTGTCTTGAACTAGTAAAATATTATGGAGTGTGTTTTCACCATAAGTTAAGGTGCACTGGTATCACTGAGGAATACTGTTTTGTGCCTAGAATCAACCCATGAGTCTGTGTGCACAGAGGAATTGTTGTCAGAGATTTTAATAGTGATCGTCCGGTTCTGTAAGAATGGCATTTGTAGGAAAGGGGCAGCTTTCTTTTTGTAAATATGATGGTTTCCATTCAGCATAAATCAGTAACACACAAATGGGAGGCAAATGCTAACACATTTGAAATTGATATAGCAGATTTTGCTTCTAATCATGCAATTGCTGAGCTTGGTCATACATATACAAAACTGCAATTAAACCTTGCCACACAGGTAATTTTACATACATTACTACAATGTTTATGCTGTTATGGATGCATGCATGCATATGTCTCTTGCAACTGAAAATACACAGTCTGCAGAAGCAGTACTTATCACTTGCAGAAAAAAACAGTAGTAAGTGTGCTTTGAAATTGGCAAGCAAATTTCGTGTTCTGCCTAGAATCACACCATGAGTCTGTGAGCACACAGGAATTGTTGTCAGAGATGTATTTCGTGTCACTCTGGTTCTTTTTGGATGTATCCATGCATATGTCTCTTGTAACTGAAAATACACAGTCTGCAGAAGCAGACTCTTAGCACACACCCAGCTGTTTATCCTGTAGAATCATGCTTAGTATTCAGAAGTGAGTGGTGTTTCAGGTAGCAGTGAGTAACACTAATACATTCAACATCACTAAGGCTGATTTCTTTTGCTGGAGTGTAGTCAGTCACCAAGGTTACACATGTTCATGGTCTCAAAAAGCTGTTTGCACATGTGCTGTTTTCTGTTTCTGAAAACTGTAATGAAAATGTATCAGACTGTTAGAGTACTTATCACTTGCAGAAAAAACAGTAGTAAGTGTGCTTTCAAATTGACAAGCAAATTTCGTTTTCTGCCTAGAAGCACACCATGAGTCTGTGAGCACACAGGAATTGTTGTCAGAGATGTCTTTCGTGTCACTCTGGTTCTTTTAGAATTGCATTGGTAGGAAAGGGGAGGTTTTGGATGTTGTCAGAGATTTTATTTCTGTTGGCCTGGTTCTGTAAGAATGCCATTTGTAGGAAAGGGTCAGCTTTTTTTGGGGTATTGTGATGGTTTCCATTCAGCATAAATCAGTATCACAAAAATGGGAGGCAAATGATAACACATTTGAAATAGATATAGTAGATTTTGCTACTAAACATGCAATGGGTGAGGTTGGTCCTACATATACAAAACTCCAATTAACCCTTGCCACACATGTACTTTTACATACATTACTACAATGTTTATGCTGTTATGGATGTATCCATGCATATGTCTCTTGTAACTGAAAATACACAGTCTGCAGAAGCAGACTCTTAGCACACACCCAGCTGTTTATCCTGTAGAATAATGCTTAGTATTCACAAGTGAGTGGTGTTTCAGGTAGCAGTGAGTAACGCTAATACATTCAACATCACTAAGGCTGATTTCTTTTGCTGGAGTGTAGTCAGTCACCAAGGTTACACATGTTCATGGTCTCAAAAAGCTGCTTGCACATGTGCTGTTTTCTGTTTCTGAAAACTGTAATGAAAATGTATCAGACTGTTAGAGTACTTATCACTTGCAGAAAAAAACAGTAGTAAGTGTGCTTTGAAATTGGCAAGCAAATTTCGTTTTCTGCCTAGAATCACACCATGAGTCTATGAGCACACAGGAATTGTTGTCAGAGATGTATTTCGTGTCACTCTGGTTCTTTTTGGATGTATCCATGCATATGTCTCTTGTAACTGAAAATACACAGTCTGCAGAAGCAGACTCTTAGCACACACCCAGCTGTTTATCCTGTAGAATCATGCTTAGTATTCACAAGTGAGTGGTGTTTCAGGTAGCAGTGAGTAACGCTAATACATTCAACATCACTAAGGCGGATTTCTTTTGCTGGAGTGTAGTCAGTCACAAAGGTTACACATGTTCATGGTCTCAAAAAGCTGTTTGCACATGTGCTGTTTTCTGTTTCTGAAAACTGTAATGAAAATGTATCAGACTGTTAGAGTACCTATCACTTGCAGAAAAAAACAGTAGTAAGTGTGCTTTCAAATTGACAAGCACATTTCGTTTTCTGCCTAGAATCACACCATGAGTCTGTGAGCACACAGGAATTGTTGTCAGAGATGTATTTCGTGTCAGTCTGGTTCTTTTAGAATTGCATTGGTAGGAAAGGGGAGGTTTTGGATGTTGTCAGAGATTTTATTTCTGTTGGCCTGGTTCTGTTAGAATGCCATTTGTAGGAAAGGGTCAGATTTTTTTGGGGAACTGTGATGGTTTCCATTCAGCATAAATCAGTATCACACAAATGGGAGGCAAATGATAACACATTTGAAATTGATATAGTAGATTTTGCTTCTAATCATGCAATTGCTGAGCTTGGTCCTACATATACAAAACTCCATTTAACCCTTGCCACACATGTACTTTTACATACATTACTACAATGTGTATGCTGTTATGGATGTATCCATGCATATGTCTCTTGTAACTGAAAATACACAGTCTGCAGAAGCAGTCTCTTAGCACACACCCAGCTGTTTATCCTGTAGAATCATGCTTAGTATTCACAAGTGAGTGGTGTTTCAGGTAACAGTGAGTAACGCTAATACATTCAACATCACTAAGGCTGATTTCTTTTGCTGCAGTGTAGTCAGTCACCAAGGTTACACATGTTCATGGTCTCAAAAAGCTGTTTACACATGTGCTGTTTTCTGTTTCTGAAAACTGTAATGAAAATGTATCAGACTGTTAGAGTACTTATCACTTGCAGAAAAAAACAGTAGTAAGTGTGCTTTGAAATTGGCAAGCAAATTTCGTGTTCTGCCTAGAATCACACCATGAGTCTGTGAGCACACAGGAATTGTTGTCAGAGATGTATTTCGTGTCACTCTGGTTCTTTTTGGATGTATCCATGCATATGTCTCTTGTAACTGAAAATACACAGTCTGCAGAAGCAGACTCTTAGCACACACCCAGCTGTTTATCCTGTAGAATCATGCTTAGTATTCAGAAGTGAGTGGTGTTTCAGGTAGCAGTGAGTAACACTAATACATTCAACATCACTAAGGCTGATTTCTTTTGCTGGAGTGTAGTCA
Organism: Triturus cristatus; assembly: GCF_964204655.1. Classification (NCBI taxonomy): domain Eukaryota; kingdom Metazoa; phylum Chordata; class Amphibia; order Caudata; family Salamandridae; genus Triturus; species Triturus cristatus. The sequence continues at coordinate 154,826,229 of NC_140595.1, forward strand.
GTCACCAAGGTTACACATGTTCATGGTCTCAAAAAGCTGTTTGCACATGTGCTGTTTTCTGTTTCTGAAAACTGTAATGAAAATGTATCAGACTGTTAGAGTACTTATCACTTGCAGAAAAAAACAGTAGTAAGTGTGCTTTCAAATTGACAAGCAAATTTCGTTTTCTGCCTAGAAGCACACCATGAGTCTGTGAGCACACATGAATTGTTGTCAGAGATGTCTTTCGTGTCACTCTGGTTCTTTTAGAATTGCATTGGTAGGAAAGGGGAGGTTTTGGATGTTGTCAGAGATTTTATTTCTGTTGGCCTGGTTCTGTAAGAATGCCATTTGTAGGAAAGGGTCAGCTTTTTTGGGGGTATTGTGATGGTTTCCATTCAGCATAAATCAGTATCACACAAATGGGAGGCAAATGATAACACATTTGAAATAGATATAGTAGATTTTGCTACTAAACATGCAATGGGTGAGGTTGGTCCTACATAAACAAAACTCCAATTAACCCTTGCCACACATGTACTTTTACATACATTACTACAATGTTTATGCTGTTATGGATGTATCCATGCATATGTCTCTTGTAACTGAAAATACACAGTCTGCAGAAGCAGACTCTTAGCACACACCCAGCTGTTTATCCTGTAGAATCATGCTTAGTATTCACAAGTGAGTGGTGTTTCAGGTAGCAGTGAGTAACGCTAATACATTCAACATCACTAAGGCTGATTTCTTTTGCTGGAGTGTAGTCAGTCACCAAGGTTACACATGTTCATGGTCTCAAAAAGCTGTTTGCACATGTGCTGTTTTCTGTATCTGAAAACTGTAATGAAAATGTATCAGACTGTTAGAGTTCTTAACAATTGCAGAAAAAAACAGTAGTAAGTGTGCTTTCAAATTGGCAAGCAAATTTCGTTTTCTGCCTAGAATCACACCATGAGTCTGTGAGCACACAGGCATTGTTGTCAGAGATGTATTTCGTGTCACTCTGGTTCTTTTAATATTGCATTCGTAGGAAAGGGGAAGCTTGTTTTCTGGAACTGTGATGGTTAGCATTCAGCCCAAAACAGTATCTCAAATAAGAGGCAAATGCTAACATATTTGAAATCAACATGGTAGATTTTTCTTCCACTTGTGCAATGGGTCATGTAGTTGCTACATGCTAAAAACTCATATTAACCCTTACCACACATGTAGTCTTACATACAGGTTTACAGTGTTTATGCAGTTATGTAAGGGTCCATTCAAGTCTCTCTTGCACCTAACAGTAGACAGTCTCCAGAACCACACTCTTAGCAGAGAGCTAGCTGTTTTTCCTGTACACTCATGCTTACTAATCAGCACTGTGTGGTGTTTTAGGTAGGAGTGAGTAACGCTAATGCATTGAACATCACCAAGGCTCATTACCTTTGCTGGAGTGCAGTCAGTCAGCCAGGTTACACATGTACATGGTCTGAAAAAGCTGTTTGGACATGTGCTCTTTTCTGCCTCTCTAAACTATAAGGAAAATGTGTCAGACTGTTATAGTAATTTTCACTTGGAAAAAAAAACAGTAGTAAGTGTGCTTTTGAATTGCAAATCAAAAATCGTTTTCTGCCTAGAATCACACCAAGAGTCTGTGTGCACACAGGAATTGTTCTTAGAGATTTAATTTGTGTTGGTTTTATTGTGTTTTGCACTTGTAGGAAAGGGGTAGATAGTATTATAAGATTTGAAAAGCTCATAAAAAAGATAGTAATATATTTAAATTACAAAAAGGTATTTTTTTTTTAGTTTCTTTCAGGTATTGCTGCAGAGCAGTGAAGGAAATATAAGATGCCTATAAAATCAAGAAAGCGAAAAGAACAGCAAAAACATGTATATTTGAAGACAACTGGAGGACCCAAGTTAGTTGAAGATGCTCATGTTGGAAAAACGAAAAAGTCTTCTGGTAAGCAGACAAAGGAATTCTTTAAAAATATATTCAAAAAAAAGAAAAATTTAAACAATGTCCCCACTGGAAAAACTGTTTCAAGTAGAAAACAACAGGACAAAAGTGCGAAGTTACTAAATGCTAATGTACAAGCAGAAGCATTAAAGATTGACTTAAAAAGAAAAACAGCATTTAAAGAGATCCGTAGAAAAATGTTTCAGAGAAGAGTGATGTCCAATTTGCTAAAGGATGTGAAAAAATATAAGAAAAAAACGAAATTTTACAAGAGAAAAAAGATATTGAAGCCATTGTAGCTAAGGCTTTAGAATTAAAAAGAAAACTATTCATTTTAATTTTGAACAGGATGTGTACATTAGAAAAAATGGTCAATGTAATGAAGCCACAAAGCAAAAAGAAAAGAGTAGTGAAAATAAATAACTTTTGTAAAGTGTTTTTAGGAGAATGGATGCATAGTTCAAGTACTGAACCATTTTTTAATGAAGAGAGTTATCTTCAAAGTAATAGTTTGCTGCATGCAGTTGACACCACTGGACGAGCTTATGAAGTGAAAGATGGTTGTATAATGGAAAAGGAGAAAATGGTTCCAAGAAATGAGGAAGAAGTGATTGCGGATGAGGTTATGGGGAGACGTCCTAAAGCCCCAGTGTATACTTGGAATTGTAGTAGTATTTGTACTTTGCGACAGGAATCTATTGATAAAGTACGTGAGTTTTTAAGAGAATATAGTAAAAAGAGTGTTAAACAGAAGATTAAGGTGCTTCAAGGACTAGATCCATGCAGAGTGAGAGAGAATACTGGTTTGCAAGGACACTCTCTGGCTTGTCTATCTAGGATAGTTTGTCAAAGTGTTTTTCACCATTTTAGGATGCTGGCAGTTCATCATACTGAAATTGGAAAATTTGTGAGAAGATTGTATTTTGCTAAAAGTCCAGCACTAAAGTTAAATGAGTTGAATAGGGCTCTGTTCCGTGGAACTGTATCAGATGTTGAGAAGGTTACTGATGAAATTCAGTTAAGTTACTTTGGTCCGGAACATGAAAGTGCAGGGAATGACACAGTTATTGAGGAAAATGCGGAAGAGAATGTAGAACCCTCCGTAAATAAGAAATTTGAATATCAAATAACAAAATTTGCTATCATCTCTAATGAAAGACCAAATATTACTTGTCTTTGTTGCCGGAGAAGCCATTATAAAATCCAAACAAGGAATGTTGATCTCTACAAAAAAAGTGAAGAAGAAGATAATTATAAGTGGAAGCATTTTGCAACATATATATTTCTTGAAAATTGTTTTGATTTGGGTGAAGATCATCGTATTTGTAAATACTGTTACAACAAGTTAGAAGAAAATAAAATGGCAGCTAGAGCTGTACATAATAATTTAGAATTGGTTGAAATTCCTGCAGAACTTTCTGATTTAAATACATATGAGTCTATACTCATTCAATGTGTTCATCCGTTCCAGACCATAGTACGTATGGAGCCCAAAACTGGTAAATTACCTCCTTCAGATTTACAGAGAGGTTTAAAAGGAAGAGTTGTCTATTTGCCGTTGGATTTGAAAAAAAATATGGAAACTATTGATACAGATACTTTGGAAACTGAACCATTAGTTATTCTGGTTAATGGTGTACCTACAAAGAGTAAGAAAATTTGGCAGGAGCTGGTAGATGTACGGAAAGTACAAAGAGCAAATTTATATTTGAAAAGGAATAATAAATGGTATGAATCAATTTATATAGATGAAGATGAAGAAGATTTACTAGGAGACACAGACACACCAACTGGGCAAATTGAAAAAGTGGACAAGTCAAAAGAAGAAGAAATTTATGAACATTTCAGCATACATCCTCTTCATTCAAAAGAAGTTATGGCAAACACTATTGATCTGTTTCAGATGAAAAAAGCCAAAGGAACTCCCGTAAGTGTATGGGAGGAGAGTTTGGAAGCTCGTTGTTTTCCCCAGCTGTTTCCTACAGGAGAAGGTGGACGATACGATGAACGTCCAGTCCAGATTCTGGCTTCTGAGTATCGGACTACAAGATTATATGCAGAAGATCCCAGATTTCGTCAAAGTATTCCTTATTTGTTCCAACTGTTATTTGAAAGTGACTTGTCTGCACTATCTTATGCAGTAAATCACATTTTAAAAAGTGGAGTACATCTACATAATGTGTCTGCTAAGGATTTTATGAACAAAGTGCAGCAGCGAGATGATCATTTGGAATCACAATTGATCAATCTGATGGCTTGTCAGCGTGGGACAAATGAATATTGGTACCGACGCCATGGAGAATTGAAATGTATGTTACGGAATTTAGGAACTCCTACATGGTTCCTTACCCTAAGCTGTGCAGAGTACGCTTGGGATGATCTTCTGGATTTTCTTCGAGAGGCAATTTCAAACATTAAAAACATCGAATACAAGACAGCAGGAGAACTGTGCTCATTGGATCCGGTTAATGTTTGCAGATATTTCAATCATAGATTTGAGGCTATGATGTCCTTCATCTGCAATAAAAAAAATCCACCTCTTGGAGAAGTTGTGGATTTCTTTTGGAGAAAAGAGTACCAAGCAAGAGGTGCTCCTCATATTCATATGCTGTTGTGGATCAAGGATGCCCCAAAATTTGGAACAGATGCTGATGAAGCAGTTTTATCTTTCATCGAAGAATATGCAACATGTGCTATACCTAAAAGCACAGAAGAGAAAAAGTTAAAAGACCAAGTTTTACGTTTCCAAAGTCATCGATGTGGAAAATACTGTTGACGAAAGTACAAGAGTAAAGATAAATTCTACACAAAAGGTCGATTTGGATTTCCTAGACCTGTTCTTTCAAAAGGAAGAGTAAACAGTTTTATGTCAGCTGTGCGACATACTATTGCAAGAAAATCTCCAAAAATTACGTACAACCTAAGAAGAAAAGAAGAATCTGCCTTTGTATATTCTAACATATGCCAAAGGCAAAAGTGGAACTGGTCCAACCAATTTTGTCCGCAGATTGACAAAGCAAGAAAGCACGTCAACAAATCTATTTCTGCTTTCCTCAGAGACTATGGTATGGGTTCTATATACCACAACAACTTGCGTTACAACATGCAAGGCATTTATAGAGGAGACGGTGTACATTTCACTGATGAAGGCAACAGAGTCTTCCTCTTCAACTTTAGACTCTGCATCGGTACTTACTTGTAAGTACCACAAAAAAACACTTCATAAACACAACGGCTCTTTTTAGAGCCCCCTAATATCTAAACACTTAAATTTGACTTTTACTTCTATTTGTTTTTATCGGTTTTTTTCTGCCGTACGCGTACAGTAAGCTTACCGTACGCGCACCCCGTGATTTAAAAAAAAAAAATGTAAATGTATTTTTCATACTTTTGTGACCTTCTTGGACCCCCTGACAAACGCTAGGTGGTCTGCAACTCTCTTAGTTGCCGCCTTTTCACGTTCTCCACCTTTGTTTATCAGTGTGAGACACACAAAATGGCAGCCGACACTTCCTGATTTCGACCGATTCGAATGATTACAGTCATGTAACCACCAATCAGAATTAAGCTCGCGCACGGCACCGTGCGCGTACGGTAAGCTTACCGTACGCGCTCGGAGCGCGCTTATAGATATATATATTGATTTGAATGCTATTTTCTGAGCAAATACTGAACACATTTACACCAGACCTACAAAAGGCACATCCCTGACCTGAGGACCACCTCTCTGCCAAATTTCAAGTAATTCTGTTCAGCCGTTCGGGCTGTAGCTTGGACTAAAGGTCCTATGGAAAAATGCATGGGGAAAACACGTTTTGGGACCCCAAACTTTTTCTCAGCCCCCGCTTGACAAATCCCCCCAAGACTTTCAGGATAGGAGCGGAGTGGAGCGCCCCACCTATTTTGAAAATTTCGCCAGGATTCGTCAATCGGCGCCAAAGTTATTCCAAATAGAATATTGCGGATTTCCTATGGAAACACGGTCCTAACTATAACTATCTAATGGCGACTGCCAGTAGATAATATATATATATATATATATATATATATATATATATATATATATATATATATATATATATATATATATATATATATAATATATACTGAATGGGCCACTGTTAATTTGGACTCTTCCAGACGGTTAGTGGAAGTCCTGGTTAAATATGCTATAAGTGACCAAGCTGCCTTACAAAAAGAAATAGAGGACATGGAAAAAATTATTGCGGAAGCAGAAGATACACCCGAAAAAATCAAATACAGGGATGAAATGATAGCACGCCTGCGCAGGGATGAAGACGTGATAAAAAAACGTAAAACCTTTAAGTTCCAAAGGGACAAAGCCGATTATGAGCAGGGGCGTGTATTTACTTTTGCCAAGAAATATGATGCAGTCAAAGCAGGAGTATTGGCAAAGGGTCCCAGAATCCAACCGCGAGCGGATGAGGAATTAGCATCTTCGTCAACAACGGACCTCAGCTCAGTGGTTGATAGTGAATCTGAAAATGAACAACATAAGTCAAATTCTGGATTGGGGTTTCAAAGAGCGTCGCTTGCTCAAGAAATCAGTTGCATGCGACAGGATCGGAAGCAAACCCTGAGACCCCGAACCCCAGCAGCTCAAACTACGCAAGTGGTAGACGCAGGAAAAACAAAAAGCGCAGGGCGAGGCGCCGGCAAAACCACAAACGCAAACGATGGCTACAGCAAGAAATCAAACAGAGGATGGAGACGGAAATAATCAATTCCGATCTGGCATCGAGCAAGACTGTGGTTAATTTAACTGATATCATCCTGTCCAAGGAGGAGACTAACATCCTTGCATTAGGATTAACATACAGTCCTAAAATGGATTTTAAATACGCAGAGACAAGGATTGATATCTATAAATTTGTACGCAAACTCAAGTTGCGCAAATTCTTTGCCCTTCAAGGCTCTAGAAGTACACCAGAGGCACACCCTTATGATGTGGTAGTTGAAGAGGATATGCATAGTGACCTTGTCTCGGGCGATGTGGATTTACTCAGGGACTTACAACAGCTCCAGCATGAGCAAACAGGAGCTTTGGAACATGTAAGCTGTACACCATCAAATCAACCAGCAAAAAAGACTCCTTTTAAACCTAAATCCACCTTCTACCCCCTTATGTTGAAGGATAATTTTGATTCATTTATTGAGAAGGTAGCAGTTGACCTTAAGAATCTGTACTCTTCAACGACAAGGGCACCTAAGAAATACAACAAACAGGATAACCAGTATGTCCAGCTCATGCAATAACTAAAAATGAATGATAACATCATAGTACGGCAATCGGATAAAGGTGGAAATGTGGTGCTTTGGCCCAGGAACCAGTACATGGAAGAAGCCCTTATCCATCTTAACAATCGCAACTGCTACAAATTGAGCACGCCCCTATTGATGAACGCAGCACGACAGGACTGCTACAACAAGTTGTTAGCCTGGAAATCTGCGGGTTTAATTTCTATGGATGAATTCAAATTCCTCAAGGTAGACCATCCTGTCTCACCGGTTATCTATTTCATACCGAAAATCCACAAAAGGATGGATAAGCCTCCTGGCAGGCCTATCATCTCAGCCAGGGGCAGTTTGCTGGAAAATATTTCCAAATATGTGGATTATTTTCTCCAGGAGCACATGAAAGGTCTTCCATCTTATATACAAGACACTGGGGACTTTTTGAGAAAATTGATCGAAGTCCCATGGAATTCTGATATGATGCTTATCTCCATGGATGTTACATCCCTCTATACAAGCATTCATAACATGGATGGGGTCAGGGCTTGTGAATTTTATCTTAATCGAAGACCTATGGGAATGTATTCCCACAACAAAATGTTGCTTGCCATGATAGCCATGTGTTTGGAGAACAATTTCTTTTTGTTTCAGCATCAGGTATACCAGCAAACACGAGGTGTGGCCATGGGGGCATGTTTTTCTCCCAGTTACGCATGTTTGCACATGGGTTACTGGGAGGAGATGGTCCTCATGGCCGGACACCGCGCTGTCATAGAGTCAAATATCATTTGTTGGTATAGATTTATTGATGACTTGTTTTTGATATGGCGGGGGGATGAATTCAGTGCCAAACAATTTCTTGAAGCAATTAACAGCAATGATTTAAACCTGCAGTTTACTTATCAAATGAGCAAGAGATCGGTCTTTTTCCTTGATGTAGAAATATTTGTTTGTAATAACCAACTACAGACCAGACTACACAGGAAAGACACTGCGGGAAACACGGTGCTACATGCACTTAGTCACCATCCACAACATCTGATCAACAGTATTCCCTTTGGGGAGATGCTTAGGATGCGTCGAATTTGCAGCACAGAAGAAGATTTCCTCACAGCTCAAAATGATTGCAGGGAACGCTTCAGGGAGAGAGGGTATGCAGAATCCATACTCTCCAAGGCTGTGTTAAAAGTTAACAATATCACAAGAGCTATGGCACTGACACCTAGAACAGCCCCATCAAAGAACCTAACAGTCATCAGTACTGAGGACACACGAATCATTTTGACCTTTAGTACACAGCATAAAGCAGTACGTAAAGTCATTAATAACCATTGGTCATTGGTTCGGGCTGATCCAGTGTTGGGCAATTCAATATCTAGGAAACCTAAGATAGCTTTTCGAAAAGCACGCTCAATGAGCAATGTGCTCGTGAGCAGCAGCCCGGAATTGACCCAATCTAAATCATGGTTAGCGGCAAGAAAAGGGTTTTATCGCTGCAATGTATGTAAAGCATGCAGATATGGAGTCAACACAAAGAAATATTCAACCCCATTCCTTCCTGAACCAGTTCCAATCTCCAAATACCTTAACTGCAAAACAGATTTTGCAGTGTATGTGCTGGAGTGCTCCTGTGGCCTGCGTTATGTTGGCAGCACTAAGCTGCAGGTTCACAAGCGGGTACTCCAGCATATGCGGGCAATAACTAACAAGGACTTGACCTACCCGGTGGCACGTCATTTTAAGGAGCACCATGCCAGTAAGTTGGAGGCTTTCAACTACTGGGTGGTAGACTCAATCCCTATTCTAAGAAGGGGTGGGAACCGGGAGGTCCTGTTAAGGAGATTGGAAACCAAATATATTTTAGAGTTGGACAGTAAGAACCCCAGAGGATTGAATGCAAGTGAGGATTTTTATACTCACTTGTAATTTGGAGATTCATCTTCCTTTGGGAAAAACATGATGTTATTTTAATCAACTCTAAAAGTATGCTGCTATGTCCCTGTCTCGTCAAATTTTACTAATTTTTATGTGAGAAATATTTATTTTTACACTCTTTTGCACAATGGGTTCATACTATTTTAGAGATAATATTTATGGGGAAAAATGTTTTAACAAATTTGGCAAAATGTATATTTATTTGTAAACAGGTGTCACGGACGTGGATCTGTACAGCAGATGTATATACTTGCACGAATTTGCACTAATTTGCACAGTCACTTTATTGCAATAGGTGGTTTCATGGCGGGGCCCACTTGGGCCGTATTAAGCAAATAACATTGTTGAAAACATGCCATTTGGGTGTTTTTAAATTATTTAAATTGTAATAATTTATGGTTTTAATGAAGTAATCAGCAATTAGCGGATCTGTGACAAAATGCAGTATTTTTATTGTAAAAACAATGTATTTTACAGCTATTGCTTGATGTGATAGGCATTGTTTGGTGAAAATCAACTGACAATGTAAATGTTACGGAAACTTCTATGTCCATGATTTGTCCCCACCTGCACATGTGACTCACTCCAAGCATATTTAAAAGGTGAATCCGTTGTATTGCGCATCATGTGACCAAGGCCTGTGACGGGCTGAAACGCGTAATGGCAGCGGTGGTGTCTACTATATTTAAATAAATAATTAATTTTCACCGCACCTTGGGTTTGCTTCGGTTTCTTGAAGGAGAGATCTTCAGTTCACGAAACGGAGTTTTGTTATATATATATATATATATATATATATATATATATATATATATATATATATATATATATATATATATATATATATATAGTACCTACTGGCGGTCGCCAGTAGGTAGTTATAGTTAGGACCTATTATCCATAGGAAATCCGCAACATTCCATTTGGAATAACTTTGGCGCCGGTTACCGAATCTTCGCGCAATTTTCAAAACTGGTGAGGAGCTCCGGTCCGCTCCTATCCTGAAAGTCTCGTGGTGATTCGTCAAGTGAGGGCCGTGAGAAAAGAGGGGTCCCAAAACGTGCTTCCCCATGCAATTTTCCATAGGAACCTTTAATCGCAGCTACAGCCTGAACTGCTGAACAGAATTACACCAAATTTAGCAGAAAGATAGACCTTGGTTCAGAGTTGTGCCTTTTGCTTAAATGGTGTAAATCCGTTTCATAGTTCCTGAGTAAATCAAAATCACATATATATCTGGGTGGAGCCTAACCACACATCTCATCGTGAGCTCTAGCACTTCATCCAAGAAGTGTTGGCAGCCATCTTGGGACCAATATACAAGATAGCACCTCATTAAAAAGCATGCAGTTAAGAGAAGGTTTTAAGACTTTAGTTACATTTTAAATCATTTGTTGATGGTACCATACTCATTTTAGGAATTGTGGTGTGTTCTAAGGTGATTTTGCCATGTGAAAAAGCCTTCTGCTGGGATATCATGAATCATGTTTCAGAGAAAAATATTTTCTCATGCTTTTTCCACAGAGGTTTGGAAGTTGATCTATAAGCTAAACTGTGAGCATATTTTCTGTAAATTCACATTATCTTTCTCAGTCATGTGAGAATGAAGTCTCACATTCTCAGTAAAACATGTACATCCAACAAGGGCAGAGACTGTCAGTTGATTCCTTTGTGTTCTACTGCAGCTTCCCAGAGTGTTCTAAAGAACAACTAGAGCGCTAACAGTCCTACTTATGACAAACGTATGGCACACCTGAAGCCATCTTGACTGGAATAAAGTGGTAACTCTTGAAACATTTAATTTAAAAAGGAACAAAAGGAGGGGGTTCATTTTGCCATAGAAAGTATGATTAGTGCTGCAGAAAGAGAAATTAGGGCACATTTTGAGTGACTTCTCAAATCCTCTTCTATTTCATTAAAAAATTCTGACATGCAGACTGAAACATGTACTTTCAATACCAGCAGCAGACTTCCCTGGTGAGCAGTAGCTTTACTACAGTGGTCTAATGAGCAACTAGAGTGCTAACATTCTGAATTTATGGCAAATGTGTGACACATCTGAATGCCTTCTTGATTGAATCAAAGTAAAAAACTGAAAGTATTCCTACTAAGGAGACTGTAGTAAATGAAGAAATTAGGAAACTTCATAACAAATAAGTCTCCCAAGATGGCCATCAGAGACAAAAGAGCCCAAATGTAGCACAAATATCACCCAGATGTAGGCCAAGTATAGCCCAATGACAGAATGTCCCAGAGTGTTCTAAATAACAACTAGAGAGCTCACAGTATTACTTATTACAAAAGTATGGCACACCTGAAGCCATCTTGATTGAAATAAAGTGGTAACACTTAAAACATTTAATTTGCAAAGGAACAAAATGAGGGGGTTCATTTTGCGATAGAAATTATGATTAGTGCTGCAGAAATAAAAATTAGGGCACATTTTGACTTCTCAAATCCTCTTCCAGTTCGTTAAAAAATTCTGACATGCAGACTGAAACATGCACTTTGAATACCAGCCGCAAACTTCCCTGGTGAGCAGTAGCTTTACTACAGTGATATAATGAGCAACTAGAGTGCTAACATTCAGAATTTATGTCAAATGTGTGACCCATCTGAATGCCTTCTTCATAGAACCAAAGTAAACAAGCATTGAAAATGCAATAGGTCTTGCCCTCGTTTAAGTTAAAGCAATTCTGTTTGTAATTAGGTGGCTTTATAGCTTTGCTTATATTAGTGTTTTTCAAACTTTCATGTACATAATATGCATATGTATGCATGCATTTATATTTGTATTTATATAGATATGCAGATTATATATGATATATATGTATATATATATATATGCACATTCATATATATAAATGCATAAGCATTTATATGCATATATATGTGCATATGTTTGCGTGTAGAGGGAGGCAGAGAGAGGTAGAGAGATGTAGAGAGGCAGAGGTGTAGAGATAGAGAGGTAGAGGTAGAGAGGTAGAGGTAGAGAGGTAGAGAGTAGTAGAGAGAGAGGTAGAGAGAGGTAGAGAGTAGAGGATGAGAAGTAGAGAGTAGAGAGTAGATAGTGAGTAGTAGAGAGTAGTAGAAAGAGTAGCAGAGAGTGAGTAGTAGAGAGTTGTAGAGAGTGAGTAGTAGAGAGGAGTAGAGAGTAGTAGAAAGTGAGTAGTAGAGAGTGAGTAGAAGAGAGTGAGTAGCAGAGAGAGAGTAGTATAGAGTGAGTAGCAGAGTGAGTAGTAGAGAGTAGTAGGGAGAGAGTAGTAGAGCGTGAGTAGTAGAGAGTGAGTAGTAGAGAGTAGTAGGGAGAGAGTAGTAGAGTGAGTAGTAGAGAGTAGTAGAGAGTGGGTAGTAGAGAGTGACTAGTAGAGAGGAGTAGAGAGTAGTAGAAAGTGAGTAGTAGAGAGTGAGTAGTAGAGAGTGAGTAGTAGAGAGTGAGTAGCAGAGAGAGAGTAGTAGAGAGTAGTAGCTAGTGAGTAGTAGAGAGTATTGGAGTAGTAGAGAGTGAGTAGCAGAGAGAGAGTAGTAGAGAATAGTATAGAGTGAGTAGCAGACTGAGTAGTAGAGAGTAGTAGGGAGGGAGTACCAGAGAGTGAGTAGTAGAGAGTGAGTAGTAGAGAGTGAGTAGTAGAGAGTGAGTAGCAGAGAGAGAGAGTAGTAGAGAGTAGTAGAGAGTGAATAGTAGAGTGAGTAGTAGAGAGTAGTAGAGAGAGAGTAGTAGAGAGTGAGTAGTAGAGAGTGAGTAGTAGAGTGAGTAGTAGAGTGTAGTAGAGAGTAGTAGAGAGAGAGTAGTAGAGAGTGAGTAGTAGAGAGTGAGTAGTAGAGAGAGAGTAGTAGGGAGTAGTAGAGTGTGAGTAGTAGAGAGTGAGTAGTGGAGGGTAGTGGAGTAGTGGAGAGTGAGTAGTAGAGATTACTAGAGAGTGAGTAGTAGAGTGAGTAGTAGGGAGTAGTAGAGAGTGAGTAGTAGAGAGTGAGTAATAGAGAGAGAGTAGTAGAGAGTGAGTAGTAGAGGGTAGTGGAGTAGTTAAGAGTGAGAAGAAGAGAGTAGTAGAGAGTGAGTAGTAGAATGAGTAGTAGGGATTAGTAGAGAGTGAGTAATAGAGTGAGTAGAAGAGAGTAGTAGAGTAGTAGAGAGTGAGTAGTAGAGTGAGTAGTAGAGAGTAGTAGAGAGCGAGTAGTAGAGACTGAGTAGTGGAGAGTGAGTAGTAGAGAGTAGTGGAGAGCAAGTAGTAGAGAGTGAGTAGTAGAGAGTAGTAGAGAGTGAGTAGTAGAGAGAGTAGAAGAGAGTAGTAGAGTAGTAGAGAGTGAGTAGTAGAGTGAGTAGTAGAGAGTAGTAGAGAGCGAGTAGTAGAGACTGAGTAGTGGAGAGTGAGTAGTAGAGAGTAGTGGAGAGCAAGTAGTAGAGAGTGAGTATTAGAGAGTAGTAGAGAGTGAGTAGTAGAGAGAGAGTAGTAGAGTGAGTAGTAGAGAGTAGTAGAGTGAGTAGCAGAGAGTGAGTAGTAGGGAGTAGTAGAGAGTGAGTAGTAGAGAGTGAGTAGTAGAGAGAGAGTAGTAGAGAGTGAGTAGTAGAGGGTAGTGGAGTAGTGAAGAGTGAGAAGAAGAGAGTAGTAGAGAGTGAGTAGTAGAATGAGTAGTAGGGAGTAGTAGAGAGTGAGCAGTAGAGTGAGTAGTAGAGAGTAGTATAGAGTGAGTAGTAGAGAGAAAGTAGTAGAGAGTGTGTAGTAGAGAGTGAGTAGTAGAGAGTGAGTAGTAGAGAGTGAGTAGTAGAGAGAGTAGAATAGAGTAGTAGAGTAGTAGAGAGTGAGTAGTAGAGAGTAGTAGAGAGCGAGTAGTAGAGACTGAGTAGTGGAGAGTGAGTAGTAGAGAGTAGTAGAGAGCAAGTAGTAGAGAGTGAGTAGTAGAGAGTAGTAGAGAGTGAGTAGTAGAGAGAGAGTAGTAGAGAGTGAGTAGTAGAGAGTAGTAGAGTGAGTAGTAGAGAGTGAATAGTAGAGGGAGAGTAGTAGAGAGTGAGTAGTAGAGTGAGTAGTAGAGAGAGAGTAATAGAGAGTGAGTAGTAGAGAGTAGAAGAGAGTGAGTAGCAGAGAGTGAGTAGTAGAGTGAGTAGTAGAGAGTTGTAGAGAGTAGTAGAGAGAGAGTTGTAGAGAGTGAGTAGTAGAGAGTAGTAGAGAGTGAGTAGCAGAGAGAGTAGTAGAGTAGTAGAGAGTGAGTAGTAGAGTGAGTAGTAGGGTGTAGTAGAGAGTAGTAGAGAGATAGTAGTAGAGAGTGAGTAGTAGAGTGAGTAGTAGATTAAGTAGTAGAGTGTAGTAGAGAGTAGTAGAGAGATAGTAGTAGAGAGTGAGTAGTAGAGTGAGTAGTAGATTGAGTAGTAGAGAGAGAGAGTAGTAGAGAGTGAGTAGTAGAGAGTGAGTAGTAGAGAGTAGTAGAGAGTGAATAGTAGAGAGTGAGTAGTAGTGTGAGTAGTAGAGTGTATCAGAGAGTAGTAGAGAGATAGTAGTAGATAGTGAGTAGTGGAATGAGTAGTAGAGAGTGAGTAGTAGAGAGTGAGTAGTAGAGAGAGAGTAGTAGAGAGTGAGTAGTAGAGAGTAGTAGAGAGTGAGTAGTAGAGAGTAGTAGAGTGAGTAGTAGAGAGTAGTAGAGAGTGGGTAGTAGAGAGTAGAAGAGAGTGGGTAGTAGAGAGTGAGTAGTAGAGAGAAGTAGAGAGTACTAGAGAGTGAGTAGTAGAGAGCAGTAGAGAGTGAGTAGCAGAGAGAGAGTAGTAGAGAGTAGTAGAGAGTGAGTAGTAGAGTGGGTAGTAGAAAGTAGTAGAGAGAGAGTAGTAGACAGTGAGTAGTAAAGAGTAGTAGAGAGTGTGTAGTAGAGAGTGAGTAGTAGAGTGAGTAGTAGAGAGTTGTAGAGAGTAGTAGAGAGAGAGTTGTAGAGAGTGAGTAGTAGAGAGTGAGTAGTAGAGAGTGAGTAGCAGAGAGAGAGAGAGTAGTAGAGAGTAGTAGAGAGTGAGTAGTAGAGTGAGTAGTAGATTGAGTAGTAGAGAGAGAGTAGTAGAGACTGAGTAGTAGAGAGTGAGTAGTAGAGAGTAGTAGATAGTGAATAGTAGAGAGTGAGTATTAGTGTGAGTAGTAGAGTGTAGTAGAGAGTAGTAGAGAGATATTAGTAGATAGTGAGTAGTAGAGTGAGTAGTAGAGTGAGTAGTAGAGAATAAGTAGAAGAGAGTAGTAGTAGAGAGAGTAGTAGACGTTGAGTAGTAGAGAGTGAGCAGTAGAGAGTAGTAGAGAGTGAGTAGTAGAGAGAGAGTAGTAGAGTGTGAGTAGTAGAGAGTAGTAGAGAGGGAGTAGTAGAGAGTGAGTAAACGAGAGAGAGTAGTAGAGAGTAGTAGATAGTGAGTAGTAGAGAGTAGTGGAGTAGTAGAGAGTGAGTAGTAGAGAGTAGTAGAGAGTGAGTAGTAGAGTCTTTAGTAGGGTGTAGTAGCGAGTGAGTAGTAGAGTGAGTAGTAGAGAGCGAGTAGTAGAGAGCAAGTAGTAGAGAGTGTGTAGTAGAGAGTGAGTAGTAGAGAGTAGTAGAGAGTGAGTAGTAGAGAGTGAGTAGTAGAGAGGAGTAGAGAGTACTAGAGACTGAGTAGTAGAGAGCAGTAGAAAGTGAGTAGTAGAGAGTGAGCAGTAGAGAGTGAGTACCAGAGAGAGAGTAGTAGAGAGTGAGTAGTAGAGTGAGTAGTAGAGAGTAGTAGAGAAAGAGTAGTAGAAAGTGAGTAGTAGAGAGTGAGTAGTAGAGTGAGTAGTAGAGAGTTGTAGAGAGTAGTACAGAGAGAGAGTTGTAGAGAGTGAGTAGTAGAGAGTAGCAGAGAGTGAGTATTAGTGTGAGTAGTAAAGTGTAGTAGAGAGTAGTAGAGAGATAGTAGTAGATAGTGAGTAGTAGAGTGAATAGTAGAGTGAGTAGTAGAGAATAAGTAGAAGAGAGTAGTAGTAGAGAGAGTAGTAGAGGGTGAGTAGTAGAGAGTGAGTAGTAGAGAGTAGTAGAGAGTGAGTAGTAGAGAGAGAGTAGTAGAGAGTGAGTAGTAGAGAGAAGTAGAGAGTGAGTAGTAGAGAGTGAGAAGTAGAGAGAGAGTAGTAGAGAGTAGTAGCTAGTAATTAGTAGAGAGTATTGGAGTAGTAGAGAGTGAGTAGTAGAGAGTAGTGGAGAGTGCGTAGTAGAGTCTTTAGTAGGGCGTAGTAGAGAGTGAGTAGTAGAGTGAGTAGTAGAGAGCGAGTAGTAGAGAGCAAGTAGTAGAGAGTGTGTAGTAGAGAGTGAGTAGTAGAGAGTAGTAGAGAGTGAGTAGTAGATAGTGAGTAGTAGAGAGAGAGTAGTAGAGTAGTAGAGAGTGAGTAGTAGAGTGAGTAGCAGAGAGTATTACAGAGTGAGTAGTAGAGACTGAGTAGTGGAGAGTAAGTAGTAGAGAGCGAGTAGTAGAGAGTGAGTAGTAGAGAGTAGTAGAGAGTGAGTAGTAGAGAGTAGTAGAGAGTGAGTAGTAGAGAGAGAGAGTAGTAGAGAGTGAGTAGTAGAGAGTAGTAGAGTGGGTAGTAGAGAGTGAGTAGTAGAGAGGAGTAGAGAGTACTAGAGAGTGAGTAGTAGAGAGCAGTAGAAAGTGAGTAGTAGAGAGTGAGCAGTAGAGAGTGAGTAGCAGAGAGAGAGTAGTAGACAGTAGTAGAGAGTGAGTAGTAGAGTGAGTAGTAGAGAGTTGTGGAGAATAGTAGAGAGAGAGTTGTAGAGAGTGAGTAGTAGAGAGTAGTAGAGAGTGAGTAGTAGAGAGTGAGTAGTAGAAAGTGAGTAGCAGAGAGAGAGAGTAGAGAGATAGTAGTAGAGAGTGAGTAGTAGAGTGAGTAGTAGATTGAGTAGTAGAGTGTAGTAGAGAGTAGTTGAGAGATAGTAGTAGAGAGTGAGTAGTAGAGTGAGTAGTAGATTGAGTAGTAGAGAGAGAGTAGTAGAGAGTGAGTAGTAGAGAGTGAGTAGTAGAGAGTAGTAGAGAGATAGTAGTAGATAGTGAGTAGTAGAGTGAGTAGTAGAGTGAGTAGTAGAGTGAGTAGTAGAGAGTGAGAAGTAGAGAGTAGAAGAGAGTGGGTAGTAGAGAGTGAGTAGTAGAGAGGAGTAGAGTGTACTAGAGAGTGAGTAGTAGAGAGCAGTAGAGAGTGAGTAGCAGAGAGAGAGTAGTAGAGAGTAGTAGAGAGTGAGTAGTAGAGTGAGTAGTAGACAGTAGTAGAGAGAGAGTAGTAGAGAGTTAGTAGTAAAGAGTAGTAGAGAGTGAGTAGTAGAGTGAGTAGTAGAGAGTTGTAGAGAGTTGTAGAGAGTGATTAGTAGAGAGTAGTAGAGAGTGAGTACTAGAGAGTGAGTAGTAGAGAGTGAGTAGAGAGTGAGTAGTAGAGTGAGTAGTACATTGAGTAGTAGAGAGAGAGTAGTAGAGAGTGAGTAGTAGAGAATGAGTAGTAGAGAGTAGTAGATAGTGAATAGTAGAGAGTGAGTAGTAATGTGAGTAGTAGAGTGTAGTAGAAAGTAGTAGAGAGATAGTAGTAGATAGTGAGTAGTAGAGTGAGTAGTAGAGTGAGTAGTAGAGAATGAGTAGACGAGAGTAGTAGTAGAGAGAGTAGTAGAGGATGAGTAGTAGAGAGTGAGTAGTAGAGAGTAGTAGAGAGTGAGTAGTAGAGAGAGAGTAGTAGAGAGAGTAGTAGAGAGTAGTAGAGAGTGAGTAGTAGAGAGTAGTGGAGTAGTAGAGATTGAGTATTAGAGAGTAGTAGAGAGTGAGTAGTAGAGTCTTTAGTAGGGCGTAGTAGAGAGTGAGTAGTAGAGTCACTCGTAGAGAGCGAGTAGTAGAGAGCAAGTAGTAGAGAGTGAGTAGTAGTGAGTAGTAGAGAGTGAGTAGTAGAGAGAGTAGAAGAGAGTAGTAGAGTAGTAGAGAGTGAGTAGTAGAGTGAGTAGCAGAGAGTAGTACAGAGTGAGTAGTAGAGACTGAGTAGTGGAGAGTGAGTAGTAGAGAGTAGTAGAGAGCGAGTAGTAGAGAGTGAGTAGTAGAGAGTGAGTAGTAGATTGAGAGAGTAGCAGAGAGTGAGTAGTAGAGAGTAGTAGAGTGATTAGTAGTGAGTGAGTAGTAGAGAGAGTAGTAGAAAGTAGTACAAGTGAGTAGTAGAGTAGTAGAGAGTGAGTGGTAGAGAGTAGGAGAGAGTAGTAGAGTGAGTAGTAGAGAGAGTAGTAGAGAGTAGCAGAGAGTGAGTAGTAGAGAGTGAGTAGTACATGGCCGCCGAATAGGAGCTCCTCCGCCGAGCTCCTGGGTTGGGGAATACCAAATCGGTATTTATCCCCTGTTTACCTGGCCATCCGACCCATCCGAATGCTACATTGCTACCATTGAAATTTATGGAGTGAAAACAAAAAAGATTATCGTCTTACCCCAGGACTCGACGCTGACTCGCCCGGACTTCTTCACTTTCTGGGCCGCGTCCTGGCTCTCGGGTTCGCTCCAGCGGTTCATAGCCCAAACTCCGTGGTCCTCGTCGGAGGCCTGCCTTGTGGGCACCCGCTTCTCGGGTCCTGACTCGACCTCTGCCCGGTCAGGAGAGCAGACCCGGTGTCCCCCAAGAGGCCGTTGCCGTGACCTGGACACGCTGTGTGCCCCTGCGGACGCCGCCCGGAGCCTGCCGCTTGGTGAGAACTCCCGATCAGACCTTGCGGCGCGACCCCTGGCTGAATCTGTCTGTTCCTCGGACGTGGGGGCTGCCCAGTGGTCTCCTGGGAACCGATGCCGAGGATTGGGCCCGCTGCGATGCACGAGCCCCCCTCCCCCCAGGCCAACGCCCGAAGGACGGATTCATTGCCGAGGGGCTTGTGCGATAGCTTCCCGCTGCTCACCTGAGGAAGGCGCTTCTTCTGGTCGGTCCTCTCTGTGGCCCCCTCGACAGCGGGATCTGGTTGACCCGAACAAGGCCTCCCTGCGGCTTGCCGGATGCCCTCCTTCACGACTACGAGATCCTCGGAACCAGAGGACATTTGCAGACACACCCGAACCACCCCAAGATGGGCGGAGGACGCTCTTCGTGAGTGTGGACAGCACGTTGGATTCGCGAGGGCCGACGTTGAGAAGCAGACACTGGAGCTGAGTCCGCCGTGATTCCCCAATCAGTGTCGGAGGACTGCGGTTTCAGCGTACTTTTGATCAAGGTGAGCCCACCGTTTTCTATGGGGGGTCTTTTAATGAAAGTGAATCGACTGAAGCTGCTCGGTGCCCCCCCCCCCCCCATTGCTCACTTGGTCCGGGCCTTTGTTTGAAGGAGGAAAAAGGAGGATAAAACCCCCGACCGGCACCTGAACACAGGCATCCTACCACTCACCGGAGAACCGGTGGGGTGGCCCTGAGATCCTTTGAGCCTGATCTGCCTTGTGGCTTCGGGCCTGCTGAGCCCCCCCAGGCATCTTCTCGCCGAGGACTGCTGGCAGTGCTGCACCATTGAGGCCCCAAATGAATCCATTGAGGCCCCGCCCGAATCAACACCTGAGACCTGGTTGGTCCAAGCTGTCTCTCCCCGCTGCCTGCCCGATACTCACCGAGATAGCCCCCGAGGGCCACTGGCAGGTAGGTTTGAGCAGTGGCTCCATACTACTAGCTTGAGAGCTCACCAAGACGGCCCAGGGATCCCCTAAGCTCTGCGCCTCACTTGAACCCAATGAGACCCTTTTCGTGGGGTCTAACAGAAGCCGCATGAGTCTGTTTTGAGTGGACAGGGTACTTGTGGGGTCGGCTGGTGTCCCTTGATCCCCATCTCTTTTTTCGCAACCTCTGGCGAAACTCTGGTTCACTGCTACCATTTTAGAGTGTGATTGCTTTTCGATGCCCCCATTTTGAACCGCACTTGAAAGTCCATCACTGCCTTTTCATTGGTCCATCCTAGAAAACCTTCCCATCAACTCTCACTTAACTGCCTTCTCACATGGGGTGCTCCCCATGAGCTGATATTCCGCATTCTCCCCTACTTTCTCTATCCTGATGATCACCCGACTACCGAAGACTGACTCCATGCGCTGGCATGTCCAGTACACCTCCTGCCTCACCCCCCGCAGCAACAGAAGACCGTGCCCTATTCCTTGGACCTGATCTCTGGGCCCGCAACCTTACGCTTTCACCCACGAATCCGGAACTTTTTTAACCTTTCCCCACCAGACAGGCCTGTCAACACTTTGACAACTTCTCACTGTTTTACGCGCTTGCCCTTCCTTTCTCCTCTTATCTCCTTTTCACTCTAAGCCTCCTATCTCCCCCCTCCTATCTATCACGCCCCCTGACTACCAGCTCTGAACTTATTCTCCTCTTCTTCCCCTACATGTTCTCCCCTTCCTTATACCCCCATCACTTCCTATATCAATTTCAACTTGTACCTCAAATTGAATGTATTGATCCTATAACCTAGAATCTACTGTCTCTCTCATCTCACTCACTGTCTTTACTATCATTACTTTATCATTTACTTTATCATTACTGTTGTTGTTGAGCCATTCACTGCATATTTCATACCTATATTTATCATTACTGTTGTTGTTTCTCACTACTGTATTACCACACACCTCCCTATCCATTCTATTCCCCTCTCTGCTATACAAAGTCTTCCCTACCCCTCACCCTATGAGAATCACCACTGCCCACCCAAACTCAGATTCTTATCTCTCCCCTACCCTCCTGCTCACCTCATCCCAACCTTACCCCAACCCGCTACCCCCCTATCTTATTAGCACTGAACCCCTGCTTGGTCACCAACCTAGACCTCTTTCCGCCCTCTGTTTGGCAACCTTCCTAATCTTAATCTCGCCCCTGCCCTCCGCTAACTTGCACAAATTTCCTCATTACCCCCATCAACCCCACCTACCCACATATTCTTACCAAAATCTAACCCCTGCCCGCCCCTCCCACACCCCCCCTCATCGCTCTTACCCAAATCCCCTTACCCCATTCTTCCCCCCCTATCGATGCCCACCTCTCTTTGTCCGCCGCCCTTTTCCCCCAGCCAAACCTCTCCACCATGCCCCTCCCCAATCCCACCCATACACCATGCCCCTCTCAGGCTCTAACTGACAAGCTCCCTGCACTCTCCAAACATGGCCCCAACTCTTGGACAATTCCATACCCTACCAACCTTTCAAAAAATGCCAAAAAGAACCTCAAACATAAACTCCTAATCCGACATCCTGAAACCCTTATTGAAGACAACTACCACAGCCTCACCTCCCCCATTAAAACCAACTATATTTTCTACACCAAACGCCCCTCCAAATGGAAGAGCACCTTCTTACAACACCTCCCAGTATCTAGCTCGATTAATATCCCCCATGGTCACAAACTCGCCACTTTCCCGACCTCTCTTTTCCCTGGTGAATTAACCATTTCCATCTATAAAACTGGAAACATCCTGATTCAAGCCTCCGAACAGCACCTCACAATTTTTGAACTCCTCTTTAACACTCTTTCCGACCAGCTGTTACTATCTAACCCCAAACCGCCCATACTCCCAACCCTCTCCCCAATGACAGTCCTCGTGCAACAACTCCTACTCTGTCACCCCCTCTTGAACCATCACCAGACACAATCCGATCCCCCATCACCTCACCAACCCCCTTCCAGACCCCCTCTCAACTCTCTTCTGCCCCCCAGAGACCAACCCCTCACCCCTATGCTACTCCCAACCTTAATGACACTGCCCTCGCACTAACTCCTATCCTACCCTCCTCTCTGGATCCAACCCCCACAATACACTCCTCCTAACCCCCATAACTCCTAATGACGACCTACTCTGACACCCTGCAACCTCCCCTGTACCCCTCTTTCCAGTCCCTTGACGACCGTAACCCCTCAGATCATCACCCCTTCCCTCACAAACTACACTTCCACCCTTTTAACCGCTACCGCATCCCCTCTCACCCCTCATACTCTCGCCCCTCCTTTCCCCCTCTCCCCCCTCCCCCCACCAGGCCATCACATGTAACTCCCAGCCCTCCATCTCAACACCGGCACACACACCCCTCCCTTCCCCTGACCTTCCCCAACCAACCTCCTAACACGAAACCACCCGCTTTATCGCCCCCTAGCAAAACGACCGCTCCAAGCTGCCAACATCCTCTCCCTTACTACTACATCCCTAACCCCTCCTCCAGCCCAGACACCTCCACTTCCCTCCTACCCCACCTCTGTCAGACACTTCGTAATTTAAATCAAAATCTCTCTACCCTGACTACTGAACTCACCCTACTCAGAAAGGATATCAATTGGATCAATTCCCACAAACCGATAGCCCGCCCCTCTTGGCCCTCTGCGCCTAGTACTAGCCACAGAAAACACCCATATCCCACACATTGGATAACATCGCCTCTCCTCACCCGCTCTGACAGACCCCATCGAACCTTGAATCCCTACTCCGCCCACGACATCTCTGCCCTCTGCAACGTCTACCTTAACCATCCCCCTCCTAATGACCCCTCTCCCTCTCACTACTAGCTGAAAGAACATGGAGACAACACCCTTCCCCATCCCATCTTGCTCTCCTCAGAAATGCAGGATCCTCCTACAAAAAACACATCTTTTCAGAAAAAGCATCATTCTTTCGTCATCACCTCTCTCGTACCAAAAACAGACCTAGAGAACTGTTCAACATTATTAGAAGTCAACCCTCACCTGCACTCCCTAACCCGGTGGCCCTACCAATCTCCGCCCCATCTCCAACCTCCCCCTCCTCTCCAAAGCCCTGGAAAAATGCGCCCTCCGCCAACTGGACAAACACATTGACACATAAAACCTCCTAGACCCCCTTCAATCGGGCTTCCGCAAAGGTTGCAGCACTGAAACCGCACTGCTAAACATAGTCAATGATATTCACTTAGCCCTGGACAAGGGCGAAAGCTACCTACTCATCCTCCTTGACCTCACTGCGGCATTTGACACAGTCTACCACTCAACCCTACTCAATGCACTCGAACGTTTCGGCATTAATGGCACGGTCCTTACCTGGTTCACATCCTACTTCCATATCAACAAAATGGGGGACAGGAGGGTAAGTTTAGAGAGGTCCAGTGTACATACCCTGAAGACTAGTATTACAAGAAGGGTACAAGGTTCCTCTAGTCAGAAAAAGAGATATTGAGGGGGGGATTGTTAGTAGGTCTGGCATGTGTCACCTGTTTGATCGTGATAGAGGTATCCTCAGAGAGGTTCTTCAGTAGCAGGGTTTCTTGTCTAGTCAAGTTGTGAAAAGGTGCCTCCCTATAGGGTAAGTTCAGCTCTTTTAAGACTGCTTTTTCAAAAGTGAGGACCTCCACAGGAACCATGTTATTCTGTGGAGTGAATGTCGAGGGATTTCTCAAACCTGAGTCGCTTGCTTCATCAGGAGGTTGGTCCTGGAAGAAAGATTTCAGACGTATCTTGCGAAACAGGTTATGGACCTCACAATGATCCCTAAACCTGTCGACCCTCGGGGTAGGGACAAAGCCTAGTCCTTTTTGTAGCAGTGATTTTTCAGGGGCTGTGAGGTTCCTGTGTGAAAGATTCACTACTAGTTCCTCTTGTCCTTCGTTCTGCTCCTGGTGTCCATGCCACTGGTCGGTGGTTCTTGCCAATGGACCTGTTTCTGTGCGCCTCTTCTGTTGCGCCCTCTTCCTCTGCCCCAACCTCTGCCTAAAAAAGGTTGGTTGTTACCATTAAAGAACTGAGGGGGGCAATGTTGAAATTGGGGAAACTGCCAGAATGGTAATGGCGGTGGTGGACCTTGGAACATGGGGGGGCCATGGAAGGGAGGACCATTGTAGAACCTATTGGTCCGTTGGTTCTTCCTAGAGTTGTTACTCCCCCAACTGTTGGTGCTGGAGTTACTATCGCTAGAGTCTCTTCTATCTGAGGTGTCATCAGAGGAGTAGCTTGTTCTGTCAGAGGTGTAGTCAGCTTTAAGGTATAGATAGACCTTCTCATTGTCAAATTTCTGTATATCCTTCTGCAACTTAGTTATTTTTTGTTTCATTAAATAATCTTTGTTGTCGGCAATCTCAGCATTGATCTCGGCGAGTTTGGTTTTGAACGCCGTGATCTGTATGGCTGTTTTGAGTGCTCCTTCAGAAATATGGATCCTCACGAGGATGGCTCTCAGCCAATCTTCTCGCGGTGTTGATAATCAAGACTAGCCAGTCCCTAGTGCATTTCCACGCAACTAGGGACCATTCCTTCTTGAAGGTGGCATCCTCTAGAAATAATCTAGGAAAGTTGTTGACAATTAGACCTGAGGGTGCTATATTAGCCCGCAGATATTCTGTCATGAGTGCCCCATGTAAAGTTATCTTAAGCCATTCCCTCTTCAGATGTGTTAGGGCCGTCCAGTCATCAGACTGTGAGCCTGTAGCCGCATTACCATCAGCCCCTAGTAAAGAAGGCGTTCTATCGAAAATGTCCATTACTGCATCGTCGCCAAAACTCAAACCCTGATGGGAGTCCATCTTGGGTCAGTCTTGTACTGAGAGTGATGAAGGGGAGAGAAAAACCTTTAATAAGGTGAGTGGGCCAGCGGAGATTATCAATTGTTATAATCAGCTGGTAACCTCAAAATCCCACGGATGTAAGTCCGTGCAAAGATATCAACAAAATGGGGGACAGGAGGGTAAGTTTAGAGAGGTCCAGTGTACATACCCTGAAGACCAGTATTACAAGAAGGGTACAAAGTTCCTCTAGTCAGAAAAAGAGATATTGAGGGGGGGATTGTTAGTAGGTCTGGCATGTGTCACGGAAGGGGGAAAACCCTTTTAGGAACTAGGGCTCTCACACACCCAGCAAGCTAGGTGTCATGCTTCATCATTTGAGCCTGCCCCTCATCAGGTCGGCGCTGCAATTCCTGACGGGCTCCCAATAATGGGGCTCTTTAGCGGGGATCTTTTATTCCTGCCGAAGGGTGCTGTGGGGGTAAGAGGCCCTAGAGTGTGTAGATGTAGTGAAAGTGTTTAAAATAGGTACTGTTGGTCCACGAATGAAAAATTTATTAAAGTGGTGAACAGCCTAATTAAAACAAATGGAAAATGAGGTGGGTATAGCCACTAGTGGTTTATGTAGCTAGTTGTGTATGCCCTACGCTCAAAGAGATCAACATGTTTCATGCCTAGGTAGCCAAAAATTGGTCACGGCAATTCCTCAGGATCAAAGAAACAAACTATCTACAACAAAGGTGTGTGGATTCTACATACCTAATAGGTGCTTGGAAGTAACCTAAAAAAATAAAAGAGAAAAAACAAAAGAGAAAAAAACAACACATGACAGTATATTACATAATAAAATTGCACTCACAAGATGAAATCATCAAGAGATTAGTGGTAACATACTCCCAAGTGGGTAGTGGAGAAACATGGGGGCGAAAACAGTGTCAGGACCAAGGGTAGAGCCAGGGGAAAGAACCAGGTGAACAACTCACCTAAACTACTGGCAAGGGAATCTTGCAGCAGTGACCGGCGGGTAAAAGGACTCCAACGTGGGTCCTGGAATCAAAACCGGAGAATGGGTTTTTTTTTTTTAAAAAAGGACACAGAAACAAATCTCTTATGGCTGGAGAAGTTGGCTCATATCATGACCCCAACGGGGGTGAGTATGAATCAGGGAGGTGAGGCAGCCTAGTCCTCCGTGGTGTACTACCATGGGCGGTTAGGTGTGCAACCAAGGTGGCCCTCATACCCAGGGGCCACAGCCTGTCGCCGCCCAGATGATCAGGTGGGAATGCCATAAACTCATGGACTCCTCGTGAGCATTGCGGGGACTGCAGTAGCCCCTGGCAGCGGAAGGGTCAATGCAAGGACGGTGGTGCCCACGGTGTCACAGGAGTGGAATATGGTGCCAAAAAGCCCCCTCCGTAGATGGAGACTCCCCTCGAACGGTGTCTGGAATCAGGGAAATATAGGAGCGTGTTGAACTCACCTGCGTCGGTAGACGCGCATGAACGATGACCTACCCCTGCCGCCGGAACTGGGATGGGTGCAGGAGTCATCGGAGGTGGACCAGATAAGGAAGATGCAAGCCGGATGACACAACACGTGACCGCAGGAGCCGTACTCCATAGGGAGAGGAGTAGCGGTCCGTGCGGCCATCTTGGAACGGTCAAAAGATCCATCTACTAGCATCCAGGAAACGTCCCCATAGGTGGAGGGGTTGTGGTCCGGGTAGTTATGTAAAATAAAATAAAATAAAATAAAAAGGACCTGACAATATCCGGGAAACATTGCAAAGTTGCCATGGACCCGGGTTGAACGTTAATGGAGACTTAAAAAAGGTGACAATCGTGGCGGCCATGATGGATAGGGAAGGTCTGGTCTACATAAGGGGGATGCCAAAAGTGCATCTGTATAGACAAACCAGAACGGCATTCGTCCGCTTGAACAAAACAAGGAGAATTGGGTTAATAAAACAAAAGTTGAAAAGGAGGGTGCAAGTGAGAATGCCTGCGAAATACAGTGGGATTAAAAACCGGAACAACTCTATAAAAAATATATATGATGTCACTGTGAAGTGTAGTAAAGTCACAGAAAGGTAAGACCGGGAGTGGTAAGCGACAAGGGTCACAGGACATGGCTGAACGATTGTGTGAGATGACAGTCACACAAAGGAAATCTGGAGTGGAAGACTCGAGTGACATCAGGAAGTGTCTCAACCAGTGAGCGCAGACCAAGGAATGTCATCATTTAAGCCGATCAAGTGTGATGATAATCTAAGGACCCATCTCTGTTCTAGCCTAAACAATGCATTCTGAGAGATCTGGGGGTGCGCTTCTAAAACCACCCAGCTGATGGCATCAGTGTGATGTTGCATTTCTTTGAAGTGCGTGTAGAGTTTGGTTGTAACCCTCTGACAACGTATATTGCTCCTGTGTTCCGCCATCCTAGTCTTAACCATGCGGGTAGTCATGCCTATATAGACTAAATGACAGGGGCATTTGATCATGTAGACACAATTTTTGGTGTTACAATTAGTATGTCTGGTAAGTGTCCAGTGGAAATCACTCTTGAAAGTAATGTCTTTGCAGGTGATAGTCAGGTTACAAACTACACAGGAACCACAAGGGAAGTGGCCTCTAACTGGGGGTAAGTCCCACATTGTCCTTTGTGAAGCGGTCGTGTTTAATCTAGGTCTGGTATGGACCAATAGGTCCTTTATGTTCTGTGTACGTTTATAGGCAAACCTAGGTTTGGGTATGTTAAGATTGCCCGTCTCTAGAATACTCCAGTTTCTCAAGATGATCTTCCTGATCCTGGTGGAATCAGGTGTAAAAGAGGTAACACAGGTCAAGATGTCAGTTGCAGGTTTGATACGAGTTTCCAAAAGAGCCTCACGTGGGTTATTCTTAGCCCTTTTCATGGAGTTATGGGCATGTCTGGTGGGATACCCCCTAGCCGTCAGGTTGGTAGATAACACCCTGGCCTCTGTGTTGTAGTCAGATACCCTAGTGCAGTTGCGTCTAATGCGTAAGAATTGGCCAAAAGGTAAATTATCCATAAGTGTTTTGGGATGGTGGCTATCATAACGTAGTAGACTATTGCGGTCGGTGGGTTTTTTGTACAATGTGGTGGAAAGGGTACCATCAGATAGTGTGATGTTCAGGTCCAGAAATGGTATTGAGTGCTCTGATATTGTATGGGAAAATCTGAGGAACTCATTCTGCTCATTAATCCATTGGATGAAACCTAAACAATCAGTGTGTGTACCATGCCAAAAAATGAGTATATCATCAATAAATCGTTTCCAAAGTATGATATGGTCATGGAAAGGATTAGAAGTATTCAAGATCACGTTCTGTTCAAAATCTGCCATGTATAGACATGCTACACTGGGAGCAAAGGTACTACCCATAGATGTACCTTGGCTTTGATGGTATAATTGTCTGTTGAATTCAAAAAAAAATTCAGTTAAAGCCAAGGTAGCACAATCGACAATAAATGTGACCCGTGTGGGTGATAACCAATCGAGTGCCCGTAGTGTTGACTCAATAACTGCCAATGTGGCCCTCTGGGGAATATTAGTGTAGAGGGCCTCTACATCTAAGGTGACAAGATAGTCAATAACCCCTGTGTCTGGAAAGTCATCAATGATTTTGAGGACATCGGTGGTGTCTTTGATAAATGAAGGTGTATCTCGTACCAAAGGTTGTAAGAAGTGGTCACAGAACTTTGACAATGGTTCGAGAAGCGAGCCAATGCCAGACACAATAGGTCGTCCTGGGACCGGGGTAGTCCCCTTGTGGATTTTAGGGAGGGTATTGTTAGACCTGGCATCTTTGGCGTGGTTACCCCTGACTTTTTACCTCTACCTCCTGTATTTTTGATGCTATGCTGGATTTCGTTTTTGCTGGTTTAGATGCTTTGGGCACTTTGCCACTGCTGATCAGTGTCAAAGTGCAAGTGCTCCCTTGGTAAATTGTTATATTGATTGGTTATCCATGATTGGTATATTTGTTTCACCTGTTAGCCCCTCGTAAAGTGCACTGCGTGTGCCAGGGCTGGTGATTCAAATGCTACTAGTGGGCTGCAGCACTGATTGTGCCACCCACAGGAGTAGCGCTAAAATGATGTCTTAGGCCTGCTTGCAGTGCCTATGCAGTCCAGGACTGCCATGTCGACCTGGCCAGTGCACCCACTGACCAGGCCTTATCCTTCCCTTTCTGTACATGTCAGGCATCCCTATGGTGGCCCTAGGTACCCCCCTGGGCTGGGTGCAGTGTATCTGAAAGGTAGGGCATGTACTGAGGTGTGTAACATGCCCTGGTAGTGAATTACAGCCATTTTCGTTTTTCACTGCTGAGAGGCTATCTTGCCCATAGGATAGAATGGGGAAGGCTGTTTACATGCCTATCTTCCCATAAGGGCAAGATAGAAAATCCAAGTTTGGTATCTCTGTGTTCAGAATTTAATTATACATCTTTTTAGCAAGATGGTTTTTAAATTCACTGTGTGAGAATAGCACTTTTTAGAAAGTAGCTATTCTCCTGTTTAACCTTCCTGTGTGCCTGTGTGCTGGTTGGCTGACTGGTGTCAGGTGATGTGCTAGGTGGCTCCAGGAGCCTGGATGAGTCAGCAGCAGGGTGAATAGGGAGATCTGCTTTAGATGGGTGGGAGGAGTAGTCCCTGGGTCTGAATAGGGCTGCCCCTGACAAACACAAAGCTGGCTCCACCCCCTGCTGGCCAGGCTGAGGACTCTGCCTCTGCTGGCACAAAGAAGGCTCCACCTCCTGCTGAGCGTCTAACGACCCTGCCCCTCACTCTGAAAGGAACCAGGTGCTCCAGAGCAGAGCACACCCAGGAACCGGTTTGAGCAGGGGAATCCCCCCACTGGAACAAAGAGAGACAAAGGCTTGGAGGGGTATAAGAAGAGGACCCCAGACACCTAAACTTTAGATCACTTTGGAACTAAGAAGAAACCTCTGCCAAGGAGAAAGCTGGAAGAAACTGAAGAGGAGAAGACTGCCTGCTTGCTGTTTTGCTTTGCTGCCAAGGAGAGGGGAAGGACTTTGCTGTGTCCCCTTCTTTTGATTCTGATCTCCAAGGGCCTGAGAAGAGCTGGCTCCCTGTTAAGAAGTCCCAGGAACAAAAGGACTTCACCACCAGCTCCCCTGGAACTCTGCTGAGAGAGTTCTGACCTGCCTTGGAGTGCTTACCCAGTCTTGGGGCTTCAGGAGGTCGTTTTGCTGTGTTGAGGGAGCTGGGAAGCAGAAGCGTGAACAAGAGGGACTGGTACCCAGCGCATCATCCGATTGCGTGTCGCAAGACGAGAGTGCGGGGAAAATTTCATCGCGGCACCATCGCAACACGCAGAGTCTCCACATCGCCGAGTGCGTCGAGCATCGTCCCGAAGCGTGAAGCTTCCTGCCATTGCGAGGGTTGTCGCAGAACCAGTTTGCGGGCCGCACCACTGCCGGTGCGTGAAAAGTCTCCAATCGCTGCGTGCGTCGACGCAGAGTCCCGTTCCGTGGCGCATCGAGAGTTGCGGCGCCGGAAGGCAACGCTGCGCCACGCATCACACCACATCGAAGAGTGTCGCATCGAACCTGTGCGTGAAGCTTCCCCCCAAGAAACCTACGCAACGAAGGCCAAAGTCATCGCATCCTCCCCTTACAGATCGGAGCCGGCGCATCCACCTCTGCTGCGTGAAGCAGGGCTGCTGCAAAGCCTCCCCAGGATCTCAGGAGTATCGCATCGCCTTTGCCATCTTCCTTGTTATAGCTTTTGGGAACCTTATCGCAACTACAGGTACTGTTGGGCACCCGAGTGTCGCATTTTGTGCATTGAGAGTCGCATTGTGCAAGACACTGACTTTTACATCCTGGAGTACTTTCTGCAAGCTCTTGAACTATCTTTAAAGTAACCTTTTTGAATTATATGTTGGTTTGTCTGTAATATTTGGTCTTGTGAAGTTTTTAGTAAAGATTCCTTATTTTTCTAAAACTGGTGTGGAGTAAATCTGTGGTGTTTTCACTGTGTTACTGTGAGTGTTGGTACAAATACTTTACACATTGCCTTTGATAGCCTAGACTGCTCAGGCCAAGCTACCTAGAGGGTGAGCAGGGGTTATCTTAACAGTGTATCCCCCTTTCCCTGACTAGAAGCAAGGGTCCCTACTTGGACAGTGGTACCTACCCTGCCAACTAGAGACCCCCAGATCTAACATTGGTGGTCAGCGGTGAGGATTGAACTTGTATTTGTACTTGACCCACAGTAATTGGTGTACATCACTAGTTTAAGTGCAGACCAATAGACAACCACATACTATATCTTTGATTCTATTTTTGAATAACTCTTCAAGAGCATCATGGCTCAAAGTGAGAAAGCAGCCAGTGAGAAGGCAGAATTGGAGTTCTCCATTGCGGATTTATATTCATACAAAATGGAAGATCTCAAGCGGTTCTGCAAAGACCGTGGTTGCTCTTTTAAAAGCGGAGCTAGAAAAGATGTGCTACAAAGTCCTGAAGGCCTGGTGGGAGGCCCAAGAGGAAAGTGATGCAAATGAAGAGGATGGTTTTGTTCCCCAAGATCTGCCTGTGGGCAGACCAGTCTCAAGGGCTGGCAGCTCCCATTCCAGTAGGGGGCTCACTCCAGAGGAGTTGGAGGAGAATCAAAGGGTGAGAAACCATGAAATGGAAATGATGAAAATGAAAATGAAGCAATTGGAAGTAGAGAAGGACAAGGCGGCGGAGGAGAGCAAGAATGCCCGTGCCTTGGAAGAGAAGAAATTGCTTCTGGCTCATGAAGTGAGCATGAGAGAACTGGACATCAAGGCCAAGCAGGTGGAGTCCGGTTCAAATGGTGGCAGCGCACAGCCAGTGCAGGGGGGTAAAGTATATATCCCCAAAGATTTAGTACAGAATTATAACAGGAGTGAGGATATCTATGCCTGGTTCACATCGTATGAAATTGCATTGAGGATGAATGGTGTGCCTGAACAGCATTGGGGGGCGGGCCTGTGGAAACATTTTGAGGCTTCTGGGAGGAGTGCTCTAGAGCCCTTAGAATTAGCAGGTGCCATGACCTATCCCAATATGAAGGAGGCCCTATGTCTCAGGTATGGACTTACTCCAGAGCAGTATAGACTGCAGTTTAGAAATTCCAAGAAGAAAGAGTCTGAGACTTGGATGGAGTGTGTGAATCTGTACTCGCGGGCACTGGAAGGTTGGATGAAGGGCAGCAAGGTAACTGATTATAAGGGGTTGTTACATTTAATTAGTTGGGAGCACTTGAGTAGTCTATGTGTTCCAGAGCTGCGCCAGCATCTTTTAGATAGCAAGTTGACGGACCCCATTGAGCTTGCTAAGGAGGCGGACCGCTGGACCAGTACCAGGGTCCACAGAGGAATTGTGGGTACCGTTGCCAAAGGTGGGCAGGGTCCCCAGCAGAAGAGTGGGGGGGACAAGGGTAACCAAAAGGAGTTCTCACAAGGGCCCCAAAATAGTTCCCAGGGTAACCAGTCCCAGCCCCCCAAGTCCAAACCCAAACCAACCTGGCCCCCTAAGGGCAGGTCGGATAACAAGGGTCCCATTAAGTGTTATCACTGTCAGGAATTGGGTCACAAGTCTCCTGTGTGTCCCAAGAAATCCCAGGCACCCACTGGTGCTCCAACACCGGGTATAGCTAGTGTAGCTTTTGGGGGGGATTTAATTTCTAGTGATTTGGAGGGTTTAGCAGTTATGTCCCTTGTCTCTTTAGGAGACACAGAGATGGTCCAGGAAACCCCTGTCCCTGATAACACTAAGAAGTACAGGCAGTGGGTGACCATCAATGGGAGGAGGGTGGAGGCTCTCAGGGACACTGGAGCCAGTGTGACTACGGTCAGGTGTCAGTGGGTCCCTGAGGAGCTGATCATTCCAGACGTACTTCACCCAGTAGTGTCAGCTGACAACTCTGTGCGCCTTTGCAAGGTAGCACATGTTCCCTTTGAGTGGGGGGGGGTCTCAGGTCCTCTCAAAGTTGTTGTGATTTCATCCATGCCAGTTGACTGTCTGCTAGGTAATGACCTGGAGAGTTCCCTGTGGAAGGAGGTGGAACGCCAGGCTCATTTGGAGATGTTGGGTTTGCCTGAGTGGGTCTGTGTGACCACCCGGTCCATGGCAGCCAGACAGGGTTGTGAAGCAGACCTGGAGCCTGAAACAGTGGCCCAGGTCCCTGCCAGGAAGAGGAAGGGCAAGGGGCGTGGTGCGTCCACCCCCACTGTTCCCACGGTCCAGGAAGGAGCAGAACCTGCGGGGGATGCCCTGGAGCCTACAGGGGAACAGGTCGCTGAGCTGGGAGACATACCTGAGCTGACCCATTGGCAGCAAGAGGGTGGTCCCTCCAGAGAGGAATTCTGCCGTGCGCAGAAGACATGCCCTACTCTTGAAGGTCTGCGGCACCAGGCTGCAGACCAGGCAGCAGGTGCTGATCCGAAGAACTTTTTTCTCTACTGGGAGAATGACTTGTTGTACAGTGAGCCTAGGTTTGCTGAGCCCAGTGGATCACGTACCCTGGTGGTACCCGCAGGGTTCAGAGACTTCCTACTGGGTCTGGCTCACGACGTGCCGCTTGCAGGACATCTCGGGCAGGACAAGACCCGACAAAGGCTTGCCACCCACTTTTACTGGCCCGGGATGAAGACGGACGTCGCTTCCTTTTGTAAATCATGCCAGACTTGCCAGGCAAGTGGCAAAGCTGGAGGAAAATGCAAAGGCCCTCTCCAGCCCTTTCCGGTAGTGAGCACCCCTTTCGAGCGGGTGGGGATAGATATTGTGGGGCCACTGGACCCCAGGACCGCCTTAGGCAACAGGTTCATCCTGGTCCTGGTGGATCATGCCACCCGGTACCCGGAAGCTATCCCTCTCAGGACAACCACAGCCCCGGTGGTGGGCCGTGCGTTGATGGGGATCTTTTCCCGTGTGGGTTTCCCCAAAGAGGTGGTATCTGACCGGGGTACCAACTTCATCTCCAGGTATATGAAGTCTCTGTGGGAGGAGTGTGGGGTAACTTATAAGTTCACCACTCCTTACCACCCTCAAGGAAATGGGTTGGTTGAAAGGTTCAACCGGACCCTGAAAGGCATGATCATGGGGCTGACAGAGCCCATGAGACGGAAGTGGGACGTCTTTTTGCCATGCCTATTATTTGCCTACAGGGAGGTACCACAAAAGTCTCTAGGGTTCAGTCCCTTTGAGCTTTTGTACGGGCACCCTGTTAGAGGACCTCTCAGTCTGGTGAAGGAGGGTTGGGAGAAATCCCCGGGGAAAACCCCTCAGGATGTGTTCAGCTATGTGCTGGCCATCCGCAACCAGACACAGCGCTTCCGGGCCCTCGCTCAGGCGAACCTGGAAGCCAGCCAGGATGAGATGAAGAGGTGGTATGACCAGCATACCACTCTGATGGAATTTCAACCTGGGCAGATGGTGTGGGTGATGGCGCCAGTGGAGCCTTGCGCGCTCCAAGACAAGTGGACTGGGCCATATGAGGTGGTGGAGCGCAAGAGTGAGGTGACCTACCTGGTCAACTTGCGATCTCCCAGGAACCCCATGAGGGTCCTACACGTGAACCGCCTCAAACCCCATTTTGAGAGGTCTGAAATAACAATGCTACTTGCTACAGATGCAGGGATGGAGGAGGATAGCGATCCTCTTCCTGACCTCCTGGAAGCTAAGGAGCAAGATGGGTCAGTGGATGGAGTGGTCCTCTCGCCCACCCTGACCCCAGAACAGCAGAGGGACTGTCGCCATGTGTTGGGTCAGTTTGCATCTCTGTTCTCCCTGACCCCCGGTATCACCAACTGGTGTGTCCATGACGTGGACACGGGAGATAGCATGCCTGTGAAACAGAAGTTTTACCGGGTGGCTGACAAGGTCAGGGCCAGCATCAAGAAGGAGGTTTCTAAGATGTTGGAGCTAGGGGTGATTGAGCCCTCCAGCAGCCCCTGGGCTAGCCCAGTGGTACTTGTACCGAAAGCTGCTGCGCCAGGTGCCACTCCAGAACTTAGGTTTTGTGTGGACTACCGTGGGCTCAATGCTGTCACGAAGACTGACGCACACCCCATCCCCAGAGCTGATGAGCTCGTGGATCGGTTGGGAGCTGCCAACTACCTCAGTACGTTTGATTTAACTTCTGGGTACTGGCAGATTGCCTTAACTGATGGGGCCAAGGAGAGGTCTGCGTTTTCAACGCCAGAGGGGCACTTCCAGTTCCGTGTCATGCCCTTTGGGTTGAAGAACGCCCCTGCCACATTCCAGAGACTGGTCAACCAGGTATTGTCCGGGCTGGAGCAATTCAGCGCCGCATATCTGGACGACATTGCTGTGTTCAGCTCCACTTGGGAAGAACACTTGCAACACCTCTGCGCAGTGTTGAAGGCTCTGCATAGTGCAGGCCTCACTATCAAGGCCAGTAAGTGCCAGATAGGGCAGGGTTCGGTGGTGTATTTGGGACACCATGTAGGAAGCGGCCAGGTGGCGCCCCTACAAGCCAAGATAGATACCATCCGGGCTTGGGAACCCCCCAAAACCCAGACAGCGGTGAGAGCCTTCTTAGGACTCACCGGGTACTATCGCCGTTTTGTCAAGGGGTATGGCACCATTGTTGCTCCCTTGACAGAACTAACTTCCAAGAAGTTACCGAAGAAAGTGATTTGGACCAGTGCCTGCCAAGAAGCTTTTGATGCCCTGAAGGAGGCCATGTGTACAGCACCTGTACTCAAGGCGCCTGACTTCTCCAAGGAATTCATAGTGCAGACAGACGCTTCTGAGCATGGGGTGGGAGCGGTGCTCTCACAGCTAAATGACGAGGACTTGGACCAACCTGTAGCTTTCATTAGTAGGAGGCTACTTCCCAGGGAACAGAGGTGGAGTGCGATTGAAAGGGAAGCTTTTGCTGTGGTCTGGGCGCTGAAGAAGCTGAGACCCTACTTGTTTGGGACTCACTTCCGGGTTCAGACGGACCACAGGCCCCTCAGATGGTTGATGCAGATGAGGGGTGAGAATCCTAAACTTTTGAGGTGGTCCATTTCCCTACAGGGGATGGACTTTACGGTGGAACACCGCCCCGGTACAGAACACGCCAACGCTGATGGTCTGTCCAGGTTTTTCCGCCTTAGCGATGAGAACTCCCAAGAGGGTGGGTAGTTCTCCCCACTTTCAGCTGGAGGGGACACGTGTTAGACCTGGCATCTTTGGCGTGGTTACCCCTGACTTTTTACCTCTACCTCCTGTATTTTTGATGCTATGCTGGATTTCGTTTTTGCTGGTTTAGATGCTTTGGGCACTTTGCCACTGCTGATCAGTGTCAAAGTGCAAGTGCTCCCTTGGTAAATTGTTATATTGATTGGTTATCCATGATTGGTATATTTGTTTCACCTGTTAGCCCCTCGTAAAGTGCACTGCGTGTGCCAGGGCTGGTGATTCAAATGCTACTAGTGGGCTGCAGCACTGATTGTGCCACCCACAGGAGTAGCGCTAAAATGATGTCTTAGGCCTGCTTGCAGTGCCTATGCAGTCCAGGACTGCCATGTCGACCTGGCCAGTGCACCCACTGACCAGGCCTTATCCTTCCCTTTCTGTACATGTCAGGCATCCCTATGGTGGCCCTAGGTACCCCCCTGGGCTGGGTGCAGTGTATCTGAAAGGTAGGGCATGTACTGAGGTGTGTAACATGCCCTGGTAGTGAATTACAGCCATTTTCGTTTTTCACTGCTGAGAGGCTATCTTGCCCATAGGATAGAATGGGGAAGGCTGTTTACATGCCTATCTTCCCATAAGGGCAAGATAGAAAATCCAAGTTTGGTATCTCTGTGTTCAGAATTTAATTATACATCTTTTTAGCAAGATGGTTTTTAAATTCACTGTGTGAGAATAGCACTTTTTAGAAAGTAGCTATTCTCCTGTTTAACCTTCCTGTGTGCCTGTGTGCTGGTTGGCTGACTGGTGTCAGGTGATGTGCTAGGTGGCTCCAGGAGCCTGGATGAGTCAGCAGCAGGGTGAATAGGGAGATCTGCTTTAGATGGGTGGGAGGAGTAGTCCCTGGGTCTGAATAGGGCTGCCCCTGACAAACACAAAGCTGGCTCCACCCCCTGCTGGCCAGGCTGAGGACTCTGCCTCTGCTGGCACAAAGAAGGCTCCACCTCCTGCTGAGCGTCTAACGACCCTGCCCCTCACTCTGAAAGGAACCAGGTGCTCCAGAGCAGAGCACACCCAGGAACCGGTTTGAGCAGGGGAATCCCCCCACTGGAACAAAGAGAGACAAAGGCTTGGAGGGGTATAAGAAGAGGACCCCAGACACCTAAACTTTAGATCACTTTGGAACTAAGAAGAAACCTCTGCCAAGGAGAAAGCTGGAAGAAACTGAAGAGGAGAAGACTGCCTGCTTGCTGTTTTGCTTTGCTGCCAAGGAGAGGGGAAGGACTTTGCTGTGTCCCCTTCTTTTGATTCTGATCTCCAAGGGCCTGAGAAGAGCTGGCTCCCTGTTAAGAAGTCCCAGGAACAAAAGGACTTCACCACCAGCTCCCCTGGAACTCTGCTGAGAGAGTTCTGACCTGCCTTGGAGTGCTTACCCAGTCTTGGGGCTTCAGGAGGTCGTTTTGCTGTGTTGAGGGAGCTGGGAAGCAGAAGCGTGAACAAGAGGGACTGGTACCCAGCGCATCATCCGATTGCGTGTCGCAAGACGAGAGTGCGGGGAAAATTTCATCGCGGCACCATCGCAACACGCAGAGTCTCCGCATCGCCGAGTGCGTCGAGCATCGTCCCGAAGCGTGAAGCTTCCTGCCATTGCGAGGGTTGTCGCAGAACCAGTTTGCGGGCCGCACCACTGCCGGTGCGTGAAAAGTCTCCAATCGCTGCGTGCGTCGACGCAGAGTCCCGTTCCGTGGCGCATCGAGAGTTGCGGCGCCGGAAGGCAACGCTGCGCCACGCATCACACCACATCGAAGAGTGTCGCATCGAACCTGTGCGTGAAGCTTCCCCCCAAGAAACCTACGCAACGAAGGCCAAAGTCATCGCATCCTCCCCTTACAGATCGGAGCCGGCGCATCCACCTCTGCTGCGTGAAGCAGGGCTGCTGCAAAGCCTCCCCAGGATCTCAGGAGTATCGCATCGCCTTTGCCATCTTCCTTGTTATAGCTTTTGGGAACCTTATCGCAACTACAGGTACTGTTGGGCACCCGAGTGTCGCATTTTGTGCATTGAGAGTCGCATTGTGCAAGACACTGACTTTTACATCCTGGAGTACTTTCTGCAAGCTCTTGAACTATCTTTAAAGTAACCTTTTTGAATTATATGTTGGTTTGTCTGTAATATTTGGTCTTGTGAAGTTTTTAGTAAAGATTCCTTATTTTTCTAAAACTGGTGTGGAGTAAATCTGTGGTGTTTTCACTGTGTTACTGTGAGTGTTGGTACAAATACTTTACACATTGCCTTTGATAGCCTAGACTGCTCAGGCCAAGCTACCTAGAGGGTGAGCAGGGGTTATCTTAACAGTGTATCCCCCTTTCCCTGACTAGAAGCAAGGGTCCCTACTTTGACAGTGGTACCTACCCTGCCAACTAGAGACCCCCAGATCTAACAGGTATAAAAAAAGGGGACCCTGGGGTCACGAGTCACGAGAAAATCTGCTTCTTTATGGGTAATCCAGCTATTAGATTCAGCTTCATGAACCAAGGTGGAGATAGTAGTTTTGAGGCGTGGGGTAGGATCGGACGCTATGGGGGTGTAATATCTCTCATTAGAGAGTTGGCGTCTACATTCAGTCTCATAATCAGTAGTGGACTGAACCACGATGGCTCCACCCTTATCTGCCTGTTTGATCGTGATAGAGGTATCCTCAGAGAGGTTCTTCAGTAGCAGGGTTTCTTGTCTAGTCAAGTTGTGAAAAGGTGCCTCCCTATAGGGTAAGTTCAGCTCTTTTAAGACTGCTTTTTCAAAAGTGAGGACCTCCACAGGAACCATGTTATTCTGTGGAGTGAATGTCGAGGGATTTCTCAAACCTGAGTCGCTTGCTTCATCAGGAGGTTGGTCCTGGAAGAAAGATTTCAGACGTATCTTGCGAAACAGGTTATGGACCTCACAATGATCCCTAAACCTGTCGACCCTCGGGGTAGGGACAAAGCCTAGTCCTTTTTGTAGCAGTGATTTTTCAGGGGCTGTGAGGTTCCTGTGTGAAAGATTCACTACTAGTTCCTCTTGTCCTTCGTTCTGCTCCTGGTGTCCATGCCACTGGTCGGTGGTTCTTGCCAATGGACCTGTTTCTGTGCGCCTCTTCTGTTGCGCCCTCTTCCTCTGCCCCAACCTCTGCCTAAAAAAGGTTGGTTGTTACCATTAAAGAACTGAGGGGGGCAATGTTGAAATTGGGGAAACTGCCAGAATGGTAATGGCGGTGGTGGACCTTGGAACATGGGGGGGCCATGGAAGGGAGGACCATTGTAGAACCTATTGGTCCGTTGGTTCTTCCTAGAGTTGTTACTCCCCCAACTGTTGGTGCTGGAGTTACTATCGCTAGAGTCTCTTCTATCTGAGGTGTCATCAGAGGAGTAGCTTGTTCTGTCAGAGGTGTAGTCAGCTTTAAGGTATGGATAGACCTTCTCCTTGTCAAATTTCTGTATATCCT
Organism: Triturus cristatus; assembly: GCF_964204655.1. Lineage (NCBI taxonomy): Eukaryota > Metazoa > Chordata > Amphibia > Caudata > Salamandridae > Triturus > Triturus cristatus. The sequence continues at coordinate 154,865,443 of NC_140595.1, forward strand.
TCTGCAACTTAGTTATTTTTTGTTTCATTAAATAATCTTTGTTGTCGGCAATCTCAGCATTGATCTCGGCGAGTTTGGTTTTGAACGCCGTGATCTGTATGGCTGTTTTGAGTGCTCCTTCAGAAATTTGGATCCTCGCGAGGATGGCTCTCAGCCAATCTTCTCGCGGTGTTGATAATCAAGACTAGCCAGTCCCTAGTGCATTTCCACGCAACTAGGGACCATTCCTTCTTGAAGGTGGCATCCTCTAGAAATAATCTAGGAAAGTTGTTGACAATTAGACCTGAGGGTGCTATATCAGCCCGCAGATATTCTGTCATGAGTGCCCCATGTAAAGTTATCTTAAGCCATTCCCTCTTCAGATGTGTTAGGGCCGTCCAGTGATCAGACTGTGAGCCTGTAGCCGCATTACCATCAGCCCCTAGTAAAGAAGGCGTTCTATCTAAAATGTCCATTACTGCATCGTCGCCAAAACTCAAACCCTGATGGGAGTCCATCTTGGGTCAGTCTTGTACTGAGAGTGATGAAGGGGAGAGAAAAACCTTTAATAAGGTGAGTGGCCCAGCGGAGATTATCAATTGTTATAATCAGCTGGTAACCTCAAAATCCCACGGATGTAAGTCCGTGCAAAGATATCAACAAAATGGGGGACAGGAGGGTAAGTTTAGAGAGGTCCAGTGTACATACCCTGAAGACTAGTATTACAAGAAGGGTACAAAGTTCCTCTAGTCAGAAAAAGAGATATTGAGGGGGGGATTGTTAGTAGGTCTGGCATGTGTCACGGAAGGGGGAAAACCCTTTTAGGAACTAGGGCTCTCACACACCCAGCAAGCTAGGTGTCATGCTTCATCATTTGAGCCTGCCCCTCGTCAGGTCGGCGCTGCAATTCCTGACGGGCTCCCAATAATGGGGCTCTTTAGCGGGGATCTTTTATTCCTGCCGAAGGGTGCTGTGGGGGTAAGAGGCCCTAGAGTGTGTAGATGTAGTGAAAGTGTTTAAAATAGGTACTGTTGGTCCACGAATGAAACATTTATTAAAGTGGTGAACAGCCTAATTAAAACAAATGGAAAATGAGGTGGGTATAGCCACTAGTGGTTTATGTAGCTAGTTGTGTATGCCTTACGCTCAAAGAGATCAACATGTTTCATGCCTAGGTAGCCAAAAATTGGTCACGGCAATTCCTCAGGATCAAAGAAACAAACTATCTACAACAAAGGTGTGTGGATTCTACATACCTAATAGGTGCTTGGAAGTAACCTAAAAAAATAAAAGAGAAAAAACAAAAGAGAAAAAAACAACACATGACAGTATATTACATAATAAAATTGCACTCACAAGATGAAATCATCAAGAGATTAGTGGTAACATACTCCCAAGTGGGTAGTGGAGAAACATGGGGGCGAAAACAGTGTCTGGACCAAGGGTAGAGACAGGGGAAAGAACCAGGTGAACAACTCACCTAAACTACTGGCAAGGGAATCTTGCAGCAGTGACCGGCGGGTAAAAGGACTCCAACGTGGGTCCTGGAATCAAAACCGGAGAATGGGTTTTTTTTTTAAAAAAAGGACACAGAAACAAATCTCGTATGGCTGGAGAAGTTGGCTCATATCATGACCCCAACGGGGGTGAGTATGAATCAGGGAGGTGAGGCAGCCTAGTCCTCCGTGGTGTACTACCATGGGCGGTTAGGTGTGCAACCAAGGTGGCCCTCATACCCAGGGGCCACAGCGTGTCGCCGCCCAGATGATCAGGTGGGAATGCCATAAACTCATCGACTCCTCGTGAGCATTGCGGGGACCGCAGTAGCCCCTGGCAGCGGAAGGGTCAATGCAAGGACGGTGGTGCCCACGGTGTCACAGGAGTGGAATATGGCACCAAAAAGCCCCCTCCGTAGATGGAGACTCACCTTGAACGGTGTCTGGAATCAGGGAAATATAGGAGCGTGTTGAACTCACCTGCGTCGGTAGACGCGTATGAACGATGACCTACCCCTGCCGCCGGAACTGGGATGGGTGCAGGAGTCATCGGAGGTGGACCAGATAAGGAAGATGCAAGCCGGATGACACAACACGTGACCGCAGGAGCCGTACTCCATAGGGAGAGGAGTAGCGGTCCGTGCGGCCATCTTGGAACGGTCAAAAGATCCATCTACTAGCATCCGGGAAACGTCCCCATAGGTGGAGGGGTTGTGGTCCGGGTAGTTATGTAAAATAAAATAAAATAAAAAGGACCTGACAATATCCGGGAAACATTGCAAAGTTGCCATGGACCCGGGTTGAACGGTAATGGAGACTTAAAAAAGGTGACAATCGTGGCGGCCATGATGGATAGGGAAGGTCTGGTCTACATAAGGGGGATGCCAAAAGTGCATCTGTATAGACAAACCAGAACGGCATTCGTCCGCTTGAACAAAACAAGGAGAATTAGGTTAATAAAACAAAAGTTGAAAAGGAGGGTGCAAGTGAGAATGCCTGCGAAATACAGTGGGATTAAAAACCGGAACAACTCTATAAAAAATATATATGATGTCACTGTGAAGTGTAGTAAAGTCACAGAAAGGTAAGACCGGGAGTGGTAAGCGACAAGGGTCACAGGACATGGCTGAACGATTGTGTGAGATGACAGTCACACAAAGGAAATCTGGAGTGGAAGACTCGAGTGACATCAAGAAGTGTCTCAACCAGTGAGCGCAGACCAAGGAATGTCATCATTTAAGCCGATCAAGTGTGATGATAATCTAAGGACCCATCTCTGTTCTAGCCTAAACAATGCATTCTGAGAGATCTGGGGGTGCGCTTCTAAAACCACCCAGCTGATAGCATCAGTGTGATGTTGCATTTCTTTGAAGTGCGTGTAGAGTTTGGTTGTAACCCTCTGACAACGTATATTGCTCCTGTGTTCCGCCATCCTAGTCTTAACCATGCGGGTAGTCATGCCTATATAGACTAAATCACAGGGGCATTTGATCATGTAGACACAATTTTTGGTGTTACAATTAGTATGTCTGGTAAGTGTCCAGTGGAAATCATTCTTGAAAGTAATGTCTTTGCAGGTGATAGTCAGGTTACAAACTACACAGGAACCACAAGGGAAGTGGCCTCTAACTGGGGGTAAGTCCCACATTGTCCTTTGTGAAGCGGTCGTGTTTAATCTAGGTCTGGCATGGACCAATAGGTCCTTTATGTTCTGTGTACGTTTATAGGCAAACCTAGGTTTGGGTATGTTAAGATTGCCCGTCTCTAGAATACTCCAGTTTCTCAAGATGATCTTCCTGATCCTGGTGGAATCAGGTGTAAAAGAGGTAACACAGGTCAAGATGTCAGTTGCAGGTTTGATACGAGTTTCCAAAAGAGCCTCACGTGGGTTATTCTTAGCCCTTTTCATGGAGTTATGGACATGTCTGGTGGGATACCCCCTAGCCGTCAGGTTGGTAGATAACACCCTGGCCTCTGTGTTGTAGTCAGATACCCTAGTGCAGTTGCGTCTAATGCGTAAGAATTGCCCAAAAGGTAAATTATCCCTAAGTGTTTTGGGATGGTGGCTATCATAACGTAGTAGACTATTGCGGTCGGTGGGTTTTTTGTACAATGTGGTGGAAAGGGTACCATCAGATATTGTGATGTTCAGGTCCAGAAATGGTATTGAGTGCTCTGATATTGTATGGGAAAATCTGAGGAACTCATTCTGCTCATTAATCCATTGGATGAAACCTAAACAATCAGTGTGTGTACCATGCCGAAAAATGAGTATATCATCAATAAATCGTTTCCAAAGTATGATATGGTCATGGAAAGGATTAGAAGTATTCAAGATCACGTTCTGTTCAAAATCTGCCATGTATAGACATGCTACACTGGGAGCAATGGTACTACCCATAGATGTACCTTGGCTTTGATGGTATAATTGTCTGTTGAATTCAAAAAAAATTTCAGTTAAAGCCAAGGTAGCACAATCGACAATAAATGTGACCGGTGTGGGTGATAACGAATCGAGTGCCCGTAGTGTTGACTCAATAACTGCCAATGTGGCCCTCTGGGGAATATTAGTGTAGAGGGCCTCTACATCTAAGGTGACTAGATAGTCAATGACCCCTGTGTCTGGAAAGTCATCAATGATTTTGAGGACATCGGTGGTGTCTTTGATAAATGAAGGTGTATCTCGTACCAAAGGTTGTAAGAAGTGGTCACAGAACTTTGACAATGGTTCGAGAAGCGAGCCAATGTCAGACACAATAGGTCGTCCTGGGACCGGGGTAGTCCCCTTGTGGATTTTAGGGAGGGTATAAAAAAAGGGGACCCTGGGGTCACGACTCACGAGAAAATCTGCTTCTTTATGGGTAATCCAGCTATTAGATTCAGCTTCATGAACCAAGGTGGAGATAGTAGTTTTGAGGCGTGGGGTAGGATCGGACGCTATGGGGGTGTAATATCTCTCATTAGAGAGTTGGCGTCTACATTCAGTCTCATAATCAGTAGTGGACTGAACCACGATGGCTCCACCCTTATCTGCCTGTTTGATCGTGATAGAGGTATCCTCAGAGAGGTTCTTCAGTAGCAGGGTTTCTTGTCTAGTCAAGTTGTGAAAAGGTGCCTCCCTATAGGGTAAGTTCAGCTCTTTTAAGACTGCTTTTTCAAAAGTGAGGACCTCCACAGGAACCATGTTATTCTGTGGAGTGAATGTCGAGGGATTTCTCAAACCTGAGTCGCTTGCTTCATCAGGAGGTTGGTCCTGGAAGAAAGATTTCAGACGTATCTTGCGAAACAGGTTATGGACCTCACAATGATCCCTAAACCTGTCGACCCTCGGGGTAGGGACAAAGCCTAGTCCTTTTTGTAGCAGTGATTTTTCAGGGGCTGTGAGGTTCGTGTGTGAAAGATTCACTACTAGTTCCTCTTGTCCTTCGTTCTGCTCCGGGTGTCCATGCCACTGGTCGGTGGTTCTTGCCAATGGACCTGTTTCTGTGCGCCTCTTCTGTTGCGCCCTCTTCCTCTGCCCTAACCTCTGCCTAAAAAAGGTTGGTTGTTACCATTAAAGAACTGAGGGGGTCAATGTTGAAATTGGGGAAACTGCCAGAATGGTAATGGCGGTGGTGGACCTTGGAACATGGGGGGGCCATGGAAGGGAGGACCATTGTAGAACCTATTGGTCCGTTGGTTCTTCCTAGAGTTGTTACTCCCCCAACTGTTGGTGCTGGAGTTACTATCGCTAGAGTCTCTCCTATCTGAGGTGTCATCAGAGGAGTAGCTTGTTCTGTCAGAGGTGTAGTCAGCTTTAAGGTATGGATAGACCTTCTCCTTGTCAAATTTCTGTATATCCTTCTGCAACTTAGTTATTTTTTGTTTCATTAAATAATCTTTGTTGTCGGCAATCTCAGCATTGATCTCGGCGAGTTTGGTTTTGAACGCCGTGATCTGTATGGCTGTTTTGAGTGCTCCTTCAGAAATTTGGATCCTCACGAGGATGGCTCTCAGCCAATCTTCTCGCGGTGTTGATAATCAAGACTAGCCAGTCCCTAGTGCATTTCCACGCAACTAGGGACCATTCCTTCTTGAAGGTGGCATCCTCTAGAAATAATCAAGGAAAGTTGTTGACAATTAGACCTGAGGGTGCTATATTAGCCCGCAGATATTCTGTCATGAGTGCCCCATGTAAAGTTATCTTAAGCCATTCCCTCTTCAGATGTGTTAGGGCCGTCCAATCATCAGACTGTGAGCCTGTAGCCGCATTACCATCAGCCCCTAGTAAAGAAGGCGTTCTATCTAAAATGTCCATTACTGCATCGTCGCCAAAACTCAAATCCTGATGGGAGTCCATCTTGGGTCAGTCTTGTACTGAGAGTGATGAAGGGGAGAGAAAAACCTTTAATAAGGTGAGTGGGCCAGCGGAGATTATGAATTGTTATAATCAGCTGGTAACCTCAAAATCCCACGGATGTAAGTCCGTGCAAAGATATCAACAAAATGGGGGACAGGAGGGTAAGTTTAGAGAGGTCCAGTGTACATACCCTGAAGACTAGTATTACACGAAGGGTACAAAGTTCCTCTAGTCAGAAAAAGAGATATTGAGGGGGGGATTGTTAGTAGGTCTGGCATGTGTCACGGAAGGAGGAAAACCCTTTTAGGAACTAGGGCTCTCACACACCCAGCAAGCTAGGTGTCATGCTTCATCATTTGAGCCTGCCCCTCGTCAGGTCGGCGCTGCAATTCCTGACGGGCTCCCAATAATGGGGCTCTTTAGCGGGGATCTTTTATTCCTGCCGAAGGGTGCTGTGGGGGTAAGAGGCCCTAGAGTGTGTAGATGTAGTGAAAGTGTTTAAAATAGGTACTGTTGGTCCACAAATGAAAAATTTATTAAAGTGGTGAACAGCCTAATTAAAACAAATGGAAAATGAGGTGGGTATAGCCACTAGTGGTTTATGTAGCTAGTTGTGTATGCCCTACGCTCAAAGAGATCAACATGTTTCATGCCTAGGTAGCCAAAAATTGGTCACGGCAATTCCTCAGGATCAAAGAAACAAACTATCTACAACAAAGGTGTGTGGATTCTACATACCTAATAGGTGCTTGGAAGTAACCTAAAAAAATAAAAGAGAAAAAAACAACACATGACAGTATATTACATAATAAAATTGCACTCACAAGATGAAATCATCAAGAGATTAGTGGTAACATACTCCCAAGTGGGTAGTGGAGAAACATGGGGGCGAAAACAGTGTCTGGACCAAGGGTAGAGACAGGGGAAAGAACCAGGTGAACAACTCACCTAAACTACTGGCAAGGGAATCTTGCAGCAGTGACCGGCGGGTAAAAGGACTCCAACGTGGGTCCTGGAATCAAAACCGGTGAATGGGGTTTTTTTTTTAAAAAAGGACACAGAAACAAATCTCGTATGGCTGGAGAAGTTGGCTCATATCATGACCCCAACGGGGGTGAGTATGATTCAGGGAGGTGAGGCAGCCTAGTCCTCCGTGGTGTACTACCATGGGCGGTTAGGTGTGCAACCAAGGTGGCCCTCATACCCAGGGGCCACGGCGTGTTGCCGCCCAGATGATCAGGTGGGAATGCCATAAACTCATGGACTCCTCGTGAGCATTGCGGGGACCGCAGTAGCCCCTGGCAGCGGAAGGGTCAATGCAAGGACGGTGGCGCCCACGGTGTCACAGGAGTGGAATATGGCGCCAAAAAGCCCCCTCCGTAGATGGAGACTCACCTCGAACGGTGTCTGGAATCAGGGAAATACAGGAGCGTGTTGAACTCACCTGCGTCGGTAGACGCGTATGAACGATGACCTACCCCTGCCGCCGGAACTGGGATGGGTGCAGGAGTCATCGGAGGTGGACCAGATAAGGAAGCTGCAAGCCGGATGACACAACACGTGACCGCAGGAGCCGTACTCCATAGGGAGAGGAGTAGCGGTCCGTGCAGCCATCTTGGAATGGTTCAACACGCTCCTGTATTTCCCTGATTCCAGACACCGTTCGAGGTGAGTCTCCATCTACGGAGGGGGCTTTTTGGCGCCATATTCCACTCCTGTGACACTGTGGGCGCCACCGTCCTTGCATTGACCCTTCCGCTGCCAGGGGCTACTGCGGTCCCCGCAATGCTCACGAGGAGTCCATGAGTTTATGGCATTCCCACCTGATCATCTGGGCGGCGACACGCCATGGCCCCTGGGTATGAGGGCCACCTTGGTTGCACACCTAACCGCCCATGGTAGTACACCACGGAGGACTAGGCTGCCTCACCTCCCTGATTCATACTTACCCCCGTTGGGGTCATGATATGAGCCAACTTCTCCAGCCATACGAGATTTGTTTCTGTGTCCTTTTTTTAAAAAAAACCCCCATTCTCCGGTTTTGATTCCAGGACCCACGTTGGAGTCCTTTTACCCGCCGGTCACTGCTGCAAGATTCCCTTGCCAGTAGTTTAGGTGAGTTGTTCACCTGGTTCTTTCTCCTGTCTCTACCCTTGGTCCAGACACTGTTTTCGCCCCCATGTTTCTCCACTACCCACTTGGGAGTATGTTACCACTAATCTCTTGATGATTTCATCTTCTGAGTGCAATTTTATTATGTAATATACTGTCATGTGTTGTTTTTTTCTCTTTTGTTTTTTCTCTTTTATTTTTTTAGGTTACTTCCAAGCACCTATTAGGTATGTAGAATCCACACACCTTTGTTGTAGATAGTTTATTTCTTTGATCCTGAGGAATTGCTGTGACCAATTTTTGGCTACCTAGGCATGAAACATGTTGATCTCTTTGAGCGTAGGGCATACACAACTAGCTACATAAACCACTAGTGGCTATACCCACCTCATTTTCCATTTGTTTTAATTAGGCTGTTCACCACTTTAATAAATTTTTCATTCGTGGACCAACAGTACCTATTTTAAACACTTTCACTACATCTACACACTCTAGGGCCTCTTACCCCCACAGCACCCTTCGGCAGGAATAAAAGATCCCCGCTAAAGAGCCCCATTATTGGGAGCCCGTCAGGAATTGCAGCGCCGACCTGACGAGGGGCAGGCTCAAATGATGAAGCATGACACCTAGCTTGCTGGGTGTGTGAGAGCCCTAGTTCCTAAAAGGGTTTTCCCCCTTCCGTGACACATGCCAGACCTACTAACAATCCCCCCCTCAATATCTCTTTTTCTGACTAGAGGAACTTTGTACCCTTTCACATCCTACTTCCAACATAGAACCCAACAAATTAAAATTCAAAACAGCCTCTCTAGACCAACCCCTGTCTCCCTAGGTGTTCCTCAAGGATCAATCCTCTCCCCCGCCCTTTTCAACCTCTTTATGGAACCCCTGACCCTCATACTCAAAACTCCCCCCCCAATACGACTCCATAACATATACCACCCTCCTGGTGAATCCCTTCCATTTGCCGAAGAACTATCCGACCTTGTTACTAAATCGCTACTCTCCAAATCCAATGATCTGTTCCTTGGAGATCTTAACCTCCACTGGAATGAACCCACCGACCCTGCAATTATCCTTCTCAACAACCTTCTTGAGGTTAGCGAAGTCAAACAGCTCTGCCTCTCCCCCACCCACGACAAAGGAGCTACGCTTGACGCCATCATCTCCAGCCTTGATCTGAAATCTTTATCCAACATCATCCCCATCGATTGGTCTGACCACCATCTTATCTTGTTCTCGATCTTCCCTCCAGCCCCGCCTGCCCGATACAAAAAAATAAGACTACAACTGTGACCAGAAATCTTAGACAAATCCCCCCCGGCACTCTGGAATTTAAATTCCAATCCCAACTCAGTCTCACTGCCCCCTCCTCTAATGCTAACAAACTCACTGAGCACTTTAACAAAACTGTCACTGAGGTTCTAGACCAACTCGCCCCCCTGAAAACAAAAACGCTAAAAAATGTCCCCTCTAAATCATGGTTCACCCTAGACCTTAATAAAGAAAGACGCTCACTGAGACTAGCTGAAAGATCATGGAGACAACACCCTTCCCCATCCCATCTTGCTCTCCTCAGAAATGCAAGATCCTCCTACAAAAAACAAATTTTTTCGGAAAAAGCATCATTCTTTCATCATCAACTCTCTCGTGCCATAAACAGACCTAGAGAACTGTTCAACATTATTAGAAGTCAACCCTCACCTGCACTCCCTAACCCGGTGGCCTCCACTTACAAATGTGAAGAAATCGCCCACTTTTTCAGCGAAAAAATCGCTAAAATTTACCGCGCTTTCCTCCACCCCCAACCCTCTCCCACCCCTAAACACGCCCTGGATACTACACCCAATTCACCTCTCCCTTTGAACTCGCCATTGATTCACTCACTCCTCATCCCATCGCACATCCCTCCTGAACGCCTGTCCAATATCCTATCGCTCAAAAATAACGCCACATGGCATAACTTCCACCCCGTCTCTGAACAGGAAGTCTTCAACACCCTAACGAAACTCAAACCCTCCTCCTACACTAAAGACCCTCTCCCCTCCGCACTCGTCCAAGATCTCAAACACGTCATCGTTCCCTACTGGACCAACATCATTAACACCTCCTTCTGTACAGGAAATGACCCCATCTCCCTCCAACTCGGACAAATCACCCCCATACCCAAAAATCCCAAAGCCGACCCCAATGACCCTACCAATCTCCGCCCCATCTCCGACCTCCCCCTCCTCTCCAAAGCCCTCGAAAAATGCGCCCTCCGCCAACTGGACAAACACGTTGACACATTTAACCTCCTAGACCCCCTTCAATCGGGCTTCTGCAAAGGTTGCAGCACTGAAACCGCACTGCTAAACATAGTCGATGATATTCAGTTAGCCCTGGACAAGGGCAAGAGCTACCTACTCATCCTCCTTGACCTCACCGCGGCATTTGACACAGTCTACCACTCAACCCTGCTCAATGCACTCAAAGAACGTTTCGGCATTAATGGCACGGTCCTTACCTGGTGCACATCCTACTTCCAACATAGAACCCAACAACTTAAATTTCAAAACAGCCTCTCTAGATCATACCCTGTCTCCCTAGGCGTTCCTCAAGGATCCATCCTCTCCCCTGCCCTTTTCAACCTCTTTATGGAATCCCTGACCCTCATACTCAAACAAGCAAATATCAACTATCTCCTATACGCTGACGACACACAACTGTACTATAAAATAAAGTCCCATGCCGATATCCTACACTTTAACACTACACTTACCAAGATCCAATCCTGGTTCCATTATAACCATCTTAAACTAAATCCTAACAAAACTGAGATCATCCTCTTCTCTCCCAAAAAAACCCTCTCCCCATCCAAACATGGATCGCTGACCTTAATGCCCTAAACTGTTCTCTCTCCCTCGCCGAATCTGTCAAATCACTCGACATCACCATCACCAATAAACTCACACTCAACTCCCATATAAAGAACTCAGCAAAAAGTGCACTTTCACACTCTGACATCTCAAAAAAATCAAATCCTTCATACCAGCTGACGACTTCAAACTAATTATCCAATCTCTGGCCCTATCCAAAATTGATTACCTGAACTCTCTGGTACTCCCAAGATCCAGCTTGCCCCCATCAAATCCGTCCTCAACCTTGCAGCAAGACTGACAACCAACTGCAACCGCCTCGACCGCATCTCCCCTTCCCTCAAGACCCTCAAATGGCTCCCCATCGCAGGCAGATCCTCCTACAAAATTGCATGTATTACGCACAAAGTCCTCTATCAGAATGCTTCAACCTACCTCTCAACCAAACTCAAAAGAGCTGGCAGTGCCCGTACGCTGAGAAGCTCCAACACTCTTCTTCTCATACCCCCTCTACTAAAAAAAAAACGCCTCGAAATCCTGCTCCTTCTCCGGCAAGGCCCCAACCATTTGGAACGCCCTTCCCAAAGACCTTCACTGCAACCCCTCCTACGACAGCTTCAAAAGAAACCTTACAATTCACCTTCTCAATAAATTATTGGGGTAATTACTCCCCTGATCTCCGCTCACCATACCCTCCCCCATCACTATGTGCAATAAGTCCTCCCTGGCATACTGTTATATCACTACTTATAACTTCATTCTGGTCCTCTCATTTTGTTTTCTGTTTACAATTTACGCAATCTGCCAAATATGTCATCCTAATTTTTCCTTTTATTTTTGTATAACCTTGTGTTTAATTTGCTTTATCTATTGCTATTGTTGTGTCCAAGTTTATTTCTCATTGTCGTTGTAAAGCGCTCTGATACCCTCGGATGTAGCTAGCGCTATATAAAACCTTTCAAATAACTAAATAAATAAAAATAAAATAAAAGAGAGTAGTAGAGAGCGAGTAGTAAAGAGTGAGTAGTGGAGAGTGAGTAGTAGAGAGTAGTAGAGAGTGAGTACTAGAGAGTGAGTAGTAGAGACTGAATAGTAGAGTGAGTAGGAGAGAGAAAGTAGTAGAGAGTGAGTAGTAGAGAGTAGTAGAGTGAGTCGTAGAGAGGGAGTAGTAAAGAGAGAGTAGTAGAGAGTAGTAGAGAGTGAGTAGTAGAGTAGTAGAGAGTGAGTGGTAGAGAGTAGTAGAGAGTAGTAGAGTGAGTAGTAAACAGTAGTAGAGAGTGAGCCGTAGGGAGTGAGTAGTAGTAAGTAGTAGTAGAGAGTAGTAGAGAGTAGTAGAGAGTGAGTAGTAGAGAGTAGTAGCGAGTGAGTAGTAGAGAGTCAGTAGTTTAATTTAAAAGGAACACAATGAGGGGGTTCATTTTGCCATAGAAATTATGATTAGTGCTGAAAAAAGATAAATTAGGGCACATTTTGATTGACTTCTCAAATCCTCTTCTATTTCATAAAAAAATTCTGACATGCAGACTGAAACATGCACTTTCAATACTAACAGCAGACTTCCCTGGTGAGCAGTAGCTTTACTACAGTGATCTAATAAGCAACTAGAGTGCTAACATTCCGAATTTATGGCAAATGTGTGACACATCTGAATGCCTTCTCGATGGAATCAAAGTAAAAAACTGAAAGTATTTCCTACTGAGGAGACTGCAGTAAATGAGGAAATTAGGAACCTTCATAACAAATAAGTCTCTCAAGATGGCCACCAGAGACAAAAGAGCCCAAATGTAGCACAAATATCAACCAGATGTAGCCCAAGTATAGCCCAATGACAGAATGTCCCAGGGTGTTCTGAAGAACAACTAGAGCGCTAACAGTCTTACTTATGACAAAAGTATGGCACACCTGAAGCCATCTTGATTGAAATAAAGTGGTAACATTTAAAACATTTAATTTGCAAAGGAACAAAATGAGGGGGTTCATTTTGCCATAGAAATTATGATTGATGCTGCAGAAAGAAAAATTAGGGCACATTTTGACTTCTCAACTCCTCTTCTATTTCATTAAAACATTCTGACATGCAGACTGAAACATGAACTTTGAATACCAGCAGCAGACTTTCCTGGTGAGCAGTAGCTTTACTACAGTGATCTAATGAGCAACTAGAGTGCTACCATTCAGAATTTATGGCAAATGTGTATTGCATCTGAATGCCTTCTTGATGGAACCAAAGTAAACACGCATTGAAACTGCAATATGTCCCGCCCTCGTTTAAGTTAAAGCAATTCTGTTTGTAATTAGGTGGCTTTTAAGCTTTGCTTGTATTAGTGTTTTTCAAACTTTCCTATACATAACATGCATATGTATGCATATATGTATATGTATGCATGCATTTATATTTGTATTTATATAGATATGCAGATTATATATATATGTTTATATATGTATGTATTACCTACTGGCGGTCGCCAGTAGGTAGTTATAGTTAGGACCCTGTTTCCATAGGAAAACCGCAACATTCTATTTTGAATAACTTTGGCGCCGGTCGATGAATCCTCGCGAAATTTTCAAAACTAATGGGGCGCTACGCTCCGCTCCTACCCTGAAAGTCTCGGGGGGATTCGTCAAGCGGGGGCTGAGAAAAAAGGGGGGTCCCAAAACGTGTTTTCCCCATGCATTTTTCCATAGGACATTTAGACACAGCTACAGCCCGAACGGCTGAACAGAGTTATTTGAAATTTGGCAGAGAGGTAGTCTACAGGTCAAGGAAGTGCCTTTTGTAGGTCTGGTGTAAATCTGTTCAGTAGTTCCTGAGAAAATAGCATTTAAATCAATATATATATCTGTGGCAGCTTACTGTGCGCTTACCGTGCGCTTGATCAAAATATGATCATTTGATAGATAACCTTTCACAACGAAGCGCATAATATGTCCTCCGTGTGTGGACGATACATGTCCCACGGCATGTCCCACGGCACTAACTGCGTAAAGTGGGCGCGCGGTGCACGAAGCGCACCGCGTGCTCACTGTGCGTGCACGGAACGAACTGCTTGGAGTGGGCGCGCACGCCATGAACGGCGTAAAGTAACTTAGCATTTAAAAAACCGTACAAATTCACTGAAAAAACCATAGGTTTCACACACGTTATGGTTAGGAATTAGCATTTAAAAAACCTTGCAAATTCACTGAAAAAACCATAGGTTTCACACGTTATAGTTAGCTGGACATTTCACTCGTAAAAAACCATTGAAATTCCCCCGTTATAGTTAGTGCAGGCAACTATAACTCACGCGACCGCAATCCTCTGCTGATGACATATGTGTCTTTATGAAAAAAAAATATTTGCAATATATGTATAGCTAAAATTGAATGGAAGAAGACATGGGCAAATAAGTGTCTAAATACAGTATTAGCATCAGCAGAGGATTGCGGTCGCGTGAGTTATAGTTGCCTGCACTAACTATAACGGGAGAATTTCAATGGTTTTTTACGAGTGAAATGTCCAGCTAACTATAACATGTGTGAACCCTATGGTTTTTTCAGTGAATATATATATACACATACATATATATAAATGCATATGCATATATATATAACGTGAATTCCGCTGTAGGTTTCTTTCTTCCAAAGTGACGGACACGGACCCAAACTGGTGCTAAATGTATTTCTTCAACCATCAACCGTCGCCATTACGCGTTTCAGCTTCGTAGAGCCTTGATCACATGACATGGTAACCTTATTACGTGTCTAATTTAAAGTGATAAACAACATTTCCGGGAAATCACATGGTCATAGATGTAGAAGAAAGACTTCAATGTACCTTTGTAGTATATATATGTGCATATGTGTGCGTGTAGAGAGAGGTAGAGAGACGAAGAGAGATAGAGGTGTAGAGGTAGAGAGGTAGAGGTAGAGAGGTAGAGAGGTAGAGAGGTAGAGAGGTAGAGAGTAGTGGAGAGAGAGGTAGAGTGAGGTAGAGAGGTAGAGTGAGGTAGAGAGTACAGAGTGAGTAATAGAGAGTACAGAGTGAATAGTAGAGTGTGAGTAGTAGAGAGTAGTAGCGAGTAGTAGAGAGTAACAGAGAGTGAGTAGTAGAGTGAGTAGTAGAGTGAGTAGTAGAGCGTAGTAGAACGTAGTAGAGAGTGAGTAGTAGAGAATAGTAGAGAGTGAGTAGTAGAGAGTGAGTAGCAGAGAGAGATTGGCAGAGAGTAGTAGAGAGTGAGTAGTAGAGTGAGTAGTAGAGAGTATTAGAGAGAGAGTAGTAGAGAGTGAGTAGTAGATAGTAGTAGAGAATGAGTAGTAGAGTAGTAGAATGAATAGTAGAGAGTGAGTAGTAGAAAGTAGTAGTAGAGAGAGTAGTAAAAAGTGAGTAGTAGAGAGTAGTAGAGAGTGAGTAGTAGAGAGTGAGTAGAAGAGAGTGAGTAGTAGAGAGTAGTAGAGTAGTAGAGAGTAAGTAGTAGAAAGTAGTGGAGTATTAGAGAGTGAGTAGTAGAGAGTAGTAGAGAGTGAGTAGTAGAGTGAGAAGAAGAGAGTGAGGTGTAGAGAGTGAGAAGAAGAGAGTGGTAGAGTAGTAGAGAGTGAGTAGCAGAGAGAGTAGTTGAGAGTAGTAGAGAGTGAGTACTAGAGAGTAGTAGAGAGCTAGTAGTAAAGAGTGAGTAGTGGAGAGTGAGAAGTAAAGAGTAGTAGAGAGCGAGTAGTAGAGAGTGAGTAGTAGAGAGTGAATAGTAGAGAGTGAGTAGTAGATAGTGAGTAATAATGAGTGAATTGTAGAGAGAGAGTAGTAGAGAGCGAGTAGTAGAGAGTGAGTAGTAGAGAGTAGTAGTAGAGAGTTGTTTTGAGTAGTAGAGAGTGAGTAGTAGAGAGTGAGTAGTAGAAAGTAGTAGCAAGTGAGTAGTAGAGTAGTAGCGAGTGAGTAGTAGAGAGAGAGTAGTAGAGTAGTAGAGAGTGAGTAGTAGAGAGTGAATAGTAGAGAGTAGTAGAGAGTGAGTAGTAGAGAGTAGTAGAGTAGTGGAGAGTGAGTATTAGAGAGTAGTAGAGAGTGAGTAGTAGAGAGTGAGTAGTAGAGAGTAGTAGAGTGAGTAGTAGAGAGTAAGTAGTAGAGAGTCAGTAGTAGAGAGTAGTAGTAGAGAGTTGTTTTGAGTAGTAGAGAGTGAGTAGTAGAGAGTGAGTAGTAGAAAGTAGTAGCGAGTGAGTAGTAGAGTAGTAGCGAGTGAGTAGTAGAGAGAGAGTAGTAGAGTAGTAGAGAGTGAGTAGTAGAGAGTGAGTAGTAGAGAGTAGTAGAGTAGTGGAGAGTGAGTATTAGAGAGTAGTAGAGAGTGAGTAGTAGAGAGTGAGTAGTAGAGAGAGAGTAGTAGAGAGCAGTAGAGAGTGAGTAGTAGAGTAGTAGAGAGTAGTCAGTCAGTCAGTGTCAGTCAATCAGTGTCAGTGTCAGTCAGTGTCAGTCAGTCAGTGTCAGTCAGTCAGTGTCAGTCAATCAGTGTCAGTCAGTCATTGTCAGGCAGTCAGTGTCAGTCAATCAGTGTCAGTCAGTGTCAGTCAGTGTCAGTGTCAGTCAATCAGTGCGAGTCAGTGTCAATCTGTCAGTGTCAGTCAGTCAGTGACAGTTAGTCAGTGTCAACTAGAGCAGCGCTGCTGACCTGGTTCTCTGGCTCTAAAGCAGCTCTGCTGACCTAGTTCTCTCCCTCTAAAGCAGCTCTGCTGACCTGGTTTCTCTGGCTCTACAGCAGGTCTGCTGACCTGGTTCTCTGGCTCTAGAGCAGCTCTGCTGACCTAGTTCTTAGGCTACAGAGCAGCTCTACTGATCTGGTTCTCTGGCTCTACAACAGCTCTGCTGACCTGGTTCTCTGTCTCTAAAGCAGCTCTGCTGACCCGGTTCTATGGCTCTAAGGAAGTTCTGCTGACATGGTTCTCTGGCTCTAGAGCAGCTCTGCTGACCTGGTTCTCTTCCTCTAGAGCAGCTCTACTGACCTGGTTTCTCTGGCTCTACAGCAGCTCTGCTGACCTGGTTCTCTGGCTCTAAAGCAGCTCTGCTGACCTGGTTCCTAGGCTCTAGAGCAGCTCTACTGACCTGGTTCTCTGGCTCTAAAGCAGCTCTGCTGACCTGGTTCTCTCCCTTTAAAGAGCTCTGCTGACCTGGTTCTCTGGCTCTAAAGCAGTTCTGCAGACCTGGTTCTCTGCCTCTAGAGCAGCTCTGCTGACCTGGTTCTATGGCTCTAAAGCAGCTCTGCTGACCTGGTTCTCTGGCTCTAGAGCAGCTCTGCTGACCTCGTTCTCTGGCTCTAAAGCAGTTCTGCTGACCTGGTTCTCTCCCTCTAAATCATCTCTGTAGAGTAGTAGAGAGTGAGTAGTAGAGAGTGAATAGTAGATAGTAGTAGAGAGTGAGTAGTAGAGAGTAGTAGAGTAGTGGAGAGTGAGTATTAGTGAAGTAGTAGAGAGTGAGTAGTAGAGAGTGAGTAGTAGAGAGAGAGTAGAAGAGAGCAGTAGAGAGTGAGTAGTAGAGTAGTAGAGAGTAGTCAGTCAGTGTCAGTCAGTCAGTGTCAGTCAGTCAGTCAGTGCCAGTCAATCAGTGTCAGTGTCAGTCAGTGTCAGTCAGTCAGTGTCAGTCAATCAGTGTCAATCAGTCATTGTCAGGCAGTCAGTGTCAGTCAATCAGTGTCAGTCAGAGTCAGTGTCAATCTGTCAGTGTCAGTCAGTCAGTGACAGTTAGTCAGTGTCAACTAGAGCAGCTCTGCTGACCTGGTTCTCTGGCTCTAAAGCAGATCTGCTGACCTAGTTCTCTCCCTCTAAAGCAGTTCTGCTGACCTGGTTTCTCTGGCTCTACAGCAGCTCTGCTGGCCTGGTTCTCTGGATGTACAGCAGGTCTGCTGAGCTGGTTCTCTGGCTCTAGAGCAGCTCTGCTGACATAGTTCTTAGGCTACAGAGCAGCTCTACTGAACTGGTTCTCTGGCTCTACAACAGCTCTGCTGACCTGGTTCTCTGGCTCTAAAGCAGCTCTGCTGACCCGGTTCTATGGCTCTAAGGAAGTTCTGCTGACATGGTTCTCTGGCTCTAGAGCAGCTCTGCTGACCTGGTTCTCTTCCTCTAGAGCAACTCTACTGACCTGGTTTCTCTGGCTCTACAGCAGCTCTGCTGACCTGGTTCTCTGGCTCTAGAGCAGCTCTGCTGACCTGGTTCCTAGGCTCTAGAGCAGCTCTACTGACCTGGTTCTCTGGCTCTAAAGCAGCTCTGCTGACCTGGTTCTATGGCTCTAAAGCAGCTCTGCTGACTTGGCTCTCTGGCTCTAGAGCGGCTCTTCTGACCTGGTTCTCTGGCTATAAAACAGCTCTGCTGACCTGGTTCTCTGGCTCTAAAGCAGTTCTGCTGACCTGGTTCTCTGGCTCTAAAGCAACTCTGCTGACCTGGTTCTCTCCCTCTAAAGCATATCTGCTGACCTGGTTCTCTGGCTCTAAAGCAGCTCTTCTGGCCTGGTTCTCTCCCTCTAAAGCAGCTCTGCTGACCTGGTTTCTCTGGCTCTACAGCAGCTCTGCTGACCTGGTTCTCTGGCTCTAGAGCAGCTCTGCAGACCTAGGTCTTAGGCTCTAGAGCGGCTCTGCTGATCTGGTTCTCTGGTTCTACAACAGCTCTGCTGACCTGGTTCTCTGGCTCTAAAGCAGCTCTGCTGACCCGGTTCTATGGCTCTAAAGCAGTTCTGCTGACCTGATTCTCTGGCTCTAGAGCAGCTCTGCTGACCTGGCGCCTTGGCTCTAAAGCAGCTCTGCTGACCTGGTTCTCTGGCTCTAGAGCAGCTCTGCTGGCCTTGTTTCTCTGGCTCTACAGCAGCTCTGCTGACCTGGTTCTTGGCCTCTAGAGCGGCTATGCTGACCTGGGTCTCTGGCTCTAAAGCAGCTCTGCTGACCTGGTTCTGTGGCTCTAGAGCAGCTCTGCTGACCTGGTTCTCTGGCTCTAAAGCCACTCTGCTGACATGGTTCTCCCCCTCTAAATCAGCTCTGCTGACCTGGTTCTCTGCCTCTAGAGTAGCTCTGATGACCTGGTTCTGTGGCTCTAGAGCAGCTCTGCTGACCTGGTTCTCTGGCTCTAAAGCAGCTCTGCTGACCTGGTTCTATGGCTCTAAAGCAGCTCTGTTGACCTGGTTCTCTGGCTCTAGAGCAACTCTGCTGACCTGGTTCTCTGGCTCTAAAGCAGCTCTGATGACCTGGTTCTCTCCCTCTAAAGAGCTCTGCTGACCTGGTTCTCTGGCTCTAAAGCAGTTCTGCTGACCTGGTTCTCTGCCTCTAGAGCAGCTCTGCTGACCTGGTTCTCTGGCTCTAAAGCAGTTCTGCTGACCTGGTTCTCTCCCTCTAAAGCATCTCTGCTGACCTGGTTTCTCTGGCTCTACAGCAGCTCTGCTGACCTGGTTCTTGTCCTCTAGAGCAGCTCTGCTGACCTGGGTCTCTGGTTCTAGAGCAGCTCTGCTGACCTGGGTCTCTGGTTCTAGGGCAGCTCTGCTGACCTGGGTCTCTGGTTCTAGGGCAGCTCTGCTGACCTGCTTCTTAGGCTCTAGAGCAGCTCTGCGGACCTGGTTCTCTGGCTCTACAACGGCTCTGCTGACCTGGTTTCTCAGGCTCTACAGCACCTCTGCTGACCTGGTTCTCTGCACTCACGATGCACGCACCCAACTTAGCAAAAATATATTTAAAAATATTATAAGTTTATTATAAGTACAAATATGTTATTTTTATGACTATCTTAGATAATCTCTTGCCCTAATATGTATATTAAAGACACATACATATCATTTTGGAACATAAGTTTTTTTTGCAGGAGTCACGCACCCAGCGCACCCCAGCATGTATATGACATCACGGGGGATCTGCCACCGCGCAAGCATCTCGTTCCGTAATGTGCATGTGTCACGAATGCATGGAAGCAGGAGTTTCGGACTGGTCACATACCAATCGCGCACATCACGTAATATTAAATGTATATGATGTAACTGAAAAACACGCAGCCGTCGAACACCGTATGCGAATCCTTCACGACTTTTCTAAAATAGCGGCTAGAAACCGGGCACCCACCGTGATGTGCACGCTTTGAGTGCGCGACTCCGTAAAAAATTTGGAATTTTCTTTTTTTAAAGAAAATAATATAAATATAGTAAATAAAAATGAAAACAAAAATATGAATCAATATTTCAGTTTGAATTTTTTTTGTGTGCAGTTTTCAGAAAAATATATAATGTTATTTAATGAATAAAAGATTTATAAATAAACAGTCAAAAAAACTGTAGAAAATCAGTACAAAAAAATAGATATAACTACTATCACACTTAAAAATTAGCATTTACAAAACCTTTGAAATTCACTGACAAAAACCATAGGTTTCAGAAACGTTATAGTTAGAAATTAGCATTTAAAAAAGCTTTAAAATTCATTGAAAAAATCATAGGTTTCCGGGGTGTTATAGTTAGCTGGCCATTTCACTCGTACAAAACCATAGAAATTCCTCCGTTATAGTTAGTTCTGCTAACTATAACTCGCGCGCCCGCAATGCACTGCTGATGATGTCACATATTGCATCATTCATGACATGGTCAGTGACATCACTGATGACATCATTGATGACATCTCAAATGACATCACTGATGACATCCCTGATGACACCATCAACGTGACAATCTGATACACCTCATCATACACTAGTATAACCTTTCATCACTCACTGTAAAATACAGAGTACCATATTTGAAACCATTGACACACCAATACCAGTTACTACATACCCACTCACTGATTCCTAAGTCTATACACACAACTACCCATTCAACAACAGAATCATGTATACTTACAGTCACTAATTAATAGAACACTATCAAATGCACTTATACACATATATAGACATTGACACATCAGCAGTCATCTTAGTCGGTTATGCAGTCATCCTACTCACTCATGAAAAAGATTAATCACACTTACATTTACTCACACAATTATCCAACAACACCTCATTTATTCAAACACATAGTAACTCATAGTTAATATGTTAAAAAATCACCATTACAATTATACACTCATTCATATAGTTACTCTCACAATCACTGACTCTTACACATACTGATTTATATACATCAACTCTCACATACAATGCCTTTTATTTTTTTTACTTTGTTGAAGATGTACAACTAAAACATATATTTGCTCACCAACACACAAATAAATACACTCAGTCACCCAAACAACTGTTTCCACATGTACTCTTAAACCTATACACCTAGTCAATCAACCATTCACACATCTATGCATAGAGTTACACACACCTCATCCAACCACACACAAACTCAGTAACTAATATACACACTCATGTAGTTAGTGACCAACTGATGCAGCATGTTATACAACAACAGAGACAGTGATGCACACATTCACATAGTTCAGTTACTAATCCATGTATTAAGTGAGACACTTTTAATTACTCACTTAAATAGACAGTCAGACAGCTACTAAATCCTCCATCCAGACAGTTATATATCCACTCAATCTTCAATACAGATTGGTATATATATAATACATATTTAAATTTCAAACTAAATTACATTCACTGGATGGTGTCATCAGTGATGTCATTTGAGATGACATCACTGATGTGACCATGTCATGAATGATGCAATATGTGATATCATCAGCAGTGCATTGCGAGTGCGCGAGTTATAGTTAGCAGAACTAACTATAACGGAGGAATTTCTATGGTTTTGCAGGAGTGAAATGGCAAGCTAACTATAACACCCCTGAAACCTATGGTTTTTTCTGTGAATATATATATATATATATATATATATATATATATATATATATATATATATATATATATATATATATATATATATATATATATATATATATATATTAGGCTATTTTAATTAGGTATATGTTAAAATATATATATTCATCAGCTAATTATTCCAGTAATTTAAAATGACAAAAAAATCTAATTTAAAAATAATGATCTTTTAAGCTTTTAATAAATTTTAAAAAATTAAAATCATTCTACACATAAGATTTTTTTAAATTGAATACATACTGAATGAAAATAAAAGTGTATGTATGTATGTTTATTTTTAGTGCCTGCCTCCATTTTTTTCTAGAGAAGTGTGTTACCGTACCTATGAGTCTCCATGTGAAATGTGGTACTTGACTTACTCCAAAGCCGAGCTGGAGTACATTTTCTACTGGTGTGTTACATTTATAGCTTTACTAATTTTAGAAGTGTTGGTGAATGGCAATGAGTTTACTCTTTTGCGGGTGGGTGTTTGTAGCAGCCTTTCACCCACAAAACCCCTTTTCACATTTCCCTAAGCACCTCCTATTTAGTTTTAAATATTCCCATTTTCCTGCGACTCAGCTTTATCACTCCGACACTTATTACCTAAACTCCACCTTGGCAGAGTTCTCTACATAGATAAGATAGGGGAGGCGGAGGTCT
Organism: Triturus cristatus; assembly: GCF_964204655.1. Classification (NCBI taxonomy): domain Eukaryota; kingdom Metazoa; phylum Chordata; class Amphibia; order Caudata; family Salamandridae; genus Triturus; species Triturus cristatus. The sequence continues at coordinate 154,887,678 of NC_140595.1, forward strand.
CTCCCTTTTATTTAGGAAATAAATGTTGAAGTACATGATCTCAGAATATAGATCAGCAGAATCCACAAATGCCCAAGTCTAGAACCATACAAAGCTTTGAAAGCCATAGCTTGCAATTTGTATTAGTGCCAAATCCGAGAAATGTAATGCTGCTCTTCTATGTGTGTACAGCAGAGGGTACCCACAACATTGACTAGGAGGAGATTTTAAAACATATTTTACATAATCCACTTTATATCCAGGTCGTGGTTATGCCTGTGTGTCACTACCAACCAAACCTTCTCATGCCACCTTCAGATCTCATTCACTTGAACAAAATTCTCTCAGGAAATTCACAATATGTCCAGTTCTTACCTCTAATAAACATTCCATTTCTTGCTGTTTACAAAATCGTCTACAATGACCCCTCTCTGTCTTTCCCAAGTCACATCAGGACCATAATTGCCTATTTATAGTCACGCTTATAGAGAGATAATAAAAAAAGGCCCAATAGGTGTTTCTCACACTACATGAGATTGATCTCATGTAGCAGAAATTTATCCATGTATCTTTCTACTCTTTCATATCTAGTTTTCTCCTCCACGTCTAGCTTAGTTTTGATAAATATTTGTTCGAACATGCCTTTATGACATGACCTTTTTCTGCCTGTGGTAAGACAGGTGAGTTGGAGACAGCGTCAGTGCGCTTGATGGTTTCGCCGGCCTGAGACGGCCAGTCAAACCGTCATGCGCACTGACAACAGTCAATTGTTTTGGACTGTAAAAAAATGTATTCAAAATGTTAATTGGATTGTGCCTCATGTTGAATAACCACTTTTTAAAGCCTCACAGAGACAACAATTGCCCTTCTCAGAAGCTTCTATTTGGCCAAAATTGGGCAGGAATATGAATCTAAACACACTTAGTTTAGTTCCAAAAGTGATAATTCACATGCAATAGTTATTTACAGTCAAAAGATTAAAAATCAAAAAAGCACCATTACAGAACATCTGGAGAAAGATTGGCAGGTCATCTCTTTTCATCAGAAAATTGATTTTTTGGACTGTACAAAAAAAGATTCAAAATGTCTATTGGATTGTGCCTCATGTTGAATAACCACTTTTTAAAGCCTCACAGTAACCAAAATTGCAACTTTTACCGACTTTTCCTCCTTCTCAGAAGCCTCTATTTTGACTAATTTTGGGCAGGAAAATGACTCTAAACACACTTATTTTAGTTCCAAAAGTGATCATTCACATGCAAAAGTAATTCACAGTTAAAAGATTAAACATGAAAAAATCACTATTACTGAACATCTGGAGAAAGTTCGACATGCTTTTCATCAGAAAATTGATTTTTTGGACAGTACAAAAAAAGATTCCTAATGTCAATTGTATCATGCCTCATGTTGAATAACATCTTTTTAAGGCCTCACAGTGACCAAAATTGCCATTTTCACCGAATTTTACTCCTGCGCAGAAGATTCTATTTTGACTGATTTCAGGTGGGAAAATGACTCTAAAACACACTTATTTTAGTTCCAAATGTGATAATTCAAAATCTGATGGCAACTCCGCAATTGAACCAAATCTGGGGGAGGAAGTCTGGAGATCCCATTTTAAAACTTTATATTCAAGGGCTCTGGATGAAGATGCATCTGTTAGGGAACTAGCAATGGATACAATCCCCACAAACATTAGTGCTCCCCTTTGTACTATAAAAGAGGTTGCCGCAGAATTGGGTAAATTGCTTCCAGCAAAGGCACCGGGGTTGGATAGAATTCCTGGCGACCTATTTAGAAATGAACAACTAATGTGGGCACCCTACCTATGGATATTATTTACCGCTATCCTTCAAGGGATGGCGTTGCCTCCGACTTGGGCAGGAGCAGAAATCATCCCTATCTATAAAAAAGGCTCTCCGCTAAACCCGCCAAATTATCACCCAATTAGCCTGATTGATAAGAACCAAAAGAAATTTGCCCGTGTTCTCCTGGGCCGATTGCAATCACGGATAGATGAAAAAATATTTTACCACCTTTACAAGCTGGTTTTAGGACTAAAATTTCAACCGTAGACCAGATCTTTAGATTGCAATTGATCCACTGGAAAACGGTGATCTTGGAGGGTGGTAGCTTATACCTAATTTACGGAGATCTTAAATCCGCATTCAACATGGTGCAGCGTGACCAGCTATGGGGTCTCCTTTATGATATGGGAGTACCAGCTTATCTATGCCACCAGCTGAAGCGATTGCATCAGGATACGTATGCGAGAATAAGATATGGTAAGAAAGGGGAATTGACAGCTTCCTTCCCTGTAGAGAAAGGGGTGAGACAGGGTTGTGTGTTGGCCCCGACCCTGTTTTCCCTCTTTTTAAATGGCCTAATTGAAACCCTACTGGCAGTAAAAGACATAGATTCACCAAAGCTAGCGAACCGCAAGATACCAGCGTTAATGTTTGCGGACGATACGTTGCTACTTTCCAAGACTCCTATGGGTATGTAGCGGGTATTGGATGAGTTCTGCAAATTCTGTAGGAAGAGGGATTTGGAGCTAAACCTACAAAAGACAAAATATATGGTTTTCAATGCCAACACTAGTAACTGCCCACACCCTCAAATGGAAGGCAGGCCCCTAGAAAGGGTGTCTATCTTTGATTATTTGGGCCTCACACTTAATGTGAAGATGGATTGGGGGAACCAAGTAAAGAAAGCTAATCTAAAATTGACACAGTCTATAGGGGGCATCCTAAAAGTATATAAAAACTGTACCCAAAAAGTGGTAGGACCACCTGCAGAAATTTACAAAATCCAGGCAAGGGGAGCGTCATTATATGGAGCAGAACTCTGGGGCCATTGTCCATCTAATACTCTATCTACCACGGAGAACACCTTCCTTAGACAGCTTTTTGGTTTACCCAAAAGCATTCCTTTAATACCACTAAGGATGGATCTGGGCATTGCCCCGATTACCGATATATTAGCCTCTTGACCACTTCTATTCTGGCGCCGCCTATGGAGCACGCCTGAGCTATTAAATTATAGGGAGGAATTGAAGGGCGGTGACGTCACTTTAGGAAGCTAACCCGACGGCAGCCGCTTACCCATACTTGATATATAAGGACCCTTGCCCCCTCCTACCTTTACTTTCCCGGCATACGTGACGGTGGGGTAGGTTGCACATCCCAAAATCAGGTGAACACAAGTAAGTTTTAGCAAGCACAGCGCACTCGACGATAACCAGTACCCTTGGCTTTTCATTTGACTCAAGTTGTGATGCCTCTCAGTGCTACTCCTTTTTCGCCTCAGTTTCTTAGCCCGATTTACCTGATGGTGCAGTTGAAGTCCGCACTTCGACTGGAGGGGTAGGCTTCACTCCTGTTGCTGTTGCATGCGCCCCCCTAAGCCTCTTAATAGTCACTTATGCTATTCCTATACAACACCAGGCACCTTCAATGGCTTAATTTTATCTTACAGTGTCCGATGAACCCCTGTGTCATTTACCTTTCTGCTTTGACACGCACCGTTTTTTTGAATTTAAGTGTATCGTGTTAGGCTTTCTCGGTCACATATCTACCATCACACCTGCTCTATTTTTCCTTCTCCTCACCAGCCCTGTCATAACCAAATTTTTTACCCTTACAGCACTGCATTCAGCCGAAGCCTTAGCTATTACCAGTATAACCTGTCTTATGCTGGCACTGGGTTTGTGCACTCCTTATGCCACTTAACTGTATATCTGAGCACTCCTTTTTACATTTTATAGGTGACTATACCAGCACGATAACCTACTTACAGGTCACTACTGAGAGGTGCATGTTGTGTGAGGTTTGTTGTTCACGCTCATTTTACAAGACATGGCCGCGATCAGTATCGAATTAGCTGACATAGTTACTTTATATGTTTGTCTCCTTTTTTCTTTTTTTATCTTTTCCAGGTTGGACGCAGGTTCTTTTAATAAGAGCACCTATGAGCGCACGGACTCTTCTCCCTTTAATAATAAGGTATCAGTGATCCACAGGCCCCTCCTGGAATCTTATTGCTTTCTCAAACACATTACTTTTACTTCTCTTTCACCGGTCCTGACGAAGCGCATCGGATCCCTTTCAGACCATTATAGAGCGCGAAATATGTTAACCCCATTAAGAATTTTCAACACTATCACACTTACCCTGTGAGCAGCAGCTAGTCATACACCTACTCTCTAGATTCTTTTCCACAGAGGTACTCCAAGATCCACCCTATTTTAACTTACAGATTGGACCCGTGAATAAAAACCTCGGTTCTGGGTTCACTCCTTTTAGAAGCCCACACACACCCATGCACAACTGCGTTGACTCCTTTAAAAGATCTCCGTTAAAGAGCCCTCTAGCGGGGCCCGTGAGGGACTGCAGAGCCACCCCCACGAGGAGCATTGCCCTATGATGAAGCATGACACCCGCTAGGGTGTGTGAGGCACCACAAACTATAGGAGAAATTCCCTTACCACTCACACTTACTTACTTTATGTGTGAGCCACTCTTACCTACCTGGTATTGATTATCAATCTGAGGAACAGTTACCCAATTAGTTTAATACTGATTTCTTGGGAGCCTGGGTACTGGACCTCCTACTTTCTAACATTGCTCCCGGTCCCCAATCCTTCCCGTGTTTGCAGGAATTGAAGGACGTCATGTCTACTCTGAGAGCAGGGAACATTCCATGGCTGTCCTATATTAGAAATCCATGCCAAGCACTGGGGAGGGTAGACATATGGTTAACACCTGAGGAGACCTGCCCCTTCATTCCCAAAAAGTCCCTATTCCTCGCCTTCAAAGAATATAAATTTGCCCAACTATTGCAGAGCTCTAACTCATGCAGTTTGACCTCCAGGTTTCTGGATGTCAAACAGCAATATAAATTAGAGCTATCCCTGGACAATATCCAGCCATTTCTTGCAAATAAATTGTTTTTACAATTTAGGCATGGGGTGCTCCCGCTCCGAGCATTCACAAACAAATGGAAGGGAGCGGCCAAACTGGATTGTCCTGGGTGTATGCTGACCCGAAGAGACAGAACCCAATGTTCTTCTCTTCTGTCCTGCTTATAGACGGTCAAGGTCTAAGTGGGTGGTGCAATTGTGTAGAAATGTGGGGATTAGAGACCACACTGAGGCCTTTAGGCTATCAAAATGTGAGACCCATCCACTATTTGTCTTTGCCACTTCTAGATTTGTGTTCGCGATGTGGTGCATACGTAGAGGCATCATAAAGAAACATAGCTCAGGAATAATCTAAGTGTGCCCATTTAGCGATTATGCTGCTAATGTAAATTTGCACATTCTTCCACTAGTAAAATAGTTCTGAAATTCCTTCTCCTCCTGCTCAGCTATTTTTTTTTTTTTTTTTTCTTTTTTTTGGTTTCCTCATATACCATTATGGAATTCTTAAAGGGAGCTTAGGCAACTCAATTTGAAAAGGTCGATCCTATCCGGCCCTAATGTTAAGCGACCAAGTTCATACAGAGCCATGCCTAATCCCTCAAGTTGCCACTGCTTTCCCAATCCACTCCTTTTCACGCCAAAACTGACTCCCTGCGTTACTGGGGAGATTTAGGAACCGACAGGGCCCAAGATAAATCATAGGAACACCAAATTACCTTTACCTTTACCTATCTTGCCATGCCACCAAGGGCTTCCAAATTTTATCAAAACTTGTGAGATCACATGCCATATCTGACTTACTGGTAACAATAACATGTTTAAGACAGTTTGAAAAAGATGGAGGTAATGGATCTTTCCAGGCTCTGCATATTTCACGCCTGGCTAGGAGTATGACGTAGGAAATGAACCTTGTGTTAATATCCTCAATATTGTAGGCAACTCCTAGTCCGGAAAGAATAGTTTTAATTGTTATTACTATTGGTGTCTGCAGAACCTCCCCCAAGAAACCCTGTATCGAATCCCAATAATTTTTTATTTCTGGACATACAGCCAACATATGCACATCATCTGCGGCCAGGAATCTGCATCTTGGGCAATGATAATCTAGATTGGCGAATTTCATAAGTTTCTTTGGGGATATATATGCCCTATACATGGTGTATAAATGGTTCAGCTTTAATGTTGCCGGTTTTACCACAGCCTGCAAGATAGTAAATGAGTCAACCCAAATATCCACCATATCCACATTCTCCAATACTAGTAGATTATTCCATAGCTTTTGTATCTCTGATTCGCAGATGTTCTCAGCTTCTAACATAGCTGTATACCAGTATGAAATTTGTTTTTTCCACTTATTTTTCCTATATATTAAATCAAATTTTGGATTAGGGTTATTGAGATTCCAGGGCTTAGATAGCCACCATCTGGATAACTGATGATATTTAAACCTAGTAAGAGTACCCCCAGTAAGACCAGATACTGCCTCCCAACTGAGAAGCTGTGAGCCAACCTGGAGATCCCCCCAGCGCTCAATCCCCCTGCTCAGCTATTTTATCCTTTTTAGTCTCCTTTTTAATATTTATTTATTGCAATTGTTTTTAAAGGCTTTTTAAAAAACAAAAATGTGATTATATTTTCCCTGTAATTGATCGACCCTTAAGGTTGCTAATCATCGAGTGATGCGTGGCCTAAAGGACAGAAAAACACCTTAGAACTTTGTAGTGTATCGCCCTTTCCGGCTACTAAGGATACACTGCCTTTTTCTTTCTTTTTAATTGTATAAATTCTTGTGTATTATAAGCCTCTGTATTTCATGTATGCTTTAAATAACTGTGCTTTTATTGCTGTACAGCCGAAATAAAGTTTTTTTGACTGACTGACTGATAATTCATATGCAAAAGTTCTTTACAGTAAAACGATTAAACATTAAAAAATCACCATTGCTGACCATCTGGAGAAATATCGACAGGTCCAGGGTGATCGATTTTCATCAGAGATTGGACTGTACAACAAAAAGATTCAAAATGTCAATTGGATTGTGCCTCTTGTTGAATAACCACTTATTAAAGCCTCAGAGGGTCAAAACTGACATTTTCACAGACTTTTCCTCCTACTCAGAAGCTTTTATTTTGACTGATTTCGGGCTGGAAAATGACTCTAAACATACTTATTTTAGTTCCAGAAGTGATAATTCGCATGCATTTGTTTTTTACAGTAAAACGATTAAACATAAAAAAATCACCATTCCTGACCATCTGGAGAAAGAACAACAGGTCCAAGGTCATAGTTTTTCAACAGAAAATTAATTTTTTGGACTGTACAAAAAATGATTCAAAATGTCAATTGGATCATGCCTCGTGTTGAATAACCACTTTTTAAAGCCTCACATTGACCAAAATTGCCATTTTTACAGACTTTCCTCCTTCTCTGAAGCTTCTATTTTGACCGATTGTGGGCAGGAAAATGACTTTAAACACACTCATTTTAGTTCCAAAAGTGATAATTCATATGCAATAGCTATTTACAGTCAAAAGATTAAACATTAAAAAATCGCTATTACTGACCATCTGTAGAAAGTCAAATAGGTCCTGGGTCATCATTTTTCATCAGAAAATTGGTTTTTTGGAATGTACAAAAAATGATTCTAAATGTCAATTGTATTGTGCCTCTTGTTGAATAACAACGTTTTAAAGCCTCACAGTGACCAAAATTGCCATTTTTACCAATTTTTCCTCCTACTCAGAAGCTTCTATTTTGACCCATTTCAGGCAGGAAAATGACTCTAAACACACTCATTTTAGGTCCAAAATTCATAATTCATATGTAATAATTTTTTACAGTCAAAAGATTAAACATTCAAAAATCCTCATTACTGACCATCTGGAGAAAGTACGACAGCTCCAAGGTCATCTTTTTTCATCAGAAAATTGATTTTTTAGACTGTATGTATGTATGTATGTATGTGTCTTGTAAAGCGCACTGCTGCCCTGAGGCGTCCTGGCGCTGTAGACCGCTGAGGAACCCGTCCTGGCTATCCCTGTGAGATGGTCCCTCCAGGGTATCTCCAAGGTGAAACCAGGCATCCCCGGCGAATGTGGGGGGCCGTTGTGGAGATGAGGCAAGCTAATGCCCAGAGTTGCCGAGTGTGTTCCTGGTTAGAGTAGGTACCGAGGCGAGAATTGTCGAGTCCGTTTTGACCCTGGTCCACGACCCTGCCGCGTCGGGAATTGAACCCTGGTCCCTGGCCGATTCTCTGCTTACGGATCTGCCACCTCTAACCAGTGAGCCACACCTCTCCACTGTACAAGAAAAGAATCAAAATGTCAATTGGATTGTGCCTTATGTTGAACAACCACTTTTTAAGGCCTCACAGTGACCAAAATTGAAACTTTTAGAGACTTTTCCTCCTACTCCGGAGCTTTTATTTTGACTGATTTCAGGCAGAAAAATGACTCTAAACACACTTATTTTAGTTCTAAAATCAATAATTCAAATGCAATAGTAATTCAGGATCAAAAGATTAAACATGAAAAAATCACCATTACTGACCATCTGGAGAAAGTTCGACAGGTCCAGGGTCATCTTTTTTCATCAGAAAATTTATTTTTTGGACTGTACAAAAGATGATTGAAAATATCAATTGGATTGTGCCTCATGTTGAATAACCACTTTTTGAAGCCTCAGGGGGACAAAACTGCCATTTTCACAGACTTTTCCTCCTACTCAAAAGCTTCTATTTTGACCGATTTTGGACAGGAAAATGACTCTAAGCATGCTTATTTTAGTTCCAAAAGTGATCATTCACATGCAATAGTTTTTTACAGTAAAAAGATTCAACATTAAAAAATCACCATTGCTGACCATCTGGAGAAATATCGACAGGTCCAGGGTCATTGTTTTTCCTCAGAAAAGTGATTTTTTTGGACTGTAGCAAAAATAATTAAAAATGTCAATTGAGTTGTGCCTCATGTTGAATAAACACTTTTTAAATCCTCAGACTGACAAAATTGACATTTTCACAGACTTTTCCACACACTCAGAAGCTTCTATTTTGACCGATTTCGGGCAGGAAAATGACTCTAAACATACTTATTTTAGTTCCAGAAGTGATAATTCGCATGCATTAGTTTTTTACAGTAAAACGATTAAACATAAAAAAATCACCATTCCTGACCATCTGGAGAAATAACAACAGGTCCAAGGTCATAGTTTTTCAACAGAAAATTTATTTTTTGGACTGTACAAAAAATGATTCAAAATGTCAATTTCATCGAGCTTCGTGTTGAATACCCACTTTTGAAAGCCTCACAGTGACTAAAATTGCCATTTTTACAGACTTTCCTCCTTCTCAGAATCTTCTATTTTTACAGATTTCGGGCAGGAAAATGACTCTAAACACACAAATTTTAGTTTCAAAAGTGATAATTCACATGTAATAGTTCTTTACAGTCAAAAGATTAAGCATTTAAAATCACCATTACTGACCATCCGGAAAAATCTCAACAGGTCCGGGGTCCTAGTTTTTTATCAGAAAATTAATTTTTTGGACTGCACAAAAAATTAATTCAAAATGTCAATTGGATCGTGCTTCATGTTGAATAACCACTTTTTAAAGCCTCACAGTGACAAAAATTGCCATTTTTACAGACTTTCCTCCTTCTCAGAAGCTTCTATTTTGACCGAAATCAGGCAGGAAAATCACTCTAAGCACTCTTATTTTAGTTCCAAAATTGATAATTCACATGCAATAGCTATTTACAGTCAAAAGATTAAACATTAAAAGATCACCATTACTGAACATCTGGAGAAAGTTCAACAGGTCCGGAGTCATCAATTTTTCATCAGAAAAATGGATTTTTTGGACTATACAAAAAATGTTTCAAAATGTCAATTTCATCGAGCCTCGTGTTGAATAACCACTTTTGAAAGCCTCACAGTGACTAAAATTGCCATTTTTATAGACTTTCCTCCTTCTCAGAATCTTCTATTTTGACAGATTTCGGGCAGGAAAATGACTCGAAACACACAAATTTTTGTTTCAAAAGTGATAATTCACATGTAATAGTTCTTTACAGTCAAAAGATTAAGCATTTAAAATCACCATTACTGACCATCCAGAAAAATCTCAACAGGTCCGGGGTCCTAGTTTTTTATCAGAAAATTATTTTTTTGGACTGCACAAAAAATTAATTCAAAATGTCAATTCGATCGTGCTTCATGTTGAATAACCACTTTTTAAAGCCTCACAGTGACAAAAATTGCCATTTTTACAGACTTTCCTCCTTCTCAGAAGCTTCTATTTTGACCGAAATCAGGCAGGAAAATCACTCTAAGCGCTCTTATTTTAGTTCCAAAAGTGATAATTCACATGCAATAGCTATTTACAGTCAAAAGATTCAACATTAAAAAATCACCATTACTGAACATCTGGAAAAAGCTCGACAGGTCCAGGTCATCTGTTTTCATCAGAAAATTGATTTTTTGGACAGTACAAAACAAAATCTTAATGTCAATTGTATCGTGCCTCATGTTGAATAGGTTCTTTTTAAGGCCTCACAGTGGCCAAAATTGCCATTTTCACTGAATTTTTCCTCGTACGCAGAAGATTCTATTTTGACTGATTTCGGGTGGGAAAATGACTCTAAAACACACTTATTTTAGTTCCAAAAGTGATAATTCACATGCAATAGTTCTTTACAGTAAAAAGATTAAACATTAAAAAATCATTGTTGCTGACCATCTGGAGAATATCGACAGGTCCACGGTCATCGTTTTTCATCAGAAAATTGATTTTTTTGGGACTGTACAAAAAATAATAAAAAATGTCAATTGGATTGTGCCTCATGTTGAATAAACACTTTTTAAATCCTCAGACTACAAAATTGCCATTTTCACAGACTTTTCCTCCTACTCAGAAGCTTCTATTTTGACCGATTTCGGGCAGGAAAATGACTCTAAACACACTCATTTTAGTTCCAAAACTGATAACTCACATGCAATAGTTATTTACAGTCAAAAGATTAAACATTAAAAAATCACCATTCCTGACCATCTGGGGAGAGATCGACAGGTCCAGGGTCTTCGTTTTTCATCAGAAAATTAATTTTTGCACTGTACAAAAAATGATTCAAAATGTCAATCGGATTGTGCCTCATGTTTAATAATCACTTTTTAAAGCCTCACAGAGACCAAAACTGCCATTTTTTTAGACTTCCCTCCTTCTCGGACGCTTCAATTTTGACTGAAATCAGGCAGGAAAATGACTCTAAACACACTTATTTTAGTTCCAAAGGTGATAATACACATGCAATAGTTATTGACAGTCAAAAGATTAAACATTAAAAAATCACCATTACTGAACATCTGGAGAAAGTTTGACAGGTCCAGAGTTGGCCTAACGGCTAGGGCACTCGACCTCGGACCTGGGAAACTGGGTTCGAGTCTCGGTAATGACACCGAACATCCTGTGATTCTGGGCAAATCACTTAATCTCCCCGTGCCTATTAAAAAAAATAATGAATGTGTGTCCTCATGTAACGTAACTGGTGCTATGTAAAGCGCTCTGATACCTGATTGGATTCGGGTCTAGTTCGCACTATATAAAACTCTGCAAAAAAAAGAAGTCAGAAAATTGATTTTTTGGACTATACACACTTTTTTTCAAAATGTCAATTTCTTTGAGCCTCATGTTGAATAACCATTTTTTAAAGCTTCACAGTGACCAAAATTGCCATTTTTACAGAGCTTTCCTCCTACTCAGAAGCTTCTATTTTTACCAATTTCAGATAAGAAAATGACTCTAAACACACATATTTTACTTCCAAAGTGATAATTCACATGCAATAGTTATTTACAGTCAAAAGAATAAACATTAAAAAAATCACCATTACTGACCATCTGGGGAAAGTTTGACAGGTCTGGGGTCATTGTTTTTCATTAGCCAACTAATTTTTAGACTGTACAAAAATTGATTCAAATTGTCAATTGGATCATACCATATGTTGAATAACCACTTTTTAAAGCCTCACAGTGACCAAAATTGCCATTTTTACAGACCTTTCCTCATACTCAGAAGCTTCTATTTTGACAAATTGTGGGGAGGAAATTGACTCTGAACACACTTATTTTAGTTCCAAAAGTGATAATTGATATGCAATAGTTATTTTGGACTGTAAAATAATGACTCAAAATGTCAATTGGCTCTTGCCTTATGTTAAATAACCACTTTTTAAAGCCTCAAAAAGACTGAAGTTGTCATTTTTAGAGACTTTCGCTCCTACTCAGAAGTTTCTATTTTGACTGATTTCAGGCAGGAAAATGACTCTAAACACTTCAAAAGATTAAACATTAAAAAATCACCATTACTGACCATCTGGAGAAAGTTCGACAAGTCTGCTGTAATCGTTTTTATCAGAAAATTCATTTTTTGGACTGTACAAAAAATGATTCAAAATGTCAATTGGATCGTGCCTCATGTTGAATAACCCCTTTTTAAAGCCTCAGAGTGACCGAAGTTGCCATTTTGACAGACTTTCCCTCCTACTCAGAAGCTTCTAATTTGACTGATTTCAGGCTGGAAAATGACTCTAAACACAATCATTTTAGTTACAAAAGGGATAATTCACATTCAGTAGTTTTTTACAGTCAAAAGATTAAACATTAAAAAATCACCATTACTGACCATCTGGAGAAAGTTCGACAAGTCTGCTGTAATCGTTTTTATTAGAAAATTAATTTTTTGGACTGTACAAAAAATGATTCAAAATGTCAATTGGATCGTGCCTCATGTTGAATAACCACTTTTTAAAGCCTCAGAGTGACCGAAGTTGCCATTTTGACAGACTTTCCCTCCTACTCAGAAGCTTCTATTTTGACTGATTTTGGGCAGGAAAATGATGACTCTAAACACACTCATTTTAGTTACAAAAGGGATAATTCACATGCAATAGTTATTTACAGTCAAAAGATTAAACATTACTGACCATCTGGAGAAAGTTCGACATGTCCGCGGTAATCGTTTTTCATCAGAAAATGTCTTTTTTGAACTGTACAAAAAATCTTTCAAAATTTCAATTGGATTGTGCCTCATGCTGAATAACCACTTTTTAAAGCCTCACAGTGCCCAAAATTGCGATTTTTGCAGACTTTTCCTCCTACTCAGAAGCTTCTATTTTGTCAAATGTCAAAAGATTAGACATTAAAAAATCACCATTACTGACCATCTGGAGAAAGTTCGACAAGTCCGCCGTAATCGTTTTTCATCAGAAAATGTATGTAATGTAATAGTTATTTGCAGTCAAAAGTGGTTCAGAGTAGCCCAGCTAGGTCCTGTTGTAGTGGGAGGGGTGTAGGGGCTCACGTCCTGTCTCAGTGGAGAAGGAGTGAGTGTCTCAGAGCCTGGATGGTTCTTTAAGGGAACACCAGGTAGGGAGCCTAGGCTGTCCTGATGGGCCACCCGTTGAGGGGGATCCTCTGGTGTTTGGTGAACTGGGAGAGTCTGTAAGCAGGCCTCCATCAGTTCTAGTGTCTGGCAGTGCCACTCCTAAGTGGAGGGTGCAGAAATCTAGATCGAGGGGTGAGAGGGGGAAGAGTCCCCTGTGGAAGAGCCAGTGGGTCAGGGGCCGGCCAGAAGGGCGGAGTCACCAGTGAGTGACCATGGTGACACCACTTCTGTCCTGGGGGAGCTTCACGCGCTGTCAGATGGACAGGGTTCGGGAGATCTGCGCCAGGCAGACTGTCACACGACACATGAGTTATGTGTCACCTTTGGGGGGGGGCATATGTGCTCCCAATGAAGTCCTGGTACGCCGGGCAAGTGTTCAACTGCAGGGGTTGGTCCCTGGGTTGGGAAGCCAGGTTCAGGTGTTGCTTGACCTGGAGTAATGGGCAACTGTAATCAGTGTCCTGACCGATGTAGGTTCTAGGGATACCACTCAAGTTGGGGGGGGGGGGGTGCAGTGCTCTGGAAGGGGGTGCAGAGGGAGGGAGTCCTCGCCTCTGACCCCGGTGCAGCCTGAGGGTTTAGACCCTAGGTTGGAGGGCCAGGTTCAGGGTGTCCCCCCTGACCTGGAAGTCCAGTTGCAGGATAGAACCCCTGAACTGGTGGGCGAATTGTGCAGGACACCTCCTACAGGCACCCTAACAATGCTGGAAGGGGGGACGGCTCTAGGTAGGAGGGTACAGAGCCCCGAGGAGGAGGACCGGTGTGGGAGAGCCCACCCCAGCCTCTTGTCCAGCCGCCGGGTACAGGCCCGGGGCTGGTGGGTCAGTGTCAGGATGTCTTACCTGACCTGACAGGAGGGAGAGTGGACAAAGGGTGCCAAGCACCTGGGGCTATGGCCCCCCACTCTCTGATGCCACAGAGGTATGAGAGCCCTGAGAGGCATAAGGCCTGGGTCTCATCACTGACTACTGTCAGTGTCCACTATGGCTTGGTGTCTGTCTGTTGGGACACACCTGTGAGCAAGCTAAGGTTAGGTGCTGCACAGATGGTGCCCACAGGTGAGGAGAAGGGTTCCCTATGGGTTAGCTTGGTGGGCCCTGAGAGTATGGACAGAGGGATTAAAATGGGTTCAGATTGACGTAGAACTGGAATATGCCCCTGCAGTTGCAGGTCAGGTCCATCGCCCAAAGCAGGGAAACCCATCAAGGTAGGGATTGGTCTACCCTGCGTTTTGGGTGGAAGGGGGTTGTGTTGGACTTGGCCCTTTTTGCAGGGTCATCCCTGAACTTTTTGCCTTCCTCCTGTATTTTTTCTGACCTGTTGTTGGCTGTTTTATGACTCTGGACACTTTACCACTGATGATCAGTGCTAAAGTGCATATGCTCTCCCTGTTGTAAATTGATGTATGGATTAGTGATTCCATGATTGACTGGTTTGGTTTACTTGTCAGACCCTTGAACAGTGCACTGAGTGTGCCCAGGGCTTGTAAACCAAATGCTGCTGGTGGGCTTGCAGCACTGGTTGTGCCACCCACAGAAGTAGCCTGTTAAAGTATGTCTCAGGTCTGCCATTGCAGAGCCTGTGTGCAGTCTGGTACTGCCATGCTGACTGGGCAAGTGCACCCACTTGCCAGTCCCTAAACCTTCCCTTTTCTGCATATTAGTCACCCCTATGGTACACCCAAGGGCAGGGTGCATTGTAAGTATAAGGTAGGACAAGAAATATTGTGTGTGGCATGTCCTAATAGTGAATTACAGCCATTTTCGTTTATTCACTATTGCAAGGCTACCTGTTCCCCATAGGCCAGAATGGGCAGTTTGAATATTACGCCTTATAATCCTAACTGACTCAGAGAACTAGGTAGAAATTTGAGTTTAGTATGCCTGAACTCAGAATGATAAAATGATCTTTTAGTGAAGTTGGTTTTAACATTCTGTGTCTGAAAATACCACTTTTAGAAAGTAGGTATTTTCTTGTCTAACCATCCAAGCCTGCCTCTGCTAGGTTCTTTAGTCCTTGTCTGGAGTTTGAGTGACCGGGGCTGGGGGATTCCAGGAGACAGGGTGAGTCAGCATAGGATTAAATAGAGAAATCTGCATGCAGATGGGTGGGAGGAGTTGCACCTGGGACCTGAATTGGGCTGTGCCTTCCCTCCACAATGCTTGCCCCACCTCCTGTGGTGCGTCTGATGTCTCTGCCCTGCTCTCTGAAAGGAAAGAAGGAGCCTTGTCAACAAAGTGCTCCAGGACTGACCAGAACTGGTTTGGACTAAGCAAAGGCCTCTTTGTCTTCAGAGAACAAAGAAAAATTGAGTATAAATATTGGGACCCTGCAACACTTTTGTTGTATAGCGTTACGTATCTTAAGGTGCATTGAACTCAAAGTGTTGCGTTTTAACATCTAAAGAGAACTAAGCTAATTCTACCATTTTAAGTACGGTATTGTGGATTTTTGTCGTTTGTGGTCTTGTGATAAGTCTATATAAAGAATACTTATTTTTGATATAAAACTTGTGTAGTGTCCATCTGTAGTGTTGTCACTTGGTTACTGTATGTGTTCAAAAATGCTTTACACACTGCCTCTGAGCCTGTCTGCTCGTGCCAAGATACCAAGGGGGTGAGCATGGATTGTTTTAGGAGTGTATGCCCTTACCCTGACTAGACGCAAGGGCCCCTACTTGGACAAAGGTAACTACCTCTGCCAACTAGAGACCCCCAAATCTAACATAGTGTCTCTTAGAGCCTCCACTCTATGGCCATTAAGGGTCACCCACTGCCCGTATTTCTTAGTGTTCGCGGGCCATCCGGTCCTTGAGACCATCTCACTGTCCACTAGTGAGACAAGGGTAAATTCTGCTGGCTCCAATCCGCCCTGTGGGTCCAACTCCTCCCCCAACAGTACACTAGTCAACCCATGGGGCAGGGCACCAGTGAGTGCAGGTGTAGACTTTGGACACTTAGGATCCTCAATTAAATGACCCACCTGATCACAAACAAAACATTTGCTGGGCTTTTCTCTGCAGGCTTCCCTGAAGAGAACCATGGTTTCTTACCACCGCGGGGCTGGGAACCTTTCTCTTGGGAACTAGATTGGGGTCCTATCTGGAACTCCTTCTGTTTACCCGTGTCCCCCCCACTCTTTTGCTGTGCATCCACTGAACATCTGTCTGACATAGAGCAGGAAGTGCAGGGCATTTTGGCCAAAGGGGTCTTCAAGAGATTGCCTGCTCCAGAATCAGGTTGTGGTAGTTATTCCCGCTACTTTCTGATGCGGATGAAGATTTAGGCCTTCGTCCTAGCCCGATCTTTAAGCCTCTGCCCTAGATTTCAGTGAGGTCGACTCTGAGGCTACTGGGACTGATGGCCTCCTGCATCCTGCTGGTAAATCACACCAGGTGGCATATGTGGGCTCTGCAGTGGAATCTTAAGTCTGGGCACAACATCAAGGGGACCTCTCCCACCATGTCCAGATCTCAGAGGACACTTCAAAAGATCATCAGTGGTGGTTCCTGAACTGCAATTGGGTCAGTGGCAGACCCTCTCCCTACCCCACCCAGAGTTGACAGTGGTGACCAATACATCCCTTCTTAGTTGGGATGGCCATCTGGTGATCACAATGCTCCATATCAGGGTCCCGGAGCTGCAGGTCATCCTCTTGGGATTGAAAGCCTTACTTCCATCCATCAAAGGGAGACAGGTGCAGATGCTTACGGACACCACTGCCATGTGGTATCACAACAAGCAGCGCAGTGTGAGGTAGACCATGTGCCAGGAGGCACTATGCCCCTGGAAATGGATGGACCAGCAAGTTATGTTCCTGTTGGAGAGCCACCTGGTGGAATCTTTGAATGCAGGCCAGACTAAATCAGCAGTCGATGCCTAGCCGATCAATACTGGAATTGTACCCAGAGGTGGTGCAATGTCTGTTCTGCGAAAGGGGAGAACAATGGCTCGATCTTTTTTTACATTGCCAAGAATGTGCATTGTAGGCGGTTCTGTGCGTTGGGGTTTTAAGGTGCCTCTTCCCAAGCGACTCATTCTGCGTAGTGTGAAACTCGGGACTCCTGAATGCCTTCCTGCTGATACCATTCTTGCCTCGAGTTCTGAAGACAATCAGGAACGACCAGGGCCAAGTCATGTACTTGGTCCTGTATTGGGCATAGGGGGAATATCCAGAGCTCCAGGGCTTAAGCATCCCCTCCACCGATCAGGCTGCTCCTCAGAGAGTACCTGCTGTCGCAACAACAGGGCATTGTCCTTCACCAGGGACTTGGCAGTCTCCACCTTCATGCATGGAGACTGAGCAACAACAGCTGAACACTTTCTACCTTCCTCAGAGGGTGTTGGTGTCATCTTAGCAGCCATGCTTCCCTCGACAACAACTGTGTACCCTGTCATTAAGACAAGTTTGTGGTTTGATGTAGCACAAGCCATAGTGACCCCTTTCAGGCTAAGTTATCTGAGGTTTTGTTGTTTGCCTTGTCTCTTGCCTGGCAAGGCTTTTCTTTGGGCATAGTTAAGGGGTATCCTTCAACTCCTTCACCATTTTTATGATTGCCATCCCAGTCCACTTTCTTCAAGTAAGTGATTGTGATGCGTTTTTTAAAGGTCTCCCAAACTTGTTCCTTCCTGTCCTTTCATCGTGCTTCAGTGGGACCTTAAATTGGGCCTCACATATTTGATGTGCACTCCATTTGAGCTGCCTCATAGCTGCCCGTTTCTCATCCTCAAGACTGTGTTCCTTGTCATCACCTCAGCGTGGTGAGTTATTGAGCTTCAGGATCTCTGTGTTAACCACCGTACACCACTTTCTTCCCAGACAAACTGGTTCCGTGGACATAAACATCCATCTAACCAAAAGTCCAGACACTGTTCCATGTCAGTCAAACCATCACCCTAATTGCATTCTATGCTACACTTCACTCATCTAATAAGGAGGAGAGACTCCATGACTTGGACCCCATAGGAGCGCTCAGCTTTTACATAAATCGTACCAAAGGACATTGGGTGGACAATCCGCTCTGTGTTCGGGTTTACTGGGGAACAAAAAAGGCAACACCATGCAGAAGTGGACCATCTTTATGGACTGTACTCTGCATCAAAATCTGCTACGCATTGGCCAAAATTCAGTCCCCAGAAGGTTTGCCAGCCCATTCAAACCAGGGCCAAAGTTGTTCCACAGGCATTGGCATGTAGAGTTCTTATAGATCACTACTGTCTGGCCCGCCAGGTTCGCTGAGAGGGGCATTTTGCCTGCTCGGTCCTACAAGATGTTTGGTTTGAGAAGATTCACTCCCCATTCTACGAATTGGGCTCTACCCCTTAATAAAATCCCAAGTCTAGGAATCTGCACAGTTGTTGAATATAATTTCCTGTTGGAGCTCTGCGTCTGAGGCCACAAACAGCCTCAAAAGCAAATGACAGCACGGAGAGTGTCACCTATAGAGGTCCAGCATGTCATTTCTGGGGCAGAGTGGCATCAGTGCAGAGCCGCACGGCACAACCTACTGGTACACAGAGGTACTGCTCAAACGTTTCCAGATCTGGTCTAATTCCTATGGAATACTCAAAAGATGAAGAATCTACGGCTAGATAAAATCTCTAGCACAAAGGGCATTACCAATAGTAAGTCTCTTTTTCTTTCTTTATTTATTTATGCAATTTTATATAGCATTGACTTTACCCAAAGGTGTCAGAGTGCTTTACAATATGAACTAAGTAAGTTACATGAGGAGATTTACAAACGTACTGTTACATATACAAATGGGATAGTTGAAGAAGTAAAATAAAATAAGAGGTCAACTCACAAAAAAAAATTAGGATTAGTTTAGTGCAGGCATAGAATACATATTTACAGCATTGTAAGAACTTACAACATCAGGATAATGCCAAGTGGCCTTGAGGGACATGAAAAGGGATGTATTAATTCAGGAAGTGTATGTGGAGGAGAAGTGATTTGAGGTCTGCTTTGAAAGTCCGGGTAGAGGTGGAGGTATGGAGAAATGGAGTAAGCGAGTTCCAGATCCTAACTGTATTGTCTGAGAAGGATTGAGCCATCGATCTTTCTGTTTTGAAGATGGGGGGCTCAAGCAGTTAGGTTTCAGAATTACTTGAAGGTCTAGAGCCTCCAGAGATTTTAAGTTTATTTGCCAGGTATCGAGGGGAGGAAGTGTGCAAGGCTTTGTGGATGATACAGGCAGTCTTGTAGATTGACCTTGCTTCGATAGGAAGCCATCGAAGAGAAAACAGTATGGGTGTGATGTGATCATTTCTTTTGGCCCCATAAACAAAACAAGCCGCTAAATGGATTACTGATTTAAGAGGGGAAAGGTAGGATTTGGGGAGGATAGCAAGGAGAGAATTGCAATTTAGAGAGAACCAGAGATTGGACCAAGATTTTTAGGTCTTGCTCCAGGAAGAAACGTCGAATCCCCAGAGAAGGTGCAGTTGGTAATGTGCATTCTTAGCAATGGAAGTGATGGGGGAGTGTAGATTGAGCCTTTTGTCAAGTATGACACCAAGGGATTTAACGCTGTCGACAGCGATAGGTTTGTTGTTAAGTAAATTCAGCTTATCCATTCAAGATTGAAAAGGAGGAGGAGAAAGTGAAGTAGAGAGAAGGAAGAATTCAGTTTTGGAAGTATTCAGAATTAGTTGATGAGCTGACATCTAATTTTGGATAGAGTTGAGAGTGGTGTTGAGGATAGAGATGTGTGCGGAAGACACCTTAAGGTAGAATTGGGTGTCATTAGCATAGAGGTGGAAAAGGATCCCAGATTTACTTAGGCGATTTCCCAAAGGTTCCAAATAAAGATTGAACAAAGTGGATGCGAGGATAGATGCTTGACGGACGCCTTGACCTACCGCCATTGAAGACAAAATGCTGTTAGATATTTTAATCACTTGAGGTCTATCCGGGAGGAATGAAGCAAACCATTTAAGCACTGTGCCTTCCAAGCTAATTCTCTGTTTTAAAGTGTTCAGAAGAGTGTTGTGATTAACAGTGTCAAAGGCTGCAGAAAGGTCTAGAAGAATCAGACAAGACTCCACCGAGTCAAGAACATGCAGGGAAAGTTGTTTCGCTACACATCCCAAGAAAAGGGAGGTTGGTGATGGGGCAGTAGTTGTAGAGGTCATTCGCATCAGCAGAGGGTTTTTTAAGAAGTAACCTGACCTGCTTTAAGGGCAACAGGAAGGAAGGCTGGGCTGGGAAGAGGTTAACCAGACTGATCCAATAGGAAAGAGTATGGGTGTAGAAGTCAATGGCGATGTCACTAGACATGGGGTCGAAAGAATGGTTAGAGGGTTTGGTTCAAAGAATGCTTTTAAGGAGGGCATGTTCAGAGATGACAAACTTCAGCCAAATGAGTAAGGATTTGCGCTCCTCTAGGGGTTGTATGGTGAATGACCTGATCCGTCGGTGATTTCATTTTTTCAACAAAGAATATAGCGAATTCTGCTGCTTTCTTTGGAGGATCGTCAGGCTTGATGGTTGAAGTAGAGAAGTTTGTATTTTTGATGAGGTCAAATAGTTTGTTGGGTCTGTTTTTGGCTGAGTCAAGGAGGGTTCTGAAGTGTGACACTTTTTTTCAGAAGATATGTTTGTGGTATTTTGATCTTGCTGAATGAGGATTAGAGAGATTAGTGGTGGATGGAGATTGTCTCCATTGTTTCTCCAGGCAACTCAGACTCTTCCTTTATTCATAAAGGGATTTATTGAACCATGGTGCAGAAGGAATAGGCATTTTATTTTTGCTTTGAAGAGGAGCAACATTATCAATTTCGACTGCAAGACTAGGCAGGCATTGTGAGGTAAGAACGTTGACATCAGAATTAGGGTTTAACATTTAGGGTTTAACATTTGAAGAGATAGCATAGCAGAATTACAAGGAGTTTCAAGATCAATGTTTTTGGTGTTATTGGTGTTACTGAACCATGTAGTAGTCCTTTTAGGTTGGCCAAGAGTTACAGAGTGAGATAGGTGTAGAGAGAAAGGGATGAGGAAGTGGTTGGACCAGTCTACTTGAATAGGGCCAGCAATAGTTAGCATGTCTGCTTTGAATATAACCAGGTCAAGAATAGAGCCCTTAGAGTTTGTTGGTGCCTTGCAGTGTTGGATAAGATCATTTGCAGAGAGAAAGTTGGCAAGCCTATTGGCAGCGGAGTCTTCAAAAGAGCCCCAGTGAAGATTAAAGTCTCTCAGAAAAATCTGTCTGAGAGTATTGGTCGATGGCGAAGTCGGTGAATTCCTCCAAGAAGGAGGAGCAGTCACCAGGCGGTGATAAATGGCATGAAATCTGAGAGGGGAGCTGTGTTGCACTTGAAGCTCCAGAGAAAGACATTTGAATGAACAGAAGGAACTGTTGCAAAAAACCTTGAATTGTAGGCAGTATCTGAAGATGATTGCAACAACTCCCCCAACTGAACCTGCTCTGTCATTTCTAAAGATGGAATAGTTGGTGGGTAGCAGAAGATCAAAAATAGTATGAGAGGTGTTGTTGGACCAGGTCTCAGTGAGGAAAAGAATGTCAAGATTGTTAAGATAGATGGTGGCTGAAATTTCCGGCTTGTGTTTGATTGCAGATCTGTAGTTGTGGAGCAAACCGCGCAACTCTGACAAGACCGTTTTGGTGAAGGGGGTGTTAGGGCTTTTAGGGGTGATACGGATAATGTTCCCGAATGAGGGTGCCATGATAGAATAAGCCTGATGTTTATTTCGGGCAGAAGAGATGTTCGGAATAGAGCAAAGATTAGACTTACCTGGAGAGGGGAGGGAGATGGCGTTTGAAGTCTTGTAACTAGCCGATAAATTAGAGATGTCTGAAGGTGACAGATTGTATGAGGCTTTTTTTGGGTGTGGGAGCAAGGTACTCCTCAGGAGTTTGGGGAAGTGAGTACTTGCCAGGGGGATTGAGTTGTAGGGAAAGGTGGATATTATAGTACTTAGGAGTGAAAAGGTAGCTTCAAGCTGGGAGATAGATGAGATTAGAAATCCTAGTTTGTTTTCTAAGGAGAGTAAGGCTGAACGCGGAATGTTAGGTGGCTCGATATGTTCCGGAGGGAGTGCAATTGGTGAGGGAGAGCAAGGAGAGGTGGCGGTGAGGAAGGAGTAATGGGGGGCAGGAGTAAAAGGTGGAGGTAGATGGTGGTTTGTAGAAGTTATCAGTGCATCTGATGTGGAAAGAAAATTACCTGGGAAGATGTTCAAATTCAGGAGAAGATGGATGTGGTGTTAGGGCAGAATGCAGGGAGGGGAAAGAGTGGAGTCCTAGAAGGGCAGGAGGTTAGGGGAGAAGAGAGGAATAGGGGCTGGACAGGTCACGTGGGCTACGAGAGGTGAGTCTATGGGGACTGGCAACAAGCAGAGAGGGGAGGATTGACCTAGAGGGTAATTGAAGAGTGACTATGGGTCTACTAGGCCAGGGGGAGGGAGAAGGAAGAGATTGCCATGGGGGGATAGTAGGGTGAGCAGCATCACTGGAGACATGGGAGGATGAAGAGAGATGAAAAGGGTGTGTGCAGAATTCAGGAAACAAGGAGACGGGGAGAGTGGGTAGGGTGGAAGAAAAGGGAGAGAAGAAAGGAAAATTAGCAGAGTTACCTGGGAGATCAGGCTGCTGGAAAGATGGATTAAATAAGGGAATGGTCGACCTGGTGGGGGGGAGGTGGTTACTTCGGAATTGCAGGATGGTGCAGAGGGGAAAAGGAGATTGCTAGCCAGAGGTATGGCTGGAGTGTTGAGGGTAACGTCCCATTTGGAAGGGGACAGAATGGGAGATGGGGAAGCAGGGGAGAGGGAGGGCAAAGGGTTGGCTAGAGGCGAGAGCAGCCTATTGGGCTTCAAGAGGGTCGGGGGAGGAGAGAGGAAGTAAAGGGAGGAGTTAGTAGAAGAATCAAGGGAGATCACAGTCCCAGGAATGGGGAGTAGGGAAGGAAAGAGGTGATTGAAAAGAGAGAGACAAGTGTCTTTAGCTTGAATCAAGACATTAACATTGTTATAAAGTGAGATAGTAGGTGAGCCATTGAAACAGGTAGAGGGGGAGATTTTTAGCTGTTGCCCATACAGGATAGAGGAGGAGGAGGTGACGTTGAAGGAGTTTTTGAAGCTGGAGGTCCAGGTAGGGATGTCGTGAGTGAAGAAAATGAAGTCAGTTTTAAGCTACCATAGTGACCACTATTGAATTGGTCAACGAAGAGGGAATCAGGAAACTGTTCAAGGTTTTGTTTGAACTGTTTTGCATTTGCTTTTGACAAATTGAGGGGGATAAATGATTGTGAAGCAGTTAACTCCAGTCTTAACTTGATTGGTTGACATAGTTGAGAAATGAGGAGGGAGAGGATGGTTGGGGGAGGAGGAAAAAAAACTAGGGTAGCGAGTAAAAGTACTAGGAGGAGATGGCACATAACTCGGGCATTAATCAAGATGTGAAAGGAGAGGTATGGTATTGAAAACAATGTTAAAGGAGCTGAGTCATTGGAGCAGGGGGTGTAGCATATAGGGGAAGAGGTAGGTTGAAACAGCAGACCTCCAGAGGTGTCAGAGGAGACCTTCTTAAGTGATAGATGGCTAGTTCTGCTGCATCATTTAATAATGCACAAGGCACTCCAGGAGACCTCCCTACAAAATGCTTCAGCCTTTACATCTGGGTAGGGGCTGGGTCAATTTTCCTACCAGTGGGTAACCACCACAGATGTAGAGAGCATGAGCCGGAATTAACAGTGGGCACAGTAAAATGAAGCTGGGTGCCAGCAGCTGCAAATAGAGTATGACAGGAACAGGCAACCATCAGAGGCAACATAAAGGGCTGAAACCGAATGCAGAAGATATGGGATGGTCACCACCCCACCAGATGTGCAGGTCAGAGTCTGATTCATATGGTCTGCAGGGAGTGGTGCACTACAGCAGCAACTACTCTCCAGGATGAGTGCAGCAGACAAAGGAATAGAGATCCCTGTAACTCGGGAGCCGCAACTCCTCACCCCGAAGAAGGTGGGATTGGGGTCTGGAGCGCCAGAAGCTCGTAAGCCACAAGATCTGAGGACGACCACTGCAATGTCGGGTCTTTGCCTCAAGATGGCGAACTTCCGTCTTCACAACCAGAAGCGGAGCCAGGACTCCGGTGGGCAGAAGAAATGCAGGAAGGCACCAGAGAATAATGCGACCCCTCTGGTCTGTGACTTGCGGATCGGGCTGCTCCGGTAACACAGATTCTTTGAGCAGTTTAATGTAGTGAAAAACTGAAATTCATTTTTAACTACTGTGAGACCTACCACTCCAATAGGATAATGTGTGGTTACCTTAATACATTTAATAAAGATAGCTTTTGTTTGAGAACAGGTAGAATTATCATGTTAGGTGTCTAGGGCATAGTAATTTAAAACCCTGTTTAATGGTAATATTAGATTCCAAGTCCCATTTCTGAATTGCACTTTTATAAAGTTTACTAAAAAGTGATGGATGGAATGCTTGAATTAATCTAAGCCACTTTTAATTACTCAGGCTCCAGGCCGCATCCCAGACCATCATTATTTTATGCACCATGCCAACTCAGTTTGGACCCAGATATACTAAAATCAGTCTTTATCCTGCTCCAAAGCGAACAGCATAGCCTTAACTGCCAAGCCAGGCACTCCTTGAACTGGAACACAAACAATCTAAGACTGGTTTTGCCCTAGTTAGGACTCATTAGTCAGGTATGGCTTGGTTCCAGTGACATTGTGCACAGGACTCACATCTGGGGAAGCCCATCCCACTTAGGGTAACACACTAACGTATACAAATAAGTGATGGATTGCATGCTCAAATTAATCTCAGCCACTGTTAGTTACTCAGAGCCGCCTCCCAGTACATCGGTATTTTCACACCATGTAACCTCAGTTTGGACCCAACCATATGCAAATTAGCCTTGACCCTGCTACAATAGGAACAGTTCCGCTTGAACTACCAAGCCAGGTCCTCCCTGAACAGGATCACAAACTACCTAGGGCCAATTTCACCCTAGTTAGGGCTCCTCAGCCAGGGATAGTTTGGTCCCAGTGACATAGTGTGCACAGAACCCATGTCTGGGCATTCCCGTCCCACTTAGGGCAATACACTAAAATATGCAAAAAAATCACGCTACACCTCAGGGAACTTTTCTGGCTCCCGATACACAAATGCTCTCATTTCAGACTCTTCAGATACACATTCAAGGCACTAGACAACATAGTCCCCACCTATTGGAACAGTTGCATCACCTTCCACCAACAACCCAGGCAACTGCGCTCTGTAGGACTCCTACTCGCTCACATCCCACGCATACACAGACCCATATCAGGAGGATGGGTGTTCTCTTGCATCAGTTCTAAAGAGTAGAATGGTTTCCCACTCCACTCCAGAGCCTCCTTCTCTCTTATTGATTGCACGAGAAGTGGGAGACCTGGCATTTTAATTAATCAACCTACCATAGGCATGAAGAGCACACACACCTGCTCAGTGCCAGGATACCATTGTGGGTGAATAACAACTATAGGAAAGGTTGGAGGCACCTGCACGAGCCAGGTGCCAGGACTAAAATAAAAGTCAGGATTCCCCAGCAGTCGGGCACCATGATAGCTAGATCACCATGCAGGGGTCATTCCCTGTCCACACAACAGTGAAAGTAGGTAATCCATCCTTACTCATTTAACGGAGAGCCAAATATTGGCCTAACTAAGCCTTGCTAGATTACCATGTAGTGGACATTCCTGACAGAGCAATGTGGATACAGGTTATCCGGCGTTCCATAATTCATTGAGAGCCAAATACAGGACTGACTAGGAAACACAACTGACCCATTCCAAAGCATTTTAACAAGGAACAGGCAATAGACTGGATCTGATGAGAACAGCCTCATGAAATGGGTTATCTCAAATTTGTCTTTTTATCACATTCTACACTTCACCAACACATACTGGCACCTCTTCTGCCAATATAGTCAAAGAAGTAATTAGAGGTGGGGACTCAACCCCCCTATCCTGAAGAACTGTCATTGACCCTTTTAGGATACTCAATAGGCAAGAAACATGTCAGTACTAAAGACATGATGGGTCCTCAATACTTTTCCTGTTGCTAATTTACTGGAAAGAACACCAATGAAAGTAAGAAACTGGTCTAGCTCAAGCAATTGTAACTGACCTGGCCTGTCTAATTACAGGGTGCATAGAAACCACCAGGTAAAAACATTCTGAAATTCCTTTGATAGACAACAAGACTGACGGAATTAATCACAAAATAAATCTCCATACAAGGGAAGCCACCCTAGCCACTACATCCATCTAGAGTGAGGGAAAAAACAGATGGTGAAGCATGCCACTTTGTTGTGTGAGATTTTGAGTCCTTTTAACAAACATCCTTCAAAACATAACTGCAGTTAGGCTGATTTGGCATGCAATTTCATTGCACAGTTTTGCACAGACATGTTCAACCTATTACCTTTATGCATAGTTTACTAGGAAGAGTGCCCTTTCATTATCCCATCCTATCTTGTGAGCAGTTGCTATAGCCTAATCATTTTGATTGTCCTATTGTGCCTCGGTTTTTTAGTAAGTTTCAATTTTTCTATTGCTTGTGTAAAAATAAAAGATATTGGATGAAAAATACAATAAAGGCTGCAGTTTTTGTAACATCTGTGTTCTCTGTTCTGTTTCCAACCCTAATTTGTTTTGAAGTACTGTTCCTGTTCATTTACAGGACATTTGGGCTGAAATACATTCTGTTTTGGTTTCTAAGCCCTTCTGCATGCTATTTGGAGTGGCCTGCAACTTTTTTTTACCTCTTACCTTCCTTTAGGTGACAGATGAATTGTAATTGTTTCTGTGCTCTTGGATCAGTTTCTTTTCATGAGTGGAGAGAAGACATTTTAATACGTTTTGGTTAGGTAGGCTGTATTGCTGTAATTGATCAACCTTTGAGGGCCTTGAAATAGGTGGCACATACAACCATTTATTGTCTACTTGTGTCCTTTTGGCATCTTTTTTTCCAAATGAATTTTTAACTCAATTGTTCAGTGAAAGTATTTTGCATGATGTTATGTGCGTCGTTTTGGAGTATTGTACTAGGGACATCTCAGGAAGCATCTTGCAATAGATTGGATGTTTTCACTTATTCTATCAAAACATTTATATGCCATATCATTGTCTACCCAGTCATCTAGTTGTTGTGGATTTTTTTTATTTGTGTAACTTCATCTCAGTCATTGTCAGCAAGTGGCCGTGCAGGTAAGAGTGGTGGGCCGGATGGGGGAGGAGGGATTTCGACAGATGACCATGAGGGAAAATTAGTTATTTATTTAATATTCCCTCGTCGTCTGTCAAAATACCCCCCACCTGGCCCACCACTCTTACCTGCACAGGCCGCTGCTGGTCATTGTAACTTATTGGTCACTGGCTGCTTGCTGACTACATGTAGTATATGTAGATGTGTTCCTCGTGCTGGATCTCCTCTTCTCATCAATGAGCTTAGTTTAAGTATCACTAGTAATGGAGACTGGATGGCTATGCAGCTGCTAGGATTCCAGTGATTAGTTTGAAGCTTCTGTTACATGATTTCCATATTTTTTTATGATCTGATGGCAAACAAGTTCAATTTAAGGGTAAAATGGTTACTAGGTGTTGCACTTACATTTAAGGATCTGCTTCTGCTTGCCAATTGATACAGTTCAAGTCTCACACTTTATTTTGAGTTCCTGAAAGAAGCATGCTCCAAAATTCTGCTTCTCTAAATGTTAAACCTCCTCTCTCTGACTTATATAGAATACAGAAACTTGTTATAAGGGAGCAGTTGATGGTGGTAATATCATACATGAGATGACTCCAATACATTCTCTAATTCTTGAAACTCTGGTAACTGCACCAATACTTTCCTCTGCGCTCCTCCTTAATACAATTGTGCCCTTAGTGGTGAAAGCCTGCTCTAAAATGTTCTAAGTTGTAGGAGTAGATTAAGTTGATGACTTTACTGTTTTGTAAAACAGGTTATAAATCAAATACATGAATGGTATTGAAACTGTATGTATCAGTAGTATCAGTTCTTCGAATTTACCATCTTATCTCTATATTCCTACCTGAAACCTCAGGGAACCAAAAGGCATATTATCAACGGCCAGCGATAATTATTGCAGGCCGTGCTTAGCGATAATAATATTATTGCAGGCTATCTCTGTAATTTATCGCCCTGTAGCGTGTTATTAACAACACGTTTCTCCAGGGCGATAAGAATTCCAGAGATAGTGAGGTTATCGCCCTTTTGCAGGGAACATCGCTGGTTTTCCAGTGATGTTCCCTGCAAAAGGGCGATAACCTTGCTGATATGACCCATAGGGTCATATCAGCATAACCCACCCCCTATGTTAGGAAGGGCTAAGTCAGGATTTTAGTAGATGTTAGATTTTGGTGAAAATGGACGTTTTCGCCAAAATCTAACGTGTGCTAAAATCATGTGGGCTGCCTTGTAAATAACGCGATGTAAACATCAGTGATATTTGCAAGGTAGTCCATCGTGGTTACGCCCAGTAACGCCCACTTTGCATCTCACTGGAGATACAAAGGGAGGCATTGGGGAAAAGGGTGCTAACATGCGATTATGGATGTTAGCACCCTCTTGTAAATAGGGCACTGGTTTTATCTCCGCTTTTTTGGCTTTGTAAGCCAAAAAAGTGGAGATAAAGCCCTTGTAAATATGCCCCCAAATCACTGACCAAGGACTGAAAGCTTTCCTGAAGGTCATAGAAACACAGATCCAAGAAACAAAGCAGATTCCAGGAACAAAACGTCATAATGGACCTCTCCAACTGGCTATCTCGGTTGGTTTTGTGCCAAAATTGACCATTCATTACTCTAAAAAACATTCTGCCCACTGCTCTGGTATGTCTGCTGTACCTTAAGGCTCATTTAGAGTGTCTTGCTGTTTCCAAAATTTTTAAGGCATATTTGGAATAATGAAGTGCATATAAGACTTATTTGACAGATTCAGTACACCCTAGCTTCTTAGTATGAATGTAAAATTTCCTAGCTATCGTGAAGGAAAGTGTCAATACTCTTACTGAAAGGGAGGCAAGGGTTTTGCTGCAATTTTCTTTCCACTTTATTTCTCAGGAGCCGAACAAACCCATGTAACTGCAACATGTAGAGACTGCATGTCCCATGAGTCTTTTAGAAAACTTCTGTCACCATCATCCAAGAATGCTTCATATACTTTAAAGTAATCCACAAGGAAAAGTTCTTCCTTTTTATTGATCCAATCTATCAATAACCGAATAGTCAGACTTTAAAATTCTTTCTTCTTATCCAATCCTCAGAAAAGATGAGAGAGTGTCAGCCTTCAGAGTCCACTTCTGTTACTACACACATCATCATGTCATATCACATGAATATTAAACCATTTAGGGTTATAGTAGTTATACGTATACCCAACATTTTGATCGTCACCAAATTTTCTAGGTGGAAGGTATGTAATCCCTATTACCTGGGTTTAAAGTTCAAAGCTAGCTGACCACCAGTGAGGCACCCGTGTCACTGGTTTGAAGTAGAACTTCTTAAAAGTAGAATCTGAGGACCAATCCACTGCATTGAGGATGTCCTCCAAATGGCAACCCAAGGAAAAGGCTCTATAGGCCAATACTCCCCTGGTGGAGTGCAACCCACATATGGATGTGTAAATAACTGCTTCCCCCATTATACACTTTACGCATCATGCAATGGTAGGGAATGAACTAGGTTCAAAAGGCTTCTTTATGGCTATGAGCAATTGTGTCGTACCCGCAAGCCATAACAAATCCGTCATAGCTTTGTAAGCTCTGAGACATCTCACCACACACAACTTGGGTAGTTGTAGAAAACCTGGATACTACACCACCCTGGTATAGTATTTTGTGTCCCTGGAAACTATAAAGGGTACTCCTGAAGTAAACATTCTCACACGAATAACTAATGCATGTACATTGGATACCCTTTTACAGGATATAAGATAAAGCTAAATCGCCAGCTTACCAGTGACTCGTTTCCTGGATAGAAATTTGTTCTCTTGCCATTACTCCAGTAATCTAAGGACCATGGTTACATCCCTCAATTTTGAATATCTGGGTTCTGGTGGCTTTGATAGTCAGACCCTCCCAGCAGCCTGCATACTAATGGATGTTCTCCTGCTGGAATGTCTTGGAATGGGACATGATCTGCTGAAATAGTTGCTCGTCAGATATAAAGTGGTTGGTAATCCAGACCAGCTTCCGCCAGCTCTTATAAGAAGTTCACACTATATCTATCCCATTGGGATCAAAACCCTATCCCAGAAAGCAGTGTCACCTTCTGCACCAAGCTGAGCTGTAGCACCACTTTCTTAAAGAGGCTATCCAGTGTAGAGAGAAAAGTAAGTTCTCGTTTCCCCGCTTCACTTCGCTGTTACCACCACTATAGCATTATTGCTCACTGCAGAGAACTATATTGGCCCTGAACCCAAGATATAGGACTGAGCTGCAGGTGAGGGCCTTAAACAACTGATCTAGCCCAAGGCAGAAGTGCTATAAGGTTATTAAAACATTCCATCCACTGAGGGAAGAATGTTTTAAATGAAATATGGAGAAACACAGAGTCAAAAATTGAAATGGTGGAGCAGAAGGTCTGTACCAGCTAATATCTGCCCTGACTCCCTCCATTGTCTTTCAAAGAACCTCCCACGAATCCAGTGTGCAAATAAGGAGTCTAGAGTAGTGGTTGTTAACTCCTTTGACTTCTGCCGACCCCCACTTATTCATTACTGGAATCCGCAGATCGCAACTGAATCATTCTTGGAGTCTGGCGACCCTCACTCAGTCATAAGCATTTTTGATGCTTTGAATCACAAAACGAAAAAATACAGAAACATGCCTTCATCAGACAAGTACACAAAAAGTGAAATATCTTATGCTATTCACAAACACATTAAAAATCTCTTTTTTTTAATGGAACGGTTGGAGCATTTCTAAATTCAGTTGAAGCCGCCCATCATTCATACTGTATTCTGTTTGATGCATTTGTGCTGTCCCATGAATCAATCTAAGGATACCAACTTAATGTTTAGCCCCTAATAAGAAATTCATTCTCATTTACATAATGTTTGAACATTTTCAATTTTACATTTTGCCTTTTTCATTGACATACACTTTATTAATCAGTTACTATCATTTCATTTCGTAAGCAGGCACAAACCCTCCAAGAGGTCCCGATACCACAGATTAACCCCTTGCATGCCCGCCCCTTTCCCCGCCCAGTGCCGCGCCTTGCATTAGCGGGCGGAGTTCATGACGAGCTGGACTCGTCATGGGCACAGCGCCACCGCAGCCCATGACGAGTCCAGCTCGTCATGGGCACTGAAGGGGTTAAGAATCGTTGGTCTAGATGTCGCTTTGTTCGATGATGGCTTCTTGTGTTTTAAGGAAGGTGTAGTGCCACAACATCAAGTGAATGGGCATTTAAAAAAAATCCTCATTGAGAAAGGAAGAGAGGGTTGTCGGTTGCAGCTAAAAATAGGCAGATGGTTGAGTCTCTGTGCAGAGCTCTTCGGCCATTTAATGTTTCACCTCATCCGCATTGCCATATTATGTAGTCCCCTGAAAAGTACTAGACACGTTGCTTTTATGCAAACCTTTTTTTGCTCTCATTTTTTACGTTTTTGTTTTTATTCCACTTGGTATGAGTAATATTAGATGTTGTCATAATTTGTAGATATGTGTTTATTAATTGGTTTTTGTATATTGATATTTTTAATCTGGTGATTTGTTTTAGGTTTGAGTCACCCATAACAAGCATAAATGATGACTACTACTTACATTTTGTGATATTTTCACAGCTGATAACACCTGAAATCAGGATAGAAATAAATTCAGAAGGAGAATAATATATTACTCTTACCGCCTTGGGCTTGATACCGACTTTTCACAGTTACTGTTAGCTCATTGTATATGAATATTTTTTATAAGTGGTACCTCCATCATTTCAAATTCCTTTACCCCAAATCTTTTATCACATACTAACTCATTTGACCAACCCCTCAAAAATACAGAGAATTACAGCTGCAATTATTTTGTTCTTTTAGAGAGGGCTGCTTTGTAGAGTGACCTAGGGTCCTTATTTAGAGTTTGCTGGACAGGATACTCTGTCATAAACATGGTAGGTGTGCTAGCCATTATATTATAAGTTCTTTAAAACTGTGATACTTGTAATACACAGATGGGATATCGGCCACATTTTGATGGAGTCTCTCGTCCGCCAAACTCTAAATAAGGCCCTACATTTCTAATAATGCCTAGCTTTGCATTCAGACCTTTTCTGAACCTGAACATTTGATTTGTCATTTCAGAAAAATAACTTTCCTGAAAATAATTAAACCTTTCTGAAGATGCAGGAGCTGATGGTGCCCAGAGACCCATTTTGAAAACATTTGCTGAGGAAGATCGTGCAGCAATATCATAGGAAGATGACAGACTACTCACTTCTGCCTCTCATGTTTTAGGAAAGACTGCAGCAGAATAGCCCAAGGCTTTTGACAGTTTAAAGACACAAATAAATGGTATCACCAAATGTTTCAGGTTAGCCTCATAGTATGCTAAATGAATTAAGTAAAGCACCTACACGCAGTGCAGTGGCCCTGGTCGTTGCAGTGAGTTCCGTACAAGCGCCATGACACGGCGCTCAGCCAGAGACTGGAGGGGTGGGCATGTTCTCCATTAAGAGGCTGTAATGCAGCCTGCATGGAGAAGTGGGAAGGTGCACATGACTGGTTTGGGCGACCCAAGAGGGCAGACCAAACTGTCACTGCGCACTTGGAGTGGGCACACCACTCCTCCCCTGCTCCGTTAGCAGAGCAGCCCCACCCACCCGCCCGCAAAGGAAACATAAAATAATAATAACTGAAAGTTATTATCATCCTATGTTTTTGCTTCTAGCACGGCTTGAAATCAGTGGGGCAACGCTCCTCCGCCATAGCGGAGGAGCCTCCACTGAATAATATCTGCTGTAACATCCTTTGGTGAACTGTGGGATTGTTCATTCCAAAGAACATCTGCACCTAATATGGGTAAGCCTCATGTTAGTGCAAAATGTAGATGCTCACCAGCAATTACCTATCACTGAGCTTTATATTGGTCTGTCATTCGCACTTAGTGGTGGCCATGATATTAAGTCATATGCAGTCACCCATATTCCTATAGTACTTCCGAACACCATCCTATTTAGTTGTAGTATTTTTTAATTGTCACAGGCAGGGTAAGTGTTGACAGTTGATCTCATTGGACCAACACTGTCTTTCATTGTGTACAAACAATTTTCATGTAGAGTGGTCTTTTTCAGAACATGGGGAAACTTGGAATGAACTGGAAACAATTATTTCTGGCCTAATATTCATGCATGTATATCAGAAACGGGCACTTATCTCTTTTATATGTATATGTTGTAATGAAAATGAAGTCATAAGAAGATTAGAAAAATAAAATGAGTGTATACCAAGCAACGTATCCATTCTTCTGCAGATTCTTAAACCTACAAGGTGGAAATAACCTATATTTTTTCATATAATCAGCCAGAGCATTTTATGTGCCCAACGATATACCCAGATGTCATACAGTGTGCCTGTATGGTAGTCCCAAGTCATGTGTGACAGCCACATCTAGCTCTGCTTTTTAATGGATACTTCAACCTGCAGATTCGTAGAGCCCTATTCTGAAGAGAAGAAAAAAGCAAAAGTACAGACAGAAATGTATGCCTCCACCTGAGCATATTTTTCTATTTCCAATAGATTCTTCTAGCTGCAGATTCCTCACCTTTTTGAATATTCTCCAGACATCAGACTGAATGCGTAAACTTTTTAGCAGTACCTCTGTGCGCAGGTTGGTGGCGCCATGTGGGTCTGCAATGAGGCTGTTATGCTCAGAAATGCCATGAAGAGCCTATATAGGTGCCACTCCCTAGCACTTACGACAGTTCCTTTCGATCTGAAGCTACATCTCATCTCTGTGATACCCCTTTTACCTCACAAAATGATAAAACACTGTGGAAGGGAAATGTCTTCTCCCAGCACGACAGGTTTTAAACCTTGTAGGCACTGTCACAAACAAATGTTTGTGAGAGACCCTCATCAGGTTTGCCTGTAGTTCCTGGGGTTCAGCCATGAAGTCTGAAGCCTACCATGATTGTTCATCGATGAATCTGAAGGCCATATGAGACTCTACATCGCCAAGCACCAGAAGGCTCCGCAAGAAGACAGTTCCAAACCAAAATTTCGATCCAGTCCCATTTCAGATCCAGAAGTTGCAAAAATTATTCCAGGTGTCGGTCTTCATCTCGATCAAAGTCAATGAAAAAAAGGAAAATGAAATCTAAGTGTGACTTGGCCCCTTCCCACTATTCTCACTCTCCTAAGACAACTTAGGGTCAGCGCCATACTTCTCAATCATGTTTCTAAAGTCATTTTATGCCTGAGCCTATCCTGCAACATTTTCTGGCACAACCAGAGCTTCAAAGGTCATCTGCAACTCCAAAACAGATTGAAGAGTTCTGTGAGGCAATGCTCCAGGTCTTCAGATCCTTGCTTACTTCCACTGGTGCACCTACGGGTCCCATGGAGACGAGAGGGCTTCCATATAGAATACCACTGGCGGGTTCACCCTCTGCACTGGTTGGACACTCTGACACCCTTCAGGGTCACCTCCGTCTTAAGCTCTGACTCTCCTTCCGGCGCCATGGTCCGCGCCAGTTCCTGAATTTCGATTGTGACCCCATTGACACTGGAAGACGAAGTACCTTTTGTACTTTCTGACGCCAAAGCCACACCCAGACTCTGTAGAGGTACTGATTCTTCCACCTAAACCTACATAACATATACTCCGCATTCTCAGTTTGGCACAGATATGGACAATGTTTATGCCTCGGCTAATGAGATTTGCTAGCTATACGATGGAAGAGAATTGGTACGACAAGTTACAAGAGGCTAATGTCCTTGATACTTCGCCTGAATCAGAGTTCCTCCCACTCCCTGGTCTTGCTACTGATGAGAGTGCACAACCACCATCACCCTGTATTGGACAATTTTGCACATTGAACTCCGCACCCCTCACCTGAAAGTTTGGTGGTACAGGTGGCTACAAGCAAGATTAACCCCAACACGTTTCCAACTACGTTTCCGATAATGAATCAAAATGGGTGGAGATGTTCTTAGAGTCTTCTCATCCATCTGTTTGGTGCTACAATCTGTAAATGCCAACTGCCTGCTTGTGCACTATTGCCATGCCCTTTGGAATTCAATACCTCAAGTACTTCCAGATGTTAATGAAGATCTCTGGCCAGTCTTTGCCTAGGCTATGCAGGACAGTCATGAGGCAGCCAGGTTCACAATTCATTGCGGCTTAGACACCACCAATTCCATTGGATGAGCCATTGGCACCATTGTCGCTATTCACCGCCACACTTCACTTCGGGCCACCAGTTTTCAGGCTATGTCCAGTGTCCCTCATGGACATGCTGCTCAATGGGGACTCGCCTGCTTTAGGACAAGGCAGACTCCGCTCTCAAGCAGTTCAAGGAGAGCAAAGCCCCACCTTGTCAGCTACATCAGCCCTACCAATTCTTTTGCTGTTTTGGCAAGGCTGCCCCATAACACCAACCATTCCATTTGCTACAACCAAACCCCTGTAGCATGCCCTTAGATGAACACAGCCACCCCTTGAGGGGCAGGCTCTGATGATTCTTGCTGGGTTGACAAGCCATAACTTTGGACAGGGGACTCCTACAAATTTTGTGGCAGGGATATGCCCTACCTTTCTTTCTCTCGCTGCCCCACTGTCCCCCCCCAACCCCCACCCCCAATGACTGATGGTGGTCCATGTCTCCATTTTGCAGCAGGAAGTACAAGCTCTTTTGGCAAACGCGGCTATCAAGAGTGTGCACACACCAGAAGTAGGCCATGGTTGTTACTCTTGCTACTTTCTGATGCCCATGAAGGATGGTGGCAATTCAAAATGATCAAACTGTTGAAGGTCTTGTTGGCCCTTGACCCTGTTGGACATGCAGGGCGCCTATTTCCATATACCCATCCTGTAGACCCATCAGTGTTACCTGCGCTTCATGGTGGGACAGGGGTATTTTCTTTTTTTAAATTTTATTAACTTACTTTCTCCCCCATGAAATACAGCTAAACTGTACACTGCATGATGTGCAAGAAAGTTCAACTATATTACTGGATTACTAACACAGTACACATAGTTATATATCATGTCTAGTGTTTGACTCACAAATGTCGTCTTGGTGGAGGGATGACCTGTGGGACTTGGTGCAGTTCAGGGGGACAGGAGTGTTTTCAGTTCACTGTGCTCCACTTTTTTCTTACCAGTGCCCCTTAGATGTTTACAAACATGATGACGGTAGGGCAGCAAAACTTTGGAGGTCGCCGATGCAGTCTTATTGCCTATTGCAGCCTATTTCGACTGGCTTTGAAGGTGGGTTCAGCCCAGGCAGTCCTCAACCAACCCAGACTTTGGGGAAACGCCTGTCATCTTTGAGATTCACTGTCAGTGTGCCAATGCCACACCTGACTCCTTCTCCTTCCCTGAGTCAGAGAGAAAATAAACAAAATAACGCCAGATAACTTGGCTTGAAGAGGGTCAATCTGGCATGTGCTGCATGAAACCACAAATTTGTCCCAACAACAGACGAATACTCTTTTTGTCAAGAGATGCCTGGCTGCCAAGATGACATCAACCACCTTCGGAAGAACGTTGATGGGGTTCAGCTATCTCCACTCAATCTCCATACATGAAGGTGGTGAGTGTGAATGACAGGGTGCAGAACCCTGCTCTGTTGTGAGGACAATAGGTCCTCCCAGAGTGATAGCCTGATTCGAGGACAAATGCTCAAGACCAGATGTTCTGGATAGCATACTCTCCGTGCCAACTGGGATGACTTGGACCTGGTTGTTACTGATCTTTTGCAGAACTAAGGCAGGAGTGGTATCAGCAGACATGCGCACAGGCATCCTGAGTTCCCCTCTAGGTGGAACACGACGCCTTGTGAGAGATGTTTTGGAAACTAAACTCACAGAGCTGGTGACATTGTGCAATCTCAGCAGTGGTGAATAGATTGAGCCAAGGTTCTATCCATTTATGTATAAGACCTTGCATCACCTCTAAGTATAACTGCCACTTGTGATCCGCTAGGTGTTAATGGCAGAGCTCATCCACCCTGGTCAGTGTCACTGCTCTCCCCCGCGCAGCTCCACCGGTAAGGGTCTGCCCTTGAGCCTGAGCTCCAGACCAGGTAGGTGTTCGAGGCCCTCCTCCGCCCGCAGGCTCCTGCCTGCGCCTCATCCCTGGTGGTCTAGTGGAAGAGCGCCCTGCTTTTCTTCTATTCTGCTCTGTTCTATGTCCTTTGTCTTCTCTTTTGCCTTTTTGGTCTTCTGCCTCTCTTGCTCTTTTGCTTCTTTTGCCACTTGGCCATTTAGTCTCTTTTTTTCTTTGACCTCTATGCTACTCTTTCTATCATCCTCCTTTGCCTCTTTTGCCACTTGGCAACTTGCTCTCTTTTGCCTTTTTTTCCACTTTGCCAGTCACTCTCTCTTGTCTCTTTTGCCACTTTTTCTCTTTTTCTCCTTGCCTCTTTTCCCTCATTTCGCTCCCTCTTCCCGCGCTCCCTGCCACTGCTACCCCTGTGGCCCCTCCCCCAACATGTCGCTCCCATCTCCCAGCTGATCGCCGACCCCCCCCAACCCCTACTGAATGGTGGTCACTGAGTGGCAAGAAGAGCAAGACCTTTGACCTTCCGGGTCTGTGTCACTGCTCTCCCCAGCGCAGATCCACCGGTGAGGGTCTGCCCTTGAGCCTGAGCTCCTCACCAGGTAGGTGTTCAAGGCCCTCCTACACCCACAGGCTCTTGCTCTTCTGCTATTCCGCTATGTTCTTTGTTCTCTGTCTTCTCCTTTGCCTTTTTGCTCTTCTGCCTCTCTTTCTCTTTTGCCTCTTTTGCCACTTTTCCACTTTCTCTCTTTTTCTCTTTTACATCTTTGCCACTCTTTCTCTCGTTGTCCTTTGTCTCTCTTGCCACTTTGCCCCGTACTCTCTTTTGTCTCTTTTGCCAATTACTCTCTTTTGCCACTTTGCTACTTTTTTCTCTTTTTCTCCTTGTCTCTTTTCCCTCATTTCATTCCCTCTTGCCGCGCTCCCAGCTGATGCAGCCCCCACAGCCCCTCCTCTTCAGTGTGTTGCTCTTGCCTCCCAGCTAATCGCCGACCCCTACTTAATGGCGACAGCTGCGCGGCATGAAGAGCAAGACCTCTGACCTTCCTGGTCTGTGTCACTGCTCTCCCCCGTGCAGCTCCACCGGTAAGGGTCTGTCCTTGAGTCTGAGCTCCCAAGCTCAATGCCAGGTAGGTGTTTGAGGCCCTCCTACACCCACAGGCTCCTGCCTGCGCCTCATCCCTGGTGGCCTAGTGGTAGAGTACCCTGCTCTTCTGCTATTCCGCTCTGTTCTTTGTCCTCTGTCTTCTCTTTTGCCTTTTTGCTCTTCTGCCTCTTTTGCCATTTTGCCACTTTCTCTCTTTTTCTCTTTTACCTCTTTGCTACTCTTTCTGTCGTTCTCCTTTGTCTCTTTTGCCACTTTGCACTTACTCTCTTATGGCTCTTTTGTCATTTTGCCACTTTTTTCTCTTGCCTCTTTTCCCTCATTTCGTTCCCTCTTCCCGTGTTCCCAGCCGCTGCTGCCCGCATACTCCCCAAGTGTGTTGCTCCTGCCTCTCAGCTGAACTCCCTCCCCCCTACTTAATAGCAACAGTTGTGCAGCCGCGCAGTGGATGTGCCAGTGCGCCCATCCTTGACCAAAACGCTGCTACAACCCCAGCGCCCTCCAAGCTCTCAACCCCAGAAGCAAAAACTGCCAGCTCTTGGCGCCAGGCAACCCCCAAAGCCTTATAGACTGCCGACACTGCCGCCGTACCTTCACCCACCTCCGGACCCCAGCAGCACACCCCAGCTCACCGTACGCCAGCGTACACAAACCACTGAACTGCATCCTCCTCAATGTACGTTCCCTGCACAGACACGCCATAAGAATCTGGGACCTCCTCAACACTCACACGCCCAACATCACCTTCCTCACAGAGACCTGGACCGATGCCAGCTCCACACCTGATATTGCAACCGCCATCCCCAATGGATAAGAGATCCTGATGGAAGATCCTGAGGAAAGACCACTCCACCCACCCAGGAAGGGGGCCTCTCCATCATCCACAAAAGCTGCCTTCGCATGACAACCACCGACCCTGGCGACACCTTTCCCCCCATGAAACACTTCCACTTCCAGATCCAGACCAGCCCCAGAACGATGCTCTGTGGAACACTCGTCTACAGACAATCTGGCCCCTGTGCTCCATTCACCAACATCATCACCGACCTCATCGCACCCCACACCCTTGCCTCCACAGACTACATACTACTCAGAGATCTAAACTTCCACCTGGACAACCAAAATGACCTCAACGCTACTGTCCACCTAGAAAACCTCACCAACCTAGGACTGAAGCAACTTGTCTTTGCCCCCGCTCACACAGCAGAACACACACTCAACCCAGTCTTCACAGGAGGAAACAGCATCTTCTTCAGCAGTACCACATAACTCTTCTGAACTGACCACCACTGCATACACTACTCCTTTTGAAAACCCACTACACCCAGGCACGCACACCACCTCCCAAGCAGAAACTTGAACTAAGTCTCTAAAGAACACCTCACGCCACCCTCACCTGCACTCCGCCCCCAACTACGATAGACGCCAACACAGTGGCAAGCAACCTCCACTAATGGATCACCAACTGTGCCAACACACTCGTCACCTCCAGAAGACTACAGGACGGCATAACAAGAAAGGAAACTGGTTCACCACGGCACTCCTAGACTCCAATCGCTCCTGCCGATGACTGGAAAAGACATGGAGAAACACCAAAACTCAGGAAACACTCACCACCTACAAAACAGCCACCATGGCTCACCACCAACTCATCAAAGCCACAAAGAAGAACTTCCTCTAAGACAGAATCCTCTGTGACACCCACAACTCCAAGCAACTCTTCTTCATCATACAGGAATTTTCCAAACCCAACAGCGAGACAACAGATGTTCCAACCTCCCAAGACCTCTGCATCAGACTCAGCTTATTCTTCCACCTCAAAATCAAGACTCTCTACGATAACTTTGATGACCAGGACCTCTGCACTGCCTCAACCCCTACCCCCAGCGACGCCATCCAACAGCCTCTACTCACTTGGATCCCACTCACAACAGAAGACACCCTAAAGGCCATGAAGAGTATTCACTCTAGAGCACCTTCAAACCCCTGCCTACCACACATCTTCCACAAGGCCGCCACAGCCATTGCACCTGAGCAATTTTGAACGATCAACTGCTCCTTCAACACCACTGGATTCCCCGACAACTGGGAGCATGCCAAAGTCAACCCCCTCTTGAAGAAACCCTCCGCAGGGCAGCCAAAGTGAGTGTGGCATGAGGAGTGCAGGTGTGTAGGTGCAGATTTGGTGTTTTGGTGTACAGTCACCTTCCTTTCTTCCCTCTCGGTGAGCCCTCCTTACGGGGGACAATCGGAGGGGCTGCAGGGAATGTTGGGAGCATTCTACATCAGTACCAGGCAAGAGGGAGCAAACATTGTCATTTGTTCAGTTTCTAAACATACCCCATACTTCATATTCTCCTGCACTGCCAGAACTATTGGGACTATTAGAACTATTGGAGACTTACAGCTCTTGTCTCCAATCTCTAGTAGGGTCTAGGCAGGAGGGCATTATTGGGCATTGTTGGATATTATTGGACAACAGGCTGGGGGAGTCTGGATGCCTGGATGTGTGATGGAGGCAGTGGGGCGCAAGACCGAGGGTAGGAGGTAAGTGGATTCTCTAGGACTTCAGCGATGACTGCATTCACTTCCACTTGCATTCACTTCCACTACTGCTGCTGCTACTGCCTTTTGAATGCCTATTGACTGCCATTGTGATTTCTTGTCACTACAGCATTACACCGGTCATACTGCCACACCGAGTTTTATACTAGCTTTTACATCAGATTTTATACCAGTTTCTACACCAGCCTTGAGACTATTGGTATCACTGCTACTCCATGCTTTCCTTTGCCTCTTGAAGCTGCAGCACATAGGTCCTCCGTGTGTACACTACAGTCTACACTTCCTGCCGCTACCCTTGAGGTTCGAGGGGTCTTTGGGGATACTGGGGGAGCCATATTGAAGGTTGGAACTGGATCCTGACACAGCTCTGGCCCTTGATCATAGAATCCTATAAGATTTTCAAAGAGGCCTCCTTTACATCTCTACATTTCTACATACATTTGCTTGGAAACAAGAGCTATGGGGAAAAAAGCTACATACTGGCGCTCCTCCATCCCACTTTAACACCACTATGGACGCTTTCCTGCAGCACGCTGTGGGGATCATTAAAAAGGAGATTGAGTTGGCTGAACATAGCCTTTACCTCTCATCCTCCATATCACCACCCCTGGGGACTCTTACCACACAGGTTTGATGGTCTAGGGAGATGCCTGTTCCACTAGTTGCACAGGTCATGGAAGGGCATTTGCCAGCACTACAAACTGCATCTGTGGAAGACCTCACTTTGCGACCTAGGCCCCAGAAGGCGCCCGTCCCTCTAGAGCCTAAAGCTATGGTGGGAACATTTAAGGGCTTTGTGGGGGTTGGTAAAAGGAAGAGTTTGGAGATGAGCAGTAAATCCAAATCCAAACTGGCCAGGGGAAAGACCAGGGCAAATATCACCCAACCTACAGCTCCTGTATAATCTAGTGGTAGTACGCCTAGGGAAAAGGATAAATTGGAGAGATTGATGGACTCCCTGTATGAGAAATTTATTTTGCTCTGGATGCTAAATCGGAACCAATTTGTGCTTGTCTAGGTACTATAGAACTAGCATTGACAAGTTTTATTAAGCCAGCACCCAGCAGAGACTTACAGGGGCTGACATCACACTCATCACACTCACTATCTGTGCCAAATACCACTAACATGCTGTTTGTGATCAGATAGAGAGGAGTGCTATGAGGGAGCCAAGTGAACAGGCCAAAAATCTACCAATTATACTCCATAACTGGCAGGCCTCTAACGAGAGGGTTATGTAAGACTCAGGAATGACACCAGTACCTGGTACCATAAACAGGATAAAAGCAGTGGGGGGTTTTACATAGCCCGAAATGGGCCACCTGAACTGGACCAAACCATTGTGCCAGTTAGTCGGGCGACCAGAATTTGCTCGGTAAACACTATTACACACAACCTACCACCAGAATCTACCCCTTATGTTATAATACCTGGTAATGACCCACCTCTCAAGGCCGGTTCTACTGAAAGTTTTAGTCAATTGAAGAAGAAGGGCATGCACTGGTTAGATTCTAACTCAATGGCGAGGGTCCATCTGGGAGGTTGGATTAACATGCTCCAAAGAGTAAACTGGATAGGTAAAGAAGCCAAATCCCTGGAGGGAGACTGTGTTATAATACATTTTAATAGGCCATCAATGGCAGGGAGAATTCTCGCCTCACTTAATGGTGACTGATCCTATAGCCACATTCGGGCTCTACCATTAGGTTTCTTTTATAGAGCCCAGATTATGGCACAGACCCCTCAATTAAGCCATTGGCTGTTCCCCAGGCGCCGAGCCCTAGTCAGAGGGGGTTTTCATCTAGCCCTGAGACCTTTGGACCTTGTTAATAGGTATACCCCTTTGTCTTATCTTGATGATTGTGACTGACTGGAAGGTCACAACAAAATGGAATCAGTAAGGGATAAGAAGGGCCTAAATGCACAGCATCAGGGGTCTCCCCTGAACAATATGGGAAATAACCTAATCATTTCACAGGCCAGATACCACATTTTGACCCATATGATAACCAGTTTAATTTTTAAAACCAGATTTCCGCTGGTTTGGCAACAACTTGTGAAATGTTGGCGGATTCGACCAATGTGGATGGGCAGGGTCCCTCACACCCACACAGTGTGGGTACTAAAGTAGAAATTAGGACCTGGAACATCGCAGGTATTAAAAATAGAAATGGAAATAAGGAATGGATAGACGTAATTAAAACATCCCACTTGTTTTGTTTGCAGGAAACCTGGCACACGGGGGACTTTTACTTAGATGGGTATAAGAAGATCTTTAGTACACCAGTTACCCCCTCTAGCCATGGACGAGCCAAGGGGGGTCTAGCTTAACTAATTTCTACCACCGCCCCTTTAACAGTGAAAAAGGGTCTCCTCAATTCACAATTATACGAGATATTTCATCTCCAGGCCACTGAGAAAGCCAAATACATTGTGATCAAATTTTATAATAATGTTTTTGACAACACAAGGAATAGGGTTGTTGATAATCTGGGAGAGAATTGCAATTCTTTGAGAGCAATGTTTCAGATAGCTGCATTTATATATGGGTTGGGGATTTTAATATAGAAACCTGCGATAAACCTACTAGTAAGATATGTTGGTATACAACATTCATAGGGGTAAACAAAACAAATTTCACACACAATCCTTATGGTGAGGCTCATAATGAGCTGATCTTCAAATATAGTTTGGAGTTCATGGAACATACACCGGACAGTGAGAGAAAATGGATATCCTCTTTTCAGGGGAACCGCTCTGGTTCTTCTATCAACCACATCCTGATCTCTGTAGAAGGACTTGGATAGGTGGAATACTTTAACATTGTCCCACTTTTTTTTGCGATCATTATCCTTTGTTGATATCGCTTAATAATAAAACACATTGGACCAAAGGTCCACAACTGGGGGAAGATATTGAAACACATGGTACAAATGACACTAGCCTCAGGTGGACAAATAGCAACTGAGATGTGGTAATTGAAAAGGTGTTAAAGGACTATCCCGAGGATTTTTCTATCTGCACTTAATAAAATTCCTTGCCCTACCAAACTATAAAAGCTTTTACCAAAATAGTAACAGTCATTGCGGGTAACTTGAGATCTACTGGTAAAAGGCCTGACAACAAACTTATTAGGTGGTTTAAACGGGGTTAGTCTAGTGCAAACCAGAACTTGAAGAAAGCCCTTCATTCCCACCCCAGAAATAAGAAATAGGGAATAGATTTTAACCCTGGTACTTGCTTACAAGCAAGCGCTAAGGAAAACACTAAGGAAACGTAAGGCGGAGCTGCAGGAGGAAGCATGGGCAATATTGCAACAGGCAACGGAAACAAGCGATCTTACCATTTTCTGGAAAACTATAAACCAGCCCTTATTAAAGGCTTCATCAATCCCCCGGGTTGAATTTTTAGTCCAACAGGCTAACTGGATGAGTCATTATGGTTGCATTTTCAACCCAGAAAACCCCTGGAGCAATATGCTTTGTAAGACAATCACACCTAAAACCCTCAGTCTAGAAGAGGTTACTACCTGCTTGAGAAAATGTGCTCCTACGAAGGTACCTGGCTCAGATG
The DNA here is from genome assembly GCF_964204655.1 of Triturus cristatus. Classification (NCBI taxonomy): domain Eukaryota; kingdom Metazoa; phylum Chordata; class Amphibia; order Caudata; family Salamandridae; genus Triturus; species Triturus cristatus. The sequence goes on from NC_140595.1 coordinate 154,932,535, forward strand.
GGGTCCCAATCAAAACATTTACATCACATATTAATTTATGGGCCCCTATACTGATGCAAATATGCAATGCGGCAGCCAGAGGATATGTGCCCACATCCTGGACAGAAAGCATGATAGTCCCTAGTTTACATAATTGTTTAAAAAGGGGAGCAGGGGGACTGTGAGAAGTTGGCCTGGTATATGCTGACCACTACTATTGATGATTAGGTTAAAGACAACCTTTATTGAAAGCTATCCTAGTGGTAGCTATGGAGAGCAGCCTTCAGGCTACGTCTCGAAGGAATGTCAAGCAGCTTGTTTTACCAGATTAGAACCTCCTGAATGAACAAATGAAAGGAGAACCACACAAGGGATATATAAAATATATGTATTTATTACTAAACACTCTCTACTAACCTCTTTATGAGATTAGAGAACAAAGCACACAATATTAAATCACTAGAACGACAACAAATAGCACAATACACAGCGGGCTCCAGGGGGAGACCGAACTATACACTAAGAAAGTGGTATAACAACCACGACTTGACTAGACACAGTGCCTAGAGCACGTAGAATCGCTGTGACCCCAAGGAACCATCCAAAGTAGTGACACAGGGGACCCACAGAGGATGGGTGCAGTGTGTGAACACTGATGCCAGCTCCGTACAATCCTATGAGAAAGTCACGGTTGGAATTTAAAGATTAAGGACACTTCAAACCCAGTTAAACATAGAAGGTTCTAAAGCCAGCACCCTTGAGAGTACCGAGATACCTGTGTTGCCTATCCCAGAGGAGCCCGGTGCATTGGAGTCAAGTGATGTCGGGAACCTTCATCGTTTTCAATGGCGTGATGTGGAAAAGTGCGGCTGCCGGGAAGATGAAAAGTGTCCGGTAGGATCCAAGCCTGGATCCGAGGTGAGAAGAACCTGGAAGCAGATAGGACAAAGTCTGGGTCACTTCACAGTGAGACGTCGACGATGACCAAAGTCCAGAGGTCAGCTGTCTCACAAAGGATGTTGAGTGCTGGGGGGTCAGTGTACGGAGTGGGCACCAACAAGCCTTGCCAACTGCAACCCATGCAGGCAGAGGAAAGATACTTCGGTGAGGACCAGCAAGTTCCTGGGGACTCTCCAAGCTATGGAGAGTCAGGGAACATCTGGAGCAACCAGGAGAGCCCATTGGAAAGTCAAAGCTACATTCGGAGTCATAAGGAGCTCAGGAGATGCAAACCGGTCAGATGCGTTTAGGTGCCTGCCTTGCAGGGGAGTAACTCCTTTACTCCAAGTGAGATTCTTCAGTCGTCCAGCTTCGTGCAGATCGTCGAAGTACTTGTTTTCTGTAGCAGAGTTTAGTCCAGGTAAAATCTAAAGTCCTGCAGTGAGGGGTTCCTACTTTATACCCAAGGTAGGGGTGGGACAAACTCTGGGAACCCACCTATGGGAGGGTCTGGACAGAGGGGTGACTACACCAATGTCCTTTGTCCAGTTTCGCGCCGGAGCCGGAGCAAATGGCTCCTGCAACCAGTTTGAGCTGGACTATGCACAGGGACACCAAATGTGCCCCCACTGCAGACTTCAAAGCACTCTCAGAGTTCACCCACCCAGCCCCAATACACTAAAGCCTGTCTGGGAGGTGGTCACACCTCCCTGTGACAGGAAACCTATTTTCAAGCCTTCCCCTGCTCGAGCTTGGCAGCATCCATTTTGTGATGCCCAGGTCGAGAAAGCTGGTACCGGGTGTACCGGTGTGTCGCATATGTCCCTTTAGGAGGATGGAATCATACCTCCCACACCAGTAACTGGTGTGGAGGTATGATTGCAAGGTGTTTGACACCAAACACGACATGTTTCTATGCAGCCGTTTTAAAGTTAGCATTTACCACGAGGTTATAATGCACTTAAATATATATGGTTGGCTGCATAGGGGCTCTGCTCATGCAGGTGCACCCTCTCACATAAAACCCAGCACCCTGCCTTTAGGATTGATAATGCCTGCCATAGGGGTGACTGGTAGGTTTATATGTGCAGTGATATAGAATAGATATAGTGAACCTATATCTAAGTAAGAGGTGCATGCACCACCTTACACAGGCTGCTGTAGCAGACCTGTGGTGTCATTTTTAATGGTCTCTCAGGGGTGGCACAATACATGCTGCAGCCCCTGGGAGGCCTCTGGAATACCTAGGCCCTGTGTATATAGTATACCATATACTAGGGACTTATAAGTGTACCCCAGAATCTAATCTGGAGTGTACCTAAAGTACATGCAATCAATTTAGAGGAGAAAGCAGCTAGACTGGGGTCCTGAATAGCAGGATCCCAGTCAGACTAAGTCGAAAACAGTGTTACATTAGCAAAAGGTGTGGGTAACTATAAGAAGCAGATCTTACTCTCCTACAGGGACGAAAGGTGTTATAGCCCCATATCTCTACTTGATTCCTCAGTCAAACTAATAGGCAGAATCCTATGGAAAGGTTAGAATCCTGGGTGATAGATAATCAGATACTAACAAATGCCCAATATGGCTTTAAAAGGTATTTAGGCACCACTGAAAAATGTATTAACCTCCATCTCCTCTCTAGCAAATACACCTTTGTGAAAGAGGGCCACATCTATTTATGCTCTGCCGTTTTGAGCAGCGCATTTGATCAAGTAAATCACGCCAAGCTGTGGCGGACACTGGTTAAGATGGGGGCATCCATTGAAATCATTAACTTTTTGTCACAGCTATATGTACAGCTAACATCAAGGGTATGCTACGGGTCTAGGGTAGAAGTCACACCATGGTTTAAAATAACCAGAGGAGTTTGGCAAGGCTGCGTCCTTGTGCCCCTGTTGATCTCATTGTATATTAACGGGGTAGATGAGTTTTGTGCAATAAATAAATACAGACACACCAAACGTCTAACACCAGTACTCCTGTACACTGATGATGCCATCTTGAAATCTAGACTTGGTAATGGTCTCCAGCATCTAATAGAGGGTTTTACCACCTACATGAAGGATGACCAGTAGGGTCCCCTTCTTAACCAGCGGGGCCCCGACGGCGCTCCTTCCGAGACAGACATCGCTAATATGAGGTGGATGGCCTCATAACATTTGTGGCATTCAGTGGGGTCACTCTGGCTCCCGGATACTCGGGGAGGCATGGTGACGGCCCAGGTGCAGGCTCAACCATGGCGCCAGACCTCAACAGATGACGCTCCCTCATCTTGTCAGATGAGTTTAACGGACAGGATGAAGGCAAAGTCTTCTGGGACTTAACGGAGTGGGATGACTTCAACTGCAACGAATATCTATGGCCAATCGATGCAAGGATTGCCGTAGTGAGCACACTCAATGCACCAGAGACATACAACATTTTTGGTTACCAGAGCCACAGGGCTTGAATCTAGCCATCCTTGTAGGCATCCCTGTACACCAGGAGACAATATCTTTGATCTTCGACAAAAGGGTTGAAGAAAGGTGGGTCAAAAGTGACTGGGTGTAGCTTTTCTCCGGATCTGTGCTGACTGGCACAGTAAGAAAAGAACTAACTTTAGTACACTGGGATGGCACCTATATAGGCATCACGCATGTTACTTCTGGTGCAGGCAGCGCTACGCAGAGCTGAACAATACCACCTACTGGAATGCTTGAGTACTGCTCATGAAAAATGTATGGATCCAGTCTGGGGATAATTTTAAGATAAGGAATTTTGTGGCTTGAAATCTCTATCAGATCAGTTCAATTTCCTTACACTAAGCATCCGAGCACCTCTACTCACAGAACTTCTACTCACATACATCTCACGCATACATGGAACCAGGAAGACAGGAGTTTTCCCGTCGCTCCTAAAGCATGGAACAGCCTCCCACTACACATCAGAGTCTACTCTTCTCTTCTTTAATTTTGCAAGAAGATGAAGACCTGTCTTTTCAATTAATCGACCTACCCTAGAGAGGGCTAAGTGCATACACGTGCTCAAAACCAGAATAAACTTGCGGGTGATAACATGCTTTATTGATACACATACTATGACATTGACTGAGTGGGTGAGATCAAGAAGCATGGTGAAGGCCATGCACCTTCTCAGGAGTATGTGAGTTGCAAGAAGGGCAGTCACGTTTGGATTTTTTATGGGACCAGGACCGACCCTTAGACTAGGAACGGTTGTTGTGGAGTCTTGCGGTGCTTGTTGACAGAGTTTAACCTTGCAGTCTCATATGGCCTTCGTAGTCATTGACACGCAGTCACTGCAAGCCTTAGACCCAGGCACCACAGGCAAACTTGAGGAGTATTTGTCACAGACATTTGTTTACAACAGTCCTTACAAGGTTTAAAAAACTGCTATTTTGGGAGGTGACATTCCCCTTGCACACTCAATTTCAGAATTTCTGAGGTATCTATGAATTACAGCTCACCTCCTAAATAGACTTCAACCCATCCAGAATGCCACAGCTAAACTTATTCTCGAGCTCCACTGATGAACCTACATCAGACCCCACCTCCTCGTTCAGAAGAGATGGCAATTCAACTTGCTGACCCACACCCACACTAGGCCGCACACAACCAAGGACCCGCCTACATTAACTACTGCCTGAACTTCCACCAACCATTGAGAAGGCTAAGCTTCGCCTCCCTATCACTTGCCCACATTCCCCACATCTGCCGAAGCAGAAGTGTTGGACACTCCTCCTACATCGCAGGAAAGACCTAGAACAGCCTCCCCACACCCTTCTGGACAACTTAACTTCCAGAATTCCAAACAGGCCTCAAGACCTGGCTGTTTGAATGAGCCTTCTGGAACCTGCAAGTGACTGGATACCCTATCGGGTGATTAGAAGCACTTTATAAATCCTGATTGGTTGATTGATTGAAATGGTGAGGAATCTGCAGTTGGAAGTCTCTGTCAGAAATAAAGGGCATTCTTTCATTTTGTGTCAGCATATACACATCACAGAGAGTGAGGGTCTGGGATTTGGTTGAGAATTTATTAGTGATGTCAACATGGATGGCATATAAAAATGCCTTGGTGAAATTTGTAGCCAGCAAAGCTTTGCGGAGGGGTGCGTCTGAGACTGAGCAGGAAGCTGGGATAAATGTGGTGCATTAAATTAAGACCATGATCGAGAGATGTATGACAGCAGTAACCATAGCAGGAATGTTATCAGAAATTACCTTTTATGCAAATTATTTTTGGAGCTATGAGTCCTCTGGTGACAGATTTAGGAGGAGAATCTTGGCAAGATGAGCAAAAGAAAAAAAGTGTGGTATGATTGCCTGGAAGTCCTATTACAATGACCCTATTAGCTAGAAAGCTGGGTAGTCCGGAGGCCATTTGCATATCAAATACTGTGTTGAGGCTGTTTAGATTGTGTATGTTGTGGTTGTTTTTTGATGTGGTATGGGTTTCTGAGCTTCTAGGCGAAGGGTTTGCAATGGCAATTTTTCCTATGTGGTGCAATTGCGGGTTGTTTTTGAGATTGTATTTAAGATAATCAAAGAAGGATCAAAAGGCAGATGTGTAGTTGTCAAGGCCCACACGAAGGGGGCTCAAGGAACACTGCCAAGCCGCGCTCGAGCGCGCGGTGCCAGGAAGGAACTACAAATCCCATGAGCCTTGGCGAATCCCTGACGGCTGTGACGTCAGGACGTACGCGCAAGGTGCGCACAAAGAGGTTCCGGGTATCCGTCCGAGTGCCGCTTACTCTATGTCGAGAGCTGCGCTGGACGTCGCGGAGGCTGGTAAGGGTTCTCTGAGCACCACGCTTATTTCTCTGCGGACTTGCTCAGCTTTGGTTCTGGTGGCGAGGCGAGGGGGCAGCCTTTTTTCGCCCCTTCAGTAATGAGACCCGGATCGGGTGTCTCAGTGTGACGTTTACCGTTGGAGTCTATGGTCACTAGGCTTCAGTCTTGCCCCGTTTTCAACCTTCTGATCAAACCTTAGGGATCATTAGAGACTGATTACGGGAGATCTTTTGAGAATTAATCCCTGGGTGCATTCTTCCTTCGTTGGCGAGCTCTGAGGCAGAAGTTCCTGCGGGGAAGAGGGGCGCCAGTATTAACCTTGTTTGCAGTGCTCAGTATAAAACCACGCTGGGTGCTGAATTGCTAACAACGCTGCGCTGCTACGAATCATTGTTTGTATTACAATACCATTTGAAGTTATTTGACTCTTAGCACTACAAGGGTACGTGCCAGAACTTACCTAAGCTCGTTGTGGTTGATGCTGATGTTTTCTGAATGGCACAAAGCACTGTGATGGAACCTAGTCACTGTCTCATGAAACAATGCAGATGTGTGTCCGAATTACATGTGCATAATACCTAATTATGGAATGATAAAGACCTACGGAATTATACTGTTTTCTTTTCTCATATTATGCAGCAGGGGTTCCGAGAGTGAGCAGGAGGTCGGCTCTTCCGCTCCCCTGTCTTCTCCATATTCTTTAACTCCAGGGTAGGTGTCATCCTGGCGATAGGGCTGTGCGGTCAGCGAGGGGTAAGGGTGTTAGTGCTAATGCTGCATCTTCTTTTACTCTAGATCGCTGTGAGTACATTCTTAAGTGTTGTGGGTCCACTGTCAGACGCTGTGTGTTTTCTTCCTTTACAGGTACCGTTCTTTTCACTAGTAATGGGTGGAGCAGGGTAGAGTAGGAAGGAAGATAGGCAGGGAGTTACTGATTGCTGTCTCGTTCTGTCTCCACAGGTCTCCATCCCTGCTATCCCCATCCTTTCCTTCCGCCGCTGGACCACTCCATGGAGTCTGTAATTATATATCAGACCGTGGGGGTGTCGAGAAGTTGACCCTTATAGAGCAACGTACAATCCTGAGGATTCCGGCCACAACAGAGTAAGCAGCCCACGGTTTATATCCTCCCGGTCGTACGTTGTACAGAGTTTAGACATGGCGACTTTAGAAGACGTCCTAGCCGCCTTACAGATGGTACAAACCGAACTAGTAGCCTCTCGAGCAGAAACTGCAGCCTTACAGGCTACCGTTGACAGGATGCAGAGAATCCCTTTTAATGTAGGGATCCCAATAGCATCACATTCGTCCCCATTGGTAGTAGAGATCCCCACCCCTGTTCCCTTGGCCACCCCAGAAAGATTTCACGGGGAAAGTAGTAAAGTCCAGGTTTTCCTGACGCAGATAATGCTGCACTTTTCCTGCAAACCTAAGGCGTTTGCCACTAATCATGCCAGAGTAGCCTTTTTGATCTCCTATCTGGCAGGGGATGCAGCACAGTGGGCTGTGCCTTTGGTGAAGCGAGATGATCCCTTGCTGTATGATTGGGACTCTTTTATAAAAGACTTTGAGAAAACTTTCAATCGTAGAGCAGCTACGCTTACGGCTGATAAGGACCCTGAGGCAGGGGAATCGAGATCTGATAGCATACCTCAACAATTTTCGGCGATTGGTCACAGAAACCGAATGGCCAGAAGCAAAACAGTTGGCCATCTTCCATCGGGGCTTAAGGGAAGACATGAAGGACGTATTGGCCCAGATAGAACCACAGCCGGTGACATGCGAGGATTTAATAACACTCGTTCTCCGTTTGGATCATCGTCTTAGCGAGCATAAAGGAGAAAACCGAAGAAGAGACAAAAGCTCCTGGCGTCCGGAACCGGCCCGGAATATGGAAAGCCCGCATGTAGTACGACCGGAGCCCATGGAAGTGGGAACAGTATGTTCCTCTCTCACGAGCGAAGAGAGGGACTATCGGCGGAAGAAAGGCCTCTGTATCTACTGCGGAAAAAAGGGGCATTTCATAAAGGAATGTGTATTGAGGTCCAAGAATCCATGGATAGAACCGTGCAGACAGCTCACTGCCACTGCCGAGGGCCCTCCGGGAAACGAGCAAGCTTGAAGGAAAGAGAAGGGAACTCTTCAAGCCAGATATACATCCCTTCCTTGAGTGGTAATTTGTGAGAGGCTACATTATATGAAGTAACATAGAGCCCCATTTAAAATGCTTTGCATTGTTGGGCCAAACAAAAATAACGCTGCAAAACATTGTGTTTTTAATGGAACTGGACACTGCAGTTTCGCTATATGCTGAAAGGGCCACAAGGGTCATCCACTGATTGTAATGATTCCCCTCTCCACTTTCCAATCCTGCTTCGAGTGTACATACATCTCCACTGCTCATGCCTGCTTCCATTGTCCAGACCAGGTAGCATTTCAGGTAGCATTTCTGGCACAACCGCAATGCCAATACTTCTCTTCAAGGGGCAGCACCTCTGTTCACCTTCTCTGTGAAGCTGTCCGCATCTCTGCATGGGGTCTGATTCAAGAAGCAGACCTTGGATTTTTGATGGGGCTCTATTTTTGGTGTTCTTGTTCAGTGTGATTTTAAAATTCTGTGTAGATGCACCACACAATACCATTTCGGGAACAAATGTACCTTGGGAAAGGTGTGGCGCAGCGGCCAGAGTGGCTGACTCCGGAGCACAGGGTTCACGGTTTGATTTCTGGTGCCAGCAGGCAGCTCAGCTCAGCATCATGTGACCCTGGGCAATAGCTCACTTATCTCCCTGATGTCCCCCAGTGCTTTCAAACTTTTAAGAGGGTGATATGCTTGTGCTTTACAAATAGGAATTAATATTGTTATTCTCTGATGTAAGAAGCAACTGACACAATGAGTTGAACATTTACAGTCAATATCCCTGGACATTGTTAAGTTCAGAGATTGGCACTATGACTTTTTGCTTCAGTAACGCACCATTTACAGCATTAGCTATTGCATTATTAAACACTGTAAAAAAAACTATTATAGGAATACCCTTATTCATGAAGCCACTGCACCAGCTGCAGGCATCTGGGAATCCTAGATTGTCAGCCGGTAGAGAGCACCAAAATTTGTACCACTTGAGTTCCTGAACTGAAAATGCATTTATACAGAATTACACTTGCAACTTGAAAACTATAACTTTTGTTCTTCAGAGAGGCCAAGGACTGGATGGTCATGTATTCTAAACACCTTCATGACCCCACTGACGGCCACTGTGAGAAACTCAGACTCCTTTGAACAAGGAACTCCAGGGCTCTCAGTCATGGCCTGCAAACACTCTTACAAAATGCAAGATTAAGTACAAGTGAAATATAAACAGGAAAAATGACACATTTTGAGATAGCAGAACGTAAGGAAAGTTCGTAGTTTGGTGGTTCTGGCCTCTGACTTCCATCCCATTTCCCCCTCGGTTAGAACGGCCCTCTATACACCCCCCCACCCCACCAGCCCAGCTCCCACTTTTCCTTGTGGACGCAGTGCATGAACAGGCCTGCTGGGCTCAATTAAGCTGGCACTTGCCTCCCGCTGAGCCTGACTGCCTCCTATTCATCTTGGTCGCCAAAACCCATCCCCCTTCATCAACAGGTGAGGAGTATCCACAATATGTTTGCTTTTAGAGCAGCTCCCAGTGCGAGGCTTTGTCTGGTACTACAGCTCGGGACTGATGCCATTAAGCAATCTTTGTTGTGTGCCGACAATAAGGCTGGGGAATGCGCGCCCCCTTCCTATGACGCCACGGTCCCCCTGGGGGTCGCGCCACACAGATTGAAGAACTCTGCTCTAAGGCCTGCTGGGGGCGCGACAGAGCGTAGAGCTGCTGAAGATGACACCCTTCGACTGCAGGGCCCGTGGACGCACCACTCAGTGAGCTGTCCCGAAACACGACCAAATGTTGCTGCATCTGTTTGGCCACAGCACGATTCAAATGGGCTTTCAAAGAAAACAAATAGCAAAAAGTAATGCAGGGGCCTCTCGGTAAAGGAAATAAAAACACCCCTCACTCTGGTGGACTTACGCTGGAGTTCAGAGGTACACATCAAAATGTTTAAGTCGCCCCCTCAACCCTGGAGTTCATGCAGCCCTCGTGCACTATTTACCTCAAGACATCTCCGTTTTAAAAGAGTAAAGTAGAACAATTTGCATTTACACCACATACAACGTGTCCCGGACAGCTTCAGCTCATGTTTTTTAAAAGGCTAATTGATCAGGCCACGCGCTCTGCGTCTGCCACGTTCGGCGTGAAGCCACCTCCACAACAATGCTGCTGCTCCTTTATCTCTATCTGCCAGTATTTACTGGAAACGCTCGGGCTGCAGCCGGCATGCAGTTCATTTAAGCGAGCTCCATGGAGGCGGAGGACGGTGGGTTCTCTTGTCCAGACCAGGGCCGGACTGGCCATAGCGGGCACCGGGCGTTTCCCCGGTAGGCCGCTAGGGTGGGTGCCGGTTTTAGACCCCTGGGGGGGGCAGTTTTGTTACCGGGGATCGGTAAAATCATCCCCCCTGTAACAAAATCGGCCGAAACCGGCTCTCCCAAGCTGCTCGGCAGCACTCCCCCTCAGGGGGGGGGGGAGGGGGGGGCAGTTGAGCAGTTTGCCAGGGCCGGATTCTGTTCCCAGTCCAGACCACAGCTGGAGCCCCGGACTTCGCTGCTTGTTCCAGTGAATCCCTTCATCACTGTGTGCGCAGTGTTGGTCTCCTGGCTACCTGTTTAAGGTTAAATACAGAGGCGCCATGATTTGCCTTGCTGTACTGAAATCCATCAATAAATACGGTGTCAAATGAGAAGTGACAACTTTGCACAAAGTAAAAATTGCACAGCCGAGACCTAAAAAGAATATTAAATAGGGGTCAAACCCAATATACCCTTGAGGGCTTGGGCAAAGAGATAGGAAAGTTCATTATTTTGCCCTGCTGTGATATACACTAGTCAGGCCCCTATCCTTAAGCTGTAGCACCTCTCTCTGTGGTATATATAATGTGTAAAATTCATTCAAGCTTTGAAAATCACTGTATTACACAAATTGTGAATAAACTGGCAAACAATCGGGTCTCTTAAATAGATCCATACGACCATTACCACGATTGGAATCTATAAACATAGTCAGAAAAAGAGAAATAACATATAGGTGATTGAATAGTTAATACACCATCATCTATTTCTATTGTACAGAAATTAAATCTCGGCAGGATTGATTCCCGCATTATCACGATCTGGCAGTTGCTGATGCCAAAGCTCCACATGGTATGATAATTTCTTTCACACAACATGACAACTCTCTTTGACTAAATTTTGAATCATGTTTTTTGATTTGCAGTGTAAATACTCACATGATTTTAAATAAAGTTACGTGAGAACGCTAATGAGACCTCTAAGTAAACATGACCATTGATATAAATTATCTATTAGCACAGAAAACAATTGGTTGAAATGATTGAAAGATAATAGCATTTTCAATATCAGACATTTGATATAACTTTTGATAAAAGACATTGATAACTTTATTGCTCGCACACGGGTTAAACTTTGTACATAGATTTGTTAGTGCACTTATGTTTACATTTTTGTAACTATTTGCATTGTATTGTTTAGGAGTCCCTTTTTTAAGCAATCATTGTCCTGAAGATGGTCTGACGGATTGACACCACCCAAGACCGAAACGTCGACTTTACCATCTAATTCCAAGTTATCCGTTATGTACAGCAGATTGTGTTTTTAAGAAAAAGCTGCATCTCTGTTCAAACCAATTAGGAATAGATGTGTATATATAGATGAAATGAGGACTTAATTCCGTCCCCTGTTTTCATGATATATTGCTTTAATTTATGTCTTTTTTGTACTCTTTTTACTCTGGATGAAATTACATAAACTAATGTGTTTGAATCACAATCCCCGTGTGCGTTGTTATCATTATATATCTATGATGTCCAGTTTATGAAATTGATTTCACATTGATGTTATTTCATCTTAACATGCCTATTGATTCAAATCGGTGAAATTCATAAATAATTGATCACTTTAAAATAAATCCCTTGTTGGCACAGAGACCTAAAAAGGGCACAAAAATATGCAATAAAAATTATTGTTGCAAATTACCACCATCAGAAAATTGCTTACATAGACCGTTGGTAAAAGGTAATTGCACCAAGCACGAATTTTGCACCAAGGACACAAAACTCACCCACTGGGCCTCCTCAAACATGAAGCACCTTCATCCACCTTCCAACTGCCCTCCCTCTGCATTTTCTGCTCGGCGGACCCCTCCAATCGCTCTAGTGAAACCTTGGGCTCCCCCTACCGGGCGTCTTCCTGGGTAGCCATGTACTCAACCTATCAGTCTCAGCTCGGCTTAACCTACTAATCACCTCTCCCTCTGCATGCGGATTCCCTTCCCACTAGGGACCCATCCCTGTATGCGCTACTCATCAGTCGCCCACTGTCTACTGGCACTGGCACTCCTAGACATCTAGCGCCAGTTTCTCACAGCCGTCCTGGGCATCCCTGTGTACACCCCTTTTCCACCACAATCCTATCCACTCAGATGCACCCACTACCTGAGTGCTAACCCTGGTTTGCACCCTTTCCTGTCCAGGCCCATCCAAACCAACCCTACCCTGCCCTTATCTTTAGCGCTGCCTCCTGAAATCTCCAGATTTGTACTTTTTCACCTCCAACAACGCTATGCTGCAGTCAGCCTCTGCCTACTCATGGTCCAATCTTTGCAATCTGTCATTTTCCTCACACTGGCAGCGGGCATGCTCAATACCTGAACCCTTCCAAGATAACTCATTCTTCGTCTGCACATTTTGCCTGATCCAACTGAAGGAGCAACAGCGACCTCTAGCTGTAATTCTCTCTATCAGCGTTTTTTGCTTCATCTGACCACTCCCCAACAGCAGTTCATGTGTTATGTTGAGATATTCAGTTAGTTGCATAGATCGTGTACCAAAAGCTTGTCGCGCTTCAGAATAATGATTGGCATTTTACTGGCATCATTTGATAATCCGGAATATAATTCATAAGCATGTCGATTTTGTGCAATGAAGCAAAAGGTTCCCAAAATTATTTGCTTTGTGAAAAAAAAATAATGTATACTCTGTGTACGTGCCCTTGTTGGTATATGAATGCACTTTGGCACCTAAATAATCTAGTCTTCCAATGTTCCACTGCTAAGATTGCTAAATAGTGATCTCAGATGCTAAACTCCAGGCCTTTACTATGGATGAGACATTTATGTTTATGAGGGAGAGTTTGGTGATGTTAATCCTTGTGGGTCAACACTGCTGTTTTTGCACTAGGGTGTTTTTTTATTTCCTTCCACCTTTCTTAGCCCCCCAGTGTTCCCCCAGCCCACGATGAACACACGCCGAACTTTCTAATCTATTTCAGTCTGTGCATGTTGTCTAGCAACATGAGGTATGTATTTTTGTGTGTGTAATTATTTTAATTTTTACCCGATTATATAGCACAGAGAAATGTGCCCTTTATATAAGGCTTCCTAGCACATTTTTGCTTTTTGAAAGCACTATAAATAAAAATATACTGGTCCGCAATTTATTTAACTTGGAAAACCACGTTAGCCTCGCCAGGGTTGAATTTACTACCTGGTGATCACTGCATGTTTCAGCAACGAGCATTCAACTCAGCGAGCCATGTTCTCAGCTAACTTAATACTACACAGACAGCTGAGGTGGCTAATGCACTAGTTGTAGAGATTGGTATACAATCTTCGGCCACTGGATTAAATCATACAATAGTTCAGTGGGTTAATGTTACAGTTGCAGAGCACTGCTTATAAAGTGTAAGTTACAATTTGCATTTTATGTAGGGTAGCTCAGTGGATTAATATAGCTCCAGATATCTTTATTGTTCTTGTACTTGTTGTTAATTGCATGAGTAAGGTGCGGCTCACAAATTACAATCCTGGTAAAGTACTTCAGTGAGTTGTGCCTCAGCTGCAGACACCTGCTCTTAACCTGCAAGGCATATCAGTCATTTTTTACCCTGAGCCTGGTAAATCGGTTCTGGTGGGTGATGTAAACACTTTTTATTTCCCGAGATTTGCTGGATACATATAGATGCGTATGTACTGCCAGAATACAGGCTATTTGTTTAATTCCAGAATGACAGAAATGTGAGCAAATCCTAGATGTATGACTACAATTGTGGAACATTCACTTTCCACTGAATGCAGAGTCCCAGATGTGTTACGTAGAGAAGATATTTACTTTCGAGGTTCGGTACATAGATAGAGTGGTAAGCTGTTTTCTGAACATAAAACCATCCTTATCACCAGGGCCAGTTAATCCGGGCGAGTCTTTAAGGAACATACACGCAGGGCCTTTTGTGTTCAAGATCAATACGCATGCAGCGATTCTCTCACCAAAAGCAAATACATTCTTCCAAATAGCAGTTTACTACGTGGCCAGTCCTGCATGCCATCAGCAAGGTCCAGGGGACAATATTTGTAAATGGTCCACTGAAACATGCACAAACTGGAAACCATATTAGCCCTGGCCAAACGGTTTGAACCTCTCTCAAATTTGCTTGAAAATGCACCATTTGCTCACTCTTTTTTCAAACTTTTCTCGGGGTGAAAACCCAACCTAACCCCCCTTATGACAGTCAGGCTCGCTTTTTCGCCACAGGGCCCTCATCCAGGACATTTATGTCTCACCACTTTCAAATGTAACCAGCCGCCACTGGTCCAGTGACACCTCCCATTCCTCCTGAGTCCTAGCCCAGCTCAGGCTCTGACCTGGAAAGCATGGCTCCAGCTGGCAAAGGGCGTCACTCCTCCAGCTCTGTGTTTGAGTTGAGGATATACATGTGAACGATGACTCTGGTGGGTGCCAGCAACACTGGGTGTTGACCTCGGGACTGGCACCAGGGAAGGTTGAGATAGCACAACGAGCACTGATCCGGATCCATCTGTGGATCCCTAGGGCCTGACTGGCACCGGAGCCACAGGCATGGATCCAGTAAGTGCCCCTCCTGAAACGGGCCACTCAAATATGAGGTGAATTCTTTTGCTGGGTGGGGGTCGCTCCAGCTCCTGGAAACCTGGGTAGTCATGGAGACCGCCCAGATCCTGGCTCAACCAAGGAGCCAGGCCTCGAGTGTTGATGCTCCCTTGTCTCATCGGCAAACGGATGAGGGGAAGTCGAAGCACACTTTGACTTCTTCTTCTTCTTGTGGGAGCAGGACTTACCTGGATGGCCCAACAACTTTGAGTGTGACACGGATCTCAAAAACTGTTATGTTATGTTACTGAGATATTTAGAGCGCTCTGTTACCCTGGGGTGTCCTGGCGCTGTGATCCCTCCAGGGATCTTCCTCTTGACCGGCATCTGGATCATTGCAGCATCGCACTTTGAGCCACCAGGAGCTTGAGGGATCACTCTCTCAAGGCCTTCGGGTGCATGGTGCGGCAATTGGAGGAGGCGCTCGAGGCATCAAAGGCAAACAAGTTGTTGGTCTGTCACCGACATCATCGAATGGTCATGACAGGTGCCCCGGGGCTTAAGGCCAGCACTCTTCTATGGCATTCCTACTACACCAGGAGAAAAAAAAAATACCTTGAGATTACGCCAAAAAAAGTTTGTCAAAAATTGACTAAGGGTAGCTCTTTTTGGATCTGTGCCGACTGCGACTGGTGTGGAAAGAAAAGAACTGACATCAACGCGCTGGTGGGTCCTTGTTGCTTAAGGATTGAAACTTATTTTTAAGTCAGCTTAGTGTGTAATCAATCAGACATCTCCCGCTTTTTTTTGGGTGGTCAAGGATTTTCCGATCCTCCGCACACATAGTACTTTCAGACTGTGAACCTTTTTTCAGGTTTATAGTTTTGCATAGTCACAGAGGCAGGACTTCCATTCAAAGTACCCAGTGCTTATTTTCGAACCGATTGGGCCCCCGGCACTCTTTTTTAGGGACGGGCACTTATTTTCCCTCATCAGTCATTTACGAGACATGGGGGGAAAACGCAGAAAAAGGAAAGGAGGAGGAAGAGAAAAACAGACAAACTGTTACAATGGGAGAAAGCAGTAACCTGCAAGAGTGAGACAAACGGGCAGGAAGTAGCTGGTAGTGGATTAAAAATGTGTGCATTGGAGTTAGGCCTATGCATCCTTGGTATTCAGTGCACTGAGCTCTGTGCACCGGCACGCATTATTTTACAAGTTAAAAAAAGTTAAGCACTGCAGGTACCATAAATGCAAAAATGGGTATTCGAACCCTGAAACTGTTTTAAAAGTTCTGTTTGATATGAAAACAAAATGTAGCATTGTGTTTGAAAGTACAGGTTATCTAAGTAGAACTAAAAGTCAACAAGTATTGTCACATTTAAATGTTTCAACATTATATGTCTTGGATTCGTGATAATGAGAAACAAGCGCATACTGGTCACACCCATGCCTATTTTCCAGTGTATGTAGTGGATCTGTAAATACTTATGGACCAGTGCAGAAATTAGATTGAAATAGTCCTTGACTTTCTGGAACAATTCATAGCATTCCTTGCCACTACACAGCTCTGTACCAAAGAAGACAGTACAGTATTTTTGCTGTAGTCTTTGTTAGTTGGGGGATGCAAACAAATTCCTTCTTTTTGGATGGCTTCAGGACAAGAAGAACTAGTTACTTACCTTTGGTAGTGCCTTTTCTCGTGGATACAGTGTCGACCTGCAGATTCCTCTCCTTTCAATATCCCCATGTGCCAAATTGGACCAGAAACTTTTCAATAGCTTTCCTACACTGACAGGGGGTGCCAGGTCCACACGAGGCACCATTTAAGGTCACAAGCTATCAAACGCTCCAGCCAGCGTGATGGCATCAGTTTCCATCCCCTTGTTTACAGGTCTTCGAGGCAAATGGAGAAACTAACATCAAACTTATAGGTGCTTTTTTCATTAAATTCACACACACACACATGCGCCTTGATAATAGGGAAGGTTATAAAGTGGACCGAAGCAAGTCAAACTGCACTTTTAGTTTTTTGATACACTCGCTCAAAAGTACCTAAACACACTACGGGGACCGGTCCTCATAACGCACCAGTCCTCACAAAGATAGTGTTTGTCTGGTTCTGTCAAGTTTAACCCACACTATGAGGACCGAACCGGTCCCCACAGTGTGGGTTACACACACACACGCACACACGTGCGTGCACACTCTCTCTCTCTCTCTTATCTTGGTATTTTCAGACACCCAACGGGGAGGGGATACGTTGGTGAGGAATCTTCCGTTAGATACTGTATCCACCAGAAAAGGCATTACCAAAGGTAAGTCAATTTTTCTGATAAACACACCTACTTGTAGATTCCTTACCTTTTGAATAAATTCCTAAAGCAGTCCTCCTACCAGAAGTGGATGCATGTCTGTTTTTACCAAAATATCCTGCAGAACAGAATGTGTGAATTGTCCATCCCTTCTCACTTTGGAATATAAGCAATAATGTTTAGAAAAAGGGTGAAGAAAGACCAGGTCACTCTTTACAGGCAATGGTTACTGGTACACTGCTAGAAAGAGCAGAAATAGATGACTTTGCTCTAGTAGGACAAGCATTAATACCTTCTGGATGTTCCTTGTGCACCATGGCATAGCAGATAAGGGTGCAAATGATAATCCATCTGGAGATAGTTGGTTTGTGGATTGCTTGCCTTTTATTTTTGCAATGTAATCTATGCGGAGTTGATTGTCCAGTCCGAACTCTTGAGTTCTATCTTTGTAGAAGATTACAGCTGTCTTGAGGTTGTAGTCTTTTCTCCTATTTAGTAGTGTGTGAAGAAGGATAAAACATGGAGAGAGTGATAGACTGACCTAAGTGGAATGAAGTAACCACCTTTTGTAGGAAAGCAGCTGTGGTTCTCATCACCAACTTGTCAGGGAAAAAGGAGGAGAAAGGAGGTTTCACACTTGAGGTTTGGAGTTTACCAACTCTTATTGCTGAAGTGACTGCCACTAAGAAAATAATCTTGGCAGTAGCAACTGTAAGGGGCAGCTGTAAAGAGGTACAAATCATGAACACATAGGAAATGTAAGGAGTAAGTTCAGGTCCCGCTGGTCCTGATGCAAGAGATGAAGGAAGCTCAAGATTCTTTAAGGATGCTGTGGATGCGACTGGGGTCTTCCTGAAGGATTTCTCAGTCCACAAAGGTGATGAGGGGGATCCTGGTTGCAGGGTGGACATCCCCATGTTTAATTAAGTTTTTCGATTTTTATTATTACTCTCTTTTCGTTTTGTTATGTTCTTCTATTAAAAATAAAAACCCAAATAACTAAACAAGAATGTAAACAAAAAAACTATTCTTTTCAAAACAAATTTAAATGGTTTATAAAACGAACAAGAATATATCTTGTTTGTTTTGTACCTGAGTGAGAGCGAGTGAACGTGTGAAAGTTAGTCAGAGGGCGTGTGAAAGAGTGTGAATGTGAGTGAGTGAAAGTGAAGACAGGTGAGTGAGAAAGTGTGATAATGCGCAGGGAGTGTTGACCATCTGTGCTTGGTCAGATGGGAGAATGTAGACTGTTACATATTTAAGTACTGTAGATCACAGCACTTGTCATTGGTTGAACTATTAGTACTCTTTAACTTTTAAGGAATAAATTACTATTTTACACAAAGCTTATTGAATATTCAATGAAAATAAAGTACCATTCGTATCAATTGTGAATTAAGAGTTGAGTCAAACGGGTATGGATATAAAAAGTGTTTTTTTCTTGTGGTGTGATTAATGCAACTTGCCACATTTATTGTTAAGCTCTCACTTTGGTTTCCAGCCACTTATGCACACTTACAATGTGGACACCTCCAACTCACAGAAAGAACTTTGAGAGCCATTGTGGGCGCTAATGGTGATGACCTTTTTTATTGTTATTATTACAAGCTGGGGAAACAAATAATTTAAAGAAAAATGCACACAAGTACATATTTGCAGTATTTTTTTTTCAAAAGGAAAAAGTACTACTTTTCCACTGCCACAAGTGTTTCCTTGCCTGGAAAATAAAATAGTGCATGTTTTTTTTTACAGAATATACTGCAATCTCTCTCATGAGGGTGTCTGGGAGGAGAAGCAGGTCTTCCAGAAGGATCAGTCCCTCTTTTTTCCAGCCCCCTTGGTTGGAGTGTGGGGTGGAAGTGGGAAAAAATCCATCAGCAAACAGCATGCTGGGCAGGCAGGAAACTCTTTTCATGAAGCTAAAAAAATTGCTGTGAGTGCCACTTTTTAATTTTTTAAAACTAGGTATCTAACTATAATAATTTATATTTATTAAGCTAACATTCGTTTTCCGAAATCAAAAAATCCAGTTTTTATGAGACTGTCCTCTCCTTTCTCCAAAGCAATGTTGCAGTTTCATTTTCATTTTAGTCCCTACATTAAGGTATATTTAGTAGCCACGCCTCCCAACAGCTGCTGGTCCTGAACCACATTCTATTTGGTGGAGCTGGAGGGGGTTGAGGGCACGAAAGGAGTATGATGTGTTGGGGAAAGACTGAGGCCAAGCCTGCCTCTGTGTGCTCTTCTTTCAAATCCCACGGTGGAATTCGCCAATGCAGAAGAATCTTCTACACTCTCTGTAAGACCTGGAGGAGAATAATTAAACAGTGTTAAATACTAGGTCTTTGATGCAGCAACTCACATTTTTGTCACCCAACACAGTCTTAACCCGTTCCGTGCTCATGACGGGACCACTCCGTCATGAGCCACGGGCGCCGTGTGCTCATGACGGAGTGGTTCCGTCATGCTGCGGCCGTTGGCGGCCGCTCCGCCCACGCGGTGCTAATTCCCCGCCTGTGCGGGCGATTAGCGCAGTGGGCGGAGTCGTGACGGAACCACTCCGTCATGAGCACAGCTCGCCCGTGACTCATGACGGAGTGGTTCCATCATGAGCATGGCGGCGCCGGACTGCCCCCAAGCCCCCCCAGCGCCGCGGCGGAATTCGTGCCGCGGCGAAGGGGTTAAGGCAGAATCTGATAGGTCAGTCACAAGCTCTCCATCTTTATGGTGAGCAGCCCAAGTGAGCCCTTATCCTCTACAGGTAGGTTTTAATGTACAGTATCTACAGTATCTAAACAAATCCACAGGAAGAATATTATCAGACAGCAAATTGCCCATTTTACACTTGGTGTCAGGTCATGTTCTTACAATGACTGCCAATGATTATGAGATGGTCAAGCCTTAAAGCTGGTATATCCCTCATTTACACCACACAATCCAGTGTAAACTGTTTCACCAATGCAGGGAAGAGTCGCCCTAATGTCAAAATACACATCTTATAACAACAAGGGGTTAAACTGGGGTCCAGATGGAACACAAGAGCCTATCAGCTGCCAAATAACCTTGGGACTCAACCACAGCCCAACGCCATTGATGCCCTTTGCAGCAGTGGGGCCCTTCTTCCCAATCTGGCTTCAGAAATCTTGGTTGGAAGTCCTAACCCTTGTATATCTTAGGAGGAGGGGCTTCAGGATACTGGCAACCCTTCACAAAAATAGCCCTTCTCTGCCATGTCATTTTTGCTGATTCAAATGTAAGAGGTGAGCCTACTGATGCTCATTGTATCCCTGTTATTTTCAGAACTAAATGTAGTCTTGGAAGTGCTTGGTTATCTGCAAATGTTCATAGCTACCATTTCCTGTATCACTCCATACTGCAAATGTTACTAAGCTACCTCTAAATATGGTTTTTAAATGGAATATGACATTTGGAAGAAGTCCATTACAATATAATAACTATGTTTCAACCTCAGCTTCTAATCATAGCATTTTGACTTAAGGTTTTCAACTATTGGAAATTTGAATTCTGGAATTTGACAAATTACTTTCAATAACGCTCTTCCTGGTAGATATTCTACCTAACCACAGATCCCTTACGTTTTGAATATTCCCCAGACATCAGACTGGATCTGGGATTTTTCAAGCAGTGTACCTGAGCACTTCTAGGTGGCATTGTGCAGCTCCGCACCGACGTTGCTCTGCTATAGAAATGAGGTGCACAGCCACATATAGGCACCACTCGCAAGCAATGACATCAGTTGCTTTCTAGACTGTCAGTGCCCCAGATGGAGAGCAGCACAGCAAATTGATTTTGACCAGTGTGCAGACCTCTAGAATTAGGACTTTTCAAAAAAGGCAAAGAGTCCAGTTCACAGAACCCAGAAAGATGGAATGGCTGGTGGGGAACCTGCGGTCAGATAGAGAATCTACCAGAAAGAGCGTTTCAGAAGGTAATTAGCTTGTTCTTCTGCTAGATACTTCTAACTGCAGCTTTTCTTATCTTATGAATAGATACCACAGCAATAATTATAAGAGGTGGATTAGTAAACTGGTTCAAACCAAAATGTCATGCATGGTCGAGCAGGTAAAGTGCCCATCTTGATGGACCTAGCTTCCCAGACAATGGTGCTTTGTGAATGTATAGAGTGATGCGTACATAGTAGCTTAGCAGGTGTCCCGAACGGACACTCCACAAGCCAACAAAGTTGTAGCAGCCTTGGCTCTGGTGAAGTGAGCTCGCCAGCCTTCTGGAGGTTGCTGCTTGGCCAGTGCATAGCAGATTTTGATAGAGAGAACAATCCAGCAAGAAATGGTTACCTTCTCCACTGCCTTGCCCTTCTTTGCTTCAGACCTGATCATCTACACTATGTTCTCTGGTATGACTGTTGTAAAAACATTTAGAATTCAGCCATGGAGGTTTTCTACCTCCTTAGAAGGGTGAAGTGAAACAAAAAAAATCTAAGAGGGTGAACATTAGCCCAACATGAAAATGAGTTACTACTTTAAGCAGAAAGGAGAACCAGTGGGCATATTATCAAGCCAGGCGATATAATTATCGCCGCTTTAGTGGCAGAAATCTGCCGCTAAAACGGCGATAATGGGCTTGATAATATGCTCTATGGAATTCCAATTGAAGCCCATGTTAGATGTCCTTCACATTTAACATGGGCTTCAATTGGAATTCCATAGAGCATATTATCAAGCCCGTTATCGCCATTATAGCGGCAGTTTTCTGCCGCTAAAGCGGCGATAATTTTATCACCTGGCTTGATAATATGCCCCCAGGTTCTCAGAACCAGTTTACCTTGGAAAAACCTCATATACAGCAGGTTGATGGAGAGGGCATGTAGCTTACTAACCTGCAGCACCAATGTAATGATGAAGAGAAATACTGTATTGAGGATGATAAAGCGTAGAGGAAAACTGTGCAGCAGTGTGAAAGACTGAACATCAGGAACATTAGACCCAACTAAAGTCCCACTTGGGCATAATAAACAGACATCGGAAACAAATGTTCTCACCTTTCAGAAAAAGCAATGCAACAGGTGATTTACACAAGGAAGGCCGGTCCGGCTACCAATAAAAAGGCAAAAAAAAGATAAGTACCCCATGTAAATGTGGCAAATCCTTGCTGGATTAGTAACAACACAAAAAGCAGCACTTTGGAAAGCTTGGCAAAGAAGGGGATTAATCTGTCAGGCACTACACCAAACCACAAATTTGTCCCTACAGCAGGTGCATACTAATTTTGTTACCAATATTAGCCCTGGGTGGAGGTGGGAGACAGATCTGCTGCTGACCCAATTGAGGTCTAGTACCACCACTGCAAGTCTTTTGCAGCCTCCTTCAAGCTCTGGATATGATCAGAGAGCTCCCCCTGAGATTATGCACGCTGGGATTTCAGATCCAGCTGCAGAGCCTGCATACGCCACCTGGCACAGCACGCTTAACTAGCAGGATGTAGGAGGCCTTCAGTCTCAGCAGTCTCAAAGTCATCCTGACTGAGATCCAGGGCAGATCTAAAACAGAGCGAGAATAGCCTAAATATCCTGGACTCTCTGTTTCATTTGGAAACTACAAAACTGCACCATATCCAGAATGGCTCTGTTAAAAGGAAGCATTTGTGCAGGAGTCAGGTGTGATTTTGGTGTGTTTATAGTGAACCACAGTGAAGCAGAGCAGGTATGCCGTAGTCTGGAGGTGAGTGCCCACCGCTTAGAGAGAGCCCATTTTCAGCAGCCAGTCCTCGCGGTAAGGAGAAGACTGGAACCACTGACCTCTAAAGATGTGCTGTAACCACCACCATCACTTTTATGAACACTTGAGAGGCACTGTTGAGGTCACAGGGGAGCACAGCAAACTGAGAATGTTCCTGCCACAGTGGCAACTGCTGCAGACACCACCTGAGGACCTGCAGGAAGGGGATGTGGAAATAAGCGCCCTGCAGGTCTAGCGCTACCATCTAGTCTCCAGAATCGAGGACAGAAAATATCAGGACTCGGGTGAGCATCTTAAAGAATTTTTTTAATTTGTTTTTATTGCAGTTTTATATGCAGTGAATAACAAAACAGGCATCTAACATTTTACAATAGGTTACAAAAGACCGGTTTGAAACAAATTATTAGGGTGATCACAGTCACAGCTGTTCCTCCCTTGGACTAGGTGAGTGGTATATGGTTGGTAGGATATATGAGCTTGGGGGGGTATTCAAGTCTCGTCTTGCAGCATGCAAAACCGTTCCATGGTGAAGTGAGTTAATGAGTTGTTGCGGGGTTTGGGGGCGGGGTGTTGCATGCACTTTCTACCCGTTGGTGTGAGCGCACCATGTCCCTACTGTCTTTAAAGCATTCAAGGGATGAGTCTGCTGTCTCACTAAAAAGACTAGAGCCAGTGAAAGGCATGTCCAGTATTGTACAATGGATGTCAATGGAGAAGCCTGTGGACCTCATCCATAAGTACCTCCTGAGGGCCACACTGGTGCCAATTGGTGGTGTCCAAGCCAAATTGGATGGTAAACCTTGCCACAAGGCAACTATCACAGTTTCCATAAAAGATGTCACGCAAGTTGTCAAGGACACCAGTTAAGATTTGGGCGAGTGTCCCAAAGGACTTAGATATACTGCCCCAAGATGCAGATGTGCTTGATGGAACATAGTGGCAAACTAGTTGACAAAAACATGCACTTTCCAAAGGTTTCGATGCACTTCAATTCCTTGTCTGGTGCTGAAGGTACAGAGTGTATTTGGGTTAATAGTGGACTGGTTTTAGTACTTTGTGGGGAACAAGATGTATCCTGTGGGTATGGTATAGTAATAGTAATATTGTAAATGATGGTGGTTAAGGATTAAAACACCTTAATACCTAAGGTGTATTCAACAAATAGGGTCATGGGACCCCCAACTGTATACATTATTAATGCAATCGGAAACCCAAGCACTCATATGGTATTGCAACAATAGGAAATCCAAACTGTAAGGATATTGTTTATATGGAAATGCAGCTTAATAGCACAATGGAATATTCTTCTATACATTCTACTTTTATAGTTTCTGGCTTCACAAAGACCGCCGATACGTGTTTCATCACTTCGTGACTTTTTCAAGCCTTAATGTGGTAAGGAAGCAATTCAAAGATATGTGTAGCCAGTCTGAAAATTGTAATCAAAGGTCTGTAGCAAACTGCATGTGGAGAAAAACCTCCCTCACGATCTGTATTCCAGTCCAGACTCACTCTTAGGTACTGGATAGTTTTAAACCAGCTCCTAGGTTAGGTATTTCTACCGTTCCACCGTGAGAGGTATGCCCACAGAAAATGTAGTCCCATCCAGCAAGTATCCTTATTAGAAGTGTAGTGTGAGCATTCAACTTCGTCGTTGGTCAGGTGTGGTAAAGAATCACGGACTACACGTCGAGTGAATAATTCCTAGAAAATTGAAGTATCAGAGACGATGTTCTAAATTAGTAGGTACAGAAAAGAAGTTTATAGTAACCTCTTACCTGATCTGGTCTCCCTTGCGCCTATGGAAGTGGTTTCCGATTGCATTAATATTGTATTTCGGTTAAACTTGCTCGCAGAGATTTGCACAACTAGGTTCTCAGGTGTGCTGTGCTGAGTCAAGCAATCTGAATCACCAGTGGCTAGACGATGGCATGCTATTTGTCTGTCCACCACAGGTCCAGAGCAGGGCTTTACACAAGCTCCAAGAAGGATGTTGCTGAATGGAAGTCGGGGCTCAACATTTCTTTGCTGCGGCTAAAGGACTTCAGTGAGGACATTAGTCTTCTTCGCAATTATGAGTAACTGTAAGTTGAGAACCTGCCTTCTGTATGACCATTGCGAAGGAGGAACCTTCTTCCCCGGCAGGACCCATGGCAAGACCAGCCCAGTGTCTGTTGAGGTGTCCAGGCCTCTGGTGTCCTGAAGGTCTTCATACCTATTCCCATCAGTATATGGTTGAGCAAATTAATACCCAACATCAAATGCATTGCTATCAGAGTCAGTTCCAAAGAGAGTGGGGAAACTATGGATCCCGTCTTGAGGCAAGACCAAAGTATTGGAGTATGAAATTTGCACAGATATTGAGACCCAGGTAGATAAGGGAGTGGCCTAATCGAAGAAGAAGCTGCGCTGACTCAGAGTCGGAAACCACAATACGTTTCACTTCATCATCCGATGGTGATGTTCCAAAGTCTGGCATGTGGTGTGGCACCAGTACCAGAGTTGGCATCAAACCAGGTGCAGGGTCTGTGGCAGGTCCAATGGGTCCAGCTGGCACAGAGGACGGATCCACTGGCCAGGTTCCAGATGAGGCCTAAGACAAACGTTGCAATTGGCTCTGAAGGCGCTGAGGTCAAGGAGTGAGACTGGGAGGCACGTTGACACCCTTGCACCTTTTATAGAGTCCGAAAGTGGCATGAACGAGCTGAGTTCTGTTTGGAATTGTATCTTTTTTCTTCCACTTACCCAAAGATTTTGGCCACAATGATGATTGGCCATGGGAGCGATGTTGGGAGTGGGACTTTCCCTTTGACCGGTCACAGTGAGGAGTCTTTTATTGATTAGCAACTCAGAGCTTTGTCTCACAGTCCCGGATGGCCTTAGGATTCATCAAGTCACATTCGCTGTAGGCCTTCGCATAATGTTCCGTCCCAGGCAGCACAGGCAAACATGATGAGGATCTCTCACAGACAGTTCCTGCGACAGACCCTATAAGGTTTAACCCCTGTAGTTTTGGGAGGTGACATTTTTCCTTGCACTTTGGATTTTTTTAAACTATTTTCGAATAGATGATTTGTAGCACCAGATACACATCTGGTGAAGCTTAAAGAAAGGAAATTATGTCTATGCGCCTGAATGCCACCTATATGTACCTGTGCATGTCACTTCCAGAGAGGAGCGACAGTGGAGTGGAGTCACACGATGCCACCTATTGGTTCACAGGGTTATTGCTTGAAAATTTCTGGATCCACTCTGACGCCTGGGGAATATTCAAAGGTTGAGAAACCTGTTATTAGAAGTATCTATCAGAAAACAATTTCTTGACCACTTTGAGATGGCTGGGTTCTGGGATTTACGAATGGCTACGTTGACAGACAGTATTACATAATCAGTCCCACAAATTTGATTAAAAAAATATTTGCAATTAATGTGAATAATTTGTTTCCCTCATGGCTAAAATGAGCTGGACTGAATGGGGAAGTGTAACACTGGGATTGGATGTGATTTTATTTATCAGATTATACAGCAAGGACATGTGTGCATTTTCAAAAAGATAGCACAAGAAAGAAGTAGTTGTAAGGTTACGACAAATTGGAAGACTTCTCATTCCAAAAAAGATAGCCAAAAGAGTATGCTTGACATCCATAAATTAATAAAATCAAATGAACACAGATTATACTCTAATAATTATTAATTGTGCCAAGCTGGAGCAATGGTGTTAATCTGTTTTGCAAAGGATGCACCCAATAACTAGTAAGAGAAATTCAGCAGGTAATGGTCGGATTCTCTTATTTTGGCAAATATAAGGTCTGACTCAAAAGCTGTAATGAAATGGATCATAAGATGTTTAATAATGAACAAGTTACTTTCCCTCAGTAATGCTTTACTGGTGCAGAGACACCACAGATTCCTCACCTTTAGAATATCTCCAGGAGCCACACTAGATCCGAACGATTTCTCAGCATAGCCTCCTCAGGCCAGTATATGGCATCATGGAGCTCCACGCCAACTCCACTTAACACATGAAGTGACAGCTAGAGACACAAATGCCCTTACTGGTTGACGAGGCTCGCAAATCAGTAGTATATCATTAACATGTGCCCTGATGCCCACATTGCAGCAAGACGATTATCCAGGACAGGCACTCCGCGTACCAATGCGGTGGTAGCACCCTTGGCCCTGATGGTAGAGGCCATCAACTCTTCTTAAGGCTGCTTCTTGGCTATCATGTAGCAGATCTTCATACAGAGGCCTTTCCACTGGGACAAAGTCCTTTTCTGGGCTACTTTCCTTTCTTTGCCTTGATAACTTCAGAAAGAACTGATCATCCACCAATGGTCTTCGGTACGATCAATGTAAAAGTTGAGTACTCTTTTGGAGTCCAGACGATGGAGTCCCTCTTCTTTTGTGGGGTGAGGTGGGGCAAAGATCGTCAGAAGAACGATGAACTCTCCAATGTGAAAGGAAGTCACAATTTTTTATAGAAAGTTCTAGACATCAGTTTGTCCGGGCAAGAAGGTGATGTAGAGCTGTTTGACTGATCAAGCTTAAAGCTCACTCATGCTGCAAGCTGGGATTATCGCAATCAGAAAGACAGTCTTCAGGGTCAAGAGACATAGAGAACAACTGTGCAAAAAAGGGTAGACACTTAAGGAAGGGAGGGTCAAATTAAGGTCCTACTGTGGCAACACAAAGGAATTAGGTGAGAACAGGTGGACCAAACCTTTGAGAAATCGCATTACAACAGGTGATCGGAACAATGATGGTTGGTCCAATAAATACAAAAAGGCCGAAAGGGAAGACAGATAATCTTTAATGGTGCCCACTGCAAGTCTTGCTGGGCCAAAGATAACATGAACAGCAATACATCCAACATTTTGGCCAGCAGTTGGTCACACTGGAGAAACCGCACTAGGCCACAAATTTGTTGCAGTGTCCCGCTTACAAAGACTTTGCAGGACAAACTGACTGCAGGGATCACTCCCACTACATCTCAAGGAAGAGCAAACCTTGTCAACTGGTGCAGTTTAATCTCCACACATAGAGGTGTAGATTGCCTGGTTCAAAACGCTGCCCTGGTGCTGTGACAGAAGATTCTCCTGAGCTGTAGACTGATTGAAGGATAGATGCTCGAGCCCAAAAGCTCCAGGTACCACACTCTCCTGGTTCAATCCAGAGTCACTAGGATAACTTGGGCTAGTCGTTCCTGATCTTGTTCAGAACTCAGGGTATAAGAGGTAGCAGGGGGAAGGCAAACAGGAGTCATGTGCTCCACTCTAGGCAGGCTGTGTTTTGTACAGAGTCTTTTTGGGAACTCCAGTTTGCAAAAATGCTGACATTGCATGTTCTGTACTCACAAAAGATAACCGGATGGTGTGCTAACTTAATGTAAATATGGGTATGACAATTTGAAGGCAATTGCTTTCTAAAGACGAGAACCGTCACTCACCCTAAGATGACATGCTTCATCGTTGTGTGGAAATATGGATTTTTATGGTCAGTTATGTCCCCTATCTTGGACCCCAACGGTTTCATGTATAAACCATAAGTACATGTATGTTTCCTCCAGCTCCAGTTATGAAGACGCAAACACATGTGCGTCCACCGTCAACATGTCCTCTTTCAGATCCGCCATGAATGGGTCGGATATTCCATTCCTAAGTATGAAAGGCCACCGGCTTTATATGGTTCATTTATGCCATTTTACAGTCCAGGCGAGTAGGCCCTGATTCTGCCATCAAGCCTTTTCTTGCCTTCTGCCTCTGATAGCTCCAGTTTGAGCTCGCATCTGTATCCATGAACTTTGTCCTACTCCCTGCGCGGCTAACGGTGCCTGACTCCAGCCTGTTGCCTGCCAAAAACTGTATTTCACCTTCGAGATTATCTGCTCCGCTCCCTATCCAATGCATTCCTGTCTAGTAGTTTAAGTAAACATTCTTCCAGCTACCGAGCAAAGGGCCCGGCTTCTCTGTCTTTATGCAAGTAATTCATAGCCCTGTTACTATGGAAGATTTCTGCCCTCGCATCTAGTGTAGACAATTAGACGCTTGTACACGCACTAACGGTCAGTATAGTCAGTATAGAATAAGATTCTATCCTAAGAGACCTCTCTTTTGGATAAACACAGTTCTTTAAACATAGGATGTTAGATATGATTTGGGATTAGGTTGACTTGACCCCCCAGACTTCTGTCTCCACATGTAGAGCTAAATGTCAAGTCCCCTTCAACCCCCTAGTTGCACGTCAATCACACGTCATACTGCTGCGCGCGCATCTCTGCCAAGTATTTCTGCTGACATTGCGAAATTCTTTCATGGAACCACCCATTTATGACATCATACCTGATGACGTTCTTTAGTTACGCCCAGTTACACCCACTTTAGTTACGCATGGATGTTTTATCTTAGTTATCAATTGTTACGCCTCCTGCATCTGTTTCACTGTAATGCCTATTGTATAAAAATGATTACTTGTCAATAAAGTATGGTCCTTCACTTCCTGAACCTTCGTGGTGATGGAATATGGAGTCCTCAATTCGAATTGATTTTGGAATAAAGCCCGTTCCGAACCTCTAATACCACGGATTCTGCCTCTTATTTTACTGAGCTATTGTTATAGATTTTCCGCATCAAATTAAGTACCGGTAATTAAATTATTTACCACATATATGGCGCCCGAACAGGGACACTTTCTCATCTCACGCGCCGGAGGTACGTTGCAGGCCCGGTCTCCTGTCACAGCTGGACGGACAACAACGCGTACCCACAGGATTTCCTGTATCTCCCTCCTGCCGAGCGGGGGTAACTGAGGCTGCGATCAACACCCAGACGAGGCGGTGAGAAGTGCGAAGTATCCCGACCAGAGCCTAGCTGAGAGAGCAAGATCCGAGGTATACAGAGGCCCACCAGTTTCCGAAATTTCCGAAGTTCCGAGTCGAGTCCAGTCCGGTTCAAGTCCAGTTCAGTTCAGTCCCGAGGCCTTCCGTTCCGAGCTACCCGGTGAGTACCATTGTCGGGGAGGCGTTCTGACGTGCACATAGTTTGTGCCGGTCAAGACGGGTTTGGGTACACAAATCCGGTCTGCACTGTTTCAGCAGTGTATCTGTACTGTTTAGCAGTATATCAAGTATGTCTAGTATATAATTCAGAATTATCTAGTTAGTACCGAGTATTATGCTTAGTGACTAGTTCCCTAAATGGCCATCATTGTTTATTCATTAAACGTTAAATGTTAAAATGTTTTAAATACGTTCTGTATATTGTGGTGTGAATGACTGTTCATTATTGTGTTTTGTGGTCTTAAACGTGTTCAAAATTAGGTATCAGACCAGTTCTCAATATGCCGCTCTTTTCAAAATTAAGACAGATCAAAACTAGAAAAGGGGTACTCGAAGAAGCTGTTCCCATTCCTCCTAGGGACACTCCAGGGTACTTCATGTATCATAAACATGGCCTAGACGCCATATTATTTCTTGATTTATGGGTCGACTACACCAAGGAATTACCAGAAAGTCAGAGGTGGCCCGCAGCTGGGACCTGGGATGCAGATTGCATCATGAAAGTAGAGGAAGAATTATGGAAAAAGAAAGCTAGACAGTCACAGAAAGATGCCATTGAATTATGGCGTAAAGAATCGTATAGACGTACAGAAAAAGCGCTCAGGCAGGAAGAGAAAAGTAAGGAGAATTCAAATAAAGTTCGAGAAAATCTATTAATTGAAGAAGGTACTCGAGTAAAGTCAGAACAAATAGACAGACAAAGAAATGCCCTTATGAATGGTATGTATCCTCTTCTGGCCGAAGGGTTACCTAAGGCTACTCCGGAGATACCAAAAGACTTGCCACCCCCATTGTTTCCGATAAAAGTACATCCCAAAGGGCATCCCAGAACAGCAGAAGATGTTTTTCTTTCCTCTTATTTAGACGACGCAGCTCCCGAGTATGCTAATGCTGCGCCACATAGACCGCCTGCCGAGGGGGTTCAACGCCAAGACCCTCTTCCGTCTGTACCTCCGCAACAGCAAACTCCGACACAAGTTCCGGCAAGCACATCTGTTTCTACATCTGTATCCACACCTATGGTTGCTATATCACGTTCAACGAATCCTTTCACATCCAGCACCACAGGTGGTGCTACCGGAGGTACATCGAACATTTTTTCCACGCCACCCAGAGTAAATAAGCTTTCCTTTCAAGAATTAGCCCACCAGCGTACGCCCAAACTAGTAACTCCCGACATGCTCAAGGAACTTCTAATAGATTGTAGATATGACCCTGTGCCCGGAAAAGAGGACGAAATGCTGCTGGCATCATTACGTATCCGACGAGCTGCAATATATTTAGGGAAGCTACCAGGAATGACTACACATTTAGAAAATATATATCACTTTGTCCAGTCAGGGCGAGATTCTGAGAGTATTAACAGAGCCATGGAGTACCAAAAAGTGGAAATACAGGGGGAACTGTTACGTTTCCTCATAAACTGTGTGATCAGAAATCAAGACCGACCAGGGGTAAATCCGGAAGAAATGCAAATTCTTACCACATGGAGTAGGAATATATCAGAGGGAAGACATGATAAACGAGCATGTATAGTAGCTATGTGCCGTAAGATCCGCAAAGAAGTAGAACGAATACACGAAGAAAGATTGGCAGTAGACGAGCCTGAACAAACCGAGGAGGAGGAAGAATTAGAACTACCCACAGGACAGTTAGAAACCATGGCCTATGTAGGTAGAGGAAGATCTTGCAATAATACTAGATGCTTTACTGATCCGATACGTCTGATACGTCCAGATAATAGCAGAAATTTCCAAACTCCTATAATAAATATAAGGTCCCCCGAACATTCGTTCCAAGCCGCTGACAAATTACTCCAAGAACGAAGGGGTTATCATATACTCGATTCTATGGACGAGCAAGAATTAGCCAGGTCAGCCGTTCATTGGGTTGATAGTCCCGGAAAATATAGTGATGATACATTAGCGCACACGTTTTTGAACCTCGCCCCAGATGAACAGCGTTTAGCTGGTATCTATATGATTCAACAACTCCTTATATTATATAAAAGCCAACACTCCGATCCTGGCCCCTTACCTGACATATTGACTAAATTACTCACGAATAAATGGAGAGGTTCAGGTACTGAGTTAATTAGAGAAATACTAGAATCCAGAAAGCAGTACATCCTTTTTGTATGTCCCGAACATGTCTCACTGCCCATCAAGGAAAGAACGACGTATTATATGGATAGACAGAATCCCTTACGCGAAGTCCACCCGATAAAAGGTGAGGACAATCAGTTTAAACGTGTGTTTGTATACACACCCATATCCAAAATAGAACTATTAGAAATGAAGAAAGTGGTACCCAGTCATGACAAAGACCCAGCGGGTTTCCACCGTGAAATTAAAGATATGTTACTCATGGGAGAATATACCTACCCCGACATTATGACAATATTGAAGGTATTAATGCCTGCGGGCATTTACGAAAAACTCAAGGAAAAGGATTGGGAGGTGGGAGACCAGAAGATAGATTGGACAGCATTAGAAAACGAAGAAAAAGCTCGAGGTCCAGGTTCAGGGCTTGGGGAAAAGACCAAAACACTACCAGGTTTGCTAGTACAGGTACTGCCACGTTTATGAACTACGAAAAAAGAAGACTGGGGTGCAATATCAGCCTGTAAACAAAAATCAGATGAGGACACTAGTGATTTCTATGCCCGATTCGAAAAATGTTTTGGTATAAATAGTGGAATAAAAGCAAGTAGCGAATCGTATCCACATTTGTTTGTGACAAAGTTAGTTGAAAATTCTTTGCCCCAAGTTAAGAATAGAGTATTGAAATTCGAGAGTACCTGGCAAGGTAACACTCCGTCACAAATGTTACAAATGTTACAGTACCATCACAATAGAATTAGAGAGGAACAAGAACATGAACAAAGACGCATGAAAGACACGAAAATGAAAATGCTAGTTTCCCAGACAGTTCCAGCTGACGGTCATAAAAAGGGTATGACACAGTCCAGTGTTTCAACAGGTCCTGTAAAAGGGACATGCAACTATTGTAAACAGCAAGGTCATTATGTACACGATTGCCCAGTTTTAAAACATAATATCGCCATAGGTAATACAAAAGAAAGACCACGGCCACTTAGACAGGATCAGAACCAACAAGGAGCTCCGCAGCATGCACAGTCCATGCCAGCTCCGCAACAGTCTATGTCAGCTCCACCACCGCAGCCTATTGCTGCCACACAAACAACGACACGACAGATGTACCAGACCGCACAGTATGACTGTCCTGATTATCAACGATACTCATGAAGCAGCCTAGAGAGGGAAGTTGGCTTACCCCTTATTGAGGTCCCTGTAGATCAAGAAGGACCTTATGTACACAGTGAACTATTAGGCCAAGATAGAAAATTTTTACTTGATACAGGGGCAAGCCGAACAACAATAAAACGTAGTGAAGTTCCAGGGGCACCCCTCTCAGGCTCACAGAATATTTCCCTTGGTTTTTCAGGAAAACCTATCATTAACGAAGTATCACAGCCTCTTCCACTTACGATTGGTCCCTTGACACGAACTACAGATTTATTGCTTACTAAATCATGTCCAGAAAACCTGTTAGGCATAAAAACATTGAAAGCTCTAGGAGCTATAATATGTTGTTCTCCGGAAGGAGTAAGATTGTTTTTACGTGATTTCAAAGGGCACTACGTGTCCCGAGACATGGATCACCGACTACAGACTTTACCCGCACATTTATGGGCACAAGGCCCTACAGATGTTGGTTGCATGAACATTACACCATATCGAGTCACACTAAAGGCAGGAGTGGTACTACCACGAATGCGACAATACAAGTTACCCCCAGATGCTGTAGTGGCTTTACTGCAAATCATTGACGAACTTATTACCCAAGGAGTGGTTGTGGAAACAGACTCCAATGTATGTAATTCACCGATAATTCCGATTCTTAAACGAACTGATCCAACAGCCCCGCCAGTATATCGATTGGTTATTGATCTGCGCGAATTAAATAAATGTATTGTACCACAATACCCCGTAGTCCCAGACATTTCTTCATTACTGACAGCCATTGATTCTGAAGCAACATTCTTCACTGTAATTGATCTCAAGAATGCCTTTTTCAGCGTCCCAATTGATCCGGAAAGCCAATACTTGTTCGGATTTAGTTTAAATGGACGAAGCTTTAAATTCACACGCGCACCTCAAGGATTCACAGAAAGCCCCAGCATCTATAGCCAAGCACTGAAACGAGAACTTGACAGTATACACATGCCAGTCAACACTGCCCTGCTTCAATATGTCGATGATCTGCTGATCACCGCTAGAAGCGAACCTGAATGTGAAAAAGCCTCACTGACGGTTTTACAATTCTTGGCCGAAAAGGGGCACAAGGTGTCCCCTTCTAAGCTGCAATTCTGTGTCCAGCGAGTTGTTTACCTTGGTCACTCGCTGTCCAAGGAGGGAAGGCAGCTTACACCAGATCGCATCCAGTTAATTGCTAACATGCCAATACCCAAGACACAAAAGGAGGTGCGGGCTTTCATAGGCCTCACTTCATATTGTAGGCAGTGGATCCCGCAGTATGCATTTCTAGCAAAACCACTCATTCAGTTGACAACACAGGAGGCAGCCACATCGACTGTTCTCCCTTGGACTCAGGAACATACACAAGCTTTTGAAAGCCTAAAGAAAGCTTTATGTCAAGCGCCTGTTTTAGCAACACCATGTTACAATAAACATTTTACACTCTTTGTTACAGAACGCGAAGGTACTGCCTTGTCAGTACTCACACAGGAACAAGCAGGATCACACAAACCGTGTGCTTATTTTTCTAGTACATTAGATCCCGTAGCTCAGGCTCTGCCTGCGTGCCTGAAATCAGTGGCAGCGACAGCTTTAGCAATACGACAAAGCGATGCCATAGTGTTAGGACACCAATTGACAGTACAAGTACCACATGCAGTAGAGGTTCTCTTGAACCGCACACAAACACAACACTTGACTATAGCACGACTCACTGGTTACGAATTAACATTGTTTCAGCCACATATAGAAATTAGACGTTGTAGTACATTGAATCCTGCCACACTGTTACCAGTAAACGGAACAGACCCACTTGCACATGATTGTATTGAAGTTATCACTATCACGACGAAACCTAGACAAGACTTGACAGACGTCCCATTGTTAGACCCAGACCTGACGTTGTATGTAGATGGTTCATGTATGAGAACAAGTACAGGAGAGCTAGTGGCCGCTTACGCAGTCACAACAGACACTGAAATCATTGAAACAAATCGCATAAATACCTTGTCCGCTCAAGCAGCAGAGCTCGTCGCTCTGACACAAGCCTGTATTCAAGCTACGAATAAAAAAGTCAACATATATACTGATTCACGTTATGCATTCGGAGTTGTACATGACTTCGGCGTGCTGTGGCGAGAGAGAGGTTATTTAACTTCTCACGGTGCCCACATTCAGCACGGACCCCTCATTCATGCCTTATTAGATGCAATACATCTACCCACTGCAATATCAATTATAAAATGTAAAGCTCATACGAAAGTTACTGATATCATTTCCCAAGGCAATGACCTAGCTGACAGAACAGCTAAACAGACTGCTCAAACTCAAATATCTGACATGACAAAGACAATAGTCCCGACACCAGCACATTGCATGACGGTTAAGGATCCCGCTCTTGACGTAATTGACATACAGACACATGCTACACCAGATGAAATAAAGAAATGGACTGAATTAGGAGGGATCCAAACGGATCAAGGATGGATGACGAAGGAAAAATCTGTGTGGTTCCTTCCTGATTCAATGGTCCAAGTTATCATTAACACTGTACATAGTCCAGCGCACCTAGGAGAAAAAGCTATGCTAGACAGCATTCAACACATTTGGTTCAACAAACATTTACGAGCAGCAGCTAAACAAAAAGTTCGTACCTGTATGATCTGTTGTCAGTTTAACCCAGGTAAAAGCATTCCCGTAGAACAAGGTGGATTTCAGCCTCCTGATTACTCTTTTGAAGTCCTCCAGATGGATTATATCCAGATGGAACGATGTCGAGGATTCAAATATGTTCTCGTAGTTGTCTGTGCTCTTTCCCGTTGGACAGAGGCATACCCGGTTTCAGATTACACTGCCCCGACTACTGCCAAACAGTTGGTTCGAGAATTCTTCCCACGGTACGGTTTACCACGTGTTGTCTACTCAGATAACGGCCAGCCGTTCTCATCCGAACTAATGAAACACGTTTCACTTTTGTTAGGCTATCAGTGGAAATTTCACTGTGTCCGACACCCAGAGGCAGCAGGTCTCGTGGAACGACATAATCAAACTCTGAAAATTAGATTGTCCAAAATATGTAGAGAGAAAGGTGTCGACTGGGTAGTAGCCTTACCAGTTGCACTCTTTTACATGAGAATGGTAGCGCACTCTCGAACAGGGCTATCCCCTTATGAGGTGGTCTTTGGTAGACCACCAAATATGTGGGGGACGCCTGTACCACGCAAAATAACTGATGTTGACTGTAACATGCTGACAGATTACTTGGCTTCCTTGATGTCTGCACTACAATCTTGTCGTCACAGGTAGCTGCAGCCTTTCCCGACAACACCGAGGTGAAACCCCATGACGTAATTCCAGGGGACTTGGTGTTAGTGAGGAACTTTGACCGGAAGTCTCAGCTGGATCCTAGGTGGAAATCGCCTCAACTCGTACTGTTAACCACGAGGACAGCCGTGAAGATCGAAGGTCGAAAAGGCTGGATACATTCAAGTCATATCAAGAAATTTCATGGACTACCGTCCGATGTAAATGACACACCTTGCGTGTCTTCACCGATTGACTCAAAGCTTCCTTTGGTTGAACTGAATGACAAGGAACAATATAAACTAAAACTAAGGTCTAACAAGTCAGACAATTTGATTGTTTAAGTCCTCTCCAAGGTGAATCGGTCGAATTTGTCCCTGACATGAATCCCCTAGACCTGAATAGAGAGAGACACCGAAGGAAGCGAATGAAACAACATGCGTACTGTAAATCACTGCGTAGTCATTGCACAGTGACGTTATTAATTTTGTTTTTCTTATGTCTTTTAATAATCGCTGCAAGTATATTGTTGCACATATATTATCCTATTTCTAAACAAGTTTACAATGTTACTGCTGAACATTCTTTTAGTGAATTACCCCCGCATGAGTTGTCCTATAGATTTGCGCTGCGCAATAACACTTTTATTAGTATGTTACATCATTCCCATCAGGTTAGCAATGCTACAAATTGTTGGATATGTGGCCGACTCCCTCTCTATCAGAACTATAAGGGAATTCTGCCTCTCTTTCCATACCCGTTCACACACAATGGCTCCTGTGGAGCATGGTTTAGTCTAATTAATTCCCTAGATTCGAATTCTGCAGTTGATAAAGACAACTGGGTATGGGGAAACCTGAACTTAGTTTTACTCAAAGTCTGCTACCCTGACAAGAAGGGACTTCCCAAAAGAACAGGAACTGATCTAGAAAATGAAGTATATGGATTAGGGAATTTCACGCTCAATATCATGATCCTGAATATTGAATCCGAAGCTGCACCAATTTTGCCCGCCATGTCAGTATTTCCAGTTAAAGGTGAATTATGTGTAAGAAAGAATGGTTCCATACATATGGGCCATAGTAGATGCACCACTGTAATAGAATTCAGTGATCAAGGCAAGTCTACATTCAGAGCTTCTCGCCATTCCTACTTCATATGTGGTCAGACTGCATATATACGTCTGCCTCTAGATTGGGATGGTACCTGCTACATCGGATTCCTTTTGCCACCTGTTTTCCTAGCTCCTCCTGATTATCATAGAAATACTCATTTAGTACACAATAGAGAACGGAGAGATCTCCCAATAGTCGATTACACTGAGACAGCATGGGAAAAATACACAGATTTCAATAAAGGTCTCTTTCCCTATATAGGTACAGTTACCAATAGTAAACTGATACGTAGATTAACCAGAACCCTTGAAGCAGTAGTGAACGAAACTATTTCCGCCTTAGGCAATTTAACAGAAGAGCAGTCTGCTATGCGGATTGTTGTGCTTCAAAATCGTCTTGTCCTTGACGTCATCCTGGCCGATAGGGGCGGAGCTTGTAGGGTCATCGGATCAAGCTGTTGCATTTTCATACCAGAAAATTCGCCATCTGTATATAAAGCCATAACTCGCCTTCATAAGATTGTAAGCCAGATACACCAGAATCCAGGCACCTGGACTTGGTCCGGTTGGTTTTGGAGTGTATTATCTACCTTTGGATGGAGGGTCCTATCCTTCCTAGGTATTGGCTTTCTCATACTATTCAGTTGCTGTTTATGCCTACAATGTGGACCAGCGATCTGTGGTCTGTGTGCCACATTGTGTATTCCACCACCAAGATTTCATTCATCCCGGAAGAAGAAAGAAGAACAAATGATGCTATATGAACAGATCAACGGATTGATGAAGATTGATATCTCTTAAGGGCAAGTAGGGGACAAGGAGGGAATGTGGAAATATGGATTTTTATGGTCAGTTATGTCCCCTATCTTGGACCCCAACGGTTTCATGTATAAACCATAAGTACATGTATGTTTCCTCCAGCTCCAGTTATGAAGACGCAAACACATGTGCGTCCACCGTCAACATGTCCTCTTTCAGATCCGCCATGAATGGGTCGGATATTCCATTCCTAAGTATGAAAGGCCACCGGCTTTATATGGTTCATTTATGCCATTTTACAGTCCAGGCGAGTAGGCCCTGATTCTGCCATCAAGCCTTTTCTTGCCTTCTGCCTCTGATAGCTCCAGTTTGAGCTCGCATCTGTATCCATGAACTTTGTCCTACTCCCTGCGCGGCTAACGGTGCCTGACTCCAGCCTGTTGCCTGCCAAAAACTGTATTTCACCTTCGAGATTATCTGCTCCGCTCCCTATCCAATGCATTCCTGTCTAGTAGTTTAAGTAAACATTCTTCCAGCTACCGAGCAAAGGGCCCGGCTTCTCTGTCTTTATGCAAGTAATTCATAGCCCTGTTACTATGGAAGATTTCTGCCCTCGCATCTAGTGTAGACAATTAGACGCTTGTACACGCACTAACGGTCAGTATAGTCAGTATAGAATAAGATTCTATCCTAAGAGACCTCTCTTTTGGATAAACACAGTTCTTTAAACATAGGATGTTAGATATGATTTGGGATTAGGTTGACTTGACCCCCCAGACTTCTGTCTCCACATGTAGAGCTAAATGTCAAGTCCCCTTCAACCCCCTAGTTGCACGTCAATCACACGTCATACTGCTGCGCGCGCATCTCTGCCAAGTATTTCTGCTGACATTGCGAAATTCTTTCATGGAACCACCCATTTATGACATCATACCTGATGACGTTCTTTAGTTACGCCCAGTTACACCCACTTTAGTTACGCATGGATGTTTTATCTTAGTTATCAATTGTTACGCCTCCTGCATCTGTTTCACTGTAATGCCTATTGTATAAAAATGATTACTTGTCAATAAAGTATGGTCCTTCACTTCCTGAACCTTCGTGGTGATGGAATATGGAGTCCTCAATTCGAATTGATTTTGGAATAAAGCCCGTTCCGAACCTCTAATACCACGGATTCTGCCTCTTATTTTACTGAGCTATTGTTATAGATTTTCCGCATCAAATTAAGTACCGGTAATTAAATTATTTACCACAGTTGGATTCCCTCTTACACACTGCGAACGCAAGGTACACAGTGTGGGCTGCAATTCTCCCTCAGGAGAAGAGCTTGAGGTGTTTTTTCCACAATGTTTATATGAGTGAGGGGCAGAGTGGAGAAAATAATTCAAATATGAGTTAAAACTAACTCATAAAAGGAAAATAAATTTTAATATGTATCCCCTATGGATAGATTTAAAAAACAGTGTGAGGAATAGGGATATGGTTGTTCCCTATAAGTCTAGGTCGACATGCTACTGCCTTGATGACCAGAGGTTCGTGGCATCAACGAACCAACTGCATTCTGGTCCGTTTTCTGTGAACATAAAAACACATTCACTGTATTAAACCATATTTACATCCCAAAAATGATGTGTGAGAAAACCAGTGACAAATCACCACACTACACACGTGGGAATAGGTGTATTTCAAGTCATCTCACCAATATCAGATCAATTGTCTTCCTCTACCTTTAGGTGGTCCTCTATGTATGAGTCTCAAGAATCTAAAGGCAACATCAAGAGCACAGTTAAAAAACACAACCATGTCATTCAAATACATTTTTTTCGGTCCCTTATACATCACAGCTTAAATGTATTCTAAACAGAAGGGCTCACATCTACATTCCTTTCTAGTCATTAACGTTTTGTTGCTTTTCAATCATTCATGACCAATCTTCATTCCCATTTTGCCCGCATACTAGGGTGTGAAAGGCGGAGCAAATAAAATACCTATAGCAAACATGCATCAACGATGCATTGCCAAAATGCCTGTAAAGTTGTGGGGAACTGGGCCCACGCAATGTAATAACACTCGGCACACAGGTGGTCACTTTAGTGGGTGGTTAGTAACTAACTCCCGCCCAGAGCCCTGGGCTATTTATTCATGTCACCACGTTGTCTCGACCTCCGCCGAGCCCACCTACATAACTTTCTACTCGAGGGGTGTTTACCTACTAACCTTCCCCCTACCATAGCGAGAGACGTGGGCTGCCCCATCGTCTTTCGCGATACTACAACGCCATTCACTTCACCAAACATGTAGCGGAATTCCGACGCGGTATCCTTTCCATTTTGCCCGCATACTAAGCTACTGATATGAAAGGCAGAGAAAATGAAATGCTTATAGCAAACATGCATCAACGATGTATCGCCAAAAACACTATTCACTTCACCCAACATGTAGCGGATTTCCAACGCGGTATCCTTACGACTTTCCTGGCTCTTGAAGCTGTTACATAAACGCTGAAAGGAGACTGGTAGGCAACCGCATCCGCTCTTAATACTCTTCCTGCTTACTACGTCACAACCCAGAAGTAAAAAACTACTTCCGGTTCAGCCACTGTCGGAAAATATTATTTCGACACGGACAGTATCAAAGAAATAGACATCCCAATAATGTCAATGTTTTCATTGCACTTGTCATTTCCATGCATAGTGAAAAAAAGCTTACGAAGTGCACTATTACCTTTCTTTATGTATGTACTTATCGGGAACTACAGGGGTGATGGGAATTGTAGTTTCCACATGCTAATACATGTATAGCAGTTTAGTTGTAATAATGGAAAACTGACCAATTCAAAGCCCATGTCCTACAAAGTGTCTTCAGAAAAACAAGAAAATGTTTTCTCCTTTTCTCCAATAGGATGAACCAACGTAGCTATAAAATAGATAACACCTATGTATGCATGAAGTGTATCCTACCACAAAATTTAGTATAATAGTGTCACTAACTAGGAGGGTATTAGACATAATTACAGGGAATTAATTTACATATTAACTGTAAGTATATGCTCATCTATAGTGAGCACCATGGGATATCCTCATTAAGTCCTGTTACATGACTTTTAATGCGGAACACCCATCTTTGTTCCAGCCGAAAAAGTACTTTATCAACGGGCCCCATATTGATTTCATATTTTGGTATTTCAATAACGACCCATGCAAAGTCGTCGTCAGTGTGGTCCATTTCTACATAGTGTCTTGTCATGCACGTATTTTTTTTTTGCATTGAAAGGCACTTCGATATTCCACCATCCTGTGCTTAACCTTGCGTGTTGCCATACCAATATATACCAAAGAGCATGGGCATGTACTCATATAGATCACTCCACTCGTATTACAATTTGTCTGTGAATTGAGTGCCCACGGTGTCTTCAGAACCATGTCCAATTGTGTCACATGTTTAGTAAATGGGCAAACAGAACAAGAACCACACGGGGAGTGCCCTGTCACAGGGGATGCTCCCCACCATGTGCTCTGTCTAGCCCTTTGATGTCTTAGTCTAGGTCTCGTATGTACCAGTAGGTGTCGGAGATTACTACTCCGTTTCAAGGCGAAAAGTGGTTTCTCCAAAGTCAATGTCCCCATATTCAGAATGTGCCAAGATTTGCTAATTGCCGTTTTTATGTTGTCAGTCAGATTACTAAAAGTGGTCACACAAACCATTCTCATATTTTTAGGTTTTTCATATGACTCAAGGAGTGCTTCTGTATGGTTATTGCGTGCTCTCTTTTCTGCTCCACGTACCAATTTGATAGGATAGTTGTTTGCCAGTAATTCTTCACTTAAGTTCTTGGCATGTTATTTATATCTTGTAATTTCACTACAATTCCTACGGAGCCTTAAAAATTGACCTATCGGGAGATTGGTCAATAAGGCATGTGGATGGAAGCTATGATAGCTAAGTAGTGAGTTCCTCGTCATAGGCTTTTGATATAGTTCTGTTTGAATCTTGCCATTTTTGGGGTACAATTGTAGGTACAAGTATGATACTGTCATGGTACTAGCTTCACCGGTAAACTTGAGATTAGTGTCCCGACAGTTCAACCAGTTAGTGAAGGTATCTAGAGACTCCTGGTCACCTTCCCAGATGCAAAAACCAAAGGAAATGATGGACGGAGTGTTGAACATTGCAAGCACTCACCCCCAGTGAACTGATCTGGGTTTAATCCATCACCGTTCTTTAGCCCACTCTG
Source organism: Triturus cristatus (assembly GCF_964204655.1). Taxonomy (NCBI): domain Eukaryota; kingdom Metazoa; phylum Chordata; class Amphibia; order Caudata; family Salamandridae; genus Triturus; species Triturus cristatus. The sequence goes on from NC_140595.1 coordinate 154,975,038, forward strand.
CCACCCCAGTTCAGACATGGCCATATGCAAATCAGTCTGACCCTGTGCCTCATGGGAACAGTCCAGCCCGAACTGCCAAGCCATGTCTTCCCTGGACCGGAAACAAGCTCATTTCCTTTGGTATTGCTTTGTTTGCCATAAGTTGGCAGGGTATGCTCAGACGTGAGTCCCTTGCTCACTTTGCCACTGGATTCAAGCAAGCCTGGCTGAAGACGGCTGAAATGCCAGAAACCGGTCCTAGGAAGCTTGTTTCCGGTCCAGGGAAGACATGGCTTGGCAGTTCGGGCTGGACTGTTCCCATGAGGCACGGGGTCACACTGATTTGCATATGGCCATGTCTGAACTGGGGTGGCAGAGTGGGCTAAAGAACGGTGGTGGATTAAACCCAGATCAGTTGACTGGGGGTGAGTGCTTGCAATGTTCAACACTCCGTCCATCATTTCCTTTGGTATCACCTTCCCAGATGACCAGGATGTCATCTATATATCGTCCACAAAGTTTGAGGCGAAGTTGAAATGGATTGATACTTGAATATATGAACTGTGTTTCAAAGCCATACATATACAAATTAGCCATGCTGGGGGCACAGGTTCTGCCCATTGAAGTTCCAATCGTTTGCCAATATAGATCTCCTTCATAACTGAAGAAGTTCTCTTTTTGGGCCATCCTGGCACACCGCATGACAAAAGTATTAGGTGTTAGATCCTTGTATGGGTGACACTCAAGTAGATGTTCTATAATTTCAAGAGTGTCATTCTGCGGAATGTTAGTATATAATGACTCAACATCATATGTCACCATCATATTCACCATAGGATCAAAAGACACTGTTTCCAAGAGAAAGAGAACGTGCTTAGTGTCCTGAAAATACGAGGGCATCTCAGCCACTATAGGTCGAAGAAAATAATTCACAAACCTAGAGAGAGGTTCTAAAATAGAACCAATACCTGACACGATTGGTATGCCAGGTGGAGGTCTTTGTTCCTTGTGGATTTTTGGAAGAATATAGAACGTCGACACCTTAGGATGTTTTTGGATCAGAAATTCTGCCTCTCTCTTGGTGATCCAGTTGGAGTCTCTTCCCTCTTCCACAAGAGATTTAATCTGTTGTTGTAGCCTAGGGGTGGGATCGTGTAAGATGCGGGTATAGAATCTGGCATCATTCAGTTGTCTTAGACATTCATTACGGTACACCTCAGTATCCAAAATGATCGTGGCACCACCTTTATCAGCCGGTTTAATGGTAATGTTGGCATCATTGCCTAATTCTTCGATACATTTCCTTTCTACATTAGAGATGTTACAAAAGGATTCTTTGGAATGATGCGACATAGACTCATATTTTTTGAGTACGACTTTTTCAAAGGTATTTACTTCTGAAGGCACTTGTAGTAATGATGGAAGGAAGGTAGATTTATTCCAGAGGCCAGTACTTGGAACAAGATTAGAGTCATCCTTACCCAAATTAGTAAAGAAGAAGTGTAATCGTACTTTCTGAAAAACCTCTGCCAGTTCTTTATGAATCATAAAATCATCACCTTGTTTTGTAGGAACAAAACCCAAGCCTTTAGACAGCACACTATGTTCTAGAGCAGTGAGGGATTTGGAGCTGAGATTAACGACTAAGTCGTCTGGTTGCTTGTGGACGCTGTCATGCTCCTGGTTGCTCTCTGTTCTATTGACAGGCCCCAACTCACTTGTTGTTGGTTGCCTGTTGTTCGGCACCTGTTGTTGCCTCTTCTGCGTCCTCTTCTCCCACTGTCCTGCCTAAAAAAAGGATAGTTCAAACCTCCAAAACGAGGACAGGGATTGAAAGGATGTGGAGGATATGACCAGGGTTGTGGTGGCCACCATGGTGTCTGTTGAGGGTAAGGATGTATATTGCCTCGTCCTCTTCCACTTCTACCAAAGTTTTGAGGCGCACGATCAGAATCTGAATCATTCGAATCACTCCAGTCATCGGAGTTGGAGGTCCTTTCATCTGTGTCTTTTCGCCATCCTCTTGTACATCTTTTATTTATCTTCTTATTAAAAGATACTTGGTACCCTTCAGCTGTATAGGGGTAAACCTTCTCCAAGGTGAATCTATCCAGATCTTTCTTAAATGTATTGCATGTCCTCTGCAACGGTAAATAGATCCAACTAAGGATCTCCCCATTGCTGGACGCTGCCATGAGCCACCTGTGCATGTAACTGCCATCCGTGTTCCACTAGGCGTCGCTGACTGAGTGCATCTGCCCTGGCGTTTATAAATCCCATCAAGTGGTGCACGATCTGGGAAATGTCCATACAAATCAGCCAGTTCCAGAGGTGCAGGGCCTTCTGGCACAGAGCCTCGTAGCCCACCCTTCCCTGCTTCTTCCGATACCGTGAAGACCTGAACCAACCGACCTTATTGGACGTCAGGCAGACATTTAACTCCAGGCGAATGGCCAGCATCTCCGGCATGTTGATGTGGAGATGGGGCTCTGCCGGTGACCAGAGTAATCTAATCTCCACATCTCTCAGATGACCTCTCCAGCCCAGCTGTGACTGGTCTGTCACCAACAACACCTCTTGGTGGGGTAGGGACAGGGTTTGCTGCTGGTCCAATTGTGGTGAGCAGCTAACACTGATCCCCAGCAGTCTCCTCTGAACTGGGATGGAAACTGATAAGGCTCCCTTGGTGCTGGGCCGATTGAGACTTAAGATCCAACTGCAGAGCACGCATGTGTCATCTGGCATGGTTGACCAACAGCATGCAGGGCCACGTCATCACCTTCATGAAAACCAAAGGGGCACTGGAGAGGCCGAACGGGATCATGGCAAACTGAAAATACTTGTGACCCACCCTGAACTGCAGATAGTGCCAATGGACCTGCAGGACTAAGACAAGGAAATAGGCACCCTGCAGGTCTAAGACTACCATTCAGTCTCCTGCATCCAGGGCGCATAGAACCTGGGCCAGCTCAAGCATCTTAGATTTGTCTTTCTGCAGGAAGAAATTGAGAGTTTGAGATCTAACATATGGCAAAAGCATCGGCCATTTTTTGCACTAAGAAATAATGGTAGGAACACCCAGTTCTGATCTCCGAGGCCGGGGCACTCAATATAGTTCGTTTATCAAAGAGCCTGAACTTCCTGCAGCAAAATGGACAAATGACTTTTCGTGAACTGCTCTGACAGCCACCATCCACAAGTGCTGAAGGAGAACCTACCTTCTGACAATTCTTAAGAATCAGACAAAGCTGTTCTAACTTCTCTAGGTAAGATATACAGGCGTCAGAGTTGTCTAAAAAGCCAATTACGTGTAAATAACCATACAATATTGTAAAGAAACGCAAGAAAGAGAACATAATAGCAATCGCTAACATCTCTGAAATTCATCCTACACCATATAATCAGAAAATACTGTGTCATGACTTTCTCTACTACTTCCAATCTGGTGAAAAATAAACAAAAACATTGGAAGATTCTCAATACAGTGGCAAGAATTGTCTGTTTCTTCTGTTTTCATTCAAATGAGAGAAAAACTTTAGGAATTTACTAGTGTCCACCAGAGCAGGTACACAGAACCAGGCTAAAGGTACAACAACATTATGAGGAGTTCCAAATGTAATCGGACACTATCCCTGTGACAGGTGAGCGGCCTCCCCTTTCACTCTGTTACCAAATCTATTGATCTAGGATTAGACAAGACATTTCAAATCAGATCACATACCAATGGTAACATGGACAATGTGACCTATATTATCATATGCCCTGCAGACTTTGCTACATAGGTATGATATCTAGAGAGATCCACATTCACATTAGAGAGCATAGAAGTAGCTGTAGCTACTGACATAATACCAGGACGACAGCACATTTCCTGGAATTTCAACATAGTGAGAATGATCTTAGGTGGGTCACCCCAGAGATGATGATCGCCAACAATAACTATACCTGCACCCAAAAATTATTGCTTATCAAGGAAAAAAGGTGGATGTACTACCTTTAAACAAACATTTACATTCTGAATAATGAAATGCCATGGATACAAGTGGGTGTCTCATGAGCAAGACAGTGTGCAACATCAGGACAGAATAGTAATATGGAAGCTGAAGCTCTTGACACTTGCAAGGATTCTCACCCATTAGTTGACTTTAACAACAACACGCAGGCCCGTGACACACACATGACCATATCCACATTGTTAGACATCCCTCTTATACATGTTATGTTAGGGGATTTATAAAGTGCATAGCTGCCCCTAAAAAACAGGCTTTCTAGCGCTAGACCTCAAAGATAGAAATGCTGTAACCAACAGCCTCACAGACAAGGACCGTCATTAGATGGAGAAGAGCAATGTCTTCAGGAATTTCATGCAGTGCATATGGTTCTCAGTGTTTCTGATAGGAAGAGGTAGCAAATTCCTTGGAGCAGGGGACTTGGCACGAAAGGAGCGGCCTCCTGCTATGGTTCTCCTGAAATGCGGGACAATGCCGGGATTAAGATCGGCTGAGCGAAGGAGGTGGGAGGGTTGGTACAACATTACAAGATTTGACAAAATGGGGGTTCTTTGGGAGTACAGAATCTTATACGCAACAAACAGGGATTTGCAAGTGGATGCGCTTTTCCACTGGGAGCCAATGCAGATTGTTGAGAAGACCAGAGACAGGGCAAAACTTTAGAATAGAAATAAGCAGCCTATCGGCCCCATTTTGGGCAAGCTGAAGTCTTTTAAAGACAGACTTGGTGGTGCTTAGGTACAAGATGTTACAATTGTCTAGCTGTGACAGAATTACTGCCTGGATGATAGTTTGTCAAGTGCTAGAGTAAAAAATGCCAAGAATGCGTTTGAGGCTTTTCATAAACCTTGACTACTTGACATGCTTCCTAAGGCTGTGATATCAAAAATCAAGGCGCTCCTGTCAATGACAGATTTAAACAAGATTTTCATGCATATATTTACAATGTATTAATGCTAAACCGTAGAGTTTGAGACACGAGAACTGTGTTACTACTTGCATACAATATTCACCATTCCAATAAAGAAATTATTTTTCCCACTTCCAGGAATAATACTCCTAGGGCCAGATGTACGACCGTTCTTTGCAGTCGCAAAGGGATTTTAGGCCTAAACATATGTGGCCAATGTACCAACCCTATTTTGCGAGTTTGTAATCAATTAGTGACTTGCAAAATAGGGTTAGCGACTTGCTATTAGGAAGGGGCGTGCCAAGGGTGCCACTTCCTACTAGCGAGTCCAGAACCCATGTATGAATGTTTTGCGAACGCAATTGCGGCTGCAAAACACTCACAGTTTACCACCCTTCTCAGAAGGGTGGTAAGGCATTCGCAAACGATAAGAGGTCCCTTGGGGGACCTCTTCACCTTCGGGAATGCATGCACAAATATTTTCCCAACAAACCACGAGGTTTAAACAATGTGAAGAATATCACCAACAGACATCTGTCTGTGACACATGCTTGTGTTTTCTGTGGTGCTTGGGGTCAGGCCTCAACACCAAGACCTGCGCCAGCTGCAAGGTCATGAATCTGAAGGCGATTTGTGAGTGGGAAATGCGGCTCCTGATGGAGTGGTAGAAGAAGGCTCTGTGCTGATCCCAAGGGACATGTCAGGCCTGTTCTCAGGTCCATTCCCGCAGACGATTTTCATCCCACTGCAAATTGTCCGCCTCTCGAAGTAGGGTACATTGAGGAAGCACAAGGAGAAGAAGTCAAAACGTTATCTGACTTCCCCTAGCTAGCATCATGCTTCTAGGCCCTGCTCCATCACTCTACCTGCAGAGCCCACAACTAGGTCCACTTCACAGTTCCCAGAGTTCCCCAGGGCTGGAGTGACTCCTGCCCAACTCAAGGAATTCTAAGATGCCATGCCCTCCATCTTTGTTCCAATAAATCCCTCTCTGGCCCCACTGAGCGGAGAGGTGCTCCTGCTGGATTACTGAGGGCAGGTCTGCCCTCAACCCCAGCCGGGCCCTCTGAATCCATCCCCAGATCCGGAGCGAACCTCCAAACCAGTGCCTTCAATATTTCTGGTCCCAGTTCAACTTACGTCGTCACGGGCGCCGCTTGAAAAAGGACCTATTCTCCTCTCTGACTCTGAGACAATGATGGTTGACTACAACACCGGTGATTTTCCGTGTCCAGTCTGATGCCTGGGGAATGTTCGAAGGTGGGGAATTTGTGGTTGGAAGCCTATATCAGAAACCGGAGGCTAAAAATGAGGTGTGTATCCTCAATGTGATTTGTTAGAACAACCTACGCAAAGCAAACAGTAGTCTGGACAACTGTTTGCCTCACTGAAGCACTAGTATGCTCAGACAAAAAGCAAAGCTCCATCTTTAGCACAGAAGATAAAGCCATATAAGGGAGCCTAGCATACCACTTTGTATTTTAAAAATAAAATCACATTTTGAAAAGCTCCAACCTTCCCATTAAAATCTCAATTTTTGTTTGTGCATTAAAGAAACTATTTCATAACTTTTTATATTTTTTTATGTATACTTATTTTTGTATTTTTTTGTATTTTTTGAGTTTCACATGTTTAGGTGGGGGTCCTTTGGATTCCAATGGTGATTCATTGAGAACCCACGGAAGTCAAAAGTCAAGTACCGCTGATCTAGTGTGAGGAGTGCTCCTCCTTGCCTGTGTCTTTGGTTGCTGAAAGAACGAGAGCAGAATAATAATTTGGATTACAAGAAAAGATTAAACAATTTTAGGGTAAAGTGAGGCTTGTTTGCATTACCACCTTGATCTTGTGAAGTTGAAGGTATAGCTTTTGAATGGTTAGTCTCTGTAGTTCACTTACTCACTATGCATATGACGCGATTGCTATGAAATGCTTAAAGCATAACTCAGTTCATTACAGAATCTGTGAAGCGCAGTAGAGGTGAATCTGTTCCTGTAATGCCAGAACATTCTTCTGAATGAGAAAAGCTGTTGCTCTGGGTGTATCTAGCTCTGGCCAAGAAAAATATTGTTCTACGATGGATTGTGGGTCTGGGATTTTTTCATATTGACTGTAAAACTCAGTGAAAATTAGATGTAAATCGCCTGGTTACTGGCATTCTAGCTTTGTTGGAATGAGTTTCCTATTATCAGCCAGACGTCCAAGCAAAGATACACATATATATATCATTTGCTATTGTAAGTATGCTGCCTCCAAATTAGTTATTTCATGCTGACAATCCCAAAAGGTATTCTGAATAATAATGGATGTTCCCATCACAAACCAGAGATAATTGCTAGGGTCCTTTTTTACTAGAATGTGGAAGTTGGCATAATTGAGGCCTACTGTTGCCATTGAGTCTTCTTTGAACATCAGCTTTGCCTCTTTTAAGTTGCCAATTCCATTTCTGACAAATCTGTTTACTATTCCTTTTTCTAATATTGGTCTTAAGGTGAGATCTTGTTTGGGTATTTAAACCTAAAAAATTATCTTTGTTGTTCATCTTAGGTACCTTTTCTATAGCTCATTTATTTAACATTTCTTCCACTTCTTTTTGAAGAACCTTGGGGTTCTTTTGAATAATTTTATTTTGGTGGTATACTAATCTATTAGCTATGGCCTTCTCTTCCTGTACTGAAATTGAGGATTTTTTTTCCATCTTCCACCAAACAGCATCCAGATGCTTGCTCTCCTTGATGCGGTTGGAAGGGTCAAGGGGGCGGCTATGGATACTAGAGTGTTCGATCTTTGAAATATTGGTGAGAAGAAGAGTATGATGGTAAATTGTGCTTGACATATGCTGGGTCTCAAGCGGGTGGCTTATACTTTTTTCTACCCTCAGCGTTGCTACCTTAGAAGAGACTGGTTCTTTCAATATCTCCCTACCCTACTAAATCACTCTATGTGAGACTGGCAAGTACTGGTTTTTCCTCTGTAGAAGTAATGTTACCAGAAGAAAACAGGATTCTTCATGTTTTAGCTGCACCTTGCAAGGTGTGAGATGATCTCCTGATAGGGCATGGGACATTCCTAACTCATCACATAGGGGTGCTTTAGAGGGGAAGTCTGCTTCAATTTCATGCTGAATGTGCTTTTGAAAGAGCAGTTTTGTGCCTTCGTAATAATGATTCTGTGCTTCCTCCTGTTGTTCTTAATGTGGTGCAGGAGATGCTAGCAGGATGCAGCTTCCCCTTCCTCATCTAACTGCTGGCTGAGTTTTTGTGTCCTGTCGTGAAAGTTTTTTTTTCGTTTGTGCTCTGCATTTGCATCTGTCAAACATTTTTCTTTTGTATTGTATTGAGGTTTTATAGAGCGCATAGCTGCCCCACCAAAGGGGCGTCCCAGCGCTAGATGGCATAAAGAATGAGGACTGCAGAAAAGAGCAAAACCTAGATTGGAGGGAAAAGGCGCATTTCAATAGCCTTATGAAATTTCAGATAGTTCTCCAGACAACAGATGTGCGCTGGGAGTGAATTCCAGAGTTTGGCCGCCAAGAGGCAAAAGGACCGTCCACCTCCGTGCACCTTCCTCACCCGAGGAACAATCGCCATGTGCTGGCCCATAGATCGAAGGTGGCGAGTAGGAGTGTAAGATGAAATCAGGTTTGCCAGGATACTCGGTGAAGAGAAATTCATACTTTTAAAGGCAATGCAGAAGGACTTGAACTCGATGCGCCTAGCCACCGGCAGCCAATTGAGTCGGTGAATGGCATTGGACATGGGACACATTCTGGGAAGGCCCACGAGAGTTCTAGCAGCCGCATTTTGAATCCTCTGGAGATGTAGAATTTCAGCCTTGTTAGCCCCCAGGTACAGAGAACTGTCATACTCTAGCCGTGACATAATGGTAGCCTGGATGATCACCTGGCGGGTGGAAGGGTAAAAAAAACCCTAACAGCGGTTTTAGCCCTCACAGGAGACCAAAACAGGGGCCCAAGACTTTTTTAGTGTGGACCTGAAAAGTTGGGGCCGAATCTACCCATACACCCAGATTTGTTACCACCTCTTTGGGATGGGTGCACATCCCAACGACGGTAGCCACCAGGGCTCGCTCCACAGCTCAGGATCTTTCCCCACCAGCAAGATCTCAGATTTGCTGGCGTTGAGCTGGAGACAGTTAGCAGACAACCACTCCGCGGCAGCTGCTAGATCGCTCCGGATCTTAAGAGCGTCCTGCGACCTGCACTCAGTCCCTTTCAATTGAGGCATTGTTCTCACTTTTTGACATTGATAGCTGTTTCCTTGTATTCAATGCCACCCATCAGTACACTTTTCTTTCTAAGGAGAGGTGGAATGTCCTTCTCTATAGCACTCTCTGATCTTGATCATCTTTTGATTTTGAGGTAGCCCGGGCGGTTAACTACGCTCCTCCAGCGTAGTTTACATAGTTTTGCCTACTCCGCATTCCGTTGCAAAAGCATAGCTTAGGCAAAACTACGACTCTATGGTGGAGCGTAGTTAGCCGGCCCCTCCACCCTCCCTCGCCGTCCTTCTTCTCTGATAACCCCTACGTTTTATGTCCTGCCAGTGCACATGTGCACAACATACAACGTAGGGGTTATATAAGAAGAAGGACGGCGAGGATGAGGAAGGAGAGTGGCCATGGCGGAAAGGAGGCAGCCACAGCAAGTAAGTGCCTTTTCTATTACTTTATAATTACTTTGGGAGGGTGGAGGGCACGGAGCAGAGTGAAGTTCCATGGAGTTGTTTTCCAACTCCGTGGAACTTCACGCAGAGGCAGTACGCCAGCTCCGCCCACCCTTAATTTTGAGTCCAATTTTGAAGGTTTGTTGGCACTGTTATCTTTTTACTTCAACCCAATGCATCAAGTGAGGTTTCCAGCCCTATAATATGTGACCAAGACAAGCTCTTGCAGTTGCAGGAATGTGTTTTAACTGAATAAAATCATTGAAAATAATTATTTGACTACATTCCCCCATGCAGCAAGAAAGACAGTGGCCTTTGCATTAATCACATCCAGACTAGACTATTGCAATAGTCTATATGCAGGTGCCATTAAACAGATTTTTCAGAAGCTGCTCTTAAGCCATTGATTGGTTGCCAATACATAAGAGTATTTGGTTTAAAATTCTCTTGTTCACTTTTAGAGCTATGGAGTATTTTGGCCAGAAGATCTGGTTTCCATATTCATCCATTACACAACCTATCGAGCCTTGAGATCCTCATGTGCCAATTTTCTCACCCCTCCTAACTTTAGGTGTAAGCCCAAGGGTGGCAAATCTCTCACTGTCCTGGGGACCAGGCCTGGAATCAACTCCATAGACACCTGAGATTTATTGACTCTCAACCTCTTTTTACAAAACCTCTGAAAACATGGTTCCTCACAACCTCTGATTCATTGTGCCACGCACTTATTTGGTGATCACATGTTCTTCTCTTATTCCTGCTGTTATGGACTCTGCCTTTGTCTGCTCAGCACCAGGATGCTTTTTTGGGAGCGACAGATGTGCTTTACAAATGCAATATTCATTCATTCATCTTTTTCGGTGCCTAGAGGATTTTTTTCGGGGCCAACTTGTTAAATTCGTTGTTTGTCAACTTAGATTCTTCAACATCAGAATAGTACCTTTCTCCCTGAACCTCTTCTGTCTCTGATTGTGTCAGAGCCCTTGTCTTGTGGCATCCATAAACACTTTTTGGAAGTATTCCTTGACATGTGAGATAGTGTTATGTGCCCAGTGTTCCATTTCTCTAGCCTTTAAAGTTTTTGGTTGAAAAAAGTTTGAAACCCTTCAGTCTTATAGTTTTTAAGCATATATTGTACACCTTATGTGGGTCTTTTCGAGCCAACTTCTGGTGGTCCCTCCTATGGTAGATCAAAGGAAAGGAAATATTACATTACCCTGTAACCAAATAATCGTCCAATGCAGTGCTATAGATTTAAATTCTCTGCAAAGTCCTGCCATCTAGAGTTGAGCACTGATGTTTGCAAATTATTTTGGTTCAAAGTTTTTTTCGACTAACAAAACCTGTTGTGCCTCCACCTATAGTCCAACATGCACCAGACCAAAGACTCAACTTTAAGTTGTTTTTCACTCAGCGGGTGAGTAGTGTAACCCGAGTGTGGTGTCAAGGACAGAGTAGTAAATGCTGTCCAATCCCCTTCGAGTGGGAAGGTGGGCACATGTGAAACAGTCTGCTGGGCCCGTACTTTGATCTTGAAAGGGCTGGGAGTCCTGCTGTGGGGGGGGGGAGGGGGGTCCTGATGCTGTTGATACACCATGTCCCTGGGATATCCCGAAAAGAGTGAAACTGTTGGGTGATTGCCATACAGGTGCCGAAAAGGCCAAGAGCATGCCATGGCAGAATCTGCCTTTTGAGCAAACAAGCAGGAACTTTTGAAGGGCATGTCCATTAGGGGTGCCTGAACGTCCCAGGAGAAGCCTGTGAGCCTCATCCATTTTGGCACTGAAGTACCACATTTGTTCCAATAGCCCTTTCTAGACAACCAGTGTGTGGGCGTGTGACAAACTTGGCTGTATTCCTGCCATCTTGAATGGTTTAGGCCAAGTATTACGCATTTACTTACCAAAGTATGACTTTCCATGCAAACTGACCAGGTGTTTCCACGTAGGACTATAATACATAAACTAGATTATAATAAATTTATACACAGTGTTTAACCTCACCTGTTCAACATGATTATGCAATATTTTGTATGTAAATAATATGCTTATTTCTCTACTAACATCTTTCCAACTACATTTCAGCTATTTGTATGCCCAGTCACTAGAATCTGTCTGGCACATGTGATGGGCATGATCAATTACTAGCGACATTGACGATAATCTGTGATCTTGTGTATTTTATTACAATGCATGGTGGAATTTTACTGTAGACGCGACCTGTTCTTCAATGATATATGTAGGTGCAGGGCTTTAAGCGGGACGTGGCCAATGTAATTAAGGGTGTGGATTAAAAACACCTAAGCTAAAAATCTGTGTTTAACATAGTTTGCAGCCCGACTTGTATTTGCTGTTTCTGTCATTGCATCCAGATATGTAATACAACAAGGAACATCATACCTACAAAAAATCAGGACTATTGGCATTGTCAATGGTTGTCAATTGCATAAGACAAATAAGCAGCAACTATGGCTTGTATATAATATTGAAAACGCTTCCACTTAAAGCCCTGGTGACACCATGACAATTTTGCTTCTCCTTAAGTTTCATAAAGAGAAAGGAAATCCACAGAGAAAATTACTCTCTTTAGAGGATTTCTCTTCCCCTACAACGCTCACCTGGCATGACGTGATGCCGTAACTTCTCCACTAGTGAGAAGTGAGCAGTGTGAGCACATCAATGTGCCTGCTGTCACTGTAGTCCAGAGAGAAACGGACCGCCTGTGCCAGGACACAAAACAGAGCCCAATAGAGACCCATTTTGAGCCCCCGCTTTAAAAAACTGCCGGTGCTAAGCCAGTCAGTCAGTCAAGTTAGCTTTATTCGACGATTGTCATAAAAGTATACAAAATTAGATATAAGTACAAAAAAGAAGAAGATATTAAAATAGTTAAAAAAAATAAATAGTATTACAACATGAATCATAATTCAAGGTTTTAAAGAATCTGCCCAGCCAACAATTTGCACCTAATCACCCAGGCCCTTCCAAGGAATTCAGCAACAGATATGTAAATACATGGAATTTCAGTAGAACGCAAAATTCTAACTGCTACCTTGGCATTCCTAGTGCCCAACTGTCGACACATTGGTTTTATCCAGGCCAGTCGCGGGATTGCATATGATGGGCATTGAAACAAGAAATGATTAATTGATTCTGTAAGTGCCAAGCAACCCGGACAATGGAGCATGTTTCTCGAGGACCATCTAGATGTGAATTCTCTGACTGGAAGACTACCAACTCTAAATTGGAAGTAGAGCTTCCTATCCAGAGGATTAGTAATATCGTCCCAGAAAGTTGCCAGGAAATCGTGTCCTTAAAATCAAGAAATACACCTGTTAGTGAGAGCGGAGGTGTGCTTCTATAAGCTCGAGTAGCCACCATTTCCCAGTATAAGGCCTTCAAAGCATGCTTTGACGGGAACCTGGCATTTACTGGGTCCTCCCAGAGTTCTTTAAGACCCAACTCTTTAAGCGTCTCATATATCCTATAGAGCCACTTAACTTTGTGGAAGGTATCAATCTTAATTATGTCCATTAGACCAAGAGCAAAGAGCCCAAGTTCCGGGGTAACCCATAATCGTCGCCAGTATAAAACTGGTTGAAACGAGGCAATTAATGCTATTGGTCTCATTCCTAGATCATAAACCAAAGGGCACAGAGGAGTACTCTGCGGTAGTTTAGTAAGGTTGCGTAAAAATCTATTTTCTGAAGTAGACAGTTTATGTAGATTCTCAAATCCCCACAGCTCAACTCCATAGAGCGCTGCCCCAACCACTTTTCCATTAAGCACCGGTGAGACCCGGCCCACTTAAAGCCTTGCGTAGTTTTCTTTTGATATTTGGAAACCAACTATTACACCTATCTGTTATGGCCGCCATGGTTTATACGTTTCAGGGGACAACAACGGAGGGTGCCAAGTTTCTACTTGTTTGCATTTCAATTTCCGTCCTACATATAAATAGGATGGGTTCATGGCAGGTTCGTCTCTTCCGGAAGCACGTGGAGGATCCGGCCAGGTAAGATGCAGCATCGCTACTTTGTCGCATTTCGTATCTTTACATTGGTAGTCATGTAAAATTATTGTACTTGCTTTCCTTCCTATCCGTTGCACGAGTATGCCTTGAGGTTTTATGTATTGTGAACTACCACAAACTTTTCGACATACAATTGAAAGAACATTTGAGGTGTTTGGGATCCGTACTCATGTTCCATTTAGTACTGGTTTTGTAACTGTCAAAAACCATTTTATAAGTTTATTGAAGATATATTGGTTCAGCGTTCTCTATGGACATAGCTTACAAACATTTTGATGAAGAGGACATTATGGTGTGTTTTTACTTTTCTGATAGGAGCTTACTATGGAATCCTTTTGTTCACGCTACACATTTGAATGTTTCATTTAAGAGTCAGACTTAGGTAAGACTTTGCCACTGGTATGTGTAACGTTTTAGTCATGTTGCTTCAATCGCTTCTATTCCTGGAGTAACACAATTGATTGTCTGATACATGTGATAAGGTCTTTGGGATCGGTGCATTGGCACCGTTAATGGGCAGCTGAGATTTGTATTTTGTTTCATCATGGGGTTTAATTGTTTGCTGACTACCCTTGACCTGAAGTCACCAGTGACTTATGATCCTTTTTGTTTTCTCAATGAATTGCTATATGCTCAGATGGAATAGACATTTAAAATGATACTCTTCGTCTCATTCCACCAAAGATCTGTTTCTCTTGCTAATACACAAGCGAGACGTGTAACCAGTGCTCTCTCATTACAGTTGACTACAATACGACGCCAAAGGTTCACTCAATATTGACTTTTTGAATATGTGCGTGACATATTTGGTCGACCTCTACACTTTTCGGGTTATGTAGCCTTATTCATGTATACATTATGTTGAATTTTATTAATCAGGCCTATTTTATTTTACTAGCTCGGGAACGTTTGATGAAACACTACCTGGGGGCATTTAAGCCACAGTGAGTCTTTAATAGAGCTCTCTTGACACATTTCTTGGAAGAATTTTAATATTGAATATTATCTTCTGCTCCAAATGTTGATCCAATTCATTATGATGTAAAGTTACATAGGGATCCGCATTAAGATTTGAGACATTTTGTTTGCTCTGATTTATAACATGGTAATTCTTCTTCTTTTTACAACTGTTGTTTTAGATATACCAGAATTCGATGGGGAGGTTTTCCCCTTAATTTACACACTACAGACCATTAAAGACATTTTAGGGCCGGAATATACATGCTCTTTTACTGCTTTCTTCCCTTCTTAAGGTTGGTCAGATTAATCACCATACCTTTTTTTCGATACTTCATCTCCTTCTGGGACAGATGAGTTTGGAACTCACTTTACAATCTTTATGGACATGGACCTTCTCACACTTTATTTTATATCACGGGTGCCGTCCTTAAATTTACCTTCTGTTCTTCACAGATTATTGCCATTTTCAATTCACACTTACTTTCTAAGTTTTTGCTTGTCTCTGCTTTTATCTCTTTTTGTTACAGCTCACCAACTTCTTCTATTACTTCTCACATCTATAATATCTTATACCTTATATCTTATGATTGTTCTTAATTTCGTTTTAATTGTTATGAATTTCCCAGCCTTGATAAAGTCATGCGGTGACAAAACACGTGTTGGCTGTTTTTTGAAGCAGGAATCTGTATACAAGTGGATTGTAGAGAAGAAAACAAGATTGTATAATGTCCTAATAAATTGTTTTTTCATTAAATACAATATCCTGACTGTGTGGGTCTTACACTGTTATGACATTGTATGAGTGCTGGGGTTTCTCATTTTACTAATGATTTACACCTATTAAGCTGGTAAGTCTTGTAGAACTTCTGGTAAGATCCCACCAACCATGTTCCAGAATGAGTGAGTGTAACGACTAAGTAGCCAGCTGGAGTTGACTCACCTCAGGTAAAGGCTGGCCAAGGAGAAGATTCTTCTTCCAAACATGTCCATGTGTTTGGACTCTTTCAGGAGCAGTTGGCGGGAAGGCATTAGGGTTGACTCTGCTGATGGACAATTTCACCACCAACTCTCAGAAGCTGGGTGCTGGGTTAAGAAAGCAGGTTCGCCTGGTGCTGGTCTATGGTGACGTCTGACCTGCCATTTGACCAGAGGACCACAACATGCTTTGTCCATGTGCCAATGAGCGTATTAGTGTGGGCCTCATTGTAAGGTAGAAGAGGTTTGGTCACTGCCTGGCCAAGCAGAAGGACCTCAGCTAGTACGTTGGTTTTAAATTCCATAGTTAAAGGTTGCACTTACTTTCATTGCTGGTCCAGGAAAGGAACCAACCCAGCATTGGGTTAGTTAATCAGCCCACTAGCATCTTGCAGATCCAAATACCAATTATCTTCAGCGTAAAGTGAGTGAGGCAACCTATTCCCCATCCCCTCCATTTGTATTGCTGTATTGCTGGCTTTGGTCGGCGTCAGAGCCAAATATTTGGTGTTGTGACTGTGTGCAACTGTACAGTAGTGGAATCATGTCTGAAGGATTGAGCATTGGCTGCATCACATCAGTATACGGGGGTAGTGTTGGTCGAGACAAAATTGGCTCAAGTCAAATACCACAAACAAGTTGTGGCTCCTCTAGCAGCACCAATGCCAGCATTAATGTCCAAACCCAGATTTTGGCACCAGCCAAAAGTTGGCACCAAAGCTGGTGCGGAATCCAAAGCGTGATTAAGAGGCACAGATGGCACTGAGGTCTGATCCGCTAGTGGTCTCTTGACTGGAGGATTGTTAGGGTCCAATGGAGTTTTTTTTTATTTTTTTATTTTTCCCAAAGACTAAGACCATGAAGATCTGCAGTGGGAACCACTTAAGGAGCTTGTTCGCACTCGTCTTCTTTATTTAATAATGTATTTTTAATTAAAGTTCTATAGCAGCAAGATAATAACAAACACACATAAATAATACAGCCAATAGCACTTATATCAAGACAACCATCATTATTACAGATTTAGGCAACAATCCTAACCAATGTCCTCTGCTTGCAATTAGATAAGATATCCCCTGTATTATACATGATAAACTAAATTACCACGCCATGTACTCCCTCACCACCCCCATATCAATAATCCTAATTTCCTTTTCCTAAATCCCTTCACAGCATATATACTATATTCCAGATTATAAACATTGAGAAACTTAGCCCGCAACATCTCAAAAGGCGGGGCCACTTGCTGTAACCACAAAGAAGCAATTGTCTGCCGAGCAACCGCCGTCGCCATAAAGATTAAATACCGGTGCTTATATAATGGCTGCCCCTCCCCGACCTCCTCCCCTATACCAAGCAACATCATGGATTGAGATACTTTAACCCCATCGCCAGTTATTTCTGTCAAAAACTTCTCAATAGATTTTATCAGAGGGTCCAGTACCTCACATGCAAAAAAATGTAGATGATATCAGCACTGTCTATAGCACAGCGAAAACACTTCCCATCATGCTGACCCCACCACTTCATCATTTTACACGGGGTATGATATAGATTGAATATCATTTTATAATGTTGACTTTTGAGATTAGCTGCGCACAAAATCCTTCTTGCCAGGTCAATGTTTTTTTCCAGTGAGATTCCGGGGGTTCCCCAACGAAGTTCTCCATTTCGAATGATATTTTTCTAGATCATCCGATCTACCCTCTAGCAATACTTTATAGATAACCCCGATCTTATCATACCGTCTGATAGATTCTACAATTTTAACCTTCGTAGTAGAAATAGGGTGTTTCCCCAGAAAATCCCTTACTTGTAAATACTTAAAAAAGTGCATAGAGGGTCGATGGAATTTAGCCAGCATCTCAGCAAATGCATAAACTCGCCCATCGTCATGATATAAGTCACCAAGTCGGGTAATTCCCCCTCCTTCTCCAGCCAATTGCCACCTGGTCCCAAAAGATCGAGGGGAGCACTCCCACGGAATTGATAGGGGTATACATAGAAAGTACAGGAATCTCACAGCTCTTCCGTACAGTATTCCACACTTTAAACAAAGCATTCAATACCTTAAAGCGTGTTCTTTTAAAATAGCTACCATCCACTCCATTACAAAGGCAGTGCTTTACCTCTGGTCCTAGAATCATCTGGTAAATTAAGGGGGCTTCGGCTAGGTTTCTAACCTCCTCTCCAGTAAGTAATGTACGAGTATTAACCAAAATACATGAGTAATAATACAAAGCAAAATCCGGTATAGACCATTCTCCCCTTTCTCGGGAGAGAGTCATATATTGAGCCACTCTACGAGGTTTCCCCGGGGCCCACATAAACCTAGAACAGAGTGATTGTAAATATTGAATCTGTTTATGGGAAACCTCGAGTGGCACTGCCCTAAAAAAGTACATAACACGCGGTAAAACGTGCATTTTCAGGACATTCACTCTGCCTACTAATGACAAATGGAGATTCTCCCACCTTTCAAATGACCTTTTCACTCCAGAGATGATATCCCCCCAGTTAACCTCAATGATCTCTTGAACAGAGGTGCGGATCTTAATACCCAAATAAGTGTTTCCTTAGCACACCTGACATCCCTATCCATTACGTGACTTGCGCATAATATTTGGGTTTTTGCAGTATTAAGTTTATACCCAGAGGCTGCTCCAAAGGTCAGCGCCAAAGATTCTATTTCAGATATAGCAAGCCTAGAATTAGAAGTAACAACTGCTATATCATCGGCGTAGGCCAGTACAGAATTGCGTTCTTGTTGTACTATACAGGGCAAAATCTTTCTACTTTGTTCTAACATAAGAATAAAGGGATTAATATCCAACGCAAATAAAAGTGGTGAGCAGGGACATACTTGTCGTGTACCTCTGGAGATCAAGATGGCCTGAGAATAATGTCCCATTGAACAGATTTTCACCGACGGAAGATAATAGAGGGCCTTTAGGGCCCGTATATAGCCTTGTCCAAAGCCCATTTGTTGCAGTCCCCGCCAGAGGAAATTCCACAAAACCCGGTCAAACGCCTTTTCGGCATCGAGTAAGATCAAGCCAAGCTCACGGGATTCTACCTGTGCGATATCAAGAAGAGTTATTACTCTACACACATGATCTACCGTCCCTCTCCCAGGTATAAAACCATGCTGTTTTAGCAAAACTATAGACGGTATAATTTTTGCCAACCGCGTGGCCAAAATTTTCGCATAGATTTTACCGTCAGCATTGAGGAGACAAATTGGGCGATAAGAACCAGGTAGTTCTAATGGTTTCCCCTTTTTCTTAAACACACAAATACTAGCCTCGGACCAGGTTCGTGGAATCTCCCCTTTGTGCGCCGTTTGATACACTGTAAGCATATCGTTTTTAATTTCATGAAAGAGAGTCTTGAATACTTCCAAGGGGAGCCTGTATGGTCCTGCAGCTTTCCCTGCTGCCAGTGAACTAATGGCCTGCTCTAATTCCCGCATTGAGATTGACTCCTCAAGTCTATTACCATCCGTTTGATCTGGCTGGCCCCATAAAGCAGCTGGTAGTCCCATATCAATTAGAGACGGGTCTCCAATCTGGTTCTCGGGATATAATTCTGAATAAAAGTAATGAAATACTTTAAGAATTTCCCGGGAATCAGATATGATAGCCCCGCCATATTTTGAATCCCCTTAATTCTTTGTTCGGACTCTTTAATTTGCAACTTCTGGGCTAAGCACCGCCCCGTGGATTCTCTGTACTCATAACATTCTTTTCTGTATGTTTGATATTTTATGGCGATCTCCTTACTCCATTCAAGATTAATTTTGGCCTTACATCTCGCTAAATTATTCAGAGGTACAGTGGTATTATGTCCTGCAGCTAGAGCAGTGGCTAGTTCCTCCTCGGCGGTCTTGAGGTCATCATAAAGAGCCTGCAGCGCCTGTTTTGCCATTTTACATTTTAAAAAACAAAAGCTCTGCATTTCCCCTCTCAATCCAGCTTTAAATGTATCCCATACAACCCCCCAGGACGCCGAATATCTATTAATATGGAAATAGTCTTTAATCCACACCCTTATAGGCTCAGTAAATTTTTCATCCATCAAATGCTTACTGTCAAATGTAAACATTCTGGGGGCTACGCACCTAGCGATCATCGGGATTTCAACTAACACAGGTGCATGGTCCGAGGTCAGCCTTGGATATATACTAATTTTCAGTCCAGTAAACACTGCAGACAGTACAAAACAGTAGTCAAGCCTAACAAGCCGATTATGAGTGTGTGAATAAAATGTAAAACCTGGGTTTTGTCTATGCAGGCTGCTCCACACATCCAAT
Source organism: Triturus cristatus (assembly GCF_964204655.1). NCBI lineage: Eukaryota > Metazoa > Chordata > Amphibia > Caudata > Salamandridae > Triturus > Triturus cristatus. The sequence continues at coordinate 154,994,898 of NC_140595.1, forward strand.
AACCCATGATCAATTAATAATTGAAATAGGGCCTTGTTAACCCGAGATTTCCTACCTTTATAGTTTCGCCCCCCATTTTGAAAATCTTCCCTGGTCAAATTTATATTAAAGTCTCCACATGAAAATAAAGGGGTGGGCCATGTAGCGAGCTCCCCATTCAGATATCCCAATATTAGGGTTTCATCAAGATTAGACCCGTAAACTGTACAAGATGCCCCCCCTGCCCAACATTCCACAATAGCCCAACGTCCCAAATTATCAGCCAAGGTGCACCCGGTAGCTTGGATATAGGGTCTTGCCAATATCGCCACCCCTCTTATCATACTTGACTGCCTTTGAGGTTACTAATACCGTATACCCTAATTCTTCTAAGACCTTGCGTTTTACACACGGAATATGTGTCTCCTGCAGACGCACCATATCGGGCTGAATCACCTGCAGCTCTCTGCAGCTCTCTGGAGCCCCTCTGCCTTTTATTATAGCTATTTAAACCGCACACATTCAGTGTGCATAATCGGAGGCCTACATTTGCCATATTTTCAAGATTGCCTGACCAAAAAAACTATACCCAAATCTTTTTATCTTTCTGAACATTTCTTTGCTGCTATGAAGCTTCCTTTTTCTTTTGCTTTGACCCCTGCCACCCCCCACCTTCCCCCGGCCACCCCCCTCCCCCCTTACTACTCCACCAGCGACCCGCACCCCCCACCTTGAGGCTTTAGGACTAAAAGTCCTTGCGATGACATGCTCCCTACACCCATAGTGCCTCCCACACCCATGAGATCCCCCCAGTAGTTAATCCTATCATACCAGAGATTAAATGAAAAGGAAATCAATAGCCTATAAATCAATAAACAAAGCAGATCAATAAATCACATTCCCTTTACCCATAGCATAGCTGGGTGACATTCAACTTCACTGACCAGACTAATACAGATACTTAAACAAAGTAAATGAATAAAGCTAACACAGTTATATGTAACATCATACTACATACGATCACATCCCTTTGTTTTTTTTTATCTTCCTTTGAGGGTTTGCAAAAACTCTTTCGCCAGGATTAGTACTCCCTTTATAGATGATTTTAATTTTAGCTGGTTGTAATAAGAAAACTTGGGCCCCCTTAGATTGAAATGGTGCAATAATTTGGCGTAATTGCCACCGTTTCTATACCGTCTGATGGCAGTAGTCAGGCCTAACAAAAAATTCAATCCCCTTACCAGCTTTTTTCTGTCAGGCGGGCCAGATCAGAGACGGCTTCCCGTGCCAAAAAGTTGTTAAATCTGATCAGAATAGCACTGGGTTTAGCCGCCTCTGCCGCCTGACCTGGCCGGGCCCGGGCAGAAAAGGGAAAAGGGAAATCGGTGAGCCCTCTGCACCTCTCTCTGCCAGTCCCATTGGGTTTTGAAGAACTCTCAAATTGTTCCGCCGAGCTCTGTTCTCCTAATCCGCAAGTTTCCATAGTACATCATCCTTTCCTGCACGTAAAGTCTCATTCACTGTCTTCTGCGAGACTAATTCATCCTCCAACTGCGAAATACGTGCTTGCAGTAAACTCAGAGCATGTTTTGGCGATCTGCCGTACTGAATTTTGCAATTTGCGACAGACATTATGCGTCCTCAGACTTTCAGACCGCGTTTCCTCCATGTGAGTCATAATTGTTCGATATATAAGGCTCAGGGATACCTCTTCTGATACCTCTTCTGATGACTCTAGTGTTCTTTGGGTCAGAGGGGAGTCGGTTTCATCTGGGGGGTGGACCATTGACTTACGTACTGGCACCGGGGAGTTAGCATAAAGATGAAACCCCTCTGTCAAGGTCCTTTTCTTTCGCATTGTCTGTGGGTTCCCCTCCGACGAGTCCCCTCCCATATCCTCAGACGGTATAGTACTATGGTCAGTCAGCGCATCATCATTTTGCTCCATACATGGTCCGCTTTTTCTCCTTCTCTCATCACTGGGTATATCCGAGTGGTACGAGTGGTCTGATAATGAGAAGAACTTCTCTACGAGGTCGAGCAACTCCGCCTCCTTCTCTAGTGATTCTACGCTGACCGAGTCTGACCCAGTGAGGCCCCCACATGAACCAGCAATTCAATTCATACTTCCAGCCACCAAGTTATCATCAATATGCACCTTGTGTCTTACAGCTGGTTCAATATCTTGACTACTTGGTTCCATACCTAGTTCCGGGGGTTCTCCATCTCTGTTACTCATTCCTAAGGGATTACAGCCTTCCTTTTTACCCCCAGCCGACTCCATATTACTGCCAGCTTTTGTCATATCCTCCACAGAAACATTAAATACAGGGGCCTGCTGAGCCTCGATTTCCTCCCTCATGTCAACCAAGTATCTAGGGGGTCGCACAGCACCTTCCATGCCCAATGCTCCTCGTACCTTATCTATAGGGGAATCCTGGACTCCCCGGCTCTCCGTTCTCTTCCCGCCTTTACCCAATGCAAACAATTGCAGAATCATACCTTTCGCAGGACTAGTCAAGCCCGGAGAATTGACGGTGACGCCGCACTCGCCCTTGTTTAGTTTACCGTTAGCTTTAAGCGCTTTCTTGACACTCGGCGGCTCCACAATTTTGTCTCCGTTCCCGGTAGTATCACCAGTGGCCGCTGCGCTAGCAGAAGCGGAGGCAGAGTCAGGCAGAATCCTGGCTTTCCCTCTGCCTCCCTTGTGCAGCATTCTCAGCATTCTGCAATAGCCCACAGACTTCCAAATACTCAAGCCTCCAGCAGTTTTGCCTGCAGTAGTCGCCTCCTTCACTCAGCATCCAGGCCCCGAATCCTGCTACAATGTATCCAGTTTGTGTTTTACTAAAATGATACAATGCAGCCTTTGATAAAAAGTTGAACATGCCGTTCCTCCGAGCGCTGAGTTCAGGACACTGCGGTAAGCGCTATTTCCACTCTGGTCCTCTCGCTAATCACCAGTTATCTCCTCACGGGTGTAGGAGGACAAGAGCTACCAGCTTACACGTCTGAGCCGGCGGCCGCCATCGTGCACTTGTCTTCAACCTGGAGTGGGAGCTGCTGGAGTATTGTGGTGTTTTGCTTTGTAGAGGTTTGCATTATTGCATGGCTTTTGGATTCATCTGGGCACAGTTATTTCAGGCCTTGGACTTATGCACTGAACCTAAGCATCAGAGGCATACCTTGGGGTGGATGTATCACAGACATCTGTTAGTTACTGTCCCTACAAGGCTCAAGCCTGTAGTCTTAGTAGGGGACCACTGGTACACTGGAAGAATTTAGTGAAAATTGTAAGAAAAAAATATTTTCACGGAGTGAAGAAGAGCAGAGCTCCAGATCCACATCTGAAGGGGCAGTTGTAAAGGAAATGACATCAGCACACATGCGTGATGCTTATGTGTAGCTCCGTTCATCACTAATGAAGTTGGAGTTGATGTTCATTGCTCATACCACCTATTGGTGAGCAGGGGAACAGGTTTTTGAGTTTTCCGGATACAGTCTGGGGCTTTATAATGGACACAAGTTCAGGAATCTGTAGTAAGTATCCACTAGAATCCAAAATTATTTGTCAACAAATTGAGCTTTCTAATTATGGTTATGTTCTTAGTCCTGCTTATGAAGACATGATTGTACTGAGTGCTGGATTTTTTAGCACCACCCACGCTTTTCCAATTAATACCTCAAAGAATCCAATCAAATAACTAAGCATTCTGTAGCCTATCAAATGACATTTTATAATCTGATGGCTTTGAAAAGCAGTGAACAGTGAAGTAACAGTTTTTTCCTAAAAGTGAGAAAGAGGCAGTCATACTAAACCAATGTAAATTACAAATTCCTAAAATGATATTTATTTTTGTTGGGTAGCAAAGGAATAATCCGGAACCCAACATAGTACTATTTTATGAACTTTTTTAAGAAGACATTCTCAGGACACCTTTTGGTTTGAAGTTGTGCTGACAATCAAAGTGACTTTATATTTAGGTCCTTGTTAAAAATGGAAGGTTCTAGTAAAGATCAAAGTGTCTATGGTCAGGCTTTAAATATCCTAAAAAACACAAAGATGTCTAATGTTATTTCTGCTGTTCTTTAGAAATAATTCCATTTGGTTTCAATGTAGAGTCCACACAGATGTCTTCTTACCATCCTCAGCTACTGACTCTGACTTCAAGTCGCTCGTGAATGAAGGATTGCATTCCACATCGGGACTGTGAATGTGTACCCTCTGTGTGTTCGGCTCCTTCCCTGTGTCATTGACAAACGGACTGTTCTCCAAAGCGGCGCCTCTAAAAGACGTCAGTAACTCCCTGTGTGGTGCTGCCATTTCCTACAATGGTCAAATAGAAAAGGTCACAACAAAGAATGCAACATGATTTGACTAAAGACAATGTTCGACATTTACAGGATATTTAGTACAACTGCAGTATTAGAAGAAAACAAATTAATTTGAAATAAGGAATTTTGGGAAGGGTGGTATATTGGACAAGTTTAACACCGCTTAATTCCCTCCACCCCATACTTTCTAAGAACTGTTAATCTAGCACGGGTTCTCTCTATTTCTCAAAGGGGCAATGGAAGTTACTGTCCTCTTAAAAGGGGAGTGAATGGAAGTCCCAGTAAGGATGCAACTTTTTGATGTGGGTTTACTAATGAGGAGCTGCTGTGTTTCATCTGCTATGTAACTTTATTTTCTGGTTTTGTATAATCCTGGCCCCCTGATATACCTCTGTTAAAAAAACTTGTGTCCACAGATTTTCATTTTTTATTTGTGTTTTTGGATCATTGGAGAAGTAATTTAGCTTTGGTAGACATTGCTGATCCAGGCTGAATTTTTCTGGACGAAATTTTTAAAAATGGAAGATATGCTGCAGTGATGATGCAATATTTAATGTACCATGAGACCTGTATACTTCATTTTGGTGTCAAAACATAGGCTTTGGGGATCAAGTAGTATTATCGAGACAGAAAAAAACTCCTCAGAGCAGCCATTCTGCCATTTCCCAAAATGGCTGCTATAACAGAGGAAGAAGAGACATATATAGGTATAAAACAAATAATAATGGTGTTTAATCCTTTTATGTAGACACCAAACAATGCTTATGGTCTGAATATGAAAAACATTATGTTTATCAATCCCGTTTTAGACACATTTTCATAATTCACTTTATTTATTTGTTTCAGCTATCGCTTGTGGTGCCTTAGCAGAATGTTGAACATTTGAGAAGAGCATTCCGACAGGGACATCTTTTTATAGCACAGGTATTGTAAGAACATGTATGTGTAAGTTCTGTGGGTAAGGACTTTAGAAGTTTGTAGGTTTTAGCACCCCATCAATATCTTCCCAACCAAATTCACACAGATCTTTCACAACATATGCATGATCCAAAATATTTACACATCTTCTGATCAAGTCAAACACTCTATTAATGTGTCTACGCACAGAATATGGCATTGATGCAAGGTCACTTAGCGGGACTGATCTCTTGAACTCACTGTACTAAAGATCATCAAATGTGTGACAGTCAGAACTCGCTTTCCACACACATACAAGGTATTTTTCTACGTCTTTAAAATTCACATTCTTCTTCTGTCTCCGAAAATCCACTTGAAACTTCACAGATTTAGCCGTTAAACTCCAAGCTTTGTTCCAATTTTGCTCATAGTATAATCACCCGTAAGAATATGTGCCCTGATAAGAACACTGGCTTTCCCAGGGTCACATTTCTTGTACAGAATAATAAGTGGGATTAAGTGTCTTTTCTCGACTGTTCCATACCATATCCATAACTCTGACAATCCTTGAATTATGTCCAATTCAATTATAGTTTTGATCCATGTTCCAGGACATCTAGTAAACGTATTTTTTTTAAAGTTATTCACATATTGTTTTGTCACAAAGTTGTGTAGTCGCACAGGCTCAGTCCTTCCAAAGTGGTTTCCTTGCTGCTGCATGAAATGAAGAAGGCTGGCAACATGTTAAAATGTTCCCCTCTCTTTCCCACGAGTTTGTGATGAGAAACAGTTTCACAATGGTCCATTCATTTCGCATTTGACATCTTTCTGGAAACATTGCAAATAGAAAGGACTTCATGGTAGACTAGCTGCCATTGAGCAACATAGACACTTTTATGTGCCTCATCAACGATTCCGTTGGATCTTTACTGTGATCTATTTATAGTGTGTAGTACGGCAGATTCACATACTATGCACACTCCTGCCATCTAGTATAGGGCCCAGACTGTGCACGTTGCTTTACCACGAGAAAGATTTATGATCGGCATTGTACATCATCTTTCCTCCCCCTTGGGGTATTGCACATGTTCTATGGCTCCTTTAAATCATGTTCTTTCCCCATGCCATATACGGAGGAAGGATACACTCTGCTAAGTTAGCTTTTTTGTATAACATGCTGTATGTGTGTGTATATTTGTCTCCATCTAATACCTGCTAGGGAGGCGGGAGGGTGCACACGAATCTGCAGCAGTACATGCTACAAAAGATGCTTACATGTTAAGTAACATACTCCATTCGTAGCATATGTTGACTGCAGATACACATGAGATGATGCATTTGCTTGAAATAATGTTTGAAGGACTGTTGGTCCAACTAGAGCATGTTGTCTTGCTCATACAGCCACACAAGAGTGCAAAAGTGTGCAGGTTTATCCATGTTGCTGCTTTGCAGATGTCAATGCGAGGGATATTCCCTATATATGCCATTGTGGCTCCTTTTTCCCATGTTGAATGAACCCTTGGCATGGTTGTTAATGCTCATTTTGCTTTGGCATAGCAAATTAGCATGCATTTATTATCCTTATTGCTATTCCTGGTTTTGAGATAGCATTACCTTTATGTAGATTTGAGAGATACAAACAGTTGTTGTGTTTTTATGAATGATGTTGAATAGTACAGAAGTGCACATCATCAAGTGTGTGGAAAACACGTTCTGCTGCAGTTTCTAGTTTTGGAAAGAAAACTGGTAACTCTAAAATTTGATTTAAATGAAAAGGTGACATAACTTTGGGTAGGAACTTTGAGTTTGTGCCTAAACGCACTTTATCTGGGAACACTTGAAAATAGGGTCTTCATTAGTGAGTGCATGTATTTCTCTGACCCTTCGTAGGGAGGTTATCGCTACAAGGAAAGCTCTCTTCGATGTTGTGGCTAAAATGGTGGCCCTGTGTTTTTACATTAATCACCCATGCAGTAAAGGAATTTTATTTGTTTATAAAACGGGAGCATGAGCAACACTCTACTTGTCACGATTCACGTGGATTCATGATTTTTCACCACTAACGTGAAACACTATTATTACCATTTACTCATGGGCACCACCCTTTAATTTCACGGAGCAGGGATGTATGACGTTACAACGCATACTTTTACAACGCATGCACTTACAACGCAATTTTTACATCGCAACATCCACTACAACGAATTCCATTACATCGCATGACACTACAACGCATTTTAAAAAACTACCTTTACAACGCATTCCATTACATCGCATACTACCTTTACAACGCATACCATTACAACGCATACTGTTACATTGCATTTACGGTAAGTATTGGATAGTATAGGGGTAAAAATTACTATTCTAACTCCAGGGGGTGCAACAGTAGGGTAAGTGTTGGATAGTATAGGGGTAAAAATGACTATTCTAACTCCAGGGGGTGCAACAGTAGGGTAAGTGTTGGATAGTATAGGGGTAAAAATTACTATTCTAACTCCAGGGGGTGCAACAGTAGGGTAGGTGTTGGATAGTATAGGGGTAAAAATTACTATTCTAACTCCAGGGGGTGCAACAGTAGGGTAAGTGTTGGATAGTATAGGGGTAAAAATTACTATTCTAACTCCAGGGGTCCAACAGTAGGGTAAGTGTTGGATAGTGTAGGGGTTAAAAATTACTATTCTAACTCCAATGGTATGCATTGTAATGGTATGCGTTGTAATGCCTGCGTTGTAGTGACATGCGATGTAGTGTCTGCGTTGTAATGGTATGCGTTGTAATGGTATGCGTTGTAGTGTCATGTGTTGTAAAGGATGTTCCGTTGTAATGCCTGCGTTGTAAGTGTAGTGCGTTGTAATAGTTGCGTTGTAAAGGTTGTTCCCCACGGAGCAGGCATAATTTTTTTCAGTTTGAGTTGCAGGTCTCTGCATGACACTCACTTCAGATTGTTAAAGAGTCTCTTTCAGTGAGGGATTTCCTATTAGTTAATGTGATTGTAAATTAGTCACATACATGTAACATAGATCGTTTCTATATTCAGGTGGTAACCCAGCTCCTTTCATGCTTCATTTATTTAGATTTTGAATTTTCCACTGGTAAAGGGCCTCCATGAGCCCGAAATGCATTGGTACCAATAAACAGCGACTCAAAGTTTGCTATAAATTGAAAATGCATGTTTCTCTTGGAACCAATATGAGATTTAAGTTGCAAAAAGGAATTTATGAAGAAGAATAAATTCAATAAAGGCAACCTGCATGTTTGAATGATTCGAATTGGATTACTCCTCCCTATGGAGCCATTGCTATGCACTAAGGGGACGCCACACCTGGGGTGATGCTTTACGACTTCATATGAGCACCCCAGCCCATGAGTAATTAATCAGTTGTGATTGTCACTTGCAGGATTGGGTCCTTGAAGGCTCTTCCTTGCAGTATGTTTTATGTGGTCCACTATTGTAGTGATTGATGGACCTTGGCTGAAACAAACGCTAGATCGTCCATGTTGCCCCCTGGTTTTATGACCCCTTTTAGCAATAACACCTTTACTTCTTTCTTCAACAGATGTAGATGCTGTGGATTTAGTATGTGTCTTTATAGTGGGATAGTTGGTGGCTGTTGGGTTACTTCTAGGCAATACCCCTGCCTGACAATTTGTTGTACCTATATTGGTCTGATACTATATCTAGCCACAACTGGTGAAATTGTTGCAGCCTTCCCCCGACTGGAATTTTGTAATTGGGAGAAGTGTGGGTTAGTCACCGTTTTGGTGTAGAGGCCCCCTTATTGGGTGTGCCTCTACCTTTCCCTTTGTTTTTGTTTCCACCTCAATACTAGCCACAGTTTTGCTGGTGGTACTGTTATTGCTGGCGTTGATATGAGGTGTTGTCACTGGTAGAAGGCTTTGCGGCCCCTCTACCTTGGTAATGCAGAAAGGGCTGCTGCTTTTGAGGCATTGTTTACAAGGCACCCATTGATTTGGCGGTATCTGTGTCTTTTTTTGATTTTTTCCCAGCTGCCTATCTACCGCTGGGCTAACGAGGTTTTCCCTGTCAAAAGTGAAATTCAGAACGTGTTGTTGTACTTCTGCTTTGGAGCCTGAGATGCATAACCTCACATGTCTATGCAGTATGATTGGAGTTATTGATGCACCTCGCAGCAGTGTCTGCCCTGTCTAGCGAACATTTGATTGTGACATTAGATTAGATTTCTCCTCGCTTTTTATATTCGTACGGGAGATGTTGTATGAGTTCATGCATCTCATCCCAAGTTGCTCCGTTTTAAAGGTCTGTTATAGCGGGAGAGTAGCACCACCGAGTTTGTAAACTCACAATTTTATATTTATTTTTTTAATTTATTTTACAGAGTTTTATATAGCTCAAACTTGACCTGAATCGGGTAGCAGAGCGCTTTACATAGCACCAATTGCATTACATTTTTGTTAGGCATGGGAAGATTAAGTGATGTGCCCAGAATCACAGGATTTTCAGCGTCATTGCCGAGACTCGGACCCAGTTTCCCAGATTCGAGGTCGACCTCACTAGCCGTTAGGCCAACTCCTCTCCCCAATGGTTGGCATGTCCTGTTCCCACCCTTTTGCCTACAGCATCTATCCTCTTGCTTTCTTTGTCTGGAAGAGGCACATCTCCAGTGCCCTGTGCTGCAGCTCTTTTGCTGGTGGTTGTGACGACTAGGGAGTCTGCAGGGGGATGGCCCTGATGTATACAGGATCAGTTGGTGGCAGTCTGTATTCCTTCTCAATGCAAGGTGTTAAGACCTTAGTTTTGACTGGGTCTTTGAAGAAGTCTGTGGATACATTCAGTATGAATCCTATCAGGGGCAGGTTTCACACCATGTGCTCAGTGCCCGAAAGTGTTTTAACCAAGAAATAGATTTACTCCTCAGTGGTGTACATTGGGAACTTGTGGTACTCTGTTGCTCCCTGAATGACAGTGTGATATGAGGAGGTGTCATCTGGTGGTGAGGGCTTTGTTGGTACTGGTTTTTACATGTGTGTGTCAGAGAGAACCATATCATAGTCATCCCATGGGTCTGAGGTGTGGTGGGTGTCTTGTGTCCTCTGTGAATCTATCTTGGGTCTCCCCCTCTTCCTCTTCTTATGGAGATGGTTATTGTGTTTGTGGGGAACCAGGTGAGCTAAAAGTCATTGGGCTTTGCGGCCATGTGTTCTGATGCCTTTTTTGGTAGAGGCAGTGGCAGACCCTCCTCTTGTGCATGCCTTTAGCCACTTTCTTTAAGCTGTTGCTTCATTGTGTTGCAGGCCTTCAAAAACTATGCTCTGTTCCTCAGTCAGCATACAAGATTGTATCTTTTGTTTCTTTGGAGCCGATGGAGTGTCCTCAGAAACTGTGTGTGTCTTTGCAACCCCAGATGAATGGCTGTTCTTCTGTCCTGAAGTGTGGCCATGGTGTTTTTGTTTCTTTGGAGCCAAGGGCTGCTTGGATTCCAAGATGTTCTATCCTAAGCATTTCTTCGGATCTAATGTTTTGATGTGGGGTTAAAGTTTGTTTGGCAGCTATCGGTGCCGATGTCTGTCAGTGCTGACTTGTGTTTCAGTGCTGATGTAGTGCTGAAGTGTAGTGCTGAAGTCGTTCCCATGATGTGGCCTTGTCACCGATCAAGAATGTTCTTGTCCCTTCTTGAGTACGAGGGCTGTGGTGCACCATTGCATGGTGGACATGTGCGCAAGAACTTCTTAGCACATGGTGGGTCAACAGTACTCATGGTACGGGACATCGTCTTGGTCCTCGGTCCCGGCACAAGAATCAGGGACCACGATGTGGGCCCCTTGACCTGTACCGGAGTTTTTTCATCACAGGAGTACGAAGCAGAGGAGATATAATAGGGGCTGGCGATGATGACTCCACCTTCTGTTGTTGCACTGGCCTCGATGTTTTCCTCAAATTCATGCAAAAACTCTGCCTCAGCTGCCGGCTCCTCTGCCTTATGTGCCAAGAGACAATCCCTTCGGGCCTGAAGTGTCTTTTTGTTTTTGAACAATGTGCAGGCTGCACACTCGTGTTCTTTGTGCTCCGGGGATAAGCACATATTACACGCTTTGTAAGTGTCGGAGTGTGCATGCTTGGCCCTGCACCAAGGGCACTGCCGGAAAAGGTCTTTCTTTGTCTCCATCACCTGGAGACGGACAATCTCGACAAGTGTGTGACTCTCACCAGGTATTGCTTACCGGCATCTCGGATCCGTTGCATGTTGTTCACTGGATTTTTGATTGAGGTTCCCTTTTCTGTAGGCCGCATAGGTGACACGGGTTTCCTTCCGACGGCCAGTATCGTAATATGGCAGTCAGGCAGAAAACTCTGCTGTCAGGCAGAAAACCTCAGACGAGCTGTCAGATGGCTTTCCGTTGGGCATCATAATGAGGCCCTAAGTGTTTTATGCAACTTTCTTACTGAAAGCATTTTTCTTTTATGAAAAAATGTCATCCTTTCATCAAACGTCAATGCTGTGGCTGAAAAACATAGAGAAAGTGCCTTGTGATGAATGACCTCCTTCCTGACAAGCATGACTTCTGAGTCAATATTTCCCTTTAAGAATTCAAGGCCAGATTTAAGATCAGGGTACACAGTAAACAGGAATGCCTTAGTCACCCCTAAGGAAGATGTAGAGGTGACTTTATGAACGGCTTCCCTACCCTTTGAGGCATATGATGTGGAGGACGGGTATGGAGGCCATCTGCCTGCCATCGAGCCACCCAACATCAAAAAACATCTGCCCGCAATGACAAATTCAAGAGTATTCAAGAGCTTATTCTCCAAATCTCTTCGGTTTTATATGTTATATGCTATAAGACTTGCCATCATTACGTTGTCTTACACTGACTACACAATGTACACCACCTAATGCTGCAACACCTTCACATAACCTCTATCTCAGTCAGCAGTCAGCGCTAGGTCTCACAAACCTGTGCAACTAGTGGTTCCAGGTGCTACTAAAACACTTTGTTTTACAATGCCCGAGTGTACAGCTCCTCCTGTAACTTCATCCAAGATATCTCCGGCGGTCCATTTCCACTGTTCCCTCAGCACTACAGACATCTGTATATATTATATAATGCACTACACTGAGCAACCCTACTCTTTAAAGGGATCGCACAAGCCAAAGACACCACACCCCTTAAGAGTTCTCACACCTCAACCTTTTTGTATTCTTTCAGGGTCTCGTTAAATCAAGACTTTGTTATTTTTGCCAAAAGATAACCTACACTTAGGCCTTTCATGAGGATTTCTACTTTTGAGAACACTAACACCTTCCATGAGATGCTTATCACAGGTGTGCAAACATGAACATTGCAGTATCAATACCACCATCTAGCACTGCATTTTTCTTCAGAACACTCCATCAGAGGAATTCTTCTCATCAAATAATGCCTTTGGTACCAGGTCATCCTGAACTTCCTAGCGATTCTTTTGCTTGCATGAGGTTCTGTGAAATCTGCAGGAGCATGTTCACAGACAAATTATAAATCTCTAGAGCAGGACCCTTCCTTTTCCAAGCATTGTATTAGCTACAAAGAAGAGTCACACTACTGCTCCTGTCTCAAATGTTCTAGCAGATAAGGGTAGTAAGTGGTCAGATTCCATGGGTCACAAACTATGCAGCACGTCTCCCCAACAATACTTAAACCCATTTATGGCTTGATAAACGTCCATGCCCAACATTAAATAGCAAGTGTGCAGAGCATGTGATCTACAGTAGCACATATTACAAACTATGAGATTCCCTCCATCCACCCATCCAAAGAAAATCATGCAACACTGTGCTGAAGGTGGCCACTGGTCTAACAAAATAATAAAGTATTTTTGATCTCTGAACTATATGGACATAGATAATTGTACCGGCCACCCAAGGACATTGTGAAGCTCATACGGTTGATCCAAATTGGTTACTATGCAAATTAATGTCGAGAATTGGTATGTTCATGCAGAGTGTTTGTGCAAGATGTAATAAATTAACATTTTAAAAAAATACTAAAGGATAATAGTTCCAAATGTGTTCTTATTAAGCTGATCATCAAACCAATGTCTGATACACCAGGTTCTATGCCAGAGCCTTAACCCGCCACTGAAGAGTGGCAACTGTGATTCTCATCTGTGTAATTTTATGGCAAGGCACGGAGACCGATATTACGCATATCTTCCTTATTGCCAACTCACAGCAGCAACTTGAACAAACACTTAGAACTTAGAATACAAATCTTTTAACATTCTACTTCATATATAATCCCAAGTCAGTCAGCCATCTTCTTTCGTTGTTGCTGCTCACTACTAAGATAAGCACATGCAATTCCACCTCAACAGTAATTGTCATGAGAATGTATGAGCAGGATGTAATTAGAGTTTGAACAAAACAGTTGAAGAAGTGTGTGTTCAGTGTGCGATGGGTTCACTGTAGGAGAGGTGAACAGGGATTTTTATTAATGCATGGTAGGTTAAAACGGGAATGTACAACGGTTTTGTGAGTGTCGAAAATTACTGCCAAAGTTTTTTGACTAGAGGTGTTTAGGAGAAAGTTGACTACTGTCAGGGCAGTAGCAGTGGTCAGGCATTGCGTCTTTGGAATGGACCGAACGTTGCTTGATTAAGGCGCATGACGGTGCCTTCCATAGGGACGGACGCGACCTGGATCACGAGTGGCACAGCGCATGGCATGGCCAAGTGCAAGCGTGCTCGGATGAATGCCGGTGCGACGCGCAGGATTAGAGGGTTTGAACAGCTTTGTAGTTGCTCTTTGTTTGTCCCAGAACTTTTGAGAGGGAAAATATAAGAAATGGAGCAGCGCTTTCCTGTGTGGTGCCTGATGGAGTGGAGCGCGATTGCGGCTGGACCAAATCTAGTTATAGGCAGCTGCAGTAGGAGCGTCAGAGGACGTAGGTTGCCATTTTGGATTGGGACAGTCTTGCCTTTCATAAGGAGGGGCCAGGCAGTCATATTTAGGGATAGTTTAGGAGCCTTTTTGTCAGATTCAGCTTGGTGATAAGAGAAGCAGAAGCACTCTGGTAGTTGAAGTACAGAGATATTTTGGTAGAGTGCTATACATTAAGTTGAAGGAACGATTTGGGATTCCTTTGGGAATTTTAGACTGGTGAGATATATTCTGTCAGACTGGAAGGTAATGGTGCCTCAGAAAGGAGCATTGAGGATAAGGTCCAGGAATGTGACAGGTTGTTTCAACCTTGGCAACCCAATTAGGTAAGAAAATAGATGATTGTATGGAAAGGTTGGAAGGGAAATTTGGGAGCAGGAATGAGGACAAGCAGATCTGGTCAGTTGGAGGCCACGGATAAGGCGGCTGGAGGGAGTGGTATTTGTAAAGTGACTCAGAAAAAGAAGTATATGCAAAAAGAGAAGGGCTTAAAGGCAAAAGAAAAGTACAGTTCGAGAGAAAGTTAGAGGACAACTCAGTTGGAGTTGAGTGAGAAGGTTATGAAGGCCAGTAAGAGAGATCACAGTGTGGTGGCCTGTGATGACTCCTCCAGCAGGGAGGTGTAGTAAAGTAGGAGCTGCTTCTTATGGCTACCCCCACTTTTTGCTTGATGTTACACTGTCTTTGACTAGTACGATAGGAATCATGCTAATCAGGACCCCAGTCTATCTGCTTTCTCCCTAAAATGTTATGACGTACTTAGGCACACACCATATTGGATACTGGGGTACCCTTGTCAATCCCTAGTATATGGTACCCATGTACCCAGTACATAGGTACCCCAAAGGCGTCCCATGGGCTGAAGAATGTATTTTGCCAACCATGAGAGGCCATGCAAAATGGAACTACTGGTCTGCCATTGCAGCTTGTGTGAGATGGTGCATGCACCACTTACTTTAGATATAGGTTTACTATATCTATAGGTCACTGCACTGAAAACCTATAAGTCGCCCCTTTAGCAGGTCTTAACAATCCTGAAAGCAGGGTGCTGGGTTTTACATGAGAGGATGCCCCTGCATGCTCAGTGCACCCCTGGAGCCTTCGGACACCATTCTCCTGGGTTGTTGGTGACGCAGCCAGACATATAGGTAAAGGTGCATTATATGCTCGCGTAAAATTCTATCTCGAAAACGGCTCCAACAAACCATGTCATGTTTGGTATCAAACACCTTGGAATCATACCTCCACACCAGCATCCGGTGTGGAAGGTATGATTCCACCCTTTTGAAGCAAGCTTCATGGGGTCCCTGGTCTTCCTGGTACCAGCCTCCTAGACCAAGACAGCACAAAATGGTTGCTGCCAAACAGAGACACATTTCTGCCCTCCTGCTGCTGAGCAAATCTCGAGCAGAGGAAGGCAGCACAATAGGCATCCTGCCACAGGGAGGTGTGACCACCTCCCAGGCAGGATTTAGTGTATTGGGGCTGGGTGGGTGCACTTCCAAAGTGCATGAAAGTCTGCAGCTGGGGCACACTTGGTGTCTCTGTGCATAGTCCAGTTCAAACCAGTCCTGGGGGCTGTTGACTCCTGCTCTGGGGTGAAACTGGACAAAAGTCAGGGGAGTATCCTCCCCATTGTCCTGACCCTCCCTTGGGAGGGTCCCCTGAATCTGTCCAACCCTCTCCTGTGGATAAAAAAATGGCTGACCTGGCTGCAGGACCCTAGATTCGACATTGACAAGATTCTGAACAAGAAACCACTGATGTTTGATCGTTTGATCACTCTGGACTTGGCTGGACTTCGACTGGGCCCGACTTCATCTCCTTCTCCGGCCAAAGCATCGTCTGTGCCCGTGCACCATATATGCTCCTTGTAGGACTTGTGGAGCATCAAGGACAACTGAAGTATCTCTCTTGGGGTGAAGGAGTCACTCCCTTGCATTCGCAGGCACTGTATCGCAACTGACCGCTTTGCTGATCCTGAGCTCCTGTAGACTCAGAAGGCTCCAGCAAAACAGGAGGTGGGTTCCTATGTTCCTTGAGGTCAAGCTGCTCTCTCACCAAGTCTGAGGCTAGCATTCCTCTTGGTGACTGAATAACCAGAGCCCCTGTGCACAGTATACCTTTGCAAGTGCATATGCTTATTGGCGTTCCCCAACTAAGTGCATTGGGCTATCAATAGCCCCAAACTCTACGCACGTTTCGTACAAAAGACTTTGGCCTCCTCGCACTCTGTGCCCAGCAAGCTGTTTCTTTGTGAAACTGCTACAAGACCCTTCGCGACTCCAGTGCTTTCGGCCTGTGGGCCCATTTGAAGGACAACGCTGCTTTTCTTGGGCTCCCCTGGTTGCTCCAGGCCTGCCTGACTCCCCTTGCTGTGGTGAGTCCCCTGGTCCTTGCTGGGCCAGACCGTAACCTTCTTTGACCTTCGTGGGTTGCCGCTGGCAAGGCTTGTTGGTGCTCCCACTGGACACCGACCCCACAGCACTCGACATCCTTCATGGGACAGCTCATATCCGGCTACTGGTTGTCCTTGACATCTCCTGGTCCCTGCAGCTGTAGACTCAAGGTCTACATCTTCACACCTGAAGCACCCGACATCGGTGGGCATTCGTCTACCGAGCCCCTGGTCTCTCCTGAGTTACCCAGACTCTGTCCTCTCTGCTTTCAGGTTCCTTCCATCAAGAATCCACCTGTGGGTTCCACCAGACACTTTTCTTCTGTCCAGCAGTGGCATTTCATTGAAGACTCCCATTGAGAACAACGGCGGTTCCGACACCACTTTCGACCCTATGCACCCAGCTTCCCTGGGATAGGTAACGCTGGTACTTCGGTATCCACGGGTGGGGTGGCTCTTCACCTTTTATGTTCAAAAGGGTCACTTCGTAATCCACTGGGAAGGGTCCTTAAACTTTAAAATTGCAACCGCGACTCTCCCATAGAATTGTGCGTAGCACGCTGCAGTGTTCTCACACTGCACCCGTCCTCCGTGGGGTCCCTTCTTACTCACCTTAGGTGGTTCCTTGGGGTTCCAGCGATTCTACATCCTCTAGACACTGTCTTGACTGTCCTGACTCGAGTCATGGTTCTTATACCACTATTTTAGTATATAGTTTGGTCTCCCCCTGGAGCGCACTGTGTATTAGTGATACTTACTATTGTTTCTGTGCTACAGTATTGTGTGCTTTGTGTTTATCTGTGTGTAGCAGATACTGTGAGGTATTTAAGGTGTGTTATAATAATAAATACATATTTTTATAACTACTGTGTGGTTCTCCTTTCATTTGACCATTACAATAAGATTGCATTCTGGTAAAACAAGCTACTTAACATTCTTTCAAGACTAAGCCTGAGGCTGCTCTCCACAGCTACCACTTGGATAGTTTTCTAAGGTTATCTTTGACCTCTTAAATCACCATAAGGGTTGTTTGGACTGGTGCAAGGTACTCACTTTAATTAGTGGACATCATATACCAGGCCAACCTCTCACAGGGGGGCATTGTCAATTTGTGTTCATCTGATTTAGGAGACAAGGAGGATAAGGAATAGAAAGGGAAAGAGTAAAAAAAAAAGAGAAAGTTGAAAATAAACAGGTGGAGCAGGTATAGGATCCCTTGACGGATTATATGTTTGACCCACATTTCATACAGCATCCATTATGCTGTCAGTAGGTCCCAACACAGCACGTGGAGGAATATATGGAGTTCTGGATTAGGCGGGAGATGCCTAAGGAAGTCCGAACAAGACTTCGCTCTGAATGTCCAAGGCCATCTCTGGCCAATCTTTATTGTTGATGCCGGAGCTAGATTCTAAGATGTTACAGTTCTTGAACAAATCAGGGAGAGATCCCAGGTGAAGTCTGGAAAGGAGTTTAAAAGGATGTCAGGATCGCCTTTAAGGTGTATTTGGGCTTATACCAAAGATGTTTAACATGTATGAGGAGGCATATTTACAGGAGACTGGTGTGGATGTTTTGGAGTTGCGACAGATGGTACAGTGAGCAGTGTGTTTGCTGGGAAACACAAATGCAGAACTGTGTGCAGAGCATAGGAAATGTCTGTTGATGAAAATGTATCCAAAGTTAGTGGAGCTAGCAAGTAAGGAGATGGGTCAGGAGCCTAAAAAACTACTTTTGGAGAAAGGTTTGTGAAGGAGATGGCAAAGTATGCCATTGCATTCGATTCCATACAGAAGGAGCAGAAGGATATTAAAATTAGAGCGATTTTTGGTGGGGCCGGGAGAATGCAGGGTTGATTCCCCAGCCGTCTTTTTGGGATTACACAGGCGTCATTCTGGCGTGGATTTAGACCCAGTGGATATTAATCAACAGGATATCAGACAGCAGGATTCTATCACCAGAGACAGCATAGCAAGACAACAAGGTATGTTTGGTAAAAGACACTTTGTGTATCCAGGTAAAGTTGGGTGGCAGACTCACCCATTTTTAATAGAGATGGTAGGAAATAATGGCATATCAATGGGTGTTACAAAGAGTGCAGGGGTATTAGATAGACTTTGTGGAAATTCCTGTGCAGGAAAGATGGCCGAGGCCCCTAAGATTTTCTAAAACAGAAGAGAGAATGTAGATCAGGAGGTAAAGGAGCTTGCGAACAAGAGAGCTGGGAAATGTAATGATTGGGTTTGTCCAACTTATTTCTGGTCGAAAAGAAGGACAAGGGCATGAGGCTGGTCATAAATTTGAAGGAGTTGAATTACTGGGTACAGCATAATCACTTCAAGATAGAAGAGATTCATTTGCTGAGAGAGCTCTTGAGAAAGGGATACTGGTTAACACATCTAGATTTGAAGGGTGCTTACTTGACTGTTCCAGTTGCCAGGGACCAGAGAGATTTATTGAGATTCCATTGGAAGGAGATAATGTGGAAGTTAAAGAGTCTTCCATTTTGTTTGACCAGGTGATGGGGCCAATAGTGACTTAGCTGCCGATGAGGGGGGTCTGTTGATAGTGTATTTGGACGACATCTTAATTATGTCAGAAAGTAAGGAGTTAACACAGGAGCATACGGGGCTAGCAGTGCAGTGTTGGAGGATCTGGGTTCTGTAGTGAACAAAGAAAAATCATGTCTGGAACTAGCACTGGGGATGGTGTTTTTGGGTTTCAGATTTGGACACTGGAATAAATGTTGAGGTTACCCCTGGAGAAGGCGAAGATAATTTGCAAGAGAAGGTTGATGTGCGAAAGAATAACTTTGTATCAGATTGCCAGAATTCTAGGGCTACTGTCAGCGTTTATACAGGCAGTTTTTCCAGCCCATTGCATTATCGAACTCTACAGAGATTGAAGGCCAGAGAGTACAGGTAGATGTGAAGACAAGAGGAGAGCTGGAGTGGTGGCTGGGAAATTTTGAAAATTGGAATGGAAGGGCCATATTTGGTGACATTCAGAAGGTGGTTATAGAGTTGAATGCTAGCCTGTAGGGTAGGGAGCCAGGTGTGGCTCATTAGCAATATAGAGGAAGTGGAGAGTTCAGGAGAAGGCAATGCACATCAATTATCTGGAGGTGTTGGCAGTGTCCTATGTGTTCAAGACTTTTTTCAGAAACCAGGTGATATTGTTCTGCATTAATAAAAATGGACAATATTTCTGTGGATGGGTATATCAAGAAGTTGGGGGGACCACAGTCAAAGACTTTAGTGGATTTAGCAATTGACTTTTGGCATTTTTGACTGAGCAAGGACATTATGGTACAGGCTCAGTATACACCAGGGATGAGCAAAATAATAGCAGATTGAAACTCCAGGAAGTTGAAGGATTTCAGTGATTGGATACTGAACAAGAGGGTGTTTGGGGCACTCAGGAACAGATGGGGAACGTTAATGGTGGATTTGTTCACAAACAGGGTGAATGCTCAAATGCACAAGTTCTACAGTTGGAGGCTGGATCCAGAGACAGAGGATGAATCTCTGCAGCACTGGGGAAGGGCTCGCAGTTATGCTTTCCCGCCATTTGCAGTGACACAGAAATTGCTATTGAAAGTGAGAACAGAGCGAGTGGAAATAATGTTGATAGCTGCTTTTTGGCCATCTCCGGTTTGGTATCCAGACATCATGGAACTGTTGATGGTCCAGTTCTTCTGCCGGAGTTCGCAGATCTGTTAGTGAATGTGATGGGAGAGAGGCACAAGTTAGTTGTGCAGGGACAGTTGAGGTTGATGAGATTGTTGAATTTTGAGAGAGTTTGGCAGGTTTCAGGTTTATTGGCAAAAGCTTCCAAACTCATCAAGCAATCCTGGTCACCAGGAACATCTAAGGCATTCATTTTGGCATGGAAGAGATGGGTGTGTTAGTGTATTCTGCGGAATTTGGATCCCATATCAGCATCTGTGGTGGAGGTGGTTAACTTTTTGCCTGAGGTTTTCCTTAAAGGGAATTCATACAGTTCAGTAAATATAAGTTGGTCAGAGAATTCAGCGGGCCATGAGTTGGTGAATAGTGTACCAGTGGGGCAGCATAATGTGGTGAAAAGGTTGTTGAGGAGTGTGCGGTTGAGGACACTGCTGGGCCCAAAGTATGTGGAATATAGATCTTGTTTTGAGAGAGAGTTATGTAATTGGACAGATAACACATTTTTGGATTTAAAAATTCTGTCATTCAAGTTAGTCATGCTTCTTTGTCTGATTTCGCTTAGAAGAGTGTCAGATTTTAAGGTGCTGGAGATAACATCGTGAAAATATTTACCAGGAAGAGTATGTTTCAATATCAGGAAGAGGACTAAGACTATGTTGCAGACTTTTTTTGCAGCCAAGACTTTTTTTACAGAATACTTTGAGTAGTGAGATCCGTGCATGAATATGAGAGACGAACATAGAGTTTGGGAAGTAACAGGAAGGTGCAGTTGATAATTTCTTTTAGGTATCCCTACAAGGCTGTATCCGCCCTTACGTTAGCACGATTGGTTAAGGAAGCATTGAAAAGGGCAGGAATAGTTCTTGCAAGGTCTGTAGCACATTCTGCAAGAGGGGCTATGGCATCCAAGGCTTTAGTGACAGGAGGTGGATTGACTACTATTTGAGCTGCACTGGATTGGTCAATGGAATCTGTGTTCACATTTTTTTATTCTTAAGCATGGAAGTTAAGGCTTTAAACATGCATACTATTGGCCTCCGTGACTTGACATAAAATTCCCATTTTCCACAGCAGGGGTAGGTAGAATATTATAATTTTATTAAAGACACAGAGGCTGATATTATTTGGCCCTTTGTTAAACCTACCCTATAATATATTTTATGTGTTTTCAGGAGAAGGTAACTATAGGAAGTAAATAAGGAAGCCGGAGGAGTGTTGGAAGAGGTTTTATCCACTACAGGATGTTCAAGCCTGAAGATGTTTAATGTTCTTAATGCAGCCAGCAAAAGAAGGCAGATGGCTGCCTGACTTGGGATTGTATATAGAGCAGAATGTTAAAAGATTTGTATTCTAAGTTCTAAGTGTTTGTTCAAGTTGCTGCTGTGAGTTGTCAATAAAGAAGATATGAATAATATTGGCCTCCGTGTCTTTAATAAAATCATGATTTTTTGCCCATCTCTGCTGTGGAAAATCAGAATTATGCAGCAGGTAGGTGGCAATTTCTAAAAACTATGAACTTCCCAAGGAAAGTTGCAAGGGAGTCTACTGCAGGAGAATTCTGGTGTCAGTAGAGGGTTGGATCACAGATTTGCACCAGAAGATTGGTGTCGGTTGAAGTGCGTATGAGTTACCATTGAAATACATTTGTTATGCGTGTAATATAGGAGAAGAAAGGTTTTCTTAAAAATGCAATCCAGTAGGTAAATATGATGTTCTCGGCTTGTGGGGTGGAGGTTATACAGAAGTGTTTTGAACAGGATGCTTCTATTGTCAGTCTATGGGATTGTGATTTCATAATGGATTGTAATGATGATATTTTAAAGACTGACATGACTGAAGACTTTTCCAAGGTTGTCCAAAATACAATATGGTGTTTCTTACTGTAAGTTTTCATATATCACGAACTTAATTGAAAGAGTCTGCACAACTAGTACCATCATGTTTAGAAGACAACTAATTTTAAAGTGCTTTAAAAGCCAATGAACATTCAAACTGTGACATAACTTAGATTTGTTCTTATGCTGAGCATAGAGCAGCTGGGTGTTCTCAAAAATCTACCTCTAGCATTCTAAACATGCTGCTGCTAGATGGCATACCAATGTTAAAATCATGAAAATAAGTATGTTTACGTTGGCTTTATGGCAATTTGGTTAACAGTGTCTTAGATGACAGGCAATCAGTCACTATACAATCCTATTTTGCATATCAGGCACTCTCACCTTCAGTGTGTTAAGCTTCAGTGTAAGCTGGTCCATCGCCTTGAACATCATGTCCAAGTTACGAATTGCAAGGCTGGAGGCTGGCGATTCTGCAGAAGTAGGAACCTCTGTGCTTCCGAATTGAGGTCTGGGTTTTCTGAAGTTGATGGGACTGATTTTCTGTGCACTCAAGGTGCTAGAACCAGCCTTACTTTCAGTCCTGTCGGTCTGACAAGTTCTCTCTACAGGTGCTATGTGGTCATCATCTGTAGAGGAAATAAGGGGTTAGCCGGCAGTGCTACATAAAAAATATTTTCCTGCATTATGCAGATAAATAATAAATATTTGCATCAATTACGTGGTTTTGTCAAATGCTGTCTATTAAATCAGAGTTTTAATATTCTGCACTCACACCACCAGATATAGTAGTACTTACTATGTTATATGATCAGTAACAATGTCTTGCCTTCCAGAGCAAATATTTCTCCAGACTATCACTACCTCTTAAACATAATTTTTTAAGGAGAATACCTTCATGATACAATACGTTAAATTAGCAAGCAGAGAATTCTAGCAACATTGTCCATGCTCATAATATTTCCTGATGACACTACCTGAACTCCATGCTAGGAGGCCTATCTGATCCTCAGTGGCTGCTATGAAAAACGATACGAGAAGAGTGGAGTTCCTAATGGCTAAAGTGAGTTAAAATGACATTTCTTCAATCAGATTAGAGAGACAATGATAACCTTGGAAATGAACTGCATCATTGAAATCATTTTAGTGAGGTCACCAGGTTGGAATGGATAACAATGTGAAAAGGTGTGGCATAACGTAACAACCCCACAGCAAGAAGTCTTTAACCATTTCAATAGGATGCTACCACAATTCTATGAGAATAGGGCAAAGCACCCTGTGCAGGACCGATTTAAGAAAGCTACCAGTCACATCAAGTAAGTTCCCATACCCATGGGTAGTTGATAAATCCCATGAATCCTGACCTGGTACAGCAAGAAATCGAAGGGCGGCAGGCCACAAACAGACTAAGAAAGATCCTCACTATTGTACAAAATTTGCAACCATGCTCTATGAACCACTTTGCCCTCACTCTTGAAAAAAGTTGTATCAAAGCAATCACCGCAAGCGAATCTAGGTAAAGTAGTCAGAATTCCAAACCCAACCGGAGGTGCATTTACAACAAAAATAACAACAGTCATAAATTATTTCAATGACTAAACCATTAAATGTATCTCATTGAAACAATGCAAGCACTTTCCAAAAGCTTGGAACACAGCCACAAGATTCAAGATGAGGAAACTAATGCAACATGTCATCAAATTGCACCAAACATTAACTTAACAGCTAGGTATATTTGAGTGCATGACTGAAGAGGAATGGTCCAAAGTAGTTGAGAAGTCAAGGGCTGAAGGTTAGGCAGTACATGAAAACACTGTTAAATGTAGCTAAAGGCCACTATTAATTTTTGACAGGGTCTCCTATCCACTGCTTCAAGATAGTAGAACAGCCTGGTATTTTAAGTCTTAATGAGTATTTAATATAAATCTTTATTCAGTAAATAAAATTCCCATAAAAGAATACAGATCAGAGATGATAAAATCAAATTCGTCTGTAAAAAAAAACCCAGACAATAACATTACTCACAAGAACACAAAATATATAAAAGTTAATCCAGTCTAGTGTCTCTGGATACCCAGACAGCTTGTAAAAAAGATAAAACAGTAAAGGTCAAATGCTCCGTAGGGAGCATCTGAAAGTATAATGCAGGCCTGACTTGTTTAAACTGCAGTGATTTCAGCAAAGGCATTAAGAAGCACTTGCTAGGCCAGCTGAAATAGGAGCAAAACATTATAAAATGGTCCTTCGAAGACACATTGTTACAACCGCAGGGAGCACTTACCTCAGGCCGTACCCACCCACACGGGGAAGCCAAAAAATGGTGCGGTTGATTAAACCTAAACGTCACCAATAAAAACCTACCATGCTGTGAGCGAAAGTAACCCAAGTATGGCTCCATCCCTTGTACAGTTTTTAAAAGAATGTGGCCCCTAACCAATGGCTTCTGAAGTTCCAAACCTTCTCTCTCTGATCGGAAGTGTTCCAGGAATAATCTTTTAACATTCCCCAAATCGTGGGCAGAAAGAGAAATCTGATATATTAAGGTATCAGGCCTGCCTAGAAAAACAAGCAGTGGCATAGCCAATAGGTCTTGCTTTTGGGACCTTATAAGTATTTAGTTATGCAGCACAATATCCTTGGTGCAACAACAACTGTTGCATGGCAAAACACTTATAAGATGCCAATGGCAAGACCTATTGGCTATGCCAATGCTTGTTGCTGTTTTTGTGGTACTGTAATATATAGGGATGTTATTTGTCACAGTTTACAGTTTGGATTAGATCATTGATGACACTATTGTTCATAGGATCACGATGTCTCCGGTGACAACTTCTTGCTGCCCAGGTCGTGCCGAGCGGTTCCTTTTCCGGTGGTCCTGCTGTCCTGATCGAGCCGAAGGTCCTGCTGCAGTTGTCTCCTCCCTTTGTGTGTGTGGTTATCGTTGTGTGTGTGGTTGTGGTTGTGTGTGTTGGTGTGTGTGGTTGTGTGTGGTTGTGGGTGTGGGTGTGGGTGTGGTTGGGTATGGTTGTGTGTGTGGTTGTGTGTGGTTGTGTGTGTGGTTGTGGGTGTTGTTGTGTGTGTGGTTGTGGTTGTGTGTGTGGTTGTGTGTGTGGTTGGTTGTGGTTGGTTGTTTGTGTGTGGTTGTGTGTTTGGTTGTGTGTGGGTATGTGTGTGGTTGTGTGTGGTTGTGGGTGTGGGGGGGTTGTGTGTGGTTGTGTGTGTGGTTGTGTGTGTGGTTATGTGTGTATGTGTTGTTGTGTGTGTGAGTGTGTGTGGTTGTGTGTGTGTGTGGTTGAGTGTGTGTGGTTGTGTGTGTGTGGTTGTGTGTGTGTGTGTGGTTGTACATGTGGTTGTGTGTGTGGTTGTGTGTGTGGTTGTGTGGTTGGTTGTGGTTGGTTGTGTGTGTGTGGTTGTGTGTGTGGTTTTAGTTGTGTGTGTGTGTGTGGTTGTGTGTGTGGTTGTGTGTGTGGTTGTGTGTGGGGTTGTGTGTGTGGTTGTGTGTGTGGTTGTGTGTGTGATTGTGTGTGGTTGTGTGTGTATGTGTTGTGTGTGTGAGTGTGTGTGGTTGTGTGTGTGTGTGTGTGTGTGGTTGTGTGTGTGTGGTTGAGTGTGTGTGTGGTTGTGTGTGTGGTTGTGTGTGTGTGGTTGTGTGTGTTTATGTGTGTGTGTGTGTGTGGTTGTGTGTGTGTGTGTGTGTGTGGTTGTATGTGTGGTTGTGTGTGTGGTTTTGAGTGTGGTTGTGTTTGTGGTTGTGTGTGTGTGTGTGTGTGTGTGTGGTTGTGTGTGTGTGTGTGGTTGTGTGTGTATGTGTTGTTTTCCCATTTGTAAGCCCTGCAAATGTGCAGTGTTACTATACCAGATTAATGGTGATCAAATTGCCGAACTCGAAAGCCGCAAAGGCTGTCTGTTTTGCAGGGATTTGAACAATTTACTTGCAGAGCAGTGCAGATATCAGCAGTGATCATTTAACTTACGGAGCCATCATTTCGGTTCGATTTCAATATATATATTGTGTAGAAATGTTGATGTATTTGTGTATTGCATCCTGCAGATGAAATAGTTTGTGTTTCTAATGTCACCACCCACATACAATTATCCAGAAGGAACAAAAGTGAAATGGCGAAGGAGCAACTTACACTTCTAAAGGAGAGTTTGTAGATTTTTCTGCGCTGTAGCCCGATTTTATTGATGATTTCGACAAAGAGTTAGTAAAATTCAGAGATGCTGTTTACCTATTGGCTTGCAGAAGAAACCTCTCTTTCTTGTATTCTGTGGAGGGCTAAGCAGTATGCAAGTCTGCTGCTCGTAAATGTCCTTACAACAAACATACCATAACTCGTATTGTTATTTTGAGTTGCTTGTTCGTTTTCTGTCCTCTGGGGGTAGTGGTGCTGTTGCAAATGCAAGCATCCAGGCATTCGCCCAGTATGTTGTATTTGCAAGTGGATTTGAATTATTGTTGGCTTTCTGAAATTTTAGCAGAATAAAAATGGTGTATATCAGTAGCCATTATGTTATGCTGCGTTAATTTGCTTACGCTTGTAAGCGCGAAGGCAGGGGGAGGGGCGGAGGTAGGGAGCAAGCAAGAGGATAGACAGATGGCGCTGAAGGCTGGTGGTTCGGCGTGCATGCTCGCGTGAACGCAAGCTTGTCGCCAGCCAGCAGCACTTTGAAAACTCACCTACTAAAGTCTCTCAGAGCAGCGCATGCGCGCTGACTCAGCGAGACCTAAAAAAGGATGCCTTAACATAAGCAATCTAAGGTATACTAGTTGCCCTGTCCAGAGATAGACAGTCCTCTAGGGTCAACCGGCTTAGCTTCAGCTCCACCCTGCTCCAGATCTTAATCCAACAAAGGAGTGAGCTTAACCCCTTCGGTGCTCATGACGGATTGGTTCCGTTATGAGCACCAGTGCTCCTGTGCTCATGATGGAACCATTCCGTCATGAGGACAGGGGCACACAATTCCTCTGCTGAAAAAAGCAGGGGGATTTCCATTTTTTGGGGGGCCTTGGGAGGTGGGGAAGAGCTTCCCCAACCTCCCGAGGCCCTTCCCTCATTTTCAATCTAATGAAGATGATGCACATGGCGTGCTGTCGTCATTAGATTGAAAACGAAACTGAAACTAAGTTTCAGTTTTAGTGTTTCAGTGCTCGTGTGGCTATCTCAGCCCCCGAGCACCAAAAGGCTTGGGAGAGGTATCGTTGGAAAGGGGAGAATCTCCCCTTTATAATAGTACCGTTCCCTAGTGGATCCCTGCGTGAAAATCACCCGAAGGGGGGCGATCCCCAAGCAGGGATCCACCCACTAGCAGCAGGGAGGAGGGAGGGACCCCTTGGGCAAGGGCCTTTGCTCCCCCATATTTTTTGGGACAAAACAGTCTTTCTGCCCACTAGAAACTGTGCCCCGCATTCCCCACCCTGCATTCCCCAAAGTCTTCCGAGAAGACTTTGGGGAATGCGGGGTGCATGGAATTTTGTGGATCCACTGAGATTCCAGAACTTTCCACCACAGAAATGTGAGGAAAATGTTTTTTTTACAACTTTTGAGGTTTGCAAGTGATTCTGGGTAACAGAACCTGGTGAGAGGCAGAGAAGACACCCCATCCTGGATTCCCCTGGGTATCTAGCTTTCAAAAATATAGAGGTTTGCTAGGTTACCCTAGAGGCCAGCAGAGCTAGGGTTCAAAACCTACAGCTAGGCACTTTGCAAAAAATAAAGTTTGTCCACGTTGCGTTTTGTGCCGTTTCCTGTTGCGGGCACTAGGCCTACGCACACAAGTGAGGTACCATTTTTATCGGGAGACGTAGGGTCACACAGAATTGTAGAGCAACTGTTATTACCTATTGACTTTTGATGCATTTCTGCCTTCCAAATGAAATACAATGTGTAAAAAGAAGTCACTTTGAAAAATGTCCTACAATTCTCATGCTAATATGGATACTCACTATTTTGGAAATATGCAAATATCTACTGTTTCTAAACTCTATAGTTTGTTCCAATTTCAGAAATACATAGGTGTCTTTTATACAGAGTTCTCCATGTATATATTTTCCCAAATTAATTGCTATATACCCTGACCATAATAAAAAACCAATGCAAGACGCTGCTCAGTTATTGGCTCTTGGTTCGTCAGGTTCTTGGTGAACCTACAAGTCCTATATATCCCCACAACCAGACATATCCAGTGGATGTAATGGTATATTGCTTTCAAACAGCTGTCATAATTAGAAGAAGTTACAGGTCAAAACGTTGGCACAAATGGCTGGTTTTTTCAACTAATTTGCAATTTTTCCTATATTCAACTGTTAGTTTCTATAAAGAAACCTTGAAGGATCTACACAAATGACCCCTTGAATTCAGAAATGTGTCTACTTTTCTAAAATGTATAGCTATTCAGGATCCATTATTGCTTTCATACCCATTTCTACCATTAACTGGAAGATGGTTGAAAGCACAAAAAATACCAAAAATAGGCTATGTCCCAGTAAAATGCCAAAACTGTGTAAAAAATGTTGGTTTTCTGACAAAAGTCTGTCAGCCCATAGAAGCTGGGGAAATGGTTATTTCATCCCCACAAACCGTTTGTTGATACCATTTGCAGGGGGAAAAAACAGACACTTTCATTTGCAGCACTTTTTTCCCATTTTCCCCCCCAAAAACAAAATTTAGCTGTATTTGGGCTAATTTCTGGGTCCCCTCCAGGGGAATCCACTAAGTACCTTTAGAAGCCCCATGATGTTGGAAGAAAAGGACGCAAATTTGGTGTGGATACCTTATGTGGTTAAAAAGTTACAGGGGCCTAAGCGCGAACTACCCGAAATAGCCAAAAAAGGCATAGCACGGGGGGGGGGGGTGGGGAAGCCTAGCAGCGAAGGGGTTAAGGAGATAAGGTCCGAGACATAATCGAGCCCTAGCTCTGCATGCACTTAATGAGTATTCAGTCGCTCTACATAGTAGGAAATCTTTGGGTGATACTGAAGACAATAGTGATGGTGCTTGCCAAGATAGTGAGGAAAAAAACATCCCAAAAGTGTAAACTCAAAAGAAATATTCCAGAAGATCGTTTACCCACCATCACTCTCCTTCATCTTCAAGCCCTTTGGTTCGTGTTTTTACTGCAGAACTTAAGCACAATTATTAAACGACGGAAAATAAATTTTTCCTGAAGGATACACACAATGTTAGTGTCAATACCTCCAAGTTAGAACAAGTCATACTTTAATGCTGTGGGATCCACTGATGGAAATCTGCTAGTTGCATAATGGGAAGTGATATTGAGTGAGTCACAGTGCTATGGATACAGTAATCATAATAGGCTTCATCCACTGTGTTTACATTCAGTTTCATTCACTCAACTCAATCGTAAACAGGATAAGGTAGTTCTAGTGCTGACCTTAGTTTTGTTCGAACAGACTACCTTGCATCCTTTCCAACTCTCCTGACCAGAAAATGAGAAAGTGATTACCAGCTAAGTTAGCTTCACCTCCCACATTCTTCAGTTCGGTTTCTGATTGGCAGCTGTCTGGCAATGGAATGATGATATTATTGCCCACCATCTCAGCTGTGCAGAAAACACCACAAAGGAAAAGGGAAGGGGGTTTGTGGGTTTGCAGAGAAAGAGAGACAATATGAACAAAAGTGAGAGGAAAAAAGACAAACAGAAAAAAAGATTAAGACAGGAATCAGATCAAAACATAAATTGAATTGTAATCACCTAAAAGTTGGTTAGTAGCCAATTTCCAAGGATTTGCTAAGATGGAACGTTTTTACAAAAGAGACAGAATAAAAAAATAAAGACCCAAAGCTAAAAACACCATATTTGTGAAGTTAAATAGGATTTCCTACAGCTCTATTACATTACAGCACCATGGAATTCAATATAAATTGAACTTTCTCCTCGTATAAAAAAAAGTGGCTCACACAATATTGAATGTTGTTAAATTATAATTTAAAATCTTCACCAATAGGAAGATATTTTCGATGGTATTTTATGCGGACATATAATGAAAGGGGTGCCACTTCCATCAACAACCAATGAGACACTAGATCATTTGTCTGAATCACTTGCAATGCTTGTCTGCCATCTTCAACATCACACCAAAGAATTTCCTTTCATTTTCCTTACTCCTAACTGTGCAGGTCTTGCTGTGGGCATCAACTGATGGGTCATGTGTGTCTCAGAAAGTCAGTAAGGTATTTACATTTGAATGTTTTATTTTCATGAGTGATAGTCATGTACTTCACTACTACTGTGCTGTGCTTGGGTGGATGGATAAATGGAGCAATGGCTGTGCTGTGTATTCCTGCACTGCTGCTGCCTGACGTTTCCCTATCCTCTGTGTATGAGGAGACATGGGATGCTAGTGCAAATAATGATCCCATTAACTGTATAGAATGAAGTGTTTACTGCTGCATCTCTGCTCTACAATCTGTATTTGTGAGGAAAGTTTGGCTAATTTAATTTGCTGCCACCATCTGGTGCATTAAAGGATAAGGGCCCCGCTGCTACCTGTCGCTGTAAGGAAGAGTGCACTACTGCTGCCTGTGCTGTGCCTGTTATGTGTTTGCCTGTGCTATATGGAGTGTGTGTAAATCCAGTAAAACATCACTTCCTTTCCTCGACCTTCGTCTGTACCCGAAGGAGTGAGGAATTTGCTCAGAACTATACAGGAAACAGCTTCCATCCACGCTCCTTTAGGAACAATATGCAAGTGGGACAAATCTTAAGGAAAAGGAGGAACTGAGAGGAAGAGAGGCCCTCCTAGAGACACATCCTAAATGCCCCATGGGCAGGCTTGTTTGTGCCAGTTCCTACAGTCACTTCACCAATACAATCAAAAGGGCCATAACTGAGAACTGATCTGTCCTTAATACAGGAAACAAATTATATCAGTAAAGTGTCCAGAATCACCCTGTCCAGATCTGCTTCCTGACATGAAACTACTTTACTTTTCTACCCTATCATCACCAATTGCAGTGAATTGAAGCATACAGATTTTCACTCTGTTTAAATTACCCACACAGTTCTTCACTACACTTCTGTCCAAGGATATAAATGTTGTACTTATCGCTCTCATTACTGAAAAACCTCCTCCAAGTCCCACATCAACATTACAAAGACAAATGCGCACACAGGCAAACTGATAACTCATCTGCACTCGTTCATCAGAAGGCCTGGTTGTTTACAGCATAAGCATCCAGTCAACTGTCCCACAGCGTGTTTGTTTGGTGACAGCCATGAATCCTGGAGGAATTACTGTGTTCGAGAAATATATTTAATACACCATGCTGTAACAGCAAGAACAAGTTTGCATTCTTAGCTAGAAGGTAAACTATAGGGTCAGCAAAACATTTGGGGAAAGTTCTTTTTTTCCAGTAAATTAAAGTCTAAACTACAAAAACAAGAACTATTTTCAAACATGCTTATATCTCTGTACAGTGTGCAGTTGCTACAAACAGGTCTCTGGATGATAGGGGATCAATCATTAATAACAACTCTTATCCATTTTAGAACACTGGAATGTTGAGCGCTCCATAGAAAACAATGACATGCTCTGGGCTTCCAATGGCAGGAAGAAGCTCAGAGCATCAACATTCCAATGTTTGTTTACAGCAACAGCTGTAAACAAAGGCCTGTCAGAGCCCGAGGGGATTTCAACCCCCTTGGGCTCTGTGAGGCCTTTACAAATTAGAACATGCTCCCTAGGGGCAGAACGTTCTAAGAGCCTTAGAGCTCTCCGTTGCGGGCTCTACCGGCCATTAAAGGGCCGCTCCATTGTTAAAAGCCCTACGCTGGAGGGGGCCTTTGATGGTCAGTAGAGCCCTCTACGGTGGGCTCCAAGACTATAATGGAAGGAATCGATAACCCTAAGAGTTAACATGATGACTATCCTCTGCAGAGTAAGCCCTTCACAATGGCTGCCATCCGAAGTAAGCCTTTTTGAATAAATATCAAGCAGCAAACTCTAGGCACAAAATTCATCAAAATGTGACTGTTATTATTCTAGCTCACTATCTGATCTGATGAGTTAGCTTGTGAAAACCTCCCAGCTGCATTGTCAGTGTGCCACAGTCATCTCAGACTGAAGTTGATCAAAGAAACAGTGTTGATTGTGTGTTTAAACGTTACCAATATAGGGACCCCTTAAATAGATTGTTCCATCTCCCAAAATAAACGACCAAGCAAAAATTAATATGCAACATTTAAGAGCAAAAACCAGTTTGGAAGGAAAACGTACAGACCATTACTATCTTGGATCCAAAATCATAAGAGTCATCATTAGGAATAGGCCCATAAAACAAACAATTACAAATATTCACAATAAAACACATTGAAATCAGCATTCATAATTAAAATGCAAATAACTATAGCAGCATTTGAATCATCCTAATTCATTTAGCACAGTAATAATAATGTAAAAACAGCAGAGTAAAACATTCAGATGTAAGTTATATTTCAAATCAATGAGCAAACCGATACATAGAGGCAAATTATGTCATCCAGTTCATAATAGCAGAGCATCCAGTTGGCCAAAGATTTAAAAGGAGGAAGAGTGTCCCGTCATACTAGTAAGCATGGTTCATGAGAAGAGCAGTTTCAAATGTAGACATTCATCAATAGAACAGGGATTCAAGTCCTAGCTGGATTATATAATGGGTAGCTACCCAGGCTTAATGCTCTAGTAGCCCAATGTGTAGCATCTCCTCTTATGTGTCTAGTTGCTAAAAGATAACTCATTACTCTAGGGATACTGATGTCAGTTCTTAGAATCCGATAGGCAACACTAAAATGTCTTGTGCCCAAAGTAGTACATATTGACCTAATCCAGGACCGCCTAGATTTTACATAAAGTGGATAAAAAAACAATACATGTTTAACATCCTCAATGCTATCAGTGCAGATCATGAAGTTCTGCGATTTAGAGTCACCTAAGTCCTATTTATACGAAAATGTATTCACCTGTAAGGTGCCATGTCTCGATTTCATCAACAAAGTATGGGCTAGCTGTGAAACAAAAGCGTCCATATAAGGCTCTAAAGAGGGGACATGTTTAAAGTCCAGGAACCAATCAGTCAGCCCACCTGACTTCACATTACAGTGATATGACTTAGTCACATGGGTCCAATATTTATCCTTAACAATTGACTTGGAGTTAGGTTTAAATAGTAAAGGGTCCGAACAGTACATGCCCAAGCAACTTCACATTGTTGAACCAGGAGATAGTAATGCAATTCCCTATGCCAGCAATCTCCTCAAGTGCAGACCTCTAGGTAGTCATTTCAGGGGAGGGCCACAGTCACACTCAGAAAAGTAGTGGTCTTATTTTTCTATGTCCCCGGTTTGTTTAAGTAGTGTCTCAAAACGCAAGGAAAGTGTAGGTGTATTGCTGGGTAAAGTAAATAACGTTTTTATAAGACAGTTTTCTATGGTGGCGATAGAGCTAGATTTCATTAAGATTAGGCATTGCTTTATTTTTGTGTTTCAGACAGACTGCATTTAAATGACGCAGATTTTGGTGCAAATGGAAAACACATGGCACATGAGATTATGAAATGAGGCCTGGTCAATGCTTTCAGTCTGAAATGCTTGTGCTGAATTAACATGTGTTTTGCAGTGTAGAGAAAACTCATGATTTCAGTGGCCTCTTTAGCTGTGAAAATAATCATTGAATGTTTTCTCTCTTCCCAGCTCCTTTCCCTTATAAATTACAGTCCCTATTCCTGTTTTAAGAGATTTTGGCTTTGTTGCATATTTAGACTATGTATATTCAGTTCATAACACATCTTTTTCTAATGTGTGATAATTAACCATGCACCAAACACTACACGCTGGGGTAAAGCATTTTGCATGAAAAGCTATCTAAAAACATTAGAGCATGGTGCTATGAGTGTGTATTAACTACTTGTGCTTTGAAAAATTGCACTGGTGCATGTGGTGCACAAATAATAGAAAAGCTGCTTTAAACTAATAGCTTTTGCTAGGAAAAATAATACAAGGTATTAGTATGGGGGAGGTAAACAGAATGGGTTCTATTTCGAAAATTAATACTGTTTTTGTGTTTGTTTTATTTTTGGGCCTAAGATAAAATGGCTGCCTGTGAATCCAGCAATGGCTCCTGTGGAATGATAAAGAACTTTCTAATAAGAATGTGCACGATGGCAATGTACAGGGTTTAGGATGGAGTCAGAAAGAAAGCTAGCTTTACACATCAGGAAATCAATAGGTAGTAATATTGTTTATATATTAAATAGGGAAAATAAACAGTGTATACATACACATTAGAGTTCAATTTTGGTACAGTAAAAAAATCAGTAAACAATCGTGGAAGGTGTCCCAGTGAAAAAATAAATAATCAAACCTAAACTAAAAGTGACATATCGTGTGACATATGTACAAGGTTTCAATTTTTAAACATTTCGGCGACATTAAGAAATAAAACAATGTAGTTTGCAACACTTTATACAGTCATAGGTGTTGAGTAATGGCTCGCCCTTGTTAACTGTCGACGGCGTTTCAACTCTATATAAGATGTAGGGTCTCTTCAGGACCTTAAAATATCGGGACACCTAGGAAAGAAATGGGATGATACCATCAGCGTGTGGTCCTATTGAGAGAACAATGTAGGCAAGAGCTCTTTATGTGATTGTACCTGAAGGGTGGGCTGCGCTGCCTAATGTGCCTAATGTGAAAAAGACAGTGGCACCGTGAATGTAGTGAAAGAAATCAACTCACAGGGAACCCGTCCGGTTGCTGTGAATAAAATAGAGGGAGAGAAAATCTAGGTATGAATACTAGAAAAAGGTTGTGCCTGAATACATGGCTGACAATATGACAATGGAAACCACTTACCCCTAGTGAGGGTAGTGTCAGGCAGGCAAATAAGAGAACCAGCGTAGGACCTCAGCAGTGATTGCAAATCTCAGAGGTCAATTGCGTTGAGCCTGTGTATGAAGAAAATTAGACTGCTGTAGCTGTCCTGGGAATCCATCATCTTAATGTATGGCTCTAACTTATGAAAAAATGTTAAAAACACGCTTTCCATTGTGCGTGTAATAACGCTCTGTATACAGGGGAGCTGGAGCGCCTTAAATAATAATAAACAGTTGGCCTGGTGGTGGCTCTAATTTAGCACGTAGTCCAATATGCGCTGAAATGGAAAATAAAAAAGCGGACATTTAGTTTAAAGAAAGGGGATATCAGTACTCTATGGAGCGGCTTGTGTATACAATGGGGGAATAATCTCTACCTTTCCTGGGATAAATGTAATGACTCAACTCTCCGCGTGCTGCTCGAACAGAGGAGCGTCCTTCTCCCAGTTTGGTACGGTGACAGCGAGTCAGGCTCGAGTCGCGATGGTTAAGGGCAAAGTTCCCGCCGAAATGAAGTGAGACAGACCGAGCTACGGGATCAGGAACAATGATCCAATCAATGAGTCTGTGTTCCGTAATGGAGCTGGATAACAGACTACTCAACTTGTCACGTACAATAATGTGCGCGCAACCGGGAAATTAAAAGAACGGTGCGAGGCCGTTAGGTGCGCTGCTGTTGCATCTGCAAGATGTGCGTCTCTCATTGCAGTGTACTAAAAGTGAGAATAATGAGTGTGTAAAAAAATATATAATGATGTCCTAGTTGTGTGCACATAAACACATTTAAACTGGCATATCATTTATAGTTGTATGGTGCATATCACATTGATGTTAAAATAAATGGATACAGTGAAATAATTACCGTTTTATGAATTCGGATTATCACAATAAATAAATTGCCTGTAAAAAAAACTAAACAATTCATGCTATCGTGCACATTCTTATTAGAAAGTTCTTTATCATTCCACAGGAGCCATTGTTTTCCCACTAGAATATTTACCCAGGCTCCCCGTGAGTAGGGTTCCCTTGTTTGTTGTTCCCTGTGAATCCAGCAAGGCTGAGAATGGTGCTGAATTTGAGAGCATACGTAGATTATACCAGCTTGCCTCGAGTGAAGACCTAGTTCAAGGCCACTGTGAACTGTAAATTCTTGCTATTCTGCCAATGTACCAGTGTTTGTGGCATGTGCTTATCCTGCGTGCGATGTCACAGGATGCAGAAAACTGGACTGAAACTTTTTTTAGGTCTCGCCTGGCGTAAGACTGCGCAGACATGCGCAGTCTCGCTGGCGAGATTTAATGATTTAGAGGAGATTTCTCTAGTGGGCTTTAAGCCCCGCCCCTCTTTTCCATTGGCTGGCGTCACCGTACATGCTAAACGGTGTGTTTCAAACATATGGCCCCATAAAGACAAGAAAGCTTTGCGAAGGACGAAAGTGAAAGCCGACCGTGGCTTAGCACAGCCAGGCGTGGCGAGACTCCACCCCTTCTGCCATGCCATTCCCGCACAGGCGTTCGCGGCTCCTGACGTGCTCTCCGCGGGAGCCTTGGTGTGCTGCACGTTTCTGGGAGTTTTGTGCTGTTTCACTGTACACTTGTTTTTTTAGGGTGCATGGTCCTATTTTTGATTTCAATCCAACCCTGTGAACCCCCGTAAACGGACTCCATGGCTGCTTGTTATACCAGGAGATGCCTATCTCTCTCCTCACGCTACAGAAGTGATGAGCAAATCTCCCAGCCCCACCCACTGACCTGCGTTCGTCCCGGTCCCGCTGCCTCTGTGTAAATGCACCATGCTCAGATCTCGATCCCCAGATCTCATCATAAAGTCCAGGGTATTCCAAATACCGGTTTCTGTCACCCAATGCACTTGGTTTCCGTTTTTTCACAATTATGTTGTTTTCTCTACAAAATTAAAAAGCACTCTAATGTCGACCTAATAACGTCTGGAGTGGTGCCATAGAAAACCTCAAATAGGTGGACAAAAAAAGCACTGTGTGTGCTTCGATGAGGCCTAGCCAGGTGTCGCTACAAAGAGGCATGCAGTGGTGTGGACACTAGCTCATTCAAACCGCCTCTCAAAGGAAAAAGGGGGCCCTGTGCGTCACAGCTCTCTATCTGCCACTCTCCTGTCGAAGGTGGGGTCAGATACCCCTTTGCTGGGATAGTTGGGATACTGATAGCGCACTAAACCCTGTTGGCGGGTAAGGGTATTGTTGTATGTCTGATGTCCGCTCGATGAAGGATCAGCCACTACAGTCATACATACCCCTGTCCTTAGCTAATACCTTTCGATTTTACCAAAATGTTTTTAAATAGAGGAACAGACAGGGAGGCAGGCAGAACGATATATAGATAGACAGACAGAATAGATAGATAGATAGATAGATAGATAGATAGATAGATAGATAGATAGATAGATAGATAGATAGATAGATAGATAGATAGATAGATAGATAGATAGATAGATAGATAGATAGATAGATAGATAGATAGATAGATAGATAGATAGATAGATAGATAGATAGATAGATAGATAGATAGATAGATAGATAGAGAGAGAGAGAGAGAGAGAGAGAGAGATAGATAGATAGATAGATAGATAGATAGATAGATAGATAGATAGATAGATAGATAGATAGATAGATAGATAGATAGATAGATAGATAGATAGATAGATAGAGAGATAGATAGATAGATAGATAGATAGATAGATAGATAGAGAGATAGATAGATAGATAGATAGATAGATAGATAGATAGATAGATAGATAGATAGATAGATAGATAGATAGATAGATAGATAGATAGATAGATAGATAGATAGATAGATAGATAGATAGAGAGAGAGAGAGAGAGAGAGAGATAGATAGATAGATAGATAGATAGATAGATAGATAGATAGATAGATAGATAGATAGATAGATAGATAGATAGATAGATAGATAGATAGATAGATAGATAGATAGATAGATAGATAGATAGATGGATAGATGGCTAGGTGGATAGATGGATAGGTAGGTAGGTAGGTAGGTAGATAGATAGATAGATAGATAGATAGATAGATAGATAGAGAGAGAGAGAGAGAGAGAGAGAGAGAGAGAGAGAGATAGATAGAGAGAGAGAGAGAGAGAGAGAGAGAGAGAGAGAGAGAGAGATCGATAGATAGATAGATAGATAGATAGAGAGAGAGAGAGAGAGAGATAGATAGATAGATAGATAGATAGATAGATAGATAGATAGATAGATAGATAGATAGATAGATAGATAGATAGATAGATAGATAGATAGATAGATAGATAGATAGATAGATAGATAGATAGATAGATAGATAGATAGATAGATAGATAGATAGATAGATAGATAGATAGATAGATAGATAGATAGATAGATAGATAGATAGATAGATAGATAGATAGATAGATAGATAGATAGATAGATAGAATAAATGCTGCCTGGAAAACATTGGATGTTGAAATTGTGGAGGGCGGGGTAAGTGTGCTTCGCTACTGGTTTCACTGTGCTGCTCCGTAAACCCCTAGTGGCTTTCCCCACTGCATGTGCCCCAGCCCTCACAGCGCCGAAGATCCATGCCCAGGGTGTGCCCTAGCACCCTGACACCCCAGGCCAGTGAGCAGTCTGGCACTTTAAACAGCAGAGGGGCCCCCTCCCACTGGAGCCAGGCTGCAGGCGAACGCGAACCACGACGCGCAGGGCCGGACCATGCCAGGCAGTCGTTCAATGTATGGGCGCTATAGGAAAAGAAAAGCAGTGCTCTCAAATCAAACTTAATTGTGTTGTTTAAAGACCTGTCTAAATAAACATTTCTTTGACTGACTGACTGACTGACCGGCTCTCAAATCAAATATCCTTGCCAAACAAGTAAGATAGCTCAGCAGGTTAAGCATTCACGACTGAGGCAGGTGCTGCCTTTTGAGTCACAGGCTCGAATGAGAGAAGAACTAGTTCAGCCTTTCATTCTTCAAATGCTTAAAGTCGATCCACCACCCAAAAACAGAGGAGCGGTAAAATTGGCACCCCTTGACTCCGACTTCACATCGGTTTAACAATTGGTGCTTGTGCCGTGACTTCATCAACTGCTAACTCCCAACAAGAAGACGCTGGTACGACTACGGCACTCCTTTCAAACACCCCGGAAGGGAGACAGCTAGGGGCGCAGGACAGGCCGTGCCTCTGAATCCGAAGCAGCTGAGGGGTAGCCCAGTGGGTGCAGTTTCTGCTGAAAAGCTTTGCTGTGTGATGTGCAGATCTTGGGATCGAACAGCTGACTCTGGTGACAACTGAAGTACCGGTGGCCACAACAATGACGCTGGAAAGATAAGCGCCACTTCAGCACTGATGCGAGCTATGCAACTGCCTGCGATCATTTTTACAGTAGACGTGGTCTGTCTATGTATTCTTTTATTGCATTTATTTTGTATAGTTCTCAAAGACTTCAGAGCCTCTGCTGGTATTATAATACTTGTCTGTTCCATAGGCTGCAGGCATTGTAATTCGCAGTGTCACACTTGATGTAATCCCACAAAATAATAAAACAAGCTATTTAAAAAATAGAAATCTGCCTTTGCTACTCAATGGTGCCCCACGAGGCCCTCAGGACTGAAAGGCATTTCTGCCTGTCATATGTTTTTTGTTGCACATTTGGATTGTCACCTATCTCTAGAGTCCCTAGAGCCCCCACCCCCTCCACAAAATGTTAATAATAAAAGTACAGCCATCTGAGAGCCGCGTATCCCTTTCAAAGTGAGGCCTGCGTGGGCTTTTATCCTCAATTACCAGTTGCTGTCCACTCTTCCTAGCTACGGGGTTAAACTCTGAGCGCTTCCCTTTGAAGTTGGGATCCTTTTATCTGTCGCCGGACTCAGCAATTTAAGAAGAACCGTCATAAACGGGGCGGACTCCGAATAAAAGGTGTGATTCCTTTAAAAGGGTCCCTCGGCAGGGGGAGGGGCGCAGCTTCCTGTCACAGCGCTCCCAAAAAGCCGCCAGCCATTTTCAAATAATCACTAAAAAAGAGAGCAAATGTGATAGTTTAGGGAAGAAAGGAGAGGGTGGGAGCGCTGCATCAAAGCCGGGGTTAAGGGGGGGGGGGGCATAATGAAGCACAAGCATTAAAAATGCAATAGGTCTCGCCTTTTATTAAGTTAAAGCCATTTGCTTTACTAATGGTATTATATAGCAAAGCAAATTGCTTTAACTTAATAAAAGGCGAGGCCTATTGCATTTTCAATGCTTGTTCTAGTGAATGTTGCTGAAATATATGATCATATTTATCATTAACACTTCTTTTGTTAAAACCAGTATGGTTTGGAATTTGCAATGAGAACAGGATGGTGAGACCCTCATGTCATCTATGGTAACCAATCACAGTGCGAGTTTCTCTGAATTTGAAACAATTATTAGTGTAGCCTGCCAAGAATTAGAGTATAAATAATGACCCCATGGGGGGTGTGTCAGCCTTAAGCCTTAAGCCTTGGCTTTAGGAGAGAGGAGAGGCAGCAGATGAGGCCAGACATCATATGGGTTAGGTATGTGATCGTTGCGGGTGCAGCCTGGGTGGAGATTGCGTCCGAGGAGAAACAGAGGGAGGTGGGGGGGCCTTTTTCTCATAGTTTTTCAGAGAGCCCTTGCACGTCATATTTTTGGCAAGGCAGATCACATTCCTCTGATGGTCTGTGAAGGAGGGGCTGTCTTACTCCTTGTGTAGCACTGAGACACAGAGGATTAGACCAGGGCATAGAGTGGAGCTGGATAGAACAGGTTTAGATATTAGATGCTAAAACATTTAAGTTCATGCTTTGACTAATTAATTAGTTTTGAAAAGATGTATTTGTCTTATGCATGTATTTCTCTTTATGGGAGATTTTTGCCAATTATTAATTATTGATTAGCCTTTCATAACTCATTCTTGAATTATATTTCCTGAACTCTTAAAGAATTCTGACTGACATTTGATGCCATGAGTCAACGAAAGCTCAGATTTCAATAATTGGGTTTTCCACTTAGTTGATTTGTCAAACCTCACCCCTAGATTGTCAAATTGATTAACCTGCTGGAGCTTGGCTCTGCACATATTAAAAAAAAACTACTATGGGATTTGTGTGGGTTTAGAGACAGGATCTTGGTTTTGAAAGCATTAACTTTCATGCCTCTAGATTCGCAGTACTCTGAGAAACGATTCAGCAGGTTCTGCATCCCCAAGGGTATTTAAGGGAGCAGGGCAGTATCATC
This sequence comes from Triturus cristatus, assembly GCF_964204655.1. Lineage (NCBI taxonomy): Eukaryota > Metazoa > Chordata > Amphibia > Caudata > Salamandridae > Triturus > Triturus cristatus. The sequence goes on from NC_140595.1 coordinate 155,036,053, forward strand.
CACAATTAATAAAGCGGGTGTTGGCCAACCCCCCATCCTGGGGCAGGCACTGATGCATATTGACAAGCGGTCCACCAGGTTATTAATTTAAAGGGTGAATAGTGTTGGGACGAGAGCGCAACCCTGAAGCACTCCTTGTGCGGTGGGTATGCGTTCAGTGAGCTGCCCATTGGTCCCCCATCTCACCTGTGCATGAGTCCCCTCATGTAGTCTCTTCATGATGTTCATCAAGCAAGGATCAATGCCCAGTCTGGATAGGGCGAGACACAAACTACATCTCGAGACCAGGTCAGACATTGTCCTTAGCTCGACAAAAGTGATGTAAAGATGGTCTTTAGAAAGGGCCAGATATTTCCATCCTATTAGATTCAAGTGAAAGGTCTGGTCAATGGTGCTCACCTGTGGGCGAAAACCTGCTTGGAAGGGAGAAAGAATCATTCTCTCATCCGGCCAGTCTTGTAGCCTAGATCGGATTCGATGGCAGAAAACATTTTGCAGGTTATCAGTCTGGTCTGTAGTTACCTGAGGAGGTTTTGCCTCCCTTCTTATAGATAGGGATTATTTCTGCAGCTAACCATGAAGGGAGGATGCTGAAGCCCTCTAGGAGTTGATTCAAGAAGGCACTAATGTAGGGGCCCCAGACTGTGGATCATTGTTGCTTAAAAAATTAGAAATCCAGTATCAAGAACACCAAGCGTAATTTTATTTTACCTTCGCTCACAACTTTAATGCTGCCTCGTCCATGTGAACACTGCTCCTCCAAGAACACCTGTGCTTCCAGTGGTTCAGACTCCAGATGCTGGTTGATTCTACCTTGCTGATGGCACTGCTGCCTTTCCAAATCGGTAATGTTCATGTCTCTGAAGCAAAGGCAATCTATAGTATCTATAGGAGCCATGCAGCTCCCAGAGCTGCTCTCTGAATGTCTTTGGGTGAAAGCTCCAGCCGAAAAACACCCATCTGCAGTCTCCAACTGTGTAGCCTGATGGACTGTTGCAGTGTCACATGGGTGCCCCTTCCCTCCAACCAGAGAGGGTGTGGGGTTCAGGTCATCCTCAGGTGTGAGTTTCAAATCCCTTTCAATGTCACTATCATTGTGTTGTGAAATGTTCCACAGAATCAAACACCGCAAGATCATAACTGTAAGAAAAATGGACCATGTAAGTTTTTCTCCAACTTTCAAACAAAAGTTAAAGATATTATTCCCTTTTACACCAATGCTACTTATAAATACTTGATAAATTAGGTTTAGGTCATATGAATTGTCAGACAGGATCAAGTGAACATGAAGTAGTATATACACCAATGACACACAATAGATACACAATTTTTAATAGCATAACACAGTCACTAGAGATTTGTTAGACCTGGCACATTGGCGTGAGTCTCCCTCCCATTTTTCGCTGTGCCTCATATGTTTTTGCTGGTGTTAGTTACTCAGGGTACTGTGCCACTGCTGTCCAGTGCCACAGTGCAAGTGCTCCCTATTGTAAATGAATGTATGATTTGTGATTCCATGATTGGTTGGTTTGGTTTACTTGTCAGACCCTAGTACAGTGCACCAGGAGTGCCCAGGGCTTGTAATCCAAATACTGCTGGTGGGCTTGCAGCACTGGTAGTGCCACCCACCGAAGCAGCCTGTAAACATGTGGGTAAGGTCTGCCATTGCAGAGCCTGCGTGCAGTCTGGTACTATCATGCTGACTGGGCAAGTGCACTCACTTGCCAGTCCCTACAACCTTCCCTTTTCTTCATATCAGACACCCCTATGGTAGGCCCAAGGGCAGGGTGCATTGTAAGGATAAGGTAGGACATGCCCTGGTGTGTGTGGCATGTTCTAATAGTGAATTACAGCCATTTTCGTTTTTCACTATTGCAAGGCTACCTGTTCTCCGTAGGCCAGAATGGGCAGTTTGGTTATTACATTTTATAATCCTAGCTGACTCAGGGAACATGGTAGAAATTCGAATTTAGTATGCCTGAACTCAGCATGATAAAATACATCTTTTAGTGAAGTTGGTTTTAACATTCTGTGTTTGAAAATGCCACTTTTAGAAAGTTGGCATTTTCTTGTCTAACCATTCAAACCTGCCTCTGCTAGGCTGTGTGTATTCCTTTGTCTGGAGTTTGAGTGACAGGGCTGGAGAATTCCAGGAGACAGGGTGAGGTGTCCCAGTGGTGAATAGAGAGATCTGCATCTAGATGGGTGGGAGGAGTTGCACCTGGGACCTGAATAGGGCTGTGCCTGCCTTCCACAATGCTGGCTCCACCTCCTGGGGAGCGGCTGATGTCTCTGCCCTGCACAGTGAATGAAGAGAAGGAATCCTGTCAACAAAGTGCTCCAGTGCTGTACTTGCCTTCCACAATGCTGGCTCCACCTCCTGTGGGGCGTCTAATGTTTCTGCCCTGCACTGTGAAAGGAAAGTAGAGGTCTAGTAAACAAAGTGCTCAGGAACTGGTTTGGACTGGGCAAAGGCCCCTCTACCTTCAGAGGACAAAGGATTTCTGGGTATAAATATTGGGACCCTGATCCCAAGAAATTAGATCACTTTGGGAAAGCAAGAAGAACCTCTGCTGAGGGAGGAACCAGAAGAAGCTGAGGAGGAAACTATCCCTGAACCTGGGGGATTGGCCTGCAGTGGTTGCCTTACTGCCAAAGAGAGGAGAAAAGAACTTTGTGTGTACTTTTGCACAACTTGTGAAGGATCTCCAAGGGCTTGGAAAAGAGCTTGCCTCCAGCTGAAGTCTCTGGAACAACAGACTTCACCCCCCAGCTCCCCAGAGTTCTTTGGAAGTGCCTGCTGCTGTTGTTGGGCCTTCTGAGGGACTGCGTGTCGCAAGGAGCTGGAAGCGCGACTCAAGAAGGAGAAGCGTGCCGCCGTCGGAACTGTTGTCATCGCATCTCGTAAAGTGTGTCGCCCCTGCAGCCTCGCATCGAGCGGAAGCATCTCGCATCATCCAGGAAGTGTCTCGCAATGCAGAAGAAGCGTGTCGTCATCGCAGACATCGTAGTTGTCGCATTGCACCGCATCAAGAGAAGAGTCTCGCATCGAGGAAGAAGCGCGTCGCCATCGCAGCCATCGTAGTTGTCGCATTGCACCGCATCAAGAAAAGCGCCTCGCATCCACGCAGAAGCGTGCCGCCGTCGGAGCTGCTGACGTCGCATCGCGTAAAGGGGTGTCGCCGCTGCAACATCGCATCGAGCGGAAGCGTCTCGCAAACGTCGGAGAAGAGTGCCGCTGCCAAGGCCGCTGTCATCGCATCGCGTAAAGGGTGTCGCCACTGCAGCTGACGCATCGAGTCGAGTCTTCTCGCAACATCGGAGAAGCGTAACGCATCTGGAAGATCTTCACGTCTTTATTTCTTTGCACCAAAAACTTCATCGCATCAACATCGTTGCAACACTTTCGTTGCCCTGCGTGTTGCATCAAAAAGGTACTTTGACTTAAAGTGTTGCATTTAAAAACTTAAGAGAACTAAGCAAAATCTTACCATCTAAAGTAACAGTATTGTGTGTTTTTGTCGTTTAATGGTCTTGTGGTAAATCTATATAAAGAATACTTATTTTTAATTTAATATAAAACGTGTGTGGTTTCCATTTGTAGTGTTGTCACTTAGTTACTGTATGTGTTCACAAATGCTTTACACACTGCCTCTGAGATAAGCCTGTCTGCTCGTGCCAAGCTACCAAGGGGGTGAGCAGGGGTTATTTTAGGAGTGTACCCCCTTACCCTGACTAGAGGAGAGGGTCCCTATTTGTCACAAGTGCATACCTGTGCCAACTAGAGACCCCCGAGTCTAACAAGATTGCAAAGAATGAACAAGAAATTTGGAAGTTCATTTGGGGAGTCTATTTGCATATGTATATCATGAAATCCATCAGCGAGGCTTGCACAATTTGAAAAAAAATACTGGGATTGTCAGGGTTAGTGGTATTTGCCATGAACAAGACTCGAGCAACTCAAGACTGACTTACCCTTTAGATACTAAATGTGTCCTCAAGTTTATAGTTTTTTCACTATACTTTCAAGACACAAATGGTGTGGATAACTGATATACACTCAACCCACCAATATGATTTTGCTTCATAATATTTTGTTTAAAATTTGTCAAACTGATTGACGTTTTTACTTCGGGAACTACTTTAATAAAGAAAGACTTTCTTCTAATCTATTAGTTCATAGGGTACTGCTGCCCCAAAGTGTTTTACATTAACTATACAATATCTGAAACGTGTAAATTCAGTCTAGTTGAGGGAGAACTGAAGCACAAAGTGACAGCACTTGGCTTTCACAGTCACTGAGAAACAAAGGTAGGGTTTTTAGGGTAGGAGAAGGACTCTACACTTTCCAATAGGCTGATAGAATCTACGCCAATGCACCTTGGTTAAAAACAGAAGAAAAAAGGAGGTTGAAATTACTAATTTAGTTATGTCTGGCATGTGCTGCCATGAGGAGACCTTTGAAGGCAAAAAACTAGGTGTACTATCAGTAAGTCACTCTACTGTCTTTATGCAGTGTTACATACTTCCATAATTTAGCCATTTTTTATATTGTTTTATGTTAAAGTGATTGGGATGTTTGATTGAGTAAAATGGAATGGAGCACTAAACAATATGTTTAACAAACGCAGAATAGTCTTTCTGTTTTCATTGCACGGTGCTTCATATCGAGCTCTGTAAGTAAATATTTAGAAGCACTTGCACATTGCGGAGGTCAACAGCCCAAGGCAATCATATGGTCAGAAATAACCAAGGAGCTCCTTGAGAAAGACAGAAAATGACAAAATGAAGAAGCCCTGAGACAACATTCTCCTTGAGCTCCACTAGACCACAATCAAGGAACATGTATTTAAAAAATCAAAATGCTGATGGGCTCCACACAGTCTATAATGATAGGCAATCAATTTTGCGAATTATTAAATTCATGTATTTTATTATTTTCATTTTTACTCATGAGTCAATTGTAATCACTCTCTTTCTCACATGCATGCCCATTGACCCTTTTAAGACTCACAAATGATTTGAAATTACCATATTATTTTAATTTGCCCATAAATGTAATGAGTTCTTTAAAGTTTCTGTTTCATGTGTTTCATATCCACATGCTGACCCTCCCAGATGTGTATTCTGCACTATATAGATATAACACTAAGCCCAAAACATAATTGTGTAATAGTCTCCTGATTTAAAAAAAAACATGTTTCACAAGATCGTAACCATATTAAACATTATATAATGCTCTGTAGATATAAGGTGTTGGACCAGGAAAATAATCCTCCAATTGTATATTCAACAAAGGTTTATGTCTTCTATAAATTTCTTAAGTGAAGACACATTTTTTTCAATTCCCAAAGATCCATTCTCGCTCGCAAGTCAATGAAGTCAATGATATTATTTCACTCGGCACTCTATAGAAGCTAACATTTTTTATCATAGGAAAATCCAGACAATACCTAAGATAAGTGATATACTAAACATGTTTTCTGAAATTATGTCATATAAACAAGTTACTTACGTCTGGTAATACTCATTCTGGTGGAGACTCTCTATAACTGCAAATACCTCAACTTTTGAAAACTCCCCCATTTGCCAGATTGGATCTGGACAATCATCAGAAATAAACATGCGTGCTGGCAGGTGGCGCAAGAATCTCCGCGGTGTTGTCATTCCGCAACAGATGTGCATGAATATATACATATCACCAAAGTGAACTGGGATCAGTTGCTTTTTTGATGCATCATTGCCCGCATACATGGACTTAATCAGATTGGTTTTGACCAGTGTGCAGATTCCTAAACTGGGATCTTTTTACATAAAGAAACCAGTTCATGGAACAGGAAGGTGGGAGGGTCATTGAGGAATTTGCAGTTAGATAGCGTCTCTACCAAAAAAAAGCATAACCACAGGTAAGCTACTTCTTATTTCAACAGAGAATTTTAACGAGAGATGCCTCACCTTTTGACTAGATACCTAAGCAATTCCTCCTAAGTGTTGAGTTCGACAACTGACTAAGCTTAAAAAATAATAATAAGGAGCAAGAGGTCAAAGTGCCCTTACTGGCAGACCTGATTGCATAGGCAACATGTCTTGTGAACATATGCTGTTACACCCAAATGGCAACCTGACAAATATCGAATACTGGCACCCTATGTGCCAACATGCCGAGTATGATCTACTGTGAGATCGTCAGTTTCTGCAGAGCCTTGCCTTTCTTTGCTCCAGTGAACCTAGTAATCGGCTGATCATTCACACGTAGTTCTTTGGTGTGAACACCGTAGAAGCGTAGTACCATTTTTAAATCTAACTGTTGATGGTTCTCCTCCTCTTAAGGGAGATGAGGTGAAACAAAGAAAGCCAGAAGAATAATATTCTTAGCAGCATGAAATGGAGTCTGCAAAGTCAGCTTGTGTGCATAGAATGTGTTGTAGGGCAGGTTAGAAGAAAGAGCCTGCAACTCGTGGATCAGCAGCCCCGATGATATAGCGACATGAAAGGCTGTCTTGATGTTATTGAACCTAATAGGACAACTGCATTACAGCTCAAAAGGAGCACAAATGAGGAATGTGAGAACCAAACATAAATCCCATTGGGCACAACATACACAAAAGGGTTGAACATATGTTGTGACCATTTAATGAAATGCATAAAAAATTAGATATTTAAATAATGATGGCTGGTCCGCCACCTGTAAGAAGGCTGAAAGTGCCACGAGGTTGCATTTATCAGTGTGCAAAGCAAGGCCTTCACTTCGGAAACTGATGGCACAAACAACAGAACTTTGGACAGTTTGTCATGGACTGGGTCTATCTGTTTAGTAGGTCACAAGACCACAAATATATCCCAACGCCAGGGGCATACAGCTTTAGTTGAAGGATGCCTGGCTGCGAAGATGACATTCATGATTTCAAAGAAGTCAGCTGTCACTGCTCAATGTCAAAACATGGAGGTGTAGATTACAATTTTGGGTAGAGAACCCTGCCCTCTGGCTACAACAGGAGATCCTCCTGAAGAGGCAGACTGATAGAGGGATAAATGCTCAAGCCCAGGAGTTTGGGGTACTATTCTTTCTATACCCAATCAGGACACACTAGGATGACTTAGGTCCAGTTCATCCTGACCTTCTAAACAATTCAGGGCAGGAGAGGTATCAGCAGGAAAGTGTACAGGTGTCCCGAGCTCCATCATATATGGACTTCTCTCCCAGCAAGAAACTCTAACATGCAAATGTGCTGATATGCATTTTCTGCAGTGGTGAAAACATCAAGCCAGTTCTCTCCCCACTTGCAGAAAAGAATATAGGGGCAGCTTTGGATGCAATGGCCAATCATGATCCGCAAGCCTTAGCGTCATATTTAATTTGCTCTGATGTTCAAGGAACATGTCAAGTTGTGTGTCACCAGAAAAATCCCTTGGTGAACATGCCATGTCTAGAGATGAAAAGCCTCCTTGCACAAATTTCATGACCCCACCCAGCCCTGCTTATTGTAGCACCACATGGCAGTGGTTTGGTCTGTAAGCACAGGCATTGGCTTCCCATTGATGGAGGGTAGGAAGGCTTTCAACAGCAAGAGTTTGAATGTCAGCTCCAGAAGGTTGTATGGAACTGGTTCCCCGCTGGAGAGCAGATGCCTCTAATCTCTGCCTCTCTGGGATGGCCTCCCCAACAAAGAACCGAGGCATCAGTCAACATTGTGAGATCTGGGTAGGGAAAGTAGAGAGGTCTGCTGCCGACCCCATCAAGGTTCCTCAGCCATCACTCACGATCTTTTGCTTTCGCCTCCAAAACTAGACAAAATCAGAAAGGTCTCACTGGTTCTGAGTCTACAGGGACTTCAGATCTCTTATATCGATTTGGTGTGCTTGACCAGCAAGATGAAGGAGGTTATCAGTCCCAGCAGGCTCAGAGTCATCCTCGCTGTGATACAGGACAGAGGTTAAACATTAGGATCATAGACCAAAATGTCCTGGACTCTGCTCTCCGAGGCTAGGCACTAAACTACACCTTGCTCAGAATCGCTCCGATGAAGAAGTGCTTCATCGAAGGACTAAGGTGTGACTCAGGCACACCTAAGTTGTCAGGAGATTTGCCATAGTCAGGAGGAGGTTGATGTCTGTCTGGGGCAAACCCCCATTCAGGAACCAGTTGTCAAGGTAGAAGAAGACCTTGAAGGAAGTAGTGGAAATAAGAACCATGACCAACTTGTGTCACCAGTTCCCTCATTCTGGCTCCTTTGACCAAAAGACCCTGCACTTCCTGCTGCAAGAGCGACAGGAGGTTCACCATCAGCCAAGCTGCGGCCCTCCTATCTTTGAATTGCTCCATGGAACAGTTTGCTTTTTCTCAAAGTCAGAAGCCGTAAACCGGCATGTCCATGAGATTGGCCTGAATCTCCACTGAAAAGCCAGTCAACTGCATCCAGGCTTGCCTGCGATTGGCCACACTGGTGCTGATAGCCCTACCAAGGGAATCAATGGTAAACAGTTCCCAGAGGATGGTGCACATGGCTGCATCACAACCATCTTGTATTGTCTGTGAATCAAAGTCCCACACTTCTTGCAGGACCATAGACATCATATGGGCCATGGAATCCCAGAGATCATGAGAGAAGCAGCCTAACATGCAGCTGGCTTTCACTGAGCAAAGACCCAAACTTATAGAGGAAAAAAATACTTCCCAGAGGTCTCTATCCTTTTCAATGCCCTGAAATGGGGAGTAGTGGGAAATTAGTTTGGGTTAACTCTACTGGCTGAAGACTGCAACACAGTGCTCTCAGGAGTAAGGTACTGGGTGAAGAAAGCTGGATCACCTGGAGCTGGGCAACTGTTTCTGGCGATCTGGAAATGCACAGGTGGACCTGAGCAGAGTTTGGCCCAGGTACCTAGTAGTGTATCAGTGATAGCCTCATTTAATGGGCTGAGAACTTGACTGTCCAGGTAGCACAACCTCCCTCAGAATATTGGCTTTTAACTTCCTGAGAGAGTGTAGTTGAAGATCAAGAACCTTCCGCTGCCCTTCACATAATCATAACAAAGGAGGCACTGTCTTTCTTTGAAGTCCGGGGAGGGGAGGGAGAGACTAGTCCAGTGCCGGGGAAATTATCAAGACCACTGTCATCTGGAAGATCATCATACCAGTTATACTCTGGGTAAAGCAGGGTAATCTCATCCCCAGCATCATAGCCCCAATTATCAGATTCAATGCCAAATGACTCATGAAAGACATGAGGACTTCCAGCAGGTAGAGGCACTCTGTTAGAATAAGAAGAGAGGTAAAGAGGTTGAGGCCTTGGTCGAGGTAGGGACAGTGCCATCTCTGGGTCAGTCATCGCTATGGTTTGGAGGCCATAGTCTGGGGTTGTGTTCTGGCGTAGGCTGTGGTGTCGTGGAGGGAACTGGTAGTAAAGGCGGTCCAGAGCCCTGAGCGGATTAAGAGGGCCTAAGGGACACAGTGGGATGATTCATCTGCTGAAACCTGGTTGGGAGGCCCCTCGGCTCCTTTGGGCCCACAGGTGAATTTCAGTGAGCTATTAATGTGCCAAAAAAAGCATCATGGCTTTGCAAAGTCTTTGATTTGCTGCAGCTTTGCCTTTGTCCCTAGAAATTCCAGTTACCTAAAAGCAATAATCAGAATCTACTCTGAAATAGAGTGAATTCGGGACAGCAACCCGGAGGCACAATAACGCCCTCATGCCTTCTATGTAAATCAAGTGTGGCTGGAGAGGACCAAAGAGTCATGCATGGATTTCTTGGGCTTCTTCTTGGTTTTGCCCAGGGATCTCAATCGTGAAGATGACCTGTCACAGAAGTGACCTTGGGAGCAGGACCAGGCCTTACCTGTGACCTCAACTGATCCCAGCACTTGGTTTTGAGGTGCTTCACCACAAAAAGTTTCAATTCTTAGTTTCAAATGTTCTTGGAATGCATCAAGGCACAGTCACTGCAGGTCTTGGAATTGTGGTAAGACCCCAGACACCACAGGCAAACCACATATGGGTCAGTCACAGACTCTTTTTCGGAACATTTCCCACAGGGTTTAAAGCATGTAGATTTGGCAGGTAACGTATATGTTACCACACTGGTTTTTAAGAAAAAATCTTTGAGGAAGTCTCTCAATGAGATGAGCTGTTGCTCTGGATCTCTGTCAGTTAGCGGGGAAAAAAAGGAACTGATATCAGCTCACTTGAGTAGTGCTTAAATATAGGACCACACACATCAGATCCAAAACAGCATTGACACGGAGCCCCCAGCCAGCGCCACCTGCCAGCGCACGTGTACTGCAAAAGATTTTCCGGATCCAGTCTAATGCCTGGGGAGTATTCAAAAGGTGAGGAATCTGTGATTAGAAGTCTCTATCAGAAAAGTACATTCATGAAGAAAGAGCTGCTAATCACATGCGATTGATCTTGACTCACCGTCAACAAGTGCAGAGTCTATGATTTCAGGGGCCTGGGCAGAACTCAATACATCGCACTGAGGGAGCTTTGCTGGATGTTTTCCTCTTCTCAGCTGGTCTTCAGAATTGTAATTATCTAGACATGTGAACAGCATAATTGTTAGAAGACATGTTTTATAATTCGACAGATGCAGCAATATTTCTGTAGAGTCCTTTTTGGATAAATAACTTTCAAACAAAATATGTTCATATAACTTGAATGATCTCTAAGGTTGCAAACTGGCAATAACCTGAGAAATTGCAATCAAGACAAACTGCAGTAATGATAACAACTAAAATTAGTATACAACCAAGATGCTACATTATGATGCTGTAAGGACTGCCAACTTTAAATGAAAGACTTTCTACTACCTCCTACAAGGCTGTCAGATGATCAATCAACAAAACCTCTTTGGTCGGATATTATCAGATAAGCAAACGGAAAAGGATTTTTGTGTTGAGAAGCACTCGTATGATTTGGCCTTCTACTATGAAGATCACTGCCTTTTTAATTATGCATTTAATTCATACCACTATTTTCAACTAGAGCATTTTTCTTTCTTAGCACGTACTAGAGTGGAATTTCTGACAGGTGTATAGGCTTTAGCGGCTCTGAAAGGGGCAGAAAGAATACAGAGTACAAAATGGCAGCAATTATTATCCTGAACCCCACCAAGCCTACCCCCGGGGGGTCACTGAGTGTTTAGAAAATTAAATAATATTAGCATATTGATAACATCTATATACATAAAAAGAAAAATGTAAAACTGAACATGATAAAATGTTCTGTTTATTATCAAGGTATTTAAAATTGATGGTTAACAAATTAAGTTGGAATCCATGGATTGAATAGTGGGAGCAGTGCAACTGCAGCAAACTGTATCTACTACGGACGATTGGTGGCTCAGCTGAAACACTGGTATGCGCTGACAAAAAGAGAGCATTTATTAGGAGCAAAGAAAGGTGTTAAGTTGGAGATCACCATATTGCTTCGTCTTTTAGAAATAAAACAAAAAACTTTCCACTTCAAATAAAACTTTTAATTTTCACATATTTTCAAATGAAGGATCAAACTGTTGAATGATCAAACCTCAAACAATAATTATTAAATAGAATGGATCAAAATGCTGGAAATTTCCACTTTTCAGTTCTGGTCTGGCAACAGAAAGGCAGCAAAAGAATGAATCCAAAACCTCACTCACACTTGGAGAAATGTGTCAATGTGGTTTATTGTTGACTCCATACAACCCTGGAAGTGATAGAGTGGAGCCCCACCTAAACACCACCCCCTTTGTGCTACTATCACTTTCTTATTTTCCATGCCCTTAGATGTGGAGCATCGAAAACCTTTGCTACAAGTGGGCTGAATTCTAACTTGGGACCTTTTTAGATGTTAAAAATTAAGTCACTCCACAGAACAGCAGTGGTGAGAAAGCATTGAGGAATCTGCAGTATTATAAAGTCTCCACTAGAAAGAGCATTATCAAAGGTAAGTAGTGTTTTCTTCTGATGGATCCTTCAAAGCACAAAAATCCTTATGTCCCAATAGATAGTGAAGCAGTACCTCCCCAGGCGAAGGGTCTGTGGAGTGGACTCAGAACAAAAACTTTTCAATGCAATGCAGGCAAAGGGCCTTCCCACTAGACCTGGCTGTCAAGGCAGTAATGCTGTGTGAAGGTAGGCAGTGATGCACATGACGTGGCCTGGTAGATGTCATGGACAGGTACTCTATGAGCCGATACAGTGGTAGCAGCCTTAGTTCTGGTAGAATGCGCTGCCAGAACTTCTAAGGGCTGGTTCTTGGCCAGTACATAGCAGATTTTGATGTAGCAGACTATCTGCTTCAACCAGGTAATCTTCCACACAGATATCACTTTTTTTGGATCCCACCAAAAGCTGATCGTTCAGATGGTGTTCCTTAGTAAGATCAATGTAAAATCTTAAGGTGCCCTTCCAGTCCAGTTGATAAACCTCTCCTCCTTTTTGGACAGGGTGAGGAGGAGCAAAGAGTGCTGGCAAAGTGATAGACTGCTTAATGTGAGAGGAAGTGACCATTTTTGGCAAGTATGCTGCCCGGGTACACAGCATCAACTTGTTTAGAAAATATGTGGTGTACGGCAGTTGCACTGAAAGCACCTGGTACCGTATTATGTAAAGGGTGCACTCTCCCTGTTTGGGCCCGGTGCACCTGTTTTAAGATGCGCCAGGCGCAAACAGGGAAAGTTGTCCCTATTACATGAAATGTGCTGCCCCCACGAAAGCCGCAAACTCACACTGCCCCTAGGGCAGTGCATTTTTGTGAAAAATGGAGCGGCTGCCTCAAAGCCGCTCCATGTTTTTACAGTGTAGCTGGCACCCGCCTGCACTTTGAAGGGGATTAGATATCCCTTTGCAGGAGGGTGCAGTCAGTGACTGCACCCACCTGCAAAGAGAGGTGCGGGGAGTCCATAGGACCCCTTTCCCTTTCCAGAAGGCTGCTCTCATGGGGTGCACTGTCAGTTCGCCTCCCGAGAGCTTCTTTGCCTCTGCGTACGGGCCTGTAATACAGCGTGAGTGCAGTGGCAAAGAGATTCCAACATTTGCATGGGGCATACTCCCATGAAAATGAGGGTATGCAACCTGAAGATAGTGCTGGCACTTTATGTGCGCTAGCACTATCGGCTTACAGAAGGGGCCTCACAAGCGCTCGCGACCTCTTCTGTAATGCCAAAGTGCACCAGGGGCAAGCAAAACAGGCGCAAACACCCATAGCGCTCTCGGGATGCCTTCTGTTATACATCCCCTGAAGCTCACTCACATGACGAGCTGTTGTAATCACATTGGGGAAGACAGTCTTCAGAGTGAGGAGATGCAGTAAGCAACTATACATTAACCCGAAAGACTTACACTCGGGAAATTTCAAGACAACGTTAAGGTCCCACTGAGGCACCACAAACGACTTTGGAAAGAACTTGTGTCAAACCTTGAATAAATCTCCAGACAAAAGGTGATTTAAACAAGGACAGTTGACCCAGTAAATGTAGAAAGGCACAATATGTTTAATTGCGCCAACTCGAAGTCTTTGTTGGTTCAAATATAAAAATAAACAAAAGGACATCCAACAGGATTTCTTGTAAGAGATCAGTCTTACAAGCCCCACACCAGGCCACAAAGTAATCCCAGTGCCCGGCATAGAAGGACTTTGTGGAAGTTCACCTGGTGTAAAGGATGACATCCACCACTTCAAGTGAGAGATCAAATGCAGTCAGTTGCTGCCTTTCAATCTCCATGCATGTAGGTGTAGATGATCCTGCCATGTGCTGCGAAAGAACAACCTCACAAAGCGGTATCCAGATCAGAAGACGTGCTCATGCCCAGATGTTCTGGGTACTACACTCTCCTGGCCCAAGTCAGAGCCACTAGGATTACTTGTGTTTGGTTGTTTTTGATCTTTATAGAACTCAAGGCAGGAGAGGGAGGAGGTAGAATGCTTAGGTGTCTCTCTCGTGTTTCATTCCATCCAGAATGCATCTCTTAACTAGTGATCTCAGAGAAACTGTAACTTACAAAACTTTCAACAATTTGCATTCTTGGTGGTGACCAAAAGATCTAGCAAGTGTTCTCCCCCCAGTCTGCAGTTGCTCTCTGCCTCCTTGAAATGAAGACTCCACTTGTGCCATCTACTCAGCCCCTCTGCTCTGGCAGTCAGGGACCCTGCCAGGTGTTCACAATTAGGGAAATGTCTGGTGCTTCAACGAACCCCAGAGGTGCAAAGCATCCTGGCACAAGACCCAGGACCAAACTCGGCCCTGCTTATTGCAATTCCACATGGTAGTGATGCTGTCCGTGAGAATCTGCACCAGCCTCAACTTGATGTATGGTAGGAAGGCATTGAGAGCTATGTGAATGGTCCTCAACTCCAATAAATCGATGTGGAGCCAGGCTTTTGTAGGAGACGAGAGTCCTCTGATCCCCATCTCCACTAGATGACCTTTCCAGCCGTGGCAGGGATGTGCCAGTGACTTCTGAGTCGGGGAAGGGAAAGGCACCTGCTGCTGGACCAATTGCATTTGAGCATCTGCCACTGCAAATCATGAGCAGTCTCCTTAAAGAACTGCCATATTTTTTTGATGCAGGGCCCACTGTTTTTTCAGATACCATTGCAGAGCCCTTATGTCACCCTGCATAGCAGACAAGAAAGATGACGTAGGCTAAGAAGCCAAGAAGTCTCAGAGCTGCTATAACTTTGACCCATGATAGAGGCTGGAACATCAAGATATTAGCTCAAATATCCTGGTCTCATTGCAGCAAAGAGAATGCTTGAAACTGCGCAAATAGCTCAAATGAATGGAAGGCTCTGTGAAAGAACTATGTATGACTTTGGCTTGTTGATAGTTATCGCCAACAATTTCAGGCGGTTCGCAGTTGTCTAAAGGTGGTCTACATCTAACTGTGGCAAGCCTGCCTTCAACAGTCCTCATCACCCAGTCATTGAGGTAGGGGAGGATTTGTAACCCTGACCTCCGGAACTGAGCAGCAACCACCACCATTGCTTTTGTGAACACCTGAGAGGCGCAGGTGAGGCCAAAGAGAAATGCAGCAAACTGAAAATGCTCCTGGTCTATCCTCAACCTCATGTCGGTGCATTTCATGTTCATGCCCATGTTGGATCTAGACTGTGATGTCATAAATTGAAACCAAAATGGCCACCAAAATCACATCGGAAATGTTAAAATTCAAATCTGTTATAAATTAGATGTATATATTCATACTTATTGACATGTATCAACATTTATTCAAATGTGTTAACATGTTCCTTTCTTTTCTTTTTATCTTCAGCGTGTCTTCTGTAGTGCCGGAATATTAGTTCCATTCCGAAGCAATACCTTATTGCAAAACACACAACCAGTTGTCAAGCTGTGCAGCAAAATGATGTTCTTGCAACAAATTGGTTCATCTGTGTTTTTTGTCAGAAAAGCACTTCAGAAAGAAGTAGTAGCCCAGCAAATGCTAAATCTGAACATTTATGGGTCTGGATATAGTGTTTAAGACTATAACCTGAAGAAATGTAAAAATTGGAATGCGTACCCATCAATATTGAACTAGGACTGCTTAATGAAGGTTTTGGTTTTTAGCAGACGTTAAGGACTATCAATGCAGTATGACATACATTGTCTTTTAACAAGTGCGACAATCTAAAGCTGCAACGGGCTCAGAAAAGAAAACATAGTGAGGCAGATCTATATGGTAGCTCAGTTTAATCATGTTTGGCAATTCCAGTTCTGAATAAAAATCCTGTAAGAAAAGCATGTTTCTTTTACAGCGCTTCAGATACATATATAATGCATAAATCTAAAACAGGTGATGTGGATGATACTGTTCTTCAGAGTGTGCAGTTCGTTCAAGATACAGCACTAATTGCAAAATTGGCTATGGGTGATATGCATGCACAGGATACTGAATCCCATCATGAATGTTTAGTTGGACTCTATAACAGAGCACACAGTGAACGAAAAATTAAAAAAGAATCACCCAGTGAGACCTCAGTTAAAGGAATAACTCTAGCTGAGCTTGCATCTTATCTGAAAGATTTCCGAGAAGGAGATGTTAAAGCAATTTTTAAACTCTGTGACATACTAAACGTTTACACAAGCAAAGTAAAGCAGCTTGATTCAACTGAAGGTAAGGTTAACTTGACAAGACTGAAAGAGAGACTGCTCAGAAATACAAGAGGTTTGAAGGCATACAATGAAGGAAGAGATGTCCTGTTAGCTTTCGAAGATGACGTAGGGTCCGCATTAGTATTTGCCTGTAGCAAGGCAGGTTCTGATACTGTAAATATTGCTAATGCAGGAAACGTTATTAGAAGAGACATGTTGCAGAAATCTGAAACCTTTAAATGAAACGTTTGGGTGTGATTGTAGAAACCAATCAGTTACGGAATGGCTTCTTGTCCTTGTTAAAATGTTACTTGATGGATCAGACATAAGAGATCCGTGTTCATGTAGATCAGTCACTAACAATGTAGTGTTGTCTATTTCAAAATTACTGATGTTTAACAGTGTAAAGAATTCAAGAACAGACTCTTCTTCCGTTCATATACATAACACCGACAAAGGAACCCATCTGTCCATAAACATAGATCATTCTATCCACC